>NC_073691.1:37752087-39176873 GCF_029784155.1 Uranotaenia lowii | reverse complement strand
GACAAAAATGACAAAAATGACAAAAATGACAAAAATGACAAAAATGACAAAAATGACAAAAATGACAAAAATGACAAAAATGACAAAAATGACAAAAATGACAAAATGACAAAAATGACAAAAATGACAAAAATGACAAAAATGACAAAAATGACAAAAATGACAAAAATGACAAAAATGACAAAAATGACAAAAATGACAAAAATGACAAAAATGACAAAAATGACAAAAATGACAAAAATGACAAAAATGACAAAAATGACAAAAATGACAAAAATGACAAAAATGACAAAAATGACAAAAATGACAAAAATGACAAAAATGACAAAAATGACAAAAATGACAAAAATGACAAAAATGACAAAAATGACAAAAATGACAAAAATGACAAAAATGACAAAAAATGACAAAAATGACAAAAATGACAAAAAATGACAAAAATGACAAAAATGACAAAAATGACAAAAATGACAAAAATGACAACAAAAATGACAAAAATGACAAAAATGACAAAAATGACAAAAATGACAAAAATGACAAAAATGACAAAATGACAAAAATGACAAAAATGACAAAAATGACAAAAAATGACAAAAATGACAAAAATGACAAAAATGACAAAATGACAAAAATGACAAAAATGACAAAAATGACAAAAATGACAAAAATGACAAAAATGACAAAAATGACAAAAATGACAAAAATGACAAAAATGACAAAAATGACAAAAATGACAAAAATGACAAAAATGACAAAAATGACAAAAATGACAAAAATGACAAAAATGACAAAAATGACAAAAATGACAAAAATGACAAAAATGACAAAAATGACAAAAATGACAAAAATGACAAAAATGACAAAAATGACAAAAATGACAAAAATGACAAAATGACAAAAATGACAAAAATGACAAAAATGACAAAAATGACAAAAATGACAAAAATGACAAAAATGACAAAAATGACAAAAATGACAAAAATGACAAAAATGACAAAAATGACAAAATACAAAATGACAAAAATGACAAAAATGACAAAAATGACAAAATGACAAAATGACAAAAATGACAAAAATGACAAAAATGACAAAAATGACAAAAATGACAAAAATGACAAAAATGACAAAAATGACAAAAATGACAAAAATGACAAAAATGACAAAAATGACAAAAATGACAAAAATGACAAAAATGACAAAAATGACAAAAATGACAAAAATGACAAAAAATGACAAAAATGACAAAAATGACAAAAATGACAAAAATGACAAAAATGACAAAAATGACAAAAATGACAAAAATGACAAAAATGACAAAAATGACAAAAATGACAAAAATGACAAAAATGACAAAATGACAAAAATGACAAAAATGACAAAAATGACAAAAATGACAAAAATGACAAAAATGACAAAAATGACAAAAATGACAAAAATGACAAAAATGACAAAAATGACAAAAATGACAAAAATGACAAAAATGACAAAAATGACAAAAATGACAAAAATGACAAAAATGACAAAAATGACAAAAATGACAAAAATGACAAAAATGACAAAAATGACAAAAATGACAAAAATGACAAAAATGACAAAAATGACAAAAATGACAAAAATGACAAAAATGACAAAAATGACAAAAATGACAAAAATGACAAAAATGACAAAAATGACAAAAATGACAAAAATGACAAAAATGACAAAAATGACAAAAATGACAAAAATGACAAAAATGACAAAAATGACAAAAATGACAAAAATGACAAAAATGACAAAAATGACAAAAATGACAAAAATGACAAAAATGACAAAAATGACAAAAATGACAAAAATGACAAAAATGACAAAAATGACAAAAAATGACAAAAATGACAAAAATGACAAAAATGACAAAAATGACAAAAATGACAAAAATGACAAAAATGACAAAAATGACAAAAATGACAAAAATGACAAAAATGACAAAAATGACAAAAATGACAAAAATGACAAAAATGACAAAAATGACAAAAATGACAAAAATGACAAAAATGACAAAAATGACAAAAATGACAAAAATGACAAAAATGACAAAAATGACAAAAATGACAAAAATGACAAAAATGACAAAAATGACAAAAATGACAAAAATGACAAAAATGACAAAAATGACAAAAATGACAAAAATGACAAAAATGACAAAAATGACAAAAATGACAAAAATGACAAAAATGACAAAAATGACAAAAATGACAAAAATGACAAAAATGACAAAAATGACAAAAATGACAAAAATGACAAAAATGACAAAAATGACAAAAATGACAAAAATGACAAAAATGACAAAAATGACAAAAATGACAAAAATGACAAAAATGACAAAAATGACAAAAATGACAAAAATGACAAAAATGACAAAAATGACAAAAATGACAAAAATGACAAAAATGACAAAAATGACAAAAATGACAAAAATGACAAAAATGACAAAAATGACAAAAATGACAAAAATGACAAAAATGACAAAAATGACAAAAATGACAAAAATGACAAAAATGACAAAAATGACAAAAATGACAAAAATGACAAAAATGACAAAAATGACAAAAATGACAAAAATGACAAAAATGACAAAAATGACAAAAATGACAAAAATGACAAAAATGACAAAAATGACAAAAATGACAAAAATGACAAAAATGACAAAAATGACAAAAATGACAAAAATGACAAAAATGACAAAAATGACAAAAATGACAAAAATGACAAAAATGACAAAAATGACAAAAATGACAAAAATGACAAAAATGACAAAAATGACAAAAATGACAAAAATGACAAAAATGACAAAAATGACAAAAATGACAAAAATGACAAAAATGACAAAAATGACAAAAATGACAAAAATGACAAAAATGACAAAAATGACAAAAATGACAAAAATGACAAAAATGACAAAAATGACAAAAATGACAAAAATGACAAAAATGACAAAAATGACAAAAATGACAAAAATGACAAAAATGACAAAAATGACAAAAATGACAAAAATGACAAAAATGACAAAAATGACAAAAATGACAAAAATGACAAAAATGACAAAAATGACAAAAATGACAAAAATGACAAAAATGACAAAAATGACAAAAATGACAAAAATGACAAAAATGACAAAAATGACAAAAATGACAAAAATGACAAAAATGACAAAAATGACAAAAATGACAAAAATGACAAAAATGACAAAAATGACAAAAATGACAAAAATGACAAAAATGACAAAAATGACAAAAATGACAAAAATGACAAAAATGACAAAAATGACAAAAATGACAAAAATGACAAAAATGACAAAAATGACAAAAATGACAAAAATGACAAAAATGACAAAAATGACAAAAATGACAAAAATGACAAAAATGACAAAAATGACAAAAATGACAAAAATGACAAAAATGACAAAAATGACAAAAATGACAAAAATGACAAAAATGACAAAAATGACAAAAATGACAAAAATGACAAAAATGACAAAAATGACAAAAATGACAAAAATGACAAAAATGACAAAAATGACAAAAATGACAAAAATGACAAAAATGACAAAAATGACAAAAATGACAAAAATGACAAAAATGACAAAAATGACAAAAATGACAAAAATGACAAAAATGACAAAAATGACAAAAATGACAAAAATGACAAAAATGACAAAAATGACAAAAATGACAAAAATGACAAAAATGACAAAAATGACAAAAATGACAAAAATGACAAAAATGACAAAAATGACAAAAATGACAAAAATGACAAAAATGACAAAAATGACAAAAATGACAAAAATGACAAAAATGACAAAAATGACAAAAATGACAAAAATGACAAAAATGACAAAAATGACAAAAATGACAAAAATGACAAAAATGACAAAAATGACAAAAATGACAAAAATGACAAAAATGACAAAAATGACAAAAATGACAAAAATGACAAAAATGACAAAAATGACAAAAATGACAAAAATGACAAAAATGACAAAAATGACAAAAATGACAAAAATGACAAAAATGACAAAAATGACAAAAATGACAAAAATGACAAAAATGACAAAAATGACAAAAATGACAAAAATGACAAAAATGACAAAAATGACAAAAATGACAAAAATGACAAAAATGACAAAAATGACAAAAATGACAAAAATGACAAAAATGACAAAAATGACAAAAATGACAAAAATGACAAAAATGACAAAAATGACAAAAATGACAAAAATGACAAAAATGACAAAAATGACAAAAATGACAAAAATGACAAAAATGACAAAAATGACAAAAATGACAAAAATGACAAAAATGACAAAAATGACAAAAATGACAAAAATGACAAAAATGACAAAAATGACAAAAATGACAAAAATGACAAAAATGACAAAAATGACAAAAATGACAAAAATGACAAAAATGACAAAAATGACAAAAATGACAAAAATGACAAAAATGACAAAAATGACAAAAATGACAAAAATGACAAAAATGACAAAAATGACAAAAATGACAAAAATGACAAAAATGACAAAAATGACAAAAATGACAAAAATGACAAAAATGACAAAAATGACAAAAATGACAAAAATGACAAAAATGACAAAAATGACAAAAATGACAAAAATGACAAAAATGACAAAAATGACAAAAATGACAAAAATGACAAAAATGACAAAAATGACAAAAATGACAAAAATGACAAAAATGACAAAAATGACAAAAATGACAAAAATGACAAAAATGACAAAAATGACAAAAATGACAAAAATGACAAAAATGACAAAAATGACAAAAATGACAAAAATGACAAAAATGACAAAAATGACAAAAATGACAAAAATGACAAAAATGACAAAAATGACAAAAATGACAAAAATGACAAAAATGACAAAAATGACAAAAATGACAAAAATGACAAAAATGACAAAAATGACAAAAATGACAAAAATGACAAAAATGACAAAAATGACAAAAATGACAAAAATGACAAAAATGACAAAAATGACAAAAATGACAAAAATGACAAAAATGACAAAAATGACAAAAATGACAAAAATGACAAAAATGACAAAAATGACAAAAATGACAAAAATGACAAAAATGACAAAAATGACAAAAATGACAAAAATGACAAAAATGACAAAAATGACAAAAATGACAAAAATGACAAAAATGACAAAAATGACAAAAATGACAAAAATGACAAAAATGACAAAAATGACAAAAATGACAAAAATGACAAAAATGACAAAAATGACAAAAATGACAAAAATGACAAAAATGACAAAAATGACAAAAATGACAAAAATGACAAAAATGACAAAAATGACAAAAATGACAAAAATGACAAAAATGACAAAAATGACAAAAATGACAAAAATGACAAAAATGACAAAAATGACAAAAATGACAAAAATGACAAAAATGACAAAAATGACAAAAATGACAAAAATGACAAAAATGACAAAAATGACAAAAATGACAAAAATGACAAAAATGACAAAAATGACAAAAATGACAAAAATGACAAAAATGACAAAAATGACAAAAATGACAAAAATGACAAAAATGACAAAAATGACAAAAATGACAAAAATGACAAAAATGACAAAAATGACAAAAATGACAAAAATGACAAAAATGACAAAAATGACAAAAATGACAAAAATGACAAAAATGACAAAAATGACAAAAATGACAAAAATGACAAAAATGACAAAAATGACAAAAATGACAAAAATGACAAAAATGACAAAAATGACAAAAATGACAAAAATGACAAAAATGACAAAAATGACAAAAATGACAAAAATGACAAAAATGACAAAAATGACAAAAATGACAAAAATGACAAAAATGACAAAAATGACAAAAATGACAAAAATGACAAAAATGACAAAAATGACAAAAATGACAAAAATGACAAAAATGACAAAAATGACAAAAATGACAAAAATGACAAAAATGACAAAAATGACAAAAATGACAAAAATGACAAAAATGACAAAAATGACAAAAATGACAAAAATGACAAAAATGACAAAAATGACAAAAATGACAAAAATGACAAAAATGACAAAAATGACAAAAATGACAAAAATGACAAAAATGACAAAAATGACAAAAATGACAAAAATGACAAAAATGACAAAAATGACAAAAATGACAAAAATGACAAAAATGACAAAAATGACAAAAATGACAAAAATGACAAAAATGACAAAAATGACAAAAATGACAAAAATGACAAAAATGACAAAAATGACAAAAATGACAAAAATGACAAAAATGACAAAAATGACAAAAATGACAAAAATGACAAAAATGACAAAAATGACAAAAATGACAAAAATGACAAAAATGACAAAAATGACAAAAATGACAAAAATGACAAAAATGACAAAAATGACAAAAATGACAAAAATGACAAAAATGACAAAAATGACAAAAATGACAAAAATGACAAAAATGACAAAAATGACAAAAATGACAAAAATGACAAAAATGACAAAAATGACAAAAATGACAAAAATGACAAAAATGACAAAAATGACAAAAATGACAAAAATGACAAAAATGACAAAAATGACAAAAATGACAAAAATGACAAAAATGACAAAAATGACAAAAATGACAAAAATGACAAAAATGACAAAAATGACAAAAATGACAAAAATGACAAAAATGACAAAAATGACAAAAATGACAAAAATGACAAAAATGACAAAAATGACAAAAATGACAAAAATGACAAAAATGACAAAAATGACAAAAATGACAAAAATGACAAAAATGACAAAAATGACAAAAATGACAAAAATGACAAAAATGACAAAAATGACAAAAATGACAAAAATGACAAAAATGACAAAAATGACAAAAATGACAAAAATGACAAAAATGACAAAAATGACAAAAATGACAAAAATGACAAAAATGACAAAAATGACAAAAATGACAAAAATGACAAAAATGACAAAAATGACAAAAATGACAAAAATGACAAAAATGACAAAAATGACAAAAATGACAAAAATGACAAAAATGACAAAAATGACAAAAATGACAAAAATGACAAAAATGACAAAAATGACAAAAATGACAAAAATGACAAAAATGACAAAAATGACAAAAATGACAAAAATGACAAAAATGACAAAAATGACAAAAATGACAAAAATGACAAAAATGACAAAAATGACAAAAATGACAAAAATGACAAAAATGACAAAAATGACAAAAATGACAAAAATGACAAAAATGACAAAAATGACAAAAATGACAAAAATGACAAAAATGACAAAAATGACAAAAATGACAAAAATGACAAAAATGACAAAAATGACAAAAATGACAAAAATGACAAAAATGACAAAAATGACAAAAATGACAAAAATGACAAAAATGACAAAAATGACAAAAATGACAAAAATGACAAAAATGACAAAAATGACAAAAATGACAAAAATGACAAAAATGACAAAAATGACAAAAATGACAAAAATGACAAAAATGACAAAAATGACAAAAATGACAAAAATGACAAAAATGACAAAAATGACAAAAATGACAAAAATGACAAAAATGACAAAAATGACAAAAATGACAAAAATGACAAAAATGACAAAAATGACAAAAATGACAAAAATGACAAAAATGACAAAAATGACAAAAATGACAAAAATGACAAAAATGACAAAAATGACAAAAATGACAAAAATGACAAAAATGACAAAAATGACAAAAATGACAAAAATGACAAAAATGACAAAAATGACAAAAATGACAAAAATGACAAAAATGACAAAAATGACAAAAATGACAAAAATGACAAAAATGACAAAAATGACAAAAATGACAAAAATGACAAAAATGACAAAAATGACAAAAATGACAAAAATGACAAAAATGACAAAAATGACAAAAATGACAAAAATGACAAAAATGACAAAAATGACAAAAATGACAAAAATGACAAAAATGACAAAAATGACAAAAATGACAAAAATGACAAAAATGACAAAAATGACAAAAATGACAAAAATGACAAAAATGACAAAAATGACAAAAATGACAAAAATGACAAAAATGACAAAAATGACAAAAATGACAAAAATGACAAAAATGACAAAAATGACAAAAATGACAAAAATGACAAAAATGACAAAAATGACAAAAATGACAAAAATGACAAAAATGACAAAAATGACAAAAATGACAAAAATGACAAAAATGACAAAAATGACAAAAATGACAAAAATGACAAAAATGACAAAAATGACAAAAATGACAAAAATGACAAAAATGACAAAAATGACAAAAATGACAAAAATGACAAAAATGACAAAAATGACAAAAATGACAAAAATGACAAAAATGACAAAAATGACAAAAATGACAAAAATGACAAAAATGACAAAAATGACAAAAATGACAAAAATGACAAAAATGACAAAAATGACAAAAATGACAAAAATGACAAAAATGACAAAAATGACAAAAATGACAAAAATGACAAAAATGACAAAAATGACAAAAATGACAAAAATGACAAAAATGACAAAAATGACAAAAATGACAAAAATGACAAAAATGACAAAAATGACAAAAATGACAAAAATGACAAAAATGACAAAAATGACAAAAATGACAAAAATGACAAAAATGACAAAAATGACAAAAATGACAAAAATGACAAAAATGACAAAAATGACAAAAATGACAAAAATGACAAAAATGACAAAAATGACAAAAATGACAAAAATGACAAAAATGACAAAAATGACAAAAATGACAAAAATGACAAAAATGACAAAAATGACAAAAATGACAAAAATGACAAAAATGACAAAAATGACAAAAATGACAAAAATGACAAAAATGACAAAAATGACAAAAATGACAAAAATGACAAAAATGACAAAAATGACAAAAATGACAAAAATGACAAAAATGACAAAAATGACAAAAATGACAAAAATGACAAAAATGACAAAAATGACAAAAATGACAAAAATGACAAAAATGACAAAAATGACAAAAATGACAAAAATGACAAAAATGACAAAAATGACAAAAATGACAAAAATGACAAAAATGACAAAAATGACAAAAATGACAAAAATGACAAAAATGACAAAAATGACAAAAATGACAAAAATGACAAAAATGACAAAAATGACAAAAATGACAAAAATGACAAAAATGACAAAAATGACAAAAATGACAAAAATGACAAAAATGACAAAAATGACAAAAATGACAAAAATGACAAAAATGACAAAAATGACAAAAATGACAAAAATGACAAAAATGACAAAAATGACAAAAATGACAAAAATGACAAAAATGACAAAAATGACAAAAATGACAAAAATGACAAAAATGACAAAAATGACAAAAATGACAAAAATGACAAAAATGACAAAAATGACAAAAATGACAAAAATGACAAAAATGACAAAAATGACAAAAATGACAAAAATGACAAAAATGACAAAAATGACAAAAATGACAAAAATGACAAAAATGACAAAAATGACAAAAATGACAAAAATGACAAAAATGACAAAAATGACAAAAATGACAAAAATGACAAAAATGACAAAAATGACAAAAATGACAAAAATGACAAAAATGACAAAAATGACAAAAATGACAAAAATGACAAAAATGACAAAAATGACAAAAATGACAAAAATGACAAAAATGACAAAAATGACAAAAATGACAAAAATGACAAAAATGACAAAAATGACAAAAATGACAAAAATGACAAAAATGACAAAAATGACAAAAATGACAAAAATGACAAAAATGACAAAAATGACAAAAATGACAAAAATGACAAAAATGACAAAAATGACAAAAATGACAAAAATGACAAAAATGACAAAAATGACAAAAATGACAAAAATGACAAAAATGACAAAAATGACAAAAATGACAAAAATGACAAAAATGACAAAAATGACAAAAATGACAAAAATGACAAAAATGACAAAAATGACAAAAATGACAAAAATGACAAAAATGACAAAAATGACAAAAATGACAAAAATGACAAAAATGACAAAAATGACAAAAATGACAAAAATGACAAAAATGACAAAAATGACAAAAATGACAAAAATGACAAAAATGACAAAAATGACAAAAATGACAAAAATGACAAAAATGACAAAAATGACAAAAATGACAAAAATGACAAAAATGACAAAAATGACAAAAATGACAAAAATGACAAAAATGACAAAAATGACAAAAATGACAAAAATGACAAAAATGACAAAAATGACAAAAATGACAAAAATGACAAAAATGACAAAAATGACAAAAATGACAAAAATGACAAAAATGACAAAAATGACAAAAATGACAAAAATGACAAAAATGACAAAAATGACAAAAATGACAAAAATGACAAAAATGACAAAAATGACAAAAATGACAAAAATGACAAAAATGACAAAAATGACAAAAATGACAAAAATGACAAAAATGACAAAAATGACAAAAATGACAAAAATGACAAAAATGACAAAAATGACAAAAATGACAAAAATGACAAAAATGACAAAAATGACAAAAATGACAAAAATGACAAAAATGACAAAAATGACAAAAATGACAAAAATGACAAAAATGACAAAAATGACAAAAATGACAAAAATGACAAAAATGACAAAAATGACAAAAATGACAAAAATGACAAAAATGACAAAAATGACAAAAATGACAAAAATGACAAAAATGACAAAAATGACAAAAATGACAAAAATGACAAAAATGACAAAAATGACAAAAATGACAAAAATGACAAAAATGACAAAAATGACAAAAATGACAAAAATGACAAAAATGACAAAAATGACAAAAATGACAAAAATGACAAAAATGACAAAAATGACAAAAATGACAAAAATGACAAAAATGACAAAAATGACAAAAATGACAAAAATGACAAAAATGACAAAAATGACAAAAATGACAAAAATGACAAAAATGACAAAAATGACAAAAATGACAAAAATGACAAAAATGACAAAAATGACAAAAATGACAAAAATGACAAAAATGACAAAAATGACAAAAATGACAAAAATGACAAAAATGACAAAAATGACAAAAATGACAAAAATGACAAAAATGACAAAAATGACAAAAATGACAAAAATGACAAAAATGACAAAAATGACAAAAATGACAAAAATGACAAAAATGACAAAAATGACAAAAATGACAAAAATGACAAAAATGACAAAAATGACAAAAATGACAAAAATGACAAAAATGACAAAAATGACAAAAATGACAAAAATGACAAAAATGACAAAAATGACAAAAATGACAAAAATGACAAAAATGACAAAAATGACAAAAATGACAAAAATGACAAAAATGACAAAAATGACAAAAATGACAAAAATGACAAAAATGACAAAAATGACAAAAATGACAAAAATGACAAAAATGACAAAAATGACAAAAATGACAAAAATGACAAAAATGACAAAAATGACAAAAATGACAAAAATGACAAAAATGACAAAAATGACAAAAATGACAAAAATGACAAAAATGACAAAAATGACAAAAATGACAAAAATGACAAAAATGACAAAAATGACAAAAATGACAAAAATGACAAAAATGACAAAAATGACAAAAATGACAAAAATGACAAAAATGACAAAAATGACAAAAATGACAAAAATGACAAAAATGACAAAAATGACAAAAATGACAAAAATGACAAAAATGACAAAAATGACAAAAATGACAAAAATGACAAAAATGACAAAAATGACAAAAATGACAAAAATGACAAAAATGACAAAAATGACAAAAATGACAAAAATGACAAAAATGACAAAAATGACAAAAATGACAAAAATGACAAAAATGACAAAAATGACAAAAATGACAAAAATGACAAAAATGACAAAAATGACAAAAATGACAAAAATGACAAAAATGACAAAAATGACAAAAATGACAAAAATGACAAAAATGACAAAAATGACAAAAATGACAAAAATGACAAAAATGACAAAAATGACAAAAATGACAAAAATGACA
Source organism: Uranotaenia lowii (assembly GCF_029784155.1). Taxonomy (NCBI): domain Eukaryota; kingdom Metazoa; phylum Arthropoda; class Insecta; order Diptera; family Culicidae; genus Uranotaenia; species Uranotaenia lowii. The sequence goes on along the minus strand of NC_073691.1, from coordinate 39,164,766 downwards.
AAAATGACAAAAATGACAAAAATGACAAAAATGACAAAAATGACAAAAATGACAAAAATGACAAAAATGACAAAAATGACAAAAATGACAAAAATGACAAAAATGACAAAAATGACAAAAATGACAAAAATGACAAAAATGACAAAAATGACAAAAATGACAAAAATGACAAAAATGACAAAAATGACAAAAATGACAAAAATGACAAAAATGACAAAAATGACAAAAATGACAAAAATGACAAAAATGACAAAAATGACAAAAATGACAAAAATGACAAAAATGACAAAAATGACAAAAATGACAAAAATGACAAAAATGACAAAAATGACAAAAATGACAAAAATGACAAAAATGACAAAAATGACAAAAATGACAAAAATGACAAAAATGACAAAAATGACAAAAATGACAAAAATGACAAAAATGACAAAAATGACAAAAATGACAAAAATGACAAAAATGACAAAAATGACAAAAATGACAAAAATGACAAAAATGACAAAAATGACAAAAATGACAAAAATGACAAAAATGACAAAAATGACAAAAATGACAAAAATGACAAAAATGACAAAAATGACAAAAATGACAAAAATGACAAAAATGACAAAAATGACAAAAATGACAAAAATGACAAAAATGACAAAAATGACAAAAATGACAAAAATGACAAAAATGACAAAAATGACAAAAATGACAAAAATGACAAAAATGACAAAAATGACAAAAATGACAAAAATGACAAAAATGACAAAAATGACAAAAATGACAAAAATGACAAAAATGACAAAAATGACAAAAATGACAAAAATGACAAAAATGACAAAAATGACAAAAATGACAAAAATGACAAAAATGACAAAAATGACAAAAATGACAAAAATGACAAAAATGACAAAAATGACAAAAATGACAAAAATGACAAAAATGACAAAAATGACAAAAATGACAAAAATGACAAAAATGACAAAAATGACAAAAATGACAAAAATGACAAAAATGACAAAAATGACAAAAATGACAAAAATGACAAAAATGACAAAAATGACAAAAATGACAAAAATGACAAAAATGACAAAAATGACAAAAATGACAAAAATGACAAAAATGACAAAAATGACAAAAATGACAAAAATGACAAAAATGACAAAAATGACAAAAATGACATAAATGACATAAATGACAAAAATGACAAAAATGACAAAAATGACAAAAATGACAAAAATGACAAAAATGACAAAAATGACAAAAATGACAAAAATGACAAAAATGACAAAAATGACAAAAATGACAAAAATGACAAAAATGACAAAAATGACAAAAATGACAAAAATGACAAAAATGACAAAAATGACAAAAATGACAAAAATGACAAAAATGACAAAAATGACAAAAATGACAAAAATGACAAAAATGACAAAAATGACAAAAATGACAAAAATGACAAAAATGACAAAAATGACAAAAATGACAAAAATGACAAAAATGACAAAAATGACAAAAATGACAAAAATGACAAAAATGACAAAAATGACAAAAATGACAAAAATGACAAAAATGACAAAAATGACAAAAATGACAAAAATGACAAAAATGACAAAAATGACAAAAATGACAAAAATGACAAAAATGACAAAAATGACAAAAATGACAAAAATGACAAAAATGACAAAAATGACAAAAATGACAAAAATGACAAAAATGACAAAAATGACAAAAATGACAAAAATGACAAAAATGACAAAAATGACAAAAATGACAAAAATGACAAAAATGACAAAAATGACAAAAATGACAAAAATGACAAAAATGACAAAAATGACAAAAATGACAAAAATGACAAAAATGACAAAAATGACAAAAATGACAAAAATGACAAAAATGACAAAAATGACAAAAATGACAAAAATGACAAAAATGACAAAAATGACAAAAATGACAAAAATGACAAAAGTGACAAAAATGACAAAAATGACGAAAATGACAAAAATGACAAAAATGACAAAAATGACAAAAATGACAAAAATGACAAAAATGACAAAAATGACAAAAATGACAAAAATGATAAAAATGATAAAAATGACAAAAATGACAAAAATGACAAAAATGACAAAAATGACAAAAATGACAAAAATGACAAAAATGACAAAAATGACAAAAATGACAAAAATGACAAAAATGACAAAAATGACAAAAATGACAAAAATGACAGAAATGACACAAATTACAAAAATTACAATAAACATTAAAATGAATAAAATTTCAAAAATAACAAAAATAAAATAAAAATAAAAAATTACAAAAAAGTTTAAAAAATTACAGTAATTACTAAAATGACAAAAAAGCCAAAAATTAGAGAATTTACAAAAATTTAAAAAATTACAAAAATCAAAATAAAGCCGAAAATTACAAAAAATTACCAAAATTTCAAAAAAACTAAAATAACAAAAATTACGAAAATCACAAAAACTACATAAAAAATGATCAGGCCGGAATGTTATGCTGAGTTCTAAGTAAGGAAATTTGAGTTTAATGTTCCAGGTTTAAATTTGAGAGTTAAATTTTAATATTGTATAGTAGATCCGAAAACAAAATCATCATTTTATTACGTGTTGTGAGCCTACTTAGTTGAATAATTCTATTGTATCAAAGCAATCGAAGGATTTCCATTTATTCAACCACGATAAACCGTGGCTGAATTGAAGGGAAATTTTCGATTGCTTCGATTCAGAAAATACCTAATCATATTTTTATTGAAATTTTTTTTTCTTACTTTTAATGACTAAGATTTTAGATTCAAATCAAGAACTCCGATTTAAAATTTAAATTAGAGGGTATAGTAATAAACTGCGATTTTTTATTGAGATACATTATTAAAATCTAAAAAAAGTCTTGTTTTTTGTAAATACATTTTTATTGTAGCTTGCTGCTTTATAATTGTATATTTTTGTAGTTTAAAATGCAAAATCCTGATTCCTTGCTTCGAAAACATCTGCATTATTTCGATTTTTAAATAAATTCAGCCGTTTTTAATCTTTGTAAAAAGGAAATGTTGGCGTTTTTGCTGAACAATTTATAGAAGTTTAGTTTTTTGACTATAAATATATTTTGTCCTACGTTAATCGTTATTGTTGAGTAAAATTTTTGGGTTGATTTTTTAAAATTGCATAGCCACAGGCCCTTCTGAACTCAATTTACGGTACTTTTCGGCTCTAGTTTTTTTCCCGAAGCTATAAAAAAAAATATTAAGGCTAATGACTAGAGATGGATCGAATATTGATTTTTCAACTATTCGGACAAACGAGTATTTAGTCGAATATTTTGTCGAGTTTTAAGAGAAACGAGAGAATTGCTGTGTTCCTGTGAAATCTGGGACAAAACACGTCGGACCAGTTGCTAAGAAATTTAAAATTGCTTATTCGATATCTAGCTAGAAGAAAGTCGAATTTGAGCGAGATATCTTCTATATAGTTTCTAAAAAGATAAAAGATCTTTAACCTTGAGCATACCGTACTTTCTACCACACGGTCGGAAATTCAGGACGATTTTTAAAAGCATTTGTAGAAAAAAGAGCAAATCTGAAAAGTAAACTTGGTCAAAAACCTACAAGAGGAAAGCAATATTGCATACATTCGCAGCACCAGTTTAAAGATCGTATCTAAGGATTAAACAAAAATTTATGATCATTTGATTTTTTTTAAATCAGGGGCGGGATTATGGAACTCGAAACAATCGAGTTTCGTTCGATTCGACCAACTTTGACATTACCGAACTCGATTCGAATGGACCGTTTCGAGATGATCTACTACCCGATTTACTCGAAATCTAGTACGTTGAAATTTAGAACTCGAATGAGATTCGTAATACTGATTCTAATTCGATTCGAATTCAACTCGAAACGGGTAACTCGAATCGAATAGGATTCATAATTTCACCCCAGTTTCTCTTAATATTTTTTTCTAGATTTAATGTTTAAGACTAAATCTAAAAAAATATGAAGATCAATTTGTGTTTTTCAATTTGATTTTGCAAATAATTTGAATAAACCCCGTTAAAGTTTTAAACAATATTTGAGCATCTCGGTCAGATTTGACTTATTTCGTATTCTTTATTGGATTTGTGGGCAAGCCCGTGGGATATGTCTGGAAAATTTGGAATAAACGATAAAATAATTATAAAGCTATCTCCAGTGAATGATACACGTTTGGGCTTATGTAGCCTTTTCAACATTTCTTTTGGATATATTATAAATTATCCAAAATCATTTAAATAATTTGACAATCATGTTATTGTATAAATTTTAAAATTATTATTCGGCCTATTCGGCCTATTCGGCCAAATAATTCGCTCGACTAATATTAGAGCTGAATATTTGGCTTCAAGGTTTTTGAATTGTATTCTACCGTCTACGTCGAATGTTTGGCCGGCTGAATATGCGGTACATCTTTAGTTTAAAGTTATACTCGACGTAGAATTTATTTTGTTTTGATTCATTAAAGTTAAAAATTATTAAATAAATAGGAACATAATATTATTATGAATAAGAGTCCACCAAAATAACCTAAATGAAATCCAAACTAAAAAGCATCAAGGTTCCCCCAACAATTAACTCGCCTGAATATTTCTCATATTTCAATCAATCAATTATTCAAACAATTGTTCCACCTGCTCTGTAACAGAAAATTCAGCCCACCTGTTGGAAAAACTGCCAACGAACCCAGAGCACCAGAATAAGCTATAGGGAAACCGATGAAAAAGAACCATGATGGCTGTCTGCTCAGCACGTACGAACCAGCTGAAAAGTGTGCCTGCCTGTTGGCTTGGCACCCAGCCATGTCCCGACCAGGCCAACAATATCGATTGCTCTGTTGTAAAATATTTTCCCATGAACAAAGAAAGACAAAAATTAGAAGAAAAAAAAACCTCATCAGGAGAACGTTCAGGATTCTGATAGCTGCAAAAAAAAAGAACCAAACTTGAAGTAAAATAAAACAAAAAACATCTTCTATGTAGCTTCTTCCATAAACCGGAACCGAAACACCCACGCTTGAAAAAAAAAGTGGAAAAAACACACCCCAGGCAAAATGGACTCAGTAGGGTGAGTCCATATGGATATTCCAAAATTTTCTAACGAATGTCAACACTCTGAAACATATCTTGAGAAAATGCAAATAAAAAAATCATCAATGGACATGACTAATCAGTGTTGAGTAAAGACCTCTCCATGTTGGTTGAAAAATTTTCTGATAAAATCGACCCATCCCTCCCACAAGTTTAAGGTTTGTCCCAGTGACGACATCGAGAGCTTCTTGCTAGCTGAAAGTGAAGGATAAAATTTGGCAGGAGTAAACACCTTTTAAGGATGAAGCCAGCTCTGACATAAAGGTGTCCCGATATCTTTCTCTCTTGCCTGTTGCCGCACGTGGACGCATCTTCGTTGAGAAATACGACGAAAAGGTAAAGGAAGGGGTTCGAGAGGGTTAAGATACTCTTGGGAGTTGAGAACGTAGTCATGCCCGGGGCATTAGCGTGCTAGCTGCACTGTGCCATTTCCGTGACAGGGAAGGGTGAATCATGGCAGGTTTTTTTTGTGGAGCCCACACGTCGGGTCCTGGATTTCCTAAGCAGACATAGTCGAAAACACGCAATAGGGTTCTCTTGTTTTATTGTCACCTGGCACACCTCTGGTTTTCCTGCTATGAAGGATCTTCCTTTATTTCCTCTGTTTGATGTTGTAATTGGGGGCAAATTATGTTAATAGAGCCTGCAATAAACACTGTACAGATTTAACCTACCTCTGATTTATGCTTGGAAGAGGGAGTGGAATTAAAGTTCAGTTCTGAGAGCAAAAATTTCTCTAACATTTCAGTATTATAAGAACTGTAACCCCGTTTAACTTAAACGTTGTCCTTAAAACGATGTCTTCAAATTTCTGGTACTTTTATTTTTTGTATTTTCTTGCAAATAATAAAGAATTCAATTCAAATTCAAATTACAATAAATAAAGAAGGCTCTGTTTGAGACGTTATAATACCATGTTCTCGCTACTCCTAATCCCGATAAGGTGAGAAAATCAAAATTATATCAAGATAAGATACTTATTTTTTTTTTATCAAAATGAGTTATTATTTAGTACTCGTAAGATGTTAAATTAAAATTTACAAAAAATAATACCTACTTTTTTTTCAAAAATAAATGATATGTCTATAATACTAATATAGTATTTATATCAATGTAATTTTCACTTGCGTTTAAAAATGTATTCATGATAAAACATGAAGCAAAATAAGAAAATATGATATGAATCAAAGTGAAGATTCACTTGCACGAATTTATTTCACCCTCAATTTTCCATCAAAAATGCGTTTTAAAATTCAAAGCGAATTAGATAAATAAATCTAGACATAATAATAGAAATTTTGGATCCGATTTAATTTCATTTCGTTTCAAATTCAAAACATCAAAAATTCATATTATGGAAAGCTGTAAGAAATGCAGGTGCTGTGAAATAGAAATTGAATATAAAAATTAGGATGTAAAATATAAAAAAAAATTAACCGATTTCAAAATTCGAGTACTAACTATTGATATTACTTAGATTCTTCGGTTAGCCAAAAAGGCATAGCTATATCTTTAAATTCATCTCAAGAACTCAAAATCCACAGTTATAACTCAAGGAACTAAAATCACATTAAACAGAAGTGCATAAGTTTGAAAACTGAATTTGACTTACTGATTTGGGGCTCTGATTCAAAATTTTAATTTTTTTTCATCTATTAGCTCTTGTTTTCGGTATACTTTATTAAAAATAGGTTAAAATTCATCACAAAATTTGTACACTTCAGAAAATAAAGGTTTAAACTTAATAATCTATTTCCCGTGGACCTTAAATACGGTTATTTTCTGAACCACAGTTCAGGGTCTTATTTAAATCGAAATCATAATTTCAAATCAAGTTTTGAGGAATGAAATATGAATCAAATTGACAAAAGTTTAATTCGATGCTCCCGAAGCCAAAGGGAAATAAATGAAAAAATGAAGCTAAAACAAAGATCATGAGTTCTCAAAATTCAGAAAAAACATGGAACTGAACTTCAGTAATTGAAGTAACAACACAAGACTTGAAGATCTCATTGAACAGAATCTAAAAATTAAAGATGAAAAAAAAAGGAATATTCATGTTAAAAGAATCACTTGATGATCAATCACAACTCAACTGTGAGATGATTTTAATGATAATTTAAGAAAGATTATTTGGAAAATGATATGCTGAATTCAAGATATTTACTTCAGTATATTGTGAAATTTTAATTAAATCAGCTGAAAATGTTTAAATACGAATTTTAAACCTAAGACAAAAATTGGGATGAATATTCTATGAAGAAACTCAGTACTGTCGTTTGGTCCATTATTTTGATCCCTGGTAAAGTTCTGAAATGTTTATCATTAAGCTTCTCTGTTCTCTCTTAGCACAGGGAGCCAGTTTTGACGAAATTAGCTGTTATTTAAGAGCATATCCATTACTTGGAAAGTTAACGTAATAAAAAACATTATAATTGTGCAAGACGTTTGCATGTAATCAAAATGAGGAGATGTTTTGCTTTATTTTAGCTGACTGAGATGTTTCGATAAAAATATAAAATTTGAGGTGTTGTTCTTCATATTCTCTTGATGTTTTTTCGAATTTGGTCTACATTATTTTTATCCAGATTTCGGGTTGAAAAATTTGAACTTCAATAATCAATACCAAGATTTAGATGTTCTCAGTCCGAAAAATGCCCCTCCTTAATTTATATAATAGACAAACTATTCTAGATATTATTTCACGGGGGCCCCTTTAGTTGTTATATTTCAAGTTTTAATTCCGATTTTTTTGTTTTGATTTCTTTTCATAGATTTGTAGAAATTGAGGTAGTATGCTTAAAGTAATGTTAAAAAAAAAATTTCCCTCGCCCCCCCCCCCTCCCCTGATCCAGGGGCCCGGGGAAGTTGCCCCTTGTGCCCCCCTTCAATCCACCCTTGATAAAAATGTGATAAAGGGATAATTAAGTCTTGTGAACTGGCACACGGAATTTTTAAATGGCATCCGCTGTAGGAATAAGCGAAAATGGCATTTTTAAAGCCTTTCAAATTTTACAATTCTTTGCTTTTACTGTTTTTGAAACATCAGCGTAGAGATCAAGATTTAATTTATCATTAAACGTAAACGCAAAGAAAACATCAACACATGAATTAAATTATTTCTTTCCAAAACGTGTTTTAAATCAATAGAACACAAACAAAGGAAATCATTTACAAAAAAAGTAATTCTTAAACAGCCTCTGTTTCGTTATCAAACAACGTAATCCTCATCATTTTTTTCATTTTAAGCACTCGCAATCACTTTTGCCCTCTTTGAAAATGAATAACTTGAAATTTCCAAAATTTTATTGGAATTAATCAACCATTTTGAAAAAATATTTACAACTTTGACGCGTAAAAACATAAAACTATTGGAGAAAGCTTCAATCAAAGATTAGATTTGAACGCCGCTGTTGTGCCTTGATAAAAATAATTTAAAACTAATAATTAAAAATTACAAATTAAAGTTTGACAGCTTTTCAAACTCGAATCAGCATTGAGAATGCATGAATATTTTAATTCTGAAAAATCTATATAAACACTTAATCACAGACTAAACCTGGTTATTAATAACTAAATGAACCTTTTTACCCCGAAGCAATTTTTTTTTATAATTAATTTAAAAAAATGTTAACATTTGAGGCTTTGAACAAATTAAAATTTCAAGTGTGGTGCGTGCAGTCAATATTTCCGAGAAGCACACAAATTTTGAATGAAGTTTCAGTAATGCACACTTTTTTTTAAATTTTCGATTAAGAGTAAATCACCGGTGATTTTTTTTTATATTTTGTTTTGAAACTTTAAAAGTATCCTTGAACTGATGTTACCAGTTATAATGTACTGTTTCTTCAGCTTTTGTTACGAATTTTGTATGAAGACTACAAAATTTTATTATTGCAGATTTACACTGATCAAGCAATAACAGCTTTAGCAAGCATTGATGAAAAACAAATTTTTTTTGAATTTCATTTTTCATTCACGCATAGTACTGAAGAATCACATGTGACATAAAATGAGATTTTTGAATTTTCCATGATGCATAAAATTCTGAACACACGTTCGCTTGATGTCATGAATTTTAAAAATTCTACCAGTTGTTAGGTGCATAATTTTTGAAGATTCAAATATTCGACTACATAGTTTTTATTTGAATTTTACCTTATACTTCTGGAATTCGGAAAGAATTAGCTTGATCTGGAGAATGTCTTAAAAAGCCTAGATAATTTTTAGAAAATTTACTTTGTTATTTTAAAAGCTTTGCTTTGTCGAAGAAATTATAAATTTTCTCAAATTTTTCAAGGTGATGGATAATTTTAGAGAAACATGAGGGTTAAAGTTATGGAAGATCATAAGCTTTAAATATCATCAATTTCTTGGAAAAGATACAACGGTAGACCAACAGAACTTGAACGTGGGTTATCTTTTTTTTTTGACCGTCATGATTCTCTAAAATTTTCTATCAACTAGAAAATTTAATTAAATTATCAATTTTCCGCTTTTTAAATGTGTTCAAATATTTCACTTTAACATCATAAAAAGTATTGATTTAAGCTTCATATGGATTTAAAACTTTCTTGGTTCGATATTTGCAAACGTATTAAAATTGATGTACCATGTTAGAAAAGTTGGCGATCCAGAAAAAAATCCATGTATTTACTTAATGGTAAACAGAAACAGATTTAAACAAAAAATTCAAGAGTTAGATAAAAAAAAATGGGTTCAAAGTTCTTTTTTCGGATGTTCATTGATGATTCGTAAATTTTGATATTTTTATTATTAAAAACAAATATGTACAACAAGTCTTTCACGTGGATCTTTTGAACTCAGAAATTTGAAAAATTTAAAGTTTTTGGCTCTTCCTACTCAAAAGGTTGCCGACCACTGCATTAGGGTGATTTACCAATCGTTGCACAGCTAAGCACATGACTTTGGTTTTCATGCTGTATTTTAGTCAATTCAACGGAATTCATCAAATTTTTTTCGCTGGCTCTCATACAGGATTAGTCAACAAGATCCAAAAGATGTTCGAAAAAGTAACTTACAAATATAAAAAATTGAATGAGGTTTTCTGTACACAATAGTTGCACAGGCAAGTTTTATGCCGTGCCGAATATTGTCCAATTTTTTTCAATGGTTGCACATTTTAAAAATCTTCAGCCACCATGTGGTCGAAGAGGCTGATATTTGTTATGGAAGCTCATTATGAGAACTAATGTATGATTCAAATGAAATCCAATTTGGAGACGGCCCCTCTTGAGGAATTCGAATCCAAAATCGAAAAAAAACCTGAAGCCGCCGGTTTGAGAGTCTGGAATAGCGTTTATTACGCGTGAAATCTCCTCAGAAGCTCAAATTTGTCATTGAAATTTCATAAAATGAACTGAAAGGGATTAAAAACTTTTTTTAAAGTGGCTATTTACAGGTGAAAGGATAGAAGGACGTTATGTGTTGTGCTCCCCACACCCCTATAAAGAAGACGTAATTTCATAAAATAATTGCTTTAGAACTCACTTGGAAGTCGATCGGATTTTCATAATGAATATCAATTTAAAGCTTAAAAATGGACTCAACCACGTTCAAAGTTTCAGATCTTTCGACATATTTATTGAATATATCTTTTCAAAAATAATTTATTTTGAACATCTTTTTAATAAAAGTGCGATTATTTTTAAAGAATGTGTAGCATTCCATCAATGTTCATCGAAGTTATGACTGTTTATTTTTTTTATAATATAAAGTATCAAATAAAGCTTCACTCAAATGTCTCTGGTGTGTCTTGATGAAAAATTTGAATTTCTTAGAAAATTGCACATGATAAGTAATATTTCAGGTCTTCCAGTCTTCGACTTTGAATTTTTTTGGATTAAAGGTCGATGTTTTTCTACTGTACCATATTTTGGCAATATTATTATCAAAAGCAAGAGAACCTCTTGCTCTTGACATGAATTACAGTTTTTCAAGATTTGAGGATTTTTAAATAAATCTGATAAAAAAGTAGTCCCTGAAAGCCAAAGCAGTTTAAGTGACTATGACACTTTTAAGACATTGCAAGTTGCTCGACTTTTTTTATACATAGATATGTTTTTTAACGAGTCTAACAATCTGAAAACTTCAATATTGATATTTGAAGATAAAAAAAATTATATTAATGGAAACATAAAGGGTCTTCGAATACAGGTTGAATTGTTGAAAATCAACATTGAATGCATAAAATATGAAAATTCTAAGTGGAGAACACTAAATTAGAGCACAGAAATTACTAAAATCAAAAGTAAAACGTAAATATTCACTTATTTAATAAATAAAAACATGAAATATTAAAAGACAATCGGAGTTTTCTCAGTTGCATGTTATCAATGAACGTGTTCAATCTTGTATGGAAATTTGTATGTATGAAGAAATTTATGCATATGAAATCTTCCAGGAAATTCAAATAAACTTGAAATGAAGTTTGTCTTTCATTAGATATTGATTTAACCTTTTCTTAAGCTTCATTTTTGTCAACATGAGAAGAAGCAAAATTTCATAAAAAAAAGTTTTGACCATTTAAAATATCAGAATCAGTAATTGTAAAATTGCGTAGCTATACTTGCTGAAGTTTGACAGGTTTTTTGCGAAGTTTATATAAATCAACAAACTCATTGGCTATGAAAAGTAGCTAGTTGCGATTTTTTTCATCCTACGGTTCAACAGCTTGCAAATGAGCAATCAAAAACACTAAATTGTTTTTTTTTTTTAACTTTTTTATAAAACATCGAATATTATTTCTTGGATACAAGTTAGGTTTGGTTTTGGTTCACATGAAATGTATGGCAAGAACCAAAAAAAAAAATATTTCTAAATCGAAAATTAAGTTTTTTAAACTTTTAGAACATTTTAGAATAAAAATTTTCTTTTCCCGTACACATCAAAACACGTTGCGCTAATCCAGGACTCAATTAATTGCTTTCAAAAATATATTGCTATTTTTGGCAGTAAAAAACCCGAACAAAGTTGTTGGAGGTAAACAAATAAAAAAAAATTAATTTCGATACAAATCTTACGTAGGATTCATGTACAACAATGGGGTAGGAGTAGGTATGTGTTAAAAAATTACGATGTATAGGTACATCGTAATTTTTTCCAAAATCATGGTGTAAAAATTGTCTAACAAACGGTTTGTAAAGAAAATCGATACGAAAAATATTTTGTTCTGACCCAGAACCTTATTTGCCATAGAAGAAATGTTAAGGTTTTGTTTTACAATCAGCACAAAAATCGCGCGAAAAAAAAAAATTAATACTTTTGTTAGATGCATATTTTACAGCAGAAAATATCGTATATCGTAAATCGTAAATATTGACAATTTTAGTCAATGGGTAAGGAGACAACGATTGGCAAATCACCCTATCTGAACAAATTCAGAAATATAATTTGTCATTACCAGTTTTGAGGACCCTTTTCAAAATGAATGATTATAACTTTAAAAAGTCATAGATATATAGCTCATATCTAATACAACAAATAGCATCAAATTTCAGCGAAAGTATAGAAAAACAGTCCAGTATCTTGGACAGCTTCGAGCTAGAAAGCTCGATTCCATAATGACCTGTTGAAGTACCACACCCTATAGATACACACTATCGTCAACCATCAGATGGTTTCACCGGTAGAAAAAATAACAAATCCTCTAATCATCTCCATCCACAACATCATCAGCATCGTATGGATCCATGCTCATGGCAGCAAAATGCACAAAAAGGAACACGTATAATCAGGGGATAAGAGGTGAAATGAGAAATGTTAGGGAACCATTATTTTTTTGGTACGTTTAGGGATGCTGAAGAATTCAGAATCTGTTGCGATTTCCACCTGTTTTTGTTACATTTCTACATTGTAACGTCTAAAAAACATGAATATCGAAAATTTTGATTTAAAAAGTGTATTTAAAAACGTACGTCATCAAAAATAGGTTTACAATCTCATTACTGCTCTATACTATAGGAATTTCTCGTCCAATCTGGTGCGAAAACTATTCATGTTTCACACTTTGATATCGGATAGCATACGTTTCCCGCTGACCTATGATTTAATTGGGATCAAAATGGGTCGATTGAATTGGGAAAATATGCTCCGGTTTCAATCGACCGAAGACCATACGACTTTGATTCGGAATCGAGTTTCAATTTATCACGTCATTCTGCATGGACGAGCTTTGGCAGGGATGCATTCATTAGGATGCATCAACAGCTTCTCTGATTCGTGTGAATGCGTTTGTTTGCGTAACTGACGCTTGCATGCGTAATTGGAAGATTCGATAACAACCGCATCCGGATGTGAAACCATTCGGAACTAATTAAGGAATCATTGGGATGTTGAAGCCATTGTCTGATGGATGCTGGCATGTTGTCGAGAATTGATTGACATTTCATTAATATTCAAAATGATGGAAATATTTAATCAAACAACTTTATCTCGATATATCGCCTTTAAATCCTCTCTGGAACTCTTAACCAAAGGAAAATCTGCTCACCGTTTGCCCTTTTTCAACCCGGGAGTACACCTTTCCCGTATTAAGCTGTTTTCATCATCACCCACTAATCCTCTCACATGTCGGATAATGTTTTTCTTTTTGATGTAGTTTCTGTTTTGACATACTTCGGCTTCTGCTTTTGCTTCTGCTGCTGTCGGACGGAGCTATTTTGCCCGCTAATCCTGTTGCCGGATCCGAAAACCCTGCCTGTTGCTTTGCCCCATCCGGTGGATTAGGGGCACCTTTTTGCACCTGACTGAATTTGCCGGTTAACCCATCACCATCATCATCGTATCAAGCCATCATCATCCGGGGAGCCGGCGATATGGGATAAGTTTCCCGCTGTACACCCAGAACTGTGTTGAAAGGATTTTCCAGAAGAATAAAAATAAATTTGTGATTTTTTTAAATTGGTTTTTTAAACAATTTTTTTACGAACATAATTTTATTATTTTAAGAATTTGTAAAATAATTTGAGTCCTTCGAACTACAACACATGTATCCAGAACGGTTTCCTTCGGGAAATCGCCCCATGTGTAGCTCCTTCGGGCTCCACATTCGGTTTTTGACACATACTTCGTCAAGGTTTGGCAACAGGATTCTGAGTGAAGGGACCAAACCCACATGTTGCTGTTTCCTTTGCTACTGCTTTGAATGAAGGAAAGGATCATTGGACCAGGCAGTGGGAAAGTGTAAGACGGTTTACATAATTTTGAGCTAGCCGAAACCAAATTGAAGGTAGATGGGGGAGGGAACTATCGACAGGGGTTTTCTGAAAATTTATATTTGTTTAAAGATTATTATTTGATGAATTTCAATTAAAATTAAAATGTATGAGAAAAAGCATTATAATAAAAAATCAGTAAATCTTCTGATCACATATAATGTATTTAGAAAGAAGCATAATATATGAAGAAATTTTCAGTGTGTGTTGAATATTACACGTCTGCAAAATTTTACAGATCTTAATTTATAAGTGATGTTAATTTTAAAACCACTGAATTTATGCTAAATTTTCGTATTGGTTTTTTTAAAACTTTTAAGTAACATTTGAAAATGCAAAAGCGACCCAATGAAGAGTGGATTTACATCCCTTATCCCTTATTCGTCTCTGAAATGTAAACCTGTTACAGTCCCTGAAGTGCCTATTATATACTCTTGACTAAAACCAATATATCTATTTTGTTTTTCAACCAACTTTGTAGTTTTGGAAACCTCGTATTTACCTACACTTCAGTTTAACGTTATTCAAAGGCTAAGCAATGAACCTGTAAAAACATGCTTCGGAAAAAGCACTGTAGATTTGCTAAGGAGGGATAAAAAAAAGTTCTCTTAATTTCCAAGAAAGTAGAAGTTTGAAGCTATACGTTGCACATAAGGATATATTTTTTTGAATTTTTTAAGATCATAACTAGAATCGATATGGAATAATCTTTCTGGTGAATATAAATTGATAACGCAAATCCCACGATATCAAACTCAGATTCCAGATAGCTAACTTTGAAAATCTGCCAAAAATTCTATTTTTCATGTTTTGAAAATCTAAAGTTGCGAAAATGTGCCAAATTACGTCAACTTTCCAATTCTTTATTCAAATTTATCTGGTATGACTTAAACAGTTTTGACAGTTCACTGTTGAATAGTATGGCTTTTACAGCTTTTTTTTATATTTTTTGTGGTCATGATCTCTGAAAAACTTCAAAAAATATATCCTTATGTGCAACTTATAGTTTCCAACATCAGTTTTCACGGTTATTGAGTGAAATTTTTTTAGCATTCCATAGCTGATCTACAGTTTATTTCCGAAACATGCTTTTTCGGATTTTTTTCTTAGCTTTAAAATAACAGAAAACTGAAGTGTGTTAGGTGATTATAGTCTGATTATACTTTTTTTCGTTACATTACGAGGTTTCCAAAACATTAAATTTTGTGAAAATTGTTTGAGAAGCAAGAAAGATGTATAGTTTTTAATCAGGTGTGTTAAATTGAAACTCCAGGGAAATTTCAAGGACGAATGAGGATAAATTGCAGCTCAAAATTGTCTAAAACTATCAATTTAAGTAGGTTTTCATGAAAATTTCCATTAACAGCAAAGTTTATTGCGGGCAACCTCATTCTCTGGGTAGGGTGACAAACTCATGTTTTTTTTTTTTCAAAATTACCTAAGAAACTTAGTTTTTTTTTCTGGCTACGTAAATGCGATGACAAATCATTCTAAAAACTGGTTATGCATAAGCCGTTTGAATATCTGGTGACATAATGTTTTTAGATACAATTAAAATTGAAAAGTGTTGCATGATGCCCAAGATGACGGTTGTTAATTATTATCTTATAAAGCTTTCGTTACTTTTTCGACGTTTCAATTTATTCTCATACTTTCAGGTTTTCCATATTTAATTTATTTATACAATTTGAAGATTTAATCATAGTTATTAAAATATGGAACATCCGGTCGAAGAATATTCACGTATTATCTTAATAGACAGAATTATTGGAAAAATCCTTGTTTTTTTTTTTATTAAAACAGAGCTTTTAGACATCTACAATAAATGCTAACAATATGTAACCTATTAAATATATAGGAGAGAATTATGATACTTTGCCCCTAGGGATACTTGATTCCTTCACTATATCTCGAAACAGGTTTGTCTTACCAATAAAAAATGTTTTAGAAAAATGTGCCAAATAGAACAAAACAACAATGCTGCTATCTCAACAAATTTAAAAAAAAGTTTCGAGTAATTGAAGTTTGTTTGAAAAATTTATCAAAATGTGATTTGGTTATATTTTGTTTCTACCTAAAAATGATTCTCACATGGAAAATTACTGTAAAAATATTTAATCCAATATGTTAATCGTTTGAGTACAAAACGAACTTCCTAATGCTATATTTTCAAAGCAAAAGTAAACTCTCAATTTGTTTTAACAAGAAGTTTACCAAAATGCATGTTATGGGTGTAACTTATAACCGTATAAGTGATCCTTATAGTCCAAAAAGATATATTTATCTTCATAATGATTCGTATCTTTGATTATCAAGAAATTACTAATATCTATCTTATAACTAATGTCTGTCCAGTAATAATCTGATGAAAAGGACTAAAAATAATGATTTCTCTAAAAACTAGAAAAATGCTCCTTAAACTATGCCATGTTTTAAGGGTAAGGTTGCCAGATTGCCCGGTTTTATCCGGGTTTGCCCGGATATTTAATCAAAAATTAAAAAAAACAGTCTGGCCTGGCCCAGTTGCCAGAATTTCTTTGAAAAATGCTCGAATTGTGCCCGGATTTATCTACTTTATTTGGCAAACTTTAAAAAAAAAACTTAAAAAAGTACAAATGTGTTGCATTAATTTTTTATTTATGTCTCCAAAACTAAATGTTTTGATCAAGATTTATATATCAAATTGCCTGGATTTGCTTGGCCCGGATAGGTGCCGAAAAAATTTTGCAAACCTAACTCTAGGGTAGTGAACAAACTTTTAGAATTCTCTTTGTCTGATACTTACAAACTGTGAAATTAGAACTAATATGGCAAAAAACAGTTAATGGACTTTTTATCTTCGGATTTAAATAGATTTTTTTCCTAGATTCAGTGCACTCTAAATTTAGGATCAAGTCTCATGTAATATCACATTTTTTTTAGTTTCACGAAAATGTTTCTAGTTCATAAACGAGTTCATGTATCACTCTAACTTTTAGAGCATATAAATTTGAAACTCTACGCTGTCAGAAGGGGGTCAGGTATCTTCATTCTCCCCTATATTCCTTCACTGATAAAATTTTACTCACATCAGACTCTCTGGAGCCACAAATCGAATAGATTTCCTTAAAAAAATATATAGAAACAAGGAACCAAAAATCTGGAATAAAAAAATATTGAAAATAAAGAAATATCCATGTTTGAAGATACGCACGATGAAATTCGCAATTAAACTTTAAAAGCGTATTTTTGACAATAAAAATTTAAGAATGGTCTTTTTAAGAATGATATGTCGAATTCAGGATATTTCCTTTAGCAGAGGACAGTCAAAAAGAAAAGTACATTCGAATCGAAAGTATGAAATTTGGACTGAATCAATTGAAAAAGTTTCAAACAGAGTTTCGAATCTTAAACTCAAATTGTAATAAAAATTCAAAGCCAAACTCAGTTTTGTCCATTGATCCTACTTAGTCAACTCCATTAACCTTTTTCTTAAACTTAAAAAGGGTGAATAAACGAAAATTTCAATAATGATTGAAAAACTAAGATTATTTAAGCATTATTCAGACGCATACTCATGATTATAAAATGAACATTCTCGATTGCCTGGTATTCTTTATTTTATTTCTTTAAAATCCCGAGAAAACTTAAAACTTTAAAGAAAGTAAAATGTTTGTCTTAATCTTTTTCGAACTTCTGCAAATAAATTTTCAAATCTGATAATTTTTGTAGTTTAAAATTTCAAAAAATACTTCTTTATCAGAAAATAATGCTTGATTTTGGGAAAACTCCTGAAATATTTTCTTTTTTTTTCAATAAAGAAGATACAGTGATGTATTTTTTATACTGGGGTATGCAATCTAGATTCCCTGATAAGCCCGGATTTTCGAAGTAAAGTCATCAAATAAAGAACAAAGGTCTAAATTTAGCTCAATTCTTCTGTGCTTGTTTTATACAAATTGTTTTTTTTTTGGGAGTTTGAAAAAATATTTGATCGCTATACTGACGTGTTTTGATAAGAAAAATAAAAGTTTTTGGTGGTTAAAGACACTTGCTTATAGATTTTTTTTCGAATTATCACTGAGTTCTGCTTAGATTTGTCCGGATTTTATTTTGAAAAATGAGAGATCAGTTGCCCAGATATTGCGGATATTGTAAAAATTTGTGTTAACTTTTTACCCAAAAAATGATTTTTAAGGATCATTGTTGAAAATAGAACGAGAATGGTTTGAGCAAGCATTAAAACAAAATTTTGAAAACTCCGTCTAGGCATGCAACGATGTTTGAAAAAATTATATAGAATAAAATGTTTCTCTTTTCAAAATCTTAGTGCAACATCTGTTGTTGTGAAAAAGTTGTTTTATTTATTTTATTGGAAAGGTTTTTGTAATAGAAAATTGTTTAGCTTCTTAAAACTACGCTCGCATCCTTTAACAATAATACTAAAATTTAAATAACTACTCATTTTTGACATTTTTGTTGAGTTTTTATTTGAATTTGTCATTATTTTGAACACTGTTAAAAAAAAGTTTTTCCTAAAACTGTCCAGAACACATAACCTTCAAAAACAAACCCATTATATTCTTCTTTTTTGATTTCACACACCCTTACTAAATTTTTTACTTATGAATCTAATTAACATAAGTTCTAAGTATTTTGTGTAGTTTTAAATGGAGCTGCTTTTTTTGCACAGCATTGTGTAAGGACCTTTTGAATGATTTTAAAAAAAAACTTATAAAAACTGAAGTGGCTGAAGTGGAAAACTTTAAGATTGCTACATAACTTTGTCAGTTTCAAGAATTCCATTCTAACTACCCTTTTGAAATTCAATACTGTTTGAAATGATTTTTTTTAAAGTTTTTTAGTTTAATTGGTAATTAAAAAAAATTGGTTGTTAAGTGTTTAATAATAACTATTATAATTTTTTATCATTTTATCGCCATTTTTATGGCCAAAATGCGGATTTTTTAAGCGACTGATTTCTATTTTAATAAACATTCTCCAGCTTAGTCATATTTATGTGAGCTTCATCTTTCTTATGACTGAAAGAATAAAAAAACATTTCTTGAACGACCACTAAAAAGATAAAAGTCTAAAATTTGAAAATTTTGGTATCAGTTCTAAAGAAATTTTATTGCTTTATGGAGCAATTTACAGCAGACCAACTATAATATTAAAATATTCCCATACATTGTTGCGGTAAACTTTAAATGCAAGTTAATTAATAGTTGGTGGAGAAATTCAAAAGGATAAAATAATATTGATTTCCTTACAGAAAGATGACAGACAAATATCAGCATTATGCTTTAGGTGTGTTATTTGATATGAAAGAGATTAATTTGTTTTAAAAATTATTATTAAAAAACAAATTTTGGAGTAGAATTGTTTGTAGACGGAAAAAATATAACAGATAATTTTCTTAATCAACTTTTATACAGAACGGAAAAAAGTCATACCAAGTTTTATCATTTGCTCTACAGAACTTACTCCAGTAGGGCCTTTTTGTACTTCTAACCGTGGTATTGGAGTTTAATAAGTTCTTAAAATCGGAACGCTTTTTTAAAGTTTCATTTTAAAGTTGGCATGAAGTTCCTTATAATTACTTAATTTTTACTTGAGATTTTAATTGGAGGTTCAAGTTCAAATAATATTTGAATTTTGTCAATAATTCAAGAAGCTTGTTCTTTTGGGTCTGAACTTGTTTGCTTTTCATAATGTTTGTAGTCGGCAAATCAAAAATAGAGCCGAATCTCTAAACTTTTTTTTATCTTTTACTCTCTGGAGCCACAATACATACAAATCAGATTTAATACAGTACAATTTGTATAAAAGTACTTTTCTTAAATACCTTAAATATCAAACTGCTTGCATTGAAGTAGCCTTGCGTTACAATGATACTGATGACAATAATTTTTAAGGTATTGAGGAATTTGCGCACAGGTCTGGTCATGAAAAAAATGGTGAATGGAATTCTAGAATAAAGATTTTAAGGCAATTTTTCATTTGAAAATAAAAATTCCGTGTAAAATTTATTAATTGGGGGAAAATATTAACTTTTATAAAATTCAAAAGTTAATCAGTAAAAAAACAAACTTGATAAATAAAAACGGATGACTTTCGATTCTATAAGCTTTAACATGTGTTGTGAGCCTATTTGGTTGAATGATTCAACTGAACCGAAGCAATTGAAAGATTTTCTTTAATTCTACCACGATATAAGAAAAGTTCGGGAACAGGTATTATGAATCGTAATTTACGATATCAATTTACTATCATCTCCAGTGAGCGTTTTCGATTGATAATCTTTTGAGTCTTAAATAACTTTTAGGCTAAACTCAAATCCTTATTTTTTTATCTTCTACTCTCTGGAGCCATTATACATACCAGTTAGTTCCAATGCAGTATAATTTGTGTGGAAGTATTTTTTTAAATCAATTCAAATGTTTAACTGCTTGTATTGCGTTGCATTGAATCTGATGACAATTATTTTTAATGTAACGTGGAACTTAGACACAGGTCTGTTCATTAAAATATGGTGAATGCAATTCTAGGATAGAATGAGATGTTTAATTTATTTCAGAACTTTTTTTTCATTTGAAAATCAAAATTCCGTAAAAAATATAATGTTTGGGAAAAATTATTGAATTCTTCTAAAATTCAACGTTTGATTAGTTCAAAAATTACAAACTCGATAAATGCATGGGACTTTACATAATATAAGTTCATATTGATTGCGGCGTTCAACCTTTTTTTAAAGAAATATGCTGCAATCCTTCTCTGTGTTTTAATGTTTTTTTTTTTTTTAAATCATCATATCATAAAAGAGACAAAATTTCCAATCTAATGGTTTAGGAAATGTTGGTGGATCATGTTATTTCTATTAAACAGACATATCACAATAGTTGATGAAAAATTTCGATGAAATTTTTCTGAAACCATGTAGTCTTGAAACGAAATTAAAAGTTTAAAATTTATGTCAGGCATCGAAAATTCTAATGAAATGAAAGGTATCATTTCATTTTGACAAGATTTCTTAGAAAAGATAACTTGTGGTAGAAAAACTGAAAAAATAAAAGTTAACTAGTATTTGCATTAATGATATAAAAGCTTAATGCATCTTTTAGAAAACAACACACTCGAAAAGATCATGTGTGGTTTCGATTGATAAATGCACGTATTCAAAACTTATAAAAAAATTGAATCTTCAATATTTGAAGAATCTAGGATGTAATACAATTTTATCATATGCTGTCAATTTATTTTCTTTAAATAATCTCAATACTCGGGATCTAATTGAATACCTGGATTTCCCACAGTATTGATGGATAGAATAGTGTGGTAGAAATCTAAAACGATGTCAAATAATGAACTATTTTATGAATTTTATTAAAAAATTTAGAGTTGCAGGGATTTAACCTCAATTTTTTAAAAACTTTTTTAAATATATGATTAATTGCTTTCGTTTAATATTTTCAACAATGATCTGCAATGCATTTCTCAACCTTAGAATTTTTTAATCCATGTTTTCGGATTGAATTTTATTAACAAATTATGATAAAAACTTTATCTGAATTCAACATTTTTCGAGCGTAATTTTTGCATCTCCACCATTGTTTGGCATCAAAATACTTTGTTAAAATTAAAGAAAATCTTGAAACAAAATGCTGATCAAACTGAAAATTCTTAATATGAACACTTTAGACGTTCGCTATACTTAAAATGAATAATTAAACTTTGGATTGAATTTCTAGATTCCTACAATTAACATTTCGTATTTAATGATTTAAGGTGAATGTTAATTATCATTTTTAGGAGTTGATATAACGAGAAGAAAATATGCTAGACAAAGTGCTTATAAAAGTGTATTTTCGGTTTAAACATTCTGAAAAATTACATTTGTATGGATCATAAGCTTTCAGTTTTGGAAAAGACCCATTAAACGTCATCATAATTATGTGAAAATTTCAAATTGATGTACAAAATAAAATCAACTGTGGATGTTATCGAAATCAACGAAAAAAGTCTCTTTTTTATGGCAGAGCAGTTCAAAACAAAACTTCAAGACAACTTTTTTCCCCCGATAACACTCCAGTCACGAACCGATAGTTGGTCATTCTGGAGCAAGCTGAATATAAAACTATTGACCCTTTTATGGCTTGCTGGTGGTGGAAAACTCAACACAATAAAAATCCAGATAGAAGCGAACCGAAAAAAATGTTCGGAGGAAATGTGAGTCGAGAATGCTGCCAATGGCCATACTGCTTCGAGCTGCTGTTCAGTTATTCAAAATCTTTTATTCAAATTGTTCTCCCCGTATCTTTCCCGGTCGAAGCCATTTTTCCCGGTTTCCATATTTATTGCAGCGAAGCTATCGGAGTCGGGGCATCGTTTCTGATTTGTTTTACATTTCATACGATATTATTTCTCTATGACTGTGTTTTTTTCTTCTTCCACCATTCGCTCAATGACTCGACAACCGATGATGGCGTTTTGCATTCATTCATTCATTCATTCCGTTCATTGTGCCAACTCTGCTGACAGGACGTGGAAATGTCGTCGTCGTCGTCGTTGTTGTCTTTGTTTGCCTCGGAACGATCATTGTTCGATCTGTCAATTCGTTTTCATCACATTGTTTTTCGATAGACGTTTTCCATTATATGATTTGCATGTTGATTTGATGGAGCTGCTGCAGAGGAGCGAAAATAAAATAAAAATATTGCCAACAGTGAGAAGTACCTAGGTTTATTCAGTTTATTCTGGGATGATTTATTTGACTTCAATCGAGACAGATTTTTTTCCAGAGCATTGCAGGATTTGACAAGAAGATTAATGTCAATATTTTAGTGGAATGATTCATGGATTAAAGATTAGTTTTAAAACTTTTTTCACTCACCGCTCCCTTTTGTAAAATTTTCGAGGTCAATTTTGGGCAAATTTTTAGAAAAAAAAACTAAAATCTGGACCGTTGAAAGACCATAGCATTGGGCTTTATGTTGTTGTAAGTCTTAACTCAAAATTCATTTAAATTTATATGAGGCCCCCAAAGCCAAAGAAATAGGGTGTATTCTATGTTTTAGAATGGTCGATTTTGACTCAATAGTATCAAACGATTCTGCATTTTTCAACCTATACTCCTTGAATTTTCAGATTTTAAGTTTTTTTGTTTATACACAATTTTGTTCGAAAAAATTGCAAATTTTCGAAAAATATATGTAAATTGACCTATCTATTTTTTTCGAAATTAGCTTTTGTGAAATTATTCTCTTTTGGCTTTAAGGGTCTTCCAAACCTCCAGTGTCAAGCCCAGGGACGGATTAAGCCATCGGGGGGCCCGGGGCAATTTTTCTCGGGGGCAATATACTTCGATTTTTTTTTCAAATGCTATCCCAGAAAATACAAAACCTTTTAAACGTGTAAAAAACTGGAGATGCGTTCAGTATACTATCTTCAAATTGTCTGCGTAGAAAATAATTTCTGGTATCTTCAAATAAAAATTGTTAATCAATCACGTGCAAAAATTGCGGAAAAGTTTAGAACTTTCATAGAAATGAAAACTCTGATTTAGGCACCAAAATGAAAAATTTAATTCTCTTTTTTTTTTAAACTCTATCACCAACAAAAATTCTCTAATTTAAAAAAAAACAGATAGATATTTTAAATGATTTTCATATCATTGATCGTTTGGTTTGTTCTTATTCGAGAAATAAAGTCTGCTTCATTTAATATTGGAACAAATTCTTTTGCTCATTGTGGCGCTCCTAGTGGACGGATTTGGAAACTTTTTTCACCCACGTGTCGGGAAATTCATTACCTTTCACCATGTATTTATGTCATAACACCAAACGATAGCATTTTGTAAACAACCGCCATGGAAGCCGAACGGAGATATCAAATTGTGCACAGTTTTCTTGAAAATCCATTGTTGTCGGCATCGAAGCTAGCTAAACAGCTTAAAATGCCCAGAAATACCGTATGGCGTGTTATCAAGCAGTACAAGGAAACATTGACGACGGCTCGGAAGCCGCATTCGAAGCGTCGGAGTGGAACTGTCGACCGGAAACTGCGTGGGAAAGTCATCAAGGCCGTCAAGAGGAATCCCAATCTTTCAGACCGCGATTTGGCCAATAAGTTCCAGGCCGCTCACAGTACGGTGCGACGAATTCGTCTCCGGGAAGGAATAAGGTCATTCCGAGCCAGCAAACAGCCAAATCGTACGCTGAAGCAGAACAATGTGGCCAAAATCCGTGCTCGAAAGCTGTACGACCAAGTGCTGACCAAGTTCGACGGATGTATTCTGATGGACGATGAGATCTACGTGAAGGCGGACTTTGGGCAAATCCCAGGTCAAAAATTTTATTTGGCGACGGCTCGGGGGGATGTACCTGCAAAATTTAAGTTCGTGTTTGCGGATAAATTCGCCCGCAAGTACATGATATGGCAGGGGATATGCAGTTGTGGACAGAAAACCAAAGTCTTTCTCACTGACAAGCCAATGACATCAGAAGTCTACAAAAAAGAGTGCCTACAGAAACGGATTCTGCCGTTTATTCGTGCCCACGACCGTCCAGTAATGTTTTGGCCGGACCTCGCAAGCTGCCATTACAGCAAAACGGTTATGGAATGGTATGCAACGAACGGGGTCAGCGTAATACCGAAGGACCTCAACCCCCCAAACTGCCCCCAGTTCCGGCCGATAGAGAAATACTGGGCAATCACGAAGCGGAGGCTTAAGGCAAAGGGAAAACTTGTTAGGAACATGACTCAAATGAAGAACTGGTGGAATCAAATCGCCAAAACGGTGGACGAAAAGGATGTGCGCCGCCTAATGTGCCGTATTACGGGAAAAGTACGAGAATTTCTTCGAAACAGCAATGAATAATTTTTTTAATTTTTTTTATGAAAGAGTAAAGAAAATGCTACATTTGAATGAAAAACAAATTATGAATTCGTTAATAAATGACTGAACTACACGCAATTGTTTGTGTTCCAATATTAAATGAAGCAGACTTTATTTACCTAGTGACAATTATGAAGCATCATGAAGATTTGAAACATAGAAATCTAATAAAAAAAAATAATTAAATTCACATGCCATAGAGATACAGATATAAGAGTTTGAGAATTCGAAACTTTAAATCACGTTTTATTCAGAACCGAAACTCAGTGCCTCAAATCTAAATCATAATTTCAAATCAAGTTTTGAGAAACAAAATATGAATTAAATTAAAAAAAGAGATACAAAGTTACAATCAGAGCAAAAGCAGAAATTGCACCAAATGTGAATTTCATTTCTATGTCTTTGAAACACAAAAAAAAAAATCTTTTCATAAAATGTTTTTGAATATGATTCTCATCAGATAATTTTTTTTATCAAACTTTTATTCTAAGTGACGAAAGTTTCATTCGATATTCTCAAAACCAAAGGGATGTTAGTGCAAAAATGGTCGGTTGAAATGAAATTGAGAATAATGATTAAATGTTTAAAACACAGAATCAGTTATCATTGAAAATAAATCAGATAAGAAATCCAAATGAGTTTAGAACCTTAGACAAAGATCATGAATTTTCAAAATTCAGAAAAAATATGAAACTGAACTTCAGTAACTGAAGAAACAACACAAGACTTGAAAATCTCAATGAATTGAATCTGGAAAAAGATAAGATTAAGATCATAGAAATATTCAGATCGTCTTTATGATAATTTGAGAATGATCATTTAGAAAATGATATGCTGAATTCAGGATATTCATTTCAGTAGATGATAAAATTTTGGTTAAATCAGTTGAAAATTTTCCAATACAAATTTCAAGTCTTAGACACCAATTGGGATGGAAATTCAATAAATAAACCCTGTACTGTCAATTAGTCCAATTTAAGCAAGTACAGTTTTGCCTTTCTAACAGAAAGGTTTGGTTATCGGTCGATTTGAGAGATCATTAATTATGGGTCTTAGACATACCTTTATAGGTACCTATCGACTCAGCTCGACGAGTTCTGTTGATGTCCGTGGATTTGTATGTGCCATTTTAAAAATGTCAAGAACGTTTTTGCGAAACTGGGCTGCACAATTAAAATGATTTTAGTCTCAAAAGAATGCATTTTTTTTCTACACAACTCTTTCAAAAACGGGAAAAAAACAAAATAGTTGAAACCGTTTTCTTTACGAAATAAATATCATACTTATTATGGCATAAAAAAAAGTTGTTAGTGGCGCCTCGAAGCAGCAGCACCAGCAATCATTTATAAATTAGAGATAATCAAAATAAAAAATTAAAATTTATTGAATCGGGAATCGAACCGAAACCCTTCAGATCCCAAGGCGCATACGTTATCCAATAAACCATCAGCACGCTTAAGAAAGAGTGGCCCAAACTCAAATAGGTAAAAGGCATTACTAAGACGCACCGTGGTCTGGGCAGTTTCTCAGTCTGCTGGGGCAAATACGGCAACAGTGTATATATCTTACACTTCTTGCTTTTCAATGCAGCAAATGGCGGATGGGCGTTTCCTTCAGAGTCCGCCATGCCTATAGACACTATAATTTCATATATGAAATTATAGTGTCTATAGCCATGCCGGGTGTCAACAAAATGCAGAGCCGTACAGAAAACTGCGTTGGGAGGGGAATTTATATGAAGATTTTATGACCTTCGTTTTTTTTACCCGTGTTTTTATGTTTTTTTTTTCATTTCTACATACTCATACATAATTTAGATTCAATTTCAGATGCAGAATTCAGATTCAGTTTTCAAATTCAGAATACAGGTTTAGGAATCAGAATTCAGGATTCAGAATTCAGAATTCAAAATTCAGATTCAGAACTCATATTCAGATTCAGAATTCAGATTTAGAATTCAGATTCAGAATTCAGATTCAGAATTCAGATTCAGAATTCAGATTCAGAATTCAGATTCAGAATTCAGATTCAGAATTCAGATTCAGAATTCAGATTCAGAATTCAGATTCAGAATTCAGATTCAGAATTCAGATTCAGAATTCAGATTCAGAATTCAGATTCAGAATTCAGATTCAGAATTCAGATTCAGAATTCAGATTCAGAATTCAGATTCAGAATTCAGATTCAGAATTCAGATTCAGAATTCAAATTCAGAATTCACAATCAGAATTCAGATTCAGAATTCAGATTTTTGTAAATTTATTTTCAGCATATCGGTGAAAATTTAGATTCTTGGAGAAAGAATATCGGAATTGAAAATTTATAATGATTGATGTTGCGGGGTAAAGTATGGTGTGCGTTTATAAGTTTTCCTTGCAAAAATGTTCTTTTGCTCTTTTCTCTTCATTTTTCTATCCATCTTTATCAGATTCAGAATTCAGATTCAGAATCCAGAATTAGAAATCAGATTCAGATTTAGAATCCAGATTCCAGATTCAGATACAGAATTCAGATACAGAATACAGATTTAGAATTTAGATTCAGAATTAAAATTAGGAAATCAAAATTCAAAGTTTTGAATGGAGAATTCAGAATCCAGAATTCTGAATTCTGAATTCTGAATTCTGAATTCTGAATTCTGCATTCTAAATTCTTAATTCTTAATTCTAAAATCTTAATTCTGAATTTGAATCCAGAATTCAGATTCATAATTCAAATTCTGAGTTCAGATTCAGAATTCAGATTCAGAATTCAGATTTAGAATTCTGATTAAGAATTCGGATTAAAGATCAACCTGGAATTTGAAATTGGAAATTATATTCAAATATTAGACTAAGTGCTGTAACTCAAAATTCAAACTTTAGAATCAGAATAAGATTTCAGATTTAGTTTTCAGAATGAGATTAATCATTTAATAGTCATATTACTTTCCCCTGCTTTTGTGAGAATTTTTTCTTTTATGCATGGTAGAGCTCTAAAAAAGGTATCATGCTAGGCCACGTGTCACGGCTATCCATCAATATTGTAGTTGGTTTTACTTATTCAGTAAAAAAAAGCATAAAAAAACAGTAAGATTCGAACCGTGACCAGCATCGTGAAAGTTCTGGTTGCTACCACGGCACCATTTCAGCATGTTATAAGACTTGGAAATTCAACTGTTTAAATACCACTCTTTCCATACATAAAATGAACTCCTTACATACCAGTTCGCTTTTCCCCAAAAAACGTACTATGCATCATTTTTTTATATTGAGATCGGAATTTTTCTTGTTTGAATATCTGAAATCATACTTATATGATGCAGAGGGAAGGAATCTATCATGTGTATTCTATATTATTTTATATATTTCCAAATATAACTTACACTCTGTTAGAAAGGCTCCAATCCACTGTTAAGTGTATTAAATCGGGTTTTTTTTTAAAGATTTTACTTTCAAAAATAGGAAGGGAAAAGGGTTTAGAATGTATAAAACAATGAAAATTTCAATGGTAATGATTGAAAGGTGAAAAGTTTTTATAATATTCGGTATTAACCCGGATACTGAATCCTGAAATGTTTATCATAAAACGATATTAGTAGCTATTTAAGTGCAGTTACCCATAACTTGGAAACTTAACGTAACAACAAACATTATTGTTGCGCAAGACGTTTGAATGTAATGAAAATGAGGAGATGTTTTTTTTCTAAATTTTACCTGTTCTGTACAGAATATTGTAACTGCTATGTTTCGATAAAAAAAAATTAAAATTTGAGGTGTTTTGCTTAATATTCTTCTTAGTTTTTTTTCGAATTTGGTTTTGTCCAGAAGAATTTGATATTCTCAGCTCACAAAATGTGGAAGAGCTCCTTCACTGCCTACTCTAGGGGGCCCCTTAGCCCTTAACTTTTTCAAGGCAAAAACTAATCTACATATTATTACACGGGGGCCCTTTAGTTTTTATATTTAAAGTTATCATTACGATTTTCTAGTTTTGGTTTCTTTTCTTGGATTTGTTGTATGATTGTAGGATGATTAAAGTAATGTTAAAAACCTTTTCCCTCGGGGGCCCCTCCTGAGCCGGGGCCCGGGGCAATTGCCCCTTTTGCCCCCCTTTAATCCGGCCTTGGTCTAGCCTTTTAAATTACTTAAAAATAGTATTATTTCTTGATTTCTGAATTTGAGTCCTGTTCAAAGTTATGCAGAATTCAAAGATCTTAAAGTTTAAATAAGATTCTTTTAATTGAACTTTTCAATGTCAGTGATAACCGAATAGATTAAAAGTTTATCCATTGCTGATTTTTTGAAGCGATTGAAATAAAGATGAACAATTAAGAACTTAAAATAAAAATTCTCTTACCTAAAAGTTTTTTCATATTTTCTTCCTAAAAATCTATTACTAAATCACAGATCATGTCTTTTTACACGGATCGAAGGTTTTCCTGTTTAGCAGATTTATTGAGACAAAACATTTTCATGTTTTCAAGCATTGCCATCTTAACCCAATCTTTTTTAGAATGAAATAATTTCGTATTATCAACATGATGAGCGAATATAAAATCTGTGACAAATTTGAGAATCAATTATTTACATTTTTAGACAAAAAAATATTGAGGTATTGGAACAAAATTTGGTTGCAGCTCTGTTCAATTACAGATAATTTAGTAGTGAACCTCATGTTTAGTTCTGTAAAGCAATTTCATTGTTTTGCATCTAATTTACTCGTTGTTATTTCAAATCTACGTTGTTTTGTGACTTATAACAATGTGATTTACGACCTTACCGCCCCCTGAGCCCTTTTAACGGCCACCGATTTTGTGCGTTATTTCCTCATGGAGAAATTTTAAATAAGATGTGACCCATAATAAGTTATTTGGTTTTTATTACCGGTAGTTCGAAAAAACAAACTCTCGGTTATGAAAACAATGAATTGGTAACCATTTTACAGTTCGTTTGTTAAAAATTGCAGTTTTTTGATAAAAACTTAAAAACACCAGTTTTTTTTGTTTCGATTATAGTCGTTTTACCATCTTTAAGGCATTCGTGACATTATCAACGTTGCAGTTGGCGGATCGTTATTGAAAAAACTTATCCGGTACAACTGTGTTCGATGTTTAGTCTTGGGGCTCGAACTCGCGGACATCGGCTCAGGAGACAACAGACTTGCCATCTGAGCTATATCACAAGCCCCACCAGTTATTCTTGTGGATTGTTCAGTTAATCTTTCTTCAGAAGTCTTCAATTTCAAAGGTTTATATTGCGAAGTTATGCTCCCGATTGAAAACGAAGTTGAAGACATCGAGGGATTGTTTCGTTATATGTTTGTCCAAATCCCTAAATTAAAAAGGTTTTCTAATTATTTTTACATCAAGAGAAGTGTTTTTGAAACTTGATGACAGCTTTTCACAGTTTTTTAAGAATCATTCCGTACTTTTTTTGCCTTTTCACCCAAAATCCATATTTCATACGATTTTTAAAAATTAATAGCTGCGTGAAATAATGCAGAAGCCGCCATCATTGATTTCAAGGTGGCGTCAGAAAGCAAAATTTGACTTCTTATAGTTTTGTCGTTCATTCGATTTATATTTATTTACAGCATTTTTAAGTTCAGAAGAAGCCGCCATCTTGGATTTCAAGATGGCGTTCGATAGCGAAATTCAACTTCTTCTAGTTTAGTTTTCAACTTATACCCATATTATGGAAGTTTCATGCGATTATCAGTCATATACAGTCTTAAAAGGAAAATTGGAAGCCGCCATCTTAAAATAATGATGGCGTCAAGAAATATTTGTATTACCTTTTAATTGGGCTCATCCACTTTATACTCATATTTTAGATATATTCAAACCGCTTCCGGTGATTTTAATCCTTTTTAAATATTTCTTTACAACAAAAACAACACACATAACTAATCAAAAATGTGTAGAGATGAAAATTTTAATTCAAAAGTGCAATCTAACCTGAGCATCTTTTTTTGACATCTTGATTGAGAACTGTCAACTAATTTTATTACGGTTGAATAAATCATGTACTGCGTGCCTTTATAAAACATGCAAAATAGCGTGAAATAAGCCACTAAGTTTATGTTTTATTGGAGTTTTAATAGAGCATTCAACTTAAACAGTTTGCTTAGTAAAAGCTTTATTGACTTAAACTCAAACAGTTTGCTTAGTAAAAGCTTTATTAGGGTTTGAAAAGAAAAGGTTGAATCAAGAATCTAAGCATTAATCATGACCATAATTAAATAGCTATAAAACTTGCCGCATGAAAAGATCCATAATAAAACATTCTCATTCTAGAAGGCTTAATCTGTGTTATTTGGATGTTACATACGCAATCGCCACTTAACATAATACCAGCTACTAGGTCATGAAATAAACTACCGAACTGATTATCGTGTTTCGCTTGTTGGAAATTCGGTGAAAGGCTACCGGTTTCGGTGATTTTTTAGTTTAACGTTATACTGCTTAAGCAAGGCCGTGCGAACGGGGGGGGTTTTAGGGGTTTAACCCCCCCCCCATGGAAATTTTTTCCAAGTAAAATTTTCAATGTAGTAAAGCGAAATGACTTGATCTTAAAAGGTGTTAAATAAGTGTTAACAAGATCAGAAATTTTTTTCGCCTCCGGCGGAAATTAGTCTTAACTCACCCTAGACTTGAGACATTTCATTTAACGAAATTACATACATATATGCCGATCACGAATTTAAACTTATTTTTTATTGTAAATTTCGATTTGTAATTCAATCAACATTTTGTATTGAAACTCTAAACTTGACATTCAAAAACACTATCTCGTCTTTAGAATGGGTTTTTGTTGAGAAGTGTGACGAAACATATTAAGAGTTTGAAATCAAACATGTATCTTGACTCATGATGATCAACAGAGTTAGCAAAATAAAATCTTAAACCTTATCCTCTACTTTATTACTAAAAAAATTTATTTACAAAACATCGTGCTGATATGAAATATTCTTCAAGTAACCAATTACAGTCTTAATTTTATTTTGTGTTTCTTGTTCTTCTAAATGCTCAACATTATTCGTAAGCGAGTAATGAAGTTTTAAATCAAATTGAGTTTTAGATATTTTTAAAGCCAAGAACTAATCGTTTTGCCGGTTTGAACAAATTTGGTTAAATGAATTAATGAATGAAATGAATGAAATGAAATTTTTCAAAACTGTAGAATCCTTTTTTTGGATCATGCATCATCATCTTTAAAATATTATTCCTTAATTGAATTGATCAATCAATAAACCAAATCAGAATCAGGTTATTTTAACGTTTATTTGTTATATCATCAGTTATCAATGATTGATTTCACCTGAAACTGATACATTTTCAAGTTTATAAAATCCATATCACTAAACAAAAGGTGATAGAAGAAATTTGACAACTAGTGCACTTAAATCTACCAAATCAATAATTCAATCATAGGCACCTAAATGCTGTTTCGTAAAGTCAATTAAATTCTACTAATAAGTTTTTTAAATGGTTAGACAAGTTTATTGAAAAAAAAATTTTGTAAAATGTTAAAAAAATTATCATTTTCTTCTTCATGTTTTGTTTTAATTTTCAAATATATTTAGAGAATTTCGAAGTAAAACTATTTAAACTTTATGAATTATTTTTAATAAGTTTTTTTTAATTCTAAATTTTTGTGTTCTGAAAACATTATTTTCTTGGAAGCCTTTGGAACTTAATTTGAAATAAGAAGAATATAGTTTCCATCTTCTAACCTTTCCAGGACCCAATATTCCAATTGAAACCGAAAAAATATACACGGCTTGAAATTTTAAACTTTAAAACTCTCGATTGAAAATTCATAAAATTATAAATTTATAAATTTTATTTCATTAACTTCATTTTATTAAAGAATTTTTTTAATCGATCATACTGTTTAATTTATTTTATTTGAATTACCTAGCAACTTGAAAGTTAAATTTTAATGCCCAATGTAAACTAAATTTGTATAAACTCTGTGCTTTCAATATCATACAAAAACTTAGAATTCATCATTTTTATTTTTATTTTATCAACTTATTATTGATCATTTTCCAATCTGTTATTAGTCAGTTTAATTAAACATGTTGTATTTAAAATATATAAAGTTATTCACTATTTTGAACTTCAGATCATTTATTTTAATAGCTGCAAGAAATCTATATATATATATATATATATATATATATATATATATATATATATATATATATATATATATATATATATATATATATATATATATATATATATATATATATATATATATATATATATATATATATATATATATATATATATATATATATATATATATATATACATATATATATATATATATATATATATATATATATATAGATATATATATATAAATACCTATATATATATATATATATACTATATATATATATATATATATACTATATATATATACTATATATATATATATATATATATATATATATATATATATATATATATATATATATATATATATATACTAATATATATACTATATATATATACTACTACTACACTATATCTACACACTCTACACACACACACTACTACACTATCACACTCACAAACACACACACACACTACTACACACTACACACACACACTACACGACACACTTCACACACACGCACACACACACACACACACACTACACACACACACACTACCCCCTCCAAATCATACATAAATAAATAAATAAATATAGTTAAGTACCCACTCACTCCACCTCTCTAACTGGCTAGAGAGCTGAAATTTGGCATGGATGCTCATTAGGACCAGGAAGGATGAAAAATGTTTTTAGATTTTCGGATGACCCCTTCTGAAGGGGGTCGTCCATAGAACACAAATATTGTTTTCGCGATATTGACGTTTCTTTTCGTCGGATTATGACAAAAATTTGCAAATAGAGGTTTTGAGACATGGGTTATTGATTCCAGGTATTGAATTTTGTGTCAGGGGTCGGCAAAAGGGGTCGTCCATATGAGCTGTTCAGTATTTTTACTATATTGACGTTATTATACATTGGATTGATGTAAAAATTTGCACATGAATGTTTTAAGGGACGAGCAATCGATTGGTCAGGGGTTGGAAAAAGGGGTCGTCCATATCAACTTTTTAATGTTTTTACGATATTTGCGTTATTATGCATTGGATTGAGATGAAAATTTGACGACGTTTATTTTAAGGAATGGACAATCGATTCCAGTTATCAAACTTTGTAGAAGGGGTCGGCAAAAGGGGTCGTCCATATCAACTGTTCAATGTTTTTGCGATATTGGCGATATTATAGATTTGATTTTGATGAAAATTTGCACAAAAGTATTTTGAGGGATGATCAATCGATTCCAGGTTTCAAATTCAGGGTCAAGGGTCGGCCAAAGAGGTCGTTCATATTAAAACTATTTTTGCGATATTAAAGCTTAAGGGGGGGGGGGGGTAGGGTCTAACACTTTCAAAAAATCGATTTTTTTATTTTTTTATTTTCTTATTGTAAAACATTTCAAGAATGTTGTGTCAAATTTTCAAGTCAATTGAAGCAAAACTGTAGAAATTATAGGCCTTTATCTCCTCCTATCTAATACTGCAAGAAAGCAAGAGCAGAAACTTCAAACGCGTTTTTCTCGAAAGCACATTTTCAAAGTTCGTGGACATCGTCATTTGAAAACTACTTATCCGATTCTTTTCAAATTTGGAACATATTTTCTACATATAAAATACCAGACCCCAACGTTTTTCTTTTTTGTTTTTTTTTTTACTTTGGGGAGTTTTTACAGGTAAAAAATGGCGGATTTTTTCGTGAAAAACCGTTGTTTTTACTTCAAACAGCCACCAAAATTTCATAAAAAAATTTTTAAGTTAAATAAAAACGTTGGGGTCCAGAAAAACATCTATTAAAAATACTTTGCTCTGATTTTTTGACTTCAGATGATTCTGTGCTGAGATACAGTGTCCACCGCAAATCCTGTTTTTTTAAAGGCATCCTCAAAAGTGCTCCGTCACCGGCTCATTTTTCAATATTTTTCTACGAAAAAATTCCTTAATGTTCTTTTAACAATGCTTTGTATAATGCAAAAAATTTGAATACATTTGTTTGAACGATAGCTCTAGAGAAAAATCGTGAAAATGGTGTTTTTTTATACCCGTTAGACCCTACCCCCCCCTTAATGAAAACCCATTCTAAAGACGAGCGAGGTAGTGTTTTTGAATGTCAAGTTCATAGTTTTACAATTAAAAATTAGTTTAAATTCGTGAATGTGTTTGTGTTTGTAATTTCGTAAAATAAAATGTCTCAAGCCTAGGGTGAGTTTAGACCAATTTCCGCAGGAGGCTAGAAAAATTTCTGACTTTCTTGTTAACACTTATTCAACACCTTTCAAGATGAATTTATTTCCCTTTACTACGTTAAAAATTTTACTTGGAAAAAAATTTCCAGGTTAAGAATGCAGGTTCAAAATTCAAAGAAGAGTTAGCTTATGAATAAGTTTTAAATTGAACATTAAATTGTCGAGGAATTCGAGAGCTCATAAACTCCAAAATTTGCATATCAATTCAATTGCCAGATTGAAACTTTTAATCGAAATAGGTTTGTTGACACAATTCAGCAGAAAATCGCAAATCAAAATTACAAATTGAGCTTATTTCCTTATTTCGTTTTAAAGAAAAAACTGAAATTTCATTTTTAAAAATCATCTACAGGAATTATGGAAATGAATCTTTATGCAAAAATTATAACTGATCTGAGGTATTGTTTAACATTTTGAATATTGAAGTTCTTCTAAAAACCAAATTTGAAACTTAAATCATAAATTTGATTCAAGTTTGGTTAAAGTAGGGTTGCCATCCGTCCCGGAAAAGCGGGACATGTCCCGCTTTTTTCGCAAATGTTCCGCCGCACAGTGGTTCAAAACCAGAAAAAGTGGGAAAAAAATTATAAAAAGCTATTTTGTTAAAGTATATAGGTGGAAAGCTGAAAAAATAATAAATTAGAGTTTTTTTTTGTCAAAGTTTGCTATTTTTTTTCAATAATTTCTTAAACGGGGTTTGAGCTTTATACAGGGAAATTGAATATTTTTCAATTAATTATGAATATTTTTGTTAAAATTATGTATGGGCTCCTAAATTCCTGTAGGTTAGTTAGAAAAAAATTAAAACTTACGTTTTAAGGTGAATTTGCATATGTATCTAAGCAAACAATGCTTGGTTTACTCTGTATAAATACTTTAAAATTTGCATTTTTAAATCAAACAGCATTCCAATCAATGACATCGTATTAAAAATATAGCAAAAACTAGCAGCTGATTTTAAGATATGTTTTTGATGAGGCTTTCATCTATCCAACAGTGTATAATTTACCACGGCGAACGGCAGCGCAAGCTTTATTTTTGATTCCGAAAACTAAATAGAGTGAATCGATTTTTTTTTTCAATTAAATATATAATTTTTATTATAATTTTAATTTAATTTTGGGATTTCAATCAAGCAAAACTTTATTAGTTCATGATATTAAGGACGTTTTTTATCTCCAAACTATGAATAAGATTATAATACATCACTTCGGTATAAACATTTATAAATTTTTAAAGATTTATATATTTTTTAAGTTGTTTTGGGCTGAAAATAAAAAATCTTATTTTTAATTCCTGTGTCAAAGTTGTCGTTCATATTTGTTTCATAGCAGGTGTATAAAAGGTCCTAGAAAATATCTAAATACATCATTAGGTTCCAAGAATATTTGAGATTTGATTCCAACACAAAAAATTTGATTGTCGCTTACTTGAAAAATGAACTTTTTCCGGCTTTTTGGGGATTTGAACCACTGTGCGCCGTCCCGCTTTTCAGTCAAAATGTCCTGCTTTGTTTAAATAATTAAAAGTTTTTCCTGAATTCGATTTAATAAAATTTTATGTTGAACCCAGACAACACAACACATTCGAGCATTGCGTTAGAATTTTGAGAGTGTGATTCATATTTTACATATCAAGAAAACCCTCTAGATTTAATTTTCAATGAAAATGCACCTCATCTTATCGATACATATAATGAGATTCAATTTGAATAAAAAATTTTTTTTGACGAACTAATGTGAGATATCAATCCATAAATTTTTTTGCTCCAAGGTGTTGCAAGCCAATTGAATGCAATATTCCAAGTGTTATTGTATTTTTCATAGATTTTGTGTGAAGCTCCATTTTATTATGTTACACGCATCTTGATTTAAGTTGTTTTCAATATTCGAAACTGTTAGAAATAAGCAAATCAGTTTACAAATGCATATTGGTTATTTAAAACAACATTTTTGAAATATGGCCTTGATATAAACCTTTTGAACCCAACCTAGACTTAAATAGGGGTTCGTACAAAAATGTATCATGTAAGCATTTGTTTTGTCATGGCATTCTAGAGCAACTATGATTAAAACCAAGAAAAAATCTTGAAATTTAAAAAAACAAAAAATAACTTGTTATCGGTCATTTTTTTCGTCACTGTTTTTTAAGTTTCAGTCAAAATTGTAATAGCATCTGTCATTCTCACTGTTTTTTTACTCACGATGCATTTAGCGGAAAAGCATGAAAGAACTTTAACTTTGTTCGATGTTCACTCCTGGTTTTGGAATTATGGACGTTGACTCGGAAAGCAGTTTTTTTGTTTACTGCGCTATGTTGTCGATTTATAAAACTTTATATTCGAGTAAAAGGCACCACACTTTTTTACTCAACCAGAAACATACATTCATACATAAATTTCATGACTTTTTCTAGCACATTTTAAATTGTCCCGCCTTTTTCTCAAAACATTCCACTTCTTTTGGAAACAATCTGGCAAGCCTTGGTTAAAGTAGTGGAATTTGCAAAAGAGTTTGAAAGATTGGGCTTGTTTGATTTGAATAGAATATGTTTTTTTTTTCGAAGAAATTTAAGGCTCTCCTAAAATTCAATAGAATAAGTTTTATTTACTAGACTCGTAAATAAGTATTTCAACCATCGATAAAAGCAAATTCCATACCTTGTTAGTGTAGGTTTTATTATTAAAATTAAACTCACCTTTCAAGTGAAGAATCAATTTTAAAAAGTTACGTTCTAATACAAAAACAATCACTGTAAGGACTAAAAGTGAAGAGTCATGAAGTTACAAAAATTATTTGATATAATTTGACAAAAAAAAAACAAACTTTATAAACAAAACAAGAAGAGTGCTTTATGCATCAAAAACATGGTAAGAAAAAAATTACTTTAACTGTTCAAAATTTGACTTTAAATGAGATAGTATATTTTTTTGTAGTACCAATTAAAAAAATTGGTGAAAAAAAAACAACACTAAATGTTTGAGCGCAATGCCTTAATTGAACGAGGTCTGTATCTCTGGGCTTCGTACAATCAGCGATGAGGAATTTCATTAGATTTTTCAAATGAAATATGAATCATTCTGATTTCGACCTTACAACTCTTTTTTTAAATTTGTATCACTATGATGTCTTCGACAAATTTGTAGCCAATGATTTTTTTTCTATCCGATCATAGTATTGACACATGGAGTTGAATCCACGCTTAAGATAAGACAAGTGTTTTAATAGTGATAGGTATGAATGAACCAATAAAGGTTTAAAAACCGTTGAAATAAGTGTTCTAGACCCCTCGATGGTTAATTTCAAATATGAGCTTAAATGAAAGGGGAAGATCCCAGCTTTTCAATGGGGCAAAAATTGGGGATGCTAGTTTTTGATAAATAAAATTGTTCTATCAGAGACACTGTGATATGGATCAAACTTAGTTAAATAAGAAAGAAATTTAATATGATTGTGGGGTTGAAAACAGCAGGCCACGCTTTTTTTCTTCAATGAATAGATTCAGAGTGCATAATAAAAACTTTAAAAATTTTAATATTTCTATCCAATTATATTTCATTGGATTGAAAGTACATTGAAAATTATTGGGTCATAGTTATGTGTTGAACATTCAGAATTCCTATTCGTCAATAAATCTTCAACCTTTTTCGATGAAACATATAATGTTAAAAAATATATATTCAACAAATTTAGCAAAATAAGGAAAACATTTAATATATTTGATTTTAAATGTTGAAATAACAGAAATTTCAACTTTCAATGGTTAAGTTTTTACTTGCAAAAATTAAACTTTTTTCGGAAAAGAACTAGAAAATTACAAGAAACACAAATGTTGTTAGTTTTTGTTACAAAAATGGACGTTTTTTTGAATGGTGGTATAAAAAAAAAAACTAAGGCATATAACTTAGTTCTGTAAATTATCTGTGGAATGTTATTGTTACAACATATGTTTCTCATAGAAAACGTCCCTGTTTTCAATATCCAATAGTTTCACATAAACAACCCATTTGCTTCTAAATGCAATCATTTTATCAGGAGTGGTGTTTGTTTGTGAGTCTCCGAAAATACAGATATTTTAAAACTTTAAAATTCATTCTAAGTATTGTACAAATTTTCTAAATTCTAACAAAATTTAGCCTATTTGTAACTCAACTCATAGGTTTTCAAACGTAGAAACCAGATTTCAGATTTTTTTTTAACTTCAGACTAAGTTAACAGTACTTCGCTTGCTGCGGATTCAGTAAAAAAAACTCATGGTCTGGGTTAGGAGGAAAGTTGAAAATAACCTCTACCATGCAAATTTAAATTGCAAAAAACTTCAAAATATTCCAACATTCTTCCAAAAATCATTCTCATTCCTCTTTGTGTAAATAATTTTTTTGTACTTCGAACAA
Organism: Uranotaenia lowii; assembly: GCF_029784155.1. NCBI lineage: Eukaryota > Metazoa > Arthropoda > Insecta > Diptera > Culicidae > Uranotaenia > Uranotaenia lowii. The sequence continues at coordinate 39,124,790 of NC_073691.1, read as the reverse complement.
TCGCTTCCCCGTTAAATTATCGAAATCAAACCAAAAGTTTTTACGATCAGCCAATATCCAAATATTGGCACAGCGCTCCGATAAAGAAAAAGCAAGCAAACCAAATTTATGGCCATTCATTACCGATTGTTCGGCAAGCGTTTCGGCAGAGAATTGGTTAGACTTTCGGCCTGACCGACCATGATGGCTCGCAGTCCGAGCCATTTTTGTCGTCTTGGCCGGAAATGTGGCAACCAAGAATTATTCCGCCAAGCGCCAGCATGTCTGGCCAGACCAGGGCCAATATGGAAGGAAACTTGGCCTGTAAGTTTGTGTGCTCTGCCGATTGCCTGAAATATTCATGGGATAATTGTAGTGTGCTCTAGATTTGTACCGAAGTTTCCGTTGATCGGAGAAAAAAGTTTCTTTTTTCCCCAGTTTTTTACTGTTGGTTATAATTTTCTCTTTCAATCAGATATCTTATTGCCCAAGTTTCGAGTTATTTTAACCCATAGAGTCTGATTCAATTTTACTAATGATTTTTTTTTCTTTTTAATTTACAGGTATGTTGACATCTTCCAGAAGCAAGTAAGATTTAAAAAAATTTCCACTCAAACTACACAGAACTTTATGCCAACCCATGAGAAATTATCAAAATTTAACAGTTTATAAAAACAAATGTGAATCGTGATGACCTGATAAGTAAACTTCGTAAAAAAAAACCTGATGATCCGAAAACAGGATATTTGCTTGTTCCGAATATGTTTGGTAAAATAAGAAAAAAAAAAAAAGGAAGTCAACTTGAAACCCCATCCAATATTCATGATTTATGTGACGATAAATTATGAAAGCTCGCATGCTGGGCAGCTCACCAGGACGCTTCCATGCCATGCCAAAACTGGGCCATTTTGTGTTTTGTCGGGGTCGACCGATAATTTTTGATACGGGTTAACTAAAAAGCTGCCGGTGCATTATTTATGAGGGCATCGATATGCAGCGATCCGGAAAATTTGAATTTCCATGGGATTGAGTATCAAGAATATTGTAATGTATAAAATTGATAAAAGAAGAAAAAAGTCACAGCAAGGACAAGAGGGTGGAATTTGAAATAAAACTGATAAAACCGTTAGTTGCAAACCAGCTTAACCCTGTAATTTATGACTTTTTAAAAAATGGGAATAATTGTTATTAATTAAGTGGAATAAAAAACCTCAATTCATATTGGCGATTTGCAGCAATGCTATTTCCTATGCAACGCCAACTGGTTGTCACTATTGGAACTAACAAAAGGGTGATGATAGCAGTTTTTCTACATGGCAGTGAATACAAGTTGTTTTCAAAATTATTCTTTTTGCTTAATCTACTTCATCCCGGACAATACCAAAGGATGAATGATGTAAGAAAATCTTTAATTTACTAGTTCCATTGATTTTTGTTAAGCGTAATAAATGTTTCCTATTTTTTTTATCGATAAATCTTATTTGGAAAAATTAGGAACTATTTTAAGCAAGACTGGCATAATGGACGGCGTCACTTCGTTTGCTCATAAGATGGCATGTACATACTTGCAAAGTCGAGACAGTAAAATGAAAGGACAGTATTGCTTGACTTAACCGACATTTATTTTTAATGGTTGAAAATGGGATCCATGCATAGTAAAAGCACAGAGAACTAAAAGCTTAATTTGAAAGAAATGGGATGTTTTGAAAAATCATTCTAACGTTTTTGGAAACTGAAATTAAACCCCTTTGTGTGTTATTGATGAATTGTTTTCTTTAGCAAAATTCTATATCGATGTCGACTGAATATCTAATAACTTTATTGATTAAAATCTTCTTCATTTACTTTTAGCAACTTTTTTTCCTAATCGATATACCTTCAAACACGTTATCTAACAAGCCAAAAACAGAATGTAATGTGTTATTGACAAGAATTCACTTAAATTTGAGCAGCATCCTCCTGGGAAACAGCAGTCAGTTGATTCAATTGATTTGGCCGGAGGGTCCATGCAATACCTCTTTCGTTAATTGAATCTGATAAGGCTCAAATTGCACCGAGGTTTTTCTTTTCATCCATGAGTAGTAAGGTTTGTGCGTTTCAACTGCTGGATTTTGAAGACCAGTTGTTCTACAAATTTGCTTTTTAAATTTCCCAGCTTGTTCGCGCTCAACTGCTGCCCAAATTGAATTGCTTTCGGGTTCCACTTCAAAATGTTCCGAAGTAGCTGGCGTAACGTCTGGATTCCAGTGGTTTGGCAAGTAGATTTCCTTTTGATATTATCTGGCAGGGTTCTGTTTATTTGAAGCCTCGCATTGTGGACACCAAAGTTGTTGTTGAACGGCAGAGGAACATTTTCCGGGAAACTAAAATTTTCGGAATACGAACACATAAGAGGATTTCAAAATTATGAATACTTACGTAATACGCATTTTCTTACCAGATTTACTGATTTCTTTCTTAATAATATCACATTTAACACCGAAATTTGTACATTTTCTTCAATGTTTTCTAAAAATACTACGTGTTTTGACACTTGAGTCCCTATCATCATCATTTTGATCGTAGCACCCTCTGAACGTCGTTTTGAGCTGCAAATCGCCAATTAAAGAATGGAAGATGCTCAACCTTCTTTTTTTTAATAATTCAACGTTAGCTAAAACGAGGATAGAAAAAATCATTGGGTAGAATAATATGTGCATTTCACTTACTCCCTTACCAAACCAGCACTCAAACTTACAATCGCTACACTATTAAACTATTAAATTTTTATCATTTCGATATTTGACAAATTTTGTCAAATGTTTAAAATTGTCAGAATTATGTATCAATTGACACATGATAAAATTTGATCAAAATAACAAACTTGAAAAAATTTTCAAAAACATTAAAAATCAGAAAACTGTTAAAACTGACAAAATTGATAATTTTGACAAAAATGATAATTGAAATTTTACATCATTGGATGATTAAATCGATATTGACCAAATTTTCTAAATTTATAAAAATAACCATTATATCAGTCATAGGTATATCAAATTTGACTAAAATTTGAAAAAAAAACTCACAAAATTTGCTAAAAGTCCAACATGACAAATTTGACAGAAATGACAAACAGCGATGCCACTTCTGAATCTGGATTTTCAAGGCGAAATATCTTTTTTGTCTGTATCAAATCTCAAAAATCTGTATTAAAATCTGTTACTGAAATTTCGTTTTTGGATACTAATGCAGTTCAATGACCTATGAATAACGCAGAGCGCACTCAATTGGATTGCGCTTATGATTCTTGCGGACTGCTGATTGAAATCGTTGTTTATTCTGTTATTTTACTACACGAAAATTGCTATTTGTTTCAATTTTGTAAGAATAACTACGAAATGCGTCCTTTCTCGGTTTAACAATCAGTTCAGAGATTAGAAAATTATGTCAAAAGTCTCTGTAATAAGCCCATTTTAAAAAAATCACAGTATAAAGCTATAAAAATTTCCACAAGCGCTGAAGTATATGTCAATAATATTTAACGTAGCATAAGTTACGTTTCGTGTAACGTAATATCCAGTCTTGGTATATGATTCTCAAGCACTTAATTCAATTAGGTTTCAAACCCTTGTTTGTCGTTAAACATTCTGTATTTTTACCGTCCCGAACCCTGATCTGGAAATTTTTCAAATTTTTGGCTGTAAAAATTGAAAATGACTTGAACGCTGGATCATTTACTAGATTATTATAGATTTACTCAAAGTTTAGTTAAAATATCTTTGAAAAATTTTGATTTGCTGAAAATCTGTATAGATTTCGAATTATCTGTAATCTGCATATAAACAGATTCTTGGTTTGAAAATGTCAAAAAAATCTGTATGATTACAGAAAAATGTGTATATGTAGTAACGCTGCTGACAAAATTGGCCAAAATGGAAGAAATTACCAAATGTACGAATCTTACTAAATTATCAAATTCACCAAAATGGCAAAAAATGATAAAATGGACAATAAGAAAAAATAGACAAAATAATACTTTTTTTACTTTGTCTTTTTTCGTTTTTATTAGATTTATGATTTTTCTCAAATTTGTCGTGAATTTTGTCAATTTCATGAATTTTTGTGAAATTGATTATTTTTATTTTTATTGCCAGAAATGTCAAATTTATGAATTTTGTTATTTTTGCCAATTATGTCAATTGTTGTCAATTTTGTGATTTTCGTTGTTGTCTTGTGAAATTTGTTAAATTTGTCAACTTTTATGGATTGGTCAAATTGAAAAAAATGTTTTGTTATGTCATTTTTGTTTAGTTTGTCAGATTTGTCACTTTTGACAAATTTATCATTTTTGTGAAAAAATTACCATCTTGACAAAATAAGCTTAACTTTTAAAAGTAATAACATTGATAAAATTGAAAAAAAAATACAAGAATAATCAAATAAATATAAATTTTAAAAATTATAATAAATTATTCTTGCCAGAATTTTCAAATTTATGAATTTTGTCATCTTTGCCAATTATGTCAATTTTGTGATTTGCGTTGTTGTCTTGTCAAATTTGTTAAATTTTTCAACTTTTAAGGATTGGTCAAATTAAAAAATGGTTTTTGTTTTCATTTTTGCTTCATTTATCAGATTTGTCAAGTTTTACATATTTGTCATTTTTGCGAAAAAATGACCATTTTGACATAATAAGCCTAACTTATAAAATTAATATAGTATAATACAATAAACCAAATTGAAAATAGATACAATGATACTTTTTTCAATTCAATTAATTTTGTCCATTATGTTTGTCATTTTTTTCGCATTTTGGTCAAGTTTGTCAATTTTGTAATTTTTCTCAAATTTCTCGAGAAGTTTGGTAAATTTTGTTAATTTTGGTGAATTTGATGACTTTTGCCATATTTTGTCAAAATTGGCAAATTCTGTTATCTTTTTCAATAATGTCTATTCCTGTCAATTTTGTTATTTTTGTCGTTGTTTTGTCTAATTTGTTGGATTTTTTTTCTTAAGATTGATCAAATTATTAAATTTTGTTATTCTTGACTTTTTTGTTAAATATCGGATTTGTCACTTCTGTCTAATTGATCACCTTTGTTAAATTATTAACTTTTTTATTCATTTTTTTTATTCTTGTAAAATTTTCAGATTTTTTGAGTTTGGCAATTTTTTTTTGTCAAACTTGTGAACAGTGACATTTTTGTCAATTTGAACGTTTCCATAGTTTTTTTCATATTTGTCAAATTAAATCAAATTTGTTTGATATAACAGTTAGATTGGTTTGTTTTGTCAATTATGACAACATTGTTCATTGTCAATTTTGCAATCCTTTTCTTCATTTGTTTTGTTGTATTTGACAGCTTTTTTTATGAATTTTGTCAAACTTACCCGTTTGTCAATTTTGCTTTTTATTTTTGTCAATTTTGTTAAATTTGTCAACTTTGAAATTTTCTTGGCATTTTCGTCAATTTGTCAATTATGAAGATTTTGTCATTTTGGACACTTTTGAATTTTTTTTTCCTATTGTCAATTTTGTCGATTTTGTCAAATTTGTCAATTTAATTACATCAATTTTGTCCATTTCCACAACTCAGAAATCATTTTGAATTTTAAAACTTTGGCTTTTTCCTTCAGAGATCTCTTAAAAATAGTAAGTAGAATCAATATTAAAGTGATCTTCTGGTATTCCAATCGTTTAAACAAAAATTATTGATAGCTTTAAATCGGTAAATTTAGTTTCAAAAACTGGTGTTTTTTTCCATTGAAAGCACACCTGTTTTCTGTTAAACAAAGTATAAAAATTGAAGGTTTGTCTGGAATCAACGGAGTGTTCGAGCTGTCAATTGTAGTGGCAAAAGATTGATTTTTTTTTTACATTTTTTATGGATTTAATCAAGTGTCGTATGGTTTTGAGAAATTTTGGGACATTTTTCGTAAATTTTTGTAAAAAGAATTCTATCAGCGTGTCTCATATGTCAACCTACTCATTACAAAATATTGCCCAATAATTATAAAAAAAAAACAAGGAGCTTATCTCCTTTTAATTATATGCAATTTCTTAAAAGCTTTCAAACGCCCAAATCTAAAGTTGCAAGAATTTTTACAGCACGTCGCTGGGCCGATCAAAATCCAGCAGTTTTATAAAAACCTGGCCAAATCCGGGCATTTGTTTTTAGAATCAACGGTCAAAAACCCAGGCAATATCGGGGTAGATGTTGTCAAAACCCATGAAACTTACTTTACAAAAATCAAGAAATAAATTGAAATAAAATTTTTTTACCAAAATTTATTCACAGTTTTTAAATTGTATTTAAGGTTTCAAAAAAAATTTTTTATGATGATGATTGTAAAACTTACTTAAAAAAGTTCGTTTTGGACGCATTAGTAAAAAATTTAAACATTACATTTTGCTTTTGTTTTGTTTGATTTGCCAAATAAAGTGAATAAATCCAGGCATAATCTGGGCATTTTTCAATGAAATCCAGGCACCCGGGCAGGGCCAGACTGTTCCTAAATTTTGAATTAAATAAATGGACAAACCCGGATAAAACGGGAAATCTGACAATCTTACTCTTAACTCTACTTCGGAGAACTTGGTAGCGTAACTGTTTGGTTTTTACACTGTATCAAAAATTGTCCGTACAGCACGCACCTTGAAATCCAAACAATGAAAAAGTGCACTTTTTAAGTCAATAAAAATACTACAATTACATCATTTGCTGCAGAAACTAGTCCGTCCGTAGATCAGTATTAAAAATTATTATGAATCAAACCTTCAAAATAATAAAAATCATTTTGTATAGAAAGTCCCAAAAACGGCGTCATTTCAAGTCAAGTAAACATTTATGTGTCAGTTTGTCAAACGCAGAAACGTGAGTTGAATCTCAGCAAAGACAATTTCCAGTGGTCTGAGCGATAAATCCGGTAAAATGGACGGTATTTAGCGTAAATCAATAGATTTCAACAATTTGTGAATTAAATTGACAGAAAAATGTCTGCTCTTCACAAAGAAATACCCGTTGACATCCGGAAACTGATTGATGACCTGAAGAATGGCGGTAAAAGCTTGTCCGAAATTGCGAGTATAGTAAAAGGGCCACGATCGTCGGTTCAGTATGTCCTTCAGAACTTTAAGAAGACTAACTCCCAGGAGACATAACATACTTCAAGAAGAGACCGCAAACTGAAGCTTACGGATCGTCACCATCGCATCATTGTCAGGGAAATTAGTCAGAATCCTATAATCAGTGCCCCGAAACTAGATGACAGCCTGAAGAATTTTGAAAACATACAGGTTAATCCTCAAACGGTACGGAACATACTTCATGAGAAAAAAACCGCGGTCGTGTTGCTCGTAAGAAGCCGTTTATATCTGCTAAGAATAAGAAAAAGCGGCTAGAATACGCTCAAAAGTATGTCCTGGAACCGGAAGAGTTCTGGCAGAACGTCATTTTCACAGACGAAAGCAAATTTAATATTTTTGAGTCTGACGGACATGTAGCAGTATGGGGCGTAATCCAAATACTGAATTGGATCCGAAAAATTTGCGACCGAAAGTTAAGCACGGTGATGGCCATGTAATGGTGTGGGGTGCTTTCAGCGGAAATGGCAACACGACCTCGGTATTTTTTCTCATAAAGTATGTTCCGTATCGTTTGAGGATTAACCTGTATGTTTTCATAATTCTACAGGCTGTCAGCTAGTTTCGGGGCACTGATTTTAAGATTCTAATTTCCCTGACAATGATGCGATGGTAACGATCCGTAAGCTCCAATTTGCGGCCTCTTCCTGGAGTAGTCTCCAGGGAGTTAGTCTTCTTAAAGTTCTGAAGGACATACTGAACCGACGATCGTGGCCCTTTTACTATACTTGCAATTTCGGACAAGCTTTTACCGTCATTCTTCAGGGCAACACGGACAATTTTTTCATACAGTGTATCTTCCATTGGCTTCAGCAATTGACAGCTCTGAAGAAAGGAAGAGACATGGGAACGAAAAATCTAGCCTGATAGCTCAAAACTCGAGCAGATTGAGCAGCATTGGTCTGCACGCTCATTTTAAAATAACCCTTTTATGGATTTGAAATAACAATTTTTTTACTTTTGCTGAAAAACTATCAATATGGTTATTTTTAAATATTTTTTTTTTCCATAAAACTTAAACCATTTTGGAAGTTCTCCAGTGACATCTTCTGGTCCATAGAGTAAAGTCTGTAAAAATATTTTTAATTCGAAATTGAATCCGAAGAATAATCTTTTCTTCCGAATGGGGTGCCGAAATCTGAGGATCCGTTCAAGTGTCATAGATTGCTAGTACGGTCAATTTTCGTACCATCCGGGAAAGCTGAAGCGTATCGGACTAACGGAAAAACATTACCCGGCAGTGGAGGAAATCTAGAGCTAGAAATTGTTAGACCCCGGTAATATCCTCAGAATTTAGTGTAAAGCTTAGTTCTTTTAGAAATGGGACACTTTCATTTGCTAATAGCTCGTTAACTAGTTATTGGATATTAAAAATTTTGACAGCATTTTGTTGCCTGTAAAAAGTACTATTCGACCTATTTTTTTCAAAATTTAAAATTTACTCGTTTTTGAGATATGTACGATGCAAGAGAAAAAGAAAAAAATAATTTTGCACAGTTTCCTTTAAAATTCGTCATTATCAAATTGATAGCTGACAAAACCGTTGATTATTCAAAGAATTACCGAGTTTTTGTGGTGGATAAGTATGCAAACACTGTCAATAATGTCCACAAAGTTCAAATCAAGTATTGGAGTGAAGCACATGATCGGCAACAACGGTTAAGGGTCATCAAGGAAGTCAAGTCTCATACCAGCCTTTTTAATTTTCAATAAACGAAAAACTAAGGGTAGATCGCTGAAATGTCCAAAACAATTTTCTCCGATAAGCTGAAAGTGTTGCCTAGTGATGACTCATTGAAACCCAACCTCAAACAACCATTTTTTGATAGTTCCAAAGCTCTTAAGCTGTTAAACCGGTACAAAAAACAAAACGTTAAAAAATGTGATCAAAAATAATCAAATTTGTTCATTTCGAAACAACTGTATATTCACTGAAATGCTTCCAGTTTCTTTTAAAAGAGAAGTATTGGACCGAAAAGTATCAGAAATTGAAGAAGGAAGGTGAAGCCACCTAAAATATAGATTTTACGAAGTATAAGTTGAAGAAACTGATCAATACCATGACTGAGAAAAGTGTGCGCCGGCCAATGGGAGATACCAAAAATAAAGTAGAAATTTCCTTAACAAAAAACAGTAAATATTTTTTTTCAAATTTTTTCATGAAAGATCATAACATTACCTTCATTTTCTTCATAGAAACTATTTCGTTCAAACGAATAGTTTTTGAGATACAGGCATTCGTAACTGTCCCATTTCTAAAAGAACTAAGCTTTATCTCAGGAAAACGCCTGTAACTCTTAAGCCATGTCTAGGCTCGCAGGCGATTGAACCGAACTTCCAATGAAACCGGTAAATAAATTGAAACCACAATTTTTTTGAGGCTTTCGGTAAAAAATTAAATTAAAATTATTGTAATTTTTTTCCACCAGACTATCTGGTACAAATGTTAATCATTAGATCCTTGAGATTCATGATGATTTAATCTCAGCAGATGTCAGGAACCAAAAAATAAAATAATTTTAAAGTTCTTCTTTCAAAATAAATATTTGGTTAGAAAATATTACCATTCTTCACCTTCTCCGCCTCTGTTTTTTATGTTTGAAAAATTATCATATTTCAACTTCTTCCCGAAAAGTAATATTATGGGTTCTTTTGGAGAAGTCATAAAATGACATAAAACGAAAAAACGTCCTATGTGGTTGTTCAAAAATAAGCGTGTGGTTTGTTTCAATTTGCTTCCACGAACGAAAATATCTCCTGTCATTCGTGCTCAGGAAAAAGCTTCGCTTTTTGAATATTAGTTAGAAAATTGCCATTGCGTTTCAATCTACCGTAAGCGGCTTAACAAAAAATATGGGTAGGCAAAACCAAAGCATAAAATAAATTTTATTATTCTGACAATTAAAACATATTACCCAAAAACATTAAAAGCATTCGCTGTGCTCCCGGAAAATTTAGTAAGCTGAAGAAAAATGGCACCACAATATGAATGAGCACCGGTAAAGGTTGCACTCATTTCTGTGTCTATTTTTTTTTTCTTTTTTTGCCTTTCTCGCGCTCCAAGTTGTTCCATTAAATTTCGTACTTCAATTACCGGGCGTGCAGAGTTAATTATGAAATATTGTCACCGGAACCAGTCGGTCTGAAAGTGCCGTGGAGCCATTTCCGTCGTTCCTGACAATCCTTTCTTGGCGCCTTGGAGTTTCGTTTCGGGATGCGGCACTGCGAGCTGTCTCTGGCGGATCTCGCTCCCTGATCGTTTCGACGAATAACTTCCACGACAAACAAGCTAATGTGAAAAGTTAGCCCGCGAGAAACGTGTCGATTTTCTTGGAATTTAAAAATTAACTGCATTTTTTGAAAGTTTAGTACCAATCAACAAAATTTTAAAGAGACTGTTCAAAAAGGGCTGCTTTCAAATTTTGTCATATATTTCTACGGAAATAATTAAAATTTTCACTTTTTGACAGGACCTGAAATCCTCCGGTGAAAGATGCATGGGAAAAACTTTTACAGCCGGTAAGGCTCTGCTAAATGATATGATAATTTATGAAGGAAATTGCTTGTTTGCATCGCCAGCGCATTCCCAAGTGGGAAGTCCTTCTTGACCCGTTCAGGATCCTCACCTCAGGATTTTTCTTTCTTCATACTCCTTTCCGAAGGCATAACCAGAAGTTCCATGGGAAAATTATGACTTTGCATATGGAATGCACCTACTTAACTGTATGGCAGCTAATATGAGTGTTTTCTCTATGAGGTGCTATTTGCTATAAATTCAGTCTCCTTTTGCTAGGCATCTACCCACTTGGCGCTTTAATGATCCTTCCAGCGGATGCTTCTTAACTCGATTTGAAAAGTTTTTCGGAAGGAAAAAACACGTCCTCTTTATGTTTAGCCCTCGAGATGCTGGCAGGGAATTATTATTGCAGTTGCTTTTAAATTAATTAGCAGACATGCACTTAGCTGAGGAAGCATTTAACTTAAGGTTGCCAGAATTTTTCCAGGAAGTTTCCAGGCCGGTCAAATCCGAAAAATTTTGTATACAAATCTGGCGTAATCTGGGCATTTGATATCAAAATTGACGACCAAAAATTCAGGCAATATCTGGGCACAGTTCATCAGAACCCAGAAATAACTCAACAAAAATCAAGAAAAAAATTAAAAAAGTTTTTTTTTATCAAAACTCATAAACTGATTTTAAATCGTTTTTAAGGCTTCCAAAAAATCTTTCTTTTTTTTATTTTTATAAGACTTACTAAAAAATTCGTTTTGAATTAAAAACTTAAAAAAAAAAATACAGCACAATTAGTTTTTTATTTATTTGATTTGCCAAATAAAATTGAATTTATTCAGGAATAATCTGGGCTTTTTTCAATGAAATCCGGGCAACCGGGCCAGGCGAACTGTTTCCAAATTTTTTATTAAACCTTCTGGCAAACCTGGATTAAACCGGGAAATCTGGCAAACTTACCCTACAAAATATTTGAAAATTTATTTTCAATTATTAAAAAACTGAAACGGACTCCATTTTCCCGCTATTTAATCAGGAGGAAAGGAAAAGTTTCGGAACCCCTCATTTACTGTTTCCTAAAAATTGGAAGGCTAACGCCCCTCCAAATGGAGGATCCGGGAATCGTTTCGTTTGCAGGAAAAGTTTTCTATTTTCTACCTTACACCCACCTGAAGGTGCACAAGGTGTGTAATTAAATATGTCTATATGAGTCATCTTTCGTGGCGTTGAATCCTCAGAAAGAAAATGTGGAGCTTGAGAAGGGATGGGCGGCGTCATTTGGTTGAAAGCATATTTGCACGCCCTCCTACTTTGGCTAGAAGTGTCTGCTTACGTGTGGTAATTTAATTTTGTATTTGAACAAAGTTCGTTGGGAGAATATTTAGGCACACAACTGTAGGTACAGCCAAAGAAAAATGAAGTAATTGGAAGGTTGACTTCACGCTTGAATCATTATTTTGCGCTAGATGAAAACATGTTGGCGCATACTTGAATCTAAGGCACAGATAATGAAGCTGCTCATGTTTAATTTTTTTAATTTGACTACGGCTTCGAATTAATAATGAACTGTCTTGTTACGGTTATAATCAGTACAGATAAATGTTCGAAAAATCAACTTGAAATTTTTTGCCAACGTTTTTGAAAAAAAAATTACGGTCGCCATATAGTTAATTCCAATCGAATATTTTTTCTTTGTCCCTTTTAATTCCCAAGCAACCAAAAGTCTCGCTAAAAAGGTCGAACACAGCTTAATCTGCAAAATCAATGTGCTTAAGTTCGTTTTATTCAGCCAAAAATTTAAGTTCTTATTGAAACTTTGAAGTTCCATTACATATTTGAACGGCCTTCTATTCAGCCCACATGTAAACGTTTAATCAGCAAAAACAAAAATTAATTCTCCTCTCCTTTCTTACTTTGGTCACCCACCACAAACCAGCCCATGTGGTGCTGCCGGTTTCTTGGCATCCATCTATGGCCCTTATTCTGCGCCTCGAGTGACGTGACGATAGTAGAGTCACCCAAGTCACTCTATTCCAGCAGTCGGTTTAGGTGAGGAACGTCACTTCGGATGAACTTTGTGAGTTCTTACCCTATTCTCGTAGTCACCGTGGGTGAGAATCGTCGCATTCGGGTGACGATTTTAGGTGACAATTGTCGGTACCTTTTCAGGTGGTGACAAGATAGAAATTTAATCGAGAATTTATGTAAATCACAATGTAAGGCTCTAAATGGTTAATTATACTAATGAATGATAGTTTTGGAAATGAAATTAAGCAAATTTATTAGCAAATATGATTTTTAAATATATTGAAACTTTTTCATTGCTATCTCAAATATGTAATTTGGATTGGAATACTGAATGGAAAGTATGATCTTCTAATGAAATCCAAAATTCAGATTTAATTGAAGTTTGATTTTCGAACCGTTAAAACGATGAAATGACGAAAACTTTGGAATTCAAATATTATAGTACTTTTAATTTTATTTTCACTTTTTAATAATATGCTATGCAAAGATTGTTTTCAATAAAAAATGTGGAATTCAAGTGAAGGATACAGGTGAAGATTCAATTAGCTTGTTTGTTACGGGACTTTAACGATTCAATAAGCGACAAGTCAGAACATTTAAAAACGTTAAAGCTGAAGCACAATTCTGAGTGTTTTCGAATTTAAGTTTGAAATACAATTTTATTGTAAATTGAAAACCGGATTTAGGTTTATGTAACCAAAATTTGTCGTTTGAATCTGATGCTGCTGCTGCTATTTCGTTGGTTTCGATCAATGCTCGGCATTCCATGATCTCCTATCTGGCAGGCGATAACAACTTCCGGCATGCCACGGGGGTAACTTCAGTTGAGGAAAATATATAAACCGGCAGCATTCGCCATTACTGAAAATGAAAAAAAAACTTAACTTCTCTTGGATGATCGAACAGTTTCAGGTACAAAACACAAATTATTTTACATACCTGATAAACCTTTGGAAATGGTTAACAAACACCGCCTTTTTGTGCGCTGGGTTCTTGGAGCAGCAGCCGTCGGCATCTGATTTTTTTTCCCCGGCAATATGACCCAGATCCGAACTTAGCTTTGATGAACGAAATTTCCACTTACGTCGCACAAATAGTCCGTTTTTCTTCCTCAAGCAGCTTGCTGTAACCGTACCATCCGATGATGGCCATTTTCGAACCGAAATTCTAACCCGAAATTCTAAAAACTTACTTCGGAAAATCCGAAGCGAGAGCAAAATCCAAACAACACCAGCAAAATTCTACCATTTTGACAGATGTGTTCATTCGGTCACTCACCTAGAGTGAACCTCTGTCACTTTACCCACAACGACTCCGGGAATAAGGTGACAAATCTCACGGTGACTCGAGGTGCGGTGACAATCGTCACCTCATGCGCGGCGCAGAATAAGGGCCTATGTTTCTCCCATCACCTCCCTCAATTAATATTACTTAATTGCTTAGTTTTTAACTTTTTTCGATACATGCTCTCACGCACGCCAGTTCTGCTACACAATTATTTGATTCGCTTACTCAAGCAATCAAACATCCTAATGGAAAAAATTAGTCCTGGTACCAGATTTGAACCCGATCTTCCGAGATGATAGTCAAACACGCTGTCACAACGCCACACTTAGATATTGCCTTGCCAGCAGCTAAAATTCGAAGTGGTTATAAGCTTCCTAGAATACCCTCAATGGCAGCCAGCGGCCAGCAGCAAAGACGCATGTTGATTATTACTAAGAAACATTGCGAAACAGCATATAAATCAATCATCGGTTAAAATAATATCGGTTTGAAAAAAATGGAATTCCATTTTTATAACTGTTAAGCATAAAATTATACAAATTCATGAATTTATATGGTATTTTATTAATGAATTGCTTTTACTGACTTTTTATGTGTGAAAAATTCGTGGTAAGTAAATACAGTTGGACGAAATTTTATAAAGTCAAAATATTTACTCTTTTAAAAACAATCATTTGCGAGTTAGCTTTAAGTTGTTCTGAGTTGCAGTATGAAATAAATTATACATTTCAACAATTTCTTAGCTCCAAAAAATTATTTATTTATTATATGCCCTTATGTGATGTTCGTTCACATTTCATATTCATGAAATGGCGGACATGTCTCAAAAAGGCTATTTGATGAACTTTTTGGATCTTGGAGTTCACAGAAGGCTATTTGAGGAACTTCTTGGAACTTGAAGGTCACAGAAGGCCATTTTAGACCTAATTTTAAACACTGTGTGGATGTCCATAGAAGGCTATTTGAGGAACCTTTTGTAACTTTCATGCTCACATTCGAGAAAATTCGGTACCAATTCCCTTTGGAACCTTTGTTCAGTGGAATTCGAACTTTTTAGGCACGAGTTTAAGTAGATATGAGACTTTTGGTTGCTTGGGTTCTTTCCAGGAAAAAAAACTGACAAATATTAAAAGCGATTTCCTGTTACAGGGCTAGAAGTTGGTCACTTTTTAGTAACTACATATGTTACTTTTTTCAGACTGGTCACTCAGATGTTACTTATTTTGAAATTTGGTCACTAAAGTCACATTATTCAATAATTACTTTACAACTGGGCTAATTTTAAAACATTTATTTCTAATTATTTGAAATTTCGTTTTGTGTCACTCGTTTCAAGAAACGTAGTCAATATTTATCAGGTTTAACACTAGTTTTTTTTCGCAGTATCGGGATGAATAAGCCATTGCTGCTTCAAATCCTTTGAGAGAAAAAACATTAGTTTTTTCCTTTCGACTGTGAAAAATTCACACGATCGTAATTGGATTTATGACTAAGATTCAGAAAGGAAATTGATTGTTTTGGCTTGATATAAGGCTAACACTTGATTATTTTCTGTTTAAAAAAAAATAATTAAAACAAAAACTTCCGTAAACCTAGTGTTAATAATTGCTAAATACGAAGCAAACCTGCGTCACGTCGATGCTGTGAACTTCGCAAAGCTACAAGCATTATGAAAACTAAATAATACTCACTACACTTAAGTGCTAAAAGCTTCCAAAAATATGTATTTGTCATTTGTCAAAACGAGTTCTGAATCGAAAAAATGCAAAAAGTATTAGAACATTTAAAATTGGAATGACAGGTAACATTTTCGATGCTATTAAAATTTTTGGTTGAATTGAACGTGAGGTAAACTTGTGAAAAGTGACTCAATCGAATTGAAAAAATCTAGTTCAGTTCTTTCATTTCAGTTATATCTCCACCTTTTTGCAGGCTGGCTCATGAATTGTCTACCTGAGGAACTTCTAAGATGTTTTCAAAAAAAAAGTTATGGCGCTTTTGTCAAAGTTTACGAGGCCTTCTAAAACTTCATAAAACCTTTTAATTTTTTTTTTTAAATTTTGCTTGATGTTTGATTATTATTAGCAAATGTTCTTCGAGTTAGTTCCTAGTTAACAAATTATTTTCTACGTAGAAGTTTGTCCTAGAGAAATTACGTCATGTGATGTTAAAAGGTCAGGTTACAATAGTGATTGATATTGATAAATGGATTATCCGCCATATTGGCAACACTTCCCTATTGGTTTCCATAGTGTTCAACTGGCAACAATTCCAGTGAACTCTACGAATTCACTCATCATCGATTGTTCAAACAATAGCGAATTGACATTCTCACTTGAGACTCTCTGTTGTTGTTTATATTTGCCACGCGGTCAGTAGGGGAGAATGAGGATACATGATCCCTGAGGATACTTGATTCCTTAGCTATATCTCGAAACTGGAATGTCTTACACAGATCAAATGTTCTAGAAAATTGTGCCAAAATGAGCAAAACAACAATTCTTGTAGTTCAAAAATTTTTAACAAAACGATTGTTTGAATAATTGAACTTTGTTTGAAAAATTTCACAAAATGTAACTTGAAGATCTTTTTTAATCACTTTAAAATGTTCCTTACATGGGAAAATTATGCAAAAAATAATTGTTCCAATGTATCAATCGTTCGAGCGTAAAATGAACTTCATAATGCCATATTTTCAAAGCAATGGAAAAATCTCAACTTTTTTCAGAAAAAGTTTTCTAAAATGTTGATTATGGGTACAATTGATCCCCTAGAGTTGGGTACAATTGATCCCCCTTCCAAACGGCATATTCTTCTTCTGAATTGATCGTTATGATTGCTGATTATGAAATTACTCATATTTAACCAGAAACTAATATTTATTAAACAATTGTCTGAAGAAAAGAGCAAAAATAATTATTTTCTCTTAATTATTAAAAAATAGCGCCTTTAAGTATGCAATGTTATTAGTGTTGAGACAGTGTTATAGTATTTTCTTCTTATGTCTGCTATTAATTGTGAAATGAGAACAAACATGACCAAAATAGTCAATTAACATTCTATCTTGGGGTTTTGTTTGATTTTTATACAAGGATTAGGGCTTCCTGAATAAAAGATCAAGTCTTCTTCAATAGGGGATCAAGTCTCCCCAAACTTCAGAAAAATCGCAATTTTTTTACTCCCACGAAAATGCTTCTAATTCATCAACAAGTTCTAGTATCGTTCTAATTTTTGGAGCATAGAAACTTGAAGTTACAAGCTGTCAGAAAATGTCAAAGACGACGAGTTGCTAAATTTTTCCAAAAAGATATGGTGAAAATAAGAAAAGGGGATCAAGTATCCTCACTCTCCCCTACAGTATAATCGCCGCGGTATAAGTAGTCGGTCGTTCGTCGGTCGTCGTCGCGAGTGAGTTTCAACACCTCCCCTCAATTTGCATGTTCAATAACTTGAACAGCTTTCGATGCTGTGCCTTGGGAAGCCCCTTGGTGAATGCATCGGCATGTTGGTCCTCCGAACGGATGTGTTTGATGTGGACCTTCCGAAGCTTAACCAGCTCTCGAATGAACTTGTATTTCAGGTCCAAATGTTTCATCCGTTGATGACTCCTAGGTTCTTCTGTGAATTGAATACAAGGGATGTTGTCTTCCATGATTAGAAAAGAATCGGTGTTATCTACACCTAGCTCGCCAAGGAAGTTTGTTAACCACGTTCCTTCCTTGGTTGCCATACAGAGTGAAACAAGTTCAGCTTATGTAGATGACAGACTGATCATCTGTTGACGTTTCGCTGACCACGAAACCAGATTACCAAATACCTTGAAGGCAT
Source organism: Uranotaenia lowii (assembly GCF_029784155.1). Lineage (NCBI taxonomy): Eukaryota > Metazoa > Arthropoda > Insecta > Diptera > Culicidae > Uranotaenia > Uranotaenia lowii. The sequence continues at coordinate 39,107,034 of NC_073691.1, read as the reverse complement.
GACCAGAAATAGACTTTCTGTCATCGACATCGTTTGCAAAGTCGGCATCGGCATATCCCATTAAAGCAGGGTTCTCTACCCCCTTGGTGTAGACCAGCTTTGTCTCCGTCGTACCACGCAGATATCGTAGAATCCGCTTTAGTCCCGCCCAATGCGCATCGGAAGGCGTCGCTTTAAACTTGCTGAGTGCGCTGCCCGCGGCACAAATGTCCGGCCTCGTTGAAAGAGCTAGATACTGCAAACAATCTAGCAGTTCCTTGAATGGATGATTGGTTGTTTCACCATCCTTCGTCTTCGTCCACTGCACATTCGGATCCATTGGTGTACCTATGCGATTACTATCAAACATGCCAAAACGTTTAAGTATTCTCTCTGTGTAACCCACCTGAGAAATTTGAATTGTTTGTTTTTGATAATCTCTTGAAAAATCCATTCCCAAGAAATGTTTAACTTCTTTAAGATCTTTCATTTTGAATAACCTTCCAAGTTCGGTCTGTTTGATAGTAAGATTGAGAACCACAGGCTAGATTGAATTTCTATTTTGCTTACACATTTTGTTCTAAACTTGAGCTAAAGCGTAGGTCAAACACACACCGAACACTGTAAGAACAAAAGGCTAGGTCAGAGAAATGTGAACAATAGCGTAGGTAACCGATCGAACTGAAGTGATCGTACTTTGTTCGAAAGATCGGTCTATTCCCTTTGAGCGCTGAAAGCAGCAAAACCGTCGATCGTGAAGTCGCGAGAAATATAATTTTTAAAGCGAAATACAGAGTTTGAATTCTAGTTCAACTTTCGGCTATTCTTTCGTGCGTTATTGACACCCAAGTCGGGCGAACTCAAAGTGTTGGAACCGCAAAGTGCCATCAACTTATCGGGAAAACTCCCTAGGTTCGAGACAATGTGTTGCGTTTAGTTAAGTGCGCTCTAAACGTGGGTTGGGCTCTTCATTCGGCTGACCAATGTGTTGATTTTCATGTACACGGTCTTAATCCAGACCAGGTTAGCCACCTTTTGCCAACGATAAGAATATCGTCAACATAGAGAGCTAGGGTTAGCTCTCTAGCCCGAGATTGATAGACGCAACAGTCACTTTTGAGCGGAATGAAACCAAGTTTCTTTACAACTTCGTCGAATCGTTGGTTCCACGATCTGCTAGCTTGTTTTAAACCATACAAGCTTTTCTGCAGTCTGACGAGTTGTGAGTAGCCCATTTCGTCGTTCAGAAGTCTCATATATATCTCTTCCTCCAATTGACCATTGAGGAAGGCTGTTTTTACGTCCATCTGGTGAATGGTTGAACCAGACTGGTTAGATAAGGACAAAATTGTACGAACGCAAACGGGAGCAAACGTTTCATCGTAGTCATAACTAGGTCGCTGTGAGCAACCTTTCGCTTCTAATCTTGCTTTGTATCTTCCGTCTTCTCTAATCGAAAATACCAATTTCGATGAAATCGATTTTCGTTCTTTGGGCTAGCTCTCGATCTTGTTTCAGGTCTTATTTTCATTCAGGGCTTTTAATTCTTTGCTGATGGCAATTTTCCACTTTGGCCAGTCATCCCTCGTCTTCAACTGGTCAACAGTTTGTGGAACGTCGCTATTATCTGTTGCTATCTTGGTAGTGTAAAATTCTGGCGCCCTTCTATCGCGCGTGCTACGTCTGATCGACGAACTACAAGCGGGAACCAGTTGTGACCCAACCTCCCATTCGCTGTCAGTGTGACTGTCAAGATCTTGTGCGCTATCATAATCAGATTCATCAACGTTACCCACGTGATGTTCTTGAATTGATTTTTCATCGTCGACCACGATGACTCCGGGTTCGTCTTCAACATTCTCATTACCCACGAGATGCTCATCTTCGTTACCCACGAAGTTCTCAGACGCTTCTGAACTTTTTGCTGGAGGTTCGGATTCTATAACTGGGTATTTTGGCTTGCTGGTTGCGAAATTGTAGAATGAAGAAGATCATTTCGACGATCTAGCAATTCTTGCTCATCAAAGACTACGCTACGGTGTATCTCTACTGTACGTGAGGACTTGTTGTATACCTGTAGCCGTTGTTTGCGTAACCCGCAAAGAAAAGTTTTTTTGTCTTTGGATCCAATTTTTGCCTCTTCTCTTTAGATACTAGAGCATACACATTGCAGCAAAAAATGCGTAGATTGCTCAAGTCAGGCTTCTTGCCATATCACATTTCGAATGGCGTCTTGTTATCCACAAGAGCTCGTGTGGGCGATCGATTTGTGAGATAAGCTGCGCAGAACACAGCTTCTCCCCATAATGATTTCGGAAGATCGCATTTGTAGAGCATTGCTCGTACTTTCTCAATCAACGTTCTGTTGATTCTTTCGCTCACGCCATTCTGTTGAGAAGTATATGGCACCGTTAGAACTTATTGGACGCCTTTTGCCTTGCAAAATTCTTGAAAATCTCGTCCAACGTACTCACGGCCGTTATCGCATCTAAGTTTAGCCAACTTTCGATTGAAATGCGCTGTTGCCATCGCTTCGAACTCTTTAAACTTCTCAAAAACCTAAATATCGATGACCATCAAACGTTGTTTCTTCCATATATCCGCAAACGTCAGAGTGCACTAATTCAAGTGGCCTACTCGACCTCGGTATCTGCAGACTCTTGAACATTTTGCTTGACTGTTTTCCAGCTAAACAGCTTTCGCAAACTTCGTTTTTGTTGGAAGCATCGATACAAAAATCTACTCCTTCTACCATTCTCTTTGTTATCAGTGTGGTTACGCCAGTATTGCTTAGATGACCAAGTCTTCTATGCCATGTATCAAAACCTAACCGGTTCTTTCCAAGCAAAGCCTTGGAGTATTTAAGATCCGAAACCAATTTCAGGGAATACAAACCATCAATTACTGTCCCTTGAGAAATGACTTCCCCCATGTCTGTAATTGTGACCTTACCATCAGAAAAAGTAACCCTTTTATTCTTAGTGGTAGCCTTTCTAACCGAAAGGAGATTTGTCTCTAGTTCAGGAATAACAAGAACTTTATACAATTTAATCTTATTTATTTTACCATTAACCATGGTCTTAAGCGATACAGTGCCCTTTTTATGCGCCTTCATCGACTCACCAGTTTTGGTTGTTGAAAGCTCGATCGGTGTGGCCAGCTTCGAGATATTCTCCACCAATCTCTCGTCACATACCGTGTGATGAGTCGCTCCGGAATCCACCACGAAGCGAACACGCCTTTCGCTCTTTGTAGTGGCCTTGGTGGCTATCTTTGCCTGATCGATGGCCTTCTTCTGGGTTCCGCTAACCTGCGGAGAAGCCAACTTTAGTATTCCGCCAGCCTGTGGAAGTGCGACCTCCAAAGTTGTGCTCGCCTTCTGAATTCCGTTCGAATGCGGGGCTGCCACGCCTGCAACTGTTACTCCCAGCTGCTTGCGACCTGCATCAGATGTCTCGCCAGGAATGGCGACAACGCGCCGCACCGATCTTGCCGCTGATCCGCATTCGGCAGCTGCACTAATGGGACCAATAGTGCTAACCGCCCGAACGCACGCCTCTTCTGCCAGCTTGCGCTTCACGCGGGCCAACATTGCGTGAGCGCTCACTTTGTCACGCCTGGAACCGTTTTTCTTGGCCGCCTTCAGTTTGGGACAGCGCGACTTGAAGTGACCCTTCTCGCCGCACCCGAATCACCGACTGTTACCTTTTTTCGACGCGGTTCGCAATGCGCTGGTTAGATGAAGTGCTGGTGTTTAGGAGGACCTCCGAATCAAGGAACAATCGCTTGATGTCGACGATTGACCATGAGCTCAACTCCTCTGGCGGCAGAACAGCCAGCGCACCCTGGATGTGACTGTAGCCTGGCGGGATTGCCAGCAGCAAGGAGTGGACCTTCTCGCCTCTGCTCAGGTTCGCTCCTATCCGATCCATCTCCCGTATGATGAGGTCGTACTCATAAAATAGAGACGACAATGAGTCAAACCTCTTCATCGGGAGATTATTTAAGCGCCCACGCATTGTGATGATCGCACTCGTACCTTTTACTAGGTAGGAGTCGCAGAGGATGTCCATGGCGTCTTTAACGAAGTTGACCCCAACAATCTTGTAAAGGACATCGTTGTTGATGGCCATCACAAGCTCGTCCATCGCAGCTTCCTCCTGTTCCATCCGCCTCTGGAACCTTACAGCTCTGGCGGCTTCTTCTTCAGAGTCCTCCAACGACAGCGAGTCCACCTCCTCCGTTGGAATCCGGATCAGGGTGTGGGAAAGCTTTAATCTGGCCAGACGTCTCTCAAGGCGCATCTTCCAGGCTCTAAAACTACCAATCAGTTAAAGCCAGTTAACCACTGGGCCCATAACCATATTGAAATAATGAACGCAAGTTTTTATCGGAAAACTGATATCGTAATCATATTTATTTACGTCAAGTGATGTTAAAAGGTCAGGTTCAGGCTTCCGAAAAGTTCAGCTTTGCTATGACAGCTTTTTTCTTGCCAAACAAACTGTCTCGGTTTTCCTTACCACTCGGTTCGCTGCTGTACCGTCGGTAACGAATCGTAATGCTTCGGCTACATAGCACACGTGCGAGAACCCAGGCTGTATCTGAACAATCTGCTCAAAGCATGCGTTGCCGAAAGTGTTGTGCTTTAAGCTGTACCGAACCCAACCGACAGTTCGGTTTTCATCCCTTGATGCCTCCTGTTTCGAAAATAATTTCATCCTAACTGTCGGCTGCAGGGCGTGACAGATTGGGCAGGACTGTCACGGGTGACTGTCGTGCCCATACCGTACCCATGCTTGATCGTATGCGCTGCTGCTCGGTTTCGAATAGATCGAACGAGCCATCTATTCGCACCGACCAGCAGCATACGATCGGCGCGTAAAGCGATATGTGGTGCCGGTGCAGGTTAGGCGAAAAGGGGAGGGGAAGGGAGGGTGATTGGGGTTATCACTTATCACCACCCGCAGTAGCTTCAAGCAAAAGGAAAATACGTTCGTTCGAAATCAACTCAGCCCGAGCGAATCTCGGCTACAGTCGGATGGAGTAAGTAGTACTGTCATGCGAAATTCAACGCATTGAAAACTGTCACGAAGATTTTCCCAAAACTGTCACGAAGCTTAAAAAAATTTCATACCCACGAACAAACTCTCGCCTGAGGTAAAATAAGCCATCGCTGTACATCGCACGACCGCTCCTTTTAAAACTGTCGGGGAAGAAATATTCGGGAAGCTTTCATCGAGGTGCACGTGCGACATTCGCAAGAATACAGTCGTTCGCCAGTACTTTTCGGAATCCTGGTCAGGTTACAATAGTGATTGATATTGATAAATGGATTATCCGCCATATTGGCAACACTTCCCTATTGGTTTCCGTAGTGTTCGACTGGCAATAATTCCAGTGAACTCTACGAATTCACTCTTCATCGATTGTTCGAACAATAGCGAATTGACATTCTCACTTGAAACTGTCTGTTGTTGTTTATATTCGCCACGCGGTCAGTACCGTATAATCGTCGCGGTAAACAGTCGGTCGTTCGTCGGTTCGTAGCGAGTGAGTTTCAACATTTGCGAATATTTTATAACGATGTTTTGCAGCTTGTAGGGAGGGAGTGATCACCCCAATCACCCCCCCCCCCTTGGTACTGCGTATGCTAGTATATAGCATTCTGGATTTTACAGATGAGCTTTCTGAGTAAATAACCCGATAATGATGGTTGTTTCCAATAATACTACCATAATAGTTGCAGCTGAATTTGCACTCGTTTGTTATTAAAATACCATGTGACAAAATCGGACCATGCAACATAATCGGACCAAGTGACATAATCAGACCATGCAACATAATCCGACTTTATGACATAATCAGACCATGTGACATAATTCGACCACAGAACATAATCTCACCATGCAAAATAATCAGATTATGCAACATATTCAACCATGTGACATAATCTGAACATGTGAAATTATTCGACCATCTGATATAACCTGACCATGCAACATAATCAGACCATATGACGGAATCAGACCATGCAACATATTCCGACTATGAAACATAATAAGACCATGCAACATAATCCGACTATGTGATATAAACAGACCATATGACATAATCCGACCATACAACATAATATGAGCAAGTGACATAATCTGACTATTCAACATAATCCGAATATGTGACATAATCTGACCACGCAACATAATCGGACCAAGTGACAAAATCCGGTAATCCGATGACATGTAGAAGACTCCCTGCCACTGGGGCCCATCGCCACTGAAATCCTAGAGTGCTGCCGTAAGACGTAATTCTAAGTCAAAAAGTTATTAATTCATGAAATGAGTTGTAAATAGGGATTGTTTTCCTTTTTTTTTTCAAACTTCCTTTGAACAAGAAAAAACGCACAGCTTTTATTGAACAGTCTTTACAAATAATTCAATATGCTTCATGACGTGTGAAATTTGTTTATTACCTACCGGCAAAATTTAAATGTATTTGATTAGCAATCTGCTCGGCAAAGTCATTTTCATCCTATCTTCAATTTTGATAGTTCTGCAAGTTTATTTTCATCCACGAAACACACAAGCGAAATTTAGAAAATCTGTATTCCTCATCATTCGGTTCATAAACTCGGAAAAGGTTTCCTAAAACGGGCCAAAAAGTTAAAAAATAACAATTGACACTAGTATCACCAACAAGGTCTTACCGGATTAGCCATTGGCTCAGCCACTGGGAGTGCCACAGCAACGGCAGCAATCAGAACGATCAGGAAGAAGGTTATCTTGTACATTGCGAAGAATGATTATTTCAAGACTAGCTAGCAGATGCATCTGCTTTTAAATGAAATCCAATGCAGTTAAACTATTTAATATACTGAAATAAATAAGAAGTTCTAAACGATAATTACATCAGCTGAATAAATACACAATACTTTTTCAAATGTTTAAAGATGTTTCGAAAGCATTTGTTATCAAAAACAGGTGTTTTTAAGGTGAACAACAAAAAATTTAGACTTTAAGTTGGAAAAAAATTCTCACAAGTGTGAATATTCGCACCTATGATAACACATGAATGGTAGTGAACATTGGGTTCAGAATGGATTCATGAAAAAGCCTAGATTAATATTCTTAAAACAAAGAAAGTCGTATAAGACTTTCTGATTTCATTTTAAAATTTTGTAGAATTTCAGCTCTGTGAACTTTGAAGGATCATTATTAAATATCATTAAAATTATTTTTATTGAACTAAGGTTGCCAGAGTTTACCAGCACATAGCCGAGCTAGAAAAATTCTGGTGATTTTGTTTTAAAAAACTGTCAAAATCTGGTTATTTGATTTCAAATGAAATCAAAAAATCCAGCCAATACCATGGCAAACTTGGTCAAATCCCATGAATTACTCAACAAAATTCACGAAAAAAAAACTTGTTGAAAATATCATCAAAATTGATCAGCCGATTCTTAATTAAATTTTAGGTTTTCAAAAAACTTTTCATGACTATTTTTATAAAACTTGGTTAATAAATTTAGTTTTGGATGCATAAATAAATAACAAATTAACATAATTTATCGCGTGAGCTATCTATACGCCGTATGAAGCAAAATATAAACAAACAGTTTTCTTACAAAAAAAAAACAAAAGCTGACATAAACTAGTCGCAACTTTTTTCTATTAAGAGTGTTTGTAGTCTGGTCAACATATTCTGTATGTGAAAAACAAATTTTAAAATTGTTTTGATAACTTTTGGAGCAGTTTTCTGTAAATTCTCAAAATGTTTCATACGACAAGTTCACGCAAGAATTGTACTACATATTTTTGATTTTCATTCTTCAAAAAGCAGTCACTTTTAACAAAATATTTACATGGCCATGTTAAATAATCACGTAAAAACATGTGAAAACATTTTTGTGAGTTTTGTCATTTTTTCACCATCTTCGTCAATTTTGTCATTTTTGTGATTTTTGTGATTTTTGTGATTTTTGTCATTTTTGTCATTTTTGTCATTTTTGTCATTTTTGTCATTTTTGTCATTTTTGTCATTTTTGTCATTTTTGTCATTTTTGTCATTTTTGTCATTTTTGTCATTTTTGTCATTTTTGTCATTTTTGCCATTTTTGTCATTTTTGTCATTTTTGTCATTTTTGTCATTTTTGTCATTTTTGTCATTTTTGTCATTTTTGTCATTTTTGTCATTTTTGTCATTTTTGTCATTTTTGTCATTTTTGTCATTTTTGTCATTTTTGTCATTTTTGTCATTTTTGTCATTTTTGTCATTTTTGTCATTTTTGTCATTTTTGTCATTTTTGTCATTTTTGTCATTTTTGTCATTTTTGTCATTTTTGTCATTTTTGTCATTTTTGTCATTTTTGTCATTTTTGTCATTTTTGTCATTTTTGTCATTTTTGTCATTTTTGTCATTTTTGTCATTTTTGTCATTTTTGTCATTTTTGTCATTTTTGTCATTTTTGTCATTTTTGTCATTTTTGTCATTTTTGTCATTTTTGTCATTTTTGTCATTTTTGTCATTTTTGTCATTTTTGTCATTTTTGTCATTTTTGTCATTTTTGTCATTTTTGTCATTTTTGTCATTTTTGTCATTTTTGTCATTTTTGTCATTTTTGTCATTTTTGTCATTTTTGTCATTTTTGTCATTTTTGTCATTTTTGTCATTTTTGTCATTTTTGTCATTTTTGTCATTTTTGTCATTAAGAATATGCGCTTCTCAAGCCAATTCTGTATTTTTTCTCGGGAAGGCCAAATCACAACATATAATCTGCAGCAGCAGCCTTAAATTCTGAGCTTCCAAAGCCAATTCCGTTGTTTTCGACCGAAAGGCCAAGTCAATATAAACAATCAGCAGCAGCAGCCTTAAATATCTGCGCTTCATAAGCCAATCCGTCTTTTCCCACCAGAAGGCCAAATCATACAAACAATCAGCAGCAGCCTTCAAAATCTGCGCTTCCCAAGCCAATTTCGTCAACATACATACAACATACGATCAGCAGCCTTTAAAATCTCCGCTTCTTAAGCCAATTCGTCTTTTCCACCGGAAGGAAAAATCAAATAAACAATCAGCAGCAGCCTTAAACATTTTCGCTTTCTAAGCCAAACACATATTTTTCCACCGAACAGCAAAATCAAAACAAACAATCAGTAACATTAGAATCTGCGCTCCCTAAGTCAATTCCGTCTTTTCCACTGGAAGGCATAATAACAACATACAATCAGCAGCAGCAGCCTTAAATTCTGAGCTTCCTAAGCCAACTCCGTCTTTTTCCACTGGTAAGCCAAATCAAACAAACAATTAGCAGCAGTCTTTAAAATCTGCACTTTTTCAGCCAATCCGTCTTTCCAGGGGCAAAATCAGAAATAATGTCTTTCTTTACGGCAGCTTTAAAAATCTGCGCTTCTTGTGCCAATCCGTTTGTCTACCGGAGGCCGAATCAGAAACAAATTATCGTAGTGATTTATTCTTTGCATATTCTTCATTTCATCTCTATACTGCCTAGCGCATCGTTGTACAAATTCGTATAAATCTTGAAAGTTTTTAAAATTTTCAAAAAAAAAATATTTTTAATATTCAAATTTTCTTTGTTTTTGCGATAAATTATCACAAGCAACTTGTATAAGCTTTTCATTCTATGAACAGATGAATTTGAATAAAAATATTAAAACTTATCATCTGCTGAGTAGTTTCTTTTTTTTTGTATATAAGTGATTGGTTTTGCATTGAAGCTCACTATACTAATAGGATAAAGTTTTCTTTACAATTTACTTTGAAACCTATTTTAGTACCATTTTTGAGCAAATAAGTTTGAAAATTAAAACCAAACTTTTTGAGCTTGGCTTTTTAATTCATTAGTTCGAAACGTATGTTCATTCAAATCTGGAACGTCACCCAAAATTTTCCAATGTAATTCAACAATAAATTCAAGGTTTGAACATTCCAACCACTTTTCACTAGTCAAGGTCGATCTGTATCCCACCTTCCAGGATAACTTTTCTTTCGAGCTCTGACTTCTTCAGAAGAGAAGCCAAAGTCCAACCTTGGCTCGTTATTGCCACCCACCACTTTCGGGGACTTTTATGCCCCTGAGCTAGAAAACAAAAGTAGAGGGAAAAAATGCTAACGGTCCAATACAAGAAGAAGGCAATATACCACCGGATGCATTCTTATCAACAATTCAAAGCTGCATAAATTTTTCCCTTTAGCAAATGTTTGCAACAAACAGCTACTGCCGCCTGATACCTTCAGCAACGAACCGGATGGCATTCGCTCAAGTTCGCCTGAAGGTATACTGTTTGTAGATTGTTTGTACTTCGAGTCGGATCTATGAATTTGTTATTTTCTGTTTTTTTTTTCACGTTGACTAAGAAATGTTTCTACAGAAGAAATAGATACTTTGTCAGGGATGGGACATCCAAAAACTAGGACTAAAAATTCAAAACTTTACACTTTGATGCCATCTCTCGAGGCAGCCGAATGAATCGCATTATATAAAAAATCCCATATAACAAAGTCATAAAATGTCAAAGGCAGGGAAAATACTTCCCAAATCAATGTGCTTTCCCGGGAATTTCGGTCAAAGTGGAACATTGTTCAGACGTGATGTCAAAGACCAATTTGGGGATAAAAGCTCGATCCAATTTCAGGACAGCTTTTGCTTCAAAAGCCGAACGGAGAAGAAATGCGTAAAATGTTCCACTTTCATCTACCCCTTCAATTTTATTTTTGCCCTATGGATGATACCAACTGCTGGTTGAAAGACTTAGACTGGGAATGGGACTGAGGCTGGAATGGAAACGTAAAACGGCTGCTGCTCGATTCCACCGAGAGGATAAAAGGCAAAGCATCGAGATTGGAATGGATGAGCCATTTTGTTCCCATTTTCTGTGTTGAGGACTTTGCAGCAAGAGCTTCCCGGATCCCGGAGAAAACTAAACGCCCAGAAGCAGCTGTCGTTGATTACATCGGAGGAAGCGTAAAGTGTGTCACGATGTGGCCTGGAAAATTTTACAGAAAAGCTCAATCAGATCTAAATTGAGGTTTTTATTGATTTTCTTATGTTGCTGATAATTTTTTGTAAAAAAAACCTTTATTCAGCCTGTATAAAACTTGAAAAGTGATATTTAATATTTATTTTAAATTTTCGGATAGTGTGGTATTAAAAAGTGTTTATTTTACACAAAAAATTTCCAACAAGCTGTTCAAAATTAAACATATATTTTTTTAATTTCCAATTTTTTTCCTAAATTTTTAAATAAAAAATTGACACCCTCTAAGAAATGGAGCTGGAAACAGGTCGAGTGTATGACACGTGTGGCATCATGTGAGATGGCTTATATTGTGTATGGTCGCTGCTGAAAAGGCTTCATCGAGCGATCCTTCGACGACTGTATTGCCTTACTAATGGATGACTGATACATATTAGTAGCCTGGAACAATTTCATTCAGGCTTTTGGAGCGATGGAGGAATTGTTTTCCTGAAACAAAAAGCGAGGAAAAACTACAATTGAAACATTTTTTCAATTATATTGCATTTTGTTGAACATGGTGAGTTCTTTAAGAGTTTCTGGCTCAGCAGTTAGGCATTGAAGTTGAATTTCGATAAATTGGGTCTAAAATCTTACAAAAGAACTGATTGATTCGAACAACTCCTATATTTTATTTTTTTCGGATGCCAAATCCCAGTTTTGTTTAAAATAATTTTGAGTTAAGTTTCTCAACTACAGTTTATTTTCAACCCAGAGACAGTCAGGATTCATCTGAAATTTGGAATACATTTGATAATTATTTTGTCATCGTGCTGTCAAAATTTATTCACATACAGCCAGAATTCAACCAAACTTCAGTTATTATTAATTCAAGATTCAGTTAGAATTTTGTCAACCCTAAGTGGGTACCGAGTGAGTTTAAAGTCAGTACTCAATCAGAAATCATTCTAAATTAAATTTAAAGGCAGCAAGAATGCAAAAATTGCTGTAAGAAGACAAATTTTAAAACCGGTGAGACTTCAATCACATTATTGGAAGATTCGTGATTTTAGGAATCTCAATTCAGAGATACACTCAGACACGTCTGTCGCTCACTAGAGTAGATCAATGACTGACTTTGTTTTGTTTGTTTTGCCGAGTATTGCCCAAATAATAAACGTTGCCAAAATCTGCGTTTCCTAAGCCAATCCGTCTTTCATCACCGGAAGGCCAAATCAATACAAACAGTCCACGGCAGCAGCCTTGAAAATCTGCACTTCTTAAGCTAATCCGTCTTTTTCCACCAGAAGGCTAAATCACAACAACTCAACAACTAATCAGCCGCAGCAGCCTTGAAATTTGCGCTTCCCAAGCCAATTCCGTCTGTTTCCACCAGAATGCCAAATCAAATCAATCAATCAGCAGCAGCTTTAAAAATCTGCGCTTCCAAGCCAATTTCGTCTTTTTCACTGGAAGGCCAAATCATATCAAACAATCAGCAGCCGCAGCATAAAAATCCTGCGCTTCCCAAGTCAATTCCAGTTTTATCCATCGGAATGCTTAGGAATCAAAAACTGCATGAAAAACTGCACTTTCTAAGCCAATCCGTTTTTTTCCACCCGAATACTATATAAAAACAAACAACCCACAGCAGCAGCTTTGAAAATTTGCGTTTCCTAAGCCAATTCGTCATTTCCACCGTAACGCCAAAAAATAAGAAATAATCAGTAGTAACCTTGAAAATCTGCACTCTTTAAACCAATTCCGTCTTAATCCAGCGGAACGCCAAATCGAATCAATCAATCTATCAGCAGCAACCTTAAAAAAAATTGCGCTTTCTTAGTCAATCCGTCTTTTACATCGGAAGGCCAAATTATAACAACTAAATAAAGTGAAGCTTACGTGAGGATTTTGTAAGAACTTAGACAAAATTCAACCCGAACTCAGTCAGGATTCAGCATTCAAATTAAATGCTGTCTGAATTATTTCAATAAAATGTCAGAATTCATTCTGAATACTATGATAATTTAATTGAAATTCAGTCTGGATTTAGTAAGAATTCAGTCAGTATTCAGTGAGTATTCAGTCAAAATTCAGTGAATATTCCGACAGAATTCAGTATAAAATCAAAATGTTATATGAATAACGTAAAAGTTCAGTTAGGATTTTGTAAAAATTCAGACGATATTCTGTTGGGATTCTGTTCAATATGAATTCAAGAATAAGAATAAAGTTGAAACCATCTTCAAAATGCTGTAAGAATTCTTTCAGAGTACTGTTAGCTTGTCAGATTCCCGGTTTTACCTGGATTTGCCTGGATGTTTGACAAAAAATTTAGGAAACCTCTGCATTTCGTTAAAAACAGTTCGGATTTTCCCCGGATTAATTCGCTTGAGCTCAAACTTGATCATACATATTTTTGAGTTTTGCGTCTTAAAACGATTTTTGGAGCAAGTTTCATCTAAATAATCAATAATCAACCAGACTTTTAGAACCTTAAAATACGATTCAGAAACTATAATTTTCAGAAAAGCTGTCCAGTATTGTAATGTTAACATGTGTAAATTCTTGTGACGTTATGTATAGTTTTTCTGTGGTAGCGTCGTTTGAAGAAGTTATTAAAATTTTATTTTTTGTTTTTGGGCACCCTTTGCCCCATCTTTAACGTGTAATATAAACCGCTTTTGGAGGCTATTTACCGTGTCAATCATTATGCAGAACTGACTGATTTGAAGCTTCCACAGATCGTCATCCTACTCAAATTCTAGACACCAGATTTTTCACACATTTTACATGTTTACCTCCGAAACATAAATTCGAGACTTGTCGAACGAACGAAAATTTTCTGACTGGAAACCTGCTGGGAGCCCACTAAGAAGTTCTTGGCTGTTCATTACAATGTTTTTCAAATTATCACCCAATATCGGTCCAAATATTTTGCGTACGACTTGACCACCGTATATTGTTTTTTTTTTTCAGTAGGCAGCTTTTTTACCTTTAAACAATGATGTCAGACCTGTTTTTCAGTCAGCAAGACGAACCAGTCAGAAAAAAAATATCTTTTTTATCACCTCATAAACAGAAATTTTTAGATTGCGCTTGATAAAACCTTTGACATTTTTAACTTCATAGAATAATTCATCTTCACTTTTATTCAAATCTTAGTCTACTGTTAGATACTTCAGGTTTTATTGAATAATTTGCCAAACAAACTTTGGACGAATGGTTAATTTTCAACTATTTTCGGATCTCCCACTGATCTTTCTGGATTTTTCTCGAATCTGCCCAATAAATTTTTTCAATAAGCTTCTGTAATAGACGCTATCTTATCACCAAATTTTGTACACGAACATATTAAATTATTTGGTAGCTTCACTTTAAATGTTATCAATTTCCACTCCTGCTCTAAAAAAATATTCACAATACATATTGTTACATTTTTTCGAATACACTCCTTGGAAAATTTTTTTGGTGATTTTGATTCTCACCGAAGGCAATTATTTTATTTCTTGTTTCTGGGAAGAATTATTCAATAGGATAAAAATTTCATTAAATGTTTTTTTCCTATTTCACTTGAATGTAGTGATTCTTAAATGCTTCTAAAGGCCAGAAAAAGTATTTGAAAGTTGTTTTCACAAATTAAGCTCAGAAATCCGAAAAAAAGCTTCTCTAGGTCAAAAAATGCATTTTAAATTTCTGATCCCAAATAAAGCTCAAAACAAAGAAAAAACGTTTCTAAAGGTCAGAAAATGTATTTTAAAGTTGTGATTCAAAATACCAAAAAACGCTCCTAAAGGCCAGAAAATGCATTTTAAATTTTTTATTCCAAATTAAGCTCAGAACCCCGAAAAAACGCTACTGAAGGCAGAAAATGCATTTTCAATTTTTGATCCCAAATGAAGGTTAAAATCCCACCGCTTATAAATGCCAAAAAAATGCATTTTAAAGTTGTGTTCCGAAGTTAAATTCGAAAACTCGGAAAAAACGCTTCTAAAGCTCAAAAATGCCTTTTAAAGTTGTGATCCTAAATGAAGCTCAAAATCCCAGAAAAAATGCTTCTAAGGGTCAGAAAATGCATTTTGAAGATTTTATTTCAAATTAAGTTCAGAAATCTAAAAAAAGTCTTCTTGAGTCCAGAAAATGCATTTTACAGTTGTGATCCCAAATTAAGCTCAGAATCCCAAAATGCATTTTAAATTTCTGATCCTAAATTAAGCTCAGAACCCCGGAAAAATGCTTCTGAAGGCCAAAAAATGCATCTTAAAGTTGTGATCCCAAACTAAACTCAGAATCCCGAAAAAAAGCTTCTAGAGGCCAGAAAACGCATTTTTAAGTTGTGATCCCAAATTAATCTCAGAATCTCGAAAAAAAAAACGCTATTAAAGTTCAGAAAAGGCATTAAAAATTTTTGATCCCAAATTAAGCTCAGAATCCCGAAAAACAAAGCTTCCTAAGGTCAGAAAATGCATTTTAAAGTGGTGATTACCAATTAAGTTCAGAATCCCAATAAAGGCTTTTGAAGGTCAGAAAACGCATTTTAAAGTTGTGATCCCAAATTAAGTTTAGAGTCCCGAAAAACAAAGCTTTTTAAGGAATCCCGAAAATCGCTTCTAAAGGCCAGAAAACGCATTTTAAAGTTGTTATCCAAAATAAAGCCTAGAACCCCTTAAAAATACTTCTAAAGGTCAGAAAACGCATTTTCATTTGTGATCCAAAATAAAGCTAATAATTTCAAAAAACGGCTTTTAAGACCAAAAAAATGTATTTTTAAGTTGTAATCCCAATCTAAACTCAAAACCACGAAAAAAAAATCGCTTCTAAAGGTCAGAAAACGCATTTTCAAGTTTTTATCCAAAATATAACTCCCGAAAAAAGCTTCAAAAGGACAAAAAAAGCATTTGAAATTTGTGATCCCAATGAATTTGTTATGAACCTATATAAGACTCAGAATCTCAAAATAAAAACGCTTCTAAATGCCATAGAATGCGTTTTAAAGTTGTGATTTCAAATTAAGGTCAGATCCCCAAAAAACACATCTAAAGATTTTTAATTTGTGATCCCAAATGATGCTCAGAATCCCGAACGCATCTTAAGGCCAGAAATTGAATTTTAAATAAGTCTAACTGCCGTTCTAAGCAAGATTGTCCCATGTGGAAAAACGTGTAAACGATAAAAACGCGATTGAAATATCAGCTTTATTTTCAATTTTTCTCTCAAACTAAAAATTCACCGACAGTTTTTTCGTAGTCAACAGTTCAAGTTAATCATTTTATAATGTTTTCTGCCAAAAAAATTACATTTGCTACAAAAAAATAGCAAATTAGAGCCAAATATGCTCCGTGTGACACTTTTGCGTAGAATCAGAACGCATGCCGATGCTAGTTCTACGAAAAACTCTCACACGGCTACAATTTTTCTATCATTTAAAAAGCTTGCGTAGTTTTTTTTCCCAAAACTCATGCTAAACCATAATTTGAGAAATACGTTCCTCTTTGTTTATAAAAATGTATAGTTGAGCACGGATCCTGTAAGTAGTGCCTACCGAAAAGTGTTTAGTGAAAATTTCTCTGAATAAAACACTCAAGGCTTCTCGCTCCTCCTCTGCCCTCTATTTTAGTGTTCTTTTCAGCGAATAACATTAAATGTAACAGTTTGAACTCATCTCAAGACAAGTTTTTGATAAAATTTGAATTTTTCATAGAATTTTCTCTAGTGTGACATTCTTGCGTAGAACTATCAACATAGAGACAACCACCTTGATGAAAATTTCGTATAAGTTCAGAACAAAGTATACTTGTTTGTGTTTTTATTCGAAAGTTAACACTTAAAGAGACCGTTTCCAGCAAAAAAGTGAAAACGACCCAAAAGTCACATGGGACATTCTTGCTTAGAACGGCAGTGTAGCCAAATTAAACTTATAATCCCGAAAAAACGCTTCAAATGCTTCAATCGCTGACAAAACGGTTCACAAATTTAATATAAATTCTGGCATGAAAAAGTAAAAAAGAGCCTATAAATTTAATTTTAGTTCGTCCAGAATTCGATTTTTTTTTTCAAGATTTTATCCTAAATCCCACCAAAAATTGAGCCAAAGATAAGTTTAGAAGGAATCATATGGCTTAACTATCAAAATCAGTTGGAGTTCTGAGAAAATTTAGCTGAAATTTAATTTTGAATAATTCAAGAACAACATTAGAATCAAGTTAATATTTAGTAAGAATTTAGAGAGAGTTCAGTCAAAAATGGTTAGAATTTGTTCCGAATGCTGTCAACAGTCTAACATGATTTAGTCTGCATTCGATCATAAATCAGCCAAATTAGTAAGAACTAATAATGTTTTCAAACGTTGGTAAAAGGCAGTATCAAAAATCAAAACTCAGCGTAGATAAAGTGAAAATTTATTTACATTGAATATTTTTAAGCTAATGTCTAGTTCAGAATAAGGAACATTATTTTAAATAATTTTTTGATAAAATGCCGAAAAGATAAATGATTTAAAATTTTGAAAATCTTGATTTTGAATTTTTAATATTCAACCCCATGAACTATTTAAGCCAGCTCGAAAGCAATTCTTGAGATACGCATTGCCTAACCTATCCTAGAATTGTCTTATATAGTTTTTGCTTTCAACATTGTTCAGTACCAGCGCATAAAACACTGTTCGTTCAGAAATTTCGAAAACATTGAATGGATTTTATCGTCACCGGATTTGAACCAACTAAACTTCAATACTTATCTAGGGATACTTGCTAGGGAAATTGGACGACGCACACAGGAGTATTTAGAACAAAAAGTTGGCCAGAAGTTTTTTTTTTTTGAAGTTTATACTCAGTCATACGTTTGAATATCTTGGAAAAAGGCTAATGCAGGCATGTTAAACTGGAACTGGAAGGCCCGCAGCCTTGTTCAATTCAGCCCACGTAGCCCCGTCATCAATTATCACAAAATTCCCTACTTCACAGAAGTACGCTGGCTTTCCTGCCACAAAATATTAAAAAGATTTTTTTTGCTACGAGAGGAAATAATATTATTTTTGGAAATGAAAGATTTTTAATGCGGCCCGCACACTTAAACGAGTTTGACATGCCTGGGCTAATGAAAAGTAATTTTAGCCAAATCAATCACCTGGCAGTGATTTTTAAGATTTCTGATAAAAAAAAGTCTATATCAGTATCGGAAATAGTCTTAAGCGGACTGTTAAGGTTGGAATAAAACTTAAATTGTTACTTGGCTATAGTTCTGAAAATCCCCTTATTTTCCCATAACTCGATTGTACTAATTGCTACTCAAATTTGAATCTAAAAATTTTGGTATTTTTGTTATGTAATGTGTTTCGAATAGATTCTGCAGTTCAGCCATTTTTCCAAGTGTCTCAGAAAGTATAGCTTAAAACATTCAAAGGAACGCTTTCATGGAGTTTTTATGTTGCGAATTCGATAAAAAATGATGGCAAATTTTGGAATCACTCGACAACAAAAAGTGGCATATCTGAAGTCTAAAAACACGTTTTCAAATGGTGGCTAAACGAACTATCATCAAAGTTTCAGTGAAACCTATACTAGACATCACTGAGGTATTCACATATCGATACTGAAACTCAATTTAGGCATTAAACCCCCTTCATTCGGGAATAATTAGTTTACTCTCAAGGCATAATATCAAATTAATTGGCAGTTTTTCTATGAAAGTCTTCTCGGGATAAGATTTGCTTCTATAGAGCGCTCTCTATACTGCATGATCATTTTAAACAGCTGAGCTCTTAAGAATAAACGTTTATTCTGCAAACAAAAACTTTATAATTCATTCATTCTTCTCGATAAGGCCGGAAAAAATTTCAAATCCTTCTTTTGTCACTCAGAGTTGGAACATCGCGAGGGGGGGGGGGACAATAAAAAATAATGCGAAAAACAAATAAATTGGAATAAATTGCACCAAAGCTTGTATGCAACCAAATTGCATTCTATATTATTGCATAAAACCTATGAATCAAGTATTTTTTTTTATCGAAAAATTCATTAAAATCAAGAATACAAAATGTTAATTAACTTGCATCTCATAAAATTTGGTTCTTGGTCTTGTAATCTTCCGGAAAATTTGAATTTTTATTTGAAATTTACTTAAAATACTTCAAACTTTATTAATTCCCCCCTTCGGGATTTTGGAAATTTCGAAGGGGGGGGGGGTGACAAAAGAAGAAATTGATATTTGTTCCAGCCTAATACTGGTCGAAACAGAGTGCTTGAAGAACTGAAACAACTAAATTTTATAATATTTCGGAGAAAAAGAGACTTAACTCATTAATTTTCAACTAATAGCACACAAATAAAACACCCTTAAATGACGCAGTAACGATATTTTCAGATAAGATTAAATAATTGAAAAGGAGTGCTTTTCGAAAATTGTCCTCAATTTGTCACCCTAAAATGCATCACGGGGTACAGTGGGTCATAAACCACAATTTTGCGGTCAAAATTGACTGCAGGCCAGAGGCTTCGTTGTAGCTCATCGGTGTCTTCGACAAAGTTACTCGACTATATTTGCGCTATTTATTAGTTCTATTTTTCTCCGCAAGGTGGTGCCAAAATCTAACTTTTTACAGAAGCAAGACCCAGGCATGGTTTCTTTTACAAAGTTGTTCATTATACCTTTCACATTAACTTTGTAGAACATTGTTAAGCTCTTTGTTGTGTACTTACCTCTTGCAAAAAAAATAATTTAAGGAAACCTTGCAAAAAATAGTTTTTTCACGTATTTTTGTTTAAAGCTATACAATACCTGAAATTTCCACAGTATTCGATTGGAATCGACTCAAATTAGATATTCTAGTGGAAAACTTATTCGATTCGCAGATTTTTTCTGTTGAAATCGCAAAAAAAAGGATAAAATTAAACATTTTTCAAATTGAAATAACTTGCTTGCAAGCACTATGGCACACCTCATTTTTCGAGAAGTGACAGGTGTGATTATGATCTAAATGCATGTAAAAAATGTCGGTGGGTTCTCGTGGGTTCCTTGCCAAATGATTTAATAAAGTTGGTTAATTCTCAATACAAATTCACATTTTTAAAGACCTTTTTCAAAGAAAACATCCGCATTTCTCGAATAAAAGTCAAATTTTCATCTTTCAGTTATTGGATGAATCAATTGCTTGTTGAGTCAATTTGACCAAATGTGCTTAATCGCTTAATTCAGCATCGCAATGGACTAAAGCAATAATAAAACGACAAAAAATCAACTTTTCTACGAGAAATGCGGATGTTTTCTTTGAAAAAGGTATTTAAATATGTGAATTTTTATTGTAATGCAATGCAATGAAAATAAACGGTTTTAAAAGCTCCAGATACAGTATCTGAATCACATTTTTGGAAACAACTCATCTTCAAATATAACATTCTTATTTTAATTTAAAAATCTGAAATATCTTTTCCCTTTTTTCAAAAGCTTTCCCAAAAGCAAGAGTTGAGAAAAAAAAATGCATATTAGGATTAAGCATTCCCAAATCAAAATCAGCTATTTAATTCTGTGTACTTAAAAAAATCTGAATTTGGTTGCTTTGAGCTATAAATCTTTTCTATATTTCCACTTGGATAACTTCAAAGCTTTACCAAATGAATAAAGCAAAGTAACGAAATCAACTAAGTTTATTTTCTTGACAAATATGAGTCAACACCTTAATCAAAGGAATGTAGATTTTTTAAACAAAGGGTCGTTTTACTGCAAACAGAAAAGATGAAAAATTATTCGTTCCAAATTAAAGCCTCTAAAGTCCAACCACAGGTAGGTAATCAAAGTTATCAATAAGCATCCGAAGATGGATGACTGGTTTCCAGGAAAATCCCTGAGTCTTTCCTTCTCTTGTTCTGGGGTTTGGTTTAATAAATAAATACCCGGAGATGAGCTCCGGATGTTGAAACGCTTTTCTGCATGCAAATCATGAACGTGGTGGGCTCCCCCATGACTCTTAAATGGGATAATAATTCAGAAACCACCGAGACCAGGCCAGGACAAAGCCAGACAGGGGTCCAAACCACAAGAAGCTGATGGTCCAGCATCAGTATGCCATCTAGCCAGGCCAAAGCCATCGGAATCTCCCTGCTTGTGCTCTATCTTTCCATCTGGTCGGAAAGTTCAAGGGTTAGGTATACAAAACAGGTTCAGCTATCATAGTACCTAATACTCATACTTCTAACTCGGTTGCTCAAATCGAGCTGCAGTTGGGAGAAGCATGAAAGCTCACTGAACCTCCACCCACCCACACCCATTCAAAAGCACTGACTTTGTGCTTATGGACAGCTTCGACTAGCTTACTCGTTTAGTTTGGACCAAGTATGGCTAACTAACTAATCGTTGCTGCTAGCGTTTCTGACGAATGAACGTGAAAGGACCAACGACTGGCAACAAACGTATGTATGGAG
Source organism: Uranotaenia lowii (assembly GCF_029784155.1). Lineage (NCBI taxonomy): Eukaryota > Metazoa > Arthropoda > Insecta > Diptera > Culicidae > Uranotaenia > Uranotaenia lowii. The sequence goes on along the minus strand of NC_073691.1, from coordinate 39,085,667 downwards.
TAAGGTAAGCAAAAAGCAGCACCTAAATATGTTGCCAGGATGCCCCTAACCCTAATCCTAGCCAAGATTGTGTAGTTATACACGATTGGGATGGTCTTTTGACGACCGACGAACACACTTGCTTTGCTTGCATACAAACGTATGAGCCAGGTGAATGGGCAGATTAACTAATCCATTTTGGGATTGATGTTTTTGCCGGGGATGCAGCATGAGTGCACTTCAGATTTGGGCTGATATCGAACAGCTAGGGTGGCTTGAATTAAATTCCAAAATTTATCACCAGAACTAGAAAAAAATATAACAAATAGTTAAGTTAGATAAGATCAATGCCATTTGAATACATTTTTTCCTAACAATTTAAAAAAAATTGATTTTTTTCACAAATAAACTTTCAAGCCACCTCGAAAGATGCATACTAAACATGCCATAAAGATTCGACTAGAGAGCTACACAATCTTTATGCATAGTGATTTGCTTTGATTATGTGAACTTATTTTCCCATTTTGAAGATGCTTTTGAATTGAAGATGAGGAGAATGATTTGCTCCATTCAGTATCGAGCGGGGAGTCACTTTTATTCATGCATATATGCATAGAAGCCATAATGGATAAATGAAACTGCTGCATCTACATATCACCAAGAACAGGTGCAAGAGTTGAGAACATATTATGAATTTTAAATAAGCATAGTTTTATCGAGCAATGACCTCATGTTTCAGGTACCTCATACGACTTTAGATATTATTTTATTGGAATTTAATGTTTTGTTGTTGAAATTGGCGGTTTCAACACAGGTTATAGTGGTGAATTAGAATTATTTTTCTACTTTTTAAATTCTCGAGGGATTTTAAGCGTCGTTATGCCTTAAGAAATAAGATTACTACTCATTATCATTTGTAACTTTGCAGTGTAACTGTTAACCACAGTTTGAGTAATCTTGCTTTACAGAGTGATGATGTAAACATTTGTACCGCGTTTATCATCATCACATGTCATCAAAAGCGCTGTCATATACACAGATTTGTCTGTATGATACACATTTATATTGCCGATACAGATAAGATACATATGACCCATTCCAAGCGCCCCTCAACTGGAGAACCCATTTTCATTTTTAATTTTTCAAAAATAATTTGCCCAGCATTTGAATGTATATTTCTTGAGCTACATTTTCCATCAAAAGAATTTCAGTTACCTTTTATCGGAATTGAGTAGGTTGACGTTGAAATAACCTGATTTAAACAATTATTCTTAATTTAATACATAACTTCAGAAAACTAGCTATGTACATAAAAAAAATGGCAAAATGATTGTAAAAAAGCCATCTTTAAGCATGATATTTGATTAAAAATAATCACAGCAACTTCACGATCAAGAATTGGTAATAAAGGTATCTTTTTTAAGGGTTATGACGTCACGAAAATTCGATTACTTTTCAGTTCAAAATTCCTTTGAACGTCACATACTGTCGAAAATAGAAGATCTCTTCAAATTTTTTGAGAGGAATTCAATGCTTTTTCTGAATGAAAGTCGGTTCAGAAGGTTTTGAGTTGCACCCGGGTAAAGAATGCATTGCGACGTACGGAAAATTGATTTTATTTTTTTGTCGGAAACGTCCATGACTTACTTCAACACTAATATAGTATTTCTTCAAAACAAATTTAACATAACAAAGCGCTTCAATAAAAGAATTCAATAATAAATTTTTTGATGAAATTAAGAATCATATTTTTTTTCCGCATAAACGCGGTTATTTGAAAACGTCTTAAATAAAAAAATATAAATTTTAGCTTGTCGAACACTTGATTCAAGAATAAACAAACAATCATAAACATGAAATCCTTATCGATTTTTTGAAAAAATATTTGTGAACTATCCAGCAGGTAGTGATGTCTGAGTTGAATAAAAATCTTACAGGTAGTTATCTGAGGTTTGAAAAAAAATTACAATACGATCAAGTTCTTCTATATAAGAATAAAAAAACGCGCAAATAGCTTCTATTACTTGGTAATATTATGTTCAAACAAAATAACTAAGTATCTATGGAATAAATGTGAGGAGATAAAAAAAATCTTTGAACATGGTAAATTTTATAAATAAACATTTTCTTTCGTTAAAATTCATAAGACTTCGAGGGAAAATATATTTCTCATAAAATTATTTTTAAAAAGTGTCCTTTATTGAAACTTCCACCTAAAAGAATGTTGCTAGAAAATCCAAATCGAACCCCGTATTCACTTAAAATCCCACGAAGAGACTTTTAACTGAAAACAAAAATAAAATAAGAGTGTACTAGCACAGGGTTCCATGCAAAATTATGGCCAGATTACACTTCGAAAAGTGGTCGCGCAACAAACCTTAAGTTTGTATAGAACTGCGCGGAATTTGTTCGGGATGAACAAAAAACCTTTGAAACAGTTTTTCCCTAATAATTTTGGTCCTCATTAACCAATTATTCTTTTAATTTCAGTGTTTCAAAGTTTAATTCATAACAATATATCACCTGAGGAACGCATTTTGATTAGAGTTATCAAAAACAGTAAGGCTGGAACAAATATCAATTTCTTCCTTGTTTCCCCCCTCTCCCTCGAAATTTTCAAAAAACCCGAAGGGGGAAATAAATAAAGTTTGAAGTGTTTTATGAAAATTTCGACAAAAAATTAAAGTATCCGAAAGATTACAAGGCCAAAAAACTAAATTTTAGAAGATCAGAGTTATTTCACCTTTTGTATTCTTGATTTTTTTGATTTTTTCGATGAAAAGTTACATGATTTGTATGTTTTGTGCATTGATGTAGTATGCAATTTTATGCATACAAGATTTCGAGCAATTTATTCCAATTTATATGTTTTTCGCATTACTTTTACTGTCCCCCCCCCCCCTCTCGCGATATTCCAACTCCGAGTGACAAAAGAAAGACTTTAAAATTGTTGCAGCCTAATTGGGCTTCAAAACAGGTATAGAACCCATCAGAAGCTTATTTTTGAAACTCAATATGTTTTTTTTACCATAACCCTTATCGAAATGGGACCTTGGGATAAACTGTTTGTCATAACTAAAGCTTTGCGAATGACTATAATGAAAACAAATCACCCGATAGGAGCTTCAGAAATTGGTGCAAAACTGGGTTTTCATGTTTCTTCCAAGCAAATTTTCTCATTATTCCATACAAATTTTAGACGCATTATGCCATCTATTTATGTGATGTCACGAAACTGAATCTCTCTAAAATAAATTTTAATCAACATGTTTAAAAAACCAAAAACGGCGATTTGTTGGTTGTAATGAAACGATAATTTGTGAAATTTTCATTAAATTTGCTCGAATAGGAGAGCAAGAAATTGCTAGAAAAACCCCTCCCTCTGAATGGAACGGGGTTGCGGGTTTGCATATGTTGAGAACCGTTCAAGCAAATGGTACTTAATTCGGCATGCGAGGGGATTTGGTTAAGAGAAATAGTTCTATGAGTGTTTAATACCCCTTCTTTTTTCCAGAGGGGAAATAGGATGGAAGGCACTTACAAATTTTAACATAACTCGAGAATAAGTCACGTAAATGAAACCAGATTTGGCATTTGATTTTATTTGGATAAGAGAAATGTTTCAATGATTATCTGAGACCTCTCGTTTATTCCAGTGTAGAGATTGAAAGGAGGAAAATAAGAATTTAGACTCCTACTTTATTTTAAGTGGGGAACTTGAAAATGGAGAGGGATGTACCCAATTTGTTTTAATAACTCAATAAATAGCGTGATGAAAAATTATGAATGCTGTTTAAAATTTCAGAAATGAAATAAAACATCCAACAGAAAAACTTTATTAAAAAACAGTTCCAAATATGTCTAATACATGATAAGAAATTACAAGAAAAAAAATGACAAAAATTTATCAAAAAGTGAACAAAAATTATGTTAATGACAAAACCAGTGGTTTGACTTTGATTTCTTTAGAAGCAAATACAGATTTTTCATAAAACGAGGCAACTCAGATCATCAACGCTGTTGTTCTCAGTAGCTAATTGAACGAAAACAAACGGAGAACCAAAACAAACTGTTTTCGTTTCGCCGACGAAGCAGCCGATTCCCTCTACTGGGAATAAGGATTTCGTCCGGAACAGTTCCGAAAACCGTAAGTTTCCACATTTATTTAATTTGAAAATATTCCCCAGTTTTTGTGGGCAAGCAGGACAAGAAGGTCCTTTCAAATTTTTTTTAGCACTTCTACATGTCAGGTTAGAAAATTTCCTGTGGAATCTTTCAAAACGGTTCAACATTTTCTTTACTAGTGAATTGTGGTTGTAAATTAAGGTGTGTCAAATTAATTTTTTTTTTTCAAATTTATACACCCCAGTCGGCTAGAAAGTTTCTTTTTTTTTTTTCAAAACGAAGGAAAGATTTTTTGTGTATTTTAAATAGGAAAATTTGGCACTCGAGTTTCGTTTTGAACTTTTGAATGACAAAACACGCTAATATGTTCTGAATATAAAAATTTATAGTTTCGTAGTAAAAATCTATCGACTGGTTGGGTAATGAAGAAATTGATTTTCGGCGATTTAACACGTTCGTCGCCACGTCACCCATATTTGGCAGACGGGTGTATTTCCTGGGGGGCCCCGTCACATCAAAAAGCAGGTGACGCTCTCTTACTGGAGTTTACCGCTCAGCTTCGCCACACGTTTCAAATATGGGAGTTCTCCCTCTTTGCTTTCTCTCTCTGAAAATTTTTTTGGGCCCGACTAGCAAAACTATCAAAATGAGCGTGGCGACGAACGTATTAAGTCACGAAAAAATCTTAAAACGGGTTTTATTTCTTCATCCGACGTTTCGGCATTTATTATGCCTTTTTCATGTCTTTTTGGACAATTAAAACGAGAAATTTCAACTCCTTGAAAAAGATATATTAATTGCCGAAACGTTGGATGAAGAAATATAAATCGTTCTAAGACTTTTTCGTGACTGAAATCGCCGAAAATCAATTTATTCAACTTATAATTTCTATTATAATATTTTGTTTTTACGCGATGCAAATAAAATTCCTTTGTATGGAGCTTACTAGGAAATGTTTTGGCTAGAACTTTACCGAAGTTGGCAAAGCGGTGGAAGTAGCATGAAAATAGTAACAACGTCCCAAACTGAACATTTTTATTTGCATGAAATGAATCTAGCGACACTGCCACATTTTAAGAAATATTATTTTAACTCAAAACTTTCTTTTTGATTTGAGAGCCTTGAAATTTTTCGATGGAATAATTAATCTTCTTCAAATTTTCATTTGCAATAAAAAAAATTTAGGTTTCCAGAAATTTGGAATCACCCGAGCCCGAAGGTTTTGCAAAAATGCTATTTAAATCAGGTTTAGCTGCCCTTTCTACTTAAAATGAATTGTTCAAATTACATTTGAACTAGGTTTGGGCATTTTCATTCGTACAGCTTGTTGGGATTGAGTTGATGCCTTTTTCAAATGAGAAAACCTTGACTTAGACACCATCTAAGCCAAATGGTATGTGATGGTATGCTTCCACAGAAAATTCAGCTGGCGGGCCAAGTTTTAGAAATGTGATTTGTCTGCGAGCCGAAAAGCTTTGTCAGCACATATTTTTCCTTTTCACACTTATAAAGAATCTTCTCAACATGTTTTAATTAAAATTATGAAAAAATGCATTGAAAAAATGTTGAAATATTTCAGAATTTATAGAAAAAATTGACTGATGACATTTTTTTTTATTAATTAAAATATGCAGAAAAATAAGAACAAATCATTTTTTAATTTGATGATTTGTACAGATGAGGAAATCTTTTTTATAATTTCAATTTAAATGAAACATCTTCCAGTAATCAATGAACAATGTGTGATTGAAATAAATTAAATCGTATGGAAACAGATTAAAAATTTCTTTTTTTTTATTTGAAAAGCCAATCTTTTATAGAACTAAAAATAACGGCTTCAAACTTGTTCAGATGTGTTATTGATAGAAAATGATGTTTTTTTGCTGAACCAATTATTGCTGAATGCATTTAAAAAATGATACCCAGGGTAGGAGCTTGTAATAGAGCTCGGTCCATAAGTCAGTTGCTTCCTGAGTTCGATACCAAGAGCGAACATCGATCACAGTTGAACCGGATAAGCTTTTCAATAACTGTCCGCCAACCACATTGTTGATATAACGTCGCAAATGCCAAACAGATGGTCTAACGGCTATAAAATCAAAACAAAAAACAGATATTAAGGGTTGCAAGAAATTTTTCCGTTTTGGGATTTGTTTCGAATTTTTTTTTCGGCGAAAGTTCTGATTTTTTTGGTTTTTATTTCATAAGATTTCAATATGAAAACATAGCTTATCAAAGATTTGAAAAGTTTTGAGAAAATGAGATCTGCAACGCTTTATTGAAATGTTAATTATTTTAGACTTCTTCGAGTAACATTACAAAAGTATAAATTTTGGCTTCTGGAAATTTTTACAGAGCTATTCTAAAATGTTTGAAGCTGAAAATAATCGAAAACGTATCACGTGAAGTGAGAGACTTTTCCAAAAATCGTTTTGGCTTATCGTTTTATTAAACCACCTAAAGTAAATATGATCCAAAACATGAAAGATTTATAAAAAAAATGTGACGATTAAAAAATAAAATCATTCATTAGCTTATCGATTCGAATGAAATAGGCAATAGCTCAAATCAAAAATAACATCAACAATACCGTCAAACGGGGCATCATGCAACAGCGGGGTTGGATGCAACATTTAGATAACACCACACTTGGTTCAATTTTTAATTTAATGTAATGGGATAAAGATATCTTTTAATGATTTCAACATGATAATGACATAATTTCTAGCATCTTGAGATAGTTTTTCGAAGTTTTGGATTTTCATATAAAATTTAAAAAATCGAACAATAAATGTACAATTTTTAATATTTTTCGATGCTGTAAAAAACTATACCCAGTATGAAGGATTGGCTTGATAATATCACCTACAAACTTTATACTGGTTTCCTCATCCTATACCAACACTTTTGATGTAAAAATAGTTTTCGAAAAATCACTCAATTTTTTTAAATAAATATTTTTATAATTCAGTTAGCAGTGTGGGGTAAATGCAACAAAATGCAAATCAAAGAAACACCTTGTAAATCTCATATCCAAATGCTGCAATATAATTGTTTTGCATCACGCGTTTGTCAACACTGAAATTTCTATCATCCAAACATTTTTTTTTTATGATTTCGGCTTTTTCAATTTTTAGTACTATTGTTTTACCTCTAAATGTATGCAGCACCCTAATTTTCAGAAAAAATGTGAAAATAAGTTTTCACAAAACAAAAAATCATTGCAAATGGTGTGTTCATGCGTAATGATCTTGAATTCATCGAAAATGTATCAAAAACTATACATTTTCATACGTTTTCATTTGATTTCTTATCAAAAACATAGTTTGTTGCAAGTTACCCCATTTTCTGAGGAGGATGAAAATCGCATGTTTTTAGAAAATTAAAAATAACTGAAGAAACCAATAATTTTTCTGACTACGCCAATTTGATGTCCCATCAACCTTGAAACTTTTGATGCATAAAAGGTATGATTAACTGGGAACATAAAGTTTTTAGAAGCCAATGAAATTGAAAATTGTTGCATGTTGCCCCAGTTGACGGTATCAAAAATTTACCATCAAACTGTTATTTTACAAATATAATCTTCAATATTTGTCTTCGTAAGTATTGGTATGATGATATCTTTAGAAACTGTAAAAAGATATTTATTTTAATTTGGTTTACAAAATTTCAAATTTTCGGAAACATGAGATGAAGCAATTTAAGAGTGACAAATAAAAATATCTGAAAAAACAATTTTTTCCCTTTTCGATATGAAAATCATTTACTTGAAACTTTTGCAGGATAGGAGTTTTTAAAGTAAGATTTTTTTTAAACAAAGATGTGAAAATGTATTCATTAGACCGCTGCAAAAAATGACTTTTTGCTCCCATATGTTTTCTCGATGCCTTTTAGGCCACCAAGCATCAGTGTAAAATTTCAGATGATTTGGTTGATTCCTGAGTTAGCGCAACGCGTTTTTATTTTGTATGGAAATTTGTATGGAAGAAGAAATTTTTGCACATTAAATCATCCAGAAAATTCAAATAAGCTTTAAATAAAGTCGGTCTTTGATTTTTGGTTTTGACTATTCTTAAGCTTCATTTTTTGCTTCCATGACAAGCAGCTAAGAATTTCGTGGAAAAAGTTATAACCATTTTTAAATAAAAAATCTGAATCCATTGAAACATATTCAAAAATGGCAAACTTTGCATACTAGAGCTGTTAATAATTGCATGAAATGTTTTTGCAAACGCTGTATAAATCAATGAATTCTCTGGCAATGTAAAGCAGTTTTTTGAGATTTTTTATTTCCATCCTACTGTTACACAGCTTTCAAATAAGCAGTCAAAAACGATAAAATTAAAAAATTAATTTTGAAAACAAAAATTTTATTTAACATTCAATATCTTTTCTGGGGTACAATTTAGGTTTGTGCTTCATTAACATGAAATGTACTGCAAGAATCAAGAAATATTTTTCATCCAAAGATATATTTTTTGGAACTTTCAGAACATTTCTGGCGATTTTTGAATGAAAAATTTTGTTTTCCCATACAAATTCTCATACAAAATTAAAACTCGTTGCGCTAATTCAGGACTGGATTGATCGCTTCCAAAATTTGTATTGCTATTTCTGGCAGCAAAAATAACCAAAAAAAGTTATGGGAGGTGGAAAAATTTAAGGGTTTGAATTTTCCAAACAAAACTTGCACCGGTCTAGTATTCATGTAGTTTTGAATGAAAAATTAGGCCAGATATTATTTTAAATCGAATTTCAAATTGTTTAAATTTATTCATTCACAAGTCAATCTTCTTTCGAAAATTCAGATGAAAAATATTTCTATGCTTTCGAAGAAGCTTTTTTAATGTCACATTTAGTTGAACCCAAAAGCATCTTACATTCTTAGTTGGAAATATTTCTTAAATATGTTGGAAAATTAAAAAAAAGCCAATTCACTTGGTTATCTGCTGAAACTCTCAATTTTTCCGGTTTCCTGAAAAAGGAGATACATTCTAAACTTTGTCTCGAAATTTCAGATTCTACCGGTTCGCTAGCAACTTTTTATCAACAAACCATGTTTTGAAATTGCATGATACTTCACTATTTCCAAATTTGTTTTATGGAGATCTCCTAGACCAATCTGATGAATTTTTTTTCTTGAACTGGGTGTCACATTTCGCAGTGTTTCATTTGTAATAATCCTGGCAATGTGTTACAAATGCAGAAAAAAGCACACTAAATCTGTTCTCAAACTCAAATGTCAAGTCATAAACTAGCAGCGTTTGCCATTTTGGTGAAGTTTGGCTTAGAATCAGTTTATATGTTGAATGTTTACCACGGATTTTCATTTCCAATATAGCTCCAACTTTTTACTGCCTTCAAAGCTACGAATTATTTGATTCAAATTGTTAAAACAGAAAATTTCAAATTTATTCGAGGATTTTTCTTTGAATCCAATTTAAAAGATGTTCATAAATATCATGTCCTTGCTCTGTGTTTAAAGTATGATTCTGTTTTCATTACACTGAAGCTCATCAAAGCTCCGCGGGTCTACTTGCTCATTTTAACCTTCTTTTATTTCTTCTTACTTTTTATCCTAAGGTTGCCAGAGTTTTCTATTGCATGTACGGTTGCAAATTTATCTAAAATCCTGATAAAATCTTGGCAGTTGGCATTTAAATTGTCAACCTGAAATCCGGGCAATATTTGGACAAATTTGGTCAAATCCCAGGAAATTTACCACAAAAATAAAAAAAAAACTTTATTTTAAGTTTAAAGTCGCTCTAATCAAACAATCAATCAAGAAAATAACTCTATAAATTTTTTTCTACAATAATTATCAGCAGATTTTTATTCGTATTTCAAACTTCCAAAAAACCATTCATGATTATTTTTATAAAACTTACTAGAAAAAACTGTTTTGAAAGCATAAATTAATGAATAAATGGGTTTTTTTCAATGAATTAAATAACCGGGGAAACTCAAAAAAAAACCAAGCAATCTGGCAAGCTTATTCTATCCGTCTATAAAAATTTCACCATTTTAAAATGTTATTACTAAAATTAACATCACTTTCCGATAAGGCCAATAAACAAATTAATAATTTTAGATCAATTTTTTTTTTCAAAACCAATCAACAAACTTAAAGCTGATTTTTTGTCAAATAAATTTGCTAACAGCAAGTTCACTGATGTTGGGAAAATGTGGTAGAAATTTTAACATTTTGAAAATTTTACCATGCAAAAATGTTTTCAAGATCTTTGGCCGTTGTATTTTTTTACAACACTGTATCTATTTCAGCCGTATGTGATAGAAATATTGCTATTTTTGCATCACAGCATGCGAAAATGCAACACGTGTTGTAAATAAACTTGAAAGCCACAGATCTTGAAAATGTATTTGCACGGCAATATTTTCAAAATGTCGAAATTTCTATCACTTTTTCCCAACACCAGTGAACTTGCTCTAAATTCATCAACAAAAATAGCGAAGTATTTCAAACTATTACAAGTGTTTTGATAGAGCTCACTGGCGTTCAGAAAAACCGTCGAATTTGATCGTAAATTTTTATAAAATAATTCTCAAATGATTTCTACTTTTTATCTGGGCTGAATTTTTATTACAAAAATCGTCATTTGCTCCCGAAGCACAAGTTGATTTTCGAAATTGAGCTTTAACAATACTCAAACATTTAACTTTTTATCAAACATTTTCGAAATTTGAGAAACACCTTCGAAATTCAAAAGCAAAAGAAAGTATGTGTCGTTACTTTAAAGGCTCTGGCCTCGCCTCAATTTCTTGTGGTAATTTTCGCGAAAAGAGGAAAAGTTGGCAAAAAGAGTTCACAGTGTTGGTACCATTTCAAGATCCATCCATAAAAACGAGGCGTATGTTTAGCAAAAAAAAAATCCAATAAAACATGTGATGAGATGACAGGAAAAACTGTTTCCCAACTCAATATCTGTTCTGGACATTTTGGATGAGCCCGTTTTTTTGTTGTTGTTGTCGGTTGTTGTGCTGCTACTGTCCGGGATAAGGCCAAAGGTTGGTTGACCTGTTTCATGAAAATATCGTGGTAGTAATAAGGCTAACAACATCAACGAATATGTGAGCAACCGAATCCGAAACCGGACGTCCGGATGTCTGGGGATTCATACACATTTTTGGAACGAGCGGGTTTGAAATGAGAAGACTTTTCAATGGTTTTTTGGTTATGAACAAAAATGGGTAACATTTTTGGCTGTCGACCTATGTCCGAGCATAAAGTTGCAACTTTTTTGCTGAACCCTTGCCTAGGTTAGAATGAATGAAGAATCAATTTTTCCTCGAGAGCTCAACGAAACAGCACAAACTCCTATTAGACAACTGGAGGGGTACAAATACAGAGGATGTGATTCTGGAAACTGTGTGTGGATACAAAGTTGCTCCATATCGGTACCGACTTGGTATGAACTGAATGTACATTTCATTGCAAAAATGTACACATCTGTATGGTTATGTAGAGACGTGGAGTTTTTCTTCTGCAACATCATGGCTGAATGTGACTCGTTAGAGAGAAGGATGTTTTTTTTTTCGTTTTCATTCAGCAACCGTGGACTGCACACGGGTGCGCCTGGAGTGACCCAAATTGAGTTTCCTTTTCAAATGAACCCCTAATTGAGTAGGGCGAAACCCCTCGGCTGGCAGCTGCTGCTGTTGCTGTAAAAACATTTGAAAAGTAAATTTTTGAGCTGGAATGTTTCCCCCATGCGTTGTTGGTTGCCCCCCGGAAGGGTTAGCTTTGGCAGTAGCTGAGTTAATTTAGCGTAGAACAGCGAAAAACTTTCGGTGCAATTGGTTTAGTGGATTTTTCATTTTGACAACATGTTTGTACAGCTTCTTTTGAAATTTTTATAGAAAAATGAAGGTTGGAGATGATCGTATTTTTCAGTAGGTATCAAAAAAAAAAATGTATTCTTGAAGGTAAATCTTAATTTGTATCCTTCAAAAACCGAAGCAAAATTTTGTGTTATTAGAACTTACTTCAGAGAGTTAATCTTTTGTGTGGCTCCAGAGAGTAAACGAGCTTCAAATGATTTTTGTTTACATGCAACATAAACATTATAACTAACATTGGTAACTCTCAGCATGCTTCATACAAGGACATGGTTAATGATGATTATCAATATCTTCCCATGGAGAAAGTTCACACTAAAAGAATCAAGTTGGCGTGTTTTGTCGAGAAATTTGTTGATTTGTTTTTTATTAGCCATTCTATTTTATCAACAAAGTTTGCATCGTCTAATTCAATGAATATCGGTAAATACTAATACTATAATTCTATAGAGCTTTTCCTTTTTCACATAAGCATTTCAGATTATCGATCTGTGTGATCGATTGGAATGTTAATGAAAATAAAAGAGAAATCAACGGCCCTATATTTATTTCGAACGCAATGAAATTACTAACGATGGCTTAACTTTGATCACCTCCAGATGGTTCGGAACTTTGAAAAATTAAGTGCAAAATATTTGTGGCACATGAATTGCAGATGCAGAATTTCAACGACTGGGCCAGCCGGTGAAAAGAAGTCTGTCATAAATGCCTCTTCTTGAGCTAGTTTTAAGGCGAAGATCAAGGAATACCCAAGAAACCAAAAGTCTCGTTAAAAAGATCATATAAAGCTTAATCAGCATAATCATTGTGTTGAAGTTTGTTTTATTCAGCCCAAAATTTAAGTTCTTTTTGAAACTTTGAAGTTCCATTACAAATTTGAACGTCCTTCTGTTCAGCTCACAAGTAAACATTTTAAATTCTTTTTTCAAAACAATCCTTTGCGAGTTAGCTTTAAGTTGTTCTGAGTTGAAATTTCTATATATATTATACATTTCAACAATTTCCAAGCTACACAAAATGATTCTCTGCTAATTTGCCCTTTTGTGATGTTCGTTCACATTTCATATTTATAAAATGGCGGACATATTGCAAAAAGGTTAATAAAGGAATTTTTGGAACTTCAAGTCTATGGAAGGCAATTTGAGACCCGATTTGTTACATCTAAACTGAATGAATACGATTGACATGTCACAAAAAACGCTATTTGAGAAACTTTTTTAGACTTTCAAGTCCATAGAAGGCTATTTGAGGCCCTATTTGTAACTTGATGCAATTAACGTCTGACAGAAGGGCTATTTGAGGAACCTTTTGTAAATATCATGCTCGCACTCAAGTAAATTCAGTACCAATTCCCTTTGAAATCCTTTGTTCAGCGAAATTCAAAATTTGGAGGCACGCAATAGGACTTTTGTTTCTTGGGTATTAAAATCATTTTCAGAAGACGTTATAAGCTTCGCATTCCTTTTATGCAATTGGGCTAAGTTTTGATGCTCGCGTTGTTTGATAGCTAACTTAAAAAAATTGAAAAATCAAGATGGCTTCAAACGATGAAGTGTGAAAATCGTGGCTCCAGAGAGTCATTGAAGCTGTCAGACAAAGTTCCATTTTTCCATTTGCGTTCTCGTAATCAGCCGCTGAATGCGTTACAAAATTCAACAAGAACTATCTCATGTGCATCCGAATATGTCGGAATATAAGCTTTTGCAATTATAGTCGTGGCTCCAGAGAGCGTCAATATTCGTGATTGTCTTTCAATGGTTCAGAAAGGCGGCATAACTACTTATTGACATAAATCGAAGATGTAAGTTATTCAAAACACGTCAAAAATAGTTTAAATAAAAAGAAATTAATCGTTTTTTTTTAGGTTCTACAAGAGGTGAGGGTGAATAAAATTGCTTCAAAATAAATATAACCAATACACAAATTTGAACCTGGAAATCCTAGTTTTGGTTACTCGAGCCTCATCGCTATTCATGTCATTGGTTCATTGGTGCACTCTTGTTTATCTAGTTATGCGCCCGGAAAAAATAGAGAGCTCAAAAAGTTTATCACAAGTACCATTTTCAAATATCATTATATTTTCTGCAATGCAGTCTGAAGAAGTTTTTGATGTAGGTCTTTTATTTTGATTTTTATTTGATTACTTAACTACAAATAGCTTAAAATTAGAGATGTATCGAATAGTGGTATTCGGCGAACGCCCGAATACCGAATATTGACCTGTTGATTCGGCCGAATATTCGGTCGAATATATTATATCGAGTTTTTTATATAAATGCCATTTTTTTTAAGTTTCCTTCTATTCCTTCCATCCAAATGCCCTTTATTTTTTTGACTCGATTATTTTCAACCAGATAGTATTACCAGATGATGTTTTTTACTAGATTTTTTTCCAAGAAGGAGTTTCTATGATTTTAAAAATGTCACCAATAACTGAAAGGACATCAGATGACTTGTCGTTTCTAGGGCGTTTATCGACAAAGATAATGAGTTCCTGTGAAATCTGGGACACAACACGTCAAAACAGGTTCCAATCAATTTGAAATTGCCTAGGTGAAAGTCAAATTGAGCAGGATTTTTCAAAATAGATGTTTAAAAGAACAATGATCCTTAAGTTCCCCATCATTTTCGTCGATTCAGAACGATTGTTTTTTATTATTTGTAAAACTCTAGTCCAAAAATATGCAAAAGGAAAGTGATAAAAAATAACTTGGAATTCAAAATTTTCACTGATTCACAACAGCAGTGTCGTTTTTCAATTTAAAATAAGTTTTCGAACATGAAATCTGAAAGTTTTTTTTTATGAAAATTTTAGTTTCCTAATTGATTCAGCGAATAATAATGAGCAAAAGAAACCCGGAAGTTTTGAACAATATCTGGGCTTCCCGGACAGTTTTGACTTATCTCAAATTTTTTATTGGACTAACGGGCAAGCCTGGATTAAGCAAGAAAGTCTGGAAAAAAATATTAAAATATAAAGCTTTTTAAATCAAAGATACACGATAACAGTCATAGATGTTTCACTGAACTATTAAGTTGTTGATAATTTTGTAGCTTTTTAAACATATATCTATTTTGAATATTTTATAGATGATCCAGAATCATTTAAAAAAATTTACAATCATGTTGTGGTAAAAATTTTAAAAATAAATGCTCGGCCTATTCGGACTATTCGGCCGAATACTTTGCTCAACAATTCAAATTTAGTTTAAAATAGTAACAATACTCAAAATTCAAAATAAATAAGAAAATAGATTTCTATCATCATTTCCTTACTCAGAATTGTCACACAAACTCCAAAAATTATAAATATTACTGATAAAATAAATCAAAACATCCAATAAAATTAAAATGAAAGCTTCAAATTATTCGGTAAGTCATAGACAAATTTTTCAAAATGATGTTTCTTATTCTGAACTAGAAATTTGCTTCAAAATTATTTTAAAGCAGTCTAGTTTTAAAATTTGAAATAAATATTTCAAACACACAGATTTCAAAAAGAAATGGATTCTAATATCAACGTCAGATCAGGTAAAAAATTAACCATGAATAGATGTTAGGAAAATGGTTATACTTGTTATTAAATATTCATCTTAATTTACATTTTTTTCTTAATTTTCAATTGAAGGGTTTATTCAGAATTTCTGCTGAAGTGTTTTTAATTTTATAAAAATGAATCGCGAATTGAATTGTGAATTTTTAATAAGGAAAAAAATAAAGGTTCATGTTCGGTAAATTTAATAAAATATTAAAATAAAGTTCACTTTTAAATTCGATCGATTCATTCGAAAGTTAAAACAAAATATGAAAATCAAAAAGACAATTTTTTAACCATTTAAGGAGGTTTATTTCAATAAGACACGACTGACCATTATAATAAACTTACTTATAGAATTTAATTGATAACTCAAGGGAGAAGCTTTTTTTTGGTTATATGGAGTTTTAAAATCAAATCGATCATTGATAACTGATTAAATATCAAACCTACATTGAAGAAAAAATCTAATTGTAGTTTTGTTTATTATACTTCATTCAATTAAGGAATAATATTTTGATGATGATGTTGCATAATATGAAAAATTTATATTCAACAATTTTTAAAAACTTGGAAAAATATCACAAGGTATAAGTATTTTTTACATTACTGCATAAAGTTAAAAAAAAAACTCTCTGGATCACAGTTCCAAAATAGTTTAGAAAAACTTGATTTTTTTAACAAATTTGTTCAAACATCCAAAACGATCAGATTTATGCTTTAAAAATATTTTAGATTCAATTCGATCAAAAACTTCTTTAAAAATTCGTTAAACGAAGAAAAGTAAACAAATATAAAATTTCTAAAATATTTTTCGCAGAACTTAAAAAATTCCTGAAGTTTTGAGGAAAGTTGATAATATATTTAAAACTAAATGTTATTTTATGAAGAGATTAACCACCGTAATTTTTGCTTGTTACTTTGATTTATCGGCCTAGCGGTGAAAAGTGATGTCCTTTTTAGTAGGGACATCTAAAGATTATGAAATTTTTATATAGATGGATAGAAGGTTAGAAGAAATGAAAAATGGTGAAAATGAGCGGGTAGAATTTGTCTAGAAGCATTACCATCACATACCAAATTTTTGTTCCTCACGAGCCTACTACTATGAAGTGGTAGATACAGATAGAGTTGCATCTACCACCACACATTAGTAGGCTTAGCGTGGTCCGCCCCACTAGCGAGAACTTGTAGAGCGGACGAACAAAAAAACTGAGAAGACTTAAACATCGATAGATGCGTTTCTGAGTTAAAGGGAGCTTATCTGAGCGATCACATACCATCTTTTTGTTCGTCCGCACTACAAGTTCTCGCTTGTGGGGCGGACCACGCTAAGCCTACTAATGTGTGGTGGTAGATGCAACTCTATCTGTATCTACCACTTCATAGTAGTAGGCTCGTGAGGAACAAAAATTTGGTATGTGATGGTAATGCTTCTAGACAAATTCTACCCGCTCATTTTCACCATCTTTCATTTCTTCTAACCTTCTATCCATCTATATAAAAATTTCATAATCTTTAGATGTCCCTACTAAAAAGGACATCACTTTTCACCGCTAGGCCGATAAATCAAAGTAACAAACTAAATGTTATGTTTTTGTTTGGAAGTTTTGTCAAAAATTAAAGTTTTCTCTTATGAACTGTTCTTATTATCAAAAGTAATTTCAATAACAAAAGCAGATAGAAAAATTTCGGTAACGCCCGTTACATGTTGTAACTTGTCGAATCGTGTTTCCCAAATGACCCGACTTTTGAAAAAGTTATGCGCTGCTGGCTAAAATTGATCCTTAGCCTAGTACAAGATCTCATGCCAAATTTGGGCCAGATCGGATCACGGGAAGGGGTCGCTCAACGAGCCTGAAGTTTTTATGGGATTTCGAGACATTTTGTTCGGGAGGAACACGAAAATCCAGTTTTTCATGAATAACTTTAATGATTAAAGTTATTAAAGTTTAAACCCCTTTGGCCGATTTCTTTTGAAAACGGTTCTACTTGAAGCCTGAATTATGAAATATATTTCATCCGAAGACTGCATTTCGATTCGAGTTATCTTCCCGTGATCTGATCTGGCCAAAATTTGGAATGAGACCTTGTACTAGGCCTAGGATCAATTTATGCCTGCAGCACATAAAATTTCACAAGCTTGAAATTTCCCATACAAATTTGGGGCAGTCTAATACACACGATTGTAATAGATATTGGCCTAAACCTTGTGAATATCAAATTACGTTACCAGCAGACAACGGTTGTAGAATGCCTTAAAAATCAAAACCGTTTCGAAAAACAACACTTTTTGACACTGATTAGAAAACTATATCGAAAAGTATGCACCCAAAATTCAGCCTCTGTGCCAATGGCGTGTAGTCAATTACATAGCGTCATTGGTACAAGAAGATAACGCGACCGGTGCTGATTCGATTTACTCCCACTGGCATTAATCTCCCAAGTTAACCGAATTGCGTATGTCTGAAAGAAACAAAATAAAATCGTTTGCACGTCCCTCCCTATCGCATCACAAGACGAAGAAGGATAGAAATAAATACCGGCCAACACCAGGCAGCCAGCGAACCGAGCACTGTGCGTGTGAATGTAGCAAAAGCAACAACAAAAATATTCTTCTATTCACCGGCAAACAACACCGGCTAAGCTGCCCGACTTTAGCAGCTGTGTATATGTAGCGTGTGTATGTAACAGCAGGCAGTAAGCAAACACAGTTCTCATTCAATGGGTTTCCCGTTCCTTCACTTCCGTTCCCTTTCCCGTTTCCATCGCAAGACAAAGGAATGCCTTGAAAGGAGGCCAAACGCCGGGAAGCCTCCATCGTGCGTTTTTTTGTGATTGATCGGTGGCAGAAAGCCTATGACATACAGCCCTCGTCCTGCATGAAGCTCAAATAGAACACTGGTTAAGCTGTCGGACTGGCAAGACGATTTGAATGGTGATATGTGTTCAAAACTCCCCACGGCGCTGTGGTTATTAATTTTATTTTCTTGTTTCTAGGATGGATTATCCAATAGGAAAGAAATCCCATAACATGTTTTTCTTGTTTCGCTTGAATGTAGTGGTCATGCATAATTTTGGTTGGAAGCCGAGTCCTTATGCCAGTTACGGTTTTTCAAACATACCGTCTTCGGCACAGTGCACATTTCAGAGCATTATCGGCACAGAGATTTGCTAAAAAGGCATTGGATTTCTGTTACCTCTTCTATGGGTGTGGGAGAGTGGGGAATCATTGGCCACTTTTTTTCATTGTTCCATAACTTCTTTATTATATAAGATAAAATGTAAATAAAAAACGCTATGGTTTCCTACATTTCGAAGGTATCATAAAGTTTTTTTTTAAATATTTGATAAGTTATTTTCCCCAAATTCTGACTGTTTGGAAAAAAGCAATATTTTTTGGAATTTGAAAAATTGTGGGGAATCGTGGGCCACCAAATCCAAATTGACCAAATTACATGCAAAGTTTATTAGTTGACCCAAAACTGTGATTTCCTAATTCATTTCGTTATTTTGAAGCAATTTCAGATAATGAAATAAAAAAGAGAGCTGTGTATGATCCAATAGATTCCAAAACCTGGCTCGCGAACGTTTTGGCAAAATTTCTGATATAGGATGGACAAAATATTTTTCATAACTCTTCATTTGGCATAAGAAAACTTTACAGATAGGAAAAACGTATTTTAAGTTCTGAATGTGTGTAAAAACATAAAAATATAGGTGGTTCAAGATGTGTGGCCCACGATTCCCCACAAGCTATGATTTGCAAATTGGTTGCGTTTGTGTGACTTATTGATGTTTCATCAAAAATTCCTTTTCCATGTGAAAGATCATGACAATGCTAAGATCATAAGCGTATGAGCATATTTTTGTTATGTACTTTAGGTTCCCCAACGATGAAATTAGCGGGTGTTTTTTTAATTACGTAAGTAAATTTTTCTAACTTTTTTTAGCTTGGTAAATAAAAGAAGCATATGATGCGTATTTCAGTCAACAACATATAGGAATATATGCTCACGCAAAGCGACGACGATGACAGTTGGTTTGAAATTTTAATCTCAACACACATCGGAGATATTAAAAGTGGCCCACGTTTCCCCATGGCCCACGATACTCCACTCTCCCCTACGTATTACTTTTCGATACTGTGTTTTCTTCGGAACTAAAAGCAGGCCTATGCAAAACCAAACTTGGTTTTGAAAAATTATCATTTTTTTACGAAGTTGCCAAAATGACTTTCACAATCGTATTTCGAAAACTTGTAATTTTTTTCTTAAACAATATTAAAAGTTCAACATAGGTTTCTTAAGAGAAGCATCAATTCAACCTTCATTCCTTCAAGTTCAAGCACAAATTGTATAATCTTCCTTCTATAAAGCTCGCCTCCAAAAGTTCACTCTGGCTCAAGTAATTAAAGATTCAACTCGTTTAAAATATACAACTCAACCATAATAAAACCCAGACCGTAACCTGGATAGTGCAGAAAATGGAAATAAAAAAAAGGAAACCACTCGGGCTAGTCTTGTCGTAATCCTCCGGCCGGTACACAACGATAGTATCGATTTTCTGTTGCTCGATTTCCATTTTATCTGCCCTCTGGACCCGAACGAGCTTTTGCTGTTTGAAAGTAGAAGGTAGGTATCACCGACAAGCGTCTTCCGTCTGTCTTCCTCACAGTCAGTGTCCTTGCACCTTCCGGAAACCGTGAGGACCTCTCCCCAAGGGTTCTCAACAAAATTCATAAATGCCACCAGAAGCAAACACGGAGAAAGAAAATCGAAAGGCACAAATCGAGCAGGGCGGGCTTTGCCAAGCCGGGGAAATATGTTGGGAAAATTTTTAAGCTCCCGGCTTATAAACTGTACATACCTGGTGCGCCCGGCAGCCAGTCAGCCAGCAAACCTTCTTGCTACTTCGTGCCAACATGGCTATAAAACTGCAAACAAATGTCTTTTGGGAAAGGAGAAAAAAAATGGAAGTTGGTGAGGGAATCGGAAAACGAGGGATCTAGGTTAGTGTTCGGAAGGATCGAATTACACGGTACACTTCAGAATGCTTTTGTTTAAATTTTTCTTGAACCGAGATTTAATAAAAACCCAAATTGTTCAAATAACTTTTTTAACTGAATTGTGGACCGATTGTGATATAGCATGAGGTCGAATCTTATCGAATAATGACTTAAAAATGACATAACTCTTTTAGGTTCTGGACTGAATTCAAGCTTTACACTAGTTTCCCTCAAATTGAATTTTAAGAAATTGTTAATCAAATTTTGATTGAACTCCGGCCACATTTTAAACAAAATTTGAAAAAAATTAAAAGAAGCCCTAACACAATTTGAACTGAAGTCGAAATATTTTCTGTTTAGATGCTGAAAAAATTCATTCTGGTTTCTGCCTTAATTCCGACTTCATTTTGATATTTGTCATTAAAATTCTGCCATGAGTTCTGATTGAGTCCTGAATGAATCCTAACCGAATTCATTCTAAATTATTAAAATGACTGAATAAGAGTAGCTTTGACACAGCATTCTGACAAAATATTGACACATTACTAAATGTCTTAGTGTTAACCGTCGGTATGTCTTTTCGAAGAATACTGAGTTCATTTTAAACTTCTTCCTGACTCAATTCTGACAAAAAACTTACCATACCTTGACTGATTTCTTGCTTAATTCATACTGAATTCTCAGAGAATTTTGACTACATCCGTTGTGAACGCTGGCTAAAAGCAGATTGCATCTTTTCTGCGTTCTTACCTCATAAAGACAAAATTTCAACTGAAATCCTAAAAAAAAAAAAAAAAATAAAAAAAAAAAAAAATAAAAAAAAAAAAAAAATAAAAAAAAAAAAAAATCTGACAGCATTCTGCAAACATTCAGAAGGCTTTCCTTTTCTGACTGAATTCTTATAAAAATCTTTCTGAACTCCTGTATAATTCAGACTCAAGAAGAGCTTTTAATAAATTTTAATAAATTAATAATGGTTCCAATTCAACTAAATTCAGAACAAATTGGCTGAAACCATGGCCATAGTATCGAAAAGGGTGGGGGAGGGAGTTAAATCCCCCTCCTCATGAGGGTCCAACAATGTCAGGCGGAATGTTCTTCTCTTAACTCAAAATTTGAAATTCTTTATCGAAAGGTAAATATTTCGATACAGAACTAAGACCAAAACTTCTAAACCTTATTCCTGACCCACAATTCTAATATAGTTTTAAAAAAATCTTTCTTGTTGATATATATCTATTTGAAGACTGAACTTGAAAAACGTTATCAAAAGTTATTCACAAAAAATTGTTGGTGCATGAATTGGGGGGGGGGGGGGGGGGCAGTCCTGAATCCCGAATATCGAATTTTATTCCAATAATAAGAGTTCAAATAGTAAGATAAGACTCACTCATGTTGCCAGATTACCCAGATTTTGTTAAAATTTTAGACTTTACTTGCTAATTTAAAGAAATTTTTTAATTGTGTGGTCACAATTATTTTATTAGCGTCCAAAACAATTTTTTGAGTAAATTGTATCCAATAAAAAACATTTTCTAACGCGTTTTGATAAAATTAAAATACAATTTATCTTATTGATTTTAATTGAAGAATTGCCAAATTCGGTTCATTATTGGATCAAAATCCTGATTCGAGTCTTGGTTTAGTATTTGCAACTAAAACTAGATTCATTTTCCATGTTCGAAATTCATCATACAGGAATATCGAAAGAAAATATTTAAAATGCCATTTTTTAAATTTGGATCTGAAATTTTTACTCTTAATTCTTATGGAGAATTGAAATTTGGAAAAATTGCATAACGATGACCCAGAATTGAAATATCCGGTTCCAAGACTCGGAATTTTTTTTCAGATTCACTCGTTGAATAACAAATAAATAATTGAAGAAAAAAATAAAGATTCAAAATGAAAAAAGAGATTTCTGGTTAAAGATTCTGGCCAACGAAATGTCCTTTTCGTATAATAATTATTGGAAATTTTTGTTTCGGATGAAAATTCAGAATTTTTTTTCAAATCAGGAATTCAGAATTTGCATTGAGGTTTTATATGCAGAATTCACATTCGGATTTTCATTTTAAAAAATTGCGAAAAGACACAAAAAAGGTGAAAACCACTATCATAAAATAAGATCTGAAATTATTTTCAAGATTGCGTTCTTTGAAAAATCTTAATTTGCATAAATTTTTTTTTCACGCGATATTTATATTGAAATACATTTTTAATGATAATTTCCGATTGATAAAATAAGTTATCTTCCTAATCTTCAAGTTCTGGAAAATTCATCTTGAAATATATTTTATTGGTTAGTTGTGTAACATATATTGAAGTTTACATATATTGAAGAAACTTTAAAAACAAAGATTAAAATTAAAATCTGAATGTATCGAGTTTACAAGATTTTAAAATAAAATCTATTTGAATCCCAAACCTTATCTTTGAGGTTTATTCCTTTATATTCAATTATTTTTAAATATTTTCACCAAATTTTGATTTTTATTATTTTCACCAAAATATTTCTTTCAAGTAAGCCTTCAAGATCCCTTATTTATTTTTCATAACTTTAAAAAAACTAGCGACTAAAAACATTTAAATTCACTTTTATCATACTGCTTTAAGTTATAGAAAACTTTGAATAAATAAATGAAAACCGGAATTGAAATGTTCAACATAACAAGTAAGAGGCCCCCTTGATATCATAACTCGAATAGTTTCACTCTTATATAAGTTAAGGGGGCTCCCTAGAGTAAGCATTTGCAGGGCTTTTCACGCATTTTTTGGCTGATTAATTCAGCACTAATTTTTTACTTAACCTGCTAATATCTAGCCATTTTATCTCAATTTTTCAACATAAAATCCAGAGAAATCTAAGTTCAGTGATAATTCGAGAAAAAAACTATAAAAACTATCTAAAGTTTAAATTTTTTTTCATCAAGACACGTCAGCAGCGTTCAAATCTCTTTTTAAATAAACTCCCAGAAAAAACAATTTGCATAAAAAAGACACAGACAAACCAAGCCTAATTTTAGACCTTAGTTTGCTTTATGTGTCCCCTTTACTTTGATTAGTCGGGCATGTGCGAATAAATCCGGGGAATCTGGAATGCATACCCTACAAAAAAGAAACATCACTTTCTTCAATGTATTAAATAAAAATATTTCAGGAGTTTTTGTTCTGATAAGGAAGTATTTTCTCTTCATTAAAAAATTATAACGGCTTTTCCGGGGAATAGATTTTAATAGATTTTTCAAAATTTAAAAAAAATGCAGAAATGAGCAGATTTTGAAAGCAAATTTCCAGAAATTTTTAAAAGTGAGGAAGTTGAGAAAAACATTTAGAATCCTTTTAAACTATAAGTTTCTTTAGGGTTTTTTTGGGAATAAAATTAATAAAACCAGGCAATCTGGAACGCTCATTTTATTAGCATTAGTATGAGTATGCCAAATTCATAGTAGTTTTCGATTGTTATTAAAATTTGCGTTGATTCATCTTTATATCCTTTTGAATTTTGAAAAAAATCGAATGATAAAAGTTAACTGTAGCTAAATAGGATCAATCGGCAAAACTGAGTTCTATTATTGAATTTTAATTCCTATTTGAATCTGAGTTTTGAAATTCTAACTGAAACTTTTCAAACTGATTTGGCCCAAATTTCAAACTTTTGATTCTGATGTAAATTTTTTTTTTTAAATTATCCTCTTCTAAAGGAAAAACCCAGGATTCAGCAGACCTTCTGAAAAATGAGCATTTTTAATTTATTTTTATCATTATTATTTTCGAAGGTAACTTTGGTCACATTGAGAAGAGCTTCCGACAAATAATTCGTTATTTTTATACATTTTTTTATTAATAAATCATTTTTATTTTTAAGTTTAAATCCGCATAATATTTTTAAAGTTTCATCACATTACATGAACCCATTTTTTATTTAAAATATATGAAAGTGAAATAAACATATGGATTCGAATTATAAATATTGCTATTCCTCCTTTACTCTGATTGTAACTTTAACTCTCAATTTTGTATTTGAATTTAACTTGTTATTTGATAATTCTATTTTAATTTGAGTTTTGTAATTATGAATCTGAATAAAATTCAATTAAGGGTTTTGAATTTCAATGTTTGACTGTCTTTATCTATGAAATTTGAATTTAATTCTGTTTTTTTAGTTTTTTTTTTATTTTAGATTCTTTGTCTTAAGTCTTCATGTTACTTCTCAATAGTCATGAGGGAATTTTGTATTCTACTTTCGATGAAGCTCATACCAAGTGATTAATACTTAAATGAAAAGAGTTTAAATATCTATCATTAAATTTTTCAATGTTTGCACGTGACAGAGTAACATTTTTTTTTTGAAAATGTCAGAAATGATGTTTATTTGGAGCAATATAACGAGATGTTAACTGTTTCTTTGTATGTTTAAAAAATTATGTGTTCTCTGGGATGGCATATAATGAAAATATTCATAGAGGGACCCCGTGAAAAATTGCCCTTGGCTTAATCCGGCCCTGCTGAATACTCACTGAGTTCTGTACTAAATGTTTATTGGATTTTAATTGAATTCCAACGGAACGATATCTGGGTTATAATCAATTTTTATTAAATTTCGATAGCTTTATGAATTTGTTTTGATAAATTTTCGACTAAATTCCAGTTATTTTCAGTTACTCTTCTTACGATCATTTAACCTGGGCTTGATTTTGATTTAATACTGCTTTCTGACAGCATTTGAAAGCATTAGAAATTCTTACTGAATTTTGACAAATTCTCACAAAATCTCGACTGATTTCTGATTCGATGCAGACTAAATAATGACAGCATTCGGACTGAATTCTAAACCATTTTTGTTTGAACTTTCTCTGTATTCTAACTGAATATCAACTAAATTCTGCTTTTGCTACTGGGATAATCAAAACTAAATTTCAAACTATTTTTCACCAAATTCTAACCGATTTTGAAAGTAAAGCCATTAAATTCCTTCAAAACTAAGTTTTGACTAAATTTTGGCAAGATACTGTATAAATTTTGAAAAGAAAAACTACATTTTGGGTTTTTTTTTCAATTTTCGAGAAAGAATTGTTATTCAATTTGTAAAGCACTTTGTCAGCGTTTGGAAAGCATCCAAAATGAATAAGCTTATATGAGGATATTTGATCTCTGGGGATACGTGATTCCTTCGCTATATCTCGAAACCGGAATGTCTTACAAATATCAAATGTTCTAGAAAAATGTGCCAAATAGAAGAAAACAAAAATGCTGTTACCTTAACAGATTTAAAAAATATTATTTTTCAAGTTAGGCCGGAACAAATTTCAAATCTTTCTTTTGTCACTCGGAGTTGACACATCGCGAGGGGGGAGGGGACAATAAAAAATAATGTGAAAAACAAATAAATTGGAATAAATTTCACGAAAGCTTGTACGCAACATAGTTTAACTCAATATCATTGTACAAAACTTAAAAAACAAGTAATTTTTATCGAAAAATTCCTAAAATCAAGAATACAAAAGGTGAAATAACTTCCATCTACCAAATTTTTTTTTTCGTTTTGTAAACTTTTGGATTTTTGAATTTTTTTTAGAAATTTACATTAAATATTTCAAACTTTATTTATTTCCCCCTTCGGGTTTTTGGAAATTTCGAAGGGGGGGGGGGGGGTGACAAAAGAAGAAATTGATATTTCTTCCAGCCTTGTAGAGCTTTGTTTGAAAAATTTACATAAAAAAGTTATAATTAAAATATTTATTCCAATATGAACTTCATAACCATATTTTCAAAGCAATAGTAAACTCTCATTTTTTTTTAAACAGGGATGTCAAACTGGGGGTTCGCGGGCCGCTTGCGGCCCGCGCAGCCCCGTCTTAAATTGTCACAAAAAAAACACCACTGATTTTTATGTAAAATTTTACTGCAAAAAAAACTAAAGCTGAATGTACCGATTAAACTAATTTTGGGTACGGCCCTCTACGTCATAGAAATTTTTTAATGCGGCCCGCACATCTAAACGAGTTTGACATGCCTGTTTTAAAAGAAGTTTTCTGAAATCTATGTTAGGGGTATAATTGATCTCTAGAGTCCTTAAACATACATTTTTTTTTCTGAAATGATCGTGATTATTGGTTATCATGAAATTATAAATAGCTGTTCAATAACTTATGTTTATCTAGTGATTATCTGGTAAAAGGACTAAAAATACTGTATTTATCAAAAAACTAGAAACTTCCGCCTTGAAGTCAGCAATGACTCTAGGGTAGAAGACAAACTTTAAGGATTCTCTTTTCCTGATACTTTCTGTTAACTGAGAAATTATATGGA
The DNA here is from genome assembly GCF_029784155.1 of Uranotaenia lowii. NCBI lineage: Eukaryota > Metazoa > Arthropoda > Insecta > Diptera > Culicidae > Uranotaenia > Uranotaenia lowii. Next base: position 39,058,848 of record NC_073691.1, on the reverse strand, counting down.
AAAAAATTCCAAAAACTTTTTATCATCGGATTTTTCTCGATTTTGCCTAGGGTCAGGGCTCCCTGAATTAATCCTCATCCTCATTAGAGTTTCAATTTGAGACTTTTTCAAGTTTTAAGGCTTGTAACTTTTCTCAGAAGCTTCAAGGAACAAAAATTTCTTTAAGGATTCCAAATGGTTTCAAAAGTTCTTGAATATTGTATCTTTACTTTTTTATGGACGAACCCTAGAGGCCTAGACAAAAAAAACTCCCGTTTCCGACTTAGAGTGCCAATTTGACATTCCTAAAGTAAAATCTATTTGAGTTTGAATTATAATTAATTTCATATAAAACTTACATCAAAAGAAATAAATTTCCTTTCCCATGAATATACTTTTGATTGGTTCAAACAAATTAAAAGAACTGAAAATCCGGGTACAACCTGACGATGGACCACAAAAACAGATGAAATTTCAATTTATTAAAATATCGCGCAAATTTGTCAACTTTAAATTCATTTTTTTTTGCATTAAAAGTCTAGAAACAACAAAATGTTAGAATTAGAATAAATTTTGTAGTGATATTTTTTCAAAAACTTTACCATCGCTCAAACAGTATTAACTAGCAATCGAATAAAAAGTAGGGTTTTCAAACCACTTTTTTGAACTTTTTATGACCTTTTCATTGAAAAAAATTTAAAAAAAATTTCTTTGTTTCATGATGTAGACATTAACTTAGCAGCTTTCATATGCATTACGAAATAATTTTTGACGTATAGTATATGAACTACACCATTTTTCCTGAACGAGAAAACAAGTAGCTTTAGCTATATATAATGTTCTTAACATATTTTTCTGACATTACTAGGTTTCTATTGATAAAAGTTTTGTTTAAAACGGTTGAACACGCCAAATGTTATGAAAATTTGAGCTTTTATTGTCAAATTGACACATCGAGGGCTGATAATGGTAACGAAACCTGATTCGGATGAGGTTTAAGGATCAAGTCTCGGAAAAGCTTGTAGTTCATCTACAAGTTCATGTATATTACAAATTTTTGGAACATAAAAACTTGAAATTATACGCTGTCAGAAAATGCTAAAGACTGCGAGTTGCTAAATTTCCCCAAAAAAATATGATGAAAATATGAAAAGGGGATCAAGTATCCCCATTCTCCCCTACTATCTGAAATATCAGTATTAACCCTCTCGTACCCAACTCCACCTTTGAAGAGGTTTTATTAAGATTATCTTAAACCCGTATCGAATTGTTATTTTTCCAATTTTTTTTTCGTTAAATGATAAAAATATGTGAGTTATGTAATCGACAGATTTTGAATCGCATTTTAAGCTTTAAAAATGATCATTTTTATTAAACTTTTTCCAAAAAAATCGTTTTGGATATTGTTTAATTTGCCAAATAAAGCGAATATATCCCGCCAAAATCCGGCCATTTTTCAATGAAATCCAGGCAAATGTGCCAGGCCGGGTTGTTCCCAAATTTTAATTAAAAATCTGGGAAAATCTGGATAAAACTGGGCAATTAAGTAACCTTTTTATAAAATGATTTTAACTTTCAATTCCATTTTTGACAAGAGCGCAATTATAATCATCATCGTGTCGTCATAAAGAGTCCTTGATTTTTTTATTTGATTTTGCCGACTTACAGTCTTAGAAAAAAATTGGAATAAATGAAAAAAAAAAACAACCTCGTTTGGTTATAGCAACCCGCCAGTACATTTTGTGTTGCCAAAAACAAATGTTGCCAAAATCAAACTGATTTGGTCACTTTTTTCTTCTTTATTTTGTTAATGTCAAATACAAATTTGAAGTTCAAAATTAATGTAAAATACTATATTCGCGTTTGGTTTATTAGATAGGCTCAATGATATTAGTTTTAAGCTGTATAAATATTGATTCTTCAGCACGAATGTTTTCAATATCGGATGTTGCATAAATCGAACGGGGTCTGTATTATGTTTGCACTTTTGCTTAAAAAATCACAGTGAATTTCCCATCACACAGATATTTCCCATCTTAAAAAAGAACCACTAATCTACTTTATTGTGGGTTAAATGCAAATTAATTCACGTGGCGTTAAGTCAAGTTCATAACAAGTCATCGACGTATTCATTATTTCCGTTCAAGTGTTTAATTATAACGGATAATTTATCGAAGGAAAACATCCATAAATAAATTCAATTTTGAAAACGCTTCGTGTGCCGAACAAACAGGTCTTGGAGACCGCATGTGGCAGGCAGGCAGGCCGTGCGTTGCTTATTTCTGCTGTAAACTATTTTAATTCAGATTGATTTCTTATTAAATGTTGATCATATTTTGATTGAACTTCGGCCAAATTTAAAAAAAATTGGAAAAATTGCCAATAAGCCCTAAATTTTGATGAACGACTAAAATTCTTTATCAAATTTTGATGAACGGCTAAAATGAATCAAGAGTAACAATCTCGATACAGAAGTAAGGCCAAAACCTCGAAATCTTATCCCAGATCCAAAACTCTACTACAGTTTTCCTTAATTGTTGATGTATTTTCTTAGACAGTATTTGAAGAACAATATGATTTTAATTGGAGGATTTCCAAATTTACCAAGATATTGCCTAGATTTTGGGTTAAACTTTTTAATCGAATGCCCGACTTTTAAAAAGTTTTAAGATTGAATAACCCGGATTTGCCCTGCCCGTATTAGTGCGGAAAAATATCTGGTAAGCTATGGTTTGAATCATATCCAATGATTTGGTTCCAAATTTTTAAAAAAAATCAAAATTTGTTGCCTGTGATCGGATTTTAAAATCTGTACTCAGTTTACTATTCTTGATTTTCAGTTCGGTTTATCATAAGAACAAAATACTGATTTAAATCTTGGTTTTGCATTTGAAACTAAAACTAGATTTATTTCCCATGTTCGAAATTCATCATACAAGAATATTGAAAGGAAATTTTTAAAATAACCAACTATTTATAAGATGTGGGTTTGAAATTTTTACTCTAAATTCTTATGGAGAATTGATATTTTTTTTTAATAAAAAAGCATAATGATGATCCAGAATTGAAATATCCAGCTCCATCATTCGGATTATTCATTCAGATTCACTCGTTGAATAACGAATAAATAGTTGAGGAAAAAATGAATATAGAAAAATAAAGATTCAAAATTCAAATAAGAGATTTCTGGTAAAGGATTCTGTAATAAATGTAATTTTTGGATCAAAATTATTTTTAAATTTTTGTTTTTCGTCTTCATCTGAAAACTATTTCAAATGAGGAATTCTGAATATTTGATAAGGTTAAAAATGCAGTTTTCATATACGGATTTCAAATGGACAAAAAATTGCCCAAAATAACAAAACGGGTAAAACCATTATCATAAATTAAGATCTCAATTAATTTTGAAGATTGTGTTCTTTAAAAAAAAATTAACCTTTCATGTTTATTCTTTAAAATTCTAAATATTTTCAACTAAAATTTTCTTTCAAGTGAAGCCTTCAAGATCCCTCATTTATTTTTGATAGCTTCAAAAAACTGGAAACAAACTGGACTTATTTTCGAACATACTGGTTTTAAATGAAAAACTTCTAATTAAAAGTACTCAATTTTTTACTGTTATTTATGTATGCGATTTCAAGCAAAAATTCTATAGGAAAAATTGTTTACCAAAACCCCTCAAGAGACAGTTCTTCCTTCCGGCCCTGGCTGAAATCGTATTAAATTTAATCTGTATTCAAACAGAAGAATTCTTACCTAATCCTGACTGCATTATGACTATGTTAGTTCTGCTCTCTTAAACTGTAAGGGATGAATAACGTGGAAGCGTTAAAATCACAGACAAAACAAAAATCAAGCTCTCTAAAAAAATTTTGGCAATATTCTGCCCACGTTTTAACTTTGTTTTGATCAAATTCCGACTGAACCCAGAAGTATTACTAATTGAACCGTTTCTGGATCCTGATTTAACCTAAACCATATTTAAACTAAATTTTGATTTAGTCCTTAAAGCAATTTGCATTTTGGTCTCAAGTTTTACTGACATTATTAAAACAGCATTTCTCGTGAAGAGTATTTCTGATCATATTTTAACTGACCTAATTTTGGCTCAATTTTGGCTGTATTCTTACATAACTTAACTTATTTAACTTTACTAAAATAATGACTTCATTCATACTTAATTCTGACTAAGTTTTTACTAATTAATAAAAGAACTTTTGTCGCATTTGACAACATTCTGAAAGCTGTATGAATACTGTGTTGATTGTTTAGTTATGTTCAGTGGATTCCGATTGAAATTCAAAAGAACAATAACTGAGTTATGACCTAATTTTTACTGAATTTCAAAAGCATTTTGAATCGTATTCGCCAAATTTCGACCGAATTTCAGTAAGTTTCGTTTATTTTTCTTACTAGCACTTTACCTAGGCTTAGTTTTGATTTTTTTTACTGCTTTTTGAAGCATTTGGAAGCAATATAAGTTCTAACTGAATTTTTCTCAAAAAATCTCGGCTGATTTCTGATTGATTGCATTTTAAATAATGACAGCATTCTGAGTGAATTCTTAACCATTTATGACTTATTTTTTTCTGAATTCTTACTGAATATTAACTGGATTCTGATTTTGCTTCTTGGATTGATCAATACTGGATTTTAAATTATTTTTCACTGAATTCCAACTTTTTAAATTTTGAAAAAAAAACCTTCAAATTTTAAACGAATTGCAAATAAAATTTTGGGTTATTTTTTTTTTTATTTTCGAGACAGAATTTGTCAGCACTTTGTCAGCGTTTGGAAAGCATCCAAAATTACTACTTTCTACCTCTACCCTGACTTTAGAGGGATTTTATTTAGATAGTCTTAAACCCACATCGAACTGTTGGTGTTACATTTTTTCGCTAAATGATAAAAAAATGTAAATCTATGAATCCTTGTTACTGAAAACTGTTTGTCTAGCCGTTGCAGATTGCTAGTCGAGTGTCCTGCAAAACAGGTGTTAGCCACGAATACGGAAGGAACGAGACGAGAAAATTTAGTGAATTTCAGGAATTTTGTTCACCAGGTTATGCCGTTAGACCGAAAATTTTGTTTAGAAATACAAACATTAAGATCTAGAATAAGGTTGTCAGATTGCCCGGTTTTTTTTTGGGTTTGCCCGAAAATTTAATATAAAATTTGGGAAGAGTTCGGCCCAACCTGGTTGCTCAAATTTCATCGAAAAATTCCCGTATTTATTCACTTTATTTGGTAAATCAAACAAAAAAAAAAACAAATTGTGTTGTAAAATTTTTTTTAATATGCCTCCAAAACAATTTTTATAAAAAAAATCCATGATAGGTTTTTTTCAAGTTTCAAAAACGATTTTGAATCTGTCGATAAATTTTGATGGATTTTTTTTCCAATTTTTTTTATTCTTGATTTTTGTTAAGTAATTTCTGGGTTTTGACAAAATTGGCCCGGATTTTGCCCGGATTATTGGTCGTCAGTTTTAAAATCAAATGCCTGTATTTTCCCATGTTTTTATATGAAATTTTCCGGATTTCCGGCCCGGATACGTGCTGAAAAAATTCTGTCATCCTTATTCTAGAACACGCTTTATTTTCGGAACTCTTTTGAGTAATCTATACTGTGTTTCTTAAATTGGACATGCTTATGGAATCAGATATTTGAATTTGACTTTGAACATTTCCAGATTTAAAAATTGAATCACACCCTGAGCTTAGGCTTTGACAACCGCAAAGCATTTTCTACATGCCAATTACTCAACAACCAACTGTTTCGTTTTGTTTGAAGCCCGAAAAACACTTCTCCTCCCACAAAATATCGTTTTGCGTGTAAATTTTTATCCCCCCATTCAGCATCGATAAAATTATTTCCCAAGGCAACGAGAAGCTTTCTCTGGTACAGGGTGAGTGTAAATCATCATATCCGTACAAATGTACATACAACCAGAACACATTTTGAATTGGCCGGAAGCACGTTCTGCCAGACTAGCAGGAAGAGGAACTTGCCTAACCACAGAAAGCTTACATTCATACGAACATTCCTACCCAGTTATATAGTCGTATGGGAATGGCCATAAAACTGCAAACCTTGTGGCAGCAAAACTCCATCCAACATCCAAAATAGGAACACCGAGGCAAAAATCTCTCAATAAAGCAGCGTATCTTATTGCCATCAAAGCCCATTTATCAGCGATAATATTTCCTATGGTGGCTTCCGGTTCCTGGTTTGCGTTTCTAAGGGGAAGTTTTGCTTTCTTTTTTTTTATCTTTTTTTATTTGCCGCTGCTACTCCACAGAATTCCAAAGAACCCAATGAAGAGAGAACGAAGAAGTTTATTGAATATCAATCAGGAGTGATTGATGATGGTTTATTTTATTCTTGCTTGCCTCCTACAACTGTTTTTATGTTCCGAATAGATTGTAATAAATTTAAATTGTTGCGATTTATGATCTTAGATAATTGGTTCGATTGAGGATATGTCAAGGGCAAGGTTCATTCATGGCTGTGCGGTTGTATGTCAGAAAAGGTTCGATGACAAAACATAACATTCCTTTCTGAAATATCACTGTTATCAAAGCTTGTAACAGAATGAGATAATTTCAACAAAAAAAAACACCCATCAGTAGCCAAATCATCATGTCTAGGGACAGCTAAATGTAAGTCTTATCTCAAACAACATTTTTCATCGCCCAATACCATTAGTCAACAAAAATTTTAGCAAAACCCCGAAAGAATATAAAAAAAAACCCACAGGCATTCTCACATGAAAATCAGGAAGCAAAGTAAAAAATCTGATCCATATGCTAATAATGCTTTCTTCTCCTTCCGGGAGTTCGAAGTGAAAGCATGCTTTTTACGTGTTATATAATCGCAAAGCCCGTAACAAGTAAAAAAATGTGCTTTATGAAGCAAGACGCGGAGAGTTCGATGATAATTTTTTGCTTCGAATGGCTCCGTTGAAAGGAGCAGCTCAAATACTACAGTACAAAAAAATAGTGATTTGAGGTCTATTCTTAATGGTTTGAGATAAAAAAGAGTCATAATATATTGTCATGTCACCTAAGGTAAATGAATGAATTTGTTTTTTCAACAAACCAGTTAAAAAGATAACAAATTTTCTACAAAATATGGTAACGACAGGAAATTTGAACTTAAGACTAGTGCACAGGATTTATTTTTTTATTCCTTGAACCAATATTCATGAATGCAATTTTATATATGTTTTTTCAGGATCTAAACATTGGAATTAATCTCAGAATAACAAAAATGGGACTGATAAAACTCATGTCCAGTGAAGACTAAAAAAATGTGGCCAATTTCACCAAAATTGCTTTATTTGGAAGCTAGCGGAAAGCAGAAATTTATTTTGTTTATAAAAATTTCGCTTGTGGGCTCCTTAAATATACATCGAAATAAAAAAAAAACGTTAGCATAAATTCGGGGGGTCTTGGATATTCAAAATTAATTTAGTCCGTGGGCCAAAAGTTTTTAAACCCAAAGACCCTTGAATATATGCAAAGTTATTTTTCTTTCAATGTGTGGGAGAGTGTGGTGGGCCGCTACAATAAAAAAAAATGAACATAAAGAGCCCACAAATAGATCCATGGTGCGAAATTTTCATAAAAAAAATTTAGATTCTGCTTTTCGATAGTTTAAAAATACCTCAATTTTAATTAAAATATTGGCCACCCATGGACTCAAGTAAAGTTTTTTTTTTTAAATTTGTTTTTTCGATAAGTATCAGTTATCGAACAAATGCATTCGAAAAAGCGAAATGCCAAAAAATGACATGGTTTAACGGCTCATAACACTGGCATTAAAACCGTTCGCCAACTGCTCTTTTAGTATTCTAGTTTCATCCTTGTTATTCTAAAGATTAAGCTAAATAAAGGAAATTTCAAGTTGCAGTCGAGATAAACACTTTTGAATGACCAAAAAAAAAACAAGTTTGTTGTGTTTGATTATTATTTAAAAAAAATCAAAATCAAACTTGTTAAAATCAAAAAGTGATAAACCACTGTTATTGCAAATTGATTTCAAAATGAAGTTCTCAGGACCAACTGGATGTGGTTAACCATAAAGGACTTTTGAAAAGTACAAATGCCATATTTCCCACGAATTCCTTATAATTCTTTTGATCAGAAAATCTGAAATTTTCACGGGGCTTTGCATGGAGATAGAGATATAAATAAACTCTTGACATGTTCAATCTTTATAAATGATTTTGTTACTTGCATCATATGATTCCGAAGAAAATCACCCAATTGAAAAACGAGAGTTATAATGTTAAAAACGGCAAACCTTTTATTTTTAAAATCGCATATCTATTATTTTCGATTACAGTAGTTTTAACATCTTTATGTCATTCGCGACTTAAGTTCTATATCTTTATTTGACAAGAACTCATCAACAATATGTCTTTACTTAAAATTCTTTTAAGGTGCTACGTCGCGGATTTTTTCAGCACGAGACGTAACGTTATCCAACAAGCATGTCAAGAGAATCAAGTTTTGCAACGACTTGCAAACACAATTTTTTATAATGTTGGAAAATACCTTTGTTAAAATCCAGTCACGATACCTGCAGAAAACGATTTTAGTTTTCCTTCGAATTTAAAACAGTGTAGAAAAGAAGCACTATTCAACACTGATTTCAAAACGGTATCTTTTAATTCTACTGTCGACACTGTTTTTAAAGGTAAAAAAGTAGGCCTTTATGCAACCAAAATTAGTAAGTTTTAAAAACTGATATTTTTCAGCGGAGTTGCAAAACTAAATTTTAAAAAAATGTTTTTTTTTCAAAAAGAGGTTTGGTGTTTAAAAAGCCTGCTTTTTCTACCAAAATAAATAGTTTCAAAAAGTAGCTATTTTTAAAGCAGTATCCAAAAGTGCTTCTCTTCGACACTGTTTTAGTGTGGATGAAGAAACAACAAATTGTACTTTAAGGTAAATAAATTGATTCTTGATGGTATTTTCAGTCGTTTTAAAAAAATGTGTATGCAACTCGTTGCAAAACTTGATTTTTTTGTCAACACTTTTCGTAATTATCCAATTCGGCAAGCCTCGTTTGGATAAATATACGACTCGTGCGGAAAAAAACACTTTTTGCAATTTATTGCATCAATAACTATTTTGTTATCTATGGCTTTTTTTTTAAGAATTTTAGACGTTTGAAAAAAAAACTACAAAAAGCAAGTTTTGGTCAATTTTTTATTTACCTCTCGCTAAGATGGTGTTAACATTCACAAAATTAAAATTCTCAATTAAATCCTGCGCTGAAACGCAAAATCTAACAGAAATGTTATTAGGATAATTTAATTCATCTCCCTTAACAGTTTGAAATTGTCTGATTTGCCTTGTGATATATTTAACTAAGGCTTACAAATTTATTATATTTCCGTGATAAAAATCAAAATATACAAACTTAATAAATTTCGTTATGTTTGTGAAAACGAAATAATTTTTGATAGGTATGACACAATAATGACTCGTGAATTTGCATTACAATTATGAATTACGTCAGCGAACTTAATGATAGGTCGAGGGCGTTTGTGTTCTTCAGCCTGGTTTATTTTTTTTTAAACCCCAGAATTAACGGAATGTTTAAGGCGTTTGGACCCAAAGAAGCTTTAGTGGTGTTTTTTTTATCAAATTTTAGTAAGCTTACAAAAAATTTGATTATTTTCAGCAAAAATATCACGATGGAAAGAAATATTACATTGAATAATATTTTATATATTTGACAAGAGCATGTTTGCAACATATCTGTTTACTGTTTAAATTGAACAAAATGTAAGTTTCGAATTGTAATAGATCCAATATTTCATTAAATATGCAACCCAAATTATTAAATAATTTCCGTCATCGACAAATTGTAATTCTATCTTGTAAATGTTTGAACATTCGGTTATTTAAAAAAATATATTTTAAAATTTTTTTACACCCTTTTACTTTACACCCTTTTTAAATATTGAAAGTAGTGGGGGACAAAAAGAGAATATGATTATGATTTGTCATCATCTCACTAAGTACATCTGTTGTAAAAAAAAATGTTTCTTTTTCATACTGGCAAGGTTGTTTTAAATTTATTCAATCAATGATGAAATAGTACTGGCAAAATATGGACTCATTCAAATGTCTCTAAGGCGACCCACAAACACCTTCGAATTTGTTTAGAACCTGCTATGGAAAAAAGGAAATTTTCAAAAAAAAAAAATCGCAATTAATTTTGGCAACACTGTAAAACTACACCAGCTTTAGGGCGTCAAGACTTTTAGATGAAAAAAAATTGTAGAACATTTAGGAGCGTTTTGACGCATGTGAAAAAATTTACAGAAATTCTAGTTTTGCTTTTACTTTTTCATATTAAATAAATAAAAAGATAGCAAAAAAATCTGAATCTTTGGGAACCATTTTCTCAATCGTTTAAGTTTTTCCATATTTTCTTTCATTGGAGAATATTGGTAAACCTGCAATCCTTCAGTACTGAAATTTATTAATTTAGTGACAATGCTACAGTGTTTTTCATAACTTTGTAAGCAGAACATGTGACTTGAACCAATATAAATAAATTGAAAACCAGCGACCTTGGCAAGGCTTGGATCGGAAACTCATCTAGGTTTAGTAAAAAAATAATAATAAAGGTGCTCTTGAAGCATTTTCATACCACGTCTGGTATTTGACTCCTGAGTTTCTTGAAGCTGTTGTAGGATTACAATTTTGGATTCACAAAGGCCAGTTTGAATAAAACTCAAAAGTATGGATTAAAAGCCACAAATTTATAATGATGGAAGAAGAATCAATAAAAGAGGGATGATCACCACAACCAACGACATCGTTAAATCTTTGATACATTACCAAACTTCTGCTAATCTACTTAGTTCCGGATCTGATTCCTTTAAAACAAATCCTAAAACTATGAAAAAACTACAACGGATACTAGTGATGAAAACTAGCCTACAGAAATGATCCTGTGAAGCACAGTCTTTACAACGGTTACATAAATGACAAAACATAACGAAAAATTTAGGTGTTAAACATAATAACAGAAACAGAAACAGGTTTAAAGTCCGTCAAAGAAAAGAAAGATATAATTCTTAAAAAGATATACAGAAGACTGTCTGCAGATTGTGGTGAAAATAGGAAGAAAAGAACCTAACAGAGCTAAACCAATCCGCATATCAACATAAAAATTATAAATTGAACTGTCAATTTCATGAAAATGAACATTTTTAAAAAGGCTCCTATTCTTTCCGTCTTGTAGCTTGTAGCAATTTAAATTTTTTTGAAAGAATACAAAACTCTTACTCAAATCGCTTCATCAATCTAGGAAATAATTTTGAATGTTGCATTTCTAAGATTTTAAGTTCAAGAGAAAGTTTCTAGAAAAAAAATTCAGATGCTTTTGTTTATATCTCTTGTGAGCTTTCAATACGTTGTATGAAACATCCTAAGAATGCAAATAAAGTTGCTGCAAAAGTTCTCAAAACAATTTTAAAAGTTTTATTTAACATGTATAATATGTTGTTCAAACTACAAATATTCTAAATGGAAAACAGTTGTGACTACTTCATATAAGTTTTTGTAATTATTTTTGAAATAAAACTGTTTGTTTACATTTTGTTTCATACTACGTAATGAAAGCTCACGCAAGACAATTTTGTTCGTTTTTCCACCGGGAGTAAATTCGAGGTTATGTTCGGATTTCAGTCTTTCGGATAAGAATTTCAACACCATTTGAGCTCCTCATCTATTGTTTCAAATTATTATTTATTCTTTTTCGAGGAACTAAACTTATGTATAAAACATATTTTAAGTGAAACGAAAAAATGTACACTAGCTCGCCGATACGCTCCTACAATCGTCGGTTTCTGGCTATAAAATTTGAATTTGAAAATGATTGAACACAAAAGTGACGAGGATTGCGTGTAAATTACTCTATTAACTACTACACAGCAAAAAAAATGAATCCTTAAAAGCACTAAAATTGATAAACTTTAATATTGCATGCCACAGAGCCTGATTTTGTAATGTAAAATTATGTCATTTATGATGTTATTTCACAGATTTTTTGCATCACAGTAAACAACCTGAATCCTCAACAGCACTGAAAATATTTGACAACAATTTTACACGACACAGAACGGGTTTTTTAATGTAAATTTACACACCAACAGAAACAACAATGTTTGAATTAACAGAAATAGAATTTTACATGAATATTTTTTATGTGATGTAAATTTATAATTTAAAAAGAATGCTTTTTGGTACTTAACACATAACCACAGCTGCTTTTTTGACGAATTAATTTTGTTTTTATTTTTCGTCACAAATTATGAATATTGAGTAAACGGCGTTTCAAAGGCTTTGTTCAGTAACTGCTTTTATAACTAGTAGTAATTCGCCGCTTTTTATTTAGGTTTAGCTCAGTTTGCCAAATGGACAAGTGCTCTTAATCACTTGACGAGCCGGCAGAATTTACGGACAACGGGTTTCAAATTAATAAAAATCATACATCAAGAATGAGAGCTTGAAATTCAAGAGCAAATCAATGAAACAAGTATTGCAAAAGCTCCAGAGTACATAATCCTATTTCATTATCTATCAGAGTTGAATTTAGATTTAGAAATAAAATACTTCGAGGGCATCGCAGAATTGAAGAAAAATTAAACGATGATTCCAAATCACTATTAACAAAACAAAATACAGCAGAACAGAAATTATTTTTTATCAGAATTTTAAAGAGCGAACTCTAGGGCCGCCTACTGCAGGCAATGAAGGGCTGAGTGCAGAGGATGAAGTGTAAGTTTCCAGTGAGATGAAGTATTAGCCAGAAGCCAGTAGTAAAATTTGTCTAGCCGTAGTTTTGAGGAGGTCAGAAAATCAACGATGGATAACCAAGATTGCCGAAATCAAAGAAAAATCTATAATTTCACAGCATTTTTAGCCAACTTTCGTCACAGAATCTGTGTCACAGAGCACAGCATTTTAGAAATATTTACAGATTTTACATAATTTTAAAATTTTGGAGGTTGTTTTCAAAATTCAATTGTTTATGGCAATATTAATTTCGGCTTGTTATCTTTGAATTAGAAAAATGTAATAAAATTGGTAATGTTCATTCATTTTTCTTTAGTAAAATGTAATGAAGACGCAATCAAACACGACTTTTGAATTAAATTCAAGGAAAAAGCATCACAGAAAACCGTAACGGAAGTGTCGGGTAAAATTCACAGAAAGTCTGATTTTTTTTCGTCACACCACAGAATTTTTTCGGCAACCTTGCGGATAGCCCCCGCTGAATGCACCTTGCATTGCACATTTTATTGATTCTGATCAATTCTGAAGACTTCAATCAAAAGTCTTTGCGGTGGTAGCTTTAGATACAATTTGTGAATTTCTGGTAATTGAAGTAACAATGACGGAATAAATCGATTTCATTAACTTTCAAATAACTTTTTTTAATCAAACATGTATACATAAAACGAAAAAATCTGTGAAATTGCATCATTTATCATGTTAAAGAATAGGCTTGATGCCTTTTCTTTAATATAATAGGCTTGATGCCTATTCTTTAACATAATAAATGATATAGCGGAATTGTCAGATTGAGTTGAATCTTACACGGCTCTAAATTGCACACGTCCCTAAAATTTTACAGACGTGTAATATTCAACTCACACTGAAAATTCCGTCATATGTGATGCTGCTTTTCAAAACATCACATAAGATATAAATTAATGAATTTTTTTTTGGTAGTGTGTAGGACGTGGCCGGCGCCGTTATTGATGTCCAAAGAGAGAGTTTTGTTCATTGTGAATGTGCTATCAATCCTGGGCATCATTTTTTGGCCTCTGAAACAATTGGTGGCCTAGGTCAATTACGAAGTAGCAACCATTAGCGATGTAGAAATCGTTTTACTGAGCTAAGCCTACGGTTATGAAATCTGAATTGTTTGGGTTTCAATGACTATGGATATGGAAATATCAATAGTATCAAATATGTTTTGGTCCAAAAGTTTAGGGGCCGTTTCTAGTTTAATGACTTAAGGTGGATATGAGTAGTCAATCGAGCTAAGCTAAGCTAAGCAAAGATACAACATTGAAAGCAATGCCATTTTTTTTAAATGTAAATTTACTTTTCATTGAATTAATTGGAATTTTTCTTTCTTTATCATTCCAAGTAAGCAATTGCTGTCTCTGTGGGCTCGATTTGCAAAGTATGTGAATTATCAAAAATACAATAATGTTAAGTATAAATCATTTATATGTTAATTTAAAAGTTTTAACGTTGAAATTTACCCATATCAATTGAACTTAATTTTTGAAACTTTTTAGAGCTATTCAAACTTATTCCAAGACACTTCTTTTGTCATATGTGTTTGTCAGCGGCTTTGGCGTAGTGGTTAAAGCTCAAGTCTTCTACGCCAAGGTTCATGAGATCGAATCCCGGTCATGGCATAGATAGTACACTTTAAGTGGTTTAGTGGTTTTAGCATTTGTAAGATGCTAGCCATCATAATTTCGAAAGATGTAGGGGAAGAGGGGGCATAATGCCCACGTTAAGAAGAAAGCCTTGTTTTAGAATACATTTGAAAAGATTAACTTTAATTTTCGATTGTGTTTGGAAGTTTGGTTTATTTTTTGTCTGAATCTGATAGTTAGAATAACTGGAAAGTCAAAAAAGGCCACAAATTTAATGAAGTTTAAAGAGTAGGTTTAAAACTGGATTTCAGATTCAGTAGGGGCATAATGCGCATATGTGTGTACCCAATCGCGCCGTTTAACGTTTAATAAGTATGTATTGATCCAAGTATAAGCTTGCCAGATTGCCCGGTTTTATCCGGGTTTGCCCGGATATTTGATGCAAAATTTCGAGAAAGTCCGGTCCGGCCCGGTTGCCCGGATATCGTGAAAAAAGTCCGGATATTGCCCGGATTTTTTCACAATTTTCACAAAGAAACCAAAAAAAATCAAAGTTTTTGAGTAAGTTTCAGAAAAATCAATTAACGGTATGGACAATTTCAACGGTTGTTTCAAATAATTTCGCTGATTTACTTTTATAAACCTTTAAATATTTAAGTGTTCCAAAAAATTTTTGGAAGTCTGCAATCACATTGATAAAATATCATTTTTTTTTGCATTTTTTCTTTGCTTTTATATTTAATAACACCTAAATTTTGCCCGGTTATTGCCCGGTTTTTGGATTTGAAAAATTGAAATCCATGCCCGGATTTTGCCAGGTTTTTTTGAAAAAATGCCCGGAATTGCTAGGCCCGGATGGGAGTGGAAAAAATTCTGGCAACCTTATCCAAGTACCTCCGAAAGTGTTTGCCAGGTTAAAACACTTCTATTCTACTTCACAGATAGAAAAATGTATTGCAACACGCAATGCTGCCTGATATATTGAAATTCTTGTGAATAGTTAATGAAATCTATATTAAATTTAGGAATTTTAAATATATTCGTTTATATTCAAGTTATGTTTTCCAATACAACTTATAAATGTCTTTAAAATTGTTGTGATGAAACTGCATATAAATTTAAACAAATATGAAACATGCTTATAGATAAACGGACATGGCGCGTTTTGCCCTACCTAGACATGTTTATTAAAACTAGTTCAAAATAACAGAAAAATAATTGAATAAGGAAATTTTTCGTTTTGTGATAATTTTCAAGACCAATGATCATCATTGTAACAAATGTCAGGTAATTTTTCTTGTCGATAGATGCTGTAATTCCTTACGAAAGTCAAGGCACAAATTGCAAAGAATATGGCTTGAAAAGTATTTTTGGATTTTTGCAAGGATTTATCGCATATTCTATGCTAATTTTTTGTACAAAAAGTTTCTACTGTTAATTAGAAGGAAATAGCGTACCGAGGTCTTGAAATAAGTGTATATCTAGCTAGATATCGCAGTATTTACCCCCAGTTCCCCTACGCTTAGAGTTAAGGAAATAGATCTCTTCGAAGAAGCATGAAGTTTCACTGAGATCCTATGTGTGTGTGCTCGTTTTTTTTAAAAAAAATTTGAACTCCAAAACGGTTTCATATTCACCAAAACAAGGAAACGCACATTTTCATGTATCCACTTCCGTCGTCCGATTTGAGCTATTTGTGTCAACACTCTCAAATCCACACCACACCGGTTCGACAGGACATCCACTCATCATGATGTGGTTCGCCATTTTCCAAAGTGGACTCTATCTCATTCGTCCTCGTCGTTCAATGGGCGAATGGTGATCCGTCACCCAATGATTAACCCCCGTTTCTAAAGCATCTTCCCGAAATACAGGTCCACTCACAGGATTCTATGGATAAGCGCACGGTGCCTTTTTTCGGTGACATATCCTGTCGAATGTGGAACATCAATCTCCCCCGGTTGATGAAGTTGTTTGGTCCGGAACAATCGGAAACAGGTTGCACTGTTGCTGTGCTGCACAAAACAACCACTTCTCATTGAGAGCTCTTTTTTGTCAGCGTAGGGCTTTTCTGATGGTTGATCAAAACTTCCCTGTTTTCAGGTGAATAGGTCATTGGGGATTCAACTTACCATAAAATAAATTTATTTTCAGTTTTTCAAAAATTTTTAAACGTTTTCGTCTATTGGAAGGAGAAGCTTTTAAAATCATTATCAACCTTAAAGGGCTTCTTGCCCTAATTTATCCTGCATCACAAATGATTCGAATCGAGCCCTTAGGTCAGTCACGAATTTGGGACGTTTTGCGAACTTTTGTTCAGCCAGCCCTCGAAGCGTATAAGCGTGATACTGCTGATGTTCAGTTGAATGGAAAATGGCAATGGTGGCTTTCTTTTTTGTTTATTTTTTTTTCATTTCTAAAGAGTTTCGCCTGAAAAAAATATAACATATGGCATATTGCCTAGATTTAGGCTGAGACACTTTTAAAGATGAACCAAAATAGATGCACTTCAATAAATAAACTAACAAAAAGTATTTTAAGTTTCACTTCCATGGATGGAAAATTTATGGAAATTCTGAAGTTATTTGTCATTTTAGTACTCAAACTTGACAAAATAAGAAAAACAAACTTTTTGTGTTAATCTGAGTCATTTACCCCTAACCTTTTCATTTTTCCTCCAGGTGGTTCTAATTATTATCTTCCAACTTTTGATTGTTCCTTTCAACTTTTCCCCCAAGTTACGAAGGGTAACATCTAAGATGGATCCATTTTCTGGTACATTTTTGCAACGCACTCTCGTTCATCTTCGTGTCCGCTGTAAAAGGATCACCAGAGAAAAAAAAATTCGCTAACACACGAGAAAAGCAAAATTTCATGTTCCAAAGGGGAGACATTTTTACGACTTTACCTGACAGCTCGTCGTGGCTTTTTACCTTTCCCCAAGCTTTTCCTTCCCTCGACGATGATGTCAGATCACCACCATCAGGGGTTGGATTTTACTGCCTTCTCGAAGAATGTTTTGTGGTGCTGGTGTCATGTCTGTTCTTTCATTTCCCGAGAAATCTTGTACCGTTACCGTCATCATCGTCAGCATCTTTACTTCAGCCACCGGAGGACATGTTTTGCCGTTTTTTTTTCTGTCGTCTTACTTTAAGGGGTGGTTATCTAATTGCAACTCAATTTTTGTTGCGTTAAAAAAAATTGATTTAAGAAAAAAATCTTGCAAATCTTTTCAAATGAATCTTTGATAATTTCAGACATTCTGAATAACCAAGCTTTTCTAACAAATTCAAAACATTAGTCATTTTTGCCGCCTTATTTTATGGAGTTAAAGCTATGATCATTTAGAATCCGGGCAGTTAAAAACGTATGAATTTTAAAAACTATTCATTTGTTCGAAAAACTTTCTATGGAGGAAATGAAGGTGATAATATGACATTTAATGTAAAAATATGAAAAAATATATTTATCAATGATTTTATGAAATAGTCTAACTTTTTCATAAAATTTCTTTTTTATCTTTGCACACTGTTTTACCGCAGAAGCAAAACCTCTCAAAATCATGAAATTTTACACAAACTCACCTGGAAAAAGCAATTGGAATCTGGTTGGAATTTTTTCATGAGTAGGCATCTCGAAGAATTTGATCTCTTAAATCCGGTTTTATCATTAATTTTTTTGTCCATCAGAACACATCTGTCATATTGCGTTAAAACCGGATGCACAGATTGGGATCTTTGCAACTGATCATTATTAGTTATTTACTTGGTGTCTACTAGTCAGGCAACACTTCTTGCCTGCCAGAAATGGATTTTTTGCATCATTTAAGGAGTTTGCATTCAATTATCCTCAATAACCATAGACTTTTTACCATATCTGCACTCCGATGGTCCTTATACTTCTTAAACATTTAGTCCTAAAACAATTCAGAAAAAAATTGACAGTTCATGAGCTTTCAACTCAACATTGAAGAATTTTCGAGGCGCAAAATTCGTAAAAGGAACAAATTTGTGCAAAATTATAATGATAAATAATAAATAAATAATGTGCCCGGATACCAAATGATCATAGCCTTACAAAATTGTAGAGTGGTAGAGATAGAACATTTTATTCGTATCTGTTGAAATCTTTTTTTTTTTGTAAACAAACCAAAAAAAATATATGGAACATTCAATTATTCTTTTTTGGAAGTTTTGAGACGAAGTAAAGCTTTACCATTAATACTCCTGTATTTAAGCAATATTTTTTTCATTGAAAAGTTTTCTTTTTAAAACAGCGAAAGTCCATTCTTAATTTTGTAAATTTTTCCGACAACACTGTCAAATCAGATGATTACTTGATAGTAAAAATTTACTTAAAACATTGTTTTTAAGCCAATTGCAATAAATTTAGCTTTTATTAATAAATTTACTAAAGATTAATTTGAGTTAATTTTTCCCAATTTTAGGCAATAAGGAGTGTTACATCAAAAGGTTACGTTTCATTAAAGCTATATCCAAACGAAGGTTGTCAGATTGCTCGGTTTTATCCGAGTTCGCATGGATACTAACAACCAAATTTGGGAAAAGTCCAGTCCATCCCAGTTGCCCGCATTTCATTGCAAGAATCCCGATTTTTTCCAGGATTAGTTTACTTAATCTTCTAAAACAAACAAAAAATAACGAATTTCTTATTTAGGCGTCCAAAATGAAATTTTTTGAGCCAGTTGAAAAAATTATCGTGAAAGATTTTTTGAAACCCGAAAGTACAATTTAAAATCTGTTATTGAGTTTTTTATTAATTTTTTTTTGATTTTGATTGCCAATTTTGTAATCAAATGCCCGGCTTTGAAAAGTTTTTAGATAAAATTGCTCGGATTAGTACGCCCGGATACGTGCTGAAAAAAAATCTGGCAACCATAGTCTAGACTAAGGTTGCAGAATATTTTCAGCACGTATCCAGCCCGGACAAATTCGGATAATTTTATTTATCAACCTTGCATAATCCGAGAATATGATTTCAAAATTGACGACAAAAAATCCGGGCAATATTCGAGCAAACTTTGTCAAATCCCAGAAAAAAATCAACACAAAATCAAGAAAAAATCTAAATAATTTTTTTTTATCAACACTCATCGACAGATATTAAATCGTATTGAAGGCTTTCAAAAAACCTTTTATGCTTATTTGTAAAAAACTTGTTTAAAAATTTATTTTTGGAAGCATTATTAAATTTTTTTACAAAATAGTTAGTTTTTTGTTTGTTTTGTATTTGCCAAATTTGTATTCAATAAACAGGCAAACCCGAAAAAAACCGGGCTATCAGGCAAACCTTAGTCTAGATTTATTGTGATTTCAAATAGCTGTCAAATGAGTATATAGCTTCATTGATATCATCTAGTGATGCCAGAGAAAGGTTAGATTGTGTTAAGGGAATTTAATGATCTTCAATCTAATTTTGTATTTTTTCAAGGTTTTTCGTTGCAGAATCAATCATTATTGATTTTTCCCAAAAAAGAATTATTTTTTTTCAATTTTCTATCTAAGAAAGATTTATCACCAATTGTTCCGGATCGTCCCAAGAAACTTAAAGTGTTCTTCAGAGTGGACTGTATTTTCACTCTTGGGAACGACCTGGGGAACACTTCACAAACTAACACTTAATTTTGTCCACCGTGGGTGCAATTAAGGCTGCCCAATCACGTTAGTCCTTTTAAGCACAGTTAAAGTGCTGTGATATTTATCACCATGAACTATTTCTTCCACTAATAAGACCGAACCAATTTGGGGAAATCTTAACTTTTATTCCCAAACATTACTTAAAGTACCGAGCCGACCGGGGGGAATTAAGTAGACCGATGTTGTCTGTTTGGAGGTTGCTTCGAACTGATTTTTATTGCCTTTATGTTGAGGTAAAAACAACTCGTTGGTGGCTTGAGAGTGAGTTCTCAGGAGAGAACTCACTAGTTATCTAATTGCTTAGGGTGGCTCTTGCTTTATAGCAACTAATTAATACCGTTCCACAACACCAATATTTACTTGAACTTTCATCATATGACTTTCAAATGATGAGAGTGTTATAGAAAATTACGACGGTAAAATATATGGATTTTCCTTTTAAGAATAACTATTTTTGTTATCCATTTCGATACAACTTTTATAACTTTTATCAAAACTTAAACCATTTGGTATGATTTACAGTTTTACGTAAAATATTAGAAACACAAAAAAACGAAACCTGCAGCAAAACAAAATTGAAGCTATAAAATAAAAAAAAGTCTCATTCCGAGAACACGCGTGATTCGACATTTTTTTCTCTTTATAACATAAGCTTAATATATGCAGTTTCCGAAAGCCTAAATCCAGGACCCTAATAAATCCCACTTTTATTTTTTTTTCGTTTGTTTTACAGGTAATTTGAAAATTTTGAGCGATGGCTTTCTTGATACACTTTTAACGTCAATAAATTTATTTTATGTTATATTTATTTGCTTGAAAAAAAATCTTAAACTTAAAATGTTCTTGAACATTCAAACCTTTTTTAGGCAACATGTTTTATTGCCAACTTGTGAATCCAGAATTCCAAAAAGTAATTTGGTTTCATAAGTTTCTGGTATAGAAATTCGGTTCAATAGTTATAGAAAAAATCTAATATAAAACACAAAATATTATGAAAGTAAGTAAAATCTGTTCAAAATTAACCTTTTAATGCATTATTTTTTTCTAAAGTTAATAAAAGTTATTGATTCCCTCAAAAAATAGGATATTATTTCATATCACTAAACTGAACAGGTGTTAAGCCGTTGTTTTAAGTACTAAAAAGGTTTGGTTCATCGAAGTTATAAATAATTTTTGAAATAAATTATTTATTTTATGTTTCATGTTTGTGATTGAGATCAAAATATTTTTCAGAAATGTAGAATTTCAAGCAAAAACAACGATTTTCCGTTTAAAAAAATACATAGAGTTGATTTTAACAATTTTTCCGCGTATTTTGTTTGAAATCTCACACAAAGATAAAAATATCTTGATTAAAATACTGTTAAGCATAGCCTGTGTAAAGGCTGTTTTCTTCTTATCTCTCAATTTTTTTTACGATACATTACTCCACGTTTCCTAAGATATAAGAATTTAAAATGGTGTTGTTTAAAAACAATACAATGCATTAAAATGTTTTATTGGAAAGTGCCTTTTTCTAATAATAACAAACACATTTCAGGCTATTTATTAAGATAAATATAAAAAAACAATATTCATGTCATGAAAAAGTCATGCCGATATTAAAAAAAAACAGTGAAAAATTGCAAATCTTTTTATCAAATTTTGAAAATGATTAAAATTTTTAATTACATTTGAAATAAAAAGACATATAAATTTTGAATTTTTGCTTCTGATGAGCTCAATGCCAAAATAACAAAATTTATCATAAGGGCACAGAAAATTTTGAGAAATGATTGAAATTATGCGATTTTTGTTGAGAAGTTAATTCTTCAGTTATTAGCCTTAATACATTTTTCAAATTCATTAATTTTATAATGTTGACAAAATTGTTGCCATGTTAACAATACATATTTGAATGAATATTTTTTATTTTAAGTGATGTTTTTTCAGGAATCATTCAAAGTTTAGAACTTGAAATCTGGAATTTGATTTGCTCAAATATGGGATCAAGATATAATCAAAAACTTGAAATTTTTAATTTTTACACAGTTAATTCGAAATACTTCAAAACAGCTTAAAGACATTATAAATGTCCTTCTCCATTTGCGTATACTTCCATACCCTCAAAATTGACTATTGATAAGAACTTCAATAAAAGATTCAAACTTTAAATGATTGATTTTTTTTTCTTCAAATTATTATTTTGATAAATAAATTTATAAAACGGACTTATAAATTATGCCTTTCAAAAAAAGTTTTTTTTTCATGTGGAATAAAACCTTTGTAAAATATTCTCATTTTTTAAAAAAAAAAAAAAAGGTGTAAAAATAATATTAGATCATCATTTTTATGAGTTGCCTAGATTTAGAATTTTATTTGAAAATTCATCGCTAATTTTTTTAAAATAAGCTTTTAAAAGAGCTGATTTTTTTCAATCATATTTGCGCAATTCGGGTAAACATTTCGAGTTTGATGACATCTTACAAATTTATTAATTTGTCATTATTCTATAAGAATTTTTTTTATTGGATCCTGAATGATCAACTTTCATTGAAAGATGGTATACTTATTGTTTAAAAAACAAAAATTTTTTATTTAATTTTTTAAATTTATCTAAAATGAATTTATACACAAATTTGAAACAAGTAGAAAGTCCACTGTGCCTAGAATGTAACGAATTTTTGACTTTTAACCATATTATCAGAATATCCGTTCTTGTTCAAATCGTGGGGAACAAGAACGGATCAATTACGGAGTACCAGATAACCTTTAGAATGCCTCAGCAGACACCAATTTCATTCAATTAAATGTATTACAAAATCAAGCAGGTCCTTAATAAATAAAAGGAATAAGAATGTTCTCGCACTTAGTGTTAATGAAGTGTTTCTTATAATTTGAAAATTATTTCATCATTGCGTAACAATCAGAAGAAGTTAAAAAATACAAGATATCGCTTAGATACGCTTAAATCTTGGATAAAAGTTTATGGAGATTTTTGAAATACGTATCTTGTTTGTATCGATGGTTTTAAGATTTTATCAAAACCTCAAATCCGGCATATTTTTGCGACTTAAAACCACGAATATAGCAAGATTTTCAATTTCTTTTTCCTAAATTTTTAAGGATAGACTTTTTGGGAAAAATAATAACCCAACTGGACATAAATGAGTGATTTTTTTAACGAACCCTAAAATAGCACATTGAAATTAAAACAGCTTAAAAAAATTAAAAGTAAAGAAGAATACTTCTTCAAAAACCATCACCCAAAAGTTAAAAACCGTTGCATAAAAAATATCCTGCGATAAATACCTTTCTGTTGTACAACTTTCAATTTAAAACATCAAAATACGCTTTGAACACATTTAAGAGATGTGAATAGAATTATACGAATAATTTTTTTATGCATCTAAAAACAACATTGTCCAAGGTTTCTACGTAAAAATTCACTAAATATTTTTTTTGAATATTTTATTGAGAGAGTTGATTAAATTTCGATACGTTTGAATGTGCTATTGAATGTTTTTGTTTGAAAATAATCCAGTTATGTTCATTTGAAAAAGGCTTCAATTTTTTTTCACGAAAAAACATCCTCATATAAAGTTTAGTTTATTTAAAAATGGGACAGCAATGAAGGCGCGTATTTTGAAAACAGTTTATTTTATAAAAAAAATTCTGAGATAGATATTAAAGTAATCTTATGACAATTAATGTAAAATTATGAAAAAAAAACATATTTTTCGTCTTTTTGGTCAGTTGTGTAATTGATCAGATTTTTTCACTTATACTTCGTCTTATCTGTATTTACAGTTTTACTTCAATTTCTGATTCTTTTTTAACTTATACTTCTTGTTTGATAGAATTTGGATACAATTTGGTGGATTGTTGAAAAGTTGAGATCGGAAATTACGAAGTTTTCAAACAAGATTACTTTTTTTAAGCTTTTGAAAATATGGAGAATCGATGAAACTGATGAAGATCCAATACGGATCAGATCGAATGAAGTAAAAACAGTCGTTTTCACTTAAAAATTCGAGACTGATAGTCGTTAAAATCCTTAAAAAATCAACGAAAACAGTCGTTCCGTTCATAAAAATATCTTGAAGCTTAGCTGTTACTAAAACCAAGAGTCCCAACTTTATCTTGGAAAAAATTGAAAAATTTCCAAAAAAATAATTGGTTTTAAGTCACAAAAATAACACAAATTTGAAATTTTCGAGAAATTCTGAAAAGCTTTGGCGCAAACTCTTCAGATAAAAAATTACCGTACTGGTACCTACTCTGACCATAAATTCACCAGATTTTTTTTTACTACTTTCCCTTTCTATGCTTCCTTGCTTTGTTTGAATTTTAGTTTTTTATTCTACCTCTAAGATTCACAATTCTTCATTTCAATTTCAATAAAATGGCAAATACAAAAAAAGGATCAAAATATAGAAAAAAAAATCGTTTACAGCAAACAATTTATTGCTTTTTCCATACGATATCCTTTTTAAAATCTTGGATAGAAGATATTTACAGTATTGCCGTAAACTTTATATAGACGGAATCATATGATTTGCATTTATTTGATGTAAAGGAATTCCTTTCATGTTTTTTAAATCAACAGATCTTTGCCCTTTCAAAAAGTTAAAGAAGACGTTTGGTCTTTAATTGTTTAAATGGTTGAAACATGTGAAATTTTATTTCAGTTGAAAAAATTAACTTAACTTTCCTGGAGTCAACAACTTTTTTGATCCAATAAGATTATTCTTCAAATAGTTACAGTTGTGAACTTCTTAAATCAAAAATCTTTATTGGTGAAGACTTATTAAAATTTCGGGATTTTTCATTTTTGAAGAAGATTTTTCTCATCTTGTTGAAAGATCAACCAACAGAGTTAGTTTAGAATTTTGTTTGAGGTTTAAAATGTTTATTTTTTATGTATTCTGGGCGATAAGATAATTTATTTCATTTTTGTAATCGCCCTAAATGCATAAAAATGAAAAGAAATTCTTCAACGCATGATATAGGTTAAACTTTCATCAAGATGAGAAGATGCTTCTTCGAAAAGGGCCAATGTTTTTTTCTGTTCTCCAGCCTTCAAGATGAAGGTAATCACATTATGCTCCTTCTATTCGTAGATGATGATGATGATGATGCGGTGAAAATGATGAAGGTGATGAAGATGATGAGAGTCCATCTTAACTTGGAAGGGATGATGAGTGAGTGTTGGCATCAATGTTGACGAGTTGTTAAGTGCTCTACACTCTAGAGGAGGGAAATTTGGTCGTTTTCAGCTTGTTAACAGCATACTTTTTTATGTGTTTTCAATATTAAAGTTTTCGTATATAAAATGCAATGTGTTCAGTAAGTTTGAAAGCTTTGTTTTTAAAGGATGATAGTTTTCAATATTCAGTGGTCAGAATTCAATGATCGAAACTAAACACACTACATTCCTTAGCTTAAAGTCATCGTTCTGCCAGTCCTAGAAGATGATAAAAGAATTTGACTTATGACCACAAAAATCCAACCATCAAGTGCAGTGGGTATTTTGCTTCAATCGAAGAATTTTTCCTCTCCATCCAACTTCCCGTACCTTCCAGTGACGTTAGAAACACGATTTTTTTTTGCATCAAGCTTTTCCAATTTCCTCCCACGAAGAAGATGAAGGTGACTGAAAGCAAGCCCAACCTCCAAAATCTGATGATGAGGACCATGTTCAACGTTCAAGGTCGGAAAAAGTTCTGAGGATTTGCTTCGAAGCTTATCGCATTTCCTTAGAATCGACAACGAACGACAAATCTGCTCCCCCCAATTCCCAGTTTTTTTTCTTCGTTCTAGATTTGGAATGTCACAGCCAGACTGCCAGGAGTCAAAAAGTGGTGGTTGTTTTCGTTTTTCGTGAGGCAAACATTCTCTATGATTAGAAACATGTGCTTCGCTTTTTCTTTCCACGAAAATATGCCTTAAACGAGCGAGTTCAGTCTCTTAACATTCCTTTCAAGCTCTAGGAAAAGTTATTTGGGGCTAATGAGGTTTGGTTTCTTCGAGCTGTTCAGCAAAATCTCGAGGAGGGTCGTCGTGATTTGGTGTTGCTGCTGCTGATGATGAACGACGTTCGTGACTAATGGTAGTAAGATTTAGCTAGAGCCACGGATCTTCTCGCGTTTCTGGAAACTAATCAATGGGGTGTTTTTTGCTGTGTTTCTACCTCAGTTGATAATCAATCTCAAACAAATCAACCGTGTTGATGCACAAACTGAATCACTGATGAAGACTAGCAATTTCCGTTCGATTAGAATTTTTGCTGGCTGATTTTTGATGACGAGCTTTATGAGACAAAAGCTTACATGAATTTGAGACAAAAAAAAGTTTTATCGAAAGTTTTTTTTAATTAACACTCAAACTTCATAGAACTAACAAATATTGTGAAATATTTAAAAATATATCAAAGAGAACATGATTTGAAAAATGCATTTCAACTTTCCATAAGCACTATTTAATAACAACAAAAGAGTTATCTATAGTGAAGTAACTAAATCGAAAAAAGTTACAGAGGTTGTATATAAGAAACGACCGATAAGTTCACGTAGAATTACGACAGCCTGTCTTTTGTCAATGTGTTTTTCGTCTTAAATTAGCATTCTAGAATAAAGTATGTCGATTTTTTTTTAAAGGAAATGATCTTCAAGAAAAATCAGTCTTCCCTAAATTGTCGTTTTAATACCTAACGGTTTAAAACGACCCATATAGATAGAATGCAGCTTGCTCAACTGCATAACAAAAGGCGAATTAAATATAAGTATAAGCAGAAACAAAGCCGATGTCGTCGAAATGATTGCGCCCGGCAGTTATGCAAATAATGTTATCAACACACGAGCTTTGTATCAAACGCTTGCGAGAATAGCTTTCAATGACTGCTTTGATCTAAACGCTTGACTCAGTGCAAAAGTTCTCGAACTGTTTCGCCTCATGCGTCTCGTTGGAATCAGTATTATGTTTTCATTTCCCTTCAGATCACATTGCAATCGCTAACTTAAAATGTTGATTTTACCTATAGGATTCCGGAGCAAGCGTTGTATTAACCAGGTTTTCATTCCATCAAAGAATTATAAACGGTCCTTTTCAGGACCAAAAACTTTCAGAGAGTTGTTCTTGACCTTTTTTAATTTGTGGAAGTCGTGTGCGTTGAGTGGGCGGTATGGATGGGTGTGGGGTGGTGTGCGATGGGTGGGTGGTGGTGTGCGATGGGTGGGTGGTGGTGTGCGATGGGTGGGTGGTGGTGTGCGATGGGTGGGTGGTGGTGTGCGATGGGTGGGTGGCATGTAACGGCTGGGCGGTGTAAGATGGATGGGTGGAGGTGTGCGATGGGTGGTGAGGTTTGGTGGGTGGTAATTAGCGATGGGTGGTGAGGTTTGGTGGGTGGTAATTAGCGATGGGTGGGTAGTGTGCGATGGGTGGATTGTGAGCGACAGATAGGGGTGGGAAGTATGAAGAGTGTTGGCGGGTGATGTTCCATGAGGTGTGTGTGTGTGTGTGTGTGTGTGTGTGTGTGTGTGTGTGTGTGTGTGTGTGTGTGTGTGTGTGTGTGTGTGTGTGTGTGTGTGTGTGTGTGTGTGTGTGTGTGTGTGTGTGTGTGTGTGTGTGTGTGTGTGTGTGTGTGTGTGTGTGTGTGTGTGTGTGTGTGTGTGTGTGTGTGTGTGTGTGTGTGTGTGTGTGTGTGTGTGTGTGTGTGTGTGTGTGTGTGTGTGTGTGTGTGTGTGTGTGTGTGTGTGTGTGTGTGTGTGTGTGTGTGTGTGTGTGTGTGTGTGTGTGTGTGTGTGTGTGTGTGTGTGTGTGTGTGTGTGTGTGTGTGTGTGTGTGTGTGTGTGTGTGTGTGTGTGTGTGTGTGTGTGTGTGTGTGTGTGTGTGTGTGTGTGTGTGTGTGTGTGTGTGTGTGTGTGTGTGTGTGTTGTGTTGTGTTTATGTCATCTTAGCTGTCACAATTTTTTTCCGGCGCGCTGTTGGCCATCTCTGATGCTGCACATGTGACAAGTTTGAGTTTCTTTTCACAAATGAAACAAACCGTCAGTCGACTCCTTCTTTTATAACTTTCGTTGGCTGGAAACAACAAAAATCATGAAGGGGCGGGGCTTTCAAGTTTTTTTCCATTTCCGAATAGCCAATCAGCGTTAAGCAGGCTTGGTATGTCTTTTAAGAAAGATGTCTCTCAAAGAGGCGTTTTTCGTGACGCGAGATCCGTTCGCGGATTTCAATTTACCCCCCCTATAGTGTTGCCGTAAGACGTAATTCTACGTCAAAAAATGACAGGAATGATAAATATGGCAAAACTGATCCAAAAGCAACCCGAAGTTAAACAAAAGTAAACAAAATCACATAAAAACAAAAAACTACCCAACGAAACACAAAAATTCACACAAAAAATAAAGAAATGACACGAAATTTTAAAAAAAAAATGGCACAATAATAATATTGAGAAAATTTAAAGAAATGCAAACAAAAATAGCGAAAAAATTAAAAATGAAAAACATTTTAAAAAAATGGCAAAAATGACAAATATGACAAAAATGAAAAAAATGACAAAAATGACAAAAATGACAAAAATGACAAAAATGACAAAAATGACAAAAATGACAAAAATGACAAAAATGACAAAAATGACAAAAATGACAAAAATGACAAAAATGACAAAAATGACAAAAATGACAAAAATGACAAAAATGACAAAAAATGACAGAAATATTTAAAAAGTCAAAAAAATTAACAAAAACTGACAACACAATTAAACAATTAAAGGCTTAATAAAAGTAACATAAATGTTCAAAAATGATACGAAAATTAAACCAAACGGCACAAAAATCAAAAAATAACACAAATGATTAAAAAATGGCTCAAGATTGTAACAAAAAAGGTCCCAAATTTTACACAAAATTGACACAAAAATGATTCAAAAATGACACAAATGTAACAAAAATGACTCAAAATTAACATTAAATTTACAAGAATTTGACACAAAACAAAAACGAAAAAAAAAACAAAAATGACAAATAAATAGTTTAAAAATAAAATTAAATGATTCTAAAATGAAAAAAAATTTATAAAAAATTGACACTAAATTGAGGTGAAAATTTCTCACGAATGACACAAAATTGAAACAAAAATGACACAAAAATGACAAAAAATTGCCACAAAATTGGAAGAAAATGAACACTAAACTGTCATTAAATGGCACAAAAAGACACAAATATGATAGAAAAATGACATTATAATGGCAAAAATATGACAAAAAAGACAAATACACAAAAAGACACAAAAGTGATAAAAAATAAAAAAAAACTATTGAATCAGAATGGAAAACAACAACACAAAATTTTCACGAATTGTCACAATATTGAACAAACATGACAATGAACAAACAAAAATGATTCAAAAGGGCACATCATTGACACAAAATAGAGTCGAAATTAGAACACAATTGATGGAAATTTACCACAAATATTACATAAATGGAAAAAATGACACAATAATGACAAAAAACTTACAAAAAAAGACACAAAATTGACAAAAATGCTTGAATAGGACAGAAATATGACAAAAAGAATACTAAAATGATACAAAAATGATACAAAAATGATACAAAAATGATACAAAAATGATACAAAAAGTTAGAAAAATGACAAAGAAATGAAACAAAAATGACTCGAAAATGAGACAAAAATAAAACCTGAACAAAAGACATAAAAATGACACGAACAGGACGCAAAAAAGACAAAACAAGACACGAGAAATTCACAAAAATGACACAAAATGACAAAATATGACGCAAAAATGACATGAAATCGACACAAAAATAACAAAACTGACCCAAAAATGAAACAAAAATTATACAAAAATGACACACATGGTTTTTTGAAAAATAACAAAAATTACAAAAACATGGCACGAAAATGAATATAAAAAAACACATAAATGGCTCAAAATGACATAAAAATAAAGCACAAAATTGAAACCAAAATTACCAAAATTGACACAAAATTAACGAAACATTGACTCACAAACGACACAAAAATGATGCAAAAAAGAACAAAAATCACACAAAAATTTCACAACAATGACACTAAAATGCCACAAAAATGTCATAAAAATGACACGAAAATTACACAAAAATTACACAAATATTTACAAAAATAACACAAAAATTACAAAAAAAAAAAATTACACAGAAATGTCATAAAAATGACACACAAATGACACAAAAATAACACAAAAATAAAACAAAAACGACACAAAAATGAAACAAAACTGACCCAAAAATGACACAAAAATGACACAAAAATGACACAAAAATGACACAAAAATGATACAAAAATGACACAAATATTACACAAAAATGACAAAAAATTATACAAAAATGAAACAAAAAAACTCAAAACAGACACAAAGATACACAAATTTGACACAAAATTTAAACAAATATGAAACATAAATGACCCAAAAACAACACAAAAATGACACAAGAAAAACACAGGAATGACACAAGAATGACACAAAAATGACACAAAAATGACACAAAAATGACACAAAAATGACACAAAAATGACACAAAAATGACACCAAAATGACACAAAAATGACAAAAAATTGACACAAAAATGATACAAAAATCACACAAAAAGGACACAAAAATGAATCAAAAATGACACAAAAATGACACAAAAATGACATAAAAATGACACAAAAATGACACAAAAATGACACAAAATTGACACAAAAGTGATACAAAAATGATACAAAAATGACACGAAAATGTCACAAAAATGACAAAAAAATAACACAAAATTGACACAAAATTGATAAAAAAATGACACAAAAATGACACCAAAATGACACCAAAATGACACAAAAATGATACAAAAATGATACAAAAATGAACAAAAAATGAAACAAAAATGACACAAAAATGACACAAAAATGAAACAAAAATGACACAAAAATAACACAAAATTGACACAAAATGACACAAAAATGGCACAAAAATGACACAAAAATGACACAAAAATGACACAAAAATGACACAAAGTTGACACAAAAATGACACAAAAATGACACAAAGATGTCACAAAAATGATACAAAAATTACACAAAAATGACACAAATATGACACAAAATTTCAACAAATATGAAACACAAATGTCCCAAAACAACACAAAAATGACACAAGAAAAACACAGGAATGACACGAGAATGATACAAGTCTGACTTTAAAACGGCACAAAAATGACAAAAAAATGACACATGCATAAATGACACCAAAATGACACAAAAATTACACAAAAAGGACACAAAAATGAAAAAAAAATGCCACAAAAATGACACAAATGACACAAAAATGACACAAAAATGACACAAAAAGACACAAAAATGATACAAAAATGATACAAAAATGACACAAAATTGACACAAAAATGACATAAAAATGACACAAAAATGACACAAAAATGACACAAAAAATTTCATAAAAATGACACAAAAATGACACAAAATTGGCACAAAAATGACACAAAAATGACACAAAAATGACACAAAAATGACACCAAAATGACACAAAAATGACAAAAAATTGACACAAAAATGATACAAAAATCACACAAAAAGGACACAAAAATGAATCAAAAATGACACAAAAATGACACAAAAATGACATAAAAATGATACAAAAATGACACAAAAATGACACAAAAATGACACAAAAATGACACAAAAAGACACAAAAATGACACAAAAATGACACAAAAATGACACAAAAATGACACAAAATTGACACAAAAATTACACAAAAATGACACAAAAATGACACAAAACTGAATCAAAAATGAATCAAAAATAACATAAAATTGACACAAAAATGATCCAAAAACGGGTAAAAAAAACATGAAAAATACACAAGAAAAACACAAGACTAAAGCAAGACTGACACAAAAATGACACAAAAAAAATGACACAAAAATGTCACAAAATTGACACAGAAATGACAACAAAATGACATAAAAAATGATGCAAAAAAGACACAAATATGACCCAAATTGGCACAAATACCATACTTAAATGTCATCAAATTTTCACAAAAATGACACAAATTGGACACAAAAGTTTCGCAAAAATGACACTAAAACGACAGAAAATTACACAAAAATGAAACAAAAATGACATAAGAATGACACAAAATTGACACAAGAAGGAGACAAAAGTAATATACAAATGACACAAAAATGACACTAAAATAACACAAAAACGACATTAAATGATAAAAAAATGACAAAAGAAATGACACAAAAATGACACAAAAATGAAAAAAAAGACACAAAAATGTTACAAAAATGAGACAAAACTGACCAGGAAATTACATAAGAATGAACAGGAAAATGACACAAAAAATGTAATAAAAAGGATATAAAAATATCACAAAAATTGCACAAAAATGTCATAAAATGCAATTCATATAACTCAAAATGACAAATAATACTACGCAAAAAAAACTCAAAAAATGCACAAAAATAAGACACAAATGACAAAAAAATCAAACAAGAAAGGGCAGAAAAATGATAAAAAAAAAATGTTATAAAAATTATATAACAATGCCACGAAAATTGCACAAAAATGTCATAAAAATGCCATTCACATTACTAAAAAATGACAAAAAAGAAAGTTACGTAATAATAATACAAAAAATGGCACGAGACTGATACAAAATTGTCACAAAAATGACATAAAATTGAAAGAAAAGGGTACATATATTACAAAAAATTGATAAAAAATGACACAAAATTGGCCAAAAAATAAAATAAAAATGATACTAAACTGAAACGAATATGATACAAAAATGTCAGAAGAGGAGACTAAAATGACACAAAAGTTTCAAAAAAACACATACAAAAATAAAAAAACCTCAAAAATAACAAAAAAAAAACAATAAAAATCATGAAACTGACTCAAAAATGCCACAAAAAATACAAAAATACCACAGCCATAAACAAAACTAGAACGACACAAAAATGACACAATAATGTCACAAAAATGACACCAAAAAAACACAAAATTGACACAAAAATGCCACAAAAGTGCCACAAAAATGATAAAAAAATTGCAAAAAAATGACACAAAACTGAAACAAATATTACACAAGGATGATAAAAAAAAAATTTAATGACATAGAAATAAAACACAAATATCACAAAAATGACCAGAAACAATCACTAAAAAATGACACTCAAATGACTCAAAATTAACTAAAAAATTGCACATAGATGACCTTTAAATAATTGATTTAGTGCAGAACTTACGAAACACTTTTTGAATCAAATGTCTTTTTCATCCTTAAAGTAGTGTAGCACCCAACAACCTTTG
Organism: Uranotaenia lowii; assembly: GCF_029784155.1. Taxonomy (NCBI): domain Eukaryota; kingdom Metazoa; phylum Arthropoda; class Insecta; order Diptera; family Culicidae; genus Uranotaenia; species Uranotaenia lowii. The sequence continues at coordinate 39,025,420 of NC_073691.1, read as the reverse complement.
ACAATTTTTTTTAACATATGAACTCAAAATCAAATAACCAACACCACCGAATCGAGTTAAATGAATTATTAGGTATCACATGATGTCCAAAACAAACAAAGTGGAAATGATTTACGGTTTCGGATATGAGCTCACCACTCCACAGACTGTGAAGGAAATTGCTCGCTACATTCCGATGTCGGACTCGCTGTTGTTGTCATTTTCATCTCGGAGGGGTGCCACCATAAATATTGGGGGGACTTTCCGGTTGATGGCTAATCTTTTAACTATTCCGGTGGTCAACTCGATTAGATTCTTGTGGTTCCTTATTTTTGGGCTCTCGCTCCGGGATTTGTGTCTTACATCGATTCAATATGTTTCTTATCCTTTCCTAGCTTGGCAATGATACATGGCTGTGTTTAGTGATGTTGAAGTAATTTGGTAATAAATTCCCTTAGCTGAGCTATTAATCTAACAGTTAGTGGTGTCGGGGTTAGTTTGTATTCGATGAATATCATTCTGAATGTTCATGTTCTAGAAGAGCCTTTCATTCTTTAATGTTTAATAAACTAACACATAAGAAGTATAAATATCTGTGACATGGTTCTGTACCGTTGAGCCGTCAACACGTACGCCGGAGCATCGTATCGTTGCTGTGTACCTGCAGGAACATTTTTACATTATTTATTTTTCCTTACCTGTTTTTCAATCAGCACTTTTCAGTGCTATAATTATTTTTATTTTCTTTTATTCATATTTTTCTCTTTTCTTTCCAGCATGGGGAAGTCTTCGGCCGGCTCAAGGGCCGGAAGAAAACGGATTGCTGAACCTAATCCAGGGCCATCTGCCAAAAAAGTTGAAATTTCCAATTCATTCGATGTCCTTCATAACATCGGTGATGAGGAAATATTCATATTTAATTCTGATAAGAGTACTAAGAAACCTTCTTCTTCTTCTTATACTCTTAAAAACGAAAAGATTCCACCAATAACGGTCACGATTCCTGACTTCAATGCCTTTCGAAAAGAAATCGTCACTTCCGTCAAGGATGTGAAGATTTCTTTTCAGATCGGTCGAAGGGGAACTGCTCGTATATTGGCGGAATCTTTTAATGATTTTCAAAAGGTTTTAAATTATTTGAATAATAAAAAACACCAATTTTTTACGTACGACACTAGAAGTGATCGTCCATTTAAAGTTGTACTTCGTGGTCTCACTGGCGATCAGACACCGGATGAGATCACAGCTGAATTAAATTCTTTGTTAGGTTTTTCTCCAATTCAAGTAATTCAAATGAGGAAAAGAACCAACACGAATAATATCAGTAGTGTTGGTTTTGCTCCTGAACTTTATTTGATCCATTTTAAAAAGGATCAGGTTAATAATTTGCAAATTCTTGAAAAGGCTCGTCTTATGTTTCATTGTCGAGTCAAATTCGAACCTTTTCGTAAATCTTCTACCAATTTTCTTCAAAATATTACGCAATGTCGTCGTTGTCAAGCTTTTTGTCATGGCACTAAAAATTGTAGAATGAATGCCAGATGCATGTTTTGCGGCTCATTCGATCATGAAAAATCTAAATGCCTTTTTGGTGGTGATAAGCCAAAAACAGAATTTTTTAAGTGTGCGAATTGCGCAGGTAATCATTCCTCGAATTCTCTAGATTGTCCCGTTAGGGCAAAAATTGTTGCTTCTAGGAAAAACCCCAAAGTTTCCAGAAAAGTTTCTTCTCCTCCTTCCTCTTTTTCGTCTTCACACGTCAGACCGGCAAACAACCTGCCTGTTCGCGGTCAGCCTCGGCCTACATTGGAATCACGGCTGGGTAATACCCGAAGTGATTTTAATGTTACCTGGGCTGATTCTGCGCCCCAGACACGTTGTTTATCGTTCTCAGAAGTGGTTGAAAATGGGTTTCCCTCTTCAGGTTTAACTAATAAAAATGGGAAAAAACCAAGTCTCAACGTTCATGCGAAGGCTTGGGAAAATCCCCGAAATTCAAATACTTTTTCTTCTCCTTCCTCTTCTGATTCTAAAAATTTTGTTGATTTGGGTGAGATAACTGAGGAAAAATTAAAATTTTTGCATCAAAATTTAATGGAAATGATGCAACTTATGTTGAAAGCAAATTCAATGTTTGAAGCTTTCCAAACTTCTTTTAATTATGCTAACAAAATTATTATGACTTTGCGATTCCCTCATGGATCCAAATAGATGTTTAAATATTATGAATTGGAACGCTAGATCTTTGCTGGCTAACCAAGATGAATTCTTTTTATTTTTGAAAACTCAAAACATACATATTGCTGCCATCACTGAAACTTTTTTAAAGCCAGACAATAACTTGAAAAGCAATGCTTTCTTTAAAATTTTACGAAATGATCGACTTGATCGACAAGGTGGGGGTGTAGCTATTGTCATCAATAGTCGTCTAAAATTTAGACTTCTTCCTTCTTTCAATACAAAAGTCTTAGAAACAATTGGAATTGAATTAGAAACTTCTATGGGGAAAATTATAATTGTTGCTGCATATTTGCCTTTTCAATGTAGCGGTGAACAGAAAAATTTTTTGAAGGGAGATTTACAAAAACTCACCAGAAATAAATCTAAATTTTTTATTATTGGTGACTTTAATGCAAAACACCGATCTTGGAATAATATTTCATCAAATTCAAATGGGAATATTTTATTTAACGACTGCTCTGCAGGTTATTATACTGTTGAATATCCTAATGGGCATACTTGTTTTTCTTCAATTAGAAATCCCTCCACAATTGATTTGGTTCTAACGGATTTAGGCGAGCATTGTAGTCAATTAGTTACTCATGCGGACCTCGATTCAGACCACCTTCCAGTAACATTTTCTTTATCCCAAAGTCCCATTGAAAACCCTTTAAAATCAGCTTTTAACTTTCAAAAGGCTAACTGGGAGCGATATATGAATTTTATTGAACGTAATTTAGATGTAAACGTTCCACTGAATTCAATAGAAGATATTGATTTGGCTGTAGAAAATTTGACAACTTCAATAGTCAATGCTAAAGCCGCTTCAATACCCAAAGTTAAACATAAATTTAATCAACCTTTAATTGATGATGATCTTCAGTTTTTGATACGACTGAAAAACATTCGTCGACGCCAATATCAACGTACTAGGGATCCTTATTTGAAATTAATTTATTGCGACCTTCAAAAACCTTTCATTCGTAATGAAAATTTTGCTAAAGCAGTAGAGGACATAAAACCCTACTCAAAGCCATTTTGGAAATTAACAAAAATTCTGAAAAAGCCCCAGAAGCCAATTCCTACTTTGAAAGATGGGGATAAACTTCTTTTAACTAATGCAGAAAAAACTCGAAAATTAGCCCAACAATTTGAGTCTGCCCATGATTTTAATTTAAACGTTGTAAGTCCAATTGATGCTCAAATTTCCCTTGAATTTGATGATATTCTTTCTAAACAAAATGTATTTGAAAGTTCTTGTGAGACAAATATTGATGAACTTAAATTGATTTTCAAAAAATTTAAAAATATGAAAACTCCAGGGGAAGATAGGATTTTCTATATTCTTATTAAAAAGTTGCCTGAAAGCACTTTAAATTTTTTAGTTAAAATCTTCAATAAATGTTTTCACTTGGCTTATTTTCCAAATAAATGGAAAAATGCCAAAGTAACTCCAATTTTAAAACCTGGAAAAAGTGCTTCAGAGCCTTCAAGTTATCGACCAATTAGTTTGCTTCCTTCTTTAAGTAAACTATTTGAGAGAGTTATTTTGAATACAATGATGATTCACATTAATCAGAATTCTATTTTCCCTGATGAACAATTTGGTTTTCGTCATGGACATTCTACTACACATCAACTTTTGAATGTAACTAATATGATTAACGCTAGCAAATCTGAGGGTTATTCAACTGGTGTTGCTCTTCTTGATATTGAAAAAGCTTTTGACAGTGTTTGGCACAAAGGTTTAGTAGCTAAATTAGCTCGATTTGATTTTCCTGTATATCTCACCAAAATAATTCAAAATTATTTGACTAGCCGAACCTTACAAGTAAGCTATCAAAATGCATGCTCTGAAAGGACACCCATTAGAGCTGGTGTCCCTCAGGGCAGTATACTTGGGCCAATTTTATACAATATTTTTACTTCTGATCTTCCTTATGTACCAGAAGGAAAAGGTAGAAGATTGTTTGCTGATGATACTTTGCTTTCAGCCAAAGGTCGAAATTTACGGGTGGTACGCAGTAGATTGCAACAAAATTTAAATTCCTTTTTGAATTACTTGAAAATGTGGAAAATTTCTCCTAACGCTTCCAAAACTCAACTTATTTTATTTCCCCATAAGCCAAGAGCAAATTTTTTAAAACCTAATGAAAATCATTCCATAACTTTTAATGGGGTTTCTTTAGAATGGTCTGATCACGTGAAGTACTTGGGACTTACACTTGATCGGAATCTTACTTTTAAAAATCACATTGAAGATATTCAATCTAAGTGTAATAAATATACTAAATCTCTTTATTCTCTCATCAACAGGAAATCCAGGTTGTGTCTGCGAAATAAGATGTTAATCTACAAACAGGTATTCCGACCAGCGATAATGTACGCAGTTCCGATTTGGTCTAGCTGCTGCGCGACGAGGAAGAAAGCCATCCAGAGGATTCAGAACAAAGTTCTGAAAATGATTTTGCGGCTTCCACCTTGGCACAGCACCGAAGATCTTCATCGGATCGCAGGCATTGAATCTATCGAAGAGATGGCCAACAAAATCATCTCGAACTTCAGAGGCAAATCGATGCAGTCTTCCATCGCAGAGATTCGCTCTCTCTACAATTAGTTTAATTTTAGGATAGCTTTAGTTTTTAGTTTTAAGTTTAAAATATTTTTTACACGACAGGATGTTCTCCTTTATAAAAATGCTTGATTGCGCTCAGCAAATTTAAGTCAAATAAATAAATGTTAGTGATTATTTAACTATAGGGCTCTGAAAGTTCATTATTGAACTGAACACCTAATTTAATGTATTAATGTAATATAAATGTAATGATGAATTGGTACAAATAAAGATATATTTAAAAAAAAAATCTGTGACATGGATAGAATAACTAATGATCAGCAGTTTTTTTTTTCAAAGAAAATCTCAGCAAAAAAAACTGTCAGAAAAATCCACCTGCCGCCACAATGTGGAAATTCATAGCTCGTACCAAAAAAGTGCCAAACAATTGTAGGAGAAAGAAAAAAAGGGTTGAAATCCTTCGTCATAACCAGATTGTACCAGTTGCTGGTTTTTGCTCCGTCATAAATTTCCTTAACCTAGCCGGAGTTTCCGGTAGGAGAATGTATCTTTTTGAATGTATTTTCCCACTTTCTGGAATGAAAATGTTGGAAGAAGCTGACTAAGTTTAGGAGCCTTTCCCCTAACTGTTGTTTGCACACTCCTTAGAAGAAACCTTCATCAATAAAAGTGTTCCGTCCTCTCTCCGGGTTTGGATTGGATTTGTCCGGTTTCATTCCTGCCGGCTGAGGGTGATCTTTGTCTTGGCCTCTGGATGCGTTAGTTGTTGCAGAAGGAGGTAACTGTTATACTGTCATAATCCGGGCGGCACAGATTTACACCTGGGCCGTAAATCATTTTTCTTCACCCCTCCACCTGGCTGCTGCTGCAGTTGATGAATGGCTGCGTCATCGATGCGGAAGATTGGGAATTTGTAGCTGTATGATATTTGTTTTTCTGTCCTAAGTCGTGGGAAAAGTTTTAGGCATCTCGTCTGTCCAGGGAATGTTGTTCAAGGCATTCTCTAGTTCCTCTTTGAGAACAGTTACAAATGAAATTATAAGCTTTTTAAAGACACGAAACAAAAACTTTCCCTTGTTCAGTTATGAGTTGTCCAATCAAACAATAGTCATATGAGTCTTGATGCATGGCGACCGTCAAAAATCAGACATTGCGTATAATAAACATAAGTTGAAGATATGTCGCCTTTTGAAAGCTAACATGACAGAAACCTCATTTGGATTGTAAATGTGGTTGGTATATTCTGTGTGAAAAAGCACGAAAATGCTCAAAGCATTGGTAAACTTGAGTAACGAATCCGAACTCAATATCAAAAAGAAAGTGACGATTTTACGAATCTTATGAGAAAAAAATAATTCATTAAAATTGTTTTTGTTTGATTTTTGCATAAATTATTTGTGGACCATTATTTATGTAAAGTTTTTCCTTTAAGCTATCGAAAATTACCCAATATAACATAAAATTAACAGTACAAAACTAAAGTCGATGTATACCCCCAAAGAAAAGTTCCCATTCATTACATCCCATTGAAATGTCAACCGTCAGGCATCCCTAAACGGCAATATACCTTAATTCATAATTGCTAGGGCTTTCATTCCAAGGATAATGTCTCGCTAAGCTGATTTCATAAACAGAACCCAGAAGAACCACATCGTCTGTCTGTGCCCTCATGGTGTGTCTCAATTTTTCAAAAGACTAAGGCAGTCGTATGTTCAAGCTGCTTTTGGTAGATCTTTTCCAGCGATCGACCTTTTCCTTTGCGCAATAAACGAAATTTTCTATCCCATTCCATTATGATTAATGTTGCCGGAGGCTTTCGGGCTCCAGAGAAGAAGAAAAGTCGAGCACCTGCTGAGCGAAGTGAGCTTTGTTGAAACATCACCCACCCACGCTATTTTTCCTTTCAAAACACAACCTCAGGGAAGGAAAACCGAGACACTCTCCTGGCAAGGACTCCAAATGAAATCGCAAAAGCGGCCTTCCTCCCGCTCGCTTCCTTTAAGGTTTAATTCGTTTCGTTTCCTCTCTCTCTGGAGCCACCATTTTAATCGAAAATTACCTTGCAAAAAGCACCAGGTTGGAGACTGATGGATGGTTTGAAAAGCTTTTCTCGCTGAACATCCCGCAATGGGTCCAAGATGGATCCCTTTGGTGCCGCGGTGGATCAGCGAACGCACCCAGGGCTACCATTTATCATAAATAATTTATTTGGACGATTAAAAGCATCTCCTAATGGCATGAGTTGCCGCTTTTTATCGGTCCTGGAATGTTTGACGCTTGACAGATTGGTACCATAGAAAGATGACATTCAAATAACTGCAGTGTTTAATGTGTGCTGATAATGGTGAATGATATTTTGGTTATGATAACAGTAATTTTGTTTCACAGTAATGTGAATCGAAAAGCTCTCTGGAGCCACCATTGTGTTAAAATGAATATCGTTTTCTTATTTTTAGGAAATTATCATTTCAAAACTTTTTTTTCTATCTAAGGTCCTAAATGATAATTTGTTTTAAACACTTTCTTTGGTCAATAATTTTTCGAACGTCCTTTCTGTCGTGATAAAGAAGTCACGTTTCTGGGACAACTCTTTTCCAATCTTCAAAAACGCCTCCAGGAATGCGTTCAAATCGTCCGAACACATTTTTGGAACAACTTCCGTGGCCAATTTTGCCAGAAGATGGGAAAACTTTTCGATAGGCCACACCCCATTCATTAGCAAACTGTTCGGAACAAGTGCAATTAGATAATTCATAACTGCCCATTTCCTGAGGCAGTGTCGAACACATGCACCAAGGACCGTTTCGTCGTCAGCGTCGTTGTGGTTCCGAAAATCTTCCCGGTTGCCAATTTATGCAACCGTTGCAGAAAGTCATACCGAGGACACGGTTCCGAATTTCAGTGATATCGAATGTGTGGTATTCTCGAAAGGACATATTTAGGAATAGCTCTGCTTCTAAATAGTTATGTTTTCGAGAAAGATGCACATAGAAGTTCAGGTGGATGTGATAGGAAATTTTGCTCAGGGCTATGCAGCCGATGAATAATAAGCTTAAATATGAAACATACATAATTTTATGCTTTATCATTGAGAGGAGATATGGTTAAAATGTAATGAGAACAATTTAAATTAAAAGGTTGTTTATTTGAGGTGCCGTAGTCCAGGGTAAGATGTATCACTTTTTTCTTTATTTTTTGATATTTTTTTTTTCTTTCATGGGTACTGAGGCATATTTCATAATTTTAAAACCAGTGCTAGACTCTTATGAACATAAAACATGGTTGCAGAAAATTATTAGACTACTTTAAATTTGATTTAAAAATCGATTTCGTCTTTGTTCAGAATTTTAAGCTTTGGGGTAACATTGATCAGTCTCTATTTTGACAGTTTCAACGAGTTTTCTTGATCATAAAGGATACAAAACAGGCAGTTTGGAACAAACTATAAAATAAATCATGAATCTCTACAAAATTGAACACAACACTTTCGATGGCTCAAATATACTAAATTTGTAACTTTAGGTCCAGTGATTTCTGAGATATTCAATGCTGAATTTCGGTGTTTCTTGGTTTAGATTTCTCCGCGGTAAAAAAAAACATCGCGATCCTTAATGTGTTAAGGCCGAACAACAATTGAGACCCTCAGAGCCAAAGGGGTATAAGTGACAAAATGGTAAATTTTGAGTTAATGATGCCAAAAGATTCTTCATATTTCAATCTATATTTGGTGATTTTTTCAGATTTTTCGAACTTTATTTACATACTTTTACGTTCGAGAGCAAAATACAAATTTTCGAAAAATATATAGAAAATTGCTATACACAACAACTTAAAAGCGTGTTTTCTCGAAATAAACTTTAATGCACTTATACCCCTTTGGCCCCAAGGGCCTCAATTATAATTGAAAGATGGACAATGATGCTGCATAAATTAAGGGGCTAAATTATTAAATTTTTAATTTTCCTTCAAACTTTAATGTTCGATAGAGATTCTAGACTTTTGTCCTAGACCGGCTTACTACTGAAAAATGTCCTTATTTTTTAAATAACAAAAATAAACCTTAAAATCCAACAAAAACTCCACCGAAACTATACATTTACCAAGAAAAAAAGTTGAAATCTCACATAAATCAAATTGCTGCTTCAAAACACTTTGATTTCATCAGGAAGAGTGTTAGTTCCAAGCCTTCGAAAAAAAAAGATATTTTAAGATTTTGAAACAACATTTTAAGTTACATTTGATATTTTCAAAAACAAATCGAGCTTTTCCCGATTTGAAACTCAACTTATAGATTTTTAAACGTAGAAAACAGTTTTTAGAAATTTTAACTTTAGATATAGTTATTTATGATTACGTGGAAAAATTTCATGATGATCAAAGTTATCCCGGTGATCAATGTGACCCCATGTTACGGAATATAAAACTTAAAAATAATAAAAATAAAAAAATGCTTACGTGCTTATTGAATTAGATCTGAAAAGAAACAACAATTTTTTTTATTTGAAGAGTTTCCAGCATAAAATCCCGTTTTCTAAAATTGTTTTCGTAAGAAGCATTTTTTTAAGGTTTTTATTAATCAAAAAATTGATTTGGCATTGAATGTACAATGAGAGGCGACCGATACAGGATATTGTTTTTTTTTTTTAATTTCAATAATTTCAGTTATGAGCTTTTAAAATTAAAGAACCCAGAGTGTCCTGATTTCACGACCAAGGAAACAAAAATTTCGGGAATTCCTAAATTGCGGAAATGCTTAAAAAATACGAGATTTATTGAATGACTTCGAGTCAAGCAAATCAACTTCTATGATAGTGAAAAATATGTCTCAATTATTTCTAATTTTTGCAGCAAAAAACAGTCAATATTGTTGGTTAAAGTATTAACACACTATGTTTTTGAATACATATCCTATTTTATTTCTTACCGTCTAATAGATAAATTTAAAAAAAAAGTTAAACAAAAATTCGATTTCAAATACCTGGGTAACAGGATATTTGAAATTTATGCCAAAAAAGGATAATCTTTAAATTTGCTCATAAAATTTTTAGGGCATTCAAACAAATTGAAATATTTTGCAACACAACTACTAAAAAAACCAGATTTTTCAGCACGTATCCGGGCTGCAAAATACAGGCTATTGTTAGATACAAAATCCGGGCATTGGATTCCAAAATGTCGACCAAAAGTCCAGGCTATATCCGGGCAAAGGACACCTCTTTTTTTTAATTAAGAATTAAAATAAATAATTATCTCATCAAACTTTAATGTGTAACAACAATACTCTAACTTTGAAAAAATATAAAAAAAATTTTTGGGTTTTTGAATTTTTTATGAAAAATTTAACAAAATTTGTCTTACACATCTTTTTATATCGTTTTCAAATGTTTCCAGCATGAGACAAAATATTTCAAAAATATATATTCCAATATCTTAACCGTTGGAAGATAAACTGCATAATGCAATAATTTCAGAGCAATGATCAACTATTTAAAAAACATTTTTTATAAAGATATATTTTTTGTTCAGTTGATTCCTTGAGTTTAAAAAACATGTCTGTCATCTTAATGAATCGTGATCTTTGTGTGGATTCTAAAAACTTTAATTTATCCAATAATAAAGGTTTATCCCATGATTTACCAGGCAACAAGGCTTATAAGTTTGATTTTATAAAAAAAAAATAGACATTTCCTCCTTTAAGTATGCATTTAAATTAGGGTTGAAGACATAGTTTTGAAATTCTCTTAACCATAGACATATAAACTGAGCAAACAAAGGGCCAGAGCATCTTACAGTGAGCTAAAATTTGATTTAAGTAAGGGGTAGAATCTATGTTAGTAAAAAACAAATTATCATGCGCTGGTAGAGGTTATATCAGGCGCTATCCAAAATTTTTAATCAGGGAAGTGATAAAAAATTGAAAAAAATATTTAACAGTTTCGTCTCGCTGGATGATAAACATGCCTGAGTTCATTACTACAAGGAAAAAAAGCTGCTCTCCGGAAAAATAAACAAAATGCGGATGTCAAATAATTGGTTGAATATTTGGACAACTAGTGGTGAAATCTCATTTTATTGTGTGCAATTAAAATACAATAACAGTACAATTACAATACAATTGCAATACAATTACAATACAATTACAATACAATACAATTACAATACAATTACAATACAATTATAATACAATTACAATACAATTACAATACAATTACAATACAATTACAATACAATTACAATACAATTACAATACAATTACAATACAATTACAATACAATTACAATACAATTACAATACAATTACAATACAATTACAATACAATTACAATACAATTACAATACAATTACAATACAATTACAATACAATTACAATACAATTACAATACAATTACAATACAGTTACAATACAATTACAATACAGTTACAATACAATTACAATACAATTACAATACAATTACAATACAATTACAATACAATTACAATACAATAACAATACAATAACAATACAATTACAATACAGTTACAATACAATTACAATACAATTGCAATACAATAACAATACAATTACAATACAATTACAATACAATTACAATACAATTACAATACAATTACAATTCAATTACAATACAATTACAATACAATTACAATGCAATTACAATACAATTACAGTACAATTAAAATACAATTACAACACAATTACAATACAATTTCAATACAATTAAAATGCAAAAATCCAGTGTTTAAGAAAAAACGCTTTACGAACCAATTTAATATTTCGGAAAATTAATGCACATAATTTCTTCACTGGTTTAAATTGAATCATCCAGAACGCTCTCCATTGAAAGTGACAATAAAATAAAACGAACTTCTAAAGTTCAACTTTTATCAAGCTGTCGTAGGAATGGAAAGCACTAAATAATCAGCAAAATTTAGATATCAGATACGACCCCCGTTAGAGACAGCGATAATAATATCGTTGATGTTGATGATGATGGTTATTATTATCATGGCGGCGATAGCGCCAGTAATGATGAATGGCAATACACATTCTGTATTCGATAGCGAAATTGCCACCCACTTTGGCAAAGCCTTCCAAATTTTCGCTCGTTTGCCGCCATCGCTTGATAGTAATTTGGAGCTACGTAGCGTAGGCACATACATATAATAGAATTATTCGAAGCTCCTCTACATAAAATAGAGCGAGATTGCTCTCGCAAGATAGGGCTACAAATAATTGGATCAATTCCATAATTCAGTCTGAATCGAAGCGGAAGCGGCAATCTCCAGTAATCATCTTGAGTCATTGTTAATGGAAAAAGAAGGCGTTCCTCTCGAGGGTTCTATTTTAAGCTATCCAACTCATTCGTTGAGACGAGAGTTTAAGAGAAGATCATAATCACAAACTTCAGTCTTAATTTAGAAGAATAAATTTTAGTAAGATTAGAAATCACTCTCAAACAATTCTGTGACTCATTCATTTTTTTGGGAAATTAAATTTAAGTTGATTCGAAATCAAATGAATCTGATATCTGTAAATAAACAACATTTTTTGGAAACTCTATTCCCGAGAATACGATTTCAGTTTTCCAATCAATTCTCCAACAATAAATGTTAAATTTGTGCAAAGTTTTTCCCAGGTTGATAAACGGCTTTTTTTTCTCTCTCTCCGGTTAGAAAATTGTAAAGCAAGCGAATCGGCGCTGTTCATATTTCTGTCTAAATTGTACATCAATTGAAAACCCTCGCTCAAGGGAAAAAACTTTTCCATTTAAGGCAATCGTGAATGTGTACCACATACCTCCAGAGGAGATAATCAAGATCCCGAAAATGCAATAAAAATCGCAACTTTCAAAATCAATAACCACTCGACAGCGTGGGAAACCGAAGGAAGAAAAAATCCCAAATATCAGGAGCATCAATTCAGAAGCCAGAAAAAAAAAAGATTTTATCGTTCGCTTTGCTTCCGAAACAACGAAGCGGAAGGAACCGAAAAAAAAGTAGACAAAGAATCCAACTTGTAGAAAGACTTCCACCAGAAGTTTTTACGCTCGGATTCGATTCCGAGAACGAGCGTCTTCTTTTGCGAAGAGAAAAATCCATTTTTCCACCGGAACGACGGATCTTTCTCGGACGATGAAGAACGTCAAAGTTGCACCTTTTAAATCTCGGTGTTCCTCCCCGAAACTTAAACGGCTGGTGACTCTGCGGGAGATTGTCGATCAAGATTTCTCCTTTGCAATTATCTGACATTGCTTCCCCAAGACCCTCTTTCAGCTTTTCTCTAGATGGTTTCCATCAATTTTTCCGGGTCCATTCTCGCCGAGCACCCAGCTGCTGGCCAAATTCAATCTTCAATGTTCGTCCAAAGTTAAGCCTAAGGAAAAACAACGGAACGCGAAAAGATAAACTTCTTCGTTCCCAACCACTTCCGTTTCCTAACCTATCCCGCCCCAAAAACAAGTGTTGGCAATTGAACTTTTTGATTAAATTTATGGCTCATCAAATTGAAATAAATTAGCGCTCGCTGGAAGCGCGTTCGAGAAATTTAACTATGGGATGCAGCTTCTGCAAATACGATTAGATTGGGTTTGGAAACGTTTATCAACGAGGGCAACGAGGGCTTTTCAACATTCAACTTCAGTAGTTTAAAGTTTGATATTTGTTCGAAACAAGATTCCAGAATTTTAATTTTTGAGTTTAGTAGAACCTTTAATTGAATAAGGTTATACAAGTCAGTTGAACGAGATTGTATATGCGAACTTATGTCGACTTAAGATTTTGTAACTATTGGAATAAAAATAACTAGAAATTGGTTAGAACATGGAACAACGAGACCACCGGTTACGACAATGGCATGATTTAAGGTAGGTTAAGCTTCCGAATATTAAAGTGGAAGCAAATAAGAATTCTTTTTTAAGGGAATTCAAGGCAGATTCATAAAAAAAAGAATCTAAAAAATGGCGACTTTGTGCAGGTGATTTTTTTTTCAAATATATGCAAATTCAAGGCAGATCCATAAAAATGGCGCTTTTGTGCATGTGAAAAAGTGTATTGCTGAAATTTGGGTGCACTCGGTCTGAAAATGTAAGAAATCTTTAAAATTGTTTTCTTGGGGGAATATTTACAGGATAATTGTCGGATGTTGATGATTCCAGAAATTGCAAAACTTCGCAAACGTTTCGACGAGGCTTATAAGAAGCAGCAAAAATAAAGTTCCAACGGTTTTTGTGAAGATGGACTGATTCGAAGCACAATTTGGAAATACAAATTCCCTGAGAGGGGCAGTACTTGACTGAAAGTACAAACCCCCTGAGAGAGACAGCACATTGAAATGAAGTACAAACCCCCTCAGAGGAACAGAACTATGAGAGGGGCAGTACTTGATTGAAAGTACAAATACCCTGAGAGGAGCATTTCTTGACTGAAAGTACAAACCCCCTGAGAGGGGCAGTACATTGGAATGAAGTACAAACTCTCTGAGAGAGGCAGTACTTTGAAATGAAGTACAAACCCCCTGAGAGGAGCAAGATTACATTGGAATGAAGTCAAACCCTCTGAGAAGGGCAGTACATTGAAATGAAGTACAAACCCCCTGAGAGGAGCAGTACATTGGAATGAAGTCAAACCCTCTGAGACGTAGTTTTACCTCCCCGCAGAGTGGAAACGTGTCTACAGACTTGTCACCTGTAGATGTACGGCCAAGAGAACTACACGTCACACTTGGTACAGTCAGCTACCGACGGGCTGCGTGCCGAGTGTGGCAAAAACGTGGTGCGACTGGGCACCCTGGTACCAGTGCAGTGCTCAGTTGCAAGAGGGAGGGGTCGTAACGTGTATCGGGTAGTCGCGACCCCGATATGCGGGACGACCAAATGTTTGGCGAGTTTCGATCGATCTGCCTTTTGGGGAGGTTCCTGGCCCCGATTCGCGGATACGATTGACTCACGACAGACAGAGGGGCCTTGTGCCGTAACTTGTGGCGCCCAGTGGATGGGCCTCAGGATAAGTCTCTAAGAGTCGAGATGGAGAAAAAGGATGTGTGGTTATCTCCGGACCCGAGGAGAGGCGAGTTGTTCTCGTCTCGAATTGGGTCAAGAGACGTGATGATCGAGGGCTCTCGAGACACGAGGAGAGGGGGGTAGAGTCGCCTCGAATCGTGTCAAGAGGATGAGTGTGAGAGGGTCTCGAGTCGTGAGGAGAGGCGGGTCATGACGTCACGAATTGCGACAAGAGGCCGCATGTGGGACTCGAGTCACGAGTAGCGGCGAACGGACTGCCAACCCGTAAGTCGTGAATCGTGACAAAGAGTGGATGAGATTGCTGGTGTAATACGAATAAAACGAGTAGTTGCCGTGGAGCGCATTGCGCGAGTATGGTCTCCCATCCCTGGGTACAGCCTTCGCTGCAGGTCCGGATGGGAATTATGGCCAGAGGCCCCAGGTGGATTTTATGGCGTAGGGTAACATAGTATCATGAGTCGTCCAATTGCACCCATGGACAAAGAGTAGCAAACTGGGGGGACGCGGTGGCTCGCCGTGCCTTGGAATGCAATCCGTAAAAAGGATTTACCACCTGGGTGATCAACTAATAAAAAAAACCCTCTGAGAGGGGCAGTACATTGAAATGAAGTACAAACCCTCTGAGAGGGGCAGTACATTGAAATGAAGTACAAACCCTCTGAGAGGAGCAGTACATTGAAATGAAGTACAAACCCCCTAAGAGGAACAGAACTTGAATGAAAGTACCAACCCAATGAGAGGGGCAGTACTTGTTTGAAAGTACAAATCTCCTGAGAGGGGCATTACTTGACTGAAAGTACAAACTTCCTGAGAGGGGGTACTGATTGAAATGAAGTACAAACTCTCTGAGAAGGGCAGTACATTAAAATGAAGTACAAAACCCCTGAGAGGAGCAGCAGTGCATTGAAATGAAGTGTAAACTCCCTGAGAGAGGCAGTACATTGTAATGAAGAACAAACCCCCTGAGAGTGGCCGCACATTAAAATGAAGTACAAACCTTCTCAGCAGGGCAGAACTTGATTGAAAGTACAAATCCCCTGAGAGAGGCAGTACTTGACTGAAAGTACAAACCCCCTCAGAGGAACTGAACTTGAATAAAAGTAAAACCCAATGAGAGGGGCAGTACATGTTTGAAAATACAAATCTCCTGAGAGGGGCATTACTTGACTGAAAGTACAAACCTCCTGATAGTGGCAGCACATTGAAATGAAGTACAAACCCTCTGAGAGGGGCAGCACATTGAAATGAAGTACAAACTTCCTGAAGGGAGGCAGTATAAGAATCAAAGTACAAACTCTCTGAAAGAGGCAGTAGATACGTGATTGAAAGTACAAACCCCTTCCAAGGAGTAGTACTTGTTTGAAAGTGCATACCCTTTGAGAGGGGCAGTGCATTGAACTGACTGCGCCATTGTCTTAACTGGTGGTCTAGTTGTTCCGTATTCAAACCAATTTCCGTGCTTGCGATATAGCTCAGTTGGCAAGTCCGTTGTCTCCTGAGCCGATGTCCGCAAGTTCGAGCCCAGGAGTAAACATCGAACACAGTTGTACCGTATAAGTTTTTCAATAACGATCCGCTAACTGCACCGTTGATAGAGTCGCGAATGCCATAAAGATGGTAAAACGACTATAATCGAATAAAAAAAAATTGAAATTACATGCACCAATGCCTAAATAAGCTTTATTAATCAAAATACATACATTTTACATTTTTTCCAATGTTTCCTGGGAATTCCCGAGAAATTGGCCGTCAGATTTTCCAAATCCTGGGAATTTTGAAAATTGATCGGGAAATGGACACTCTTATTTCAAATAAATATTGTAACATTTTTGGATAGACAATTATTTCGACTGATTGACCCAAAATTATCGTCTTTCTCTCTATTGAAGTCCTCTATATCGAAGGAAAATAATTTTTTTTATCATAAGGTGGCCGAAAAAATCCGGGTAATTTTGAATAAAAACCCTGGCAGATTCAGGCATTTGATTTCAAAATTGACGATCGAAATTCCGGGCAACATCCGGGCAAATTTGGTTGAAACCCAGAAATGACTCAACAAAAATCAAGAAAAAGAATGTGTAAATTTTTTTTCAACAAAGCTCATTGACAGATTTTCAATCTTGTTAAAGGCTTCAAAAAAATCTTTCATGATAATATTTACACAACTTGCTCAAAAAATTTCGTCTTGGACGCTTAAATTAAAAATTTCTACTAGGCAATTTTATTTTTGTTTGATTTGCCAAAATGAAGTGAATAAATCCGGGCAAAATCCGGGCATTTTTCAATGAAATCCGGTCAATCGAGCCGGGTTGGACTGTTTTCAAATTTCATATTAAATATCCGGGCTAACCCAGACAAAACCAGGCAATCTGGAAACCTTATTGATTCAGCTAGGACAAATGCCAATAAATTTAATTTCAAAATATTTAAAGGATCTCATCGAAATTCAAAATTTATTTTGGTTAACGGAGTATTGAACCAAAGAACAACTTTTTGTCACAAACAGATTTTTAATTTCATTGTTAAAAAGTTCTATTAATAAACAACATTCGTTTGAAAAGTTAACATGAAAAAGTGTGAATTTTTTTTTTCATTCCACTTTCCCGATTGAAATGATTGCTCAAACATATCTTAACGAGATATTTATATTTTATTTAACTAGTTATGGTTTTCCAAGAAGAATTGATGTAAATGTTTTTTTTTTGCACACATAATTATTTCTATTTTAAACGCTATTCGTTTAAAAATTTACTTCCAAAAGGGATGTATAAAGCATTCTGTGAAAGTTTTTGAAAGATTAGCAACATTGGAAAATCTACTTTCATGTTCAAACCTAAACGTAATTGATTTTTTTAGAAGACTTATTGTCTTAATCTGCAATTTAGAACTACAATCAAAACTCAGTTCCACAAGTGAGAAACAGAGACCAAATTTAATAACATTATCAAAACCAACATATAACAAAAAAAAACACTCGAATGTAAACAATTAGACAAAAATAATTTAGTAAATTGAAGAATATTTTAGAAAAATGCTTTTGATTTTCAATTAACAATGCACAGTAATTCAGAACGGGAGTTTAACTAGACAAAATTTATATCGCAGAAACTTTAAAATTTAGGAAAACAGTTTCTGGTGTATTTTCAAAGAAAATAACCTTTTTTGAAACTTCATTTAACAATATTTGAATAAATTTGACAAAAATGGCGACAAACGGTGATAAATTGTTCATTTCACTATTTTATTGCATTTATGATAAAAAATGATAAAAATGCAACTTTGTCATTAGAAATAAAAGAGCTCTTCTTTGCAGGGTCAGTCTTTTAAAATTATAATTGACCAATACAAAGCTGTTTTTGTACGGTTTTTTTTGTGCGCATTCTTATTCGATGAAAAGGCTTAGAAGACACAGCTCAAACATAAATACATTTAATAAAAATTGAGCTTAAAAACTGTATTCTGACACTCTCTAATATTTCATCATTGAAAAAATCAAAGCGCGCTTAGTGATCGTCATATGAATTTTACGTCCTGGACCAAGTGGCTTCAAAAGTTATTGGCTGCAGCTTTGTAGAAAACTATTTAACTCTATCTTGCAGATGCAGTTTTGGATTCCTTAAGCCAGATTGAGACATGAATATCAATAAAATTCACATTAATATTGAAGATATATGTATGCTTCATATTTAACGATTTTCAAACCAAACTTTTTATTCGTATTTTATTGCTGGAAATTTTAATTCGAAGTATATTATACTATACTTTATAAGTAAAAAGGAAAATATTTTTAAATCTTGAAGATCAAATGATAAATCTAAGAGGATTTCATTTCTTTGTACAGCACTTGGAAAAATAAAAATTCAGGATTTAAAGAAAAAAAAAATAAAGACAGTATATATCGAATTTTGGTTGAACCTTTGATAATATTTGAATGAGAATTTCTGATGTCCCTTACAAGCTTCTTGAGAGTAGTTTTGTCTACGAACATATTAAAAAGATATAAAAAATGTAAAATAAATTAATTGATTTTTTTTTCATACGAAGCTTGCAGAAGACATTAATTATTGATTCAAATTTAATGTGTTTTTTTTATTTTGAAAAACTAGAATAATTGGATTTTGTACACTTTATAAACAACTGTGTATATAAAGGTTGCCAGAATTTTTCCGGGCCGGCAAATTCGGGCAATTTTTTATAGAATCCTGGCAAAATCCGGGCATTTGATTTTAAATGCGGGCAAATTTTGATAAAATCCAGAAATTACTCAACAATAATTAAGTTAAAAAAATTGAAAAAAAAATTTTTTTTTCATCAGAACTCATCTACAGATTTTAAATCGTATTAAATGTTTTCGAAAAACCTTTCATGATTATTTTTATAAAACCTGCCCAAAAAATTTCGTTTTCTAGGCAAGAATTTAAACAAAATGCAGCACAATTTGTTTTTTTTTGGTTTCGTCAAATAAAGTAAATAAATCCGAGTAAAATTTGGGGATTTTTTTAGAAAATCCGGGCATCCGGGCCGGGATGGACAGTTCCCAAATAATGTATTAAATATCCGGGCAAACCCGGATAAAACTTTAGTTTATATGAACAGCATTTAGCAATAAAGTATTTTAAATGATTTTTTTTTCTTTTTATCCAAAACCCTTTTTTAACCAAATTCCTATTTTTAAAAGTACCTAGAGACTTAAATTTTAATTTGATTCTATCCAATTTTGTAAAATTAGGACTCTTTGGTTTTTTCGCTTTTTCTGTTAGAATGGTTGTCAATATGTTATGGAATGTCATTACAATATTTTAAATTATAAACAATTTTCATACGAATCTGATTATAAAGAACTCTTGAAGCGGTTATTTGAACAACAACAGAACTTCTGAGCATTTGAATACCAAAAATATAAATTTTAAATATTCAATCAACCATATTTTTCAAATCAAAGCTTAAAATTGAAACATGCTTACAAGTTAGTCTCCATTACAAGAAATGATACAATTTAAATATTTCAAAAGTTCAATTTTGATGATTCGATTATACATTGTGCGTTTTGGAAGCTGGTAGAGGGCAATAAAACGAGTGAAAAAATTACCGAACTGATGAAAAACGACGTGTATGGAATTTCATTTTTCTTATGGTTTTGAGATAGGCTTACCAGATACCTTCAGAAAACGCGAGACATTTCAAGAAAAAGCGAGACATACCTGAAAAACATTTGAGAAACTATTGAAACACTTATTTTGTGTTCCTTATATATGTTTTTTCAGCTAAAATAGTTCATAGAAAGTAAAAAAATATGGATAAATGAAATTCGTTTATAAAATATGATTCTGAAGAAAAATTCCATCTTTGAAAACTACGAACACTTTAGTCGAAAATGTGTTAGAAGAAGTTTTCTATTTGTTTACTTTTCCTCATTTAACGGATTTTTCAGAAAGTTTTAAACAAAATTGAATTTAAGATATTTTTAAAGAATTAAGAAATCGAAAGAAGAATCGTTATGCAGGTTTCAATAAATTTGTTTGAAATTAAATCAAGTTTTTTTTTCTACAGAAATGTCAAAAATATTTGTACTTGTACCATTTTTTAAAAATTTTTATAAACTGTTGAATCTTATTTTTTAAATCATGTTTATTATACTTCATTCAATTAAGGATTGATATTATGATGATGAAAATATTATTCCTTAACTGAATGAAGTATAATAAACAAAATCAGAATCTGTTTTTTTTTTTTTGGGTTTGTGATATTAGACTGAGTCGATTTGGGGTGATTTTGAAATTTCTCAAACCCTGGGGTCTTAAAAGCTTCGTCTTGGTCCAAAACTAATCCATGATTTTTTGCAAAATATTTAAGTAACGTTTACATGAGTAAATTGTAACTTTTAAGTTTGTATGGGAAAATTGAATATTTTGTACTGAAAAATCAACATAATTTTTATTTCGTCTGTGGAACCGAACCAGCTGATGGCTTTTGTACCAATTTTTAAAATTTCTAAAGAAAATATACCGCTGAACAACTTTGTCGAAGACTGTAACTTCGTATCTTATTAAGAAAAAAAGTTATTAGCTGTTTAACAGGGGTATGTCTTTTTGCACTGATCTATATATATAAAAATGAATTTCTGTCTGTCTGTCTGTCTGTCTGTCTGTCTGTCTGTCTGTTCCCTATAGACTCGAAAACTACCGAACCGATTTGCGTGAAACTTGACAGATGGGGGTATTGGAGGCCGGGGAAGGTTCCTATAATAGTTTGGGACCCCTCCCTCTTCCTGGAAGGGGGGAGGGGGTCATATAAATAATGATAAGTCGTCATAACTCGAGAACTGATAATGCAAATGGAACCAAATTTGGCATGGGAGTGTATTTTGGTATGAGTAATGTTTCTATGATGGTTTGGTACCCCTCCCTCCTTCCAGTGGGGAGATAGGAAAGGGGGAGGGGGCCTACCTTACAGTTTTTTACATATCTGGAGAACTAATCAAGCAAATGGAACCAAATTTGGCTTAGAAGGGAAGTGGAATACGAGAAATCGTTTTATGATTATTTCAGACCCCTCCTTCTTTCCAGTGGAGATTCAGGAAGGAAGGGAGGGGTCTTTATCTCATTTTGTATTACATAACTTGAACACTATTCGATCAAATGAAACCAAATTTGGCTTGGAAGGGTTTTTGGGAACGATAAATAGTTCTATGAATAATTGGTACCCCTCCCTCCTTGCAGTGTGGAGATAGAAAGTGGGGAGGGGGCTCCTTTACAATTTTCAGAACTACTGGAAAACAAATCAAGCAAATTAAACCAAATTCGGCATTGAAGGGTATTTGATAACCAGGAATGATTCTATGATATTTTGAGAACCCTCCGTTATTCCAGTTGGAAAATCTTAAGGGAGGAGGGTGCTTTCCTACAATTTTTTACATCTCTCGGGAAATTACCTAGCAAATGGAACAAAATTTGGATAGGAAGGAGAAAGGAGGGCTGCTAAACAAATTTTCGCATAATTCGAAAACTAATAGAGCAAATGGAAATAATTTTGGCATAGGAAAGCATTTGGATACGTAAAATGTTTATTTGCTTATTTCAGACTTCCTTTTCCTTCAATTGGGGATAAAGTTAGGAAAGACGGGAGCTCATATACGATTGTTTTGCATAAAACAAAAAAATTTCTGACAAATGGAACGAAATATGACATGGGAAGAATCATACCATCGAGCAAATTGAACAGAATTTGGCATAGGAGTGTATTTTAATACACGGAATATTTAATATTGATCCCCTCCTTCCAGGTAGGGGATACGTAGGAAGTGGGGCTCCGAAAAAAATTGTATAGGATAACTCGACAACTGATTAAGCCAACGAAACCAAATTTGGCATAAGAGAGTATTTGAGCACAAGAAATGTTTTTTTTTTCCCGTGGTTTAGCAACTCTTCCCTTCATTCAGTTGAACGATAAAAAGTGGGAAGAGGGTCTCTCATACATTTTATTTTTAATATTTCGATAACTAATCGAAAAAAATGGAATAAAATTTGTATGGGAGCATATTTGTGTACGGGAAATGTTTCTTCGATGGTTTGAGACACCCTTCTCTTGTCAAAGGGGAGATTTTTGAATAACTCGAGAACTTATCGAAAATGGAGCCGTATATGACATGGGATTGTTTTTGTATACAAGAAGTGTTTTTCGGATTTATAAGACCCTCCTTCATTCCATTAGGGATTAAGGAATGGGGGAGGTGGTCACTCTCACAATTTGTATAATAATTCGAGAACGAATAAGTAAAATAAGTTCCCCTTGACGTTGTTTTGCTACAACAAAGGTTTCTATGATAGTTTGAAACCTTTTGCACATTAAAAAGGGACAACGAAGAATTCATATACAACAAAAATATTTTAGCATAAGCTATAAACTTATGAAACAATGTAATCCAGAGTGATAAAATTTTTAATTTATTTATAACCAAGTACCACACATTTCAGTAACTTCTGGAAGGTGTAGCAAAGCACACCGGGTCAGCTAGTAAACAATAAATTCAATTGACATCCCTGCTTGAGCCTCGCGAAGTGTTACATGGAAAGTCGTCACGCAATACCTCGCTAGGCACCCTGCATACAAACCTAGAAGTACAAATTTACTCATGTAAACGTTACTTAAATTATTATTATTATTATTTATTTGAGACCTTTTAACCACCCGGGTTATTCGGGTCTATGACGTTACTTAAATATTTTGCAAAAAATCATGGATGAGTTTTGGACCAAGACGAAGCTTTATAGACCCCAGGGTTTGAGAAATTCCAAAATCACCCCAAATCGACTCAGTCTATTGTGATATAGCTCAGTTGGCAAGTCTGTTGTCTCCTGAGCCGATGTCCGCGAGTTCGAGCCCAAGAGTAAACATCGAACACAGTTGTACCGGATAAGCTTTTCAATAACGATCCGCCAACTGTAACGTTGATAAAGTCGCGAATGCCATAAAGATGGTAAAACGACTATAATCGAAACAAAAAAAAAAGAGTCTGTTTTTTCTTAAATAAATGTTTAATAGTTTATCAGCTATCAGTGATTGATTTCACTTAGAATCGACACATTTTAAGCCCTAATATCACCAAAATTATATGTGATAGTCCAAATTTGACAAAAGATTCGATTTCAAGAACCCTTAAATCTATCAAATAAATTATTAAAACAAATGTTAAAAATGCTTTTCCCTTGAGCTATCAATTAAATTTATTAACGTGTATATTAAAAAAAAAACCATCTTGAAAAGTTTTATCTTGTCTTTATAATCTTAATATGTTTTTATTTAATTTTCAAAAGAATTTACCATATTAAAAAGAACTTTTTTTACAATTTAAAATAAATTTTCAAAATATCGAAGTCAATTTTTGAAATTTTTAAAAAATATTTATGTTTAGTTTGTCCATGTTTTTCACTTCAGAAACATCGTTTTGAAAAAAATATCAATGATTTACCGAAAATATCATTGATTTTACATATGTTGTGATCTGTTTTGGAAGTTTTGATTTATTTTATCAGTGAAATTCCTTATTTATAGAGTTTCCCAAATAACATTTAAAGTTTAAAGTGAATGTTATGATCTATTAATAAGAAAATTGGAAGAAAAAATGGATATAAGAAGATAAGAAATAAATGCCAGGAGTTGAAAACAATCTAGAAGAGATTATATTAGAACCGTTTTCATTAAGCACGTACAACTATTTCAATATGGTAGAATCGGAGAAGGTTGAGTCTATCACAAAAGTTTTATCAGTAAAAAGTGGAATATTTTGAGAAAAAAGCGGGACGGAGGGACATTTTCTTAAAAAGCGGGACAGGTCCGTCTTTTGCGGAACGGATGGCAACCCTATTTTAAGCCCACTCACAACATACGAAGTGTCATAAAAGCAAACAAATTGGAACAGGTTATCGGAAATTTGAATATTGTCACACGAATGTTCCATTCAGAATATATAATCCACACACACACACAAAGGAATATTAACATTTCTTTTATCTTTTTCAGGCTACTTCCCTATCAATTGCCATTTTCTTGAAGATGGGAGACTGGGCGAGTCGCTGTCAAATTCTGGACTCGTTATATTCGTTTTTACGACCAAACTTTCGCTCAACGGGGTCACAATTTCTTTCCGGGGGCCAGATATTGTTTCCTTCCCGGTCATAAAGTTAAAGTGTGTATTCGATTTCTTTTTATCATTCCTGTTGGTTTCGACCCAAGGAGCCAAGAGATTTTTTCGTTTTATTGAAGAACTTTTTTCAAACACAGGTGAATCTAAAGATTTATTAACTTTATTTGAGGGTTTTCAAATTGTGGAAAGTATTTCCAAAAGAGAGAGGCAAATCCCTTGACGAGGTTGGATTAGTCAAGAACTTTTTAGCTTTTCAATACCCATTCAATTCGTTGCACTTTGTTTTTTGGTAAAATGTTTTGGGGAAAGCACAATAAAAACGATATTAAAGAAGATTTAAGCCTTATAGCTGTGCCAGCTGGCGAAGCCAAATATGACAGCTGAACACATTTGATTGCATCTTTGAATGATGTTTTTTTTTTTCGAATTCACGAACGGTATTGTTCGATTGATTTTGAATAAAGTGTTTGCTTACAGTTTTCATTTCATTTTTCTTCAATGATAGATTTGAATAATTTTTTTTTACAAACCAAATGAGAGAATACTACTTCCAAAATGTGTTGAGGCTTTCTTCATGTAATGCAATTATGTTAAAAAAGGAGACACAAGAAGGGAACAATTTGAACTCATCATTAAGACAACGCAAACATTCAAAAAAGGGTAAGCTTCATTCTAACTTGTTTCGGTTGTTTTTTTGTGTTCTCAAAAAAAGAACAAATGCAAGACAAGAAAAATTTCGTAAGAGCACCGGAAAACATAAACGATCTCAAAGTTTTACCCGGGATGTTTTAATTATGCTAACACGGTTCGCGTTTTATTTTGGCCTTCTTCCCCTTAGAGCATCCTAATTATCGAGTAACACCTTGTTGGCGTTTTGTGTTTCTTTTCGGTGTTGGAAAAACAACTCGTTATCTTTTTGAATTCGGAAATGACTTCAATTAAAACCTTATTGTTTTGAAACGCGTTTTTATGATTAAGAAATTTTTGAAATAAAAAGTAATTTTTAAGCAAATTAAAAAAAAATAAATTCTGAAAAATCAAATGCAATTAAAATGTAATCAACCCTTAAGTCATTTATTTCGAACTTTACATCGGGCAAAAGCCTCTTTTATAATTTGTGGTAGAATTTTTTGAAACATGTTTTTGCACATCAAAATGTGTTTTTCAGTTCTATTACACGGAGAATAAAAAAAAGGTAAAATCTACCGAGAAGCAGAGGTAATTTTTTTCCACCCCTCTTTTGAGGTAAATTTTACCTTTTTTCATTCACCTAGCAAAACGGTAAATTTTACCTTTTTTTCATTCACCTAGCAAAAAAGTAAATTATACCTTTTTTTTAATTCACCTAGCAAAAAGGTACATGTTTTATATTTCAGTTGGTTTGTATCATTGGAATACTATCTATTCAATAACAAAAGCCCAGATTCATTCATATTGATTTTTTATTCATTTTCGCTCGAGTTTCTGCAATTATGTATGTCTTCTATATAAACATTATCTAACATCTAATGGCAATATTGGTGAATATGGAATATTTTCGTGAGCTGTTATCTGATTCATTGAATGCAACGAGTCTTATCAAAACTTAAGTTTCGGGTGAAGCTAACGGCTTTCGGTGGAACCTTCAAGAAATCCTCTCAACTTAAAATGGGCAAGGCAACCAATTTAGTTCCATCGTTTCGCTGCCGATCCACTACTGCTGGCAACTGGCATTTGACCTTTGCAATTTGCAGGAGACGAATCTCTACTCAAACCGGGTAGCTTCAATCGGACATCCTATCGCCAGGGTTCCTGTGCGCCTATACGAATGATAGATAACAGAAATGCGATATTCAACATTACAGGAATTTGACCAGACTTTTATAAGAAAAAATCACTAACCGTATTGTTTTGATTTCCGATTGAATCCGTTTTGTTGTCATAGCGTTTCGAAGAGCAACTTTAATCCGAATTAACAGCATTGCAAATATTTATCAGCCTCTTGCATACGGCACGATGGGCGACTGGCTTCCGCTTTGTCGGAAATAACCCGGTGGTTCTACGTCGGCCTAAAAATAAAACATGTTGAGTTTTTTTTCTTGAACATGCATCGTCATTCACCGACCGGCTCAAAACCCTTAAGAGCAAGTCCAATGGTGTTGAGAAAAAGTGGTAGGAATTTTGAAGTCTGTAGCACAGATGGGAATTTTTCTATCGTGAAATATAGACCAAAAAAGTTGGCCGTCCACCGGTGTGATAGAATACGAAGGTATAAAATCGAAAGCAACCAGCGATGCCAAGTGAATTTGCTTTTCAGTAATTTTACTGACTTTTTTTATTTTGAATTCACCGTTTGAAAATTGAAAACAAATTCATTTTACTTGATCATTAACTTGAAATAGTACCTAGTGTCAATATGAAAATTTTATTATTTATATGTATGACCAGGTATTGTTTAAGTTATAATGCATTCCAATATTAAACTGTATTCTGCAGGATTAGGAGTTTTGTGTTGGAGTGCATTTGATTACACGAGTAGATAAAGTTTTTAACTCTTCCTAAATCATTTTCAAAGTGATAATTAAGCAAGTGACGTATAAAAAGTATAGGTAATTCAAACACAAGCTGAATTTTACTCCCGATTCGACGCCTACGTTTGATCTGATTGACACTTGTCGAATTAACAGCGAGGGTTACGTTTTCTAAATATGATGGATCCATTAAAGGCGGCGTTCCGAACTTGTTATCGGACATTCCGTCGGAATATCTTTTTCAAATAAAAAAACGAAACAATTTCCTACTCCTGAAAACCGCTCAAACAAAACAAACAAGCAGAATTTATTTATTCACCCAGCTATCTGGCATCTCTGCGCCTCAAAATGTATTTGATTGGCAAGGGCATGAATAAAATTGGCTGTAAGTTTGAAAGAGTTGAATAACTTCATTGCAATTCGTATCAATTTAAGTGATAAAAGATTTAAAAAAAAAAAAGAAAATATCACTTTATGTTTAAATCCTGAAATTGCTCAATTTCCTTTATTTTCCCCTCAACTGAGGTTTTGAGCATAAGTTAGATGGCAGCACCGAAGCGTTTCATGCACGAATACTGTATTGCAACGCCGACTCTATCACTCGGTTCGGTGTTGCAAAACATCGTGTTTTTCTATCACCCTCCGCCAAAAAGTGTTATACGATACAAATTTTGCAGCGCGAAACTGTTCGAATATCAAATTTTCCCAACACCGGTGGACGGCAAATGTGTTGTGATGTGATGTAAACCTTCGAAATTTCCAACTCCATCTCAACCAGTGAACTTGCTCTAAGGTTCAATTTCCAAACAGAAATATTAAAACGGAATTTATAATTATTGAATAGCTTACCTGCCGCCGTATTTCGAGCGATGACCGGACCGACACAGCTTCCGCCTCCCAAACAACGAAAACTTTTTCGTGGTGATCCGGCCATTTAATCACCGTTTTTCTTTCCTTTATACTCCTCCGGGTATTGGTAACGAAAATTTGAAGGTTCCGAACCCGAATACACTCCAACAGTTCAGCTTGGAAGAATAACACGCAGGAGCACCTCAACTTGTTGTGGCCGCGGGGAGAGATGAATAATGGAAGCCTAACCCGGTTTCGGAACGGTTTTCAATGGATCCGTTCTTGATGAGCAGTATATCGATGGAATATCATAATGCATCATTTTAGCACCCTGGAATGTATTTAAATATATTATACTAGCTGATTTTACCCGGCCTTGCTCGGGTTCACAAAAGATATTAATCAAAATGAGTCGTTTGATTTTTTGAAACGTTGGAAGCTTTATATTCATCATTTTAAGAAATTGGGCCCATGTTTGGCCACGTAAGTTTTGTAAGTCTTTTAAAAGTTTTTATTAAGATTATTCACTGTGTTTATCGATTTCACTTTTTTGGAAGAAGCTTATAGTTTTAAGCATTATGAATTGAATTTCAGAATAATTTCCTTCTACTCTATCACAAAAAACTTTAATCTCTTTTGGAGACTATCCCACTTTTCAAGATGAATGATCTCCCTGTACAATGGTATATTTAAGTTTTATTTAATTAAAAATTTCTAAAAACACTTCCGAACCTTGTTGAACTATGTTTAAGACTCATTTGGCATGTTTTCAATTGTATGTGTGCTTTCTTCGCTTTTTTAATTTAACACTGTTTTTCTTAAATGATGAAAGTTGCACTAACAGTTTCTTGGAGTTATCGAAAAGAAATCATCTCTGAACCGAAATAACCATTTAAATGTTATGGAAATGGTCTTATTTGAGTTCCATTAATTATTTTGAAGAGTGATCAATGTTAAAATTCTTTGAAATCATTTGTTTGAACTCACAGTACCAAACGGTTTTTTTCAAAATTGGATGGTAAAATTGAACACATTGATGACCAAAAATAAATCAAAAAGTATAAGTAAATTGGCCAATGAAATAGAATTGTATAAAACTAAAAACCTCAGATTGTATTATCTAATCAATTTTCTAATCCCCGGCTATCAAAGCATTGAAATTGCAGCCTTCAACATATAACTCTGAATCTAATGATTTTCTCTTTCTCTATAAGGAATACTAAAAATTTGAAAATGGTTGGTTAAAAGTTGGAGTTTATGAAAATCAGTTCATTAGTTTTTCAGCATTCAGTCCAAATAGTAATTCAGCTGAAGAAGAAAATTCACTGTTGACTGTTCAGTTCACTGTATATCCTTGTAAATTCTCAAAGCCCCCCAGCGGGGCGGTAGGCAGCACATTGAAAATCACTACAATTTTAGTCAATATATTCTTTACAGGATAGATGTATTTTCCAATACAAAATGTAGGCTCATTATTGCATCCAAATATCTCGTACCGGTACCACGTGATTTGAACAGTAGAAGGGAAAAACACCCGCCAAAATTTTACCTTTCAAATCTTTGATGCTCAGCAAGCTTTGATTTGCTTTCCAGTCCACGTGAACTCTTGATGGTCGTTTCTAATGCCCGGCCCATGGTGATGGTGAAAACAACCCCGCCAAAGGGAAAAAATTGGTTCTGAAAAATGGGTGCCATGACTTTTGGTTTGTGGGAAAAAAAACGAAAGTTCTATGAGAGGGTCCCTTTTCTCAGGTGGGAGGGGCTCGAAACTATTACTAAAACCTTCCCATGGTCCAAACACATAACTGTACCAAATTTCAGGCGGATCGGTTAAGCGGTGTGGATTTGTATAAGGTGCATACAAACATATATAGTCCAACTCATCTTTATATATTAGATATGAATAAATAAAAAAGTAAAGATCTTACTGTTGATTGTTAAATTTGTTTCGAGTTCCGATTGTTGTTACGCATCATGCAAAACTTGTTTCCAAATGAAAAAAAAAGTTTTCCGCCTCTTCTCCGACTCATCCGGCCAGCTGGAGGACAATATTCGCTGTTCCGGATTGAAAAGAAAAACTCAGCAGGTGAAACAACACTTTTTACTGAATAAAACAACCACTTAACCTCAATAATCAGATTCGGAAATAGTTACCTTTTTTTCGAGGTGAATTGTACCGTTTTGTTCAGCGCAATCCAGGTCAACTTCACCTCGCTACGAGGTAAGCTATACCTCGAAGAGGTAGAAAGTACCTTTTTTGCATTTACCTTTTTTTCTAGGTGAATTCTACCATTTTTGTCTGCTCGATTCAGGTAAACTTTACCTCGTTTCGAGGTGAGTTTCACCTCGGTGAGGTAAAAGTTACCTTTTTGGATTTCACAAGCATTCACCTTTTTATCTCGGTAAATTTTACCTTTTTATTATTTTCCGTGTAGAATTATTAAGACTCATGGTGACCAGATTGCCTGGTCTTATATGGACTTGCCCGGATATTTAACAAAAAAAATAAAAAAGGGGAAAAATCCGGTTCAGCAGGTTACCAAGATTTTTTTCCTTTAAATTTAAAATTTTACAAAAAACTGTTTTTTGAAAGCCTAAAATATCGATTAAAAACTGCTTACATGTTTTGATAAAAAAAAATAATGCCATTGTTTTGACCGAACTTGCCCGGATATTGCCCGAATTTCGGGTTCACCATATTGAAATCAAATGTCTGGATTAAGCCAGGTTTTTGGATAAAATTGCTCGGATTTGTCCGGTCCGAACTCATATGCAGAATGAACTCTTGCTTTAGAAACGGGGGGCTTCCATATAATATAATTTAAAAAAATACGTATTAAAATTAATTTTTAAGCGGTGTGCATGAAATTTGGAATAGATGAAAATTTTTGCACGATGATTTATTGATTTACTAAAATGCATAATTTTTCTCTCAAACGAGGAGGTCCTATACAAAAGCATGGATATTTTATCTTCTAATATATAAAAGGCTTAGTGTGTCTGAATGTTCTCAATGAACGCGGCAACTACTGAACAGTTTTACAGTTTTGCAGTTTTTTAGGCCGTGAATTGTTCCAACGAAGTTTGAAGCCCCTTTCCTTCCTAAAAACGGGGGCCACCCAGCAAATTCAAAAGAAATAAATCAAAAAATTGGGTAAACGGTGGCAAAAATTTAAAAAAAAGTTACATTTACATTGTCTTTGTGGAGAAAAGAAATATATTGCTGAATAAAGTAAGGCTGGAACAAATTTCCAGTCCTTCTTTTGTCACTTTTAGAAAATTTCTAGTGGGGGGATGGTTAAAAAATAATGCGAAAGACAAATAAATTGGAATAAATTGCATGAAAACTTGTATGCAACGAAATTGCACACTGTATCATTGCACTAAATCTATAAATCAAGTAATTCTTAATAGAAAAATACAATAAATTCAAGAATATAAAAGGTGAAATAACTCACATTTACTAATATTTGCTTATAAGTCTTGTAATCTGTCGAATATTTGGTTTTTTTTTCGAAACTTACATAGAAAACATCAAACTTTATTTATTTCCCCCATCGGGTTTTTTTGGAAATTTGGTAGAGCCACTCCCGCAAAAAACTGAAATTTATATTTTTTTCAGCCTTATTCGGTTTGATTTATTTCACGAGCATCTATCTATATGTATAAAAATGGATTTCTGTCTGTCTGTCTGTCTGTCTGTCTGTCTGTCTGTCTGTCTGTCTGTCTGTCTGTCTGTCTGTCTGTCTGTCTGTCTGTCTGTCTGTCTGTCTGTCTGTCTGTCTGTCTGTCTGTCTGTCTGTCTGTCTGTCTGTCTGTCTGTCTGTCTGTCTGTCTGTCTGTCTGTCTGTCTGTCTGTCTGTCTGTCTGTCTGTCTGTCTGTCTGTCTGTCTGTCTGTCTGTCTGTCTGTCTGTCTGTCTGTCTGTCTGTCTGTCTGTCTGTCTGTCTGTCTGTCTGTCTGTCTGTCTGTCTGTCTGTCTGTCTGTCTGTCTGTCTGTCTGTCTGTCTGTCTGTCTGTCTGTCTGTCTGTCTGTCTGTCTGTCTGTCTGTCTGTCTGTCTGTCTGTCTGTCTGTCTGTCTGTCTGTCTGTCTGTCTGTCTGTCTGTCTGTCTGTCTGTCTGTCTGTCTGTCTGTCTGTCTGTCTGTCTGTCTGTCTGTCTGTCTGTCTGTCTGTCTGTCTGTCTGTCTGTCTGTCTGTCTGTCTGTCTGTCTGTCTGTCTGTCTGTCTGTCTGTCTGTCTGTCTGTCTGTCTGTCTGTCTGTCTGTCTGTCTGTCTGTCTGTCTGTCTGTCTGTCTGTCTGTCTGTCTGTCTGTCTGTCTGTCTGTCTGTCTGTCTGTCTGTCTGTCTGTCTGTCTGTCTGTCTGTCTGTCTGTCTGTCTGTCTGTCTGTCTGTCTGTCTGTCTGTCTGTCTGTCTGTCTGTCTGTCTGTCTGTCTGTCTGTCTGTCTGTCTGTCTGTCTGTCTGTCTGTCTGTCTGTCTGTCTGTCTGTCTGTCTGTCTGTCTGTCTGTCTGTCTGTCTGTCTGTCTGTCTGTCTGTCTGTCTGTCTGTCTGTCTGTCTGTCTGTCTGTCTGTCTGTCTGTCTGTCTGTCTGTCTGTCTGTCTGTCTGTCTGTCTGTCTGTCTGTCTGTCTGTCTGTCTGTCTGTCTGTCTGTCTGTCTGTCTGTCTGTCTGTCTGTCTGTCTGTCTGTCTGTCTGTCTGTCTGTCTGTCTGTCTGTCTGTCTGTCTGTCTGTCTGTCTGTCTGTCTGTCTGTCTGTCTGTCTGTCTGTCTGTCTGTCTGTCTGTCTGTCTGTCTGTCTGTCTGTCTGTCTGTCTGTCTGTCTGTCTGTCTGTCTGTCTGTCTGTCTGTCTGTCTGTCTGTCTGTCTGTCTGTCTGTCTGTCTGTCTGTCTGTCTGTCTGTCTGTCTGTCTGTCTGTCTGTCTGTCTGTCTGTCTGTCTGTCTGTCTGTCTGTCTGTCTGTCTGTCTGTCTGTCTGTCTGTCTGTCTGTCTGTCTGTCTGTCTGTCTGTCTGTCTGTCTGTCTGTCTGTCTGTCTGTCTGTCTGTCTGTCTGTCTGTCTGTCTGTCTGTCTGTCTGTCTGTCTGTCTGTCTGTCTGTCTGTCTGTCTGTCTGTCTGTCTGTCTGTCTGTCTGTCTGTCTGTCTGTCTGTCTGTCTGTCTGTCTGTCTGTCTGTCTGTCTGTCTGTCTGTCTGTCTGTCTGTCTGTCTGTCTGTCTGTCTGTCTGTCTGTCTGTCTGTCTGTCTGTCTGTCTGTCTGTCTGTCTGTCTGTCTGTCTGTCTGTCTGTCTGTCTGTCTGTCTGTCTGTCTGTCTGTCTGTCTGTCTGTCTGTCTGTCTGTCTGTCTGTCTGTCTGTCTGTCTGTCTGTCTGTCTGTCTGTCTGTCTGTCTGTCTGTCTGTCTGTCTGTCTGTCTGTCTGTCTGTCTGTCTGTCTGTCTGTCTGTCTGTCTGTCTGTCTGTCTGTCTGTCTGTCTGTCTGTCTGTCTGTCTGTCTGTCTGTCTGTCTGTCTGTCTGTCTGTCTGTCTGTCTGTCTGTCTGTCTGTCTGTCTGTCTGTCTGTCTGTCTGTCTGTCTGTCTGTCTGTCTGTCTGTCTGTCTGCTGCAGGCATCACATTTGTATATTTAAATGTATTCAAAGACTCAAAGGTTAACTGTTTTTTAAATACATACATAAAATTTAATAATGAAAAAAAAACTTATATTTGATTTAATTTAAAATAAAAACTGTGTGAATGTCAATTTAGTTATTGATTAGAAGTATTGGGCCTATTCTCCCTTTCTACCATCAATTCCCAAGTAACAATTTTAGCTTTATTATGGTCAGCAAAATATCGTTTGGACTATCGCATTAATCTTCATAAAAAGCTAAAGCGCATTCTTCAACATCACCTGGACTCTAATAAAGCCAAAATCAGGCTATTTGGCCCTACCCTAGAAACGTCATCAAGACATATAATTGTTAGTCATCAATGTTGGTCACCAAATCTTTTAAAAAGCTATTATAAAACATGTTAGAAATTTTTGTTTTTTTCGGTTCTGTCAGTTCTCGGAGTTTTTTTTTATTTTTTCCAGCAACCATAATGGTTGATGAATGATGATTGCATTATTCAGATATGATCTGGTAAAATTAATAGCTAAAAAACCAATGTTTTAACCACATATTGAGCTTCTTTTCTACTGCCAGTCAAGATTTTAGGTAAAATGTATATGAAATAGTATCTTAAAATAAATGCGCCTCGTCAAATCTGATGGTCAATCATGATGGAATTGATGGAAAAAGGCCTGAAAAAAAATTTTTCCAATGCTTGCATTGTGAATCCATCAACATGGCGTCATTTTGTGCCCATCGATTTTGCAACCAACATGGCGTGAGTCAATTCATAGTTTTATTATGGTTTAATGATGACCCCAAAAAAAGCTACGATTTGACGTTTCGCTCGCAAGCCAACAAATTACACGCTAAGGTTGAGTTCCTCATTTCTGAGTTGTTAATCATTAGTACAGTAAATGAGGACAGACTTTTTGAATGAAAAGGGATTGGTTTTAAATGACCCGTGTAATAAATCATGAGTTGAAGTCAAATTTCGTTGTCTGACGCCATCTTGAAATCCAAGATGGCGGCTTCCGCTGAACTTTAAAATGGTGTAAATGACTTGAAATCGCATGAAACCCCAACAAAATGGGTATCGGGTGAAAAGGCTAAACGAGTAGAAGTTGAATCTCGCTATCAGACGCCATCTTGAAATCCAAGATGGCGGCATCCGCTCAACTTTTAATGCTTAATGCTGAAAAAAAGTCGTATTAAACCACCACTATACGGGTATTGGGTGAAAGGGCTAAACTAGAAGTCGATTTTTTTTCTTTCCGACGCCATCTTGAAATCCAAGATGGCAGCTTCCACTGAATTTAAAATACCGTTAATCAATGAAAATCGCTGGAACGCAACTTTTTTCACGTAATACTACATTAAAACTACTATTTTAAGACAATTTAGATCATTTTAAATCACTTTTATTATTTTTTCATTATGTTTCTAATGCATTTAGCACTTTTCTTGTTTTGTTTAAAGTTTTTGTTTTTTTTTTGCCATTTATGTAATTCTATTATTCCTATCATGCTATTATGTTTAAATTGTATTGGTCTTATTCTTGCGAAAACTATAAGGTTATGTTGTTTCTGTTAACCGTCTGATTTAGGCACATGTGCCAAATTCGATGTTGCCAAAAACGAACGGGGTCTGTATTGTGGTGGTTTTTGTGGAATTTTCAGTCACTTACAGATTTTCAGAGAAACGCGAAAACAGATATTTGACTTCTATCATTTAGCCTTAGCACCCAATACAATATATTTGGGAGTTTCATGCTATTTTCATTCATTTACAGTATTTTTAAGTTCAGCTGAAGCCACCATCTTGGATTTCAAGATAGCGTCAGAATGCAAAAATAAACTTTTTATAGCTTATCCCAATTGACAAACACCCATATTTTGGAGGTTTCATGCGATATTCAATGATTTAGAGCATGTTTAAAGTTTATAGAAAGCTGCCATCTTGGATTTCAAGATGGCGTAAGATAGCAATATTCGACTTCTACTCGTTAAGCCCTTCCACCCACTACCACCTGGGTTTCATGTCATTTTAAGTCATTTGCTACATTTTAAAGTTTAGCGGAAGCCGCCATCTTGGATTTCAAAATGGCGTCAGATAGCGAAATTCAACTTCTACCGGTTGATTTCTTTCAACTTATACCCCTATAATATAGGTTTAATGCGATTTTCAGTCATTTACAGTATTTTCAAGTTGAGTGGTAGCCGCCATCTTGGATTTAAGATGGCGACGGGCAACGAAATTCGACTTCTACTCTTATTCTACTCTCTTATTACTTTCACCTAATAACCATATTGTGAAGGTTTCACGATATTTTCAGTAATTTACAGCTTTGAAAATAAAAGCGGAAGCCGCCATCTTGAATTAATGATGGCGTCAAGCAACAATTTTTTTTCCTACTATTTGTGCCCTTTCACTCAATACTCATATTGTAAAGATATTCATACCACTTTCGGTGATTTCAAGTTTTCAAAGATGTATTTTTTTTAATTTTAACTCAAAACCAACACGCATAACTTACCAAAAATGTGTAAAAATGGGAGTTCCAATTCAAATATGTGCTATCTAATCTGAGCGTGTCCTGTTTTGACATCTTGATCGAGAACTGTCAATAAGTTTTATGGCGGTTTAATAATCATGCACTGAGTGCTATTATAGAACATGCAAAAGAAAGCTTGG
Organism: Uranotaenia lowii; assembly: GCF_029784155.1. Taxonomy (NCBI): domain Eukaryota; kingdom Metazoa; phylum Arthropoda; class Insecta; order Diptera; family Culicidae; genus Uranotaenia; species Uranotaenia lowii. The sequence goes on along the minus strand of NC_073691.1, from coordinate 38,989,346 downwards.
AGCAAACTTCTAGGTTTGTGTTTTATTATAGTTTAAAAAAAGCATTCACAACTCTTTCAAAATAACTAAAACAGCATGTTTAATAAAAGTTTTATTAGCGTTTTCAAAACCATCTGAAAACATATGGCCGAAAAAAAAATTATAAGCATTCTGCATGACCATAATAAAACCGCCATAAAACGAAAAAATGCCATAATTAAACCATGATAAAACTTCCTAATGCTAGTTGGCATAATCTGTGTTACTTGGGTTTCTTTGAACTAAAAGTGTAAAGCTAAGCAAACAATTGTAAACAAAAACGAATTTGGCTCCTTAATATTGAGCCGTTTCAAAAAAATCAAAAAAAAAAGTATTGAGCTGAGCCTTTGATAAAGTTTATCAAATAGATTTTCGTTACTAAATTTATTGGCTGTATGAGTGAAAAGTGTTGTCCTTTTAAATAAGAACATCTTAAGATTATGAAATTTTATAGATGGAAAGAAATTAAAAAGAAGTGAAAGATGATGCAAATGAGCAGAAGGAGTTTATAAAAAGCGTCACATAACACATTTTTGTTCTGCACGGGTCAACAACTATAAAATGGTAGGTTCAGAACTGAAATTTTCATTCATTTTCAATGCTGATTCCAGTTTGAAAAGCTGTCAAAGTTCAACTTGTAATTCTCAATTTTTAGTTTTGTTGTTTTGTATTTTTAACCCGATATTTGTTGAGAAGGCTTCTAAATTTTTTTTCTGTACGTATTCTGCCCGGGAAAATCCGGGCCTTATGTTTCTTAATTTTGAACTCAAAACCGGGTAATATCCGTACAAATCCAGCCAAAATCTACGTACTTTCTATAAAAAGATTAGAGCAAAGCTTAAAACTAAACACATGAAAAATTATTTTAACCAAGGTACATCAGCATGCATATACTGAAGTTGAGAGATAAGATTTGAACGCCATCTTATCTCTCAACTTCAGTATATGCATGCAAATTTATTTCGCTAAACAAATTAAAATTTTGGAATTTCGTAAAAATTGTGAAAAATCCTGGAAAAACTTACCATTTTCCTCGATGTCTGGCGACCGGACCGGACATGGCATTCCCAATATTTTCTTTGAAAATCGATTGATTCAAAAACAAAGACACATTTTGGAAATAAATATTTTGATTTAAGTTTTTGTTGTTTAAAACAACTATTATTTTTCTCATTTACGGAGAATGATAAATTAAAAAATTGATCGTTATGCAGATGTTTCAAAAACAATTACAAGCAAAAAATGTAAAATTAAGCTTTAAAAATGCTATTTTGCCATTTGACCCCTTTCCCTTGTTCCTACGACGGATGCATTTTTAAATTCTCCTCTAGATCTATTTAATTCAGTGTGCTAGATCACAAGTCTCAATTATCTCTTCAGCAAGATTTTATAAATAATTAATTAAAAAATATATTTAATATAAGCACAGTGAACTAAAGAACCGCCCGTGCAACCAAAAGTTCGGATAACATTTGTCTATCAAGTTTGAACAGCTCAGTTTTGTATTCTTAAACGATTTCTCCACAGCTCAATTTTTAAGTAGTTAAACGGTTTTGATGTTTACTAAAAGTTCATCTAAACTGCTAAACAGCTTCTAACCAGCTTTAAAAACAGTCCAAAAAATCGAAAAAATAATGTTTTCGCCTCTTTTACTTGAATTGATTTGACAAAGAATATTTTTTTGTTATTAACTCACATTTCAAATACAATATTCTTATTCATGATAAGTAGGCAACGATTTTGCTCACTATGATATTTTTTTTATTAACACTTTCTGGTTCCTTATTTCTGCTTTATAACAACTTTAAAGTTGTTAACAAGTATTTCCGGAACTAAATGTGTACTTCATATTATCGATTCCCAAAGTGAACATGTGTTTGTTTATGCAAACACGGGTCAATGTATGCAACAAGTTAAATTAAACCTTTAAATCTATTTCAAAGTTCTATATTGCGAAGTTGCTTTTGAACACCCGTTGGAACTCATTAAAATCTATTAAGTTTAAAAAAGAGTACAACAGGGATTTTTGACAAACTATTAAGCTACACAAAAAATTTGCAAACCTTTGATAACCACTTGATGTTGAAAAAAAAAGAAGTACGCAACAAGAAGATTTGTTTACTTCATACCAAGTTCCCAAAAGGTAGGAACAGAAACCGAAACAGTACTTTAAAGTTTTATTTTAGTATTGGCTGAATTTGAAAAAGAATAAAGTTCCATGGAACTCAAAATAGTATTTTGAATAGCTAAAAAGTTCGACAGAACTTTTTTACAGCTCTATGTGACTTTATGAGTTCGATCCTCAAGTAATAACCGAACTTTTGGTTGCTTGGGGCAGCTTTACATCAAAAAATCAGCATGAGGCTCACGAGCCAAATGTTGCCGACCTAAGACCAAGAGTGATTTAGGACTTGATTCCCAATTTTCTGACACGTTTGTTAACAATTATTTTTGAATACCTTTTGAGAGCAATAAATTTTCAAATACTATAGTACAAATTCATTTTTTGATCTGGAAATTTGTTTGGAAAAAAATCCATGAGGGGGTTACACCCTTAAACCTTGGCTTGTTGAAATATTGGTTGATCAATTATCAAAGAAAAACTTTTCTCAAAACTGATGATATCAAAAAATTTCAAGCGCAATTTCATGAAACCTAGAACTGAAAGACAAAATCAGACGAAAGAGTTCAGGACGCCAAAACCTTTAAAAACGATTTATTGAAAAAAATCATCAAAAATATTGTTACCTTGTGGTATTGGATTTTATAAAGTTTTTGTTTCTGATGTTTTTTGCTGATAAATTTATTAAATCGCTTCATCACCTCAACTAAAGCACTATCACATTTAAAATCAGGACGCTAAATTCCATTAAAATGCATTCATGTAACATAGGCTTCAAAAATTTTGCCCCACTATTACCGTTTAAAACATGTAGTTAATTAAGATTTTAATCACTTAAGATTTCAGAAAAAAAATCAATTCGAAATAAATATGAAAAATGAGGAAGTTCAACTTCAATCTTATGAATTCAATCTCTTATATTCCGATTGAAATATTTTTCAACAATAGGAATCGATTCCATTCCTTCCTTATCTTATCTCTCTGAATCGAAATCCAATCCGGAAAACGGTAACTCTCATTATCCCGATAATTAAATCGCTCTAATTCTGCGAATAATTCAATGAAGATCAACCTGCACCACAAAGCCAAAGTGGCCATAATTTTATTCATTTCCCCTGGCAGAAGCTCCGGTTTTTTTCTTATCAGAAAAAAAGGAGGAGATATCTGGAGGGTTTGGGTAGATGGGGAGAAAAATCAACAAAAACTCATCGAAATGCAGAAGCACAATGATGAAATAGGTCTTGAATGAATGGTGGAGCCAGAAAAAAACGCGCGCCAATTGCCAACCGTTTTCTCGCCTGGTCGAGTCAAGTCAGGCAGGACGACGAAGTGACACCAATTTGACCACCGGGAGGCAACCCCGTCAAAGTTCGTTTTCTTCCATTCAGCTTCCAGCTCGATGGAGATGGAGACTTTCTTTCCTTCTTGATTTTTTTCTCTGGTTTTTCGTCGGTTTCCGGGACCGATTCAGCCATCACATCCGTCGTTTGGCCCCAGGGGTAATTCACGTCTGGCAACCATCGACTACGGACTGGTGAGAAATCGAAGAAACAGGTCAGCTGCCGATGATTTCCCACCGGCCAGTCGTCAGCGTCTTCAGTTTTCGGAAGGAATTGTTGAAGGAACCGGAAGTGGGCTGGGAGAGCAAAATGGCGGAAGGATGGAGTGTGGGCAAAAACCCGAGGAGAAATCAACCATCCAAACGATCGACCGACTTCTGACAGAACGCAACACTGTCGATTAAGTTGCCTTTTCAATGTCATCTTTCGGTTCCACTTGAATCGATGTGCAGAGTGTGGGTGTGGGAACACAATTGGTTTCGCTGCTGGTGCTTCGATTGGTGCACAGTGGAAAAATTTACCAAACAAATTTGTGAAATTTTTAACCTTAATTTATGTTGTTTTTAAATTGTACTTGTCTTAAAAAAAGTAGGGTAGTCTAACCGGTTTTACCGAAACCGGTAAAACCGGTAAAACCGTCCATTTTCCAATACCGGAAATACCGCTTTTTGGGACGGTAAAAAACCGGTATTTCCGGTAATTTTTTTTATTATTTGGCACTGTCATAAAACTGACACAGCCAATTGTTTTTTTTTACCAAATATGTATGAGTCAAATAATCATATTTTGTTTAATAAGTTTCAAACTCTAAGCTCCACAAACCTTTGAGATTTGATTATTGCTAAAACTTGCAGACGTAACTTTTTGAGTTTTAAGCTAGAGTGGCGTTTAAAAGAACATTGACAAGCTGCCATCTCTCTCTCAGATGATATTTTTTCATAAAACTTAACATATTATAGTTAAGCCATCGAACGTACGCTCCAGAACTTTTAAAGACTGTACGCATCAGTGTACAATGACTGAAAAAAGATGCAGCTGAAAGAAATTTAAGATTGCTGCACAATAATCACTGTAATTTTGATTGAAAAACTAGAATTTGGTCAAAAGATGCAAAAATGTTTTATCTTTTAACAGCCAAGTTTATCAAAATCGTTCTAAGCGGTTTCGGGCTTTAAAAAATTTGAAACCAAAAATGTTGAACACTGATTAGAAAATTCCTACATTGTTTTAAAACACAAAATGTTTCAACAGAGTCAGCGTTTAACACATGTTTGTATGTTTGTATGAAGTTTCTCTATCAATATTTTCAAGGTCATTGATGAAACTCTTTTGGTTTTTTTCTTTTTTCAGACAAAGCAGTAACAAAGTTTTTATAAATTTGCAACAGTATTATAGCAATAAAGAGCGTATGGATCACATCCAAACAACTATATTTATTGTTGAGTTTTGACTGGTTTTTTTTTTATTGATTTTTATTTCTATTTGTTCTTTCTGATTTTGGAAAGGCAAACTAATTGCGATCACGACCTAGGTTGCGGGGAGAACATCCGTATTTTAGACAAAAATAATCAAAATAATAAAATTTTGTAAGTCAACCAAAAACTTTGTTACAGTGTTCTGTGTTTTGTTTAGTAATTAATTTAGTAAATTTTTTTAACGAAAAATCTTTTTGTATATAATATTTCATATCATTTTCATGAAAGACTATAAAACTTTTAACTAAATCTGTAAAATTTGTTCTTCAATCTGAATACTATTCTACAGAATTTAGGACAAAAATTCTTCGAAAATTATATAAAACTTCCATAATTTCTGCAACCTCAATGCCAAATTATAATAATAAAATGTCGATGATAAAAATTATGACTATCATGAGGGATTTTGACAAAGGGATAATTCAAAGGCACAATACCATGTTTATCAAATGAAAATGTTGCAAGATCTATTGAGTTATAAATTCTTAGCATTTTATGCCATCACTACTGAAATTAAACGTTATCTGTTCAAGAACTCAATATACTTTGAAAAATACCGGTTTTACCGGTTTTATCGGTTTTGTTAATTACAAATACCGAAATACCGGATTTGAAAAAAACCGGTAAATCCGACCACCCTATAAAAAGGCATGATTAAAATAAACTTAATTTATTGAAAATATATTGAAAATATTTTCACTCAAAGGTATCGACTACAAATCAATCTGAGTATGTTTATTATTAGTTTATTAGTTTATAAAAATGTTTTACAGAAATGGTTACACAGCAAAAAAAGTGTTGTGAAATTACATCAAATACCTGCACATAACTTGAGTCGCAAATGTTACTTAATATTACAGCGTCTCAATGTATCCGGCTGTTTGAAATCATTGCGTTATTTTTGTACAGCTCATGCAAGGGGCCCGAGTTTCCTAAAATAGAAAAATAATGAAATTATACTTGAAGCTATTGCACTGCTTACATTTTCATTTAATTTTGGTAGTACTTACAAGCCAAACAAATACAGCTGAGGTCCGTAATCTGTTTTTAACTTTTTGGAATGAAAACAATTTGAATGTCAATTGAGGAAAACATTGACTACTTGATGCGACATCACATAGAAAGTTTTGATGTTACACTACACGACGTATTCGCATTGTGTGCATCGTTTAGATGTAATATCGCAACAGAAATCCCTAATGCTACATCATCTCCATAAATTACATCGTCCATCGTTACATTATTTTTTGCTGTGTATAATTAATGAGAAGGAAAAAAGTATATCTATATCTAAATGTTCAAAGCAGCTTTGAAAGATTAAGAATTAGAAACCGCAAGCTATACCTACAACGTTTTCCTGATAAAAATTGGTTGGTTTCTAAAGTTCTTTGACATCTAACATTTTTTTTCTTCAACACCAAATTTGGCATTATTGGCATTGCATCATTTGGCACTATAAACTCAAAATTGAATCTTTTGCACTCATATTCTTTTGACTCTGAGGCTGCAATTGATGTAAAATTGTAAATTGAGAATATAAAAGTTTTTTTTTCAGATTCTAAATGTTTAAGAATAAATGAAACAAACAAGACGAATAAACCAATAACACCCAATGTTTGAAATAAGAAGTTTCATAATTTACACGAAAAATTTGGGTATAAAGAATACTATGTTCCTGTTATACAATTAAGAAAATATATTTTGAAATAAGCTATTTGGTGAAGAAGAAACTGACTCAGATCAAAAATCCTCTTCACAATGAAATTCTATAGACGCGTTTCTTTTGAAAGCTCATTTTTTCAACTAGCGCTATTATGGATGATTTTTTAAACAATTTCTATTTCTTTTTTCTTTGCAGGTAAGCCACAAACAACAAGATTAATCCTCCGGAATCATCCAAAAATAAGGTTTGACAAATTTCAATATTTTCAAAAACTATTCAATCGTTGTAAACGTTTTCGATCTATAATCGACCCTTGATCTCTTATTTTCAAACGCTTTCAATTTGAGTTTTATTATGGTATTTTGGTGGACGATCTAAATTATAATAAAAATTTGTGGACTCGCATCTTCTAGGAAACGGAATTTAAAGTTTTAAAAACCTGCAAGTAATTCGTCAATTCCATAAAATAATCACAGTTTATCATCAAATTCTTAGTTCAGCCTAATAACCCAAATATAAAAAAATGAAAATTTGAATACTTTTAAACACAAACATAATATCATTTTAAAATATACTTTCAGTTTTTCGGAGCAAACTTTATGATTAATTTCTAAACAATGATTAATCACACAAATCATAACTGAAATAAAAAAAATTCCAATCATTGCTAATCTACAAGATCAGTTGAAAATTGTTCTGTATATATAAAATAATAAAATATTTAGAGTTTTAATCATACGATTCTTTTTCCAAGAAATATACAATTTAAGTTATGAATAATAAAATTTATTATTTTTTTGTTCAACGCTGGTGTCCAATTCGACAGTCTGTTTTTTTTGAGTTTGTGAATTGTGCCTTCTAAAATTCAATTCAAATTTGGAAGCAAAAAGTAAGTTTTGGTTGGCTGATTTAAATATGTTGCATCTCTAATAATCATCAGAATCAAATTAAGAGATTATCTTCTAATCACAATAGTTTACAAAATCTTGACTTATTTTGATCGACCTAAATTTTCTATGTAGATACAAACAAAACTAAATAAAAATCTCTGTAGAACAGTTTTGGAGTTATGCTCCAATTATGAAATTTTTGGAAAAAATGAAAAAAAGAACTTGTGCTGAATTTGAGATCTTTTTTTGTGTAATGAAAGTGAATTATTTTTCTATCGATCATTTGAACTTCATGGATGATCTAAAGTTCTGTAGATGTCTGTGATAGAAAAAAAATTCAAAAAAAAATGCATTTTGAAAAAAGATTTTGTTTTATCGGCAATTTTTCACTCGATAGTGACCTTTAAAAAACCAGAATTTTTTGGATCGTAAATTTCAATTTATAGTTTATCGTTCATCATAATCAGATGAAAATTTGTTTTTTTTTTTCATAGAAAGTCATTTTTGCAATTTTGAATAAGTTTTTTTTTAATATGAATAGCAGTGTACAAGCTTAGTATAGGAAGAGGTTAACATAATAAATCTCACTTTAAGCTTAAATTGAGCTTACCAAAAGGTCACATGCCATTTTTTAGTAAAATCTGACCATCGTGGGGGGTTGCTTGAGTCCCATGTGTGAATTGGATTTTACTCGGGAGAAACAAAAATCGTGCCTTTTAATTAATAACTTTTTACGTCACCGACTGATTGCCTTTTTAAAATATTTTTCTCAAAGCTTTAATTAGATAAAAATATTTTACCCGAACACTGCAACACAATTGGATTTGAAACAACAGATTAAATAAGGTTCAAAATTTGTATTTTGGCCGCTTATTTTCGTCTAACACGCAATGAGCACATTTAACGAATTGCGTTTTGAACGACAATTTTCGGCCAATATACAATCTTTGAATTGCAATCATTTTTCTGTTCTTATTCCAAATGTGTCTTTGAGTGACAAATTTGTCCTTCTTTCGAACATAATATCTTGAAAACTCATTCATTCTGCACGTGATGGAGATTTATCATGTTTTTTTTTCTATACTGAGATTAGTGCACTGCGGTTAGTTTTGTTATTTAAAATTGCAAATAAAATGCAGATCGAAATATTTGAATCTAAGTACAAGTAATTGTTTTATTTTCCAAAAATTTCAAATTTGGATCAGAGCTAAAAAAAAACTGCTCTACTTAGAACCTTTTTTATAATTCAATTTCATTTTCGGATTCATTGCCCGATTTCACATTAATGGTGATCATCAGCTTACACAGTTCAAAAAACCAGCTTGTGTTACTATAGCTTCTTCTATCATAAAATAATTTGATAATGTTATAAAATTAATCAAATTATGTAAACTTACGGATAAGCTTTGAAATGTAAACTTAAACTATTTAGACATGAAAGCCATATTAATGGTAAAATGTCTTTAATTTTAATAATTATAATAATAATAAAATAATTTAATTATTTAAATCAAAGTAAGTACATTAAATATTTGGGTAACAAGACATATTATGGAGGCTTTTTTTTTAAAGAGGAAAGAAATTATTGCATTTATACTTACTTATCTAAAAACTAAAAACGTTTGTTCAGGATTTCCTGAAATTAAGAAATATGCATATGAAACCAAAATTTCTGATCCTTTGATTTTGCTCAGAACCGTAAAAGTCTATCCAGATAATTTTAAAAGAAAAATTACCCGTTAATGAGACATGTTGTGTTGTTGTATAATTGAATAAAATTTAAGAAAATTTAATAAAACTGAATTGAAACATTTGAAAAGGAACAAATCTCAAATTTGATAAATTTTTTAATTAAATCGATCACTGGTTGCTGGTAAACTGAATAACCTACGATTGAATGATTTTATTTTTTTTTAATTCAGTGTGTATAAATTTCTCGTCTCATCGTTGTCAAAATAAAAGAAATAGAATTTGTGAAGTCTTAACGCAGTCTTTTTTCCACTTTTCAATTTTTTTTGTTAAACCGTACGTTTCTGTTCTTCTTTGTGACCAAATTTTTTAAAAATTTCACGAAAGTATTTAACCAACATTTCGCTGTTTGAGATTTTTTTTTAAATTGAAATTTCTTTTTATTTTAGAGCAATTTAGCTTTGTAACGTCACAACGCGCTGTTTTTTCAAACAATATTTTTGCAAAGCGTTGTGACGGTATAAAATTTTATTTTCAGCTACATAAAATTGATCAAAAATCTTTAAATTAAATAATTTTTCACTAAAAAAAAGGTTACAAAAGTATTGAAAATAAAAAATTTTGAAGATAAACAAGATCTATTTTTTTACCAAAAACTATAAAGTGCATTTAGTCCAAAAAGAAGTATGTGCCGTTTTAAATAAAGAAGTAACAAAAAAAAAACAAACATAAAGGTTCATGTTAGTAGAAAAGGTATGCAATACAGTGAACATCAATTAAAATTGGGTTAAGAACCGACGGAATTTTGAAAATCGTACAAATTGCGATCTAGAATTTATGCTAAGCCTAGCACAAAGTCCAAAGCTTAACTTGGGGTGATCGGACCACGAAAATAAAATGGCGAAATGAGCCTCAAATGTGTATGTTATTATGAAAAATTTTATTCGAAAAGATCATGAAAACCCAGTTAATTAACAATTTCTTATGTTTTATCGGCCGATATCTTCTGGTTATAGTTTTTTTACAAATCTCTTACAATAACAACTTGTTCATCCCAAGACCTTATTTCGAAGAAAGTTATGATAAAAAAGATATAAAGTGATAAAAATAAGATACAAAACGGTTAATTTACGAATAATGCATTATTTGGCGTAAATGGACACTAAAAACCAAAATTGGAAGCCTAATAAGACTGGATCAAATTTTTTATCTTTCTTCTGTCACTTGGAGTGGGAACATCCTGAGGGGGGATAAAACAAAACAATGCAAAAAAATAACAAATTGGAATAAATTGCACAAAAAATTGTATGTAACAAAATTTCATTGCACTACAAAATTGCAAATTTCGTATGATTGCCCAAAACCTATGAATAAAGTTATTTTTTACGGAAAATTCAATAAAATCAAGAATATAAAAGGTGATAAAAATTCCATCTTCAGAAATTTGTTTTTTGCCCTTGCAAATTTGATAAATGTTTCGAAATTTCCATAAAATACTTCAAACTTTAATTATCTCCCCCTTCGAGGTTTTAGGAAATTTCGAAGTGGGGAAGGGAAGAGGTGGGACAAAAGTAGAAATTGATATTTTTCCGGTCTTAACTGTTTTATCATTACTATGATCGAAATGCGTATTTCAGATGAAATATTTTCATAATCAAAGCTTAAGAAAAAAAATTCTCGATAAAGACGAAAATTATTGGTGAAAAACTGGTTATTTCTGTTAATTCAGAAAAAAAAACCACAAAAGTCCATTCAATCTTTAGATTAGTTGCCTAACCTTTTCCGTAGTGTGATCGGTCACAAATTTGGCATATCCACTGATTTCAGTAAATATTTTAAATTGTTTGTTTTTTTAATTCGTTTTTATATCGGTATTGTGGGATTTTAATGTGAATATTGGGTTTTATTTGAATTTTATAGTTAACTAGCTGTCTCGGTAAACTTCGTTTTACCTTCTAATGTTTAAATTGTGCTTCGAAGTTATCGACGTTTTTCGGTGAGTTTTAAAAATAATCAAAACAAATTACCAGTTGTCCATACGTTTCGAGCTACTCTGGCATTCGCTCCTCTTCAGTGGACACTAAAATTATATTTTACGTTTAAAATTACACATTAAATCTAAATTTTAATTTAAACTTACAATTACGTTCTATATCAAGTTGAGAGGAGACGATAATGTCGTTAATAGGCAGAGAGATTCCATACATTTTAAGACCGCTTATGACCCAATAATATCCAAGTTAACACAGACATTGACAAACAAATGTAAACGCAAAACAAAACAAACTGTCCAAAACCAAAATAGTTTAGACGATGGCCAGTCAATTGTAAGTTTAAATTAAAACTTAGATTTAATGTGTAATTTTAAACGTAATATATAATTTTAGTGTCCACTGAAGAGGAGCGAATGCCAGAGTAGCTCGAAACGTATGGACAACTGGTAATTTGTTTTGATTATTTTTAAAACTCACCGAAAAACGTCGATAGCTTCGAAGCATAAACAATCGCGGTGATAAAACCAAAAATCCAATGTTTACATTGTCATTAATGTTAAATTTCATCTACACGTCATTAATTTCATCGTGCTCGCGAATCGATTTTTATGGAAATCGTAACAAAATTTTATGGCTTGTGTCCCATTTAAAGTTGAATTTGTATTGGGACCACCTTCCATATAAAGTTAGATTCTTGAAACTATTATACAAACCATCTCTGACCCAAAAAACCCTCGGATACCAAATTTCACTTCATTCCGACCGATAATTTCATAAAAAGAATAGTTTGTTTGAAAGACTTATGAATTTGTAAATAATAAAATGTTAATCTACAGAATATGCCGATTTCTATGGTTTTTTGATAGCATTTATTTCATCGAAAATTAATTTTTTTGTTTCCTAGAAAGTTGAAAAAGCAATAAGCGGGTTTATCATATATGAAGAGCATGATTTTTGTTTTCAAGATTTTCATTCAAATCACAGATATCTACCTTCTTTATAATTCACAAAGATTTTTCAAAATTCGATTAGGGTTTCATTTCTGTAAAAATTCTCGAATTCAACAAGAACGATTTTTTTAAGGTTTTTATTAAAGACTTTTAAAACAACCGCGTTTTTGCGAGAAAAATATAAAACTTTTTTAAGTTCAATTTAAAGTTAAAGTTTTGATAATTGATTTCATTTATTGAAGCACAATATAGTAATGTTTAAATTGTATTGAAGAAAGACCTAACCTAAGAATGTCCGTCTCACCCGACTTTCCCCTAACTCTGAAGGCTCCTAAGGCAAAAACCATCATTGAGCCGGTTATCATGACCATTTTTTTTCTAAATTCCTAAACTTTTAGTTTTGTACTGTGATTGGATAATTGAATGCAGCTTAGAATGCAGCTTCACAACTTCTACCATGACTGCAGAAGATTTTACTTATGCCCTCAAAAATAGCTAAAAAATTTTTGGTTGATATTTCTTTTTGGAATCTCGTAAAACTTCCATACTCCAATAAAACTAAAAATAATAATCATATAGAAAACTTCTGTACCGTTTTCTCGGAAGTTAAAATTGCTTGAAGTCTTCGAGAAAAGTCATCATTGAGCTAAAACTGCTAAAACCTTCATTTTCAATACCCTTATAATGTTCTAAAGTTTATATTAAGTGTTCCTATTCAAAATTTGTGACCCCGTGATTCTGAATAACGAAAGCTGATGAAATAAAATGGCATATTTCGATGAAGCGTCCCCTAATAAGTCATAATCAACTTTTAAATTGAGTGCACCTCGGAAAAATGTGATTTGTAGCCTTGTTCCATCAACTTGAGAATAGAAATGGAACATTGGATAAGATTTTTTCCAACATCTGTTTAAAAAATTGCGCATTAACAAATATTGCCTTCAACAATCTTTTTTTTTCTTTCTAAAATTGTATGACAAAAATTCAAAAAAATTTCGCGTCTGAATAATCAACTGTTTTGAAAATATTTTATTTAAAAAAAATATTGTTTAACTTTTTCAAAACCGTCCTTCTATTCTCAAAATTGTATCTTTATTTGTTTCAACTATTAAAAAAAAATATTTTGATTGTGAAAGATTAAAATGAACCAAGTGAACCTTTATTATGTTTTAACTGGCAAAACCTTAACCCGGATTTTTTTTTAATTTGTTTGAAAATAATCCAAAAATATATGAGTCTTCACAATTGTGAAGCAAATTCAAAAATCAAAATCCATGGAATTTTCTGAATTTCATTTAAAATTTCAAAAAAATGTTTTGAAATGGTTGAGAATCTCTTAGAATGATTTCAATTTCTGGTTTATTTTACTTAAAACAGCTTTTCCAACGTTTGACAAAATGTTTTGGGATTTTTCTAAATTGTAACAATGTTTTATTTTGAATTATGTTTCTTGAATTTTGAAAAGAGTCTTAAACTTTGTTTAACAGCTTTTAAAGGGATTGAAAAGAGCAAAATAGAAAAAAATGGCATAACTCACAATGTTATTCTAAATATTAATATTGATTGAAATACACATTTTCAAATTGTTCATTCTCCTGCTAGTTTTACCTGAAATTAAAAATAAAACATCCAAAAACTTTTAAGCAATTTCTAAATTTTACAATCAAACAAAACTTGGAAGATGGTTTCAATCTAAATCTATCAAGTATTTCATTATCAGTATATTAATGCAGTCAACTTAAAAGAAAAAATGAAATTCATAAATGACACTAAAATTGGTAAAATTTTCACTGATTTCAGCAGTTTAATTTCGCTTTTTCGTAAAATTATCGAATGAAACCAAGAAGTGCCTCAATTTTATGTGGATGGAATATTTTGGTTAACTTTCAAAAAAATATGAAATATATTTTAAATTTCTAGAAAATTCCAGCTTACGATTATTCTGTTTCTGTTCATTTAAGACTTCGGTTGATGTATTATTTCAGCATTATTGTCTTTTTATTTATCGTTTGAAACAGACAAAATGTTAAAATTTTATTGTTATTTAAATTTCAGTATATTTTAAAAGAAGCAAAAAAATTTAAAATTAGCGATGAATTTGAAAGCAAAATATATTTTTGAAGCGAAAGTTATCAAAATTTATTCATAAAAGGTCAACGTTTCACAAAGCAATAATAAATTAATAACCATTTTTGGTAATATTTCATAACCACACCTTGAATCGTGCACATCATTAAAATGATGTTTTTGGAGGTTTGAGAAAAAAAAATTCTGCTTTGAACGATATTTTTTTTTTTTTTATTTATTTGGTCCTTAGGATTTTAACATCTGGATGTCATTCATCCCTCAGTCTAAACGATATTGATTTTAGAAATTCATTCAAAAAGATTCCACTGTGCGACACTCAGAAAATGGTTACCAGTCTTTCGAGAAAACGCGTGGGATATCCCAAGAAAAAAAAGAACCGATTCAAAAGCAATATAATAATCCTAGTTGGACATTCTCAAGAGGGTGAGCATAAGAAGCTTGAAAAGTGTGAAAAGAAGACCGATTTTCCCACATCCAGTTGCTCACAATCGTAGTTGTGCTGCAGCAGCTTTTCACGCTTTTTTTGTTAACAGAGTTTTGCTTGCACCCTCACCTACAATTATTGCCAGTTGAGTGGAGCATTTTTTCGATTTTAAGCTGTTTGACGAATTATGAATACAACCATTTGACATTGAGCTGGGAAAATGGTTGACAAAAATCAATCAAATTTGCACTGGAAGTTCTTCAACTGAATTCCAGGATTCGGGATTCAAATATGGAAATGGAAATTTTGAAACTTCAAAATTATTATTTTTTTAGATTTTTTTCCACAGTGAAAAGGAAATTACAAACCAATAAATTCAAAAAATATCAATGAAAGTCGTAATCCATCCAACTAGCGCAGATATCAGATAAGAATGTCGTTTAATTAAATTTCCGCACTCGGTACGGAATATTTCAAATGTCATCCTGAAAAGGCAGATCAGCGTCATTCCCTTTCCAATTTTCAAAAAGCTGCCTCCACTTATTTTGTGGCAATATGCCTACATTTCGAAACTGCTCGTCCATCCCATTTAAAGGGACCCGTACTTAATTGCGTTGGCGGGAAATTGCTTTCTAAATTGTTGACATCGTTAACCAGGTCGCGAGAAAGTTCTGCGAGATCCTGGGTCGGGTGCGGAAAACCCTTCCTTCCTTTTCGAAAGGAGTTAAGTTGCTTTTTTCGAGGTTTCGAAACTCATCTCCCAGTCAGTCAGTTTTACAGCAAACTGGTTTGTTATTCTGACATTTCTGGCTTGGTCGCGTTGCGACTCCGTTGAGATGAAATTAATTCCAATTAGGCTCATTCCGGGGAGGCAACATTGGCGTCATTTCGCTGTCGTTCTGTTTGGTTAGCTGTCAAAAAGTGCTTCTGGAGAAAGATGCCCCCTGTTTTTTTTTTGCTTTCCTTTTAAGAGCACGGAAATTGGAATGATTAACATTGATATTAATAACTTGCTTTTGAAATGAGTTAGTGAAGAAAGATTGAAATAGAAGAGTTCTAACTTCCTCAAAAAAAAAAAAAAAAAAATGAAGGAAAACTACGTTTCGAACTCACTCTATGTAAAAGTTCCGGAAATATTAAATTTTTATTCCGAATTCTTTAAAAAAATTCACTAACTACTATTTTCCAGTTTCAAGAAGTAAATGGCGGCCTCGACATTCTGGTAAGAAAAATCTAATGACGGCTTCGATTTAGCCACAAAACCATCGTTTTTCCTAACCCAAACAAATCATCTGAATTCGTCAAACCCCAGCCACCGGCTGATGACAGGTCTAAGCCAGCGTCTGCGAGGACAGACCGCCAAAACGCAAGATTGATGACACCCGCAAAATCTGAGTTTTTCCAATCGATATCCTTTCCCTAACTTCCGGGATGGGATCGGTAGAAAAATTTTGCATCTAATATCCATCCCGTAGGCAGCCACAAATTTGATTGAAATGTATACTTACGACGATATCGGTCTTTCTCCGGGGGTTTTCTCCCAGAAGCTTCGACTTGGGATTATCCACTCATGAAAAAAAATTCATTTTCCAAGTTGAGTTTTGTTAATCTTTTTCTTTCTGCTATCTGCCTGGCTGTCGCAATCTGGCAGCCGGTGAAAATTTGATTTTTCCACTAACCTTGTTTGAGTTTTGGTTGGTTTGCCATTTACGCGCTTGGAGCGCGTACAAATTTTCGCTCCTCACTCCAGTAAGATAACCGAATCGCCTAATTTTCCATTCAAGAAACGTTTTTCGCGAACTCAGTGCGTAAAATTGAATTAACTTAAGTTCGAAAAGCTGTGAGAAGAATGTTGAAACAACTTTCACAGAGGTTTTTTTTGTTGGGTCAAAGAAATAAAAAGTAAAAAAAAAAATATTTTAGAAATTACTTCAATCCTAAATAACTTTAGCAGAATTTTTAATTGAATTTTTGATAAAAATAGTTTTGATTCTTCCCAAAAAAAAAAAAAACCATTTATCAAATTGGGAGCGTTTATCAACCAAAAAAGTTAAAAACTGCTTTTCATTTCATCATTCAACTGAAGAAAAAAAATGCAAAACAAATTCCAAAATCGCAATTAACCAAATCAGTAGAGCCCTAAAAAGTTATTTTCGCTCTGGAGCTGTTTTGGACTTTGGTGCCGCTCAAATTACACCACCCCACTCTTTTATTGGTCCAAATAATTTCTGGAAGTTGGTCCAGAGGAGGCAAAAAAAAAGTTCAAAACCAATTATGGCCCTTTTTCGCGAGGGATTCGATGTTCTTTCTCTTGGTGAAACTTTTGGTTTTGCTAATTTTGTTCATTCTGCCGAAGTTAACAATTCCAAACGCCATGACAAGTGATTCACTAATTGCCGCAATCAACAACTGTTTGAGGGTTGTTTGTGGGCGGAAAACAGCAGTTTAATGGAGTAAATCGTTTATAAGTTTTCACTTAATTTGAAGTTGTTTCTGGAAAAATAAGGCAGATATTGTCAGTCAGAAAAACCATCGGAAAAAAGCAGTCATAAATCAGAAGTCAGAAGCCTGAAGTCAGAACTCAGTATTCAGAAGTCAAAGGTCAGAAGTCAGAAGTCAGAAGTCAGAAGTCAAAAATCAGAAGTCAGGAGACCGAAATCAGAAATCAGAAGTCAAATGTCAGATAATAAAATTCAGAAGTAAGAACTCA
Source organism: Uranotaenia lowii (assembly GCF_029784155.1). Lineage (NCBI taxonomy): Eukaryota > Metazoa > Arthropoda > Insecta > Diptera > Culicidae > Uranotaenia > Uranotaenia lowii. Next base: position 38,971,983 of record NC_073691.1, on the reverse strand, counting down.
GAATTAAGAAGTCAGTCGTCAGAAATCAGAAGTCAGAAGAAAGAAGTCAGAAGTCAGAACCAAGTCAGTAATCAAAAGTCAGAAGTCATAAGTCATAAGTCATCAGTCATAAGTCATAAGTCATAAGTCATAAATCATAAGTCATAAGTCATAAGTCATAAGTCATGAGTCATAAGTCAGAAGTCAGAAGTCAGAAGTCAGAAGACAGAAGTCATAAGTCAGAAATCAGAAGTCAGAAGTCGAAAGTCAGAAATCAGAAGTCAGAAGTCAGAAGTCAGAAGTCAGAAGTCAGAAGTCAGAAGTCAGAAGTCAGAAAGCAAGAAGTCAGAAGTCAAAAGTCGAAAGTCAAAAGTCAGAAAGCAGAAGTAAGAAGTCAAATCTTAGTCAGAAGTCAGAAGTCAGAAGTAAGTAAGAAGTCAGAAGTCAGAAGTCATAAGTCAGAAGTCAGAAGTCAGAAGTCAGAAATCAGAAGTCAGAAGTCAGAAGTCAGAAGTCAAAAATTATAAGTCGGAAGTCAGAAATCAGAAGTAAGGAGTCAGAACTAAGTCAGAAGTAAGAAGTCAGAAGTCAGAAGTCAGAAGTAAGTAAGAAGTCAGAAGTCAGAAGTCAGAAGCCAGAAATCAGAAGTCAGAAGAAAGAAGTCAGAAGTCAAAAGTTTTAAGTCAGAAGTCAGAAGTCAGAAGTCAGAAGTCAGAAGTAAGAAGTCAGAAGTCAGAAATCAGAAGTCAGAAGTCAGAAGTCAAAAGTCAAAAGTCAGAAGTCAGAAGTCAGAAGTCAGGAGTCAGAAGTCAGAAATCAGAAGTCAGAAGTCAGAAGTCAGAAACCATAAGTCAAAAGTCAGAAGCCAGAAGTCAGAAGTCAGAAGTCAGAAGTCAGAAGTCAGAAGTTAGAAGTCAGAAGTCAAAAGTCAAAAGTCAAAAGTCAGAAGTCAGAAGTCAGAAGTCAGAAATCAGAAGTCAGAAGTCAGAAGTCAGAAGTCAGTAGTCAGAGATAAGGGATCAGAAGTCAGAAGTTAGAAGTGAGAAGTCAGAAGTCAGAAGTAAGTAGTCAGATGTCGGAAGTCACAAGTCAAAAGTCAGAAGTCAGAGGTCAGAAGTCAGTAGGCAGAAGTCAGAAGTCAGAAGTCCGAAGTCAGAAATCAGAAGTCAGAAGTCAGAAATCAGAAGTCAGAAGTTAGAAGACAGAAGTCATAAGTCAGAAGTCAAAAGTAAAAAGTCAGAAGTCAGAAGCCAGAAGTCAGAAGTAAAAAGTAAGAAACAAAAAATCAGAAGTCAGAAATCAAAAATCAGAAGTCAGAAGTCAGAAATCAGAAGTCAGAAATCAGAAAACAGAAGTCAGAAGTCAGAAGTCAGAGGCCAGAAGTCAGAAGTCGGAAGTCAGAAGGCAGAAGTCAGAAATCAGAAGTCAGAAGTCAGAATTCAGAAGTCAGAAGTCGGAAGTCGAAAGTCAGAAGTCAGAAGCCAGAAGCCAGCAATCAAGTCTTAGTAAGAAAATTCGGACTTCTGAATCTCAACAATTAACGATAGACTTTCAACTTTTGACTGTCATAAAACGACTCAAGACATTCGATTTCTGTATTTCGAACACTTGACTTTCCACTCTTAACATCCAACTCTCTACTTAATACATTTTATTTTTGCATTCCAACTTTTAACTTCAGCCTTTTGACTTCAGACATTCAATATTCGACTAACAATTATCAAATGAATATTTCGATCTTTCGAATTTCGAATTTTGAAACTTCCAACATTAAAAAATAACAAAAATGACAAAAATAACAAAAATGACGAAAATGACAAAAATGACAAAAATTACAAAAATGACAAAAATGACAAAAATGACAAAAATGACAAAAATGACAAAAATGACAAAAATGACAAAAATGACAAAAATGACAAAAATGACAAAAATGACAAAAATGACAAAAATGACAAAAATGACAAAAATGACAAAAATGACAAAAATGACAAAAATGACAAAAATGACAAAAATGACAAAAATGACAAAAATGACAAAAATGACAAAAATGACAAAAATGACAAAAATGACAAAAATGACAAAAATGACAAAAATGACAAAAATGACAAAAATGACAAAAATGACAAAAATGACAAAAATGACAAAAATGACAAAAATGACAAAAATGACAAAAATGACAAAATTGACAAAAATGACAAAAATGACAAAAATGACAAAAATGACAAAAATGACAAAAATGACAAAAATGACAAAAATGACAAAAATGACAAAAATGACAAAAATGACAAAAATGACAAAAATGACAAAAGTGACAAAAGTGACAAAATTGACAAAAATGACAAAAATGACAAAAATGACAAAAATGACAAAAATGACAAAAATGACAAGAATGTCAAAAATGACAAAAATGACAAAAATGACAAAAATGACAAAAATGACAAAAATGACAAAAATGACAAAAATGACAAAAATGACAAAAATGACAAAAATGACAAAAATGACAAAAATGACAAAAATGACAAAAATGACAAAAATGACAAAAATGACAAAAATGACAAAAATGACAAAAATGACAAAAATGACAAAAATGACAAAAATGACAAAAATGACAAAAATGACAAAAATGACAAAAATGACAAAAATGACAAAAATGACAAAAATGACAAAAATGACAAAAATGACAAAAATGACAAAAATGACAAAAATGACAAAAATGACAAAAATGACAAAAATGACAAAAATGACAAAAATGACAAAAATGACAAAAATGACAAAAATGACAAAAATGACAAAAATGACAAAAATGACAAAAATGAAAAAAATGACAAAAATGAAAAAAATGACAAAAATGACAAAAATGACAAAAATGACAAAAATGACAAAAATGACAAAAATGACAAAAATGACAAAAATGACAAAAATGACAAAAATGACAAAAATGACAAAAATGACAAAAATGACAAAAATGACAAAAATGACAAAAATGACAAAAATGACAAAAATGACAAAAATGACAAAAATGACAAAAATGACAAAAATGACAAAAATGACAAAAATGACAAAAATGACAAAAATGACAAAAATGACAAAAATGACAAAAATGACAAAAATGACAAAAATGACAAAAATGACAAAAATGACAAAAATGACAAAAATGACAAAAATGACAAAAATGTCAAAAATGACAAAAATGACAAAAATGACAAAAATGACAAAAATGACAAAAATGACAAAAATGACAAAAATGACAAAAATGACAAATATGACAAAAATGACAAAAATGACAAAAATGACAAAAATGACAAAAATGACAAAAATGACAAAAATGACAAAAATGACAAAAATGACAAAAATGACAAAAATGACAAAAATGACAAAAATGACAAAAATGACAAAAATGACAAAAATGACAAAAATGACAAAAATGACAAAAATGACAAAAATGACAAAAATGACAAAAATGACAAAAATGACAAAAATGACAAAAATGACAAAAATTACAAAAATTACAAAAATTACAAAAATGACAAAAATGACAAAAATGACAAAAATGACAAAAATGACAAAAATGACAAAAATGACAAAAATGACAAAAATGACAAAAATGACAAAAATGACAAAAATGACAAAAATGACAAAAATGACAAAAATGACAAAAATGACAAAAATGACAAAAATGACAAAAATGACAAAAATGACCAAAATGACAAAAATGACAAAAATGACAAAAATGACAAAAATGACAAAAATGACAAAAATGACAAAAATGACAAAAATGACAAAAATGACAAAAATGACAAAAATGACAAAAATGACAAAAATGACAAAAATGACAAAAATGACAAAAATGACAAAAATGACAAAAATGACAAAAATGACAAAAATGACAAAAATGACAAAAATGACAAAAATGACAAAAATGACAAAAATGACAAAAATGACAAAAATGACAAAAATGACAAAAATGACAAAAATGACAAAAATGACAAAAATGACAAAAATGACAAAAATGACAAAAATGACAAAAATGACAAAAATGACAAAAATGACAAAAATGACAAAAATGACAAAAATGACAAAAATGACAAAAATGACAAAAATGACAAAAATGACAAAAATGACAAAAACGACAAAAATGACAAAAATGACAAAAATGACAAAAATGACAAAAATGACAAAATTGACAAAAATGACAAAAATGACAAAAATGACAAAAATGACAAAAATGACAAAAATGACAAAAATGACAAAAATGACAAAAATGACAAAAATGACAAAAATGACAAAAATGACAAAAATGACAAAAATGACAAAAATGACAAAAATGACAAAAATGACAAAAATGACAAAAATGACAAAAATGACAAAAATGACAAAAATGACAAAAATGACAAAAATGACAAAAATGACAAAAATGACAAAAATGACAAAAATGACAAAAATGACAAAAATGACAAAAATGACAAAAATGACAAAAATGACAAAAATGACAAAAGTGACAAAAATGACAAAAATGACAAAAATGACAAAAATGACAAAAATGACAAAAATGACAAAAATGACAAAAATGACAAAAATGACAAAAATGACAAAAATGACAAAAATGACAAAAATGACAAAAATGACAAAAATGACAAAAATGACAAAAATGACAAAAATGACAAAAATGACAAAAATGACAAAAATGACAAAAATGACAAAAATGACAAAAATGACAAAAATGACAAAAATGACAAAAATGACAAAAATGACAGAACTGACAAAAATGACAAAAATGACAAAAATGACAAAAATGACAAAAATGACAAAAATGACAAAAATGACAAAAATGACAAAAATGACAAAAATGACAAAAATGACAAAAATGACAAAAATGACAAAAATGACAAAAATGACAAAAATGACAAAAATGACAAAAATGACAAAAATGACAAAAATGACAAAAATGACAAAAATGACAAAAATGACAAAAATGACAAAAATGACAAAAATGACAAAAATGACAAAAATGACAAAAATGACAAAAATGACAAAAATGACAAAAATGACAAAAATGACAAAAATGACAAAAATGACAAAAATGACAAAAATGACAAAAATGACAAAAATGACAAAAATGACAAAAATGACAAAAATGACAAAAATGACAAAAATGACAAAAATGACAAAACGACAAGAATGACAAAATGACGAAAGTCGAAAGTCTAAATTCGAAAGTGGAAAGTGAAAAATAGAAAGTCGAAAATCGAAAGTTGAAAGTTAAAAGTTGACAGTCGAAAGTCGAATTCCGAAAGACAAAATTCGAAAGTCGAAAGTCGAAAGTTGAAAGTCGAAAGTCGAAAATCCCGACAAAGACTGTTTTGACGGTTGCCATGTAGTTGTTCATGTGTGTTTTTTTAACTCCGTTGATGAAATTGGCCAAATTTTTGCTGTATGGTTTGAGCATTGAATAATCCAAAAATTAGGTACCATTACCTGAACCAATTCTCAAAAGTGGTTCAACTCAGTCCTCATCCGCATTGGCCGATTGGCTCCGACGAAGACGACGACCGACAAATCGATATCGTTTCCCCCATCAGCTGTTGCGGTTTTTCTTGGTTCAATGGCTTCGTGGTTCCAGTCTGTTGAATGTAATTTGATCCCATCGATTAGAATGGCAGTTGGCAGTTAGCTCGGTTTACGTTGCTATTTTAGGTTGAGAGTTCTCTTGCCATTCGAAATTTTAACTTTAATTTGAGATTTTTTTATCAAAAAAATAAATTTTGTTTAACTTTAAAAAAAAAGTCGTGCATCAATGACTTGTTTAGAGAAAAAAAATCCTTTGCCCTTGTTCCATGAATGTTTTTGGCCTGAGAAAATATTCATCCAACCAACAAACACACGATAATGAGCTGGAGTGCCCATCAACGTCATCATCGTCCATTTCCGGCCAAACCAGTCAGTCAGTCAGTCGATCAAAGAGGGAAACCGTGGCTCCCCGTCAGTTTGCATATTTAAACTTGAACAGCTAACCAGCAACTGTGGTGTGACGCCTAGCAGAACCCCGGAACCGGAAATGCGATGTGTGCCAGCTCGGGAAAATTTTCACACTCAAACACGTTCCACCAACAGTCACTTTTGCCGGGGAATATAGGAAAGGGTGCTATTTGAGTTAGTAAAAATAGTTGAGGGAGTAGGAAGATGGAAAAAAGGTTAAGGGCAAATGGAACCGAGCCACTCCCCAGCTTGAAATTTATTGAACATTTTTTGAGTATCCTTTTGCATCACTTGTGGGAGGAAAAACCCAATCCTCGAAAAACCCAATCCTCGTGGAGCTTGTGAAGATTCGTGGGAAATTTTCTATTGGCAGCTGGAGTCTTTTCATCGAAATTTACTCAGATTGAGGATGACAGAATCAAATTTTTGAAGAGAACTTTAGGGCAGCTTTAACTGTTTAAAACTACTTTGAGTCTTGGAGTTTGCTCAAATTTTAGGAATAAAAGATTTCAGCAGTTTTAACTCGCCTTCAAAGGTTTTGAAACTGTTCGAATTTTTTAAAAGAATTTTTTAAAGTTTTGAGAAAGTTTTCATTTAAATTTCTAGCATACCTCTAGTTTCTATTTTTGTTACTGTATCAGAAATTATTTCCTCCTGACCACGTTTCCAAGCAGCTAGCTCACGTCCCGTTCATAAATTTCTCAGTTTATTGAAACACGGAAAAATGAACTGGGGGAAAACCCAAACAAGCAACAGTTTCATTGATAAAAAAAAAATACAAAAAGAAACAAGACAGACACGGAAAGCTCCCGAGTGAAGCAACAATTGTAGGAACCCTGCTCGGCAGAATGGCAGCGAACTCACAATATTCTAACCACAACACGAACCTTCGCAATTGACTCGATGGGTGCCTCAGCGCCATTGGGTTTCGAAAGGCGGGCACGTGTTGTTTTTTGCGATTTTTTTTTCGTTCATCTTCTACCCCACGATGTGCCCATTAATCGCCATCCCTGCTTTTTCTTTATTCGACGTTGAAAAGAGAGACATTTGTAGGGCGGAAAATCCTGGAAGAATTTTCATTTCATTTTTTTTTTCATGCAAGTTGTGTCTGGAAACGAGAAGAAGTTCATGGGAAATGATTGATTTAAAAAAAAATAATCTCATGAAATTACAAAAAAATGCAAACTAACAAAAGAAAAACATCTAACTTTATTCCAAAAATAAAAAAAAGCAAAAGTCTAAATCAAATTACAGACGTCAAACGTAAGAAAAAAATCAATGGTCTGAAAATAGAACCCAGAAGCCTAAAATCAGAAATCAGCAGAAAAAAGTCAGAAGTTAGAAGTCATTTTTTTATCATTTTTTTATCATTTTTGTCATTTTTGTCATTTTTTGTCATTTTCGTCATTTTTGTCATTTTTGTCATTTTTGTCATTTTTTTTGTCATTTTTGTCATTTTTGTCATTTTTGTCATTTTTGTCATTTTTGTCATTTTTGTCATTTTTGTCATTTTTGTCATTTTTGTCATTTTTGTCATTTTTGTCATTTTTGTCATTTTTGTCATTTTTGTCATTTTTGTCATTTTTGTCATTTTTGTCATTTTTGTCATTTTTGTCATTTTTGTCATTTTTGTCATTTTTGTCATTTTTGTCATTTTTGTCATTTTTGTCATTTTTGTCATTTTTGTCATTTTTGTCATTTTTGTCATTTTTGTCATTTTTGTCATTTTTGTCATTTTTGTCATTTTTGTCATTTTTGTCATTTTTGTCATTTTTGTCATTTTTGTCATTTTTGTCATTTTTGTCATTTTTGTCATTTTTGTCATTTTTGTCATTTTTGTCATTTTTGTCATTTTTGTCATTTTTGTCATTTTTGTCATTTTTGTCATTTTTTGTCATTTTTGTCATTTTTGTCATTTTTGTCATTTTTGTCATTTTTGTCATTTTTGTCATTTTTGTCATTTTTGTCATTTTTGTCATTTTTGTCATTTTTGTCATTTTTGTCATTTTTGTCATTTTTGTCATTTTTGTCATTTTTGTCATTTTTGTCATTTTTGTCATTTTTGTCATTTTTGTCATTTTTGTCATTTTTGTCATTTTTGTCATTTTTGTCATTTTTGTCATTTTTGTCATTTTTGTCATTTTTGTCATTTTTGTCATTTTTGTCATTTTTGTCATTTTTGTCATTTTTGTCATTTTTGTCATTTTTGTCATTTTGTCATTTTTGTCATTTTTGTCATTTTTGTCATTTTTGTCATTTTTGTCATTTTTGTCATTTTTGTCATTTTTGTCATTTTTGTCATTTTTGTCATTTTTGTCATTTTTGTCATTTTTGTCATTTTTGTCATTTTTGTCATTTTTGTCTGTCATTTTTGTCATTTTTGTCATTTTTGTCATTTTTTGTCATTTTGTCATTTTTGTCATTTTTGTCATTTTTGTCATTTTTGTCATTTTTGTCATTTTTGTCATTTTTGTCATTTTTGTCATTTTTGTCATTTTTGTCATTTTTGTCATTTTTGTCATTTTTGTCATTTTTGTCATTTTTGTCATTTTTGTCATTTTTGTCATTTTTGTCATTTTTGTCATTTTCGTCATTTTCTGTCATTTTCGTCATTTTCGTCATTTTTGTCATTTTTGTCATTTTTGTCATTTTTGTCATTTTTGTCATTTTTGTCATTTTTGTCATTTTTGTCATTTTTGTCATTTTTGTCATTTTTGTCATTTTTGTCATTTTTGTCATTTTTGTCATTTTTGTCATTTTTGTCATTTTTGTCATTTTTGTCATTTTTGTCATTTTTGTCATTTTTGTCATTTTGTCATTTTTGTCATTTTTGTCATTTTTGTCATTTTTGTCATTTTTGTCATTTTTGTCATTTTTGTCATTTTTGTCATTTTTGTCATTTGTGTCATTTTTGTCATTTTTGTCATTTTTGTCATTTTTGTCATTTTTGTCATTTTTGTCATTTTTGTCATTTTTGTCATTTTTGTCATTTTTGTCATTTTTGTCATTTTTGTCATTTTTGTCATTTTTGTCATTTTTGTCATTTTTGTCATTTTTGTCATTTTTGTCATTTTTGTCATTTTTGTCATTTTTGTCATTTTTGTCATTTTTGTCATTTTTGTCATTTTTGTCATTTTTGTCATTTTTGTCATTTTTGTCATTTTTGTCATTTTTGTCATTTTTGTCATTTTTGTCATTTTTGTCATTTTTGTCATTTTTGTCATTTTTTTCATTTTTGTCATTTTTGTCATTTTTGTCATTTTTGTCATTTTTGTGTCATTTTTGTCATTTTTGTCATTTTTTGTCATTTTTGTGTCATTTTTGTCATTTTTGTCATTTTTTGTCATTTTTGTCATTTTTGTCATTTTTGTCATATTGTCATTTTGTCATTTTTGTCATTTTTGTTATTTTTGTCATTTTTGTCATTTTTGTCATTTTTGTCATTTTATTCATTTTTGTCATTTTTGTCATTTTTGTCATTTTTGTCATTTTTGTCATTTTTGTCATTTTTGTCATTTTTGTCATTTTTGTCATTTTTGTCATTTTGTCATTTTTGTCATTTTTGTCATTTTTGTCATTTTTGTCATTTTTGTCATTTTTGTCATTTTTGTCATTTTTGTCATTTTTGTCATTTTTGTCATTTTTGTCATTTTTGTCATTTTTGTCATTTTTGTCATTTTTGTCATTTTTGTCATTTTTGTCATTTTTGTCATTTTTGTCATTTTTGTCATTTTTGTCATTTTTTGTCATTTTTGTCATTTTGTCATTTTTGTCATTTTTGTCATTTTTGTCATTTTTGTCATTTTTGTCATTTTTGTCATTTTTGTCATTTTTGTCATTTTTGTCATTTTTGTCATTTTTGTCATTTTTGTCATTTTTGTCATTTTTGTCATTTTTGTCATTTTTGTCATTTTTGTCATTTTTGTCATTTTTGTCATTTTTGTCATTTTTGTCATTTTTGTCATTTTTGTCATTTTTGTCATTTTTGTCATTTTTGTCATTTTTGTCATTTTTGTCATTTTTGTCATTTTTGTCATTTTTGTCATTTTTGTCATTTTTGTCATTTTTGTCATTTTTGTCATTTTTGTCATTTTTGTCATTTTTGTCATTTTTTGTCATTTTTGTCATTTTTGTCATTTTTGTCATTTTTGTCATTTTTGTCATTTTTGTCATTTTTGTCATTTTTGTCATTTTTGTCATTTTTGTCATTTTTGTCATTTTTGTCATTTTTGTCATTTTTGTCATTTTTGTCATTTTTGTCATTTTTGTCATTTTTGTCATTTTTGTCATTTTTGTCATTTTTGTCATTTTTGTCATTTTTGTCATTTTTGTCATTTTTGTCATTTTTGTCATTTTTGTCATTTTTGTCATTTTTGTCATTTTTGTCATTTTTGTCATTTTTGTCATTTTTGTCATTTTTGTCATTTTTGTCATTTTTGTCATTTTTGTCATTTTTGTCATTTTTGTCATTTTTTGTCATTTTTGTCATTTTTGTCATTTTTGTCATTTTTGTCATTTTTGTCATTTTTTGTCATTTTTGTCATTTTTGTCATTTTTGTCATTTTTGTCATTTTTGTCATTTTGTCATTTTTGTCATTTTTGTCATTTTTGTCATTTTTGTCATTTTTGTCATTTTTGTCATTTTTTGTCATTTTTGTCATTTTTGTCATTTTTGTCATTTTTGTCATTTTTGTCATTTTTGTCATTTTTGTCATTTTTGTCATTTTTGTCATTTTTGTCATTTTTGTCATTTTTGTCATTTTTGTCATTTTTGTCATTTTTGTCATTTTTGTCATTTTTGTCATTTTTGTCATTTTTGTCATTTTTGTCATTTTTGTCATTTTTGTCATTTTTGTCATTTTTGTCATTTTTGTCATTTTTGTCATTTTTGTCATTTTTGTCATTTTTGTCATTTTTGTCATTTTTGTCATTTTTGTCATTTTTGTCATTTTTGTCATTTTTGTCATTTTTGTCATTTTTGTCATTTTTGTCATTTTTGTCATTTTTGTCATTTTTGTCATTTTTGTCATTTTTGTCATTTTTGTCATTTTTGTCATTTTTGTCATTTTTGTCATTTTTGTCATTTTTGTCATTTTTGTCATTTTTGTCATTTTTGTCATTTTTGTCATTTTTGTCATTTTTGTCATTTTTGTCATTTTTGTCATTTTTGTCATTTTTGTCATTTTTGTCATTTTTGTCATTTTTGTCATTTTTGTCATTTTTGTCATTTTTGTCATTTTTGTCATTTTTGTCATTTTTGTCATTTTTGTCATTTTTGTCATTTTTGTCATTTTTGTCATTTTTGTCATTTTTGTCATTTTTGTCATTTTTGTCATTTTTGTCATTTTTGTCATTTTTGTCATTTTTGTCATTTTTGTCATTTTTGTCATTTTTGTCATTTTTGTCATTTTTGTCATTTTTGTCATTTTTGTCATTTTTGTCATTTTTGTCATTTTTGTCATTTTTGTCATTTTTGTCATTTTTGTCATTTTTGTCATTTTTGTCATTTTTGTCATTTTTGTCATTTTTGTCATTTTTGTCATTTTTGTCATTTTTGTCATTTTTGTCATTTTTGTCATTTTTGTCATTTTTGTCATTTTTGTCATTTTTGTCATTTTTGTCATTTTTGTCATTTTTGTCATTTTTGTCATTTTTGTCATTTTTGTCATTTTTGTCATTTTTGTCATTTTTGTCATTTTTGTCATTTTTGTCATTTTTGTCATTTTTGTCATTTTTGTCATTTTTGTCATTTTTGTCATTTTTGTCATTTTTGTCATTTTTGTCATTTTTGTCATTTTTGTCATTTTTGTCATTTTTGTCATTTTTGTCATTTTTGTCATTTTTGTCATTTTTGTCATTTTTGTCATTTTTGTCATTTTTGTCATTTTTGTCATTTTTGTCATTTTTGTCATTTTTGTCATTTTTGTCATTTTTGTCATTTTTGTCATTTTTGTCATTTTTGTCATTTTTGTCATTTTTGTCATTTTTGTCATTTTTGTCATTTTTGTCATTTTTGTCATTTTTGTCATTTTTGTCATTTTTGTCATTTTTGTCATTTTTGTCATTTTTGTCATTTTTGTCATTTTTGTCATTTTTGTCATTTTTGTCATTTTTGTCATTTTTGTCATTTTTGTCATTTTTGTCATTTTTGTCATTTTTGTCATTTTTGTCATTTTTGTCATTTTTGTCATTTTTGTCATTTTTGTCATTTTTGTCATTTTTGTCATTTTTGTCATTTTTGTCATTTTTGTCATTTTTGTCATTTTTGTCATTTTTGTCATTTTTGTCATTTTTGTCATTTTTGTCATTTTTGTCATTTTTGTCATTTTTGTCATTTTTGTCATTTTTGTCATTTTTGTCATTTTTGTCATTTTTGTCATTTTTGTCATTTTTGTCATTTTTGTCATTTTTGTCATTTTTGTCATTTTTGTCATTTTTGTCATTTTTGTCATTTTTGTCATTTTTGTCATTTTTGTCATTTTTGTCATTTTTGTCATTTTTGTCATTTTTGTGTCATTTTTGTCATTTTTGTCATTTTTGTCATTTTTGTCATTTTTGTCATTTTTGTCATTTTTGTCATTTTTGTCATTTTTGTCATTTTTGTCATTTTTGTCATTTTTGTCATTTTTGTCATTTTTGTCATTTTTGTCATTTTTGTCATTTTTGTCATTTTTGTCATTTTTGTCATTTTTGTTATTTTTGTCATTTTTGTCATTTTTGTCATTTTTGTCATTTTTGTCATTTTTGTCATTTTTGTCATTTTATTCATTTTTGTCATTTTTGTCATTTTTGTCATTTTTGTCATTTTTGTCATTTTTGTCATTTTTGTCATTTTTGCCATTTTTGTCATTTTTGTCATTTTTGTAATTTTTGTCATTTTTCCCAGTTTGACATTTTTGTCATTTTTGTCATTTTTGTCATTTTTGTCATTTTTGTCATTTTTGTCATTTTTGTCATTTTTGTCATTTTTGTCATTTTTGTCATTTTTGTCATATTTGTCATTTTTGTCATTTTTGTCATTTTTGTCATTTTTGTCATTTTTGTCATTTTTGTCATTTTTGTCATTTTTGTCATTTTTGTCATTTTTGTCATTTTTGTCATTTTTCCCAGTTTTGTCATTTTTTCAGTTTTTGCAATTTTTTCTATTGCTACGTACTCAGATCTGTTTAAGAAAAAAGCTCAATTCAAATTTATAAAAACTTTGATTTGAAAACAGCCATCGTTTCCGGTTAAGGGAAGCAAGAAAAAGTTCCTGAATGGATTTTCACCAGACCCGGAATGGGTGTGGTAATTGCGGTATCAAGTTCTCGTTCCATAACCGCAAATCACGGTTCCAATCCTAACAAAGCAATTCCCCAAAAGCTCCCTCAGCATTCCCCAACAATATTCGGAGACCAATTCACTCACCACCCACACAATCCCGAAAACCGATCAATGAAAATCACACTTGCTACAAACGAGTTTACTTTCACTCCAATCCAAACCCGAAATGTTTCCCATTTTAAGCTCCTTTCGATCCACTTCACGGAAAAGACTTAAAGGAAAGGGGTTCGAATAGCTTTCGATAGTTGAATGGTGTTCCTGATTTGCTAGTTTTTCCACCCCACACATTCACATTGGCAGTTGTTGGCTTGATGCCACCAACTTTGGGAGGGCGAAAGTAATGGGTGAAAGTTTTCCACAAATCTTACTGCCCGAAATCTGGGACATGGGGCCAGTTTGATAAATGTAGGCCAGTCAGCCAGCCAGCCAAAAGTGGAATAAAGTGGAAAAAAGAATAAAGTGCATTTCTCAATCGCTCGCAAGCCGTCAGACAAGCTGACGGGGAGACTGGTGAAAAAGTGCAACTCATTTTTACTTCAACAGTGGAAATCTGAGAATGGGAATGAACTCAACCAGGTCAGGAAAAGTGAACAATGAGCTCGAAATGAGTTTGGAGAAATTAGTTCCAAAGGATGATAAATTGCGAGCGTTAAAAGTTGAACTAGAAGTGGAATGACTCTGCGAAAGTCATCGACATCAATTAGGTGTTCAATATTCTTTCGAATGGTTGAATTTTGGCATTCTTAAATATTTGCTTCTCGATTTTAACGGTGTTGAAAAAACAAAGCTGTCTTGATTTAACGACTCTTATTTATGAATTTCAACTCAGACGTCTATCACTCACTTGAAAAGATCAATAGACTGAGCCGATGTGGGGTCATTTTTGAATTTCTTAAACCCTGGGGTCTAAAAAGCATCGTTTTGGTTCAAAACACATCCATGATTTTTTGCAGAACTTTTCAGTAAAGTTTACACGAGTAAATTTGAACTTTTAGGTTTGTATGGAAAATTGAATATTATGTACTGAAAAATCAACATCATTTTTGTTTCTTCTGTGGAGCCGAGCCTGTTTATAATTTTTGAGCCAATTTATTAAAGGAAATTTTCCCCTGAACAACTTTGTCAACGACCGTAACTTTGTATCTTATCAGGCAAAAAGTTATAAGATGTTTAACAGGGGTATGTCTTTCTGTTTGAAGTCGGCTTTGACGTAGGTTTCGTCGTCCATTACCACGCAGTCATTTTGCCGTATAAAACTCCCTTTCGTCGTCCATTACCACGCAGTCAAACTTCGTCAGCATCGTCGTGTACAGCCTCCGGGATCGCGCTTTGGCCGTCGTATTTTGTTTATCATTGCGATTTGGAGTCACTACCTTCTTGTAAGTCGATAGTCCGGCTCATTTGTTTGGCTCGATGCACGGTTGTAGGCGATACACCCAGCTTATTTCCGGAATCTCGGAGAGAGAGGTTAGGGTTTCGCTTGAAACTACCGGCAACTCTCTTTGTCGTCTCAGCGGCTTCCGGTTTTCGATTTCCCCCCGATCCAGACTTCCTGGCTGTCGACAACCGTTCCCCAAACACTTTAATTACATTTGAAACGGTTGATTTGGTAACTTTTAGCGATTTTGCCAGCTTTGCGTGCGAGTTGCTCGGATTTTCGCGATGCGCGAGCAAAATTTTGATACGCTGCCCTTCTTCGTTGGACGGCATTTTGACAACTGAAGAGTGAATTCCAAAATCAAAATAGGAGCAACATTCTACACACACACACCTTCAAAATAAGGGATGTTCAGGTTTCTTAAATGCAAAATTGAAAGAAATACGTCAAGCTGATATTGACCAAATTTTGACCGTATCACCCTTTATTCAAGATTTTTATGTAGAAACTGTTAAACGTTTTGTTTTCGAAAATATCTGAGAATCATTTTGGTTTTAAATTTCTTTGAAATTTGATCAAATTCCTGGAACTAGCTTAGCTTAGCTTAGCTTGATTGACTACTCACATCCATCTTAAATCATTGAACCTGAAATGCAACATGGGAAATTATCTAAATCAATAGTTCTTAACAAGCTTCGTCAACTAATAAATGTTTTTTTTTTATCGTTATTAAAACAAACACACTTCAAAATCCATGATCGCAGGCGTGACTAAGTAGAGCGAATTCCACATCGCCAACGGTCACTATGAACAAAACTGGTGCTCTCTCTTTACACATCAATAACGGCGCCGGCCACGTCCTAGTAGTCAATGGATAGAAGGAAAATAGAGAAAAGGGATTGAAAGAATAAAAATTCATGCATTAGGACCGTGGTCACCTCTACATCCTTGCAAAACAATTTTTTGTGTGGATCGGGTTAAAAGGATATGATCAGAAGACACTTTTGACTAGTGTTATGCGATCTTGGTTTAAATTCTTTTTTCCTAAGCTCCTAGGATTTCGTCCTACTCAAATAAAATTTGATCAGAAATCATAAGGGATGCCATTACAAGTTCTCGCATACATAACTCCCTGCCAAAAATAAAATTAAGTTTAAACTAAGACCCAGAACAATTTTTTCATATTTTTGTTTTAAACTTGTACTAGGTAACCGTTTTTAAAGATCCGAATAATCAATCCGAAATAGTTTACTGGGAATTGAAAAACAACAATATGAACGAACCTCTTTATGTATTAAGGGGGGGTAGGGTCTAACGGGTAAAAAAAACACCATTTTCACGATTTTTTTCTAGAGCAATCGTTCAAACAAATGTATTCAAATTTTTTGCATTATACAAAGCAATGTTAAAAGAACATTTAGTAATTTTTTCGTAGAAAAATATTGAAAAATGAGCTGGTGACGGAGCATTTTCGAGGATGCCTTTAAGAAAACAGGATTTGCGGTGGACACTGTATCTCAGCACAGAATCATCTGAAATCAAAAAATCAGAGCAAAATATTTTTAATAGATATTTTTCTGGACCCCAACGATTTTATTTAACATAAAAAAAAATTTATGAAATTTTTGTGGCTGTTTGAAGTAAAAACTACGATTTTTCACGAAAAAATCCGCCATTTTTCATCTGTAAAATCTCCCCAAAGTAAAAAAAAAAGAAAAACGTTGGGGTCTGGTATTTTATATGTAGAAAATATGTTCCAAATTGAAAAGAATCGGATAAGTAGTTTTCAAATGACGATGTCCACGGACTTTAAAAATGTGCTTTCGAGAAAAACGCGTTTGAAGTTTCTGTTGTGATATTGTCTGAGCAGACAGTTAAAGCGTGTGCACAGCTTGCTTGTGGGATAACAACTAATTTATTACAGCTAGATATACAGATGAATATTGAAGCACAGATAATTATTACAGATGAACAACTATTTAGGTATTTCTTTTAGGTATTTCTTTTAGGTATTTCTTTTAGGTATTTCTACTTTTAATTGATTTAGAATTTCGCCTATAATCTGCCGATTGAGTTCTCACAACATACGATCTTGGTTCAGCTAATTTTCTTAATATTTCCCCCCTTACCCATTTTTCGATGACGGATCTTGAGCGAGCACTAAATCTCCTTCCTTGAAATCTGGTCTCAAATGGGCTGCCTTATCGTAGTTTTGTTTGTACTTTCGTTGGTTCGTTTCTAATTGCGATTTAATTTGATCATCCCTGGCACCTCTCAGTCGATCCTCGGCTATCGGCAACTTCGATCTCAAATGTTTCCCTTGCAGAATTTCGGCAGGTGATGCACTTAATCCAGCGGCTGGCGTATTGTTGTATTCGAGCAAAGCGTAATAGAAATCCACATCATCATCGGCACATTTCCGCATCATTCGTTTCACTGTTTGTACACATCGTTCACTGAAGCCATTAGACTGAGGGTAATGTGGGCTACTCGTAGCAATGTGGCATCCCCATTTTGAGCAAAAATCTCGAACTGGCCAAGAGTTAAAAGGATTGTTGTCGCAAACGATTCTACGAGGTATTCCAAAGACGCAAAATACTCGCTTGAAAACCTCACAAACTTCCTTGGCTGATTTGCTTTTGGTTTCCGCTACGTTTATCCATTTGGAGAAGTAATCTGCTACCAGCAAAAACGTTTTCCCTCCAAATTCGAAAAAATCACTTCCTAGCTGCTGAAAACACCGTGAAGGGATTGGATGAGGAATAAGTGGTTCCTTGGTGTTTGATTTGTGAAATTTTTCGCAGATCCCGCACTTTGAGATGGTGTCCTCTATGTCCTGATTTATTTTAGGCCAGAAAAATATCGTCGCTGCTCGTTTTTTCGTTTTTGAAATTCCTCCATGCGTCTCATGCAGCAAATCCAACATTTGACGTCTCATACTGCTAGGAACGAAGATTTTATCCTCCACGAAAAGTAATCCGTTGTCTTCATAAAGCTTTTCCTTCAATTTCCAGTAATATCGTAGAGCTCCATTTTTGTAGAGCTGCAGCATCTTTGAAAGAATGGGATCATTCTTCGTCTCGTTTTGAAATTCCTCCACCTTTTCATCTGATGCGTTGATTGTATGCACTACGTGATCGAGGCTGGACGAATTTTCTTCCTCCGGTGATGGGATGAACGCTCTGGAAAGAAAATCTGCTAAGTACATATATTTTCCTGGCACATACCAAAACTTGAAACAGTACTTAGAAAGTTTCATTTTTATTCGTTGTAGCCTCGAGGCGTGAATTTTGGATATCGGTTTATCCATCAACGATACTAATGGTTTGTGGTCAGTGTATACCTTCACATCTCTCCCATAGATGTAATGGTGATACTTTTTACATGCGAACAACACGGCCAAAAACTCCTTCTCCACCTGCGCATAATTTTGCTCACACGTTGAAAGACTTCTTGAACTATACGCAACAGGCTTTCCATCTTGCAGCAAACATACTCCTAGGCCACACTTCGATGCATCTGCTTGAATCACGATTTCTTTTTGCTCATCAAAAACGCTCAAAACTGGTGCTGTGGATATTAACATTTTGATCTTGTCAACTGCATCTGTGCGAACGGGTAACCATTTGAAAACTGTATCCTTCTTAAGAAGCTCTCTTAATGGTGCTGTAATCTCCGCCAGATGGGGAAGAAAGCTTCTCAAATAGTTTACTGTCCCCATGAACCGCTGCAGAGCCTTTGTGTTACCTGGCATGTCCATCTTCACAATTGCTTTTGTGCGGTCTGGATCTGGTTCCATACCTTTTGCCGAAAAAAGGTGGCCCATGTACCTCACTTTTCGTGCCCTGAGCTGAATTTTCTTTGGATTGAACTTTGCATTGATTTCTGCAGCTCGACTTAAAACAGCTTTCAATCGTCGGTCGTGTTCCTCCCACGTTCGTCCAAAAATCAAGATGTCGTCAATGTATATTATTACGCCATCAAGATCGCCAAAGTAGTATTCATTCCACTTTTGGAATAGCTCCGCTGACACATTCAATCCAAATGGAAGCCTCGGGAATTTGAAAACTCCAAAAGGTGTGCTGAAGCTGCATAGATCGCTAGACTCGTCGTCTAACTCTAGATGATAGAAACCATCCTTAAGGTCCAGTACTGTATAGTATTCAGCACCACTCAAAGCTGAGGCCAAGTCGTCTAGCGTAGGAATTTGGTAGAAATTTCTTCTCAGGACTGCGTTTAATTCCGAAGGGTCCAAACACACCCTAATTGCCCCATTGGGTTTTTCAACGATTGTGATATGATTCACCCAACCTGTTGGTGCATCCACTCGGCTAATGATCTGCGACGTCTCCATTTCCTCCAACTTTCTCTTCAGCTTCTCTCGCAATCCTAGCGCAATCCGTCGAGGTGGGTGTTGAACAGGTACGGCGTCTGGTTTCATCGAGAGATGGCATTTTTTGCTAAATTTTCCAACTCCTTCAAAAACGTCACGAAACTTCTCGATGAGATCTTGGGTGTTTTCACTTATAATTGAGTGAACATAGGAAGGGGGGCAACGTTGCAATAGCCCTAGCTGAACGCATGCTGTGAGACCCAAAATCGGTTGTTTGCTTACATCTGTAATCCAAAATGCGTCTATTAGCTCCTGATTATTGTAACAAAACTTCAACTCTACAATAGCTTTAGGTATATAGGCTACTCCTCCATATGCACGAAAACTCATTAAAGGCTTGGATTTTACATTTAAACACATCTTGTTAAAAATCTCTAAGGGGATAAAGTTAACATCAGATCCCGTATCTAGCTTAAACCTCAAAACAGTACTCTCAACATTAATATTTTCATACCACCTCTCTTTTTTTATATTTACCAAATTAAGTGACGGTAGCTCACGAACTAGTGAGCTTACGATGACGTCATCAATCTCTTCGGCTCCGTCGCTCCAATCTCTCAACCTTGGATTCGCAGAACGCTCGGGATTCTCCACACGAACCTCCTGATTTTGTATTGGTCGGCTTCGGCACGCTCGCTCGCAGTGGTGCATTTTTCTACATCTCCTACACTGTTGACCATACGCTGGACACCGTCCTTTGTTATGTTCGGTTAGGCAGTGATCGCATCGTGGAGGTTTTCGGTAGTTGTGATCTCCTCTCTAAGATACACGATTGTGATTGGGTAGAATTTCCAGCGTGAGTATATCTCATTGTTGCGGGGATTGCAGCAGGCATCAAACTTTTCGACAACCCTCACATACGTGTTTCCCTCGCTCCCCTCAAACACAAAGGTGTTGTAAACCTCGACCGCTTCATCGCCTATTATATTAAGTAGCGTGGCGATTTTTACCTTGTCAGGCTTAGAATCATATCCGATAGCAATCATGAAGAACTCTAACTGCTGCTTGAACTTTTTCCAATGCTCTGCAACATTACCAGACAAATCGAGGGTATCTGGTCTCTTGAAGCTATCCATCCTTATGCTTTCTTCCGTGTACTCTATTGGCTCTTCCTCAGAATTTCTTGTGAGCCTTTCCGATGGTAAAACCACACTTCCTCGAGGTCTTCCGATTGGCCGCAATGTTGCTATCCGTTCCAACTGCTCAGCTAGAATCTCTTCCAGGTATCGCCTAGGCGGTAACTTTTTCCTCCTCAATTTAATCCGAAGGTCTGGCTTATCCGGATTTGTAGACTGCTTTTGAATTTTCATTACGTAGTTTACGGCTGCGCCATGTTGTGATATTGTCTGAGCAGACAGTAAAAGCGTGTACACAGCTTGCTTGTGGGATAACAACTAATTTATTACAGCTAGATATACAGATGAATATTGAAGCACAGATAATTATTACAGATGAACAACTACTTATATAACAGTTTCTTCTCTTGCTTTCTTGCGGTATTAGATAGGAGCAGATAAAGGCCTATAATTTCTACAGTTTTGCTTCAATTGACTTGAAAATTTGACACAACATTCTTGAAATGTTTTACAATAAGAAAATAAAAAAAATAAAAATCTATTTTTTGAAAGTGTTAGACCCTTCCCCCCCCCCCCCCCCCCGCCTCCTTAAACGTTATGCTGACTATTCAATGAGAAATGGGTGTTCACCAATTGTATCTGTTTGTACTACCGGAAAATTCCTAAACTCATGTAATTAATTTCGTCGAAACAGAAAAGTTTTCTTGTGAATAGACTTGAAAAAGTTTTATTCTAGAAATGTTTCAATCCTTAAAATCTCGCGATAAAAGATATTATGTACTTTCATTCGCCCTGTTTCCTTTGACTCCAAACAGGGCATCGCGATTCCAATGCAACGCTGGGCTTGAAGAAAAGAACCTGGGTTGAACCGGAAGGCGAAGCACTAGCCCCAGCAATTCTATCACTTTGAATAACATGCAGATATTTGTTTTTGAAAGTTTTACACCAAACTCCTATCTTTCATGTACAACAGTGCTAATTTCGCAAACTTATTGCAATAAAAACAATTTGAAATCCTTTTTCTGGAATTAATTTTCGGAAATTTCTTTACGAAAACAAAAACGCGCCCCAATTTGATCAAATTCCTGGAACTGTGAAAAAACAAATAGACAATTCAAGTAACTTTTTCTCAGGAGGCAAGTTGCTCGCAGTGGCCCGAAATACCCCTCGTTATATAGCACATGATTCCCTACAAGCTATGATTTGCAAATTTGTTGCAATTGAGTGACTTAATCATGAAAAATCCCTTTTCCAAGTGAAAAGGCAAGACAAAACTATGACATGGGTTGAGATTTTTATCTTATATTTTCAGAGTTGCCCACGTTTCTCCATGGCCCATGATACCCCACTCTCCCCTACACATCCATCAACAAAAATGAATTTTTCATTTCTGTAAAGTTTTCTTATGTCAAATAAAGAGTTATGAAAATGTTTTTGTCAATTTTATTGAATGCGGTAAAGACGATCCTTCATAAGGAATTTCGTCAAAACGTTCACAAGCCAGGTTTTTGAAACTATTCGATCATACGTAACTCTTTCTTTCCTCACTTGAAATGGCTTGAAAACTACTTAATTAATTATGATTATAGTTTTGGGTCAACTCATAAACTTTGGATGTTATTTGGTCATTTTTGATTTAGTGACCCACAAGGAGAAAATATATAGATAGGGTGAGTGCTCCTACTTTGGTCCTAGAGCCTACTTTATTCCTAAAATGCCGATAATTGTAAATAGTTAATTTTGCTGGCAAAGAATAAAATATTCCTATGCACACAATGAACTTTTCTTCCTCCTGAATGCTACCATACCGTTTTTTGCAATAAAAAGTCTTTCTGATTAAATTTTTAACGTTTTTCAAAATGTAACTCCTCCTCAGCGGAATTCAGATAGCTCAATTAGAGGGCGCGTATTGAGAAATAAGAGTGTTTAAGGAAAAATCACGATTTTTTACTGTCCAAGCCTAAGTTTAAAGGAAAATAACTTTCACTGTGACGAATATGAACCAACTACCTATTTTTCCTGAAATTCATAAAAATCAATGGAAAACTCGAAAAACTTGCAAAGGGTCCAAATATAGGAAACTTTCGAATTTGATGTTCCATTTTTTAACCTGACTTTACCAAAACTTTGTTTCCACACCAAAACATCACACAAAGGTGCAAATTTTTAATTGGAGCATAATTCAGAACTTATTTTGAATATTAAAAAAAAAAGTAGGCTGGAAAGTTGGAAATTATGATCATCAAAATCTTTGCAATCAATGTTATAAAAAATTTTGCACCAATGTGTTTTTTTTCGCCATATATTAACAGAAATTGATCGTCCAATTCATTATTTTTCAAGGATTTCCAGAACATCGTTTTAAAAAAATTTTGAATATTGTTCTCTTCATGGATTAAAAAAAAATTAATTTTATTTGCACCCTCTTTGTAGAAAATTTGTTACTATTCTCAACATTTGAATAAAATTTTATTTCATTTGTTTAGGATAAAAAAACAGTTTTTTAATAAAAATATTCCATCATTTTATTTTAGTATTCCATTTAGATTGAGAAATAAAATTCTTGAACGACAATTCTAAAGAGAACACAAACAAATAGCATCTTAGTGAAATTTCATGTTTCTTTGAAGACACTTAATTCAACTTGAGACTAAAGCGTACAACTTTCAAGGATAAAATGGCTACCATCATTCTAATGCTATCCCCATCAGGCCAAGGAAATAGTAGCAAGTATGCCGTAGCCGAGATTTGATCTCATGACCTCTCGCTTAGAAGACCTAAACGCTATCTTCTAGGCCACGGTAAGCGACACAACAAGAAACTGATATGAAGAAGCTCCAGAAAAATAGAAAATTGAAATATTTTCTTCTATTCAACAACAAGTGTATTACTTTCATAAATAAATTTACATTTATAACAAGGGATTTCATATCATCTCAGAAGTTAATTTTTTCCTCATCCTGGTATACAAATTACAAAAATCAACTTTTATCAACATTTTCTAGCGCAGAAATCTTTAGAGTCGCAGATTGAAGTTGTATCGAAGTATACCGAAAAAAGTTTAGAAAGGAAATGGATAAGATAATTTTATATTTCATCTCTGATTTTGAAATTTTTTTAAATACCTCAAATTTAGTTCAATGAGATTAAATTGGTGGAAATGGGCAGTTAGCTGTATCCTTCCCTCCTCAATCACTCTTTAAGAATGAACGTTTATTTACTAGTGTCTGAAGTTTTTTTATAGGTCAATTTTTGAAAATTTGTTAAATCATGAAGTATAAATCATAAATTTATTCTGAAAAGATTTGAAAGTTGAATTAAAAGTTTTCCAGGAACTCTAAGAGAAAAGACTTATTTTTGTGTTTATATGCCTCAATTCAAATTTCTATCACTCACAAAGTTGAAAAGCCACCCACATCGTTGAGACGGCCCAAATGGTTGATAAATGAGACCAGTGGAAGCGAGCGGACGACCGCATTGATATTGTGATTAAGCTGCTTTCCATAGATCCCACGAATAAGGGATAGTCTTTCAGCTGTCTTGAAAAAGGTCAGAGATTGTTCTTTAGATCCTCATTTTTTTAACGAAGGTCTTTTTTTGAAGAAAGCAAAATCTTCGCAGATTGAAAAATATTTATCCAACTGATGACGGGTTTTCTCTGAAACTGGGTTTTCGTAGATTGAGATCACAGCACGAATCAACTGTATCACTGCTTGAAGGTCAAGTCATTGCATTTAATTTAGTTAAAAAAGAATTCATTTCTATGTGAACGACATTATCGTTGGAGGAAGCTCTTTTTTTTCATCATACTAGCAGCGTTTTGAATTGTCTCTTGTCTTTTTTTTCAAATCTTTTTGAGTATTTCAATCACATTTAGTAAATAATTCCAAACTGATACCTGATATAAGCTGATCCAAAGCAACCTAAAATCACTTGACCAAACCCACTCTCAGAACCAAATCCGGTCCTAATGCAAATCGATTGTGAAACCGCTGATTTCAAACTTAAACACACACTATCCTGATGGTGTCAATTCTGTCGATATGGATTTGCGTTTCCGTTTCCTGGCTGTAGCCAAAAATTCCTCGAAATGCATGTCCCGGAAACATTCCGAAGCCCACAAAACGACAGAATTGGGGATCTGTTATTTGTGTCCTGAATGGCAGCTCTCAGTGTTACACCCCCTTCCATTTGCTTCCTTCCCCCATCAATGTGGACGGGGTGGCAAATCACATTCAGGCACCCATTCTGACTGATTGTCGTTGAATGATGCTTTTTCACTGAAATCGATGGGAACACAACACATTTCCTCGTTTCAATTCGAAGGCTAGGTTGGATACACCACACAAGTTCCTAAATACCTAAACAGATACCTATGTATGTGGAAGGAAATCGAATTGGAATTTAATGTTTTTGAATGCTGAAAAAAAATTTGTGGGTACAAATATTTCCCCACACCATTAAAGGTTTCTCAAACATTATTGGTAAAAATAATAAATTGCTATTCAACAAAGGCAGCACCACTTTGATGTTTAACGGAGTAGATACCCATTCTCGATTATCCGGGATTTATGATTTTGGTCAAGAAATAAGTACTTTTAATTTTAAATTGCATCAAGGTCATTAAAAAATCATCAATTACTTGAACCGATAACCGGAATAATGTTGTTCTTTCTGAAGAAATTTGATGAACCTGAGCAATTTTTAAACAATTCAGAAAAAATCTAATTGGGATTTGGTAATTTTGAACAAGAATAGACCTATCTTGAGCGATTTTTTACAAAAAACATCGAATGGAGGCTTTTTGAGCCACCGCAGACTTCATAAAATGGGGTTATGGTTGTTTTTACCCTCAACTCCCCAACATTTTTTAACCCTGTTCGGTTTTGAAATTTTTGAACCTAACGGGATGTATCTTGTTTAATTTTTTTCAAGAAACCCAACGAAGCCCAAATATTTGAGCCACCGCACGCACTGGAAACAGGAGTTATGTCTGTTTTACCCTCAATCCCCTTACATTTATCAAATAGTTTAGAAAAAGCATGTTAAGACTTGAAAATGTTTAACCAAATCTAACGTATCTTGTGTGATTGGAAACAGGAGTAATGGCTGTTTTATCCTGATTTTCCCAATATTTTTCAATAAATTGGTGTTTCAAATAGGCTTCATTGGATTCTTCGGATAAAAATCACACAAGATACGTCCCATTTGGTTAAAAAAATTTAAGTTCGGTCATATTTTTTTCTGATACAATTGAAAAATATAGAGGAATTGAGGATAAAAACAGCCATAACCACATTCTCGGAAGCGTGCGGTGGTTCAAACAGCCTCCATTATATTTTTCAGAAAAAAATCGCACAATATAGGTCTATTTTTGTTCAAAATAACCAAGTCTGAATATGTTTTTACTGGATTGTTTACAAAATATGGGGGATAAGAGGGCTCTATAAATCCGTTCTAAAGCTCGTGCGGCATCTGAAACTACTTTCAATAAATTCTCCGGATTTTTTCACAAAAGGAAAGTACGTTTTCATAGACTTGTTTCATGCAGGAGGAAAATATTGATTTTTTGCGTGGTTAGTACACATTCTTCTCGTGCTCCTATTTTGATTTTGGAATTCACTCTTCAGTTGTCAAAATGCCGTCCAAGGAAGAAGAGCAGCGTATCAAAATTTTGCTCGCGCATCGCGAAAATCCGAGCTACTCGCACGCAAAGCTGACAAAATCGCTAAAAGTTGCCAAACCAACCGTTACAAATGTAATTAATGTGTTTGGGGATCGTTTGTCGACAGCCGGTAGTTTCAAGCGAAACCCTAACCTCTCTCTCTGAGATGCCGCAAATAAGCTGAGTGTATCGTCTACAACCGTGCATCGAGCCAAAAAACGAGCCGGACTATCGACTTACAAGAAGGTAGTGACTCCAAATCGCAATGATAAATAAAATACGACGGCCAAAGCGCGATCCCGGAGGCTGTACACGACGATGCTGACGAAGTTTGACTGCGTGGTAATGGACGACGAAACCTACGTCAAAGCCGACTACAAGCAGCTTCCGGGACAGGAGTTTTATACAGGCATGGCAAAAACACCGAACCGTGCGGCACTGGTGCCTTGTCCCACTAAGAATCCGCCATACCATCAACCACTCTGTGGCTGTGCTCGATCGAGACACTGCATTGTAGCGATTATAACACCGGTGTCAGTGTCGGTGTTTTGCTCATCGTTCGGCAAACACTAGAATCTAATGTAAACCAAATTGTCCTCTTAACACGTTCGTCGCCACGGCACCCATATTCGGGTGACGGGTGTTTTTCCTGGGGGGCCCCGTCACATCAAAAAGCGTGTGACGCTCTCTTACTTGAGTTTACCGCACAGATTCGCCACACGATTATGGGAGTTCTCCCTCTTTGCTTTCTCTCTCTGAAAATTTCTTTGGGCCCGGCTAGTAAAACTACCAAAATGAGCGTGGCGACGAACGTGTTTAACTCCTGTCCTCCATGCCTCAGGACAACCTTCACAGAAATAATTTATACTAAATTTTTTCTCTCCATTCTCTTGTTTTCATTTCAGTCGAAGTCCACCGCCAGAAGGGATCTGACATCCGGGACTTCTACATCGAGTCATCGCAGGATGCCACCCGTCGACAACCGGTGGGACATTTCTTAGATAGCATTTCACATCCAGGTCGTCAGTCGTCAGCTCACGATGTATCGAGATATCCCAGTGACCAGTTGGGGTACCCAGCACAACTTCCAGCCAATACCTGGATCGATGATCTGGAAGCGGATTGGGCCAGTGAGCATCCGGCCAAAGGAACCAAACATCCTCAAGGAAGCTCAAGATCCCATCCGGAAGGGACCGCAGTTCGATGGAATTCGATCCACTCGAATGTGGAGGCGTACTTTGACGAGGGGGAAGATGGAAGTTTGGATGAGCTGGGGGACATCCGGGAATGTCCCCGAAACGTGTGGCAACAGGACCTAATGTTCAACGATCGGATGATGATGAACTGGACCGTTTCCTCCAGAAGTGGATGGTCAGCTGATGAAGATGATGATGACAGCTATCCGGAGTCGAGTGATAGTGAGAGTAACGGCAGAAAATTCGGTAGTCGAAGTAGCAGTAGCAGTAGTAGCAGCAGATTCGGAACTAGCAACGGTAGTCTAGAACACGGCGATGGCCAACGCAACAGAACTGTCTATTTTAGGTGAGTCCCACAGATTTGACTTAAAAAAAATCAAAATTACAGTTCAAAATTACACTATCGTTTAACGATTAAGAAATTCACTTATCCAAGAAAGCTGATTGTAGTTGTTTTCCACCAGAGAACAACATTATTTGCTTGCATTCAGGCATAAATCATGCATTTACGTACGTTTGTTTAAAATTTTCTTTAAAAATAAATCAATTATTCATAAATGTAATGGAAAGGCTTCCAAAGTTTGCAAAACGCCTTCCAATGTTTTGCTGGAAATCACAAAAGAAAAGGATTCCCATCTCCGAGAACATAGAATTGTTGATCTAGCAATTAACTGCCTTGGAAACTTTGACCCCCAAGAGGAGAATTTGTTTACATTGAGATCAAACAATTTGCTTATAACATAATTATGACCTAACAATGAACCACTTCTTCCGTCCTTCAGCTGCTTTCTTCCATGTTCCACAAACCGCCATTCATGATTATCTGCCGCCACGTCGGCTTGACTCATTGCTAGTTAAACAAATCCAATCTGTTCATCGAAATCAGTTTTGCTCCCCTCCGGGGGCTCCAGAGAGAAAACACGCACCCTGAAGCTGGAATTTCCACGAGAGACAGAGAAAAAAAATACCAGGAAAGTACCGCACTAGAGCAAATGTTTATCTTTCGCCGACCCATAATCGCACGCCATAATCATAACGCCCGCCGTGCCGCGGCAATACAATTCCGGAAAATTCTGTTTGTGTGCCTCCCACCTTAAGCCTCCCCCTTCGCTATTTGCTGATGCTCGATTCAGAGCAATTGCGGGACACGTTTCTAGCGATGAGCCTCGAGGGAGAAATTTTGTCGGCTCCATTTTTTTTTCTACATTCTTTTCGAAGATACATGTGCTTCCGGCAGTGAAGATAAACGAATACGGAATTATCCGATATGAAACTACTTTGTCTTTATCATGGCTGAATGATCATAATCGTGGATCTAAAATTAGTTTTGTATTTTCTCGCAGTTTATCGGTTGTTTTTTGGAATTTAATCAAATAAAACTTTATCTTAAAACATGGATAATTTCCGGATATAAACTACAGAAGTATTTTAAATATAAAAACTGATCGATTCACTTCAAATGGAATCAAAGTTTTAGATGAATATAACCTAAATTGGTTTCGGGAATATGAATCAACGATCAAGACTTTTAATTACTCTTACTTCAGAAGCATTCTCAGTATTCCACTAGGATCAATTTTGAATTCTTTCTTTACTTTATTTCAATAGTTAGGGGAGAATGAGAATTTGACTGCCCCAAATTTTTATGGAAAATTTCAAGCTTGTGAAATGTTATGCGCTGCAGGCTTAATTTGATCTTAGGCCTAGTACAAGGTCTCATGCCAAATTTGGGCCAGATCGAATCGCTCAACGAGCCTTAAGTTTGTATGGGATTTTGTGACATTTTGTTCGGGAGGACCATGAAAATCCAGTTTTTCATGATCAACTTTGGTCCCCTTCGATCGATTTCGTTTGAAAACGGTTTTTCTTAATGCTTGATCTATGCCAAATATTTCATCCCAAGACTGCATTTCAATTCGACTTATGGTAAAAAAAAGTTATTAGACTTCAGAAATGGGGTAACGTTTTTCAGGGTGATATTCATCACTGTTAATACCGAATCAAAATGTTCGAAGCAGTGTCTCCCATTAATGGTGATAAATATCACCCTTAAAAAAGATAGCCATTTCTTGAAGACTCATAATTTTTTTTTATCTTAACTCGAGCCGAAATGCAATATTCAGATGAAATACTTGTCATAGTTAAGGCTTTAAGAAAACCCGTTTTCAAAAGAAATCGGCCGAAGGGGATCAAAGTTATTCATGAAAAATTGCATTTTCATGTTCCTCCCGAACAAAATGTCTCAAAATCATCATTTTGCATGAGACCTTGTATTAGGCCTAGGATCAATTTAAGCCTGAAATGCATAACTTTTTCAAATTTTGGGTCATTTGGGGCACTCTAATGAGGATACATGATCCCTGGGAATACTTGATTCCTCAGCTATATCTCAAAACTGAAATGTCTTACATAGATCAAATGTTCTAGAAAAGAATTGAAAAAAACTTTGATTCTCTAAAAAATAAAATAAACTATTTTTTAAGTAATTACACTTTGTTTGCAAAAAGTGACTTGAAGATCTTTCCCTCTCAAAAAAATATAAATAAAAATATTTATTTATCAAAAAAATAAAATATTCATTTTTAAAAATGTATGATATGGGTTCACTTGATCCCTGGAGTCCGAAAAGATATATTTTTCTTCTGAATAGATTTTTATCATTTCTAAGCACAAAATTATTAATATTTATCCATTGACTAATATTTATCCAATAATATCCTGACAATCAGTGCGTTTCTTAAAACTATCTTAACTTCTTAAAAATAGGGAAGTAGACAAACTTTCAGATTTTTTTCTTACACCTATTATCTTAGGTTGAGGGTATAACCTTCCCTTCAAGATTTTTTTTCAAGTTAATTTTTTTTAATTTACCGTTGTAAAGGGAAATCACTTGATGGCAAAAGATATTTATAAATCTAATTAAGGACGTTTCGGCTTCTCAGTCAGTTTTGAAATATTATTAAAAACAGCATATTTACTCAATGTCCAACGAAAGTTACGTGAGTAAATGTGCTGTTTTTAATAATATTTCAAAACTGACTGAGAAACCGAAACGTCCTAATTTAGAACACATTCATCAGTCGCAGTTAAATCAAGATATTTAAAAAAAAACTGTTAACAAACATGTCAGAAAATTTGGCTGTTATCACATCCTATATAAATATTAGACTTAAATAATTCATTTTAAGGCAATATATGCGTTCAAAAATTGAAACTTATTTTCAATTATTAATTTCGAATGGTAATTCCACAAACCTTTGTATAGAAAGTTTAATCTGGACACTCAAAAACACTTCCTCCTCTTTGGAATGGGGTTTCTTGTAGAACTGTAACTTAGCAATTTCAAAATTTGTAACAAACCATTTTAGCATCAAATTACATTATTCAAATACTTATTTAACACATCAACAAGCTGGAAGCCAAATGACGGATATTAACTACTCAAGATATTGAACAAAATTAGCAATAAAATATTTAAACTAATATCCATTAAATAATTAAATATTTATCACTTTATTTAAATTTTTTGTTGATATAAAAGATTTTTCAAAGAATATTAATTTTATTTAGAATTTCTTGTCCTTCTAAATGTTGAACTCCACATTCGAAAGAATATTGATTACAAAAGGCCACAAAACTAACATTTATCCGAGGTGTACAGAATTTAAGAATTTATTTTTGAATAATTTGGGTACTCGGAATCCCAATTACAATTATTTATCAATTTTCTATCAGCTTTAGTTTTTTAAATAATTTTTGAAAATAAGCAGAAATCATTCCAACTTTTTTTTGCATTTTTCTGACAAAACGGTATAACTTAACAAAAAAAAATTAAAATCAAGATTTTAAACAAAAATAAATTTTGACTTCTAGTAAAAAATGAAAAGAAGTATGCTTTCAGTTCTCTTTCACATACTCTGTAAAAAACGAGAATATACACGAATTTTGAAAGTTATTCAAAACAAAATTGAATTTGGGATATTATTTAAACAAATGTTAAATCGATTTTCCGTCTAAAACATTTTTTATAAAAATAAAAACAGAAATTCAGAAATGTCAGAAATACTTAAAATGATATCTTTTAGAATTTAAAAAAAATGTAAAATTGATCAATTAAATAAATTTTTCCTCGGTAGTTTGGAAAAATATTATATTTTGTTAATTAAGAGGAAACAAATAAATTAAAAATCAATTTTGTCTTTAATGTTGTTTGTAGGTTCATCAATGTTCAATGATTGATTTCATTAAGATCTTATTTATTTTCAAACTAATTGATACATATCACCAAATCTAGATTTGAAAAACAATTCTGGAAGCTTAAATCTTTCAAATCACAATCATTGAAACATATGCACATAAGATGCTTTTAAATTTTTCAACTAAGATTTTAAAATGGTGAGGCGTTTTCTTGAAAAAAATTTCCTTTAGGAACTTATCTTTTCCATCTGCATTGTGTTTATTGACTTTCAAACAAGTTTTTACAGTTGAACAGTCCCACTATTGATTTCTTTTAAATTTTGTGATAAATTTGGTTTTGTTTTTCAATTCTGAAATTTTGTGTTCTGAAAACTTATTTTATTAGTTTTTTTTTTGTATTCAATATTTTCGGTTTTATCAGTTCCTTAATCATTGTTCATAAAATCATTTCCCAACCTAAACTTTGTCAGTGCAAAGAAGTTAATAATGAAGAAGTGAACAAGTTTCAATATAAATATTTTTTATTTACAGTACCGTTCATAATCTTATATATAAAAATGGAGGCGTTTTCTTTGTGATAACATCACGTATGAATGGTCGGTCGGAATGAAGTGAAATTTGGTATCCGAGGGTTTTTTGGGTCAGAGATGGTTTGTATAATACTTTCAAGAATCTCACTTTTTATGAAAGGGGGGTCCCCATACAAAATTATCTCTTCACATCTTATATATAAGAAATGAAGGCGTTTTCTTTGTGATAACATCACGTATGAATGGTCGGTCGGAATGAAGTGAAATTTGGTATCCGAGGGTTTTTTGGGTCAGATATGGTTTGTATAATACTTTCAAGAATCTCACTTTTTATGAAAGGGTCCCCATACAAAGTTATCTCTTCTTCACATCTTCTTATATATAAAAATGGAGGCGTTTTCTTTGTGATAACATCACGTATGAATGGTCGGTCGGAATGAAGTGAAATTTGGTATCCGAGGGTTTTTTGGGTCAGAGATGGTTTGTATAATACTTTCAAGAATCTCACTTTTTATGAAAGCGGGGTCCCCATACAAAGTTATCTCTTCTTCACATCTTCTTATATATAAAAATGGAGGCGTTTTCTTTGTGATAACATCACGTATGAATGGTCGGTCGGAATGAAGTGAAATTTGGTATCCGAGGGTTTTTTGGGTCAGAGATGGTTTGTATAATACTTTCAAGAATCTCACTTTTTATGAAAGGGGGGTCCCCATACAAAATTATCTCTTCACATCTTATATATAAGAAATGAAGGCGTTTTCTTTGTGATAACATCACGTATGAATGGTTGGTCGGAATGAAGTGAAATTTGGTATCCGAGGGTTTTTTGGGTCAGAGATGGTTTGTATAATACTTTCAAGAATCTCACTTTTTATGAAAGGGGGGTCCCAATACAAATTAAACTTTATTTGTTACGATTTCCATAAGAATCTATTGGCGAGCACAATGCAGTTAAGGACGTGTAGATGAAATTAAACATTTATTACGATTTATACTTTAAAAGGTAAAACGAAGTTTACCGGGTCAGCTAGTTGTATATAAATTGGAAACACGCGCACTGTCACTTCGACTTTGAGCTTTCATAACTTTTTACTCTGATGATAATTTTGATAAAATTTTCTGCGTTAGGTAGATTAACTATCATACTATTTCATTACAAAATTTTAGCTTTCTAGAATTTTTGTGGCCTGAGTTACAGTAATTCTACGAAAATCGGACTTGTTGGACTTTTAACATTCAAACTGCAATATCTCAGAAACTACGCTTCATTTTTTATAGAACTTTTGCAGAGTGATTGTTGAAATATAAAGTTAGCATGCCTAAAGTTTTTGAAAAGTTCTATAGATATGATCAAAAGTTACGCGAGGTACAATATTTCAGGCATGAACCTAAAAATGCGATTTTATAGAATTTTGGTAATGTTATTGTTTCTAGCAAAATGAAAATTATAAAAGTTAAAAAAAATACAAGTAATTTGAAGTTTAATTTTATTATCATTTAAAGTCTGCGGTTGAGAAACTGTCAGAAAAATTAAAAAAAAGTTATTAGAAAAAATGTTTAGGTACACAGAATATGTCAAACACACATTTCTGAATATCCAAAACAATGCCCTTTACAGTGAATACAGAATTCAGGAGTTCTGCTGAGTTCGTTTTATTTTTTTTTAATGAGTTTTTTTGGTGAAGTAATATGCTTTCTATTTTTATTAATTTAACATTAGGTTTCAACCCGAGCAGACTTTGATGCCCAAATTGATAGTAAACTGAAACCTTAAAAAGGTCTCAACAGCAAACTGATAGCATTTTTTGATGTCGATTTTTTTTTAGAGAGCCAAATCAGACATAACTGAGGCCTTTTGACAGCAACCTTAGACCAAATTCAGGTTTAAGCAGCAAATTTTAAGCAAAATTTGTACACATAGCAAAATTGGCCATAATTACGGGATACCTTTTATATAAATAATATTTTGCAAACGAACAATAAAAAATGAAATTTTTCCTCATAAAATGTCCAAAAAATGTGATTTTTTCGTATTTTAAGTGAATCAGGCGGAAAAGACTCCTTTTAGATTGTTAGATTTTAAAAAATCTATCAATAAATTATGTTTCATTTAGATATCATAGAAAGCCAATAAATTGACCAATAAAACTAACTTAAAAATCATCCGAACTCGGTTGAACTCTTTAAGTTATATTTCACTGGAATAGGGTATTATTTTCTATATATTTGAATATATCCCATTCCCTTGTTGAAAAATGTTTTTGACATGTTCCGCAAAATTATTTTTTTTTTAGTTTTAACAGTTTTAACAACTTTTGATAATTTAACAAGTTTCAAAATCGTAACTAAAAAAAATTTAACAAAGACTTAAAATAACTTTCATTATTTTCAAAACGGTTCTATTTTTTTATCTTTATGCGATCTTGATGATGTCTTTCACAAATTTTCATTTGTAGAAATATTTTTTACATCTTTCTTCTAGGTCATTTTCATTTGAAGAAATATTTTTTATATCTTTCTTCTAGGTCATAAAGTTACTTTTTCCTTTTTAGAATATGAAAGATCATAAAAACACCTGAAAATCATGTGAAAACATAAGCGGTTTATCGTTTACCGTTTGGCCGTTATATATTTTGATCACTTTTCAGGTCGATTTATCCCTGTGTGTGGCGTAAGCACGCAAGACCTTTCGATCCAAAGTTTTTTTTTTGTCTATGAAGCTGTTTTCATCTCCATTCTTTCGAATTGAATTTCAGACCGCTCCAATGGCTCCTTCTTTCATTTCAGCCAACTGACTCAGTGAAACATTGGGAAAAGCACTCTATTTGTGCACGATTTTCTCCGCTTTTCCGGGGAAAAGCTTCTAATTTTCACGAAAACAATGAAATCGGCAGTGTTCTGCCAGTTTCCCAAAAGTGAGTAACTCTACAAGATAACCCAGATTCGGAAACGGAGTTAGCAGCGTGTAAATCAAATGGGTGTATGCGTCTGAGCGTGTAGGATCGAATCGTTGCATGGGCGCTGACATGTTTGATTTATGAAAGCAGAAAGTTGATGTTGAGAAAGTACGGAAGAATTTAGAGAGTTTTGAAGGAAATTACCGAGATTGTTGTCGATAAAGTGGAAGAGGTTTGTTAGGAACAGTTCGACAACCTGTAAGTAAATAAATTACAGCCAGTAGATTGAGTTTGTTGACAAATACTTACCACACATTACTTACCGTAGAATAGGGTTACCAGAGGTCGAAAATTGAGGATCCTGAAAGTTTCAAAGAATTAATAAAATTTGTATATACTTACCGTAAGTTGTGGAAATAATCTGAAAACAATTGAAGTTAAATAGAAAATTTGTAATGTAGGATTCAGGCGTAGCTAGGAGAAATCAGTTTGGTGTTTTTTCGGACTGAACAGAGAGACTAAAAGTAAGATGAACAACTAACTGTATGTAATGAAAATTATTAATAAAAGGAATTTTATAGCTTTTAGTTATTCGCCAGAATTACTGCAGAGTTGTTTCTCCTGAAAGAAAACACCACAACAAGCTAAAAGTTTTATCCTCGACGATGGCGGAAGGCTACAAATATCCCTGTTGCGACAATGGAGAAGACTACGACGCAAGCGTGCGATGTAGTGAATGCAAGGAATGGTTCCACTTTGCATGTGTGAATGTTGATGACACGGTTGAGAATGCATTATGGTTCTGCGAGAAATGCTGCAGTGTGGGACCATCGATTCGGGAAAAGCAAGGATCGGCAGGTCAGTCCAAGATACGCAAACAACCGCATCGAGCAGCGAAGGATAAAGGTAGCAAAGAAAACCTGATCGGTAAGCCAAAGCATGTACAAGTTTCTAAGAAAGACAGGAATAGAATATGTGAAGCAGAAGAGGGAGAAGCCAGAAATTTAGGTACTATAAGAAAGTCAAAGGGTACGTTTCAAAGCGGTAAAGGGTCCGACAAAGGGTTTACGCGGAGTGACATCAGTGGAAGTGACATTCGCTCAAGGAAGAGTGGTAGCGCGAGCTCGAAAGCCTCAGTGCGTGATTCGGCGAAGAAATCGTTAGCCGAGTTGAATGAAGCAACCATGAGAAGGAAGCGTAGAGAAGAAACCCAGCGAAAGCTGCTACAGCTTGAACTTGAAGCCATAGAGCGGGATGAAGAAGAGAGTCGTCAGAGGCGTAGGCTGGAAACTTTAGCAGAAGATAGTTCTTCTTCGGAACATGAGGAGAGTTCTAGTGATGACGGGTGCGATTTTCGTGACAAGGTGAAAAACTGGCAGACTGAACCATCAGAGCGAGAGAAGTGTCTGAAAGCAGCGAGTGCAGTACACATTAAGTCGACGAGATGCAGCGATCAAAGAACGCTTGTGATTGCGAGGAAGGATTCTGAAGCGAGAATGAGAACCGGCGTTTTACGAAATGACTCATCTAGGCCACTAGCAGGAAACCGGAACCTACCAGCTTCTACGCCAGCTCAATGTATCTCTTCTGATGAAGAAAACTCAGTTTTTCGAGCATATAGAAGTGCGAGGCGTGAACGGTCGACTCGTAGAGAACCTGAAGGACCAACACGCTCACAGATAGCAGCACGACAAGTGTACCCTAGGACCTTACCCAAATTCTCAGGACGACCGCAGGAGTGGCCGGCATTCATAAGCGCCTACGAACAAGCTAATCGGTCGTGCGGGTTCAACAATGACGAGAATTTGGTTCGACTGCAAGAGGCATTACAAGGGAAAGCTTTAGAGACGGTGCGGAATAGGCTTCTTGAACCAGAAAACGTACCAGCTGTGATCGAGAGATTGCGGAAACAGTTCGGAAACCCAGAAGTTCTATCAACTTTGCTTGCTAATCGAGTACAACAGCTTCCTGGTCCTAGTTCAGAAGATTTGAAATCAGTGATCGATTTTGGAAACGCGGTGGATGAGTTGACCCAACACTTGCGAGTGTCGAAGTTGAATGATCATCTAAGTAACCCGATACTGATGCAGCAATTAATACAAAAACTTCCGTCTTGTTACGCTATGCAATGGGTGGACTTCAAGCGTCAACAGTCGAAGGTTAATCTGGAGACGTTCAGCGTTTTCATGGAAAATCTGGCGGACAAAGCTCTTGAAGTGTCGTACGAAGGAGCACGCCTTGAAGAGGCAAGCAAGGGAAAACGGCGTGAAAACTCTTCAGCAGTTAAAGGTTTCGTACACGTAGCGGATGGTGTAGTGCAGGAATGCTGTTGCCACCATATTCAAAGGAAGATGCTTGATGATCCAACCAGAGAGAAGTTGAATGAAAATAACATGGCTTCCACAGAAAGGCCCAAACCTGACAGAAATTGTGCAGTTTGTGGCAAACCAGGTCATTTTGGAAAGCAATGTGATGAGCTTAGATCGATGAGTTTGGAGGATCGTTGGAAAAGGGTACAAACCCTCAACTTGTGTCCGCTGTGTTTGTACAGCCATGGCGCGAATAGATGTTGGTCGAAACGACGCTGCGGTATAAATAGGTGTGAGCAAAATCATCATCCTCTGCTGCATTGGGAACCAACTGGACCTCAGCACGTGGTTGCTAGTTGCAATAGCCATCGACAGTGCGATCAGTCTGTGATGTTTCGGATAGTTCCAGTGATGCTGTACAACAATGGCAAGCAGCTAGAGACGCTAGCACTTATTGACGAAGGCTCATCGGTAACGCTGATTGATACAGAGCTAGCACGACTTCTGGAAGCTGATGGAGTACATGAACCTCTCAAAATGAAGTGGACGAACGGAATCAGCCAAACCGAAAGCGATTCGGTAAAGTTTACGCTGTGCATATCGGACCAGCAACAAAGTTGTCAATCTACTTTGGCAGACGTGAGAACGGTTGCTGAACTGAATTTACCGGTTCAAGGATTGGACTCCGACGAATTAAAGGAACGCTTCGACTATCTACAGAAGATAGAGCTTCCAAACTACACAGCTGCGGCTCCGAAGCTCTTAATCGGAATTAATAACATTCACTTGATCGCACCTCTGGAGTCGAGAATTGGGGAAGCCGGAGAACCTGTAGCAATCCGATGTAAGCTCGGATGGACGATTTACGGACCACGCGATGGTGCAGTAGCTAGTGTACAGTTCATAGGACTTCATCATTGTGGTTGTGACGCATGCTGTAAACCTGATCAAGAAATGAATAATGCCCTTAAGGAGTTTTTCCAACTTGAAGCTGTAGGAATATCCCCGGTAAACCTCGAATCGAAGGAAGATAAACGAGCGCGAGAAATCTTGGAGAGAACAACGAAACGAATAGGTAATCGATTTGAGACTGGATTGTTGTGGGCTGAAGATGACGTAGTGTTTCCTGACAGCTTTCCAATGGCAGTCAAGCGATGGAAGAGTTTACAGGTTAGAATGGACCGTAGCTCAGGCATAAGTGAGAATATCGCTAAACAACTGCAAGAATACGTGGACAAAGGCTACGCACATCGTATAACTGAACAAGAGATAAAGGACACAGAGCCAGGAAAGGCCTGGTATTTGCCAATAAACTACGTCTTAAATCCTAACAAACCAGGAAAGGTGCGAATTGTTTGGGATGCTGCAGCGAAAGTACAGGGTGTTTCATTGAATGATAGACTGTTGAAAGGGCCTGATATGATCTCGTCGCTACCCTCCGTTATCAACTGCTTCCGAGAACGTAAAGTGGCGTTCGGCGGTGACATTCGGGAAATGTTTCACCAGATCAGAATACGCTCGCAGGATCGACAAGCACAACGATTTCTCTTCGGATCAGATAGCAAAGGTGAACCTCAAATTTACGTCATGGACGTGGTAATATTTGGAGCCAGTTGCTCTCCGTGTACATCGCAATACGTGAAGAATTTGAACGGCCTAGAACATGCGGAGAAATACCCGGAGGCATCACAGGCAATAATGAAGAAGCATTTCGTAGACGATTACTTTGACAGTGCTGATACTGAAGAAGAAGCGATAAAACGAGCGTCTGAGGTAAGGGAAATACATGCTGCAGGAGGTTTTGAAATAAGGAACTGGGTCAGTAGCTCTCAAGAAGTATTGAAGTCACTTGGAGAAATTTCTGCGGAACAAACGAGAATTGTTGAGGTCAATAAGACAACAGAGGTTGAACGAGTGCTAGGGGTACGATGGAATTCTCAAAACGACGTTTTCGTATTCTCAATGAACCTGCGAGAAGATCTTCAGCCATATTTGCAAGAAGGAGCTTGGCCTACTAAAAGAATAGCACTGAAGTGCATCATGAGTATGTTTGACCCAAAGCAGTTTTTAGCACCTCTCTTGATACACGGACGTATTTTGATGCAAGACGTTTGGCGCAGTGGTATTGGCTGGGATGAGAAGCTGCTGCAGGCACAGTACGACGTTTGGATGAGGTGGACGAGTATTTTATCCTTGGCAGAAGCTGTTGAAGTACCACGCTGCTACCTTGGGACCGCAAGCTCGACGGCGTATAGTTCGGTGCAGTTGCACATCTTCGTAGATGCGGGAGAGGATGCTTATGGTAGCGTTGCCTACTTCAGGTTTTCGGATGAGAAAGGAGTGCACTGTTCTTTCATTGAGGCAAAGGCGAAGGTAGCCCCGTTGCAGTATTTGTCCATACCTCGGAAGGAGTTACAATCCGCAACGTTAGGAGCTCAGTTAGCGAAATCCATAAAAATTAATCATTCGTTTCCTATCTATAAAACTGTATTTTGGACGGATTCGAAGGCGGTGTTCTCGTGGATAAGATCAGAGCGTAGAAAGTACAAGGAGTTTGTTGCTCATCGGGTTGGGCAGATTCTTGAAGTATCAAACCCTGAAGACTGGCGATGGGTGCCCACGAAGGATAACGCGGCAGACGATTTGACAAAGTGGAGCAAGTCTACCGAGATCCACTCTGACAGCCGCTGGTTCCGTGGTCCACAGTTCTTGTATTTCGCAGAGCAGCATTGGCCCCTTCAAACGCAGGAGGTGGAAGAATTTCAGGAAGAATTAAGAGCAAGCGTGTTATTTCAAAATGTCGTAGTTTCGGACGGACTATCGATGCGGATTGGGAATGTATCTAAGTGGACGGTTTTAGTTCGAATGGTAGCTACAGTTCTTCGCTACATGTCAAACTGCAAGCGCTGTGCGCAAAATCTACCGATCGAATCACTTCGTACCGAAGCAGAGAGAACTAATAACCAACTGAAGCTGAAACCAGGGCACTATGTTCCACTGCGTCAAGAAGAATATTTTGCAGCAGAAAATTGTCTTTGGCGCTTGGCACAGCGCGAAGAATACGCAGATGAAGTGGCGACGTTGTTGAAACAGCAAGATGGGAGAGAGTTGAAACTGGAACGATCGAGTTTGTTGTTTGACAAGTCACCCTTTTTAGATGAGTTTGGAGTGGTACGAATGGAAGGTAGAACGGAAAGAGCAGAGTATGCTTCATTTGATTCGAGATTCCCGATCATATTGCCGAAGAACCACCTCGTGACTAAGAGGCTTGTAGACGAGTTCCATCGAAAATCTGGACATGCTAGTAGGGAAACGGTAGTGAACGAAGTTCGGCAACGGTTTTTTATCAATAACTTGAGAGCAGTAGTGGACAAAGTTATAAGTGAATGCCAGTGGTGTAGAATACAAAAGGCTAAGCCGCAAATACCCAGGATGGCTCCATTACCGAAACAACGGATGGCAGTTGGAGCTGAGGCCTTTTCGTACGTAGGGTTGGATTATTTCGGACCGTTGGAGGTATCAATTGGGCGGCGACGGGAAAAGAGATGGGTGGCACTGTTCACGTGCATGACAACACGAGCTGTTCATCTGGAAGTCGCGTACAATTTAACAACAGAGTCGTGCAAGATGGCAATAAGAAGATTCGTCAGGAGGAGAAGAAGTCCGATCGAAATTTTTTCTGATAACGGAACCAATTTTGTCGGAGCTAGCCGAGAACTCGCGCTGCAAATTCGCCGGATCAATGAAGGGTGTGCCGATACATTTACAAGTGCTAGAACTCGCTGGGTGTTCAACCCGCCTTCAGCACCCCATATGGGTGGCGTGTGGGAGCGTATGGTGAGGTCGGTGAAGGTAGCGTTAAATACATTAACAGACGGTGGAAGGCTCACGGATGAGATATTGAACACAGCCTTGGTTGAAGTGGAGGACTTAATTAATTCGCGGCCACTAACGTATGTGTCTACGAATGTGAAAGAAGACCCAGAAGCTTTAACACCCAACCATTTCCTGAAAGGGATGTCAGCAGAATGTTTGCCGCCTAGGAATCCAATAGAAGTTGCTGAAGCTCTCAGGAGTAAATATGTTCGGGCCCAACAGTTAGCAGACGGTATATGGAATCGTTGGCAAGCTGAATATCTACCAAAGCTGAACAAACGGCCAAAGTGGTTCAACGATGTTCGACAAATGCAACCGGGAGATCTGGTATTTGCCTTGGAGGATAACAAGCGTGAACGAGGAGTGGTTTCAAAAGTGTTCCTGGGAAGTGATGGCCGAGTACGATCAGCAGCAGTGAAAACCAGCAAAGGAGAGAAGACGAGACCCGTGTCAAAACTGGCAGTGCTAGAGATGCCTAGTAGTAAGCCCAACGAAGAAAACCGTGGATAGTTGGGGCTTACGGGTTGGGGGATGTTCTGCCAGTTTCCCAAAAGTGAGTAACTCTACAAGATAACCCAGATTCGGAAACGGAGTTAGCAGCGTGTAAATCAAATGGGTGTATGCGTCTGAGCGTGTAGGATCGAATCGTTGCATGGGCGCTGACATGTTTGATTTATGAAAGCAGAAAGTTGATGTTGAGAAAGTACGGAAGAATTTAGAGAGTTTTGAAGGAAATTACCGAGATTGTTGTCGATAAAGTGGAAGAGGTTTGTTAGGAACAGTTCGACAACCTGTAAGTAAATAAATTACAGCCAGTAGATTGAGTTTGTTGACAAATACTTACCACACATTACTTACCGTAGAATAGGGTTACCAGAGGTCGAAAATTGAGGATCCTGAAAGTTTCAAAGAATTAATAAAATTTGTATATACTTACCGTAAGTTGTGGAAATAATCTGAAAACAATTGAAGTTAAATAGAAAATTTGTAATGTAGGATTCAGGCGTAGCTAGGAGAAATCAGTTTGGTGTTTTTTCGGACTGAACAGAGAGACTAAAAGTAAGATGAACAACTAACTGTATGTAATGAAAATTATTAATAAAAGGAATTTTATAGCTTTTAGTTATTCGCCAGAATTACTGCAGAGTTGTTTCTCCTGAAAGAAAACACCACAACAGGCAGCAATCAGCTATTTAAACGTCATCCGGGATGATCAGGGTTGTATAAAAATCGTGCTTACACAAATTAGGACAACCTATAAATCAGGCATGTCAAACTCGTTTAAGTGTGCGGGCCGCATTAAAAATCTTTCATTTCCAAAAATAATATTATTTTCTCTCGTAGCAAAAAAAAAAATCTTTTTAATATTTTGTGGCAGGAAAGCCAGCGTACTTCAGTGTAGTATGGAATTTTGTGATAATTTAAGACGGGGCTACGCGGGCCGCATTGACCAAGGCCGCGGGCCGCATGCGGCCCGCGATCCCCCAGTTTGACATGCCTGCTATAAATGATAGGGTGTTACCCGTTAAAATACCTTTTTCCTAAATTGCCTCTTTGCCTCTTTTATAACCGAATTTATGCTTTCAATCCCTGAAACACTGAAACAGCGGCGTCTTAATTGGTGGGTCATTCATGAATGCAGATGACCCACAAGTTATGTCGCGCTTTTCACCTTCACCAAAATTAAGATTTCATAAAGGAACCATCTTTCGACGAATACTACTACAATCGTAGTACGATCCTGCCAGTAATTTCTTCGTGTGATCAGTCGGACATAGTCCTGAGGATGGGTAAAATAGAGCCCGTAATCGGTCGACAAAAATGTAATTTTTAATCCTTTTTCCGTTTGCAAAAACGTTAAGTGTCGTATCTGTCGTAATCTGAGGGTTATCCTTGTCCCGAAGGCCGTCTTCTCGAGGTCGCTTACTCCGCTAGATGTTAACTTCACAAATTTCGATTTAAGAATGACCCGATTAGCACAAGTGCCGTTCTATTTATAGGTAAAAGTTACCGCGCAACAATGAACGCAATGAACATTTTTTCCAATCAAAGTAGCCAGATTTTCTCAGATTCCGCATGTTGTTCACTTGTCCGTCAATTATTAGTGCGTGTTGAGAAACTCTAAGTGATTAAATTATGTTCTTTTCTTCTAACATAAATTATTTGATTTTATATTTTCCATTATCTCATATCTATCCTACAGTATCCTGCAATATGTAGCTTGTTAATTGTGTAGCTAAGTTCTTACGTTAGTACAAATCCGCTTAAAAATGAGTGCATCAAAGCAAAGCTTAAGCAAAATCTTACAGTGAGAATTGGAAAGTACTATACAAATTTGAAAAAAATTCATTTGATTGGAATTTTATCATAAAATGGCACCCAAAGATGAAAGGAGGTAAGAGTGGGGTAATGTGGGCCACGGGAAACGTGGGCCACTCTGAATATCTCAGATGTGTGTTGAGACTAAAATATCAATTCAATTGTCATCACTGTCGTTTTGCGTAAGCCTTTTTTTATATAAATTATTGACTTACGTACGCATCATTTGCTTCTTTTATTTATAAAGCTTTAAAATACCTTAAGTTCATAACAAAACTATGCTCATAGGCTTATGATCTTAGTTTGGTCTTGTTTTTTTTCACGTGGAAAAGGAATTTTTAATAAAGC
The DNA here is from genome assembly GCF_029784155.1 of Uranotaenia lowii. Taxonomy (NCBI): domain Eukaryota; kingdom Metazoa; phylum Arthropoda; class Insecta; order Diptera; family Culicidae; genus Uranotaenia; species Uranotaenia lowii. The sequence goes on along the minus strand of NC_073691.1, from coordinate 38,928,518 downwards.
ATCAATAAGTCACACAAACGCAACCAATTTGCAAATCATACTTTGTGGGGTATCTTGGGCCGTCATTATATTTTCATGTTTTTTATTCACATTCAGAACTTAAAATACGTGTTTCCTATCTTAAAAGTTTTCTTATGCCAAAGGAAGCGTTATGAAAAATTTTTTTTCCATTGAATATGAAGAATTTTGCCAAAAGGTTCGCGAGCCAGGTTTTAGGAATAATTTGATCATACACAACTTCCTTTTTATCCCTCATCTGAAATTGCTTCAAAATAACTAAATGTACATTTGGTGGCCCACGACTTCCCACAATTTTTCAAAATCCAAAAAAAAAAATTTTTTTTACTAAACAAACGGAACATGATGAAACTAATTTATTCAAAACTTTAAAACTAAATCCTGATGATAGGTACCTTAAAAATGAAGAAAAATTTACCATTTTTTTCCATTTTTTTCTACAATAAATAAGTTTAAAGCAAAGAAAAAAAGAGGCCCATCATACTCTACACTCCCCTACACAATCGTTAGTTGAATGTTATCAATTTTTATCAATGGGGTGAGAGAGTAATAGTCCAGTCTCTGGAGCCACTCTGTGTTAATTATTGAATTGCAGATAAATTTAGTCTGAATTTCACTCGATTATTCTCAAGTAAAACTACGTTTCATGTAAAAGAATTTGATACACCTTAATTTCCCAGAATAACAGCATTAAAATGCAATAAAAGGGTGATACGGTCAAAATTTGGTCAACATCAACTTTACGTATTTCTTCAATTTTGCATTTTAAAAGCCTGAACACCTCTCATTTTGAAGATGTATGTGTGTGTGTGTAGAATGTTGCTCCTATTTTGATTTGGGAATTCACTCTTCAGTTGTTTAAATGCCGTCCAAGGAAGAAGAGTAGCGTATCAAAATTTTGCTCGCGTATCGCGAAAATCCGTGCTACTCGCACGCAAAGCTGGCAAAATCGCTAAAAGTTGCCAAATCAACCGTTACAAATGTAATCAAAGTGTTTGGGGAACGTTTGTCGACAGCCAGGAAGTCTGGATCGGGGGAAAATCGAAAACCGGAAGCCGCTGAGACGACAAAGAGAGTTGCCGGTAGTTTCAAGCGAAACCCTAACCTCTCTTTCCGAGATGCCGCAAATAAGCTGGGTGTATCGTCTACAACCGTACACTGAGCCAAAAAACGAGCTAGACTATTGACTTACAAGAAGGTAGTGACTCCAAATCGCGATGATAAACAAAATACGACGGCCAAAGCGCGATCCCGGAGGCTGTACACGACGATGCTGACGAAGTTTGACTGCGTGGTAATGGACGACGAAACCTACGTCAAAGCCGACTACAAGCAGCTTCTGGGACAGGAAGGGGAAAGGTAGCAGATATTTTCAGGCACATGAAACTGTCAAAGTTCGCGAAGAAATATCTGGTTTGGCAAGCCATCTGTGCCTGTGGCTTGAAAAGCAGCATTTTCATAGCTTCCAGGACTGTCAATCAAGAAATTTACGTGAAAGAGTGTTTGAATAAACGTCTGCTGCCTTTCCTGAAGAAACACGGCTGTTACGTACTGTTTTGGCCGGATTTGGCATCTTGCCATTACGGTAAAAAGGCCATGGAGTGGTACGCCGCCAACAACGTGCAGGTTTTTCCCAAGGACAAGAACCCTCCCATCACGCCAAAGTTCCGCCCAATTGAGAAATACTGGGCTATTGTCAAGCGGAACCTAAAGAAGACCAAAAAAACTGCTAAGGACGAGCAGCAGTTCAAGGCAAACTGGCTTTCTGCGGCGAAGAAGGTGAACAAGGTGGCTGTACAAAATCTGATGGCAGGGGTTAAGCAAAAAGCCCGGCAATTCAGGTTTGGAAAAGCGGCAACCTAACTGAATATTTATCCTGAATTTTATACTAATGAAACTTGAAAAAGAAATTTAATTTGATTTTTCAAATAAACGATTTCACCGATTTACACGCGTTTTCCCTTGACCAAATTTCGAACGTATCACCCTTTAATATGAATTCCAGTTTCGTTCGACTTTGAAATGCTTTATCCAGAATCCATACGAATCCATAAAATGTTGAACCCTGCCCATTTCGCTACGTTCAGCGAAGGCGTCAACGATGGAATGTTCTTTGTGTTCGGAATGTTGTTCAGTAGATCGTACACTGCTCCGGAAACACACTATCTAGTAGCAACGACACTAGCAACCCAATATCTGTACGGGACAAGAGCGACAAAGTTTTCCTATTTGTTCAGCTGGTAATAATCATTTATGGCACGTATTTTGTTCCATCTGCTCGCGTCCGTCCCTCTGCTGACACGTGGCTTGTCAGAATGAGGTTTTCCCCTTTTCCTCGTCTCTTTCAATCGAGGGGCCATGGGTCAATCAACTTTAAAGCACAAAGTTACACTATTCTACAGCTCTGTAGTTTTGCTGTGATGTTTTTAACGCCAAATAAAATGGCACTAGAGAGGGTCGAAAAGTTGTCCCTGTCAATGAAAAGGGACTTCAACTCCGAGAAAGAGATGTTTATATCTACTGGTGTCGTTCGAGAATGTTAATATCTGTTGATGGAACTTTGATGATATTGTCAGAAGTTTATTTTTAGCTTGATGGTTTTGCTTTTCGAAACCCGGAAGTATCCGGTGAATGGAATCGATAAATTCTACTCTTAAACTTTAGATTAAAGTTCCTTCACATGTGCAACGTAAGGCAAATCCAAAATAAATGATAGCATATTTCATGTCGATCTTGATGAAATCAGCTACGAAAACCAATACCACACTTTCCGGTAATGTTGGGAAAACTTTGTCTCCAACGCTAGGGCCTTCGGCAACGGAACACATGCCAAAGAAATGACGGATTGTACTGAGAAGCAAGCGCACGTGCTTGGGCCAAGAGTTTTAATCGTGATTGAGTACACTTCCCCGAAGATATCAATCTTGTCTCTTTGGCTGGAAATTAGTTTCTCAACTGAAGGCAGCTCCAGCTCCCTCAAGATACCGAACGATGTCGTCCTCTGAGAACGTCACACTTACTCTTGTCGCTCGCTATTCTCTTCCCATAATGATTAATCGAAAACAATAGATAATGTTGCAGATGCTAACATGTTTGGTTTTTCTTTTATCTCGTTTCAGGATATTATATCGTACAATGACCAGCCATATTGTTTACGAACTGATTTACACAATGGTGCTTTTAAAAGGTGAGTGTTTATACTGTTTATTTTCTCCAGTGATAGATTATTTTTATTGTCTGAGTTTGCTAATTTTTGATTTTTAGTAAAAACAAAACGCCTTTTAAAAAATATTCCATACAAAAATATCGGTATTATTTTTTGTCACGATTAATTTTAGCGAATGTCGCTGAGAGTATTCAATCTGTGAATCGGAATAAAAAAAATATTTAAGAATTGAAAAAATCTACAAATAATTTCAATTTCCTTATAAAACCAAAAAGTCGCTTGATTCATTGCGTTAAATCGCATATTAATTGTGTAAATGTGTAACAAGTTAATGTTGCTGAAAAAAATTTAAAAGTCTCGAAATTGCATACCATAACAAGTTCCAGCAAACATGAAATTGTATTAGAAATAAAAACTTAAGTCGTTTACAATGGTGTATCGAATCGCAATTCACACTGCACAGTGAAAAGATCGAATAAAATGTCGTCAGAAGTCAGTTTATATAGGATATGCTAAAAAGTCCGCCATGTTTGTAAATTTTGAAATAATTTTGCTTCCGCGAGTGCTTCATCCAGAATCATCGTCATGCTCTCTTTGCAACCAACAGTCCATCCAAATGGCTGACAATCATATGAGAATTGAGTAATATTGACCAATGAGAGAACTGGAAAATATTGTCGTTAGCAACGATTTGTATGTCGGCTATGAGATCTGTTGAAATGAGTAATTCAACGCAGGTTTCAGTGGTGGAATAGAGTTAATCTTTATTCGTTTTGTTCGTCAAGTCTTTAAATAACTACTTATAACATAAGCGATAGCTATTTATATTATTCACTGAAGAGATATCCTCTCTTATTAGTTTTCTCATTTTCGTGTGAGCTAACCACTCAGAATATCTGGCAACACTGGTGAGTTACCACGAACCTAAATTGAGTTATTTGGCTTCACAGTGTGATGATGTAAACATTTGTACCGTGTTTACCATCATCAGCTGTCATCATCAATCATCACCGCTATTGTTTCAATTACGAACTGACTCAAAGCATGCAGAACCAAAACAAACTGTTTTGGTTTCGCCGACGGAGCGGCAAATTTCCTCTGCTGAAACCGTAAGTATCAACACCTCCCCTCAATTCGCAGATTAAGAATGCTGAACAGCTTCGCGTGCCTCGCCCTTGGTAACGCCTTCGTGAACGCATCAGCTGGCTGATCCTCAGTAGAGATGTGTCGCGAAGATAGCTGACCGCTTCTCATGATGTCTCTGATGAAAGCATACTTCACATCTAGATGCTTCATCCGCTGATGAGTCCACGCCTCTTCCAGATACTGGATGCAAGGGATGTTGTTTTCCATTAACGTGAAAGGAGTGCTAACCACACCCAATTTACATAGGAAGTTTGTTAACCACAAACCTTCCTTGACTGCATGGCAAAGGGCTCCTATCTCAGCTTCGGTCTACGACAGACTGACCGTCTGCTGACGTTTCGTTGACCACGAAACTAGATTCACGAAGATCATGTAAGCGTGGCTCGATACAGATCTTCGGTCATCGGCATAATCTGCATCTGCATATCCGATTAGTGGTTCCGGTGTCACGTTTCTGCGGTATACCAACGCCATAACGGTCATACGTCAAAGGTATCGCAGAACACGCTTCAGGGCTAGCCAATGCCTGCGCTAACCTCAGCACTGATATTCTGATGACTACAAACAACCGATCAAATCGTTGAACGACTGCTCAGTGATAAACTCACCTCGTTTAGCCCGAATCTCGTTCTCTCGGCTGCGGTGGTCTTCCGGAAAAAGCAGTCCCTTCGGCCCTTAAGCTTGCTGACGATTCGAAGTTGCTCTTCCTCATCATCAGCGGCTACGTTAGCCACGTAGCATTGATTAGCTTCTCCTGTTCGCTGACTGCGTCTCTGGGCCGGCTCGAGATTGACGGAATCTTGATCACCATCGTCATCTTCGTCATCGCTACTCTCGTAGTCGCTCTCGTCTTACGCCATGCGCTGACCTGCACCGAAATAGATGATTCGTTGAATCCGGTGGCTGATAACCTCAGCACGCGAACGAATAGAGTTTCTTTGTTGCTTTCTGGTAACCCCAGAAAAACATCCTCTTGTAGCTATCTTCGCGTTTCGGTTCGAAGTCTTCATATCGCGATGACTTCGAGCATCTGCACTTTTGGCAGGAATCGGCAGCAAGAATTGGTTGACTCCGATAGCGACTAACCGTCACCGAAACCACCTCCTTCGAAGCACCCGAAACATTAACCATCCGCCGAAAACAAGCTTGCACATCCTAACCGCAGCACAGCTACTAAGCACGAGAATAATCGTCTCGACTTGCAGCTTCATGGCTTTTCGCTCCGTTGCTGTAACGCTTCGAGCGCTCCATAAAATCATAGGGCAACGTTCAGCTGCATGCGACCCATCTGGATTGAATGTAGTGCTGAAGTATTTGGCAACTAACCGTCGCCAAAAACATCTCCGCCAAAGCCACAGAAAAATCCTTCTGTAAGCTTGGATAAGCTCTAGCGTACTGATCGCAGCGTAGCTCCACATCACGAGAGTAACTCTCTCGAACCTCTTTATGGATATTCGTCCCGTTACATCAAAGCTTTGACCACTTCGGAAATCTGGGAGGCAACGTTCAGCAGCATGCGATCCATTTGGATCTAATGCATTGCTGAAGTTGCTGGCAACTAAATGTCGCCCAAAGCATCTCCTACAACGCGCTGGAAATTCTTTCCAACAAACGATGATAAATACATGCTTGCTAGCCGCAGCGCAGCTCCAAATCTCGAGAGTAACCCTCTTGGCAAACAGCTTCTTCCAATCTCCGATTCGGGCTAATTCTCCATCTGGAGCTTTAGGATCTGACCAATCCTGGTAACAGATCCCGAGAGTCCTCCTCCCGGCCGTCGGAAATAAAATCATGCTGCTAACCGCAGCGCGGCTCGTGTCGGCATCGAGAGTAACCCTCTCGGAACCCGACTTCCCGGCCACGAACTCCAGTGGCACCTTCTGGCTGACCTGGAGCATCTTGTGGCCTTTGTGCTGGCGATCTTCTGCGCTCGTGGTCATCTGTGCTAGGATCAGCTGCTGTATACTGATCGCAGCGCATAGCCAAAGCACGAGAGTAACCCTCTTGGCTATCAGCTCCACCCAATTGTTCCGGGGTGTACCTATCGGCTTTCGCGCTAAACCATCTCGGTTGCGGATCCTGGGACTCCTCCCGGCCGTCGGTCGTGAGCTCACGCTTGCTAACCGCAGCGTGGCTCGTGACGGCATCGAGAGTAACCCTCTCGGTCCACGAACCTCCCCGGACTCCTTCTGCGCTGGCTGCTTAAGCACTTGCTAACCGCAAGTCTGATACACTTAGGAGTCCCCTTCTCACTAACTCGTTTTTCCAAAAATCCAGACGAATCTGGGCCATAACCTGTTGAAATGAGTAATTCAACGCAGGTTTCAGTGGTGGAATAGAGTTAATCTTTATTCGTTTTGTTCGTCAAGTCCTTAAATAACTACTTATAACATAAGCGATAGCTATTTATATTATTCACTGAAGTGATATTGTTCAAGCCAATTGGCTTGAATAATCTCTGGTTATTTCCATCGTAAAAGAACTTATTCGAAAGATCTAGAAAATTCTCAAATGATCCAGAAAAATACGTTATTATTCTATTTATTAGATTTTATTTTGGAAAGTTCTAGAAATTTCAGCCGTTTATTCCATGCGCGTGCACAGAAGATTCCAGAACAATCCTGGCGGGCAACCATTGTCTGTATGGAGTCTTTCCAGAATATTCTAACTGATTTAAAAAGAAGCGCGTGCCGTGATGTGAGTTTAGTCTTGAATCTAATCCGCGTGTTTCAGCATCATTATCCTTTGTTCCGCGAAATTACCTACCAAGTGAAATTTTAGAATGTACTTGTAACCTTAAGAGAAAAATAAAGAGAAATAGTTATCAAGTGTTATTCTTGCGTTCTTCCTTTAAGTGTAGCCGGGAATTCTGAAGTGATTGATCCGACCCTTATCCATATACAGTCCACAGCTTTGACATTGGTCCAATCGAACCGGACAAAACTTAAGTGCGATTCTAAGAAATCCGGGACAGTGCAGTAAAGTGTAGTTAGAGTGAAGTGAACATTTGAAAAGATATTTACAAAAACAGAAGTGCATATTGTTGTACAAAAAGTGTTACTGAAAGTGTAGTGTATCCCAAGAGATACCTTGTGAAAAAATTCCAGTAGTTGGCAATCCCAGATGTCAAATACCAGCAATACCCCAAAAACAAAAGGAGCTAAGAAAGATCCAATGAAATTGAAAGAAGTGGTGAAAGAAATGGATCAAACAGATGTGTTGATACGTTGCAGAAATTTAGAACAAGGAAAAGTCACTCGCCTATTCAATACCGTGTATTCGCAAGATGGTGGAATAGTTGAGTTATCCCAAGGGCAGATTAAGGCTTACCATTTGATACTTGAAAAGGCCTACGTGGAGTTCCAAAATCTCAACAGGAAAATACTTGAACTGGTATCGTCGGAAGAACGGGATACCCATGACCAGCAGTTTGAGCATTTCAACGCCATGTATACTGAAATAATGGTTGCTCTTGAAGAACAGTCCGACAGAGTATCCTCTAGCGCGGTAGGCGCTCCTACAACGTCGTTCATGCCTTCAACCATGATCGTCCAGCAACCACTCCAGATGCCAATACCAACTTTCGATGGCCGCTATGAAAGTTGGCCAAAATTCAAATCCATGTTCAGGGATCTGGTTGACAAGTCCTCCGACTCTCCGGCTATTAAGCTCTATCACCTTGAGAAGGCCCTGGTAGGGAATGCAGCTGGCATGATCGATGCAAGGACAATTAACGAAGGAAATTATGCGCATGCCTGGGAAATCCTGGAGGAAAGGTTTGAGAACAAGAGGCACACTATAGATTCCCACATCGTCGGCCTGTTTAACCTTAAGAAAATGGCTAAAGAAAATCACCAGGAATTGCGAGCCCTGATAGATGAGTCGACTAGGCATGTGGAAGGCCTGAAGTTCCTAGAGCAGGAGTTTACTGGTGTGTCCGAGCTGATGCTTATTCACCTTCTGACATCAGCTTTGGATAAGGATACCCGCCTTCATTGGGAAGGTACGATAAAGCATGGTTGCTTGCCAAGTTATTCCGAAACATTGAAGTTCTTGAAGGAACAATGTTTCATACTGGAACGCTGTGAAACGTCTACAACAAAGGTCAGCCAACTTCAACCGACTTCCTCTGGGTTTAAGCCAACCATGACGAAGGTCACATCAGCAGTTGTTCTCAGCAACCCTACAATAACGTGCGATTTTTGTGAGAAGAATCATAAGAATTTCACATGTCCTGAATTCAAAACTCTTTCCGTTCGAAATCGTTTGTCTTACGTGAAGAAACGACGGATGTGTTTCAATTGCTTGCGACGTGGCCATCAGATTAAGGATTGTCGTTCGGAGAAAAACTGCAAAAAATGCGGAAGACGTCACCACACCCTACTACATGCTCAAAAGGAACCTACCAAAATTGAACCTCCTTTTTGCCCTAAGTCACAAAAACTACCAAAGCAACCCAGTAAACTAATGGAGACCAAAGAACCAAAGAAAATTTTTTTTTTTTTTTTTGTTTCGATTATAGTCGTTTTACCATCTTTATGGCATTCACGACTTTATCAACGTTGCAGTTGGCGGATCGTTATTGAAAAACTTATCCGGTACAACTGTGTTCGATGTTTACTCTTGGGCTCGAAATCGCGGACATCGGCTCAGGAGACAACAGACTTGCCAACTGAGCTATATCACAAGCCCAACCAAAGAAAAGGATTACCGATACTACACAATCAATCCAGAGGTTTAAACCTTATCGAGTTATTCTTCCAACAGCTGTTGTGTCTGTAATGGATGCAAATAATAATCCACGTCCTTGTCGTGTTTTATTGGATAGTGGTTCTCAAGCTAACTTGATGAGCGAGAAAATGGCCGATGATTTAGGATTGAAGAAGTTTCGATCACAGGTAGAATTTACAGGAGTCAACGGAACCAGAACCAGTTCATCAAGTATGGTCGTGGTCCAGCTTCGTTCTAGATACGGCAGCTTCTGTGCCGACATCCATTGTTTGCTGACAAATCAGGTAACCGATAATCTACCGTCGACGGATATAGACATAAGTTCTTTGGAACTTCCTCAAGACTTGGAATTGGCAGATCCTTGTTTCCATAAGTCCAACAAGATCGATATGCTTATTGGAATTCAGTGGTTCATGAAGTTACTTATGCCTGGAGTAATTTCTTCTGCCGATCATTTACCAATATACAAAGAGACTCTGCTTGGATGGGTCGTGAGCGGTGAATATGAACGCAATCTTTCGCCTGACTCAGCCGTCCAAGCCAATACCGCCATTATCATGTAAATAAGGAGAACTGAAGCTAGTATTTCCAGCGGTCTGAATGCCAGACTTTTCACTCTAGATGTAGTAAGGGGTTCCTATCTTTTGGGCGGGAGTATGTTCAAGCCAATTGGCTTGAATAATCTCTGGTTATTTCCATCGTAAAAGAACTTATTCGAAAGATCTAGAAAATTCTCAAATGATCCAGAAAAATACGTTATTATTCTATTTATTAGATTTTATTTTGGAAAGTTCTAGAAATTTCAGCCGTTTATTCCATGCGCGTGCACAGAAGATTCCAGAACAATCCTGGCGGGCAACCATTGTCTGTATGGAGTCTTTCCAGAATATTCTAACTGATTTAAAAAGAAGCGCGCGCCGTGATGTGAGTTTAGTCTTGAATCTAATCCGCGTGTTTCAGCATCATTATCCTTTGTTCCGCGAAATTACCTACCAAGTGAAATTTTAGAATGTACTTGTAACCTTAAGAGAAAAATAAAGAGAAATAGTTATCAAGTGTTATTCTTGCGTTCTTCCTTTAAGTGTAGCCGGGAATTCTGAAGTGATTGATCCGACCCTTATCCATATACAGTCCACAGCTTTGACAGATATTCTCACTTATTAGTTTTCTCATTTTCGTGTGATATTCTGAGCTAACCACTCAGAATATCTGGCAACACTGGTGAGTTACCACGAACCTAAATTGAGTTATTTGGCTTCACAGTGTGATGACGTAAACATTTGTACCATGTTTATCATCATCAGCTGTCATCATCAATCATCACCGCTATTGTTTCAGTTGCGAATTGACTCTGTTTTGGTTTCGCCGACGGAGCGGCAGATTTCCTCTGCCGAAACCGTAAGTATCAACAAGATCAAAATCTGGCGCTCTCTTGCATTCTACCGAAAGGTACGAATGAGATGTCGGATAATGCCCTAATATTAGTTTTTGTCACTTTAGAAAGAAATTAAATTTATGTATGTAAATAACCTCCACTTTGGTAGGTAAATGGTGTTTTTTCAACTTCCGTACGATCATTCTATAATGTATATGGAACGTTTATCAAAACAGCATACGATAATAGCTACACAAATATTTGCTGGGGTGTTGTTTGGAAACACTGGTTATAGTGGTGTCCCAAATAAAAAATTTAGCTTTCTTATGGTCAGCAAAATTTCATAAGGACTATAGCATTAATCTTCATAAAAAGCTAAAGCGCATTCTATAACATCACATGAACTCTAATGGAGCCAAAATCAGGCTATCTTGCCCTATCCAAACGTCATCAAGACCAATCATTGTTGGTCACTTAAGCTTTTTAAAAGCTATTATTAAACATTTTAGCATTTTTTTGTTTTTTTTCGATTCTTTGAGTTCCCGGAGTTCTTTTTTTATTTTTTCCAGCAACTATAATGGTTGATGAATGATGATTGCATTATTGAGATATGATCTGGTAAAGTTAATAGTCAAAATATCAATGTTTTAAAAATTATGAGCATCTTTTCTACTGCCAGTCAAGATTTAAAGTAAAATGTGTATAAAATGGTATCTTAAAATACATGCGCTTCGTCAAATCTGATGGTATATCATGATGGAATTGATGGAAAATAGGCCTGAAAAAATATTTTCAAATACGCGCATTGTGAATCCATCAACATGGCGTCATTTTGTGTCCTTCGATTTTGCAACCACCATGGCGTAAGTTAATTCAATGCTTAATAGCCTGTTTATGGTAAAAAAAAAATGGCTAGTTAGTTTTATTATGGTTTAATGATGACCCCAAAAAAAGCTACGATTTGACGTTTCTTTCGCAAGCCAACCAACAACACGCTTAGGATGAGTTTTTCATTTCTGAGTTGTTAATCATTAGTACAGTGAATGAGGATAGACTTTTTGAATGAAAAGGGATTGGTTGTAAATGACCTTTGGAATAAACCATGAGTTGAAGTCGAATTTCGTTGTATGACGCCATCTTAAAATCCAAGATGGCGGCTTTCGCTGAACTTTAAAATGTTGTAAATGACTTAATATCGCATGAAACCCCAACTATATTAATATTGGAAGATAGGATTAAATGAGTAGAAGTTGATTTTCGCTATCTGGCGCCATCTTGAAATCCAAGATGACGGCTTCCGCTTAACTTTGAAATGCTGTTAATCACTGAGATTCAAATGAAACCCCACAATATGAGTATTAACGAAAATTACCGAGTTCGGTATTTTTTTTACCGAAATCCTAACATGTGTAAATCGTTAAACTGTTCGGTATTTTTTTCTGTAAAAAAAACAAACGAACATCGGTGAATCGATTCTTCATTTACCGATGATCGTTTATTTTTTACCGAAAAAATTACCGAACAGTTTAACGATTTACACATGTTAGGATTTCGTTAAAAAAAATACCGAACTCGGTAATTTTCGTTTACTGTGTAGTAGAAGACGAATTTCGCTTTCTGACACTATCTTGAAATCCAAGATGGTGGCTTACACTAAACTTTAAAATGCTGTTAAAGAGTTTATCGAAAATAAGTTAAAACACATTTTTTTTTCATTGTTTTGATTTTATTGATGATTCAAATATTGGTAATATTCTTGGACTTTCGACTTGACGCGTTCCATAAGGTTTTGTACAGCTGATTGATCACACTTCTTGGCCGCAGCATTCCAATTTTTTTTGAAAACCGCCATGGTCCTGTTGGCCTTACCATCCTTCTAGAAAACTCTCTTGGCGATAGCCCAATATCGTTTTATGGGGCGAAGCTGGGGGCAGTTTTGTGGGTTAATATCTTTCTCAACGAAATCTACATCGTTATCTTCAAACCATCTTAGAGTGGATTTAGCGTAGTGGGCTGACGCCAAATCCAGCCAGAAAAATGGTGGAATCGTATGTTTCTTATATAGTGGTAGCAACCTTTTCTGCACACTCCTTTTGGTAGATATCGGCATTTATTGTTTTTTTTTTTTGGAAAGAAACTCACCGACTTCAATCCGCAGGAGCAAATTGCCTGCCACACATGCACTTTCTGGCCAAATTTTTCCACCTCAATCGACTTCTCGTGGTCACTCACATCCTCGCCAATAGCTGCAGTGTAGAATTGTGGTCCCGGAAGAGTACTGGAATCCTCTTTTACTTAAGTTTCATCGTCCATGAGAATGCACGCATCTGGCTTCTGCAAAATCCGATGCTACAGCTTCCGGGCTCTGGTTTTGGCTAGTGATTTTTGTTTAGCCGTTTGTATGGACAATTTCTGCTTCTTGTATGTCTTCAGGTTGTTCCGCTTCTTGATCCGCTGTACCATTCCGATCGATGTTTCAGCTTTTTTCGCCAAATCCCGTATGCCGATCGATTCCGGTTTTTTTTTTAAATATATCTTTATTCGTACCAATTCATCATTACATTTATATTACATTATTACATTTGATTAGGTGTTCAGTTCAATAATGAACTGTCCAGAGCCCTATAGTTTACTAATCACTAAAATTAATTTATTCGACTTAAATTTGCTGAGCACAATCAAGTATTTTTTTTGTAGGAGAACATCCTGTAATGTCAAAAATATTTTAAACTTACAACTAAAAACTAAAACTATCCTAAAATTAAACTAATTGTAGAGAGAACGAATCTTTGCGATGGAAGACTGCATCGATTTGCCTCTGAAGTTGGAAATGATTTTGTTGGCCATCTCTTCGATCGATTCAATGCCCGCAATCCGGTGAAGATCTTCGGTGCTGTGCCAAGGTGGAAGCCGCAAAATCATTTTCAGAACCTTGTTCTGAATCCTCTGGATGGCTTTCTTCCTCGTCGCGCAGCAGCTAGACCAAATCGGAACTGCATACATTATCGCTGGTCAGAAAACTTGTTTATATATCAGCATCTTATTCCTCAGGCAGAGGCGGGATTTCCTGTTGATGAGAGAATAAAGAGATTTAGTGTATTTATTACATTTAGATTGAATATCTTCAATGTGATTTTTAAAAGTAAGATTCCGATCAAGTTTTAGTCCCAAATACTTCACGTGAAATCGATCGATTCCGGTTGATGAGGTTGATTACATTACGTTCCAGATTTGGGTCAGATGGTCCTAGTTTTCTGCCTCTTCCTGGCAAATCATCAAACGTAGTGTTCCCCAAACTTGTGGATGATGGATTTTACGCTTGCCGGATGAATGCCGAAAAGTTTTTTTTAAGAACTCACACATATAGGATCTCAGTGAAACTTCATGTTTCTTTGAAGAGATCTAATTTATTTAACTCTAAGGCGTACATCTTTCAAGGATAAGATGGCTAGCATCTTACAAATGCTAAAACCACCGACCCACAGAAAGTGTACTATGTATGCCGTGACCAGGATTCGATCTCATGACCTCTGGCTTGGAAGACTTGAACGCTATCCTCTAGGTCACGGTCGGCGGCTCAATACGGCACTTCATTCATCGAGATGCCCTTTCTCGCATCCAAGTGTCCAACACACGAATTTTAGCTTCTTTTTGAATTCGCGACATTTTGGGAGAAACGAATGTTTCAAACGTAAACAAAGTGGCGCTGGTTCACTCTTGACAGTTCAAGATGCTACATACAGGTGAGCACAGTTGTGCGCGTTCACGCGTTAGTAAGTAGAGGCCCAAATATGTTTATAATTAATTTTTGATTCACTCCTAATCAATGAAAATTGCATAAAAATCCCACAATATGGGTAAAAGTTGAAAAGGATCAACGAGTAGAAGATAAATTTCGTTGTCCGTCGTCATCTTGAAATCCAAGATGGAGACTTTCGCTGAACCTTAAAATGCTTTAAATAACTAAAAATCGCATGCAATCCCCACAATATGGGCTAAAGGGCTAAACCAGAAGAAGTAAAATTTAGCTATCAGGTGCATCTCGAAATCCAAGATAGCGGCTTTCACTGAACCTTAAACTGCTGTTAATCACTGAAAATCGCATGAAACCTCCACTTTATGGGTATTGAGTAAAAGGATTCAACTTGAAGAAGTCGGATTTCGACGCCAGCATCAATCCAATATGGCGGCTTTTTTCTTGAGAAATTTCGGCCTGCAGTATATTTTAGAGCGAAAACGACACTTTTTGGTCCCTGAAGAAAATACAAACGGTTTTAAACGTTGGATACATAAAAAAGCCGAATTTCCCAAGAAAAAAACACAACAATCAGTCGATTTCTACACATAAAAAGATGGCGGCTCTCGCTTTTCTTTTCAAAGCTGTAAATTACTTAAAATCTCATTATACATCAATTAAACGGGGTATTTGGTGAAAGGGTAACACGATTAGAATTCGAATTTCGTTGCCCGATGCCATCTTGAAAGCCAAGATGGCTTAGTTAGCCTTTTCACCCAGTACCCATATTGTTACGGTTTAATGCAATTTTTTGTCATTTACAGTTCAGTGAAAGCCGCCATCTTGGATTTCAAAATGGCGTCAGATAGCGAAATTCGAATTATACTCGATTATTTAGCCTTTCGCCTTATAGCCCATATTATGGAAGTTTCATTAGATTTTAAGTAATTTATAGCTTTGAAATAAAAGAGAAAGCTGCCATCTTAGATTAATGATGGCTTCACGTAGCCAAACTCGACTTCTTTTAGTCATTCCTTCCACCCAATACTCATATAATGGTAATTTCATTTGATTTTCAGTAAATAAATTTAATTTAATGTTCAGCGGAAGCCGCCATGTCGGATTTCAAGATGGCGATTTATAGCAAAACTCGACTTTTTTTTCGTTTGGTCTGAAAGGGTGAAATTATTTGAAATTATTAGAATTTTCTGAAATAATTTGAATCCATTATCCTTAGATTTTCTGATTGTGGAAACACTGGAGGGTATTTTATTAAAAATATTTAATGAATAAGAAAATCAGTTAATACTAGAAACCGCCATAACTTTTTTGTGATAACGCTCATCGTGATGCGATCTGGAGTAGAAACGTTTGTCTTAAATTAAGCTTTGTAAAAATTATAAAAATCATTATTCAAAAGTAAACGATCTGATAGATAGTTTTTGAAATATTTACGATGCAAGAGATAAAGAAAAAATAATTTGGCACAGATTTCTTCAAAATCCTTTATTATCAAATCGATAGCTGGCGAAACCGTTGATTATGCAAACAGTATGCAAACACTGTCAAAAATATCCACAAAGTTAAAACCAAGCATTGGAGTGAAGCACATGATCGATAACAACGGTTAAGGATCATTAGGAAAATCAAATCTCACACTAGAATTTTTAACTTTGAATAAACGAAAAACTAAGTGTAGATCGCTGAAATGTCCAACAATTTTTTCTCCGATAAGCTGAAAGTGTTGCCTAGTTATGAGCCATTTAACCCTTATCTCAAACAACAAATTTTAGCTAGTTCCACGGCTCGTAAGTTGTAAAGCCGGGGCCGAGGCAATGTAAGCAAGTGACTCAAAAATAATCAAGCTTTATTAATTTCAATATAGCTGTATTCACTAAACTGCCCTCAGTTTCTTTTAAAAGAGAAGTATTGAACCGAAAATAGTATAAATAGAAGGAGTAGGATGCAGCCACCCAAAATAAAGATTTGACAAAGTAAAAGATTGAAAAACTGATCAAAACATGACTGAAAAAAGTGTGCACTGACCAATGTGAGGCACCAAGAATAAATTGTAAATTTTTCTTACAAAAAATGATAATTTTTTATCAATTTTTTTATGAAACATCAAAAGATTGCCTTAATTTCTATTTAATAAAGCATTTATATCAAACGAAGTGTTTTTGATTTACACGCATTCGTAACGGTAGCATTTCTTAAAGAACTAAGCTTTAAATGCTTCCAAAACCCTTTGTAATGTCGATGGGCTATTGAATAGTCCAAATGGTAACTTGGTGTGTTCTTAAGATCTTTATTGAGCTTTCTTATTTCCCGATTCTGTTGTTTTCCGATGAAATAAATTTCAATAATTTGTCCTCTCCCTCTCTTTTCTCCCCCCAGAATGCAATTTACTACTTAAGGACACCTCGGGCTCGTTCGACTCCGGCAAGCTGCCCTCGGAGTACGACGACGAATGTAGGATAAGCTTTCCCCGGGGGCTGGAGGAAGATCAAGAACAACAACAACAGCAGCAGCAACAGCAACAACTATTCCAGCAGCCATCACCACCGGGTCTGGTGATTCAGCTGACAAGGCTCAACATTCCCTGCCGCCGGGTGGACGGCGGCTATCTCAAGTTTCTTGACTCAACGACGACCACCACGACAAGTGAGGGAGATCCAGCGATCGCTAGCGGTAGTGCGACTGCGGGATCAGTTTTGGGGAGAGGTTTCCGGGAAGAACGAATGCTTTGCGGAAAGCTTGAAGAGTTACCCAAACACGAGCGGACGTTTCACTTTCAACGCCATCATCGGACCACAGTGCTAGTGCGGCAACGGCCGGTTTTTAGTTTTAACTTTAAACTAGTGGACTACTGTTACAATGTAACGCTCAGTGATAGGAATGGTTCGGTGATGTTACGACCGAAGGGTGGATTGGAATGTCGGTTCAAGATTCATTTGCCCTTCGGCAACCGAGTGCAGCTGAGGCTGGTTGCGAATGGGGTTCGGGGGAGTTTGCCAAACCGAACCGAACAGATCGATTTGAGTGTTCCGCAGCAACCCAATAGTGACTCATATAGCTCCGGAAAACAGTGTTTCAGTGGTTTGACCGTAGATGTGTTCGAGCAGCCGAACAACCGATGGACTCGTTGCATCGACGAACGAGGTTCATCGACGGTCTACACGCTGCTTTCCAGTGATAATAGTTTAGTGATACAGGTCAGCAAATACTCGCTGCTGGCAGCACTGCAGGCGGCAGTCTCAAACGGTAGCAGTAACTTCGGGAATAGTGATAGCAGTAGTAGTTCTAGCGATGCATATCTTCCATCGCTGCTCATCGAGTACGACACATATCGGGTCGAGAGTGTCGTGTCACAATGTGCCTTCGGATGGATTGCCACCGGCAGTCGGCTTTGTGTGGCCACATTCGAAAACCGGCAGCTAAGTTGGGCCGATGCCGAACAGGAGTGCGTTCGGCGTGGGGGCCATTTGGCTTCGATCCGATCCGCGGCGGACCAAAAGCTGATCGATCAGCTACTGCTCAAGAGTCCCGGCTACCGGGACGGGAACGCCTACTGGATCGGGGCGACAGATCGAGTCGTTGAGGGGGACTTCCGGTGGAGCAACCAGCTCCCCTTCACCTATTCCAGTAAGTAGGGCTCATGTGGGGTTATTATGAACACGAGGTAGTACTGAATTAACGCCGTGAGCGCTGTCATTGTCAAGACAGGTTGCACAAAAAATTTAAATGTTTCAAAATTCAAAATTCTATCGTGTTATAGATAAGTTACAGTTATAACTTGCCAGCCTAACAATGTACATTTTTTCGTTTCAGTCATAAACATAATTCATGTCTCTGAGAAACGAAAATCGTTTTGAGATGTGTTCTGAAAATTTACTCCCTAATCAATTTAATGAAGATAAAATGATGCCTTCATTTCACTCATACCAAAAGCAGTGTTCATAATTTCCCCAAAGTTTTCTAGTTGTTCGGGATGATTCAACGAGAGCATCAGACATTTCTTTATATTAAAAAACACTCACTCGATTCAACTATAACAAAGGGGGTCTTTATTCTAACGTTTTTACTTAAACTAAAGTAGACTTCATTAAAACTGGCCATTCTGGCCTTTGATCCAGCCCATTCCCTGCCTTCGGGCGCCGACCCATAGGGCTGTTTACTATTCGAGAAAAAACACGACTAAAGATCACACTTTGGCTCGATCCATTAAATACTTATTCGGAGCCGACATTTAGCCGATGGTTTTCCGTTTCCTGCTGCGGATTATTTTGCAGCATGGCGGCATGATTACTGAGCCCTTTTTTATCAGTGGCTCTCCACCTTCTGATCGTTCCAGAATCGTAATTATGAACACGAATTTAATAAGCGACTGCTTCTAAAAAAAAAAGAAAAACCCGTAAAATGATGAAGGGAACCAGTCATTCATTGATGATAAATTTCCATAATTTTACCAATGAAGAAATAATTGTTCAGCTGTTAAATAGTAAAAAAATTCAGCTTTGTTCATAACTACCCCATTTGATCCTACATAAGAAATTTAAGTTTACCCTTCTTCGAAGTCATTAGGTAATATAAATAAAACACTAGAAGTAACTTTTACTATTTTTTAATAGTTTCGTTACTTCGATTGGTTTAAAAATTTATATTCTGGCGCAGGTATAAAATAATTAAAGAACATATTTTTGTTGAAATCATTTCGTAGTGCTTTGCAAAAAAAAGTGTTTCTAATCCACATCTTGACTGAAATTAAGTCACTTTGTTTGCAGCTTTCCTTGTTCAACATCACACATGTACAACATCTAAGTTTTTATTTTAGAATTTTCAGTTAAAGATCTCAGATAAAATACCAAGGTTGAATTTCTCATTCATATTAACAAACAAATTACAGAGGGATTAAAATAAGAGATATTAGTCTCAAACTTAGCCTTTCAATATCGATGTTTAAACTTGATTTCAAACCTTAAACTTTGTGGTTGGATTTCAGGAAGCTTTTTGCCAATTGATGGTTTTGGGAGGAAGTTGTAATCTTGTTTCTAGATCATCTTTTTTTTATCCCAAAATTAGTTAAAAGTGCTTTAACGAAATAAAAAAAATATGAGGTTTTGCGAATGCCTTATTAGTGCATTATAAGAAAAAACTAAGATAACCTATTCCAAACAATTCAATTTCCCGCTCAGATTACAAAGTAAGAACTCTTACTAAGACGTCACGTTTTAATTTAATATTCAATATTTTTTAAACAAATGATATGATCACAATAATTATTCTAGAGATTTTAAAAAGTTGTGTTTTTTTATGCATCATTTTTTATTGCAAGAATCACATTTGATAAATTTTTATATAAAAAAAGGATTTGTAACTGTCTTGTTTCAAAAAGTTCTAAAATTCTGTAATTTTATTTTTGGTTTCATCAAGCACAAACATCTTCCTGCATTTAATGAACAATGATTTAAAGAAATGTTTTACGTTATTAAAAAAAACTTCAACTTTTAAAATTAGTTTCCATCTTTGCCGAATAAGGACTTTTTAAAGTCATCAAATAATGCCTTTAAACCAGTTTAGTACTGTCATTCCAGTTAAAATGATAATATTTCCAGTTAAAATGATAATATGCTGATGTCTATGTCATGCATAAAAGGGTTTACACAGGACTTTTCTATAAGATTTATATGTCTTATCGAAATTACCGTAGTCGCATTCTGAAATTGCTGATGCAAAGTTTAGACTCAGATCCAATCATAGCATATTGCCTATAATTTTAACTGTAAATCTGATCAGATCTAGATTTGATTTCAGAAATCTAATCTAGAAAGTAAAACGTAAATGAGGATTCAGTTCAAGTTTCGCGACAGAGGGTTCAGATTTAAAGTTTGGTTAAACCTGAGTACTTTGTTTAAGGTTGCCAGAATTTTTTCAGCACGTATCCGTGCCGGACAAACCGGGCAGTTTTTTTTTTAAAAACCTGGCAAAATCCGGGCATTCGATTTCAAATTGGCGACCATAAATCCGGGCACTATTCGGGCAAATTTTGTCAAAACTCAGAAATTCCTCAACAAAAATCAAGGAAAATATTTAAAAAAAATCATCAAAATTCGTTGATAGATTTTGAACCGTATTTTAGGCTTCAAAAAAATGAATTCCATGATTATTATTTTATGAAACTTGCTTAAAAAAAAATCTTTTTGAAGGTGTTTGTTATTTTTTTTTATTTGGTTTGCCAAATAAAGTGAATTAATCGGGGCAAAATCTGGGAGTTTTTCAACGAAATCCAGGCAACCGGACCGGGCCGGACTGTTCTCATATTTTGTGTGAAATATCCGGGCAAACCTGGATAAAACCGGGCAGTCTGGCAACCTTAACTTAGTTATAATTTTTTTTCAACGATTTTAATTATTATCGATTTCCCAGCAAACATTACACTTAAACGTTTGAATATTAATTCAAAACTCAATCGAGAACTTGAGAGTTGAGAGTTAACTTGTCTAACTTAAGTTTCCAGATCACCCAGTTTTATTCGGGTTTGCCCGGATATTCTATACAAAATTTGGGAACAGTCCGGCCCAGCCCGGTTGCCCAGATTAATTTACTTGATTTGTCTATTAAAAAACAAATTGTGATGTTACAATTTTAATATTGATGCCTCCAAAAGGAAATTTTTTGATCAAATTTCATTAAAATAAGCAAAAGGTTTTTTTGAAAGCCATAAATACGATTTTAAATCTGGCGATTAATTTTAATGGAAAAGATGTTTTTTTTTTAATTTTGTTTCATAAATTTTTTTGAGTAATTTCTGGATTTTGGCAAAATTTGCCCGGATGTTGCCCGGATTTTCGGTAGTCAATGTTGATATCAAATGCTCGGATTATGACAGGTTTTTTATATAAAATTGTCAGGATTTGATAACATAACGAAAGTTCAAATGAAATATTAGGAAAAATAAAAAAATTCAATTTGTCTATGACCGGACAAGAAAATATTTAAAATTGAATGATTTCAACTTGAAAATTCAATTTTTTTTTCATTTCTAAAGCACCCTCAACTGGTAAACAGAAGAAAATGATTCAAAAACGAAAATATTGCAGTCCCCTAAGAAACTTTAAATTTTGACAATTTTTCTCTGGTTTTGTTTTTCCAAACAAATGTATCATTCTTTTTTATAAAAAAAAACTATTATGCAAGGCTTCATAGAATGTTCAGAATTCATGAAACCCGTTCTTACAAGACCTGTGCAATGGATTTTAGTGATTTTTTAAGTTATTGTGCCATTGATGTCAACTTTGGTGAAGTAATTCGTAGTGTCCGGTCACAGACAACACCTTTGAAAATGAAAGAAAACTAACATAAAATGATTTCTCTTATCTAAGGTTGCCAGAATTTTTTCAATACGTTTCCGGGCCGGACAAATACAGGCAATTTTAGTTTTAAACCTATGCAAAATCCGGGCATTTGACTTGAAAATAGACGACTTATAATCCGGTAAATATCCAAGCAAGTTTTGTCAAATCCCAAATATTACTAAGCAGAAATCAAGAAAAACATTTGTAATTTTTTTTTTTTTTTGAAAATTCAACGACAGTTTTAAATCGTATTTTAGGCTTCCAAAAAATATCTTCCATAACTATATTCATAAAACTTGCTCAAAATATTTTGTTATGATTGCAGAAACAAAAAATTTTAACAACACAATTTTTTTGTTGGATTTGCCAAATAAAAAGAATACATCTGGGCAAAATCTTGGGATTTTTTCATGAACTCCGGATATTCGGACCGAGCCAGACTGTTCCGAAATTTTGTTTTAATTATCCGGGGAACACATGAATATATTGTATATTAATTTTGTTCTGATATAGTTTTGTGATCATAAGATAGATACCCTACAAATCATTGGGGGAATCAATATTAACAAAAATATATTTTTTAAGTTATTCCTAAAAAACCTTAAGTTTCCGGTAGTAGACAAGATCCCTCTCTATGAATGTTAATCAATGAAACCATTTTTTTTCCAGATTTAGATCTATGTAAAATAAAAACTTTAAAGCATAATTTTTGGACTTGATTTACAATCACGACTCGAAAATTCTTCAATTGAATGTTTGGTATTGTGAAAAATGTATGATTTTATACTGATATTGATGCTTAATATATTCTTCTATTTGAATTAAATATCGTCAAATCAGATTTGGCAGTTAATTTTGTGGCCAACTTCTGACGTATCAAAAACGTAAAAAAATCAAGTGTTTGTGCATAACTAAAAATCCATTGCGACCCAGTGCCGCGTCGAAGTGCCGGAGGGTGCCGCGCCGACAATAATAATTTTTATTGTTATGAACCAGTCTATTACATTAATTGTTAAAAACAAATTGTTTTTATTTAGATACAATCTTTATGATTCTGCTATCAGTTTTAAGATAGAATATTGATTTTATGTATCACATCATGATCGTTCAAATTCTTGCTTTTAAATAAAGTTATAAGAATTTTTATGTTTGAGCATTTCTTTTAAGTTTCCATATCGTATCAAAGATGAAAAAACAAACAAAGTCAATACTTCTGTATCTGATTCAAGAGAAAATATTAATGGTTATCGAATAAATTTAACTATGTACTTAATTCATTGCATTTACAAACTAACATTTCAAAGTGCTCGTTTGATTTACTTAAATTTTTTAAAAGCAATCAATTGATGATAACTGAATGTTTGAATTGATCTTCCTTCATTAAGTGAAATGGATGAAAAAAATATTCTAATGAAAATTTCAAAAACTAGTATTCTAGTCGGAACATCAAATCGTAGACAAAAATATATCATGCTTTGAATAAATATCAAGATAAAAAAGCTGTACTGAATTACGAAAAAAGGATAACCAATATGTAAAAAACAGAAAAAAGTGTATTGTGAAAGTTTTAATGATAATAAAAATTTTATGATTTCAACTGTACCTTCTTGAATGGTCGTTTAGGGACCTGAACTGTTTGAGGTGACAATTTCAATTGTAGACTTAATAGTTATGAAATCTACTATATAAAATTTTAATATTGACCGAGAAATAAGTAACGTGCAACACTCATGCCTTTTGAACTAATTTATTCTGATTACCCTACAGATTGGTTCCCTGGGTGGATCCAACAGAACAACTTCAACCGACAGCCGAATGATGACGGTTTGAGTGGCCAGGACTGCGTCGAAATTCGACGACTCTTCCAGGCACCCCCAGGATCTGCGACGGGCATCTCTGGAATGCTCGCCGGTTCCTACATGTGGAACGATCGAGACTGCGAGACCAAAAACTTTTTCCTCTGTGAAAAAGTTATTATGGAAGGTAATTTCGTCCTAGTTCGACTCATAGAAACTATAATTAAAATATGGGTTTTTTGTACTCTTAATTTACAGAAGCCTTCGAAAAAACCTGGCACGACGATTGCAACAAGAGCATCGCGCTAACGTTGGATCGCCCAAAAGCTACCATCTGGAGCCCGGGTTTTCCCCGGCCCTATCCGGACAATGTCAACTGCCTGACCATGATCACTGCCCCGCCCGGCTACCGGATAGTGTTGGATTTCGAGGAGCTGGTGCTGGAAAATGAACCACTGTTAGACCTAAAAACGTGGAAAATTAAACCGAATTCTGACATTTTTTTCTAAAATTCTTTTCAGATGCGCCTACGACTACCTCCAAATCATGGAACTATCCTCCAACTTCACCTCTGCCTATACGAAACCCGCGAGGCCTTTCGCGCCTCTGTTTCAAACTCGGAATCCCAGACACAGTACCAATCGGTCCTTCGTAAGGCGAAGAAAATCTAACCTTCTTCCGACGTCGAAGGTCGACATCGAGGATCGTCTAATGGCGACCCTGATCAGCAAAACACCGAACAAGATCCTGCAACCGGAGGATCCTAGCTACGATCTTAGGCTTCCGCCACCGGAACTTGGCACCGGCCACGTTCCCCGAAAGGTTTGTGGCGACTGGAGCTCGAAGCTGAAGCTACTCCGGCACACCACCCGAGGGCCAGTGTTGGCCCTCCGGTTCGTTTCCGACTACTCGAACCACTTCGGCGGCTTCAAGGCCAAAGTTGCCATGGAAAACGGTGAGTTGAGTTCTTTCCCAATTTTTTGAGTCAATTTTTCCATCTTATGTATCCTCTTTGGGATTAATTTTCTTAATAATCAATAACTTACACACTTGCTGCAGTTTTTTTTATTCACACTTACCTCACACTTACCTTTCCGCTTTCACGTACTGCTGCAGTACTATTACTTTTCTCTATCCTACTATCCTCTCAAACCTCCTCTCACCGCTCCTTCTGGTGTCCGTAAATGTTTATCTTTAAAAAAATCTTTTCGAAATGGAATGTTCTATTTAACTTAATTTCTATCTTCAAAAAAGTAAACTTCCGTGCTATGTGTTAGATCTACAGCTGCTGTTTTGAATCTATCTATATACTCTCCGATAAGTGTTCGTGTAGTTGTTCACTGATTGGTCAATGTCTTCAATTGTTTTTTAACTAGTTCAGGATTATAAAAAAATATTATATAAAAATCTGAAAAATTAAAGAGAACCACTTGATATGCATCACTGACGTCATAAATGATTTTGATTTCATTTATTTTCTATTTTTCTCAAAATCAATAATTTTAGAGATCATATGATACAATGTTCAAAATAATCAACTAAGGACGCCCTAATTGGCCGGCCTCGCCTTGTATCTCATAATCCTAACGTGATTCCAGAGCATCAAATCTGTGATGCTTAATGGGCCGCATCCAAGCTTGGTAAGCTACCGTTGGTGTTAATCGAAAAAAAAAAATGCGAAAGTATAAAAATGTGGATTTGGAAAACAGAAGAGAAATTTCAGAACCTCTATACACGCTCGTTTTTTTTTACCAATTATGGTGATAGCAAAATCACTTTATGGTTTTTGCTTCAAAATTTTCAATATGGTAAATTTTGCACAATTTTTTATGAAGAAATCAAACCATTTTGGTAGTTCTTGCATATTGTCCATAAAATTATTAACAAAACATGACATTTTTCTTCGCTGTTTTTGAACGTGCTTAAGTTTGGCCCCATCCGCCAGTCAAACCCAGTCAAAAATGGAGAAAAAAATGAAAATGAAGAAATATGTCATTCCGAAAAGCTCTCATCGGAGAATATCAACAACATGACACAGCGGAAGGTCCGGATCAAGCGGGATACGTACAAGATCGTCCGGAACCAACTGCCCGAGAATCGCCTCAAGCGAAACTTCATAAAGACGGAAGTTGTCGTTCTCTTCTTCCGAGAACAATTCATCAGAAGCATTTGGATCTAGATCCGGTTTTCTGCGGCGAGTTGGTTTAAAGAGTTTGATTAAATAAGTGCAGTTTAAAACATATATTTCTTTCGACTCCCTCACAGGGTTTGCTACAATCCATGCCAGACCAGGTTCGCTTAATCAAGAAAAACAACCACATCAGTGTTTTTTTTTCAGTTGGCTCCTTTGAAGATGACTGTACTGTTGGCTCCGAAATGTATAACCGTA
Organism: Uranotaenia lowii; assembly: GCF_029784155.1. Taxonomy (NCBI): domain Eukaryota; kingdom Metazoa; phylum Arthropoda; class Insecta; order Diptera; family Culicidae; genus Uranotaenia; species Uranotaenia lowii. The sequence goes on along the minus strand of NC_073691.1, from coordinate 38,902,806 downwards.
GTCGGTTCCCCCCAGTTTCCTAAAGATATGCCAAGAAGGAGCGGCTTCAAATAATATGTTCCATTTATGTCATACATTCAACAATAATTATAGAGATTCTACTAATAGTAATATGATTGATTCGATTTTAAATATGAAAGATTCAACTTTACCAAGATGATTGATTTTATCATAAATACTATAGATTCAACTATACCAATATGATTGATTTATTTATTTGTTTATTTGTATAAAATATCAACGGATCACATGTTGATCCAAATGTAAGTTATCATAAAAAATTTACTTAAATTAAAATCCACTCGAAACAGTTCTGGACACGTCTAGTATTTTCCTTCGGAATATATTTCTCGAATATTCAAAGTCTAAATGTTCAGAAAAACGATTAAAAGTTTTTAAGATTCCGACAAAAGCGCTGTTGGCCCCAGAGTTGTTTAGACGAATGGGAACATAGAGCTGCAAATGCTGGTTTCTCAATCCTCGGGGTCGTACATTGAAAGGGACAGCCTCCAGCAGCGTGGGAGAGTCTAATCTCGATGTCAGCAGGTCGGCTACAACCTGAGCTCGAGCAGCGTTCCTACGAACTTGAAGCGTATCCAAGTCTATTAGGCGGCAGCGATTTTCGTAGCTTGGCAGACGAAACGGAACGAACTATGCAGCAATAAAAACGTTTAAGGCAGTACACGTCTTTTAAGTCTTTGGCCATGTGAAACAGGAATCCAAGGTTTCTAGAAGCTTTGTCAACAACAGAGTTCGTGTGAGTCTTGAACTCCAGCCGTTGATCGAGGATAACTCATAGATCGTTGATATGATCCACTCGGGTGATGGTTTCGCTTCCAAGGATGTAATCCGCATGAAAAGTGTGCCGCTTATCAAAAAAATGATTAAGGGGGGGGGGGGGGGGGTGTAGGGTCTAACACTTTCAAAAAATCGATTTTTTTATTGTAAAACATTTCAAGAATGTTGTGTCAAATTTTCAAGTCAATTGAAGCAAAACTGTAGAAATTATAGGCCTTTATCTCCTCCTATCTAATACTGCAGGAAAGCAAGCGCAGAAACTTTAAACGCGATTTTCTCGAAAGCACATTTTTAAAGTCCGTGGACATCGTCATTTGAAAACTACTTATCCTATTCTTTTCAAATTTGGAACATATTTTCTACATATAAAATACCAGACCCCAACGTTTTTTTTTTTTACTTTGGAGAGATTTATCAGATAAAAAATGGCGGATTTTTTCGTGAAAAATCGTAGTTTTTACTTCAAACAGCCACAAAAATTTCATAAACAATTTTTTAAGTTAAATAAAATTGTTGGGGTCCAGAAAAACATCTATTAAAAATATTTTGCTCTGAGTTTTTGACTTCAGATGATTCTGTGCTGAGATACAGTGTCCACCGCAAATCCTGTTTTCTAAAAGGCATCTTCGAAAGTGCTCCTTCAACGGTTCATTTTCCAATATTTTTCTACGAAAAAATTACTAAATGTTCTTTTAACAATGCTTTGTATAATGCAAAAAATTTATATACATTTGTTTGAACGATAGCTCTAGAAAAAAATTGTGAAAATGGTGTTTTTTCTACCCGTTAGACCCTACCCCCCTTAACCGAGCATTTGTTGCGGTGCAACGGCAGGCAGTAAATGTCGCACCTGTGCAGTGAGCAATTACGGTAAAATTACTGCTGTAAAAAGTTGATATCGACTTGGTTGTTTATGGCGTGAAAAAGTTTCAGGTCATCAGCATAAGCAAGTTTTGTGCCGTCCAGAAACGAGAGTGCGTCATTGAAATAGATTACGAAAATTAACGGTCCTAAATGGCTTCCTTGGGGCACTCCTGAGGTGACAGGGAATTGCCTGGGAAAGGATTCACTAGTTCGAACGGATAATTTCCGTCTCGTTAGATAAGTCCGGATCAATCCAGTAGAGATCCACAGAATCCTAAGCGCCCGAATTTTGCGATAGCAATATCATGGTTCACCTTGTCGAACGCAGCAGAACGATCAGTGTAAATGGTGTCACTTCGTTGCACGTTTGATGTGTTTTGCGTGTTTCCATACAAAAATTATTTTCAACTGCCTTCTGCCTTCGTTCTGCGCAGCATCTAAGTAGCCTGGAAATCAATTTTTCCATCTTTCGTATGGAAATACGTAAAACACATCAAATATATGCTTGTTGTGTTCAAATACGAGCACGTGGAGACAAATTAAACCAACACCAATTTGTTCAAGCTTCAATGTGGTTTATTAGTTTAAAAAATCCACTTGCACGTTTTTGCAATAAACGCTCGTGAAGTTAAGAAAAAATAAAACTTAAAGTTGCCATAACTTGGTTAGAAAACGTCGTTAAAAGTCGAAATCTTGTGCAAAACGTGTGATTTAAATGCTTCAACAAATGTTCAGAACATCTTACTCATGTAAATTTTCATCTAACTTTAGTTAAGTTTAAAAAACTAACTTTTAAATAACTTCCAAAATAAAACCTTGAGAACTCTGCTCTGAAAAGAGATAGAGTTTTTAAATATTCAACAAAGTTTCATATTTTCACGTATTCTACAACTTTGTAGTATAAAGTAAAGCTCTATCTATTGAAATAAAAAAGTTAGAATTTTCAAATTTTTTATAGTGGACTTTGACTAACTATTGATACTTTCAAGTTATGAAGCATGTTTGAAGAAGCAAATGTTCTGAAGACACTTAAGAGATAAGACGAAAGACAGAGGCGCTACGAAAAAAGTTCCACTTTTAGCCCTTTCGGACCACAGTGCGTCGGTTGAAGTGTTTTTGTCGAACGAGTCATCTACGCCTTTTGTTTCACAACTACTGGTATAGATAGGTCCAAGCAGCAGGATACTATTTTGCCAGCATCTTCATCCGTTATCTTGGATTGAGGTCCATCTAAGTAAAGCCAGAATTTAAGTGTCAGGGGTGGAGGTACAATAAAAGGGACTGAAAGATCGCCAAGATCAACAGACTTCGTTCCAGTCATTGTAGAGGAATATAGTGATATTCCATCATCATATGACGAAATTTCTCAGGATTTCAATATTGATAGTAGCTTTTAATATCATCCACCGGCAGTTTCACTAGTCCACGAGGGGAAGAGTCCATATCCCACAGAAACGGTCAATTTTAATTGATCTCTTGGATATTTCTTTCGAGGACCTGATACAGAGTTGGTCATCGCTCCAATGTTAAATTTAAAGTTTCAATTTCTTGATCAAGTGCTAAAAATTTGAATTATTTGATCAGAAGACATCCTTCCAGATTTATGGACGGACTGTTTTGTGGCGTGAATGTTTCCGAGTTAATTCAAATGCCCAAATTCTGCTTTCCAGTGCTTCATCAAATGGTAAATGTAATGAAGTTATGATGGAAACTTATCTTATCCAGTAGTCCGTTAATCCTTGACAATCTCTCGATCTCTGAGTAAATATCTTTTGATCGGGAAGATAACCAAGCTTTAATTGAACGAATACTTGATTTGTTTTGTTCTTTCTCCTACTTTCTCTGCACTAGCTTTGAACTTTCAGTGTAAGTGCTATTCGTACTATTGTACTGTTCTGGAGTATCGAACCATTATCAAGTTCATTTTGTTTTGTTGATTATTATGATGATTTACGGGAAGAGAAAAAGTTGGGGTTTTTTTTTTAATAAAAAAGGTCACAGCGACAGAGTGCAGATTTTAGTTTTTTTAGAATTGAAAATATTTCGTCAGACTTAAGCATTTTGTTGACAATTATTCTTCCAACTGGTTCCGTTTTGTTCTAATGTCAACAGCAAGAACGCTGCTATCTCAAGCAGCTCTCAGTTAAACTCAAACCCACGCAAATCTCCTCGGTTATGATTGTTGCCCAGAGTTCTCAGCCATCTATCTCAATTAAAACAATAACAATCTTGAGTCTAGGTAAATGTTTATGTAAGCACCACCATCTTGAGCCAGGACCGCCTTAGCTCATATGGTGGCTCCAGAGAGTGCTCAGGATAAATGCGATGTAGACGATTTGTTTAGAGGTGCTTTCTCCTGTCTCCCTCGGAAATTTTTAACTTCAAGAAAATAATCTTTCAAAAGAGTAAAACAATTTTTTTTCTATTTTTTTAATTGAATTATGAAAAATCTCACCCAAAAGAACCGTTTGTGGTGAACATTTTTCTTCAAACATTCAATTGAAGACAACCCTAGGCGATAAATCACCCAAATCGCTCTCCACAACAAAGTGCCGGCTCGCATTTTGTCACTCGAGCTCATTTTGTAAATCCTTCTCGGTGAAATGCCGCAACAATTCACAATCAACAACACGGGGTTTGATAAATAACGAGGCCTGTGTCTGGGGCCAGGCTTTTCCCACAATTCTAAGCTGAACACATACGACTCTCCATCATCTGCCGTTGTCAACGATCTGCGGAACGGTTTTGCGAAAATAAGATACACAAACCACATCCGGAAACCGAGAGCAATAATGGGTTGTCTCCCTCTCGTTGCCGATTGTTGAATGTTTGGGTTTGAAGGAGAGAAAAAGGAGAATGGGGTTCTTCCCACAAACCAACTCATGGACCTTCTAGACTCAGAAATTGCGAGCCTACCTCTTTAGTTCAGGTAGTTTGGCAAAAGACAACAGAAAGCTTAGTCAGCAAGGATGAACGTAAGCAGAACTTCGTTGACATAAATCTGATTAGGAACAATTCATGCATTATTCATCTCGCTCGGCAACTATTTTCCTAAGCAAATAGAACGTCCTCGCATAAAGTGAGAAATTTAACAGATTTGCAGATGAATATTCAACGCAAGTTCGTTCTGTCAAATAAAAAAGGAGTCTCAAAATTTGATTACACAGAAGTTTCTAGCTTTCAAAAGAAAAATATTGAAATTCTCAGAATCCTACTCAAACAAAAAAAAACTAAATCTGAACTGAAACTGAACTGAAACTGAACTGAAACTGAACTGAAACTGAACTGAAACTGAACTGAAACTGAACTGAAACTGAACTGAAACTGAACTGAAACTGAACTGAAATTGAACTGAAACTGAACTGAAACTGAACTGAAACTGAACTGAAACTGAACTGAAACTGAACTGAAACTGAACTGAAACTGAACTGAAACTGAACTGAAACTGAACTGAAACTGAACTGAAACTGAACTTAAACTATTTAAACAGAAACTGAACAGAAACTGAACTGAAACTAGACTGCAACTAAACTGAAATTGATTTGAAACCGATACTTGAACTGTTTTTTTACGAAACCTTTATTGAATTTAATCATAAATAAGATTTTAATCATTTTCAACCTTTAAATGATTTTATATCTTTTGAAAAAGTTTTCTAAATCTAACAGTTCTAAGAAAAATAATTTCTCTACTGTGTTTCCAGGAGGTTTTTATTTTGGTTTTCAGAAGCGCAATCAAGAAAATTAGTTTAATGAAAAATTTACGATTTTCTTTTAACATCAGTTGTGTTGTTCTTCGTTCAAGTTTCGTTGCGGTAAATTTTCCTCAATCATTGCTATCTGAGAGCAAGAGGTCAGCGTTCAACTTTTGCTCGGAAAAATAGGAAAAAAAATTAAAGAAAACCTCGACAATCTCCAAGATTTGCTGGTGACAGATGTTTTTTACTTAGCTGCCCTAGCGAATGTTTAAAGTTTGCGAGGAAAAACTTCTTGATGCCCGAAAGCGAGACGGTTTGCGAGGAAAACTTTTTTCATCCTTCTTTCTTTTTAATTGTTCAACTTTTTCCTGCTGCTGTCTCTCGTCAATGATGAACGCTGTTTGGTGCTCGAAATCGTTGACAGAGGGACAATTTGGTTGATTAAAAGAAATAAGATGATTAAACAATGAGCCTTTGAGATAAATGGGAGGTTTTGTTGGGGTTAATTAAGCTGACATGGATTAATGTTATCTTTAGAAATGATCTTTCAAATCGGTTGAATAATTAAAAAAAAATGTGTAAAAAAAAAGCATATCAAGTGGTTCCATTCAATTTTTTTTTTAAATTTTGATTTTGTTCAAAGACTCAATTTATTTAAACATTTTTACGTGTAATAAAAATGTTTAAATTTGATGAATGTGTCTTCAAGGGGGAAAGTTTTAAAAAAAGGAAAATCTCCACAATCTTCCCATGATCCATCCCGAATCCATTCCTTCAAATGATCACTAAAAAAATATTAAACAGAAACAGAAGTGATTAGAGCGTTGATTTAATAGTCAAAAATATCTCACCCCAATCTTACTGACACTGACTCGCAACGTCGATTCATCAACACAACAATTTCAAATGGCCCAACTCTTCGAAAAATTCCAACCAAAAACCAAAATAAAAACCCCATTCAAAACCTCCTCCTAGGACGCCAATGGCCACGTGGTAAGTGCCGCTCAGCAGCAGTTTGCTTCTTCCTAGTCAGTAAGGATACGTGAGTGAGAGCATCGAATTTGCCAAAAAAATTAAATTTAGGACCCGTTTCATTGAGTGCATCTTCTGTATTTGCTAAGCAATCATCGTTAACAAGTTGTTGCGCTATTTCTAGTTTTTTGATGAGCTAGCAGCCCCAAACCATTTAGGCTTCTTATAGTTTTGAAATGAAACGTATTTCATCTTCACTGTATAATTTTTCAAAATAAAAAATGCATTAAAACAACCATTAACATTTGACCAAATGCTGGCTGGTTTAAGGTAGATGCAATCACCCTAGGATAAAAAATTAGAACAAAATCCAATCAACTGGAATCCCACAAGTGATCACTAGTTTAAAATTGCAAAAATCTCCCCGTCTAGAGAAATCACATCAACAAACCAACACTGGCAACAATTATCATCGAAAGAACACCAAACGGAATCATTTATTCATTTAGGCTTGTGCCCATTCACAATAGTTCGCATCAATGATTCACAAAAAGGTATACAATTCCGAAAAACTAAATAGAACAAAAAAAAAGTCAAACAAAATTCATTCAACACAAAAAATTCATACAATTGTATCGGATTGAAATTGTATCAAAAACTGGGGAAGTCAAAATCAAACGAATGCAAATAAAATCGGCAACCAAAATAAAATAAAAACAAAATCCCTCATGTGAGAAACCAAACACACATTTCTGCCGGATAAATCGTCCGGACGTGAGCAGATTGAAGGGCATTTTCGGCATTCGTTTGCATAGATTTTTTTTTTGGGTATCGAATGGAAGTGAGAATCAGTTTTCGGATGCGAAAGCGTCGAAAAACTTGTCTAGGAAAATCTGTGTTCTGTTATTGATAAATTGAAGCACCGCAAAAAGAACTTTCTTAACCGTAGAGAATTTCTGACAAAAAATTAATTGATTCAGGAAAATGTTTTTTCTTAAACTAAATTTTCAAAGAAAATTAAATTTATCAAAGTACATTACATTTGTCTTTTTAAGTTAACATTTCAAGGTTAGCATATTCCACATAGCTATTGAGGATGTTACTTTTTAATTTGGCTATTTCATAGAATGATGTCAAAGTGTCTCTAATAAAACTTTGATGAAATATAATGATGACATAAGCTCAGTATCTGGCTTCAAAATATGTAAAAACAAAACTAGTAACTGACAAATCGTTTCAAAATCGGAGCTGATGAAATAATTAACAGATAAGAACCTCATTATATATTCTATTCAAATATTTGCAACATTTTTTCGAATTTACACTCTTTCAAATTTAATTTGTTAGCCATGGGAAGGAACTTTTCATTAACATTTTAAAAATAAAGAAAAGTTAACGCTTATCAGAAAATGGAGTAATAAAACTCAAAGCCAAAAAAATTCCAGGCACTTATTTGAGGTTATGAACTATCGAGATTTTCAAGTGTCAAATTTTGTTTCTGACGTGCGACATTAAAAATAAATTTATGTCTCATCGCAAAAGTATAACATTTCGCAACTGTTTCTGATCAAATATCTCACATCTCACACCTCTCGTCTTACATTTCTTGTTTCATATCTCGCGATTCGTATCTCACAGTTCATGTTTCATCTTTTACGTCTCACCGCAAACGTTCACATCTCACGTCTAATATTCCAAAAACTTTTTCATATGCTCATCTTACGTATCAAAACAACCATACTCATTAAACTTTCTGAAATCTCATATTTTATGATTCACATTTCGCGTCTCATGATTTGCGACTCCCATTTCACAGTTTTAGTTTCATCTTTCACGTCTCACCGCAAACATTCCCAAGCAACACCGACTGTTTTGTAAGACGCTTTAAGCCTCTTATGAAACCTTAATTTAGTTTAGTAGACTGCTAAAAAACTTGAAATACTTGGAATTTTACATCTTACGCCTGTCATTCAAACTTTTTACGTCTCACATCTCGTGTATCATATCTCGCGACTCAAATATCACAGATTGTGTGTCAACTTTCACTTCTACCGCATACGCTTTACATCTCACTTCTGATACTCACTTAACCTTCTCACGTCCCACATCTCACGTTTCATATATCGCGACTCACTTCTCACGGATTACATCTTATCTTTTGCGTTTCACCGCAAAAGTTTTACATCTCACGTTTATACTCATTTAACCATCGTACGTCTCGCTTACAATACGCGTTTAACCTCACGTCTAACCAAACCACTTTCTCACTTCTCATGTCTTTTATGCCAATTTTAATATCTCAGTTACTCAAGTTGTCTCACACATGAAAGATGAGACATAAACCGTGAGAAGTTCGTAGCAATATACAAAACCTGAGATGTGAGACGTCAAGAGTGATTATGAGAAGTGAGATGTAAAACGTTTGTCACTTCTACCGCACACACTTTACATCTCACGTCTGATACTCACTTAACCTTCTCACGTCCCAAATCTCACGTTTCATATATCGCGACTCACTTCTCACATATTCCATCTCATCTTTTGTGTTTTACCGCTAAAGTTTTACATCTCACGTCTTATACTCATTTAACCTTCGTACGTCTCGCTTACAATACGCATTTAACCTCATGTCTCACCAAACCACTTTCTCACTTCTCATGTCTTTTATGCCATTTTTAATATCTCAGTTACTCAAGTTGTCTCACACATGAAAGGTGAGACATAAACCGTGAGAAATTCGTAGCAATATTCAAAACCTGAGATGTGGGACGTCAAAAGATGAGAAGAGAGATGTAAAGCGTTTGTAGTAAGAAGTAAAAAATGATTGAATAGGTTAAATTTGTATGATTGTAGTGAAACTTGAGATGTGAGACGTGAAATGGTTATTATTATTTTTTTTATGTAAACTTCTATTTTGAGAGGGATTAACCTTTAGTTTTCACCCTCTTGAATGGTTACATGAATATAAGATGTGGGACGTAAAACGTTTGGAGTGAGACGTGAAAGATGAAATATTAACCGTGAGATGAGAATCGTATTTCATAAAACTCGAAGGCTGTGAGGTTTGAGTCGTTATTAGGTTGAATGAGATGAAGGCATGAATTTGCCATGAAACGTGTAAGATAAAACATAAGTCGAGAGGAATTCGCAAGACTTGAGGCCCAAGAAATTAGAGATGTGAGATGTGAGATGTGAGACGTAAAACGTGAGACGTGGGAGGTGGGAGGTGGGACGTGTGACGTGGGACGTGAGGCGTGAGATATGAGACATGAGGCGTGAGACATGAGACATGAGACATGAGACATGAGACATGAGACATGAGACATGAGACATGAGACATGAGACATGAGACATGATACATGAGACATGAGACATGAGACATGAGACATGAGACATGAGACATGAGACATGAGACTTGCGATATGAGACAATAGCCTGAAACATGAGACGTGAGACGTGAGACGTGAGACGTGAGACGTGAGACGTAAGACGTGAGACGTGAGACGTGAGACGTGAGACGTGAGACGTGAGACTTGAGACGAGAAAAGTGATCCATGAGAACCGAGACGTGAGACATGATACATGAGACATTAGACTGAAACGTTAGACGTGAGAGGTGCGACGTGCGACGTGAAATGTGAGACGTGATATGTGGGACGTGGGACGTGGAACGTTGGACGTGAGACGTGAATCGTGAGACGTGAGACGTGAGACGTGAGACGTGAGACGTGAGACGTGAGACGTGAGACGTGAGACGTGAGACGTGAGACGTGAGACGTGAGACGTGAGACGTGAGACGTGAGACGTGATACGTGAGACGTGAGACGTGAGACGTGAGACGTGAGACGTAAGACGTGAGACGTGAGACGTGAGACGTGAGATGTGCGACCTTAAATGTGAGACTTGATATGTGGGACGTAGGACGTGGAACGTGGGACGTGAGACGTGAGACGTGAGACGTGAGACGTGAGACGTGAGACGTAAGACGTGAGACGTGAGACGTGAGACGTGAGACGTGAGACGTAAGACGTGAGACGTAAGACGTGAGACGTGAGACGTGAGACGTGAGACGTGAGACGTGAGACGTGAGACGTGAGACGTGAGACGTGAGACGTGAGACGTGAGATGTGAAACGTGAGATGTGAGAAGTGAGATAGAGACGTGAGACGTAAGACGTGAGACGTAAGACGTGAGACGTGAAACGTGAGATGTGGATCGTGAGACGTGAGATTTTAGACATGGGTATGTGAGGTATGGGAAGGTAAAATGAGAATGGGACTTGGGAATGACAACATTTTCGGTGAGACGTGAAACGGTGAGACGTTAAAGGACATGAAGTCGCGAGATATGAGACGTGAAAAAATCAAATAAGTTTCAGACGTGAATCGTTTGCGGAGAGACGTAAATAGTGAGACCTAAACCGTGAGATCTGATTCGCGAGATATTAGATGTGAAATGTGAAAAGGTGAAATGGGTATCGAATGTGAGATGTAACATGTTTGCGGTAAGACGTGAAAGATGAAACTAAAACTGTGAGATGAGAGTCGCGAAATATGAAACACGAGATGTGAGTCGTGAAATGTGAGGTTGCATGAGTATGATTGTTGTTAGACGCGAGAAAGTTATAAATTTGAAAAAGTTATATGAGTATGAAACGTGAGATGTAGAACGTTTGCAGTGAGATTTGAATTTTTTTTTTCAAGGAATTTAACAGCAAGCTGTCATTCTTCCCAGTGAGATTTGAAAGATGAAACATAAACCATAAAATGTAAATCGCGAGATGTAAGAAGTGACATGTGAGACGTGAGTTATTTGATAAGGATGAGCCGTGAGACATAATTTGTGAGATGTGTGTTACGAGATATGGAATGCGTGATGTGAGATGCATTTTTTTTGTAAAACTTTATTTAAAATGGCTCATACCTTTAGGCTTCAAGGAGCCAGAAAAATACGTGAGATGTAAGACGTGAGAAAGTTATATGAGTTAAAACTCAAGTCTAAAGACTTGAGAAATACAAAAAAAAAAAAAACGTTTGCAATGAGACATGAAAGATGAGACATAAACTGTGAGATGTGGGTCGCGAGATATGTAATGCGTAGTGTTAGACATGAGATGTGAGACGTGAGAAAGTTAAATCAGTATGAGACGTGAGATGTAAAAAGTGTGCGGTGAGATGTGAAAGATGAGACATTAAGACATAAATCTTGGGAAGTGAATCGCGAGAAATGAAACGCAAGATGGAGAAATGCAGAAATGGAGAGACGTAAGACGGGAGATTTGATACATGAGACGTGAGACGTGAAAAAAAATATATTTGAATTTCACTGAAATAATATGACGAAAAATTGGAAATAGACTGAGGTAAACTTGTTCAACATTTTACTTTTGGTCATTTACGGATTTTGAAAGAAAAGAGGAAGCGAAATACACTAATTGGTTTCTAAGAAGGTTACTTATTTGACTTCTACTCGTTTTTGCTCGTTTTGGCGTTTTATTCATGTTGAAAAGGACTCACCATGTAGACAGCTCTATAAGCTGAACGTTCCGTTTTTGGTTCTCAAAATTTAGTTTGACTATCGTTCGAAACATAGTTCGATTGTAGGGTTTTTAAGTTGAATTTCAGTTTTCCTTCTTGCGATGGTTCAAAACGGGGCTCGAACAGCAAACTCAAAACTTATACCATGTTTACAATTTTTTTTTGTATGTCAGAACTTAGTTTTGCGATTGCCAAGTCATTCTCATAGTTGAGGGTTGTCACTGAAGTGCTGTTTTGACTGTGGTTAAAGAATAAGCCGATTCTATGAAATAAAGTTGAGTTAAATTTTTCCTCCATTTGATGGTTCAAAAAGGTGGTTGAACTGCGTACTAAATCAAATCTCATTTTCTTTCGTTGAGGGAGCAAAATTGAGATCGATCTTATAAACAAAAATTGAACTATCATTGTAAATGTTGAACTGAAAGCACTTAGCGAGTTCGGTTGCCAAAATGTCGGTTGTCGAACTTAGTTTTGAGTTTGCCAGTTAGAACTTAGTTTTGCGGTTGCCCAGTCGAACTCAAAGTTAAGGGCTGCCATTGAAGTGCTGTTTTGAATCAAAACAACTTAATTATGAGTTTTAAAAAAGGAACGTGCACTTGAAAAAATGGGCTTCATGGATTTTAGCAGCTCCTTCAAATTGAGCATCAAAATCATGACTTATGATTCCAAATTTTTGAATATAACGTTCAAAAATGTAGCACCAAGTAACTAAAATTGTTTAAAATTTAGAAAAAAAAACACTCAAGATCTTTATTTTTATCGTATCAGATTGGTTGCATTTGAACCATATTACAGCCTTCGAACAATTTCATTAATAAATTGGCTAGGCCACATTATGATACAAAAAAAAATTTACGTATTGATACTTTTAATCTATGAATTTGCAGAAAATATTTTTATTTAAAGTGATTTAATGTAAACATTATAAGTGTATCTACTTATGTTTGTTTTGATGAATCTGGTACAGGTTGAAAAAAACATCTATAATAGTTTGATTGTTTTCTGTTCAAATAATCTACTTCAATTCAAGTAACACACTTTGATATGAAATTGGATGTTACTAAAATTCCATTTAACTCCACCACTGAACTTCAGCTTCTGTTTTCCTAACGAGACTTGGCCCCGGCAATTCGGAAATCAGATCAAAATCTCCAGGAATTTACTTCCAATCAGTAGAGCCTCAAACCAAAATCCCATTTCCACCTTCCAATGTCCCTCAAATCCCCGGAGGGCATTTTTCCCGTATTTTTCTCGCTCCATTTCATGTTTGCCTATCGGCTCCGGTTGTCTAGGCTCGATTGGAAAGCTGTGGTACTCAACTAGATCTAGGTGTAGCTCGCCGAGTCTGGGAAGAAAAACAAACAAACAGCTAGAAACGCCTGATGAACGGATGTTTTCGGAAGCTTGACGCCTCCAAAATCCCCCACCCCCGCCTTTTGCAATTCTGTTTTAAATGTGGCCACATGTTCGAGTATCCATACAAACAGTCGGTCGTTCAGAGTCTCATCTGCATGTGAATCGAGAGATGTGAATCGATCAGTTGGAAGTCTGGAGACTACATTGGGATAGAGATGGCTGCAGATTTTTTTCTGTTCATTTAAGGCGGCAAAAAATCCGGAAAGTCAATCTCTTGAGACTGCCGGAATTGGATTTTGATTGGGGTTGATTTTGGAAAACATCAATATTTGTTTGCGTTATAGGGATTGGTCTATTTGGAAACTGATGGAAGTTTAAAAGCATCCGATTAGAAGTAATTTAAGTTTGGGAACATATGAAACCAAAACTGATTTTTGAGTGTTTCATTTAGGAAGAAAACAAACTCTAATGGAGATGAGACATTTATCGCATTCCAAAGTAGATTTTGGGGTCAGTTTTTGTTGTGGAACAATTCATTTCAATAAATTTATTTAGATGTTTCTCGTCACCTCTAAAAATAGAAAAAAATCACTAACAGTAATATTGATTGAGCTTGTGGGATCGAGAAAAAAATGCGTCTTAATCCCTAATGAAGCAGCAAAGTGTTCGAATCGCACAAATAATAACGCAACATAAACAAACCACAATTGAAACACTGCTGGGGCACAACAAATTAACAAAAGTGGCTCATTATCCTGTGGCATTGGGAGCTAATTTCTCTTCCAACCCGGGCAATTGAATGGAGGGAAAAAAGTACAGAACAGAAACAAACCCTTTCATGAATTACTGAATGAAACGAGGAACAGAGGGGGGAACTCGGAATCAACCCATAACATCAACAGGCAGCCAGACAAAGCCGAACAAAATAATTAATTCTAACAATGAAGACAAACACCCATACAAAAACACATTCATACTAGCAAACACACATACGACCATAGGGATTTTGTCGTTCTCTGTTGCTTCAGACTCGTCGCAGCCAACAAATGGGGCCCTTTTTTCCGCCATACCCACCTTATACGGAAAGCGCTAAATTTATACATTCACTAAACTTCAACCACCAGCGCTGTCGTCCTCGTATGTATTAAGGTCCCACAGACGTTAGTCGGTCGTGGGAATCGTTATGAACACGCATATTTCCCGCCATGTTGTTTGGGGAGGGAGAGAGATAGAAAGAAAATGGAGTGTTACGGTGAGAAAGAATAAAATGGAGGGGTAGGAGGGCTTAAAAAGTGTGACTGCAAAACGTGTGATGGCTTACGTTTCCGACCCTTTCAGGCTTGGTGGAAACTTATCAAAGAAAAAGCACACAAAAAAAAGGAAAAATTGTATGGGATTTTTAATTTGATTTTGAAAGAAGTTTGAAAAACTTCATTTTTTAAATTACCAATCAAGCACGTGTTTATATATTTTTGAAAACAAACATTGAAATGGAAGTTTGGCGGTTTTTATTTTTATTCAGGCGCATCCAAATAAAAAAAAACTCTTCTGGACCCTCAATGATTTCATAGAATCTTCAATTTTGTATAATTGTTTTCTTTATAGAAGCACCATGAAAGCCCAGACGAAAAATTCCCCAATAAGACCTTGAGTGTCAATTTTACAGTTCTCGCTGAAAATCGTTATATCTCTCTTGTTTCTCAACCGATTTGTATAAAATTCCAAGTTTTCAAAACCTCCTTGTGCGCAAAATAAAACTTCTAGCTTGAGCTTTCTTGAAATTAAAGTTAATTTTCTTGACGATTTGGTAGCAGATCGACAGCCTTTTTGTGGAGCATGAAGTGTTGTAGCTATATATTGTCAGAAAAACATGTTTGAGTTTCATTAGAGGTTCTAAACTATCAATTTAATACAAATCGGTTGAGAAACAATCGTTAAATAGAGCAAATCGACATAACTTTCGGACTGTTTCTGTAATATTTCTTTCAAATGCTGCTCTTTTAGCACCCGATTTGATTTAGATGGTGTGTATTGTTGACTTTGATAAAATTTGATCAAAGAGATGGAGATAGTTTGTATAATAGTTACAAACCGCTCCGACTTAAGGGAGAGGGGGCTCTCATACAACTTTTTTTTTATAATCCCACGAACCAAAAGACATGGCATTCATTTTGTCAAGCAATTTTCGTTTCCTTTGCGGGTTTATTTTCACCATCACCATGGGCCGGGCATAAGAAGCAACCAAGGTTTTTAGAAACACGAGGTTCTTCGACTTTTACTCAATGAGTTTGTTTACAAACATAAGATTATTTGCTCAGCTTTTCTGTGGTTTGTTTGTAAACAAACACCATGAGTTCCACAGTTGCATAGCCTAAATAGGTTGGCCCATGGGTTGATACGTTTTTGCTCGTTTGAAGTATGTGTAAAACCACGCTCTCAAACGACTGGGCTCGCTACAGGACCCGGCATCGTTACACGTTTTGTCTATGTATCGTGTGACCAACATCTTTTAAATATGTACTCGTGAATCTCGTTTTTAAGCTTTTTTTCCTCATATTTAAGCTTTTTTTTTTGCCTTGAGAGCATAGGAGATGAAAGCTTAAATCTTAGGAAATAGCTTAAATCTGTCAAAAAAGGGAAAATCTGAGAGATGTGCTCCACACGGTTTGTATAACATTGCCGGGATGTGGCTCGCTATACATGGGAATTCTCTTTCTGAGTTTCTCATGTATAGTTAGCTAGTGTAGAGCAAAGGCGGGAGCAATTCATGGGAGCTTTTCATCAACATGCCCTCTAGCCTAAAATTTCAACACCTATTAAGCTTTCTCCTATTGGCGCACCAATGCCTGTCTATCCACCTTTCTTTCGAATTTCTATAATATAAAAATTCTCTCTAGTTTTCATTCTGCCGAACATGCCATGAAAATTAAAAGCTTAGGCTATGGCTGATTCGGGAATTTGATATTCGGTAACACCTTCCATTTATACACACCTTGGAAGCAACCATCCAGAGTTCACGTGTATTGGATAGCAAATCAAAGCTTGCTAAGCATTAAAAATTTGGAAGTGGAAATTTTGGCGGATGTTTTTTTTTCCTTCAACTGTTTAAAGCTCGTGGTACCGGTACGAGATATTTGGATGCAATAATGAGCCTACATGTTGGATTGAAAAATACTACAAACCTGTTAGTAATATATTCACTAAAATTGTAGTGGCTTTCAAAGTGCCCTTTACAGCTGCTGTCGCTGGGGTTTTTGAGGGTATACAAAAACAAACAATTAACTGAACAGTGATTAATGCATTGACTTCTTCTGCTGGAGAACTATTTGGACTAAGTGGAAGTAGGCTGTGGCCGTCGATGACGGTTGTGTTTTATCCGGCTGGAAAATTTTCAAGACTCACGAACCATAAATTCGAAAATTAAATTTGTGCCAAATAGTTATAAAATGTGAACAGAAACGGATTATAAATTCGAATAACTATCAAGAAATCTTCGGATAACCGGAGCGTGATCCAGATGGTGATCTCCAAACTTCTTGATTGATGTCGGCCGTTCACACTAAGCGGGGAAGCAACGTTCGGAGTGATCCATTCATGTGCAAAGTCTCTGGGAGATATTCAAGCTAAGTATTTTCGTTACTCTCTACCTTTAATATGTTGCAAATTTAGTTTCAATACCACAATGTTTTCAATTTGAAAAATATTCATGAATATTTGTGCCACATTAAAAATTTGCATAATAGTTTCGTAATTTGGATGAAATTAAGATATTTCATCATCTTGAGATTTGATTGATGGTCTTTTCAAATTCTTGTCAATTATTCAGTTTGTTTAGAAAAAATTGAATACAAAATTTAATGTTGATGAGTATCACAAACACAGAATCTTTTGAATTTTTAAAACTTATCAGGGAAATAGAGTTTTTTTTAAATATTATGTTAAGAACTCAAAAGAAAAACTCACTCAAATTAGGGTTCAATTTTTGAGAAACTACGAATTAATTACTTTGCTACGGTTTTAATGAGCCTAATATAGGATTAAAATAGAAAAAAAAACTATTTTAATCCTATATTAGTTATATATTTTTTTAATATTACTAACTAAAAGGTTTAAGGTTTGTTTTCAGGTTTCCTCCCAAGAATATATGATTTTCTATGGAATTTTACCGAAATTGAAACATTTAAGATTTTTCTAGAAACTTACTTTGAAGATAGTTAAAACGAATGAAATCAATCAATTTTGCACAAGTTTTCAAGTTTTTGTAATTTTTCAATCAAAACAGTTAAGTATAGTAACACTTGCGATTGGTTTGCGATAGATTTCAAAATTCGTTAAACACGTATTCAAATTGTTTATTTAATACATTTTATTTGTTTTAAATGAGAAATAAATCTTTTTTAAATGTTTGGCAGAAAATGAAGGCAGATTTTTTTAAATTAAGTTTTAGTAGTGATACTTAAAGTAAAATTCATATAGGAAATATTATTAGGGAAAAAGTCATAAACTTATTTCATTAGGCAATAGTAGGAGTTTAGAAGAATAGGTTTGATAGTTTTGATTACACTAGTCAAAAGTGTCTCCCGATCACATCCTTCAACCCAAACCACCAAACAAAAATTATTTTGCTAGGATGCAGAGGTGACCTCGGTCCTAGAGTACAAGATTGATCTTTCATCCTTTTCTCTATTTTCCAATCTATCCATTGACTACTAGGACGTGGCCGGCGCCGTTAATGATGTTAAAAGAGAGAGCATCAGGTTTGATCATTATGAATGTGATGCCAATCCCATGCTCCATTCATTTGACCTCTGAACAAAACTGATGGCCTCGGTCAATCACGGAGTAGCAACCATTGGCAATGTGGAATTAGTTCTACTGAGCCACGCCGACGATCGTGGAGTTCGAAATGTATTTATATTCATAACGAAATTTTCCAAAGAATGAAAACATTGGAAAAACAATTCCAACTAACAGTGGTATATTCATATGAAATAAAAATATTGAAGAAGCATTTCGGACTCAATGATTGAAGGTGGATGTGAGTAGTCAATCAAGCTAAGCTAAGCTAAGCTATGAAGAACTATTTGGACTAAGTGTTGAAAAACTGATGAACCGATTTTCATAAATTTCAGCTTTTAATGGCCTACCATTTTCATATTTTTGGAAATCCTCATAGAGAACGAAAAATTAATTAGATTTCGAGTTATAAGACCAAGGCTGCGATTTCAGAGCTTCAATAGCCTTCGCGGAATTTAAACGTGGGATTAGAAAATTGATTTGATTATTAAATCTGAAGTTTTGAGTTTTATACAATTCAATTTTATTGGCCAATTTCTAACTTTTGAGTTATCATTGATGACCAATGACCATCCAATTTTGAGAAAATTTACTTTAAAACTGTTTAGTACTGCGAATTCAAACAAATGATATCTAGGAATTTAACATTGATTACTTTTCAAAATAATTAATGGGATGTTTGTGCCCTAGAATAGAAAAATTGAAATGGTGACTTCGGTTCAGAGATGATCTGTTTTCGATAACTTCAAAAAAGCTTTCAACATTTAAGGTGAACTAATAATAAAACAGTGTAAATTAAAAAAGCGAAAAAATACACATACAACTGAAAACATGCAATGTAAGTTTTTATCATGGTTCAACAAAGTTCGGAAGTCTTTTTAGAAATTTCTGAGTAAATAAAATTCGAATTGGTGTGTAGCCGTTTTCCAGACCGGGAATGGTTTTTATAATACTTTCAAACCCCTATAAATCTAAAGGAGGGGGGAAGGGCTCCATAAAAAAAAGTTAGAAAAATTGGACAAACTTTTAACAATTCTCGGAGGATTTTTGTAAAAAAAATTGATAAACGTAAGTGTTTTGTCATGATGAGATGATTTATTGAATTTACAAAAAAGTGTTAGTAAATTTGATGAAATTTTGTATTGATAGACGCTTCCCATTTTCATGAATGAAGACTCTCATATTCAATAAATGTAACAAACAAATAATTAAAAAAAACAATGTCTTAGTCTTATATATAAAAATGGAGGCGCTTTTTTTGTGATAACATCACGTATGAACGGGCGGTCGGAATGAAGTGAAACTTGGTATCCGAGGGTTTTTGGGGCCAGAGATGGTTTGTATAATAGTTTCAAGAATCTCACTATTTATAGAAGGGGGGCTCCCATACAAAATCAAATTGAAACGGGACATAACTTGAACAATTTAAATGCGATTTTCATAAAAATTGGTTCACGAGATCGAAAAGACACAAGAAGTTGATTCATTATGCAGACTGCAATTGCTCGCTTTTAAAACGTGGGGCTCCCTTAAAAAAATGTGAAAAAATTTGAAAAAATATATACAACCCATACAATTCACATGGAATATTCATGAAATTGTGTACACATGCATGTTTTGATGTGGAAAAACAATCTATTTTACTAAATAACACATCCTACCTTTATAACCAGAGGCTCCCATACAAAATCAACGTGAGTTATAACATAACTTAAACAATTGCCAAGCGATTTTGCTTAAACGAGCCAGGCAGCCATGTTTTGACAGTAAAATATGTTTTATTGTAATAAATAACGCTTTCTCCATAAACCTCCCCCCCCCCCCCCCATTTTTGAACTAAATGTGAGAGGAGGGGAGAGAAGTCTAATATATAAAAATGGAGGCGTTTTCTTTGTAACAACATCACGTATGAATGGTCGGTCGGAATGAAGTGAAATTTGGTATCCGAGGGTTTTTTGGGTCAGAGATGGTTTGTATAATAGTTTCAAGAATCTCACTTTTGATGAAAGGAGGGTCCCCATACAAAGTTATCTCTTCTTCACATCTCTTATATATAAAAATGGAAGCGTTTTTTTGTAACAACATCACGTATGAATGGTCGGTCGGAATGAAGTGAAATTTGGTATCCGAGGGTTTTTTGGGTCAGAGATGGTTTGTATAATAGTTTCAAGAATCTCACTTTTGATGAAAGGGGGGTCCCCATACAAAATTATCTCTTCACATCTTATACATAAAAATGGAGGCATTTTCTTTGTAACACCATCACGTATGAATGGTCGGTCGAAATGAAGTGAAATTTGGTATCCGAAGATTTTTTGGGTCAGAGATGATTTGTATAATAGTTTCAAGAATCTCACTTTTAATGAAAGGGGGGTCCCCATACAAAATTATCTCTGCACATCTATATATATAAAAATGAATTTCTGTCTCTGTCTGTTCCCTGTAGACTCGAAAACTACTGAACCGATTTGCGTGAAATTTGGCAGATGGGGGTATTGGAGGCCGGGGAAGGTTCCTATAATAGTTTGGGACCCCTCCCTATTCCTGGAAGGGGGGAGGGGGTCTTTCATTTAATAGTAATAAGTCGTCATAACTCGAGAATTGATCAAGCAAATCAAACCAAACTTGGCATGGGTGGGAACTTGGGTGCGAGGAATATTTCTAAAAATATTTGGAACCCCTCCCTCCTTCGAGTGAGGAGATAGAAAGGGGGGAGGGGGCCTACCTTACAATTTTGTACAGAACGGGAGAACTAATCAAGCTAATGGAACCAAATTTGGCATGGGAGGGTAGTGGAATACGAGAAATGGTTCTATAATTATTTCAGACCCCTCCCTCCTTCCAGTGGAGATACAGGAATAAGGGGGGGGGGCTTTCATACCTTTTTTATTGGATAACTTGAAAACTATTTGAGCAAATGAAACCAAATTTGGCTTGGAAGGGTGTTGGGGTACGATTAATAGTTCTATGAATATTTGGTACCCCTCCTTCTTTCCATTGAGAAAAAAGAAAGTGGGGAGGAAGCTCCTTTACAATTTTCAGTATAACTGGAAAACTAATCAAGTAAATGGAACCAAATTTGGCGTGGGATGGTATTTGATTACGAGAAATGTGTGTATAGTAGTTTGAGAACTCTTCGTTCTTACAGTCTGAAAATCTTAAGAGTGGAGGGTGCTCCCATACAATTTGTTTCATCACACGGGAACTTTCCCAGCAAATGGAACGAAATTTGGCTTGGGAGGGAATTTGAACAGAAGGAATGTTTCTGTGAATATTTAGTACTACTGCCTTCTTCCAGTGGGGTGATTGGAAATAGAGGGGGGAGGGGGGGTCCTTTAAATTTATTCACATAGCTTGAGAACTAATCGAGCAAATGAAAACAAATTTGGCATGGGAAAGCATTTGGATACGTAAAATGGTTATTTCTACTTTTGAGACTTCTTTCTCCTTCAATTGGGGATACAGTTAGGGAAGACGGGAGTACACATACGATTGTTTTGCATCTAACTTATCTAACAAATGGAACCGAATATGACTTGGGAACAATCATACAATCGAGCAAATGGAACAGAATTTAGCATAGGAGTGTATTTAAATACACTGAATGTTTGATCTTGATCCCCACCTTCCAGGTAGAAGATAGGTTGGAAGAGGGGCTCTGATAAAAATTTTATAGCATAACTTGACAACTAATAAAGCAAACGAAACCAAATTTGGCAAGGTATCGAAGCACAAGAAATGTTTTTCCGGTGGTTTGACACTCATCCCTCTATTAAGTGGACCGATAAAAAGTGGGGAGAGGGTCACTTATACATTTTTTTTTAAATATTTCGATAATTAATCGATAAAATGGAACCAAATTTACATGGGAGCATATTTGTGTACGGGCAATGTTTCTTCGATGGTTTTAGGCCCCCTTATCATATACATATCTTATATACATATATAAAATGGAGAGAGGGTCATCCAGTTTTTGAATTTCTCGCGAATTTATAGCGAAGGAAGACATATATGATATGGGATCGTATTTGTATACAAGAAGTGTTTTTCTGATGTTATTAGACCCCCCTTCTTTCCATTAGGGATATATGGATGGGTAAAAGGGTCACTCTCACAATTTAATTCGAGAACGAATGGGTGAAATAAATGTCCCTTGACGTTATTTTGATTCATAAAATGTTCTATGAAAGCTTGAAACCCACTCCATATTAAAAAAGGGACAGCGAAGATCCATATATAAACAAAATATTTTGGTATAAGTTATAAACTTATGAAACAAAGAGATCCAGAGTCATAAAAAGGATTAAAACACGGATTTAAAATAAAAATTATTAAGTTTTTAAAATTAAAAAGTTGCAATTTTATTTCGATGAAACATTTAAACAATTTTTTAATTGAATTTAAAATTTTGTGCAAAAAAATGAAAAGTTGAATAACTAGGAACCACAAATTTCAATAAATTTTGGAAGGTGTAGCAAAGCACACCGGGTCAGCTAGTATTTTTATAAAGTTTGCCGCACTTTTTGATTATGTTGAAAATTGTTTATATTTGAATATTCTTCCCGTTTCAAATAGGAGCGTTTTTTTCTTTTATTTGAAGGGTTGATTTATTTTAATTTAAGATACCTTTTGTTTTTTTTTCTTAAGGTTGGATCCATCAACCTACAAACCTTCAAGTTACGCTGAGACTCAAAACAATTTAGAAACCCAGATGCCTTGGAAATAATTCGTTATTGGATTATGTTGCAATTTTATTTAAAAGGAAGTTTATTTTAATTTTAATAATTTTAACAAATTGAATTTTTTCCATGGAAGGAATAGCAAAGCACACCAGGTCAGTTATTTTTTAAATAAATTCAGATTCTTATTTTTTGATATAAAATAATACTTGAAAAAAAAATTTAATCAGGTTTTGAGAACAAATACAAAATAATTTCGAAATTTTCTTCTGTGTATTGACATTCGAAACTCAAGTTACAGCTTTCATTTGAAGAAGTTAACTTTGAAGTAAATTGAAATTTCAATGGTAAAATAATTGGCTAACAAATGAAAATAATAATCAATATTAAAATTTCTATAAACTGTACAAGGTGTAGCAAAGCACACCGGGTCAGCTAGTATTTAAAAAATAGGGACGTTTTCCAAGAGTAAGTCAGTCTAGGACAAAAAGCTAGAAATCTTATCAAATGTTAAAGTTTGAAGGAAAAAATTAAAGGGGAAAAGTGCGAGGGCCGTGAAAATTGAATGAAGGCAAAATTTAATTTTTTATGTAGTTAAAATTTGATAAAAAATGTTTTAAAATTTAGTCCCTTAATTTATACAGCGTCATGGTCAATTTTTCGATTTTAATTGTTGTTCGGCCTTAACACACGAGCTGCCTTAATTTGTCAACTACTAGCAATTGTTAATTTTATCAACGTATTTTGTATCCTTTATGATCAACAAAACTCGTTAAAACCGTTAAAATAGAGACTGATCAATGTTACCCCTAAGCATCAAGTCTTTAACAAAGACGAAATCGTTTTTTATATCTAATTCAAAGTAGTCTAATAAATTTCTGCAACCATACTGATATAAAAAATTCAGAAAATAAATCGACAAATATTGAAAAAAGGGATCAATCTTACCCTGTTTTACGGTACTTTCATTAATCTGCTGTTGAATTTCAAGCACTCATCACATATTTTAACTTTAATTAAATCGAAACAAATTAATTCAAATTTTAACTCTTCGATTCAAAATGTTACTAATTTATTTGAATGAAAGTTGAAAATTGTTTTTTATTCCTTCAAGGGAACATTGTTCCCTATTTTTAAAACGATGTTAAAGAAAAAATTAAAAATTCATAAAATGCAGGATCAATTTTTTGAAGATTTACTTGGAAGTGTTTTATTAAAATTTTCATTTAACTCTTTACATAATTTCTCGTTTCTGAGATTCAAGGCTGAAATTTGAAAACAGGCTAAAAAAATCATTTAAATTAGCTGTGCATTATTTTTGAAAAAAAAAAAAAATAGAAAATGTTACATTGATATTGAAAATAATGGTTTAAAATCCATGGTCTCTCGCGTTGATTGCGAATAATTTAAACTGTTGAGAGAAAGTTACTTATATCAGTTTTCTTTTTGATTTTTAATGCTAAGAAGTTCCAGGAACTTTATAAAATTTCTGAGAAATTTCCTATCGTATGAGGTTCGCAGTCTTCAACAAAGTTGTAAAAAAAAATTAAATCTTTAATATCGTAAACTTAAGAATCCTTTTTTTAATGTCAGGAATAACTGAATTTTCTAAAAATTGAAGAAATACATTTATTTAGTAAAATATTGTATCTCTGAAATAAGAAAACTAGACAAAATAAGGATCCTGCATTATATATTGAATAATAAATAAAAAAAAAGTAAAGATCACCCACCCTACAAGACTTTTTTTCTGATAATTAAAAAGAAAAAATTGAGGCCAGTAAATTGAAACACTGTTCTGGAACAAATCTATCACCCTGATAAAGGAAATGACATGGCGGCGCCAAAACATTGAGGATTATCTCGGAAAAGAAGTATTTTTTCCGAAGTCAGCGACCCTCGGGTCAAAGTCAGAGGCATGTATGACAATTGTCAAAGGGACCATAGTTTGAGTCGGAAGTCTTAGAAAATGTTGATTAATCAATAAGCCATAACACATACCACTTAGAAGTTTGTTAATGTTTGAGAAAGAGTGCTTTTTTTGACTTTAAACTGAATAAGATTTTTTTACTACATTTATTAAAATAGTTTATTTATCTATCTCAGAACAACATTAATGCTACTCTGAGTTTAGCACATTGATTTGTTAAAATGCCTATTTTTGGGCAAAAATGATAAGCATATTTCGTCACAACAGTTTTCCAAACTGAGAAAGCACTGCTAATGAGAACTACAGAGAGCGAAATAAGAATAGCACCACTATGTGTTTTGCTTGTTAAAATATGAATCATTGAAAATTATGAAAATTTTCTTCCACAGATTTTTCGGAATTGTTTAACGGATAAATCAAGCATAAGTTTATTTTTTTTGGACGTAGCAATTGGCGTTGAGGACCAAAATTGTGGAAAAGGGGTGCGAAATAAGAATAGAACCACTTGAGTTTTTCCAACAAAAACTAGATTAGTTTTAAAAATTTACTGTGTAAAAGTGAATAATAATGCTTCTACGGGGTTATTTGAATAGATAACTGCATTTTGAGAGTTTTCCAGAATTCCAAAGGTTTTCAAAGGTTTTAAAATGGGGATTTTAAGAGTTTCTCCTCAAGCGTTAAGGAATTTGATATTTAAGCTATAAAACTTTATCATACTGCTTGATTTCTTCATAAAAATGACGTTAAATGATGAAACAAACATTCGGGATTAATTTTTGTATGTATGTATGTATGTATGGTAGCCACCTTGGGTGCACGGTTGTACCGCAGTTGTGGCTAAGGCTTCATCAACAAGTCACCGTAAATTACCATATATCCAGTTAATAACAGCTGGATGAGACGTTCAAGGGAATGGATTCGTAAATAGAGTAACTTACGATATCCGAAGGGTTAGGATCGATTGGTCTCGAGATGTTATTGCCGAATATACAACTAACTCACTATGCAAGTCTCTGTAGTCCCCGCCCCCAAGGTTTGTTTTTAGAAGAGCGCGTCAAACAGCAGGAGAACTTAATACGAGTAGGACTGCCACAGATCCATACCCATGCGCTCAATCCATTTGTTTGATGCCCTGATGCATCCCACCAACCCCATGAAATATTGCATATAATATACATTTAGTGAATATAGTTTCAAAAGAATAAAATTTGTAATAAATAATCAAATATGATATAATATAATGGATAAATGTAAAATAATAAGAGACAAAATATAGTTCATTTATATGATGTACTAAAACCGGTTCACCAAATATCCTGAAAAAATATATGTTTGTAAATAAATTTCTAGTTAGTGTATATTTGTTTTTTTGTTTTGCCTGAGAATAAACATTTGGGTATGATAATAATAAGAATATGGACATGAATGTGAATATGAATATGAGCAATATATTTTAAACATGCATCTTTTCTGAAATAGTCAATATGAAATAACAAATTAAGAATGTGAATTTAAAAAAAATGAAATATTACATTTTATTTTTTTTTAATTCACAGAATTTGCAAACCTACTCTAACCCTTCGTTTCATAAAGTTACAAATTTGCAACAATTAATGTATGGAAAAAGTGAAAAATCGTATTTTCTTTTCTTAATGTACACATGCATCATTACCGACTGTTTATTTTTAAGGAAAAATTAAAAAATCATGAAATGAAGGGTTATGATATTATTTAAAATAATATTTAGTTTAAAATGTAAAGATTTATTGAAATTGAAAAAAGCAAACACATGTTTAAATTGATAATTTTACTGAAAAGAATGTAGATTAACTGTTGAAATACATCATTGTTGTGGCAGTAAAGATGAACAATTTATGATTGAAGATTGCTGATAGAACTGATAACGGGTTGCAAATGATCTCCTCAAATATTTCCTGCAATTCAAGAAAGTTATTCATTTTTAAATATTCATACTATGGAGATTTTAATTGAAATAAATTAAATCATGTAATACTATGTATAGCCATTTTTAATTTTTATCTCGAGTATGTTTGTTTGATTGGAATTATCTACTATATGTTTGATTGTATGGCTGAAGTGCTTATCAACAATTTTTTTCTGATTTCCTGGAATTTGGAACCATTCATCAGGTAATTTAATGAATCAAACAACACAAAATAATGGATACAACAATAATGATGTTCTAAAGATATATACTGTTAGCAATTGCCAATCAGAAGCTGAAAAAAGTGTAAACGTAAGAATTAAAATGAGCTATTGTCATTAATATGGCCCTTTGTCGAAGCCAATCATCTGAAATAAATTGTTTGATTTTACTGAATTTGAACATGTTTAGTTAACTTAGTTGATCATGATAAATCATAGTTTCAAGACCTATTATTTTCAAGATAAATTTAAAAAGTCGTATTTAAACACTGGAATGAGATAGTTATTCAATATCTAAAAATGTTTAATTTCATTTAGCTGTGGTGTTGTCAGTTAAACACCAAGAGTGCTGCATATGTGATCAAATTAAAATAATATGAATATTAGTTATGAAATAAAAAAAAACTGAAATTATCTATGTCTATAACTGTATCATGATGCTATTTTAATCCAACTTGATTAAGGTCAGCGCTGCGGTAGATTTATACATAATCGAAAAATAGAATTCTGATAGGTATGAATCATTTAAATATCATTTTCCGAAATGATCAGTGAACAGTGATAAAGAAATATGTATAATAGAAAAGTTCAATGATTGCAGATACATTTTCCTGAAAAAACAATCCTCAGCATATTCTTGAGAACGATATGCAAACAAATGAATAGTGAAGAAGTGATTTCTTAATTAAATGATAAAGTAAAAATACAGTACTCGCTCGTTAATGGGACACTGTTGGGACCGAAGGATGCGTCCGAGTTCCAAAAACGTCGAAATCGAATGAAACGATCAGAAAAGCGTCTGATTAGAGATATAAAAAAAACTTGATATTTATGAAATATTTCGTCAAAACAGCTCCCCAAAAACGTTCGATTACCAAGCTTGTCCGATTAACGAGCGAGTACTGTCGTTGAAAAAACCGTGATACAGATGGATACTTTTATCCAAAAATCTTTAATTACACTATATGACACATGTAACAACCTAAATGGAGCAAAAGGAATAAATTAGAATGAAGCAGACGTATTCTTCTGCCTTATACAATAACTGCGAAAAGTAATGATTAAAATCATTAAAATCAGAATCTGATGAAAAGCACTTATGAACGGCAAATTAAGCGATTATCTGCTAAGGGACCAAAGAACACAAACCGCAACAAGAAAAATAGATCAGCTGCAGCTGCGACTTTGCGATGAGACGCAGAATAAATTAATTTTATTTGGAAAATTCATCCAAAATTCACTACCTCCCCGCCATCCACAAGGTTCAATCACATTCACGCACGCATACTTTGAAGACAAAACCAAAGCGGAAGAAAGGAGAAATAAAGAGAGGCGAAAATATGGAATTTCCTCACCGGGTTTGCTGGCTGTTTCCCGCGTTCGCGAACGCCGCCTTCTTCGATGATGCTTGCTACTGCTGACATGTTTGAACATGTTCGGGGGCCGGTCGTGCAAAGCTGGCAGGCTGGATGGGCTTCGCAGAGTTGATGGACACTTCTCATATAAAACACAGACGTACACACAACACCGAACTCCTAAATTTTCCATTTTAGAACATTTGCTGCTCTTTGAAATTTCATCGAATAACGATAATCACCGCACACATTTTGAAATCGACGGAAAAAAAAATCATATCCCGAAAAACACAACTGCTGATGCCCGGTTGAGGACTGTGGTGCGACACTTTTCACAGCCGAATGTATACACATTATCAATTATTCCGACTACTCCAAACCCTTAAACCCTTCACCGAAATTCTTCAAACTTGGATCTAATTTCAGATTCACTTTATTCCGAACGCAATACGCTTTCGCAAAAAAAAAAAAAATTGTCACTGCGAGAACGAAAAAGTACCACACCGCTGGATAAACACGTCCGTTTCGAATGAGAGCGCGCGTTGAACTGACAAACATTCGGGATTAATTTTTAATCAGAAAAAATAGGTTGGAAATCAAAAACTTTGATTTTGTTCAGTAAATCACACTTATTTTCCAGTTTCAAGTCGTAGATGGCAGCACTATCTTGCAGTTATAACCAAATTTTGTCTCAATATTGATTTTCCAGGTTTATTTAGGCCCATATTCATCATTTTGAGGTATTTTCCCATTACAGTTTTGTGGAAGTTCACGCTGCAGAAAGCTTTTCCGGATTTGCAAAAGAATCACCAGCACAAAAATGTACAACCGCCAAAATTCCTGCTCACCTCAACTTCCAATTCAATTACAAATCATACCAATGATACTGCTAGCCGTCTGGTCCATCAAGCTGCATCCCAAAGTATAATTTTATTCTGATAATCGGTCCAAAAAATTCACTTTTAGTGACCTTGATGCAATTCTATTTTTTTAGATTTAGTGATCTTAGAATTTCCAAAGCGTTCACACGGTATATGTATTTATTTCTTGACCAAAATCGTCCAGCACTCCCTAATTAATACCAAATATTCGAAAATGGGCATGAATTCGGTTTAATGGCAAGATAGTGCTGCCATCTATGACTTAAGACTAGAGAAATAGTGTTTGATTATAAAAAAACATTAGTATTTATGAATTCCAACCTGCTTTTTGGATTCAAACTCAGCCTCAAATCTTTGTTTCATCATTTTGCATTATACTTATCAATGCTAATGAAGAAATCAAGAAGTTTGATGAAGTTTTATAGCTCAAATATCTAATTCCTTAACGCTAGAGGAGCATCTCTTAAATCCCCCATTTTAAAACCTTTGAAAACCTTTGGAAATCTGGAAAATTCCTAAAATGAAGTTATCTATTCAAATAACTCGTAGAAGCATTATTATTCACTTTTACTCAGTAAATTTTTAAACTAATCTAGTTTTTGTTGGAAAAACTCAAGTGGTTCTATTCTTATTTCGCACCCCTTTTCCACATTTTTGGTTCTCAACGCCAATTGCTACGTCCAAAAAAAGTAAACTTATGCTTGATTTATCCGTTAAGCAATTCAGAACAATCTGTGGAAGAAAATTTTTATAATTTTCAATGATTCATATTTTAACAAGCAAAACACATAGTGGTGCTATTCTTATTTCGCTCACTGTATATTCGAAAAAAATGCAACTTACTTACTAACTTAATGATCCCGCGCCGATCCACCGGTGCATAGGGCCGTGGTAAAAAACCTCCACTGTTGACGATCCGGAGACAGCGTCTTCACCTGGTCCCAGTCAAGATTCTCGTCGACAGTTCGGATTTAGCGGCTAGGCTTCGCCGCCACGAGTTTCTAAGTCTGCCTCTTCTTTGATGACCTTCTGGATTCCAATCTAGAGCCTCTCTGCAAATCTCGTTTTCATCTTTTCGTAGCGTGTGCCCAATCCATCTCTACTTACGTTCCCGAATCTCGATTTCTAGCGCCTTCTGATGACATCGGCGTTGTACTTCCTCATTCGAGATGCCGTTGCCAGGCCACCAAGCGCGGATGATATTCCGCAGGCAGCGATTTACAAATACTTGCCGTTTTCGCGTCGTTACCGCATATGTGCACCAAGTTTCGCACCCGTACAGCAATACGGATTTGACGTTTGAGTTGAAGATTCGGATTTTTGTTCGTAGAGAGATCTGGCGTGACCGCCAGATGTTTCGGAGACTCGCAAACGCAAATCGGGCCTTTCTGATCCGGGTTTCGATGTCTTTCCTGGAACCACCATCAGGCGTTATCTGGCTACCGAGATACTGGAAGCACTCCACTTTCTCAACTTGTTGCCCAGCTACCATGAAACTGGAGGGATTTGCTGTGTTGATCTCCATCTAATTGGTCTTTCCGACATTGACTTTGAGACCTGCTGCCTTAGAACTTTCGGTGAGGTCGACGAGTTTGCTCTGCATATCCGGTTGTGTTTGGGCGAGCAAAACAATATCGTCAGCCAGCTCAAGGTCGTTCAATTGCTCCATTGTTGAAGGATTCCACGGCAATCCCCGGTTCGGTGCACAGTCGATCGATCCAGTCAGAATCTCATCCATTACGATGAGAAAAAGTAGTGGTGATAAGATACATCTCTGTCTCACTCCAGCAGTTACCGGGATTGGTTCGGACAAGACACCGTCGTGCAAGACCTTGCACAAAAATGCCTCGTATTGTGCTTCGATGAGATGTACTAGTTTCTCTGGGATCCCTCGTCGCCTTCGAGCCGCCCAGATGTTTTCATGGTTCAGTCGGTCAAATGCTTTTTCGAAATCAACGAAAACCAGCAGAAGAGAGTCCTGGAATTCGTTGATTTGTTCCAGTATGATTCGTAGCGTTCTGATGTGGTCCACACATGATCGTCCGGATCGGAATCCAGCTTGTTGCCGTCGGAGTGTAGCGTCGATTTTCTCCTGGATCCTGTTCAGGATCACTTTGCAGAGTACTTTGAGGGTTGTACAGATCAACGTTATGCCTCGCCAGTTACCGCACTTTGTCAGGTCTCCTTTCTTCGGGACCTTTACGAGGATACCCTGCATCCAGTCGGCTGGGAATGTTGCAGTATCCCAGATGTCAGCGAAAAGACGGTGC
Source organism: Uranotaenia lowii (assembly GCF_029784155.1). Lineage (NCBI taxonomy): Eukaryota > Metazoa > Arthropoda > Insecta > Diptera > Culicidae > Uranotaenia > Uranotaenia lowii. The sequence goes on along the minus strand of NC_073691.1, from coordinate 38,871,504 downwards.
AACATTTGTGCTGACAGGGCAGGGTCGGCTTTCAGCATTTCAGCAGGGGTGCAATCGATCCCAGGTGCTTTGTTGGATTTCATGTTTTTGATTGCCGCTTCTATTTCAGCCAGCGAAGGTGCTTCCGATTTGACGCCATTTATGCGACTTACTGTTGGCGCTTCGAGCTGCGCATTCTGTTGGCCATCGCTATTCGTGACTCGGAAGAGTTGTTCGAAGTGCTCAGTCCATCGTTTGAGCTGATCTGTTCGATCGGTCAATAACTGACCTGCTCGGTCTTTCAGCGGCATTCTTGCATTAGTCCTTGCACCACTGAGGCGGCGAGAAATGTCATAAAGTAATCGGATATCTCCATTGGCGGCGGCTCTTTCTCCCTCTTCGGCTAGGGAGTTTGTCCAGGCTCTCTTGTCTCGTCTACAAGCTCGTTTAACTGCCTTTTCCAGCTCCGCATATCGTAAGCGGGCGGCTGCTTTGGCTGACCCGGTACATGCCTGCTCAATTCCGACTTTCGCCTTTCTCCGATCGTCGACCATCCTCCAAGTTTCATCCGACATCCATTCACTCCTTCTTCCACAAACTTTACCGAGAGTACCATGGCTCGTCGTGATAAAGGCATTCTTGATTCCACACCACTGTTCTTCGACTGTTCCGTCTGTCGGCAATTCCGAGGCTCGGGATTCCAGCTGTTCAACGTATGCCCTTTTCACCTCTAGATTCTCCAACCGACCGACGTCATACCGACACCCGACTTTCTCCTCGCGCCGTTGGACACGCGCAACTCTCAGTCGTATCTCGCCAAGGACGAGGTGATGGTCAGATGCAATGTCTGCGCTTCGTTTGTTGCGGACATCAAGAAGGCTCCATTTTCGGCTGATGCAGATGTGGTCAATTTGATTTTCTGTTCGGCCATCTCGGGATACCCAAGTGACCTTATGTGCTGGTCGATGGGGGAAGAGCGATCCACCGATCACCATGTTGTTGTTGCCACAAAATTCAACAAACAGCTCTCCGTTTTCGCTCATCTGTCCTAGGCCATGGCGCCCCATGATGCGCTCAAAGTCCTGATTATCGGAGCCAATCTTTGCGTTGAAGTCGCCTAAGTGGATTGGAATGTCATCCTTCGGGATTCTCTCAACCACGCTGTTCAATTGACTGTAAAACTGCTCTTTCTCCTGCAAATCGGCAACGTCAGTTGGCGCATAACACTGGACCATTGTAAGGTTTCTAACCCGTGTTCTGAATCTGGCTACGATTATTCTTTCGTTTATCGGTTCCCATCTTATGAGGGCCGCATGGACCTGCGGGCTTAACAGGAAACCAACTCCTCGTTCCCGAGTAGCATGTTCTCCTCGTATGCCAGAGTAAAGCAGGATTTGCCCGGATTGTGTCTTGTGTTCTCCAGTATTAGGCCAACGGACTTCGCTCAGTCCCAATATCTCTAGCTTGAGGCGGCTAGCTTCTCTAGCAAGTTGAGCCAGCTTACCTGGCTGGGCAAGGGTCAAAACATTCCAAGTTCCAATTCTAGTCCGTGTTTTCATGCTAAAAGTCGTTGCCAAAGTTCCAAATCGGTTATTTCTTCTCTCAGTTTCCGTAACAATACAAGATATCAGGAGCAGTAGGTTGTTAGCCTAAAGTCCCTATCCCGCGATGGGGCTGCCATCTTGGACTTAGCTGGTGGGAGCCGCATTTCATAGATTCAGTCGCTCGCTGCGAGACAGACGCTGCTTGAGCCGCCCCTGACCTGGAGAACAGACGCTCGGTTGTTGTTGCACGCCGCCCCTGACCTGGGGAACAAACGTGTGCGGCCACCTTCTCAGTCTGCATGCGACCAAAGCATCCACCGGGGTTGGGTACCCGGTCTCCGCTTAGGTTACTCGCATCCCCGCCGGTACCACGGGGAGGTAGAGATAGGAGTTGTGAATAAGAGGTGATATGATCACTATGGGGTCTCGTGTTGCACATTATCCACCGTTTACAAGCAAAGATGTTAGATGTTAAAGATGTAAGAACGATTAAAATCGAAAAAATATAGTTTTTTAATATATTTCAAATAGCGCAAAAATAGAAGTTGTTCCGTTTTTTGAATGGCACTTGGTCATGGTGCCTTTTGCTTGATTTCCCGAGAATTCATTAAAAAAAACCACAAAAACGCAAAGGGGCTCAACAACCTTCATTTACTCAACTGGTGGGTATCCGTCAAAAGGAAAGAAATAAAAACTTATGTGACAATACGCTACTTTCACCATCGCCGCCCCCAACGGGGAATTTCCACCATTCCGCCCTTAAAACAACAACATTGTCTTTGCATGATTGAACTTTTGTGTCTTGGTTTAGCAGTATGAGAAGGGTTTCCCCTCGTTTGGGGCTGATTTACATTTACCCTGGTTTTGCTTGTCGGGAAAAATGGTGAAGACGTTGAAAAAAGATGTAAAATCTCGGGGAAGAGAAGTTTTTTGTGTTGTTTTTGCTCCTAAACTAAAAGTATGCTTAGCATTGTGAATAAAGTGTAGAAATTATGAAAAAAATACGACGAAAATTACAAGAGTGGTGTTATTCCTGACTGAATTTAATAATATTCCTGAATTTTAGAACGTTAATTTCAATGATGCAATTTAAGGAAAAATACTAATTTCAGTCGGAAACCAATTCAATTAAACTCAATTGTGCACTAGTCTTAAAACAGTGCCACATAGTATCACAATCGGACCAAATTTTGGGAATTGGGTCAAGCTCGATTAAGCATTGGCCTCTTTTACCCTCGACTCATTTAGCTCGGGACCAAATCAAATCGGTAAAATTGTGAAGGCATGTCGGCAATTTTCCTCCCCTTAGTTGTGGGCACATCCCAGGAAATTCGTGCCTCCCGTGGATTTGTGAACATGCTCATTGGAATAATAAACTTACATGTGGGCTGCTTTGAATAACTTTCATCGGTTAATTTTCTTTCACTTTTTCTTATGCAAAATTTGAAATACATTTAAAAAAAATTTTGTAAAAAAAAAAGTTCTAAATCATGTAATCCGTAACCTTTGAAAGTCGATCAATCAAATTCATTCATGTTTTTTTTTTGCTTTAGTTCCTCTATCGTGTAAGCATAGTTTGTTGATCTCATTGTAAAGCTGCTCTCTCAATGTTCGTATGATTGTATTTTGCAGTGTTGTTCACTTTATTTTTTTTTTTTCATGTTTTGTTATGTAATGGCATTCGATGTGTACGGTATTTGCTCTGCGGTTGTACAAAAATCCCATTTGTACCAAAATCCCTTGGCCTTTGTAAAAAAAAAAGCACGTCCCTGTTCCTGGATTGCCACCCACTTAAACACTCCCAATGGAAATCGAAGCACGAAAAAACAAACCCTGAAAGCTTCGATGAGTACTTGTTGACAACGCTTGATATGCGCTAATGCTGTGTATTACAGCTTGTTTTCTGGACCAATTTTGAAGGATCACCACCCAAAAGCCCACAGGGGAAAGCAACCATTTCAACTAATTTGAAAATCCTCTCTGTCATTTTTCTTTTTCTCCACAACCACCACGACCACCACCAATTTAGTGATATCGGAATGTTACGATGAGCGCTTCAAGGCCTACAACGCGTCCTGTTACCTGTTCATCTCCTACCCGGAAGTGGACTGGATGACGGCCCAACAGGTCTGTCGGGGGATCGGTGCACAGCTGGCATCGATTTCGACGACCGATGAGCAACGGTAAGTATTTCCCAACCATTGATGGCCGGAGTCGATGATTGATGGGTGCAACATTTATGATTTGGTACCTACCTATCGAGGGACAACGATGATGGGGCTTTGAAAAATGACAGCTTAATGACCATGAATTGGATTGGATTTGTTGTGTTTTGGAATTTAGGGTGGGTGCTTTAGAAAAAAAAAGTTGTTATGATCTACCAGTGCTTAGGGTGTAATAAAAAAAAATACGACACTTTGATTTGTGAATAACTTTCTGACGCATGGAAGGAAACTGAAAAATTTTTCAGTGAAACTACCTAGTAATGTAATGTGTATATGAGAAAAATTTAATGAAAATCTGATAAGTGGTTTTCGAGATAGCATCCAATACTAAAATTCATGGACAAAATTTTTTGAACATGATCGAAAAAATCCATAAAAGTCTCAGTGGGAGATCCAAAAACAGCAGGGAATCAACTATTCGACCAAATTTCACATGGAAAAATTTAAAGTCCTAGAGGACCCAATAGTGAGCAAAAATTTGAATAAAGGTGTTTATTAATGATTCCTTGAAGTGAGAGCTCAATAAAGCTCAATCCGAAAATATGAATAGAGGAACCGATAAAAAAAGTAAAATTTTTCTAACTGGTTTGTCTAGCTGACTTAAAAATAGGCCTGACTTCATTTCAATAAGATAGAAAAGCTAGTCACCGGTAAAATAGACAAAATACGGTGGTTAAATCGTGCGCAAAATATTCTGACTGCTTGTGGGAAGATGCAATTTTAAAATTCTCTTCTGGACCTATCTTCTGAAAATCCGTGTGCCAGGTCATAAGACTCAATTATCGCTTTAGTATGATTTTATAAATACTTTATTCAAAAATATATATAATATTAGCACGGTGAAGTAAAGAGCCGCAGATTTACATAAAAAAGCCGCATGCGGCTAGCGAGCCGCAGGTTGCCGACCTATGCACTAGGTCATTATTTAGATATAGGTCATTATTAAGATATTTTGAACAATTTTGTAAAGGATAGCATAACGAACTCTTTAGCGGTCACCAGTCTGGTTTCTGACCAGAAACTTTTCGTTGAAAAGTCTCGCCTGTATTTCCCAGAGATAAACAAAGAGTAAAAGTTGAAAATTTCCTGTCTAGTACTTGAGGAAACTAACGTTCCGTTGATATAGCAAATTACTCAGTTTTTCATAACGAATGACACGATGAATGGCTAAATATACAAAGGAGACTGCTCCCAAATGCGACCATTTTTTCTGCAAAGCACTTCAATAGGACCCACAAAAATAATAGTCTGTTTGAGGTGGATCTGGAATCGTGCCATTACGCAAAAACGGTGGTGGAGTGATAAAAAGTCAAATATTTATGTTATTTTTGTGCCGAAGGAGGACAATCGGCTAAATTTGTTATAACTTCGACCAAATTCAAAATTTCGAATAACTTTGAAAGTCAAGCCTCGGGAAACATAAAACGTAATCAAAAATAGCCTTGATTTGGAAAAAAAAGTGGTTAATAGTTTGCATTATAAATGGTGCACGTGCACGTGCACCACTGCACTATGGGGCAGTTTCATACAAAGAGGCGGCAAAAAGTATGATTGGGTGTTTTGGACTATTTTTGCATTTAAAAAAAATTGTATGAAAATTACTATTTTATCTAACTTAAAATAAATTCATACAAAAAAATTTTAAACACAACTTTTAAAGTAGGATGCTTGGTGTCATTTTTACCCTAATTTTAATTTCTTTTGAAAACCGAATTTTGGAATAATTGATCATTAACTGATAAATATCATCAGGACATTTCATGAAACTCAGGAGAAAATGTGTGAAATGATTGATCTATCATGAAAAACTTTTTTTTTGACAAACCAAAATCAACTTTGTTGAATTTATACTCATTAATGGGTAAAAATTACCCATTTGCATGATATTTTCAGCTTTATTTGACTATAGCTCAAAAAACGGTGCTTTGAGGTGCCTGGAATCTCTTTCATTGTATTTTTAGGATCTAAAACTAGATCTTGATAGGGAAAAGAGTATGGGGAAACGCAGGGATTTTTTTGGCAAGGCTTTAAAGTTTTGGACTTTTGAAAAGAAAAATTATTTACTCATTTTTATCATAGACCAATTAAATGTGTAAAAATTTTGAATGGTTCAATTGTACACCATATAAACGCTTTTAATATAAGCGTTTATATGGTGTACTTTGAATTTAAGAAAAAAAAGTTTTTTTTCATAGAAATAAATGTGATTTAATTTTTTTTTCTTCATCATATAAATTTTCCAATTTTTCAAAGTCTGATGTCTGTGCTGTGTTCAGTATCCAAGATTATGAGTTAAAAAACTGGGAATATCCTAGTCAAATATTAAGTTATTAACTAGTAAAAATAAAAAAGCGATCCGATAACGTTCAGTTTTTGACTTTTTGCCGCCTCAAACCCCATAGTGCACTGGACAGAACATCTCAAAAATTTGCATATATAAACATCACATTACATGGTCTCTTCGCTGAAAATTTCATCAACTCACATACATGCATTCAAAAGTTATTCACAAAACAAATGGTTACATTTTTTGAATACACTCCTAAGAAAAAATAAAAGAATATTTATGAACACTACTTTCTTCTAAACAATATCATCACAATATGAGCTTGTTGTTTAGATTTTTTTTTCATAAGCACAAATATGCCTGACCACCAGACTGAGTCGATTTGGGGTCATTTTGGGATTTCTCAAACCCTTGGGTCTTAAAAGCTTCGTCTTGGTTCAAGACCCATCCATGATTTTTTGCAAAATTTTAAAGTAACGTTTACATGAGTAAATTTGAACTTATAGGTTTGTATGGGAAAATTGCAAATTAATAATAATGCAAATTTTCCGCTGAATAACATTGTCGAAGACCGTAACTTCGTATATTATTAGACAAAAAAGTTATTAGCTGTTTACCAGGGGTATGTCTTTTCACACTGATAAACAATAAATTCAATTGACATCCCTGCAGTGTGCCTAGCGAGGTATTGCGTGACTATTTTCCATGCAACACTTCGCGAGGCTCAAGCAGTGATGTCAATTGAATTTATTGATAATCAATGCGAAAAAACATACCCCTGTTAAACAGCTAATTACTTTTTTGTCTAATAAGATACGAAGTAACGGTCTTCGACAAAGTTATTCAGCGGAAAATTTTCTTTAGTAATTTTATAAATTGGCAAAAAAACCAAAAGCCGGCCCGGTTCCACAGACGAAACAAAAATGATGTTGGTTTTTAAGTACAATATTTTCAATTTTCCCATACAAACCTAAATGTTCAAATTTACTCATGTAAACGTTTCTTAAAAATTTTGCAAAAAATCATGGATGAGTTTTGGACCAAGACGAAGCTTTTTACACCCCAGAGTTGAGAAATTCCAAAATGACCTCAAATTGACTCAGTCTATTGACCACGTCATCTTTATTTATGTAGTTTATTTTTCTTGGGGGGCCCCTATGATTCAATTTTTCATATGCCTACCCAAAGATATTTTAAACATACAAAGGAGCTGGGAATGAGTTCAATATACTATCACTTTACTATCGTTAAGTAACCATTCCCAAGGAACCAAATGTCGCATAGATACTTAATTTTGTGCATCAAAAGTTCGCATATGGCTGGATAAAAGGTACTCGAGAGAAATGAAAATAAGTGCTTGTTTTGGGATTCGGAACGAACATAAAAAGTCTGATCAAGTAGCATAGAACATTTTTGTGCGTTGCAAGTACCTTAAAAAATCCAGGATTCAATTTGGCTTATCGTGCTTCGTTACGAACTTCAAACGAATTTTTTGGTTCCATACAGAACTTCTTACGAACTTTTTGGTTCCATGCAGAACTTGATACGAACTTTTTGGTTCCATGAGGAACTTCTATAGAACTTCAATGCAAACGTTAGCGTTAAGATTTTGCCCAAGAGTGAATAACAAAATATCAGAGCTACGAAAATATGAACAACGAATTAAACATTCAAATAAATCCACTGTTGTAATCAAAATGGATAGATGGCTTAAATCTATCATATATTTCACTTTTATTTTATTTTCACAATATTCATATCTAACAAATTGAAAAAAAAAACACATCTCCTCGTTTACTATCCGTTTTCTTTTATTTTTTGATTGCGAAGTTGTTATTACAGCTGAAGCTGGAAAACCTCCAGCACCTAGAGCAAATTTATTACCGGCTAGTATCGACGGTAGCTTTTCGCAGCTGTTAGCAATATGTTCTTCAAAAGGATGAACTTGACTCACTTTCTCTATTCCTTTTCTATATTTGAAACAGTTCCGCAAATCTTGATTGTCATGATTGGGAAAAACCTTGATGAGCAATCACATGAAAGCGCTCTCCATTTTTTAACTAAAATTGGAAATAGATAGTTAGAAAAAAAATTAAAAAAAAATTAAAAAATAAAACTACTCACGAATAATTTTTATTCCTCCTAGTTTGTTTTGGAAAAAAAAATTATATCCTTTGGTGAATAAATACGAATGTTTACATTTTCTAATATCGCCTGCTTTGAAAAAGCGATAATTCTAAGTTTCTTTTATATTGATGTTTAAAATAACAGCAATCTAAGAATTAGCCATGGTACAGAGGTAGCGTGCTCAGTTTTCACCTCGTTGGTTCAGGTTCAAATCTTCAAGCATGCAAATTTTTCAAGTAAGTATAAAACTCATTCACAGTTAAAGCAACATTAAATTAGAATAAATAGGTATAACAATGCAAAGCCAGGAAAAGTATGATTCTTTTTTCATTAATTTTTATTTTTCGAGGTCTCGTGTGGAGGCTGAATAGCCTTCTACTCAGCTTCAACTATGGGCTTTGAAAGTATCGATAAGAACTTAAATTTAAGGCTGAGTAAAATGCTATTCATTCGTTAAACAAAGCTGAGTAAGCTTCTAAGAGCCTGTTTTATGGAATTTTTGGTTACTTGGGATTATGTCTGGTATCTACAAAAAATAATTTTAACAAAATCACGTACAAACATTGCGGGAGAGTTAATCAACAAATCGAAAATGAAAACTCTGAATAGGACTGTTAGATGAAAAATTCAATTCACAATTAACTTAAAAAATCTATAGTCATAAAAAATTCTATGGTACAGAAAAATTGTTCCAAACAAGTGGGAAGTGAAATAATAGTTTAAGACTAACAATCGTTAAATATAAAAAAAATTAAAATTTTATGGAGACAGAGATACAAGAGTTCAAGTGTAAAATTCAACACAATCAGCTTTTTTTCAAAACCTAAATTCAGAGTTTCGAACTTAAATCATTATTTCAAATCAAAACTTAAGAAACAAACAACAAGAGAAAATCAAATATCAAATCAAATTAAATCGGAGCCAAAGCAGGAATCGCATAATTCATGATTCAAATATAAACATTTATTTCAATTTCATTTGAACAAAAAATAACGTTTTCATGTACTGCGATAAAAATTTCAAAATGTAATGCGACTTTAAATTCAAAATTTAGAATTAGATTTTTATAAGATTGAACAATAAAAACAGTATTTTTTTTCAAAAAGTGTTTCTTAATGTGACAAAAAATATATATGAAAACACAAAATCAGAATCGAAATCAAATCTCGCGTGAGCTTTCAATACGTCGTATGAAACAAAATGTAAACAAATAGTCAACCCATCCAGAAGCTTTTAAGCACAGACGATACCACCTAGTACAGTACAGTATGATACATAGTAAGTACAACATTTAGGATAAACAATTTGTAAAAAACATTTTAAATGTTTTGAAAATAAATTATAGATTTCCTTTGAAGAAAGCCAAGACTCAAGGCCGAAACGTCGGACGTAATGTAAACAATATTGTTACAATCTTGTTTATATTAGGGGAACATCCATAAATGACGTAGCATTTGGGGGGGAGGGGGGGTGTTTGACTTTGTGTGACGATGTGTGACGAGAGGGTGGGTAGGGGTTCAAGAAAAGCTACGTAGCTTTAATTAAATATCGAAAAAAAATCAAAATTGTTTTGAGTAATTTTCACTTTCACACGCCCCTTGGTTGTGCGTTTTCCATACATAGGCATACAGTCGCAGATTTTCTATTTAAATGATGCCTAATTCAATCCAGTCTGAACATGTAGCATTTGACACCTACTGCCCGACTGTTTTCAAGCGTATCAAGGAGCATACATGCAAGAAATGCAATTTATATTTTGCTTCAAATGTTCTCCAAAAGGAGCATAGCAAAATCCACAAGGCTCCAGCCTCGGATAGAAAGATTCGTCGAAAGCGAATTGTAGGCAAAAGAGGACACGAAGTGCTGGTCATGACTCCGGAGGACGATAGAGAGTGGGTGGAGGCAGCTGACATCGCATATGCAATTATTCCAGCCGCACAGACGATGGAGGAAAGCTGCCCAACGACTTCATTGGAATCCAGAATGGAGATAATTTGGACCTACGCAACTGATTGAATACTTACTAGCTATTCTGTTTGTAGAAAGGTAGCTTGATTTTTTTGGACTGACTGATATGCTTTTTTAAAATTCCATTTATAACTTCTTTCTCTTTTTTTGTTATTTTTTGTATTATTCTTGCAGAATGCTGATAATAAAAGTAAAAATTAAAAGCCCGATTTTAAAAAATGGGGGGGGGCGTTTATTAAAGCTACGTTATTATCTAGGGGGGGGGTCTATGACTTTGTGACGAAATGCTACGAGGGGGGAGGGGGGGTATAAAAACTCAAAGAAAAAAGCTACGTCATTTATGGATGTTCCCTAGACTGAAAAGCCAACAAACAAAGAAAAGTTCAAATCCAGTCGTAAAATTACATTGAAAAAGAACAAATAGTTTTATAACGAAAAATACAAAAACTGACAAAAACTAGTCCTAATATCTTCCCCCCATATAGAATATTCCTGCCCTGGACAACATATTCTATCTCTGAAAATCAAATTTAAAAATTGTTTTGAAAACTTTTGCAGCAGTTTTCTGTTTCATAAGACATAATGAAATATCCCGCGAGAAATGTTTATGAGAAAAGATAGGATATAAAAAAAAACCTTGGAAGTATTCATATTTAGAGAATCACTAAATAATACTTATAATTCAACCATGAGAGAGTTTTATGATGAAAATAATTTGAAAAAGATCATTTAGAAAATGATTACATGAATTCAGGATATTTGTCTTAGAAGAGGATAATTTTAGGATAAAAGGAAATCCGAATCAAAAGTATAAAACTTGGGTTAAAGCAGCTGAAAATGTCAGAATTCAAACTTCAAATCTTAGATTGAAGCTGAAATGGAAATACAATAGAGGAACTTAGTATTGTAGATAAGACCAATTTAAGCAACTGCTGTAAATTTTGCTTTTAATTTTAGATATATTTCGAAAACATTTTTAATAAAAGGGGGTAGAGTGTTTAAACCAACGTGAATTTCAATAATGATCGAAAAGCTAACTTTATTTTGCAATATTCATTCTCATACTTATGCTTATAAAATGAGCATTAATTAGTATGATTTACTTCAATCCCTTTGAAGCTCGAGAAATCTTAAAATTTCAAAGGATTTTCAATGTTTTTCTTCGCTTTCATCATGTTCTTTTTACTTCTATAATACCCAGCATTACCAGAATATTGGACGGATATAATTCTAGAATTTTAATTATAAAGTCGTACAGTAAATTCAGTAGAGATGAATACATCCATTAATTGCATATGCCTCACAAATAATGGTAAAATACTTTGTTTTTTGCGAAACGATTGCTCTTCACGAAAATTAGAGGGATTTTTTATTATACCTATTCTGTACTACAAATCTTCCTTAAAAACCGATAAAAATCGTTATTTTTTCCGTCAAACACAAGAAAAAGTGATTCAAGTCACCGTTGAATCCATAATTTGTTTTGATGTGGAGAAAATATTTCATCATAAAAACATGATATTTAAGCATTATGCTTGAAAATGTTTTTTATTTAATAGATAAGAGAAAGTTATGTTGAATTTATTGTTGGTCGAACAATCCTGATTCATCGAATATATTCGGACATGAACAGGTTTTCAAACTTAAGTGAGCAAATGAACCCAACTAAGGTCTGGCACAAATTGAAAATTCATATAAGGATTATTTTGTTTCACCTAACTTTATTTAATTTGTTCTTTTTGAGAAAATTGAAAATCAATTTTAAGCTGCAGATGTGTTTCGATAATAAAAAATTAAAATTTTAGGTGTTTTTCGTGTGTTCGTGTGATAAATTAACCCTTAAATTTAATTGAATTAAAGTGAACCTGTTCAATATATTATTTAACGGGGGCCTCCTTACATGTTATATTTCACGACTTAAATCCACCTTTCTAGTTTATTTCTTTCAAGCTTTAAAGAACTTAAAGGAGTATATTAAAATATGTTTTTTTCTTAGGGGGGCACCATTGCCCCCCCCCTCCAACCCACTCTTTAAAACGGCCTTGATTACGAATCAACGTTCGACAAAACAATATCTATATTTTAAATTTGTTTTCGGTGATTTGAGCTTAAGACGTTTTCTGCAAGTTTTCCCTAAAACAGGAATTTCAGGACATCAGAAAATTATAAACATGTCAATTTGGTAAAAAAAACAACTTAAAGATGATAAATTTTCAAACTCTTTTGTAGATTATCATCATTTTTGAGTTTATTTTATAATAAAACTATCCATCGCGTTAATTTCGAATTAAAATGGAAGGTGTATCTCTTCGATAAAAATATTTCACCTTGTTTTGATAAATTTTTGAAACCAATTTAAATACTTTAAACATAAATTTTCTGAATATAACTGATTTGTCACAAGCTACTGTTTCTATGCATTTTAGCATCGTTTTGGAGGGAGTTTAGAAATATTTCTTTTTTCTTAGAAATGTATGATAACCCCTCCACAAATCATTATATTTTTATTTATAAATACAGTCTTTAACAGCTTTTCATCTCATACAAGTAGTGTAGAAAGACCAAAAGAACGTAGGAAAACACCATTATTTTGATTAACGTCCGTTTATGAGATTATTGTTAAAACAACTTGAACCAGAAGACTAAAAATGACAACAAAAAAAACTAATAATGCAGGATGACAACCCAAGCAACAATTCAAGATTTATTATGGTTAACACATCTTCGTTAGTGGTTAGTGGTAAAGCTCATAAGGCTGGAACAAATATCAATTTCTTCTTTTGTCACCCCCCCCCCCCCCCTTCGAAATTTCCAAAATCCCGAAGGGGGGAATAAATAAAGTTTGAAGTATTTTTAGTAAATTTCAAATCAAAATTCAAATATCCGAAAGATTACAAGACCAAGAACCAAATTTTGGAAGATGGAAGTTAATTCACATTTTGTATTTGTATTGAATTTTTCGATATAAAAATACTTGATTTATAGGTTTTTTGCAATAATATAGTATGCAATTTGGTTGCATACAAGCTTTCGTACAATTTGTTCCAATTTATTTGTTTTTCGCATTATTTTTTATTGTCCCCCCCCCCCCCCTCGCGATGTTCCAACTCCGAGTGACAAAAGAAGGATTTGAAATTTGTTCCGGCCTAATTTACATCACCAGAACTCTCATTAAGCTTTAATCTGTAAATTTGGCCCAGTTCTAGAAACGTCCTCATGATTAATTTTTTAATCTTCGATTAAATCATTATGCTGCAATATATTGATCACCAAAGTTGTGATAAAGCATTTATAAAACATGTTTCGATTTTTGTTGTCTGACGCCATCTTGAAATTCAAGAAAGCGACATCCGCTGAACTTGAAAATTACGTTAATCACTGAAAGCCATTTATGAAAGATCCACAATATAATGTAGGAATGAGATGAAGAATATACAGAAAATAAATCAAATTTAATTAGGAATAAAATAAAATAATAGTTGTATTCGGCAACACTGTAGATGAATAAAATAAAATAAATTTCTATGACAACATTTGCTATTTTGGCAGCACTTGACAAACAAACAAAACAAAGTCAGTCATTGATCTATTCTTACGAGCGACAGACGTGTCTAAGTGAATCTCTGAATTGAGATTCGTAAAATCACGACATATAAGTGAAATTGATAAACTGGAAATTGCCGAATTTCGCTTTCTGACGCTATCTTGAAATCCAAGATGGCGGCTTACACTAAACTTTTCAAAATGCTGTAAATGACTGAAAATTGCATGAATCCCTCAAAATATTGTTAGTTGGGAAAGACCCTAATTAGAAAAAGTCGAATCTCGCTATTTAACGCCATCTTGAATTCCAAAAACGCGGCTCCCACTAAACTTTAAAATTCTGCAAACGACTAAAAGTCGCCTTAATCTTCCAAAATTCGAGTATTGGATAAAAGTGCTAAACCTGAAGAAGTTGAATTGCGCTATCTGACGCATACAAGACGGTGGCTTCCGCTGATCTTTAAAATACTGTAAATGGTCGATAACCTCATTGAAATTTTATGCGATTTTCAGTGATTCATAACATTTGAAAGTTCAGCGGAAGCTTCCATCTTGGATTTCAAGGTAGCGCCAGAAAATTAAATTCAACTTCTACTCGTTTAGCTCTTTCACCCAATGCTCATATCGTGGTAGTTTCATGCAATTTCCTGTGATTTGAAATGCTGTATAAAGTACAGCGGAAGCTGCCATCTTGGTTTTCAAGAAGGCATCCGATAGTGAAATTCGATTTTTTCTAGTTAAGCCCTTTAAACTTATACCCATTTTATGGGTTTCAAGCAAAGATCAATAATATACAGGTTTGAAAAGAAAAGCCGAAGCCGCTATCTTGGATTTCATGATAGCGTAAGGATACCAAATTCAACTGCTTTCACCCAATACCAATATCATGGGGTTTTCATTTGATTTTCGTTGATATACCTACAGCATTTTAAACTGAAGCGGGAGCCGTCGATTCGACATCTTTTCGTTTAGTCCTTTCACCCAATACCCATATTTTGGGGATTTCAAGCAATTATCAGTAATAAACAAGTTTGAAAATAAAAGATTTCAAGATGATTTCAAAAAGCAAAATTTGATTTCACCTCGTTGAGCCCATTCAACTATTGTCTATATTTTGGGAGTTTCATGTGATTTTTAGTAATTAACAGCTTTGAAAATTTAAACAAAGCCCCTTGAATCTTGAACTTTGGATAAAAAAATGACAAACAAATTTTTTTCTCCTACTAGATGGGCCATTTCAGTTTATACTCATATTGTAGAGATAATCATATCAGTTTCGGTGATTTTAAGTATTTGAAAGATATTTATATATATTTTTTATTTCACTAAAAATTATACACATGACTTATCAAAAATGTGTAAAAATGGGAATTCCAATTCAAATATGTGCAATCTACCCTGAGCGTGTCCAATTTTAGCATGTAAATCGAGAGCTGTCAACAACTTTTATTACGATTTTTACACTCAAGTACTGCGTGCCTTTATAAAACACGCAAAAGAAAGCTTGGAATAAACTTCCTAATTTATGTTTTATTGTAGTTTAAAAAAAAGCATTTTGAACCTTTTTTAACAACTTGAAAAGTTTATTGATTAAAAGTTTAAAACAGTTATAAAACTGGCTGCATATTAATTGCCTTGATAAACCATAATCTAACTTACTAATGCTAGTTGTGCTACTTCCGAAAACTTAAACAAATATGATCAAAATAACAAACATTGAAAAGAAATAACAAAAGTGATAAAAGTGTCTTGAAAATAATGAAAAATAATGCAAAATGCCTGAAAATTGGCCAAAAGTAACTTTAACGGAAAAGATTCATAATTTTAGGGAAATAAAACTAACATCTAATTCGGTCCAACATTTTTTAAACCGGCAAAATAACTCAATGGAAAATATTCTTTTCTTTACAAGCAACGTCGGCGATTCCACCCTTAAAAATAGGAGATAATACTTGTTTTTTTCCATTTATGATTTTTTTTTTCAACCTTTGAACCGATATCGGCTGAAAGTTTTTTAATATATCTTGGATCTCATTGCTTACGGCTTAATTTGAAGAGTATAAATTTTAAATGTATTCTGAAAACAATATTAAACAAAGTTTTGTGAATAAGTTAATTGTTTCGAGTATTCAAATTTTGACACAGGATGATATGTATTTAAAAAAAAAAATACAAAATTAGTAAAATAAACTCGAAAAACGAAGGGTTTATTTTGTATCACATAAACCTCTTCGATCTGTTTTGTTATTTCATTCTTAACTAATCCTTTCCAGACATTCTTGCTCTGATCTTAGGTCCCATTCTGATGGTGAAGTTAATTCGAAACTAACTGAACTGAACTAAATTTGAAACTTCTTCCTAGTTTCATTTCTTTTAATGAAAAATATGATTGATTATAAGTTTTGTAAAGCTATTTATGATTCTTATACCCATTTTATGAATCAGATATCTAGTGAATGAAGACAATCATTTCTAATCATATTGAAATAAGCCTCAAACTTTAATAATAAAATTCATTCATTAAATTTTTTTTTCTGCCATTTTTTTGATTCGGGGTTATTTCTGATTAAATCATGTTCATGTTTATTTGATAATAATGTTTAATCTTTTTTTTTAATTGATTCGACAATATGATGAATCAACATTTTGTGAGAGGGTTCTTGTTTTTATTTTTTAGATTTAAGTTTATTTTTGCTATTTTTTTAATAAAATTTATCATATTTTCAATTCTCTTATATACAGGTTTATCACGGCCAACATCCGCAACAATTTGGACTACACTCCGAGAGCCCTGTACTGGGTCGGAGGGGAACTCTCCGAACTGGGCGAACTCGAGTGGACCGACGGAGCCAAACTTCAATTCGAGGTACGTATGATCAACCTACCCTATAACCTGTAATCAAAGTTGATGTTATTTTTCCAGGGTTGGCTTCCCGGTCAGAAGCCCGATCCGGTCCCAACCCAGAGGGACACGGTTTGCCTGGGGCTTCAATGGAAGGTCTCCCCAACACCGATGATCTCTTCCGGACTTCATTGGACAGCTCAAAAGTGTACCACCGTTGGAGGTTACGTCTGCAAAAAGCCTAGACCAACGGCTGAGGAGAACATGGCCAAAAACCAAACGCTCACCGGAACGGAGGGACGGTTGCTTTCGCCGGCTTATCCCAATCCGTACCCAGCTCAAACGGACTATTGGATACGGCTGGTGGCTCCAGAGAGTACCCGAATAATCGTTCAGTTCCAGAAGCTGGACATAGAACACCAGGAAGAGTGTCTGTATGATTATGTCAGCATACAGAACTATCAAATGATGCCCGAGAACTCGCTGAACCCGGGTACCAATCCATTGCCCTTGGCAATGTACTGGGAAGGCCGGAATGATGGTCTTCCACCTCAGTCCTCAGACTATGTTAACGACCAACCTTTTAGAAATTTGCTCAATGGAAACTACTACAACGACCAGAAGAATCCTCCACCAAAAGAGGACAAGTTCTTCCGGAAGCGATCGCTTTCGGAAAACTCGGCAGACATCCAACAGAAGCTACAGGACAACATCAAGCTGTTGGAAAAGATCAACTCAAAGCTGAAAGACCGAAAGAAACGGTTTCTCAGCTCGGACAACTACAAAACGGTGAAAAATAGCTCACAGAGTATTACGTTAGAGTCGAATTCGATCGATCCGATGGAACCGATCGAAGATACGGACCCATCGTTCCTGCCTTACGTGCGGTGGTGTGGAACGCATGAAACCAATATGACGAGATTCAACTTCGTTTCGAGTGGCAACGAGGCATTTCTGAGGTTTCATTCAGACTTCTCAGTTGCCGGGAGTGGCTACTCGGCCACCTGGACTACCGTGGACATTTCCGGTTGTCCAGTACAAACGATAACATCTCGGGAGGGCTTTATTGCCAGTCCCAACTATCCGCACTTTTTGCTCAACAATCTGGATTGTACCTTCATCATCCAGGCTCCTTTTGGGAAGAAGGTCTGGCTGGAGTTCGATGCGTTCGACATTCTCCAGGATGCGATCGTATACGTGGACATTTCAGAGGGTCCCTTTGAGCCGTTTCGGAATCCAAATCACGTCAACGATGGCGTTTTCATGAGCCGTGGTGAACGGCTTGTGGTGCGGCTCAAAACTGGAACGCTTCCTAGGGGCAAGGGCTTCCATGCTACTTTTAAGACACGTAAGTTGTTTACATACTTTTTTTCTTCTCGATGAAAATTTGAAACATTTTTATTTATTATTAAGTGAGTTCCGCACTGGAGCAGCGAACGTTGGATCTGACCAATCGGACGGCAGGTGGTAATTTGTATCACTTGAACTACCCCCAGTCGGCTCCGTTTGAGGTGGATTTCATTCAGCATCTGATAGCCCCCCTCGGAGAGGTTATTCTGTTGGAGCTGCACGGAGTTGGATTTAGCGAGCACGGATGTCACAAAACCGGGTTCATTGAGGTGAGTGTCACAATGACTTGTTACGGAACATTAACAACTGTTGAAAAAAAAATTTTTGCAATATTTTTCACAAAATTACATTTTTTAAGCAATTTTAAGTATTTTTTTTTTGTATTTAAGGCCAGTTTTTGGCGTGAATTTTCTCCAGACTTAAGGATTTTTTTAGATGTTTAAAAAACATTTGGAGACTACAAAAAAGCATAAATAATTTTTTTACTGTAATCTTAATTCAGATCTTGTTGAAAATTTTACCTATAAATTCCACTTTGCATAAAACTAAAATCTCTCTTCTTTCTTCAAAATCTTATTCAGATAGATAAGGCTGGAACAAATATCAATTTCTTCTTTTGTCACCCCCCCCCCCCTTCGAAATTTCAAAAAAAAACCGAAGGGGGGAGTAAATAAAGTTTGATGTAATTTATGTAAATTTCGATTAAAAATTCTAATATCTGAAAGATTAAAAGACCAAAAAACAAATTTAAGAAGATAAAAGTTATTTCACCTTTTGTTTTCTTGATTTGATTGAATTATTCGGTAAAAAATTACTTGATTTACAAGTTTATGCAATTTTTTTGCATACAAGCTTCCGTGCAATTAATTCCAATTTATTTGTTTTTCGCATTATTTTTTATTATCCCCCCCCTTGCGATGTTCCAACTCCGAGTGACAAAAGAAGGATTTGAAATTTTTTCCAGCCTAATTTGACGATATAAATCCCGGAAGACACGCGATTTAACTTCCAAATCTTCTTAGTTCTCTGAAAACAATAAGTATCATCTATGTTCCTTCTATTGGATTGTTCAACTTTATCCTGAATCATAGATTTACTGCTGCTTATAAGCTAAAAAAAGGGAACTTACTTTCATTGTTGGTTAAAATCTTAGAATTTACTCAAAAATCAAATGAAAAATCTACAAAACTCTTGGGTAAATTTAATGATTTTATCTTTCGATGAAACTGTACATAAAATTGTTTAAAGTTAAAGTGATTTTATGATTTAAACTTTTTTCATGCAAACTTGATCCAAATTTAAGATTTATGTTCGAAATTTGGATCTTGAAATTCTTACAATATTAAGAAGTAACACACCAAAAAAATTGCATTTCCTGCAAAATTTTTAAACGATAATGTTAATTCCTTAGCTCCTAAAATATAGATTTCATAATCATTTTTTCAATAAAAAAAAAGTTGCAGATAAACTAAACTATATTTGTGGTTTTCAACTGAATTATATAAACAAACTGATTGTGATTCTAAATTGAGAATTTTGAATTCGGTTCACCCGACAATCAAAATTATAAGTCTAATTTGAAAACCTTGACGGAATGTCATCTTGATATTTTTGAAGCAAAACTCATTTTGCAGCTGAATCTGGAGCAAAATTTTCAATAATTATTATTTTGAATCTGAATTTTGAATCTGAGTTCAATACCTGAATTTTTATTCTGTTTGCGATTTTTAAAACGATTCCTGAAATGTACAAAAAAAAAACGATTTCTGTATCCACACTGTTTGGCGAAGTTTTAAAATATTAGCCAAGAAGTGCAATTTTTTTCAGGATCCTAAATCATGAATCTCTAACTTAAATTCTTATGATTTTGGGTTCTCTGTATTTATTGTTTTTATTTTCTATTTTCAATCTGACCTGAGAATCAAAAAAATGCAAACAGAAATACATTTTTAGTTTTGAAAATATGGAACCAAAAACTTTGAAACAAGTTAAAAAAAAGTAGTATTTCGAAAAGAAATTTCAAACAATTTAAAACTTAAGCAGAATTCTGAACCTGGGATAAGTTTTCAGGGTTTCGGCATAAGTTTTTAATAAAGAATTACGGAGCATCATGTTTTAGTAGGGTTTTGATGTAACATCTGTATATCACAACATCAGATTTTTTTTTATTTTATAAAGTGTAATAAAATTTTCATTTATTGATAAAAAAAATTATGATGACATAGTTTCTCACATCGTGAGATAATTTTTCAAAAGTTTTTGATTTTCAAGAAAACTTAAAAATTCAAGCAATAGATGCACAAATGTTTACATTTTTTGATGCCGTAAAAACTTTACAAGTATGACGATTGGCTTAATGATTTCACTTTAAAACTATGTATTGCTTTAACTATCCTTTACTATCACTGTTGATGTAAAAATATGTTCCGATTTTTTTTAAATAAATTTCACTTAAAATTCAAACCCAATGATCTCAGGGTAGGATGGATCCAATTTCGAAATTCAAGTTGTACTTGAAATCATATTCCATACTTGTTCAAGCCAATAAGCTTGAATAATCTCTGTTAAACTCTAGCGTAATAGAACTTATTAGAACGATCTAGAAGATTCTCAAAGATCCAGAAAATGCGTTAAAATTAGATCTCATTTGGAAGGTTCAAGAAATTTCATCCGTTTATTCCATGCGCACGCACGGAAGATTCCAGAACTATCCCGGCGCGCAAACCATCGTCTGTATGGAAATGTTCCAGAAATTTCTGATTAATTTAAATAGAAGCGCGCGTTGTAATGCGAGTTAGTTTTAATTTTGAATCGAATCCGCGTGTTTAAGCATCACTATCCGTCGCGAAGTAACCTACCAAAGAGTGACCTTCCAAATTGAACAGTAGAGAAAAAATTGAGATGAATAAAGTGAATAATTGTAGTGTTAATTAAGCCAGTTTTTTATTTCGCAAAAAATACAGTCCATTTCCAAAACAATACTTATCAAAATTCGGAATATACTTAAAATAAATAAAATACCTACTTTCGTTATCGAATAAAAGTTTGGTGTTGCAGCCAAAAGTTTTGGATCAGTTTTCTTAGACATGTAGTTTTATTTCGTACAGATCTCTGTCATCAAACACATATTGTTTATCTGGTTGGCTGATTTAGAAGCTTTCAAGTTGAATTTTCTTTCTGGGTATTTTGTTGGAATATTATTATTGACTAATTTCATTAAAACTTCAGCTTGAGTTGAATATTTTTTTGAATGTTTTCACCAAACAGTTTGATCGTAAGATGAAAATATGCAAATTTATTGCTATCATTATTTTGTTATCTTGCAAGTTTTTTAGTTCAGCTGGGCTTATTTAAAAGCTTTTGAATTGCGCTTACTTTAAAGGTGCTTATTTATAGTTTTAATCTTAGAATGAAACGGCACATTTATTTTTTAACTTATGTTCTAACCTAAGTTGAAGCTCTGGTGATATTCATCTAGTCTATACTTTTTTCAACATTACACGATATCTCAGAAATATCTGGTCAAAATTCTACAAATTTAGTATTTTTGAGTTACCAAAAGTGTTGTGTTCAAATTTGTTGAATTGCTTTTAAATGTAGCACATTCGCAGCTAGTGAGAAATTTTTTCCACGCTAATTTTCACGCGTAAAGTAGATAAGCTTTGATTTGATTTAATTAAGGTAAGGTTAACTTTTGCTCAATAATATAACAAGAATGATAAATATAGCTTACCTTTTTATTGTGTGGTTAATAATAGAAGATAAGTTCCTGCTTCTTAGATATCTTGTGGGAATTCAAAGTAAAAAAAATTCCAAAACTTCTAGAGCACGCATTCTTGACGCTATAAAAAATATTTTTTTACGTAAATCTTCATTGATTTGCGTGCAATGAGATTCGTTTGATGGAAGGAGCAAACT
Source organism: Uranotaenia lowii (assembly GCF_029784155.1). Lineage (NCBI taxonomy): Eukaryota > Metazoa > Arthropoda > Insecta > Diptera > Culicidae > Uranotaenia > Uranotaenia lowii. The sequence continues at coordinate 38,849,721 of NC_073691.1, read as the reverse complement.
CGTCCAGAAAATATGATTTTAATTTTTTTTCTTCATACCTGACCACAAAAAACAGCAATTTTGAAAGCCAGGCCTCGTAAAATCTACATACATAGTTTCTATTATCGTAAGATCATTTTACTGCATTTTTTAAACCAAGCAAATAACTTGCTTTGAAGATAATATTATTAAACTGATCGATAAATGTTAAATAAGAGTAAGGTTGCCAGATTGGCTGGGTATATTTGGGCTATTTTTTTTTTTTTTTTTTTTTTGAGAAACCTGGCAAAATTAAGGCATTTGATTTCAAAACTGTCGACCAAAAATCCGAGCAAAATTAGCGAAAATTTGGGCAAAACGCAGCATTTACTTAACGAAAACCAAGAAAGAAAAACTTGAATAGTTTTTTTTTAATGATTAGTCGTTATCAGTGTTGAAAACGTATTTTAAACTTTCGAAAAACCTTTTTTGTTTATTTTCTTTAAACTTGCTCGGAATATTTAATTTTAGACCCTAAATTAAAAAAATAACAACAGTTTTTTTTTATTTTGGCAAATAAAGTAGATAAATCCGGCAAAAATAAGTTTTTTTTTCATCAACCCTCCAAAGCTGTTCGGGTCAATATGACCCGATGCACACATTTCAAACATCTTTATCATCATTCCAATATACTGGAGAACTGGGACTTTTGACAGACCAAGTATGTTCTACGAAAATAATGATGAAATTAACGAAAAAAAATTAAATTTGAGTTTTTAAAATCGGTTCATTGGGAAATGAAAAACAGCTCAGCAAATCCAATATTGGATGTCGTTTTTTTTAAGTAAGATTTTTTTCTACCGAAAGATCTGAGACAGCGGTCAAAACTTTCATTGGACTCCAACATATCTAAACATTGTCGGAGGGCTTATGATTTAGCTCAGTTGGCAAGTCTTTTGTCTCCTGAGCCGATGTCCACGAGTTCGAGCCCAAGAGCAAACATCGAAAACAGTTGTACCGGATAAGTTTTTCAATAACGATCCGCAAACTATAACGTTGATAAAGTCGCGAATGCCATAAAGATGGTAAAACGACTATAATCGAAACAAATAGGGGAGAGGCGGGTTATATGCGCATATTAAGGAACGGACTCATTTTCTCCCATATTCCAATAGAAATGAGTCTGAAAATTCTATACACATGAGCGGACATCTGTTTTACATACGTTAGAGCAGTTTTTCTGTTAAAATCTCTTGCAGTTTTTGTGAGAATAATTTTTAAATAAAAGAAGTCAAAATAGCCGAAACTGGCGGGCTAAATGCGCATATTTATGTTTTTAGCTATATTTCATTTACACTTGTAATAATTTGATATTATTTGATTTAAAATGGTAGACACAGATGTTAAGCATACGTCAAAGCTGAAATTTTGGTGAAATTTCTTACATTAATAGTTCTTTTGCAAGAAACATAATTAGGTATGCCATATGGCCATATTTCATGGTAATATTTTGTTCATATCGTATTTTTATCGGATCATTATGAAGTTCTTATTTTTTCACTGTAAGATCGTGATTTGAGCGTAGATTTGATGTTTCAATGTTGAAAAGTAAAAAAATTATAAGACTAATCTTTTTTTCTTGATATAGGCATTTAACCTGCCTTGATATGGGCATTCAGAACCTGTCTCTTATCCCAATATCTTATCATTTACAACCTTGCCAAAAGCTTCAATTTGTTGAATTTCCGATTTCCAGATGAATAAGAAAGAAAAACCACACACAGTTCACAGAATCTGTACGCACGATAATTAAAGTTCAATATATAATAACAAAACTGACAAAAATGTTGTTTGAATTTTCAAATTTGTTTGGCTTTATATAACAATCAAATTTCTTCATGCCATTTTTCAATAGCGTTTTACCCTCAAACTGCACTGATTAGATACGTTGAATCTCCAGCCATATAGCCAATCGGCTGTATGCGCATATTACCCAACATGCGCATTTAGGAACACTTCCCCCTAAATAATAAACATTGTCGGATAGATGAATTCTTGACGATTTCAAACATTAATGAAACTTAAAAAAACAGAAAATCTGTCAAAAGTTATGAGTATTTAAACATAAAATTGATTTTATTGGACTTTTTACTTTCTGAACCAGTTTCTGATAACATGGTTATACATTTCGACTTAATTTTTAAATGTTGAGCAATAAGTATCAATTACCTACACAATGAATATAATGTCATCAAAATCGGTTAACATTTACTGCCAGGAGAACAAAGTTAAACCACAATTCAAATTTCCTTGAAATGGATATTTAGCGAACGGCATTGAAAGGGTCAATTCGGGCAACCAGGTCGAACCGGACTGTTGTCAATTTTTTTTAGTAAATATCCAAACAAACCTGGATAGGACCGGCCATCTGGCAACCTTAATTAAGTGTATTATAACCAGTATGATTCTTTAATCTCTCACTTGAATACATCTTTTAACTATAATCTGACCCAATATTATTGATTTTTCTAAGTTCCTTCTTGAAAATTAAATTGGGTAACTTCTCATTAATTTGAGCTTAAGTTTAAAGCACCATGCATATGAGCAAATGAATCCAACGTAAAACTGCTAAAAATTCGAAAGTTTTCGTATCTCCAAAAAAATATTTAAACTGTCTGCGAAAATTGAGACTCCAAAATCTTTAAGAATGTAGTCAGTATAGCCAACAAAAAAAATAGTACTGGGTTAAGATAAGTGCCTTGTGTCCCATTGAGTTTTGAGTCGTTTTGACATGCAGGTAATTCCACAATAATTTCGTACATCAGATTTGATAACACTTTTAAAAAAAGAAACCAAAAAAGATTCTTCGCATATTCATGGAAGAATAAAAGTCACCAGAGAATAATTAAGTAAGTCTGAATAACGGTTTCGCTATTACTTTTGACGAGGACTTTCAAAATTTTTGAGGTAAACCAACTGGGCCAGGACCTTTCGATAAGGTTTAGACATCCAGAAAAACAATTGACTCACTAAGACCTACGTTCAGGGTCTTGTATAAATTACCTGAAAAAAATTCACAAAAAAATTAAGGATTTCCTTCATTCCTGCATCTCTTATGCTAATAATTCACATTTGTGATAAAAAGATAACTGTTTATTGATGGTTTTTTTTAACTTTTTTTTTTGATAATAGACGCTATTATATATAAGTCCATTTAAGACCTTAATATAAAACAAGCAATGATAAATAATTATAAGGGTCAGAGCAGAGGTTCCTTATTTGCTTCTCTTGATTATCGATCTCACATTTTATTAACATTTAGAAGAGATAAGGGCATAATGGCCACCTTAAGGAAAACGCTTATTTACCCATAGAAAATAGCTATAATATGGAGGTTACATTATTGTTTCGTGTTCAGACACTTAAAAAGCTTATTTCCTAACGGGCTGAAACGTGAAAAACTAGATGAAAACGTTTAAAAATGCATTTTAAAAAATTTTGCCAAAAGCTGATAAACAGCCACTGTAGGGGCATAATGAGAACCCTCCCTGAGGCAATATGATCACCATTAATCAGGGCAAGATGGGCGTTTTCTGCCGGGGAATCAAGCAGCGAATTCAACTCGATGAAGTCAGGTGAGTCTTTTTTTTTTTTTTTGTTTGTTTTGCTAGGATTTGTCAGGTGAGTCGTAGATTCATCAAACAAAGCAAAATAATCTAGGTCTGTTCGTAGAATACAAACAATTCACGCACGGATGATGCTACTAGCCGTATAATGTATCAACAAAAAAAAATCGATCATGAATTGCAAATGAAAAAAATCACCTCAAACTGAAATCGAACTTTAATCTTTTGATTACCTCTCCGACACCTTAACAATAGGCTAAATCGTCGGATGTACACTAGTCAAGTTGTGGCTCTATTAATCAATTTTAATTCGCTGCTAGATTCTACGGCAGAAAATGCTCATCGTGCCTCGATAATAAGGTGCTCTATATGCCCCTAGTCATCAAATTTAAGTAAAAACGTGTTTTTAAATTGATAACAATGAAAAATCAAAAATTTTATGAAGGTAAAAATTGAGAAACAATGTGTGCAGTGCGTACTTTATAGATCAAGGTGGTTTAAAGATCATAAAAGCTTATTTCGTGATGCTCAAAAATTATAATATTATCGTTACTTGCGAACCTAGCTGTTTTTTTATATCTCTGTAAAGATGATAAGGATATTCCTGTTTTCGTGAAAAATTAAGGCTAAAGGAAGTACGAAACTAATCCTCATGAAAATTTATTTTAGAAAATACGTACTTTAAAAAGTAGTGCTCATTATGCCCTTAACTTCCCTAATCACAGTTATCGATTCTTTTCTCAGATCTACGACAACTACGCTGACAAAAATGGAACCCTATGGCACTTATGCGAGTTGAACCACGTCAACGCATCGACTTCCAAAGCGTATTCGGCTGAGTATAAGCTAATCGAGAACAATCTAGCCAAACCGGCTCCGATCTACATAACCTCATACCTTAACACCCTACACATACGACAACGCAACGTCCAAGGCATGGGACTAAAGCTTAACGCAACCCTGCGCCTCCAAAACGACATCGGCTACAAGATGAAGCTGATCACCAACGACGAAGAGTGGGTCGAAAACTGCAACCCGAATCCGTGCCAATCGGGTGGCAAGTGCATCATGCAGAAAGACCGAGGCATCTGCCAGTGTCGGGGTTACTTCACCGGACGCTTCTGCGGCCTTACTATGTGCGAACTGGAACCTTGCTATTTCGGCAAATGCGAACTTACACAATCCAGCTTCAAATGTCACTGCCAACCGGGCTATCAAGGCCAACGGTGCGACGAGAAGCCGAAACCCTGCGAGGACAATCCGTGTGAAGGCCGCGGTGAATGCCACCCCAAGAATGGGGGGTACTTCTGCCGGTGTCACGCCTGGTGGGAGGGGCCTCGCTGCGAGCGACGAATGATGCACATCCCCTACAAGCCACTTTCGGAACGGATGCTTCAGGAACCCTTCTGGCTCGGGCTGATTACGGTGTTCGTGGTGCTGGCCGTCATTGGACTAGTTTGGTGCGCCAAACGACACTTCCCGGAGAAGATCGAGAAGCTGCTGGCCGATGAAACACACCGGAATCGACGTGAGTACAATGATAAGCTGTTTAAAGTGTTTGAGGACACGAGACGGCTGACAGCCGTCTCGGAGTTTCTGGAGGTTTTCTATATTCAAACTAATCAGAACACTTCTCTTCCACAGCTGTTAACTTCCCGCCACACCACCTGAATACGGCCCTGCGAGAGCAACTGCAAGCGACGGCTGGCACGGTTCCTTCCTCGACGGCCACCACCCCCGCCACTCACCGGACCATCTTCGGACGACTGGGTATTAGAAAACCATCCATATTGAGCCTCAGCAGCCCTCAGCCAGTGGGAGGGGCCACCGCTAGAACATTCTCATTGGATGATCTACTAAGGCCCCCTCCTCGACGTAAGACAGACAAAGTTTCCATTTTACATCTTCTCCCTAAGTAAACTTAACCGAAAAGAACTTTACTTCTTATCAGTATACTCAAAGTTCTAAGAAACCTTCTTCACCGAGAGTATCACCCACTAACATAGAGTTACTGTCCTGAGTCCCATTTAGTACTTCCTGTGAATATTCCACCCCTAATTAGCTACTTACTATAAACAAACAAAGTAGAATGTTTCAAATGCTAATCACTCTGATTTCGACTTTCCCTTCCGTGTGATTAGAGAAAAAAAAAGATCACAAATCTATCCTATCAATCTGGCTAAATTCGAAACGAAGAAACCACTCCTTCTCCACCTGTATCTACCACTAAATGTTAACTGATCTGACCTTCTCACACTTCCACCGAACCTTCTTCATTGAACTGCACTATCACCTCATCTCAAACCCTATCCCTAAAGCTTATCTCTACACTTCACCTCTTTTGGAAACTGTCAAACAAAATTCTGCACAAATCCTTGCTCTATACTACTGTTGTTACACCTTCAAATGTTTGTCAACTTTTATGTGAACTACATATTACGTTACCCTATTACTTGCATATTGTTCTATCATTATTGTGTAAAAAGTTCCTCGAATGTTGTTGCCACCTAGATGTCGCTTCTAACTTACTTATACATACACATGAATTCCTACACCTGTTGTGTATACTGAGTTGAATACCAATTGGTTGAAAATGAAAATGGACAACTCTTAATTCAAAGCCAAAAAGGTTAAAACCAGGATAAAATTTAACCAATAAAATGTTTTCACGTATTTGAAACCACAAGGTTCGGTTCTATGTTATGTGGGTTTTGACGGCGTTCATGTAAATTGTTTTCCTCGCCGTTCCCCTACCGTGAAAATCTATGGATTTTTGTATTGACTTCGATCGGCTTGTTCCATCCAACGTTGACTTCGATACTTCGAGTACTATATTAAGTGTTTTGATGATGAGATTGAATTTCCGATTTTCCGATTGGGTAAAGTTCTGGTGTGTTGGTAGGGTTCTTATCCTTGAGCACAACCTGAATGTTGCTAGCGGACTACCATTCCATGCCTTTTTTCACGATGCCAAAACAGCATAGACTAGTCATGTTTGTTCAGGAAAGGCAGCAAACGTTTTTGAAGACACTATTTCACGTAAATTTCCTGGTTGACGGTCCCGGTTGCAACGAATATGTTAGTTTTCAGGTCACAGGTACAAATAGCTTACCAATTGAGGTGCTTCTTGTCCAGAAAGCTGTCTAAAGTTTGCCTTGGCGTAGGTTTCGTCGTCGTTTACAACGCAATCAAACTCTGTCAACAATATCGTATACAGCTTCCGAGATCTTGTTTGGTCGTAAGGTTTTGCTTATCCTAGCGATTAGTAGTCACTACCTTCTTATAAGTCTGTTTAAATGAGGTCTTCGAATCCAGACGAATGTGGGCCCATAACCTGCGCAGAGCAGAGTGACGCAGTGGAAAGTGGCAAATAGCTATCGCTTATGTAATGGGTAGATGTTTAAGGACTTGACGAAGAAACCTGAATAAAGATAACTCAATTCCACCCCTCAAACCTGCGTTCAATACCTTATTCGAACAGGGCCCAGATACGTCAGGATTGGGAATTTTCGAGTTAGTTCGAGAGGGTTAACTTTAACTGCCAAGTGGATCAGCCAGCAGCCAGAGGACCTACAGCAAGAGGGCCACCAGACAGAAGGACCAGCCTGCGCCGGTACGACCCAACCCAGAAGGACCACCACAGGCAACGAGATGTCCAAGACCAGCCAGCCAGCGAGCCCGGGAAGATTCACGGGGAGATTCCTGGAGGAACACTCTGGAGGAATGCGGGTGGGAAGATGGTGGGTGTTCACCGTAAAGGACGATGATCGCTACAAGGCTCGATTGGTCGCAAAAGGATATTCCCAAAGACTAGGGTTGGTATTCCACAAAAACACAAAACCGGATCCACTTATTGGATATGCAGATGCAGACTGTAACAGGTGACGCAAACATGATCTTTGGAAACGTGGTCCACCAAACGTCAGAAGACGGCCAGTCTGTCATCTACTGAAGCTGAGATAAGAACCCTTTGCCATGCAATCAAGCAGGGTTCTTAGTTGAAAAACTTAATGGCAAATTGGGTGTGGGTAGTACTTCTTTCACATTAATGGAGGACAACATCACTTGCATCCAGTATCTGGAAGAACCCAACAGCGCATGAAGCATCTGGACGTTATGTATGCGTTCATCAGGGAGATCATAAGAAGCGTTAAGCTATCTTTGCGACACATCTCCACTGAGGATCAGCCAGCTGATGCGTTCACGAAGGCACTACCAAGAGCAAGGCATGCGAAGCGGTTCAGCGTTCCTAATTAATACTCATGGTTTTGGAGCTGTTCCGGACGAAATCCCTTGTGAACAGCAAAGTAAATCTGCTGATCTACGGACGAAACCAAAACATTGTTTTTTTATTTGGTTTCCGCTTGAATAATGATGACAGCTGATGATGGTAAACGCGGTACAAATGTTTACATCATCACGCTGCGAAGCCAAACAACTAAAACTAGGTTCGTCGTAACTCATAAGTGTTACCAGATATTCTGGACTGTAGTTTCGCTACTTCCAGCGATAACAAGCGATTGACCCGAACTCTAAATATTGATAAAAATCCGACTGATTGACAACTTCAGCTCCTCTAATAGTAATGCTTGACCAACTGTATGTTCATTTACAGGTCCTTACCGTTAAGCTAGGTTCCATCCGAGGCTGGCGGATAGTTCTAAATAGAAAGTAGAACGCAAAAAGAAAGTTAAGAGTGCCGACTTCAAAGAACTTGTTGAAAGCACGCTAAGCGAGGAAACGACTCTCTGGGCGCTATCGCAGGTCGCAGTTATAGAATTCAAGGACTTGGGTGAGTTTACTACTTCGGGGGAGCTCAAGAAAACACTGTCCAGCATACCTGACATGAGTTACGAATCAATAGCTAAAAGGCTAAGAAAGACGTACGATGCATGCAGATTTCAACGATTAACCTTTCACCAGCAGCGGCTAATATGCTACTGGCGGTAGGGAGTGTAAGAGACTCTTACTTAGAGTTGGATGTTTAGTGGGACACTTTAGAACTGCGATCAGGACACCGAAACAGCTGCAATATTACTTTAAAAGCTGGGACTTTGGTCACCAATCCAGATATGCGACGGATCCAACGCGATGCGGTGAAGAAGGACACTTCGCTAGAGATTGCAAAAATCAACCGAAATGCATGCTATGAAAGCATGACAAGGCCGCGAAACTGATGGACTGCCTGACACATAAAAATGCAAAGGCGAGGCGTTTTCCCATTCAGGAGATTGTGGTAGATTCTATGCATTCAAATGCAAATTATATGCATCTTCTTCTGCAGCAGCTACGCTTATCAAGATAAATGATCGTGGAGTTCAACACAATGCTGGATTAACTTGGTTACGAATTGAAAGTAGAGGCCCCTGGGATAGGAGGACGCTTATTGTTAACTGAGGCAGCAGGTACAATAACTCTTGAGGCCACAGCATACTAGAGGCATTCGCGAGGCTGGAGGTTGAGCGGTTTAATACTCGAGCTAACAGCACCTATCGTAATCATGGAATACCAGCCATAATGTCGTTGATTGATGTAACATTTTCGAGCCCAACACTTAAAACTGATATGAACTGGAAAATGTGTGAAAACTACACCCACAGGGATTACCAGGCGATACGCTATAGCTGTGATTGCAAAGGAACCGCTGGTCTAAGAGCGGAGATGGAAGACCAAAGCTTTTGATCAGGAAGTCTGCGTCGAATCTATAAACAGGCAGGAAGCATCGCTAGTGTAAAACGCTGTACAGCTAACGAAAATGAGAGTAGCGATGTATAACATAACTATGTCCAGAAGAAGTATACCCGAGTGGTGGCAACGACCGGCTTACCAGTGGACCTCAGAAATTGCGCTCTAGCTGCCTCTACGATGCCGACAGAGAACCGAGAGGTGCTGCTTATCGAGCAGCCAGCCTATGAAATTGTTCTAGCGAGTTTTGGTGACCCGAGGTCGCCGACCAAAAAGTGTCCGAAAAAATTGAAGGATATCGTTGCAGCATGCCTCGACGAAGTTGCCAATAGCCCCTTCAGATGTGGGAGTCTACGACATCAAGTCAGTAAAGAACGAGGAACTTATAACCATCGCTAAGTAACTTGAGGTGAATAAGGCCCCAAAGTTGGATGGAATCCCAAATTCAGTGGAGGAGGTGGCGGTATAGACCATTCCAGATACTTTCACAGTGGTGTTACAAAAGTATCACGACGATTCCTTTCCTCCACCTATGGAAACATGCAAAGTTGGTGTTATTTACTACCGAGTCAGGGAGAGTCCACAGGTCATCTGCCATCGTACAGACCTAATTGTCTGCTGGATTTCCTAAGTAAACTACTGGAGAGGATAATCTACACAGAGGGTGAAAGTGAACTGTCGAACAGACAATTTGGTTTTCGGAAGGGGTAATTCAAAGAGGGCGCCACCCGAAGAGTAACAGAGTATGTTAAACGCGCATTTAAAAAAAGATAGGTGTTTGTCATTGCACGATTGTAATGATCAACGTTAAAAATTGCCTTTAACAACGTCAGCTGGGAAGCTATCGCTAAAGCGCTTTACAAGATAAGTGTTCCTAATACCCTCTGCAGGATAATTGGAAGCTTTTTTGGGAATCACGTCTTGACCTACGAAACCGAAACCGGGTTATGATCAACTGCTATAACAATTGATTCTCCACAGGGTTTTCTCACTTGGACCTGTGCTCTGGAAAACCATGTATAATGAGGTGTTAACGCTGAAACTATCAGCAGGTGCGCAGCCGGATTTGCAGACGATATCATGCTCATGATCATCGGCGAAGCCATCGAGACGGTAGAAGACCTTGCAATGGTGGATGGAAGGAGTCAAGCTTCAGATAGCCTATCAGAAACCGTAAAACTACTTCTGACCAACAAAAAAGTTGTGCCGTATATGGAGATTACTGCTGGTGGACACACCACATCTTCGAGATAGCAGCTGAAATACCTTGGAGTAATGGTCGACAATCGCTTAAGTTTTTGTGCACATGTCAAATACTCTTGTGATGGTGCGTCGAAAGTCATCGATTCATTGGAGAGGATTATACTGAAGTGCCATGGTACAAAGAGTAGCAAAAATTTTCTCTTTGCAATCGTTGAACTATCGAAACTACGATATGGATCAGAGGCTTGAAGCTCCACCCAGAGGTAGAGCGCAACAAATCAAAACTGCGGAGTACATCGGCTGATAGCCATGCGAGTTTGCTGTGCGGTTTCGTGGAAGAATCTGCTCAGAATTAAAAGTTTTGTGGCTCGTGCTTCCTTGAACGAAACTTCTGTAGAGTTGACAAACCAGCATACTTCCAGCTGAATTGGCTGGGGCGGAGCACAGTTTATCACCTGTGTTTAAGCATGGATTCTTGATAGGTATTCGAAGCCACAAATGAGATATCATCTTTAGGTTGTGACCGCTCGAGTTGAATCCGAGTTCAAGGTTCTCTTTAATTGGTTTGAATACGTCGCCACGAGCTTGTGGCCCTGCCTTTTCTTCGATGCCCATCTAAACTCCACCTCTTTGCAAATCTCGTTCTCATCAATCTCCACCTACGTTCCCAAATCTCGATTTCTAGCGCCTGTTTGGAAAACACCGGCGATGTATTTCCACGTTTAAAATCCAGTGCCCAGGCCACCAAGTGCAGACTATATTCCACAGGCAGTGATTCACAAATTATTGCTGTATTCGAACAAGTACGAACTTTATTTCCCGGAATAACATTATGTATTTGATGTTTCCATTATCACGAAAGCATATTTGATCAAGTTTTCAATCGTTATTTGAATGAAAACAATTATGCCTCATCCATTTACATTAATGCCCAAAGCAAAATCAACATGTTCAAAAAATAAACACTCCATTGCTAGCTCACATCTTCCTAGCCAATGAAAAACTCAGCTACATAATTCCAATTGACGTACCCCATGATCATTTCACAACACTCAAACCAATCCCAACATTGCTGCCCTATTCCGAAAGCCCTCAAATCAATTGGTAGATACTTAATCCTGATTCCCAGTACCTTAACTACAACTTACCGTCTAACTCAAAAGACATCCACCCCTCATTCCGGATTGTGATTGGTTGGGACCAGCGAGAAAATATTCCCCCCAAAAGTGAGCCTATGACTCCAACGATCCTCCTAACGGATCAAATTGTCTGTAAAAAATGGAACTGAATGAATTAATTAACAAACAAACAAAATAAACTCTAACCCCATAGCGTGGCTGCTGGTAGGCTGATTGATGATGCATCCCCCCTCACCTTTGTATATCTCGTACCGATCTTCGGTTGTACTTTTTGAGTTTCGTAACCCCCCGACCCCCCCACAAACCACCACCCAATTCACACTTCTGTTCAAACACCAGTGCACACCTTAACACCTCACAAGTTTTGTTTTCGTTTGTCTTCTCTTGTATAAGTTCAGTAGATTAGCGTGTTTAAGTTCAGTTTTTATGTTGTGGCATTCACACCGAGTTTAGCTTGAGTCTCACTTGTAAGATTTCCAAAGTAGCAGAACGGTGGAATCGAGTGGGAGTTCGTTTGCTGATGGACAAATTTTGAAAATGTACAAAAAATTAAAATTTCAATGGCAAACGTATTCTATTTTGGTCCATCTCTGATATAGTGCAGCATGCTTTAAAGTATTAGTAAGCAATTATACTTAAAAAAAAAGAACATCAGAAAAAAAACTAACAGAATTTCTTTGTATTATTTTGTTTACCCTACAAACTTTTCTGTTCTTTCCCTTGAAAATAACTTGGGAAAACAAGAAACTAGACCTACTAATGGTTTGCATTCATCCATCCGTACAGGATCGCCATCGCCGAGGAAGAAACGCAACAACTCTACCCCGACCAAGAAGAACGTCAATGAAAAGAAACAGATACTGCAGCAGCTGGTATCGCCAGCACCGAATGCAGCTACTAAGGTAAAATAATTAGGTTTTTTACACATAAAATTGTAAAGTTTTCATTCAGACACGAATTTGTCAAGAATGGTACAAATGTATTCAATATTTGTTACGATTCAGAAATGTTTCGAATTCACAATCTATTTTATTAATATGTTAGTGTGGAATCCCATTTTGAGGGTTCATCTCGAGCTCTAGATATTTGAGAGCTCAGTTATTCTAGCGATTGCTATCGCTGATGTTAAGAGCTTTTCTTTCATAATCTTATGCTTCGCCAGAGGCATATCAAGGATGCCACATTGCCTGTTTTTCAATGTTTAATTTAAAATTCATTTTTTTAATTATCTACTTAATTCCTGTGCCATGAGCTTAATCCGGCTATATTATATTTCTGATGACCATGGGCTATACTCGGTTTATTTTATTCTATTTTTACCTACGACGACCATGAGCTGATAATCGGCTAACTGTCGATTTTATTTTGTCTAATTTTAATTCCCAAATGTCAAAAACATCAATCAATCGCCCAACTGGGCTGTCAGATCCTTTAATTTCTAAAATTATTAAAAAAAATATAAAAAACTAAATTTTGAAAATCGTCTAATTATGTTGAAAAGAGCTGTTTTTCATCAGGTAGATTGGTTTATAAACCGTTGACATAGTTTACTTCCATTTACATAATTTAAATTGCCTTCTATCGCGCAATACTTTTTTTTTAACAAATGGGAATATCTGTTTACTAATGTTCATCATTTCTGTCCCTTTTTCTCCAAAAAAAACAGCAAGTCAGCCTCGGCGAGCTGATCCAACTCTCGGAAAACCGGCTCAAGGTGAACCACGCCGAATCCGAATCGGACCTGAAGGAGACCACCTTCTCCGAGCACTCGCTCTCCGTATCCTCCATGGTACGGCAGATCTCGGACCCGAAGCTGGAGAAAAAGGTTACCTTCGCCCGGCTGCTCAGCAAGGTTTCGGCCGAGATGAGCAGCGGCTCCGAAGATCTGGCCAACGTGAGTAGACTGGTTTTGTTTGCTTTACTTTATTTTGGAAATTTTAAACTTTGTGCCGCCCATTTGCCTTCATATCGAAAATTTACTCACCAATTTCATTGCCTTTTTGATGCTTAAGGATTTTAGGTTATTTAAAAGACTTGTTTACGTGATCATTATTTTTAAATCATAAACTTAAATAATTCTATCTCTACCATATCGGATAATCATAAAATATTTTGGCTTTCTATGACTATAACCTCTGAGAAGAGTTCGTTCAAGTTGCGTTCCGTTTGTTTGTATTTTAAAATATTAACAGCCATATTAAGCAGTTTTGTTTGGTAGGATTTGCTGCATTCGTTACTTTTGAGATACAATTTCTCTGCCAACATCGTTCTACTGAGTTAAACCGCGCTACTTGATGCTACTTGCGACTTGTATACTTCTATCACTCTCACTCTCTCTTTAGATCGGTGTATTATTCGTGTTCTTTTTCGTTTCTGTTTGAGTTACTGGTATTCTCTCTCCACTATCGATGTGGTTTTGTGTCTCTGCAAATGTGGACGAAATTTCATGATTCAAGAGAAAACACACAATTGAGCAGTCAATGTCACGAAAACTTGTACAAACAAAGTAGAAAGTATTAAAAACCCAAAAAATCCAGCGGAAACGGAAAGAGAAAAAACGAAAAACCAAATTCCTATTTATTTTTCTTACCAAAAGGGAACAAAACATTCTAGCGCTTTAAGTCTTCCGACTGAAGTTCCGCAACGTGCAAATTCCGTACCGCCGTCACCAAGCACAAATGAAATTCGTTCGCCGCACAGCACTTCCTCGAACCAGGGAAGTGGTTCGCTGTCAAGTTCCGAGCTTGCTTTGCATGATTTTGGCTTGCGAGCCCAGCGACGGGTTCGGCCGAAGGTGTCCAGTGCCGATTCCATCCTGGCGATGTTCAAGAACTTTGCGACTTCGACGGCCGGGGTCAATCTGCCCTCGTCGATCGTCATATCGCCTTCGTCGACGCCGACGGCTTCCAGCCCACAGGACGACGTGGCCGGCGACGATGACTCGTCGACGTCCTCGATCCATACGCCGGTTAGCTTCTCTAGCGGTGCACCCGATTCACCCGTGTTCTATCGACAAAGTACCATCGAAGTACCCGTGCTCGATGCACTTAGCGCTCACAAAACTTCGCCCACGACTACAGCTACCCAGCAGCAGCATCCACCCACGATCCTGCTGGAGATCCCCAGCAACGGTATCAATAACAAGTGCCTATCTCCAATCAGAGAAATGCCGACGCCGATACCGTCACCAGCTTTAACACCGATCATGCCACGACCTCAACGAATACGGGGTCCCCAGGCCATGCATGACGAGTCCATGTCAGTGACTTTCAGCGGCGATTACTCCGGATACACGACTGTAAGTTTAAGATTCCTAGTGGGATCAACCAGGAACCCTAACCACTCACCGTCAATCTTCTTTGTGTTTGTGTTTACTCCCTTCAACGATAGAACTCTAAACCCAACCCGATAACCATTGAAATCAACCAACCCGAATCCGACACCGATTCCCCGACTCCGACGAATCTCTCAACTGACTCGACCAGTTCTTCAAACGGGTCCAGTCGGTCTCGTAAGGCTCCCCCACCCACAATCTCCATCTCGATCGATGTTCAACCACCTACTCCGGAGCGGGAACGACGCGAACGACCCCGGGATCTGATCATTCCCGAACTTATTATCCAACAGCCGAGTCCAACCAAGGAACGCACCGAGGTGGTCAACATTCCCGGATCGCCTCCACCGCAGCGAGCAAGCATCGGCGAGACGAGTTTTCTATTCCCGAACAAGCAGCAGCAAAAAAGGTGCGAGTTCTCTCTTTTTTCTTCGATGTTAACGTGTCTTGTGTGCTTGTCTTGATGTTATAGTGTGTCTTGTTTCGTACGCGTGAATCATCTTATAGAGTTCATTTCCCCTTAAAATCCCTCCGACTCGAACTACTTGCAGATTGCTGAAGCACTGGGAGAAGCCGGGCTCACTTGATCTCCCGTTCGATCCACCGATGATTACCATTACAGCAAATATGAGTGAAGTAGAGTCCGATGCCGACTGCATGTCTCCAGCGTGCGGGCCTCCAGGTAAACCGAACGGCGTCGGCGGGACCAACTCCCTCGGCGTTTCCGGTAGTTCCGTAGGCATGTGCTACCTTAGTCCGTTCTCGATGTGCACCCGTGGCGATCGAGCGCCCTCGGAAAGTAACCTTAGCTCGTCCGGCTACTCTAGTATGGCTAGTCCCGGTCCCAGTAGGTGTGGATCCAGCAATCCACTCTGCCCTAGCGAAACGGACGATCCCGGTTCAGGTGAGCTGCATTCCCTCTCTTAGGGTAGCTCTTCATTTGTCGTAAATGTGTCTGTATCCTAACGTATCATCATTTGCTTATTTCACGCATACTTACATCGGTCTAAGGACCCTCAGGGAAGGGGTTTCCCGGGCTCGGAACCATGCTGGACTCCGGAAACCGTCGTCAAGCGTCGATACTGAAGAAACACAACGATACGGGCGGTAGTGGAACGGCCGGAGCTTCCAACGACCGTCAGGAATCCTTTCGACTGAGGTCCGACTCGGAAACGCTTTCCGACGATCCGCTGCTAGAATCCAATGACGAAGGCATCGGAACGGATCACCTGGACGAAAAAATCGAAGACGGCGAGATCAAAAGTGCCAAAGAGCTGGAGATGTACATCAGCAAGGAACTGATCGAAACCGGCCAGAATCTGCTTAACGCGGAAGGATCCGCCTCCATGTCCCAACTACAGCTTCCGTCAATCGTGATCCAATCGGAAACCGGCTTCGACAAACTCTCGCCAATGTCTTCGCGATCCGAGAGCCCACTGAGGTAACGCCAAAATTCACAACCCAAGGCAACCGCTTACTGCTTACAGCCGGGATAGATCGTTTCTTAACGAACGCGTACACGTAACGCGAACTCTCTCTATCTCTTACTCTTCAAAGAGAGTTCATCGGGTGGGTGCTCGAAGGTTGAACTTCTCGTACAAAACCTTTGCTTGATAACTAGAAGCGATTAGTAGTGTGCCTTTCCCATATGTTATTCAAAATGTAAACGAAAACTCGTGTTGAGCGCACAGTAACGAGCCTTATCCATCTAGCGGTAAATATAGCCATTTTCACCCGATGTATTTTGAACTGACACGCATTCCCCTTTAACTCACTTTCAACACTTTTATTAAGGGAACCTTGCACATTTGTTATTTTCCAGTAGATTTTGATCAAAATCAGCAAAGTTATGAGTTCGATTGGCGCACTGTAAAAGAATAAATTAAATTAAAACCATGAACCTTGTTGAGTGTAAATCCAAGCGCTTGACCCTGGAGCCCCGCAGAGAGCTCTCCACCCTTCAAATCCCGCTGTTAACTTGTCTTGAATGAGCAACACAAATTCATCTCAGTCTACTCCAGAAAATCAGACCGTAACTCAACACGAACGAGAAGTTCAGCCGTCTTGCCGCACAGAAAACAGACACAAGGGCAAAGCGCGTAACGCTTGGTCGCATGCCTTCCGTTCAAAGATTTCTGTCTTCTCCCTAGAAAAACATCCCAAGATGTCCCCTGAAACCTCCCAAAAACCATCTCCCTCATAACACCCGACTTCATACATCCACAGTGATCGCACCGCCAGTATGGAACGCTTTTCGCCGCTGTTCTACGGCAAAAAGGATCAGCAGCTGCCGTTCACCGATTCAGACGGTCTCTATGACTTCCCTTCGTCCGACGGAAAAGGAGGCGGCAGCGGCTCCACGATCCATCACCGCAAGAGTACTGGACGCAGGAGAGAACGGCGAAGCTCCCGGTCCGGAACCCAGAGCCTATCGCCGTCGAAGTCAACTTCAGTCCTGCTGTTGGATATACCTACCAATACAGTTGGCAGTAAGGACAGCAAACTGGGAACCGGTGCGACGCCGGCCCGTAAAAGTCCTAAGAGGAGGCCACTGTATCGGCACCCCATTGCTAGTAGCTCTTCGTCGACGGAGTCGCTGACCTCGACTCGGGAGTACGCACAGCGTTCCAGCAAAGGTATTGGAGGGTTCACGAGTGACCCGTTTGAATGTCGTAACTGCTTGGTTTCATGATTTTGAAAAACCTTTCTGAACCGGATTTGAGGTTAACTTTGATGGTACAGCAAAACCTTTGGAGTGAAGTTTGATCCAAGAATTCCAAGCAATTGACACAGTACAAATGTAAACACGATACTCGATCATAAATTTTTCACTAGAAGCAATCTATTTACTGTGCACCATCCTCTAATCCGGTTCATCCAAAAAAAACTAAACTAACTGACATCTCTTCCATCTTCATCCTTTGTATCACCCCCAAATAACCCCACTCTAGCATTTGTAACGTTCACACGTGAGACGCATCTGTGCGATTCAGGAGATGACACCGGAGAGGTACGTTGCTCACTGCCACATCCGATCGTAACTAACACTAGCAACAACAGCGAGCTGACCAACAACAAGCCCTTCTTTGTTCTAACCACTACCACAACAACTACTACTACTGCTACTACTTCTACTCTAACGACTACAACTCTTACTACCACTGCTACTTCTTCTACCACAACTAAAACTTCATCCATTTCCACCTCTCCTTTCCCGATCGAACTGCCCCCACAGCCCCATCCTCCTTTAGTGTCTCCCGTGTCCAAACTCGACCGCCACCAACCGGAAGCTCCACCTCGATTCGCGTGCGCTGACTCTGACGTCTTCCGGCGACTGCTCAATTACAAACTGGACAAACTGACCTCCAAGGATCGTCCTCAAACGACGTCCTTGTCCAGCAAGGGTAGCTTCGGTAGCTATTCATACACTCGGGTCAGTCAAACCGACGACGACGACGACAACGATGCCGGCAACTTCGACGTCGACGATGACGACCGTTGGGACGACGATGAGTGCGTTGAGGAGCAAGACGATATCGAAGAGCTGACCGAAGAAGAAGAAGATCAAGAGACGGCCCACGAGGAAACGCAACTCGTCGAAAAGGTTTTGTTCTCTTTATCGTAGTCGGCCATGTCTCGCTCGCTTTGTCCACCGCTATTTCCAAAATGGAACAGTACAAATGTTCGTAGCCCTCGCACAAGCTATGTGGTGCTGAACTAAAATCGACAGAAACCAATTCGATCAAACAACGTCATTCGATGAACCAACGTTTCAAAAGAATTGATTTACGACAAACAATCAAAAAACTAAATCTAAAAGTGTTAGAGACCAAAATTCAGTAGTTAGCGTTCTTCTTTTATAAGTGTGTTGATAGACATTTGAAAACAAAAAAGCGCAAACGTAATCGACAACATTAGTAAGTAGTAGTCTGCCAGTATCATTCATCAACATAGAAAAATTTAAAAAAAATTCATCTCTAACATCCTTCATCTCAGTAGAGTGTGTTTTTGATGCCAATCGTTAGTTAACAAAAAAGAAAACCGGAATGATTCGGTCTGCTCGAGCTCTATAGTAGATTCTGCCGTTTCTTGCGTAAAGTTTGGTTCTGTTTTCTTTCAAATACCATTTCGAGCAGTTTGTTCTGAGAACTACTAGTACTACTGGAATGCTGTACAAATGTTGGCGCGGTTTCCATGCTCTCCCTACGGTATGAAATGATTTTGACAACAAAATAGTGTAACTATACTTAGCGATTGCGTAGTAGAACTGGCCGGGGCAAGTGCTAGATTTGACACCGGCCACTAGCTGTGTCCCGATGAGCGTGTTTTGTGTATCGTTTTTTATGGATGTTTGTTTTTTTCTAGTGTAGCGAAATTTTAGCAAATTACTAGCAAATAAGGCAGCTTCATGTCCACCAAAATAAATAAATTAAAACAAATTATGTTCCTTTAAATTATTTTTTTAACATATATTCTTTTAAATTTGTAAGTAGAATAAAATCATTTTAGTTTTCAAAAAACATTTTTATAATTTTTATTGTTTACCTGTTCTTTATCTTTTTTCTAAATTTTAATTAATTGAATATTTCAGAACTTAATCAAATGTTTTGATAAACCATTTTAAAAACAGAAAAGCATAATTTTTATTTCATTTGTATTTTACTTTAAAGTTTTCTTTAATCTTAAAAACGAAACTTTCAGGGAAAAATAGACGATGATTAATTGATGTTCTCTGTAAATAGCTAAATAAACCCCTCTAGCGATACCCCCTAGCCC
The DNA here is from genome assembly GCF_029784155.1 of Uranotaenia lowii. Classification (NCBI taxonomy): domain Eukaryota; kingdom Metazoa; phylum Arthropoda; class Insecta; order Diptera; family Culicidae; genus Uranotaenia; species Uranotaenia lowii. Next base: position 38,830,000 of record NC_073691.1, on the reverse strand, counting down.
CATGCAAATGAAACACCCGAATAACCCTTTTTTTTGGAACCACCTACACTCACACCTTTTAACCCCTAAGCCCCCCACCCTCTGCTAATCGGACCTGACTGCAATGCTGATGCTGATGCTGCTAGTGTACATATAGACATCTAGAATGATTTAGCAACCGAAAAAAAACAAATGCAAACGGAACGTTTAGCAATCAAATTGAAAAACGATTTTGTGATCACCATCCTTGGGAAAATCATGATTGCCGCCTATTGATTGGTGTCTGTTTCTTTTATTTACCCTCTTATTCCCTTTCCTTTGAAACAATTCGACGTAAAACAACCCAAACAGGATGTATCCAGCCAGATCTTGCCGAAGGTGACGGTTGAGGACATCAGCAGCAAACCGCCGAGCAAGATCGGTCGTCTCCGGGCCATCGGAAATCAAATAAGGTAATAAGTTGAAATAGTATTTTTCCAAAAAAAAAATAATATTAATTAAAATTTTACATTTGAATTAAAAAAAATTTAAGCATGCGTCAAAAGGCCAGTTTCGTCTAATGGCTGTTCGAAAGATTGTTTAATCCAGCGCTCGATATAAATTTGTTTGAGTTTTAAATAGACCACCAATCAGGCTATAAAAATTTATCAAAGTTGATACCTGTACTTTTGAACAGGGCAATTTTGAGAGCAAAACCTTGCGCTCTCTTACATTCTTCCGATAGGTATGAATAAAGTGTTGGATAGCGCCCAATTGTATAGTTTGCGATGAGCTTTAGGAAGAAATGAAATTTACGTATGCATATTGCCTCCACTTTGGTAGAAAAATGCTGTTTTTCAACTTTCATACGATCGTACTATAATGTATATGGCCCGTATATCAAAACAGCATAAGAATACAGCTACGAAAATGCATGCTGGGTGGCTGAAGGCCGTCACTTAAAAAAAATACCAGGTCGAAGACTAATTGGATTACAAGACTGAAAAAACAGTAGACCAAATCTGACATATGCACAAAAAAAGCGCTGCTTTCAGAGCTATCTACATCGACTTCTGCTAAATTTCATGACAAATCCAAAATCTTTTTGGAAATACATCAAAAAACAGCGTAGGATATCTGAGCTTCCGTCTGAAATTTTTTTGGTCTGCCATACAGCGAACACTGATTCCGGAATCTGCAATCTTTTTGACGAGAAGTTTCCAGCATTTTTACATCTGGGACCATTTCTCTAGAGCAACTGAATATGGCTGTGAGAAATGTCTCACCTCTAGATTCCTCTGTAATTGGTGTTCCAATCGATGATGCAAATGCTTATGCTGATGACCTCAAACTTTTCCACACCATCATAGGCCAAGAAGACATCGATCTGGTAGAAAGTCCGGTCAACACGTTTGGTTTTGAAGCGACACCAAAAGATAGCCTTTGAACGACAGTAAATGTACGGTTACACTATTTTCTCGCAAGCTGAACCCTCTGTATGCTCAGCACACTTCCGGAGACGGCAGTATTTCCAATGTAGACTGATTCAACGATGTGGGCCTTATGAACACCGATGCCGCTTTCATCGGCTAGAGACACATCCAGACTCTCGCGAGATATTCACGTTCGTTTCGATCAATTACTACTACGAATTTAAAAGACTGATGTTCGGTATAAACTGCGCCGCTAAGGTGTTTCAGCGGGAAATGGAAGACAAACACAAAGGCCTAGATGGAGTGATCATCTTCATAGACGATACCCTAAACTATGGTCGTACGAAAATCGAGCACAATCGACTGGTCACAGCGGTAATGAAAAGATTGAAAGATCACAGGCTAACGGTCAATCAACGTAAAAGCCAATTCGGACGTGAGAAGGTTACTTTCATGGGACACGAACTGTCGGCTTAAAAAATCTTGCCCATGCTGGACAAAATAAGTGCTGTAAAATCGTCTCGTCGTCAGCTGACGAAGTCCGCAGCTTCCTTGTCGTAGTAAACTATGTCGGAAAATTCATACCGAACCTATCGAGCATCAGCACGCCCCTGCGCTACGAGCTGCTCTATAGTGGCCAGGTGTAGATCAAGACGCTGAATTTAAGTGCAAAAAGTGTGTGTAGGGGAAAGGTTTCCTAAATGGGCATATCGGGTTAAATGACCCTACGGCTGTTTGATGGAATGGCTGACTAGACAGCTTATCTGACCAATGCATTTTGAGGGTAATACGCTTAGAACATAAGGCAAGAAAGAATTTTATGAATTTACAAACTCCAAAAAAAATTTAAAAAATCGTTCAAGGTTTTGAAACATTTTGATGTAATATTTCGACTTTTAAAAATTATACGTAAAGAAGCTTCAAAGAAAAACTAGGATGGTTTTTGTATCTTATTCAAATGAACTTAAGAAATTAAATGTATTTCAGCTTTTGTGGAAGTTTAATAATGATTATATAGTGGAATAATAGAGTGTTTTTGTATGCCCCCATCATGTTTGTAAAAAGCCTCCATCCTGAAATAACAGGTTAAATAGAATAAAAAAATGATTTTTATTATTGAAACTTCAAATCTAAACTCTGAATAATATCTTAAGAGAGAATTGAAGATCTCAAAACAGATATGGTAAAGTTTTTCTAATGGATGAACTGCCTCCATAGTATGGCAACCCTAACTTTTGTTTTATTTCATAAAATTATAATATACATAGATTTTTATGAAACTTCAGCTTTGTTGTACGGAAATTATTACTTTCTAGCAGTTTCAATGAAATTATACGGAAATATTGCCCAAAAAACAGAAATTTTTTCAAAACATAAATAGGCGCATTTAGCCCGCACGGTTTGAGGTTCGGCATTTTTGACAACACTTATAATAAAATCATTTTCTTGGAAACAGAAGAAAATTTTAACATAAAAATTACTAGAATGTATATAAAACAGACGCCTGCACACGTGTATATAGTTTCTGTACACATATTCGATGTGATATTTGATTAAATCAGTGTTCTGCTTAATAGGCGCATATAGCCCGCTCCTCCCCTAATGTCTAGCTGTTAGAAACGGTTCCAATCCAGAGCCATTGCGCATAAGGGAGATGTCTACCGCACCACGGAGCCATCTAAATTGCGATTTCCTCGGTCCTTTACCAGATTATAAGTTCCTGTTTTTTTATTATTAGCTGTTAACCCAGGTGGTAAATCCCATTTACGGATTGCATTCCAAGGCGTGGCGAGCCACCGCGTCCCCCCAGTTTGCTACTCTGGGTCCATGGGTGCAATTTGGACGACTCATGATACAATGCTAAGGAGCACTGTACCCCCTACGCCATAAAGTCCACCTGGGGCCACTGACCTTTGTTCCCACCTCGAACTGTTTGACACATTTTGCTTCAATAGTGGGAGGTCAATTCACGCTAGTGCGCTCCAAGGCAATACTCGTTTCAGAATCCTCTATCAGCAATACTTCGTTCTAACACAACTCGATGCGCAACCCCTCCTCTGACGAGTTAGGACCCGACATCTCATCGTGTGAATGAGGTCCCCACGCAGCGCAACTACTAACTATGTGAATCCAGTCCAGGAAGTCCAGAAACACAAAGCGAGTTGTCGACGACACTTTCTCTGTTCAAACACGCGGGTAGGGGGGTAAGCCCCCTAAGCCACGTGTAGGACTCAGACTCCTCCGCACTCACAAATAGTGTTGACTTAAGTCACCACTCAGCGCAACTACTAGATTTTCAAGTCGGGCGCTTGACCACCCGAAGCGGAGATCGAGCTATAGACCGCCCTCATCAGGTCACACTCGTGGTTCAGGCGCATCAATTCCCGAAACGCGTGTCGAACCCTGACACCTCCGGCAAACTGTGCCCTTCAGACACTGACGTGTAAACACGTCCCTAAGTGATCGGCCCACCATTGGCCACCACTATGCGCATCTACTCGTTTTGCGAGTCGGGTCTATACCCACCGAAGCGCAAAACGAGTTGGCGATCGCTCTCCCTCCGGTCACGTCCGCATATCAGGGCCATGACCCCCCGAAAGCGTGTTGGACCATCACGCACACACCCAAGTACTGGTACCTAAGTACCCGGGTGAACCACTTCTTCCGCGCGGGTTTGGCAGACCCGTCGACAACCTCTAGTGGGTTTGGTGTAGTTCTCTTGGCCGTACATCTGCAATTTGCCGGACTTGCAGACACGTTTCCACTCTGCACCACGGGGAGGTGGAACTACGTCGCAGAGCAAATAAGTTCCTTTTTGTACTCGTCGATTTGTATAGCAGTTACTGTGTGGTAGAAGTAATGACTACGATAACGTCCGCCGCGGTGATTCAACGCATCGAAAGAATATTCACACATCTGGGGCTCCCGGAGGTTTGACTGCAGACAATGCATCCAGCCAGCAATTCAAGGATTTTTGCGTTGATAACGGCATAAAACTTGCACATACCACTCCATACTGGCCGGCCGCTAACGGGGAAGTCGAACGACAGAATCGATCAATCCTCAAGGCTTTGAAGATCGGCCAAATGAAAGGTGAATCCGTCGCGACCAGTCTGCAGAACTACCTGTTCATGAACACGATTGCACCTCACTCGGTTACCATCGTATCTCCAGCCGAATTGATGTTCGGGAGACGTTTTCGCGACAAGTTCTCGCACTTTAACGACGAGCCAGTTGTCGAAAATGAGGTGAAGGGTCGAGACCAAGCGGCAAAGTTCCAGGCAAAGCTCTATCGCGATGAAAGACTCGATGCCAAAGAATCCTCCATCAAAGTTGGCGACCAAGTACTGATGAAGTTACAACAAAGGGACTACAAGCTTGCACTGAACTTCCACCCAAGGGTTGTAGTCAACAAAAACGTCAGCAGTATTACGGTCCGTACAGAAAATGGAGAGGTGTAGAAACGTAATTTATCACACCTCAAGCTTTTGCTGAATGACGCAGATGGCGGTGAGACAGTGGGTTCAGAGTCGAACCCAACAGTCGACGTTTCCCGGAACTTCTGTTGAGGTGTCTAGTCCAATGGTAACGGTACCTCAGTGCAGCAGCGCAGTAAGAAAACATTTCAAATGAACGCCCTAAGCGTAACGTTAAAGCTCCAATTGAATACAAAGATTACATGTTAGAATTTGATTAGAAACGTAACGACTCTCCTAATCGTAAGAGCAAACTTTGTTTGAGAAAGGAAGAAGATGTTATATTCTGATTTGGGAACAATGTTCCATTCTCCTCTACGTGGTTGGCTACGCCGCCAATGTAGCTTTTTCTACCGTCTTGGACTCCTGCATGTGCGCCGTTCAGGTGTTTATTGAAGTGCTGCTTCTATCTTTTGATCACCTCACGATTGTCCGTCAGGATGCCTCCGTCCTTATCCCGGCACATTTCGGTTTGCGGCACGAAGCCTTTGCGGGATGTGTAAAGTTTCTGATAGAACTTTCGTGTTTCCTGGGAACGGTGCCGAACGAACCTAGCACCTCGAGCTTCTCCTTCTCCAGGTGGTGCTATTTCTCCTGAAAAATTCCGACTCGCTGCCTCTTCCACTGTCGGTGATATTCCACATTTCGACGGATTTATCTATGCCTTACTGCCGCCCGCGTGGCATTCTCTTTGTCCATCACCTTCCTACACTCCACGTCGAACCAGTCGTTTCGTCGAATTCGTTCCACATGCCCGATGACGTTCTTCGCAACACTGTTGATGGCTGTCTTGATGGCATCCCAACAGTGCTCGAGAAGGGCTTCGTCAAGCTCGCCCTCTGCCGGCAGCGCTCTCTGCCGGTGCTGGGAAAAACTACTACGCACAACTATTCGTTTAGAGGCAGTAAAAGCTATGAGTCTTAGGCCGTTTCGTTGGTTGGTGCGCGCTGAACCTTTCTAATGTCGGTTTAAATGTCTGGCCGACCTGATCGTTGAAATCCCCGATGACGATCTTGATATCATATCTTGGGCAGAGGTACATAATTAATCTATACTTCAGAAGCACTTATACGGAAGCATGATGATATCGAGAGTGCGTACACTTCTTCATCATAGACAATCCAATCAACGAAAAACTCGATGGAACCTTGTGAAAATTTTCCTTTGGCTGGAATAAATTTCAAATCGTTCATTTGTCATTTGGAGTTGATACATCACGATATGAAGGGAGGAGGGGAGTATAATAAAATAATCCAAATTTTCAATTAATATGAACAAATTGAACAAAAGCTTACATGCAACAAATTTGTATACAATCTACAGTGAACAAAATCGAAAAATCAATTTAATTTAGAGAATTAGAAAAAAAATTCGAACCCAAAAAATGAAAAAAAAATTCCCTCTTCTTCCTACAATTTGACTTTCGCTCTTTGAATTGTTTGAATATTGGAAAAATGTTTCGAATTAATAACCAAAAAAACACTTTTAATAACTTTTGGAAAATCCAAGTTGCGGAGGGGAGACAAAAGAAAAATGTGTCAAAAAACTTTTAATAAATAAAATGTGAAAATCAAGAATTTTATTAAATGACCTGAGTTCTAAACCTTTTTTTACTTCAAATTAATTTCTTCCAGATTCCTTCGCCGCCTGGAACGATCTATCAGGCAGAAAGACACCCTCATAGCAGTATCCGACGAAGAGGGCGGCCCATCTCCGAGAGAATCCCCTAGGGCCACTTCACCGTTGCTACGCAAACAGGACAGCAACCTATCACCAACCTCTAGGGGGACGGCTCCTCGAGCAGCACTGCATCACCAGGGTTCGTCATCCCAGTCTTCCTCGAAGGATTTGGTAATCGTGGTGGAAGCTCATGAGCCTTATGAGCGGAACCATACCGGGGATCATCGAGGAGCTCAACCGAAGACCCCACAGCTACTGATGCCTTCGAGTGCTGCCGGAATGCGTTCGAGGCAGAACTTCAAGATGTCAAGGCAGAAACGGGTCGCGAATAGTCGGGGTGGACCTTTCGGGGAACAGTCTAGCTGGTCCGAAAGTAGGGAACCCAGGATGTTGGGAGCCGATGTAAATAGTGACTAGGAGAGTAGGATACGACGTAGAGACTGGGAGACCGGAGTCGTGTAAATATCGGTAGCTGTTTAACTGATTCGATTTAGTTGTGTATGGTGATGCGTAATTTTTACTGGGTAAGCGTTAACAATAATCCATCTTCCAAAAAATCGAGACTAGAGACCGGAAGAATCGTTCACAGTGTTGAGTCCTTAGTTGTTGTGGTTACATATTGGCTACATAAACATACGTCGTCGTACATATTTTGTTCCACAAAATTGGAACTGCACAAACCACCACTACTGATAGGTACCACACGCTAAAAGTCGCAAAATGTAGTTTTCGGTTTAGATGTGTACTGTTTGTAAATAAACAAAAACTAAAGCGGGATCTGAATGTGTGTAGTATTCTTTATTTGGCGCGTGAATTCACCGAAATCTCAACGTAGTGTAACTCACAATCAAAAACATTATAAAAAAAATAACAAAAAAAAAATGAAACCTTGAACATGAAGATACAAAACAGCACTTACCTACACTAACGAGCAAGCAAATTCTACAGCAATACCTAGGGAAAAAAAACTATTTTCTAAAGTAACAATAACAATTTAGATCGAATACTACTTTCTAAAAGAACTAGAAGAAGAAAACTCAAAAACATAGTGTGAAGTACAACAACAACAACAACAACAACGGCACCCAAACTACCCTGTACACCGTGGAAAGTGGGCGTCGGGCGTGTTTTTGTATTCCTTTTTTCTACAAAACTTGAAACGAAACTCACACTCTAAAATCTATACTCTAGGAAAATGCTCTATACTAGATAAGCAAAGTAATTTTAAACAAATGGGTAAAATGAAAATAAAAAAAATGAAATAAAAAATCATTTCACAGTCCAAATCCGCTAAAATGCCAGCCACGCCTAGGAAGCTGTTTAACATTTACATGTGTTCAGTTTGTTGTCGTAAAATTACGAAAGTCGAAAAGGAAAAGAATGCCGCCCTATAAGCTTACGCTGTTGAAATATGCTTCTTTCGTCCTGTTCTAAGGATCTTTAAATTTTTTGTTTAAACTTTCCTTAACTTGACTTGACATACTTCTAACTGCTTGATGAAATTTGATAAATAAAGTCAAGGATTCAGTCCAAGAAAACCTATTGAAAATGGAACATGTGTAATGAATGCTGCCAATGATGTTGGGCAGCGAAGAGACATTTATTGGAGGCGAATGTGTATTGAGACTGATACTTGAGAGCATGCACCGATACGAAAGTTTGAAACGGAAGTTTGAAAAGCAAAACGGGATTAAAATATGCTCACTGAATAAATTCTGCAATGAACGCCTCTTACAAAGATTTAGTTGTGAATTTAAAATTGTTTTAGACGCCTTTAGTTGATTAAAAAAATCCAACTTACATCTTTATTTGTCATATTTGTAATTTTCTAGTTCAAGTTCCAGAGGAATACGAATATTTATGTAACAAAAGTCTAGCTGCAAAACATTCCGATTTTACATTTCAAAATATTTTATTACCCCTCTTCCGTCCCTGAAATTTATACTTGTTACAGTCACTGGAATGCTAATTTGACACTCCTGGCTAAAACTAATAAATCTTTCTTGTTTTCCAACCGATTTTTACATAATTTATAAGTTTGGAAACCTCATAATGCAACTCAAATATGCTTGTCAGACAACATTCAGCTACAGCACTTCAGTCTTCCGTTATTCGCAGTCTAAGATAAAAAAAAAAAACCGGAGAAACATGCTTCGGAGAAAACACAGTAGATCAGCTATGGAAAGCTTGAAAAAACTACATAGTGTCCAAAAAAGCTTAAGTTAGTAACCTTCGTTGCACATACCTAAGGATATTTTTTTAAAATTTTCTACGATCATGAACACAAAAAAAGTAAAAAAGTGTTGTAAAAACGGTATATTTCGATAAACGAACCGTCAAAATTTTTATGTCACCCCGGTAAAGTTTTGAAAAATAGATTGAGAAGCTGACGAAATTTTGCACCTTTTGTTAAGAATTGCAGCGCTTATGTACCTACCCTACTATAAGAGCAAGTTCACTGGTGTTAGGAAAAAGTGGTAGAAATTTCGACACTTGTAGCACATTTTGAAAATTTTACCATGCAAAAATGTTTTCAAGATCCAAATATGCAAAAACGTGCTAAATATCGTCAACTTTCCAATCAACCTTTCATAATTAATCTGAATCAATTTTGGTGATTCAATAATTGAAAATTGCGATTTTTACACAACTTTTTCATATTTTTGGTGGACATGGTTTTCAAAATAAAAAAAATACACTTTTGAACAAGCTTCTGCTTTCTTGCACTTCAAGTGAAATTTTTTTTTAAGCATTTTTTAGCTGATCTACAGTATTTTTTCCGAAGCATGTTTTTTTCTCAGACTTTGAATAACGGAAATATGAGTGGCATTCAGCACGTATTCGGGCCGGACTAATCCGGGATTTTTTATCTAAAAACCTGAAAAAAATCCGGACATTTGGTTTCAAAATGTTGACCAAAAATCCGGCACATTTTTCAAAACCCAGGAAAAACTCACCAAAAATCAAGAAAAATAACTTGAGAAAACTTTTTTTCATTAAAATTCGGCAACAGATTTCAAATTATCATAAGATCGCCAGTATTTAGCACGTATTCGAGCCGGGCAAATCTGGGCTTTTTTTTTAATCTAAAAACCTGAAAAAATCCGGACTTTTGGTTTAAAAAAATTGGACAACAATTCCGTTCAATATCCAACAAATTTGGTGAAACCCCAGGAAAAACTAAACAAAAATAAAGAACAATTTCTTAAAACGTTTTTTAAAAATAAAATTCAATAGCAGATTTTAAATTGTCGTAAGGTAGCAAGAATTCAGCACGTATTCGAGCCGGACGAATCCGGCCTTATTTTTATATAAAAACCTGAAAAAAAAACCGGCCATTTTGGCCAAAAATCCGGACAATATCCGGCAAATTTGGTCAAAACCCAGGAAAAACTCAAAAAAATTAAAGAAAATAACTTGAAACAATTTTTTAAACACTGAAATTTGGCAGCAGATTTCAAACTGTCACAAAGTTTCCAGAATTCAGCACAAATTCGAGCCAGACGAATCCGGCTTTATTTTTATCTAAAAATCTGAAAAAATCCAGCCATTTGGTTTCAAACATTTTGGCCAAAAATCCGGGCAAAATCTGACAAATTAAGTCAAATAACTTGAAAAAACATTTTTTCGTCTATATTCGGCAGCAGATTTTAAAATTGTTTTATTTTAAATTGTGCTTCCATTGATTTAAAATTGTTTTTCGTTTCTCAAATTTTGTGTTGAATAGCCGGGCAAATCCGGATAAAACCGGACAATCTGTCAACCTTACTCTAACGGGCAATATCCGGCAGGGAAAACTCAACAAAAATCAAGAAAAATAGCTCGAAAAAAAATTATCATAAAAATTCGGCCGCAGATTTCAAATTGTCGCGGTTGCCAGAATTCAGCACGTATTCGAGTTGAACAAATCCGAGCTTTTTTTTTATCTTAAAATCTGAAAAGTCCGGACATTTGGTTTCAAAAATTTTGGCCAAAAATCCGGCAATACCTGGCAAATTTGGTCAAAACGCAGGAAAAACTCGTACAGCAGATTTCAAATTGTCTTGTAAAAAAAGAACTTGAAAAAAACGCACGTATTCGGGCCAGGGAATCCGAACTTTTTTTTAAACAAAAACCTACAAAAATCCGAGCCTTTGGTTTCAAAAACATCGATTAAAAATCCGGGAAATATTCGTCAAAATTGGTCAAAAACCAGGAAAAACTCAACTTACATAAAAAAAAATAATTTCAAAAAATCATCTAGATTCGTGAACTGATTTAAAAATTTTATTCCAGGATTCCAAAAACCTTGCATGATTATTTTCATAAATTTTGTTTAAAAAATTTCGTTTTGGACGCATGAATAATTTTTTTTACGACACAATTTGTTGTTTTTTTTTTGTTCGATTTGGTATATTTAAATGAATAAAACCGGGCAAAATCCGGGCTTTATACAATGAAATCCGAGCAACCGGCAAGAACAGGACTTTTCTAAAATTTTGAATTGAATATCCGGGCTAATCTTTATAAAAGCAGGCAATCTTGAAATCCTAAAAATTTCTGGGACTGATGAGGGATAATAATTTTTCATCTTTTAGCTACGCAAAGATAAATTCAAACTCACTAAAATGGCGTCACAGTCTAGATGTTTTCATACGCCTAGATACGCCCCCTACATTAACCAAATGTATGAAAATATACTTTCCTTTAGTGAAAGTGTCTGAAAAATCGCTGCACAAGCTTACGAACGGAGATTAAGTGTCTTTTTAACCCCTAATTCTCCTATATTTTTCGAACAATCCAGAAAAATACTTGTTTAGACTAAAAATTTGGAAACAACAACAGACCGACCTTCTGTAATTTTTTTTCCGAAGAATCAAATGAAGGCTGTTAAAGCCACCGCACGCATCGGAGAAAGGAAGTAATGGCTGATTTTACTCTCAATTCCCCTACTTTTTTTTCAGTTCATTGAAATTAAAGCATGTTCGTACTTAAAATTTTTTGAATCAGAGACCTATTACGTGTGATTATTTTCGAGGAATCGCTGTTTGAACTACCACACGCATTGGAACATGGAGTTTTGTCTGTTTAACCCACTAATTTTTTTTTACGTTTCATGATTATTTCCATGAAATTTGTTCAAAATTTTCGACTATTTTGTTTGATTTGGTAAATAAAGTGAAAAAACCGGGTGGAATTCGGTTTTTATTCAATGAAATCAGCATAACCGAGCCGGACCGAACTTTTTTCAAATTTGGTATTGATTATCCGGGCAAATTTGGATTAAATCGGGCAGCTTGGGAACCTTACTCTAACGGGTAAAAATCTCTGGAACGAAATATGGCAAAATTCCGGGCTGAATGCAAATCTGGTCAAAACGCAGGAAAAACTCGACAAAAATAAGAAAAAATTACTTCAAAAAATATTTTCTTTAAATTCGGCAGCAGATTTCCAATTGTCGTAAGGTTGCCAGAATTCGCACGTATTCGGGCCGGACTAATCCGCGCTTTTTTTTCATTTAAAAACCTGAAAAAATCCGGACATTTTGTTTCAAAAACATTAACCAAAAATCAGGGCAATATCTGGCAAATTTGGTCAAAGCCCTGGAAAAACTAAAAAAAAAACAAGAAAAATCACTTGATAAAAAAAATTTACTCATCAAAATTCGACGGCGTTGTCTTGTTTAAAACTCTTCTTTAATGGACTTTTTCTTGAATTTCAAGCTCATATCCAAGATTTTTAACTTTAGGCAATCTGGAATTAATTAAATGAATTTTTAGCCCTTCGTTTCAAATAGCACAAAATTTGCACAGAGAATGTATAAATAAAGTGAGAAATTGTTTTTTATTGTTTGATGGACACATTGTTTCCATTTTTTTTATCGATTTTTTAAAAATACTTAAAAATAACCCGAAGCAATCGACCATGTGCTCGTTCGGCTAAAATCCCGAGTCGATGGGTGGGGTTAGAGAAACAAGAGAGATCAATAGAGGGAAAGATCACATGCGGATATACATGGTGTTTCGATAGAAGGTCCAGCAGTTGATCGGCAGAGCTCGATTGCTCGTGTTCGCCGGTTCCATCACGTTCACCGTGGTGGAATTGGCTAACGCGCCGTTGTACCGAAGCGGAGATTTCAGGTTCAAGTCCTGTCGGTGAGCCGTTGTATCTTTTTCGAAATTTTCATGATATTTACGGCTTATGTTCTTTCGTTCTTTGATAGTTCATGTTTCTCTAATTTCTTTCATCACATATGAAAATGTGAAGAAATTCACAGTTTTCGAGATGCAAAAAATTTAAAATTTGGTTTTGACTTGTTTGGACACCTTCAAATTGAATAAGCATTTAATTTCATTTTTCCAGTTCTGATTTCTAAGATTCAAGCAAATGTTTGGAAAAAGGTAATATGCCAAAATTTTAGATAAAAAAAAATTAAAAATTCATTTAATAAATTTATGCAATTTAAAAAAACAGTAAAATGTTACCAATATATTGAAAAAAAAATGGTTTAAAAGCAATAATCTCCTTCTCGATGATTTCAAGTAATTTTGACTTCTGAGAAAAAATGACCTCAGTGCTCATTTTTTTTGTTTCAGTTCAACTATAATTCAGGAATTTTAAAAAAATTCAAAGAACTTTTCAACCAAAATGCTTCTTAGATACTTTAAAAACAAATATATTGCAGTCTTCAACAAATTTGTAGTTATAATAAATACTTTTAAATTTAAATCATGAAAACTCCCATTTGTGATGTTACAAATAAGTGCATTTTTTTAAATGAAATTTTCTTAAATTTTAGATTTTTTTCTTAAGCCTTGTCTCTGAAACTAGAAAACCTTGGCAAAATCGTTATCCTTTATTGAATAATATTTAGTTAAAAGGTTTAAAATAAGCTTTTAGTATTTGTGTGGTTTATCAATTTATCAGCTTTCTATATTTTAACATTCTCTTATTGAATTTTGGCAAATTCATATTCAAAGTAGATAGGTTGATAGGTGAAAAGATCAAAAAAATAGAAGAAATAGAATAATTGATGGAAAATGTAAGCTTTTGAGCATCTTTAAACGATTGTGTTTTTTTTTTAAAAAATTTGACTGCATCTTCTTAATATTGTGGTGCTCAAAGTGGTCCCTACTGTCCCGAGGACGGCGTTGACATCTTTCAAGAAGAAAGTGAGCCCAATTTCGAATTTCTGAGGGCGTTGAAAAGGCTCAAGGGCGGTGAGGTTTTAGCGTTTCACATCCAAAATTGAAAAAATTACAAAAAAATGTAATTTGAGTTTTTAAAGATTTTCCACAGACTAGAGGTTTTCTGAGTGTTACTTACCATCTGCATTAATTTTTTTACCAATTCAATTGTTGCCATACAATTTAAAACATAGATATGAAACTTAATCTCGACTTGATTTTCAACGACTTCAAAACGAAATTATATTGAGAAGCGTAACACTTATTATCCAAAAATATTGAATACAACTCATACTCACTCTTTAGGAATTAAGTGATAATACGCAAATAAAGTAAATTACCAGTGCTAGCATTTAAACTTAAATTAAAATGTCTACAAGACAATGGAAAAATTCAATACTAGTCCGGTCCGGACTGGATTTGTGCAAAACTGACTGGTTTATGCCTGGAGTTTTTCTAACTATTTGCGAAATTTATGAAAAAAATCATATTGAGCAATGATTAGCTTTGATTTCCGTGTCCAAAAACGGTTTTTTTTAGAGTTATATTAGCAAAATGAGTAAGAAATTGTATTCGAAAGCAGCGAACAAAACTTGATGTGTTCCTAAAAGTTTCAAGTGATTTTAATTTAATCGATTTCTCTCAAAATTTTGTAAAAATAATGGTTAAATTTTGCCCAGGTGTGTCCGGATATTATCCGGTTTTTGGATTGAATTTTTTTAAATCGATTGCCCGGTTTATGGAAGGTTTAAAAAAAATCCCGGAATTGCCTGGCCCGGACACGTGCTGGAAAAATTCTGGAATACTTAGGAAAAACATCAACAACTTGACAAAAATGTTCAACATTTGCAACCCAAAAAGTACTGAAATAAAAAATTTAGTCTATGTGATTATGCAACTTTTAGAATAAAATAATTTTTTTTCTCAACGAACATAACTTCTGTGAATTTTCCATGGGAAAGTTCAAGGATACATCGACTAGAAAAAGTTCTAATTTTTTATACAAGCTTGAGCATTTTTATGTATTTTTAACGATTTTTTTCCACTTGGGAGGGGTAATCACGTCGATCATAAAAATTCATTTTAGACTAGAAAATTTGAAACAAAAACACACCTATCTTGCGTGATTTTTCCGAGAAATGAAATGAAAGCTGTTTAAGCCACCGCACGCATCGGGAAATGGAGTCATGTCTGATTTTACTCAAACAGCCTTCCTTCGATTCCTCGGAACAAATCACATAAGATTATTGTTCAACATTTTCTAGTTCAGTTCAAATCAGAGTTTTTCTGGATTGTTTATGAAATGTAGCGGATTTAGGGGTTAAAAAGGGCACCATATATCTATTTGTGCGGCGTCAGAAACTATTTCCAATCAATTCTCAAGATATTTTTACTAACGAAAATATATTTTCAAATTTTGGGATTCTCTTCGCGGTTTATTCACTTTTTTCCCAAATGTGCGATTGCTGAAAAATAATATAACATGAAATTGAGGAAATTTCTTTTTAAATATCGTGAAATCTGAATAAGTATCCCATTTTTTTAAAAAAAATAAAGGCAGAATGAGACTTCTTCTTGATGGATTGAGAAATCCGCTAGTTTAAAATTATTCTATCCTCGATGGACGCTTGATGAAAATGATCTCGCATTGAATTAATCTTTCTCCTGCAAATGAATAATAAAAACTGATTGAGACTTCTGCTTGTGGAAAGTTAAGCAAGCCTACTGAGACTTTTGATAGTTCTAAATAACGTTATTCCTGATAGAGACTATTTCAACATTAAAAAGGGTGAAAGAGGATAAAGACTTCTGCTTTTTGGCAATTAAAAAATAATGAGTGTTTCTGATATGATAAAGATGATACAGTAGATACAAACCACTGTAAAAACAACAGATTTGAAAATTTTTCATGTTGAAAATCATGAAAGTGAATTTAGACTTCTGTTCGTTGAAAATAGTGCTACACTGGATAGATCTTTTCAAAGTTAAAAGTTACTAACCAGATTTTAGACCTGTGCTTACGAACATCAAAACTACAAAAGATTGAACCATCTGTAAGTTAAAAGTTATGTGACACCAGTGTGAGACTTCAGATTGTGGATAAAAATGTGACACCAGATTGAAGCTTTACTTCAAGTTCAAAAATTTGAAATCTGATAAAGATGTTTGATGTTTGGAATTAATGATACAGTTGAAGAAAAGTGAGACTTCAGCTTATTCGAAATGTTGTAATATCAGATAGAGCAAGGTTGCCAGATTGCCCGCTTCTATCCGGGTTTGCATGGATATTTAATACCAACATTGAGAAATGTTCGGCCTGGCTCGGTTGCCCGGTTTTATTAAAAATATCCGGACTTTTCACGGATTTATTCATTTTATTTGGCATATCAAATAAAAAAAATCGAATTGTGTTGAAATTTTTTCATTTATGCATCCAGAACGGAATTTCTTGGGCAAGCTTTATGAAAATCAACATGAAAAGTTTCCAGAAGTCTAAAAATACGATTGAGAATCTGTCGATGAGTTTTGATGAAAAAATTAATTTTCTTGATTTTTGTTGCCTGGAAAATGCCTGGATATTGCACGGTTTTTGGCTAGACAATTTCAAAATCAAATACCTGGATTTTGTCATGTTTTTAAATAAAATTGTCCGGATTTGTTTGGCCCGGATACGTACTGAAAAAGATTCGGCAACCTTAAGATAGAGTGTCGTTTCCATGATTTAAAGTTTTTTATCCTGAAGGAAACTGGATGCATAATTCTGTAATCGTAGTTTAAGACTTCTGACTTTTTTATCCTGAAGGAAACTGGATGCATAATTCTGTAATCGTAGTTTAAGACTTCTGACGTGGCTTGACTAACATTAACTTAAAGTTTGTAAATTATTAATTTTTTTAGGGTTACAGAGAATTTGAATATCCTTAACTATTAAATGATATGTTTTTGGTTAAAAAATCCATTTTTTAAACAAAGTAATATTTGACAAAAAAAATAACTGCTTTTAACAGTTTGAATCGTTTAATTTTATAAACAAAAATACAAAACATGTTACATTGTTACAATAACGAATGAGAATAATCTCTAACATGTCAGTTCCAGTAAATTTAAATTCCATGCTTTTGCTAAGTTTCTAACCCTAATTTGATGAGTGACATTCGAAAACTTCATCACAAAGTCTCAATAAAACGAATTCTAGATGTCAAGTTCTGCACATTTGAAATCCAATTTCAAAGTATACATTTCCCATTTTCGTGGGTTTGAAAATAAACTGAAATAAGATGAAAAGTTCATTATTTTCCTTACTTTTGAGTAACAGACACTATAATATTATTTCAAGAGTTGTCTAGAATAATCTAGGCTCATTTTATTTTATTTTATTTTTGGAACCCATTTTTATGTTTAAAATCCGTTTGGAATATTTCATTGGAAAGCTCGGTTGAAAATGATTGGACGTTTAAAAATATAAATTTTTCCTAAGCAGTTAGACAAAAATGAAGGGCTTTAAAAGTTTTCTAGATTCTGTTTTTTTTTTTTTATAAATAAATCTATATTTTTTTTATTTGCTGTTCAAGAGTGAGTCTCCCAGTGCTAGGGGGATAAAAGTGCAAAAGATATCCATTTTAAGTATATAATGCCATACTTTTTATCTCATTTCAAAATATATTTAGTGGTTTTTCTCAAATTTTCAAAATTAAATTTGCATACTGCTAAGTTTGAAACAAGATTTTTTTTTATTTATGGAAAATGGACAAACACACCTACTTGAAAGTGCGTTATCCCAAAATTTGTTTCCAAGCACTTATACCCCTTTGGCTTCAAAAGTCTCAAGTGCTGTTAACCTAACTTTAATTTTTTTTCTGTTCTTCACCATTAAGATTCGCTGGAACAATCCATTTTCAAGCAATTGATTTTCTATTGAAATCAATCATACGGGTCTAGCTATCGAATATAGATTATGTATAACAATTACGTCTGTCCGAAAGTTGAAAGCAAATTGCCTGTCTTTTCTACTCTTGAATATTGCATTTTTTCTGAAACCAAAACCAAAAGTTCATGTTAATGATCTCAACTCAGATCACAAATATACTGTTAAAAACAAGAATACAAAAAATATGGTTACCATTAATAGTTATCGTTACAAACGTTTCTGCCTCCTGTTAATAAACCCGCCAGCAAACCAGCCAGCCAGTAAGTGCTTGTCTTTCACAAAACTGCAATGAATTTTAACGAAGAACTTAAATGCGCCACCGCTTAAAAGACTTTCGCTTTCTCAATTTCCCTACCGATTTTTAAACCATAGTTAAACTTAACTAAAGAACGATCATTGTAATGCAAAAACTAAAAATCACCCAACGAAATCATTTCCCTTAAAAGCGATTAAACTTCTGCGAAATGTTTTAAAATTATAAAACGAAAGAAACAAAATACAAATTTATACTTTGCCAAACATTGGACCAAAAATACTGGGTGAAATGACAGCTGACGAGAGCAAAGGTCAGATGCAAAAAAATAAACCATTTTACGGAGGAAAACATACACGACTTCTGTGATAAACGTGAGGAAAAAATGACAAAATAAATGTAAAGAAAAACTATTCAAACTAATATGTACTTTTGTTTGAAGAAAATGAACATAAGCTATTGAATTCAAACTAACGATATAACGGTTAAATAAGAAAAAAAAACAAAACTTTTGAGTGCAGCTTTTTATTGAGGAAAACCAAAAAAAAAACAGAAACTAAATTTGAGCGACACGGATAAAGATTTCTCAATGGCGTACGTATAAAAGAGATTATGATACCCTTATCAATTGTAATAAGATGAAACAAGTTTTAAAGTTCAATATATTCCACCGTTTGTGTGTGTTGATTGTTTATTTCGATGAAACAATAATAACTAGAGGAAGGGTTACCAAATAAAAATAACAAAAAAAAAACTCACTCACACATACCCACACCTACATCACAAAACGGGGCAAATTCACACAGAAGTATATTGTTGTTATTGACTGTTTGATTCTTTCCAATTTGAGCATTTTTAAAGTGAAATAAGATGAAAAAATAAATAAAACCGAAACTTTCAAATATTCATATTACAAAAAAAACTCACCACTAGTCGTAATAAAACGGATCGAAAATAGGGGTAAAATATGCAGATCTGATTATAAGGTGAAGAGGAAAGAAGAGAGCAAAGGTGAACAACTCTATATACCAATATGTGCACTTTTCATTCCATTACAAGTAGATGTTAGTATTTTCACCAAAAGAACACGAAGTAAAACAAAAATGTCACAAAAAAAACAGAGAAAAAAAAGCAAAAAGTTAAAACCAAACAGTTGCTAAACATTGCAACTCACACAAGTCATTCTTAAGGATCAAGAATAAAAATCATTTTCGTTTCGGTGGATGGGTAAAAAAAAACACGAATGAGAAGATTCACGATTACTGAACTAACAAAAAATAGGAGTGGGTTAAAAATAATCAAAAACGATGAAAACAAAAACTTCTTCTAGGATATGGCTGCATTCTCGATAGCGAAATAAAACTGAGAAAACATTACTCGTTTCATGAAGTTATTAATGTTATATCCGAAAATCCGAAATCATTAGTGTTATCTCTTTTGAATGGAATCAAATGAATGTTGATAAAAGAATCACTTTTTTTTTTAAATCATCTGAACCACTTTTTTCCAAGTTTAAAAAACACTCGTAGTGACTTTTCTAATTTCATCTCGAAGTACTGCCTCCTGTTATCCCCCCAGGCGAGAAATGTAACCCAGGATAAGCTGAGATCGATTTTTAGAGCGACCGCTGCTCACGGTCAACTTGTTCCTGCTAATGGACTCTGGATTCCGGTGTTATAAATCCGATACCTTCGAACCTGATCTCTGAATCATCGATTTGCCTAGTCTCTCCACAATATGTCAACGATATCACACGTTATTCTTAGGATTCTATACGGGGACGCAACGTGTTAGTATTGGGTATTTTCGAAACCTCCGAACCCCCCGACTCAGTCGCGCTAACTCAAGTCAGCGTCATCAGTCGTCTCGGCTCTGATTTCGAGTGTAGCAACGAGGTCTCCAGCTTTTTTTCATAAGTTAATCACCCAGGTGGTTAATCTTTTTTACGGATTGCATTCCAAGGCACGGCGAGCCACCGCGTCCCCCCAGTTTGCTACTCTGGATCCATGGGTACAATGGGAAGACTCGTGATGTGCTCCGTGTATACCTCCTACTCCCTAAACTCCTTCTGGGGATGCAGACCTGGTCCCACCTCGAACTGTTCAACACACTATCCTTCAATAGTGGGAGGTATATACGCACTAGCGCGCTTTAAGGCAATACTCATAGAAGAAACCACCGTCAGTTAAACCTCTCATCATTATGACTCGAAGTCTGAACTCTCC
This sequence comes from Uranotaenia lowii, assembly GCF_029784155.1. Classification (NCBI taxonomy): domain Eukaryota; kingdom Metazoa; phylum Arthropoda; class Insecta; order Diptera; family Culicidae; genus Uranotaenia; species Uranotaenia lowii. The sequence continues at coordinate 38,809,881 of NC_073691.1, read as the reverse complement.
TCTAACGACTTGAGAACCGATATCTCCTTGCAATACTCTAGATTCTCACAGAAACCATCCCGCTGCACGATTCGAGGCCTGATCTTTCCTCTTACGACTTGAGATCTGATCCCTTCTCGCATTGACTCGAGGTTGACGTACACGTACCTATCCTCTGCACGACTCAAGGCCCGATCTCTTCTCTAGCGACTTGAGATCTGACCTCTCCTCATACTGACTTGAGGTAACCACTTATAACCTTCCTCTTTTTGATTAAAGACCTGATATCTCCTCTTGCGACTCTTGAAGACTCGAGCCTTGGCCTCTCCTCTAACGACTCAAAGCCCGACCTCTTATCTCCTGTCCTTAAATGCCTGTCATAGCACACGAGCGGGACTTAACGCAACTCGATAGATTCCCAACGCATTGCTCACCCGGCGTCGAAAGCCACTCTACCCGTGGGTATTCCACGATCGTGAAATAACCCTTTCCTAACAATTTCCGCTACGAAAAAGGTAAAGTCTTATTCCCACAGGTACGATCGTTGAGAACCGTACTATTCAGATACTCCTCGAAGGTTGAGCATCCTACGCAGGAACGCAGCGTACCTATGGCATCCACTACGCAGAAGATGTTGCCTTATCTTTGTAGCTTCAAACCGTGGGGTAAGACGAACTCTACTCAACATCTCTCGTCGATAGGATTAGTCTACTTCAACAGTTGTCTGGTCTTCTTGTATTCCTTTGGCTGGCAATTTGTAGAATTTTTGGCCCGCGGCTTTTCTGCCATTGTGTACCAGATCGAGAGCAGCTTGTCCTGGATCCGCACCTGTCACGACACACATTCGAGACTTTGAACGCTACGACTCTGATGTTTTCCGATAGTGAGGACAACCTACACCGACTCGAGAGGCTCACCTGGCATCGAAAACCCTTCTACCCGTGGGTATCCCCCGATAGTGGTTTACTCCCTTCCTACGAGGTCCGCCACGAAGAAGATATTGTCTCATCCTCGCAGTTTCCCCCGCAGGCACCAACACTACTTAGATATTTCTCGGTGGTGGGGTATCCTACACCCGTTCGCGGTGCACCAATGACCTCCACTACGCGGAAGAAGATGTATTATCTTCTTAGCTTGGATCAAGGGACCGGGCACATAGTACTCAGATGCTCCCCGGCGCTGGAGTCATTCTACGCCGTTGACTCCAGCTCCCCTGCAGGGCAGTCATGACCCGGGTGAACCCTTCGCTGACCGCATGCCAAGTGTTGGAATCCGTACACATCCTCTGGACCACGTTGTCTACTGTCGTATCGTGTCCTCAGATGGCAAGTATGTTGCTACGAACCGCCGCAAACCTCGGACAGGCAAACACCACTTGTTCAGGTGTCTCCTCTTTGTCACCACAATCTGGGCAATGCCACATGTCCAAACCGGTTGTGGTACTTCATGAAGCATCCTTGACCAGTCAGGAATCGCATCCACTTTACCATTTTACCGATGCGTCCACCTTCCTCCCGCTGAGTTGTCCCACAGCTGCTGCCAGTTGGACTTCGAGTCCTCATTGGCGAGATTTCGTACGATGGGCATGCCTTTACTGTCGTAGCAATAGACATCCTCCTCTAGCAAAACCGAGATGGGTACTACGCAGGCGGCTTCGGGCAATGTGGTCTGGTATTCACTGATAACCCACAGGTTCATCAGCAGCTGAACGTTGCTACGTATCTGCAGGTTACAATGTTTTCCCAGGGCCTGCCTCCAGGTCGCTGCTCCGTACCGCAAGATTGACGTAGTCACGCTTGACAGTATCTTGTTACTTCGGATTGCCGAGGAGATATTTAGACATAATCCGTGTGAGTACGGCCATGGCCATTGCCGCTCTCTTACACACGTAGTCGACGTGAGGTTTTCTAGCCTGCATCCATAGGCAAGTATAGTACGTGTTTAAGAAAACTCCTACTGATTCCTGCCAGCATCATCAGTCGTTCTAGCCTTGAGCTCGAGTGCGGCGACGGGTTCTCCAGCCTGCTTATCCAGGCAAGTATACTTCTACAGTTGACCTCCCTGATCGTGATTAACTCTTGCGACCCAAGTAGTTTTCTGGAAAACACAGTGACATCAGCATCTCTACCAAAACGTCGGTGATATCATCTTCTGTGTGAGCGATTATTTGCTGGCTACATCGTGCTCCTGCTACGACATCATCGTTTTTACCGTAACTTGGCATTCGACTCTGACTACTCTGTGTTTCGTTGTGACCGTAGTCCCCGCAATAGCACGTTTACTTCTGGTGGTAGAGTTTTGGTTTCCGTAAAATGCTGTTTTCCAGCTTTTTCCATCGAAAATTAATCATTGAACAACCTGAAATCTGTGTGAGTCCACGTCGATCTCGGTTTCCGGAAGCTTTGTTCTCTCACCTACTCTGCCGACTATTGCCTTATTGGTGACTTGAACCTACCAGGATTAAAAAGGTGTCCTTCATAAGGTGGCTTTTTGTATGTCAATCCACTTTAATGGTTTCTTCGAACATAATTCTCGAATCTCTCAGCACAGCAACTCTCCGCAAGATCAATGACGGAGAATGAAAATGGCCGAATAATTGTTTTGTCAATGACGGGTCTTTGGGATGAACCGTGATCAAACCGGCTTCTGCACCATTGGTAAAGTTAGTCTCACATAAACCGGCTTTGTTGCTTTCGATTGATTCACCTGTCCTGATGACCTTTTTTGAGTTTTGAGAATCTTATTTTTCAAACTATCAGCACAGGTCTAAGCGTTCTACGATCACGAACTTGTTGACGTTCAAGTACGTTTTACAAGACAGCTTTTCTAAGGTATCTCAAACCGATGTCATGTTCACTGACCTATTGCATTCGCCAAGGGGAACCACGGCTTAGCGATCACTAAACACGAACAGGAAGGAAGCTTACAGCTCGTTTTGATGAATCTATGACCGAACAATTTTCCGCTTCATCCGGAGTGCCTTAAGGAAGCTATTAAAGCCCAATCATTTTTCTGCTGTATTTGAACACTGTGCTGTTGCTACTCCTCGGACCAAAACTAGCATATGCTGATGATATAAAATTGTACTATCTCATCAACGACATCGGAGACGTGAACTTCCTATAATGCCTGTTTAGCATCATCGTTACTTGGTGCTAAATCAATTTTCTTTCCCTAAATCGCAGCAAATGTGCAGTTATTTCGTTTTCACGCAAACGGAACACGCTTTCACCTGAGTATTGCCTTGGTGATGTTCCAATTAGTCGTGTCGAACACGTGAAGGTGTTATTCTTGATCAAGAGTTAGATTTTAAGACCCACACTAGATACATCGTCGTAAAAATTACTGGAAAAGTACAAATAAAAAATAAGTGATTCAAGAAATTGAGAAAGTTTTTTACCAACAAGTCCGAATCCAGAAGCGAAATAGTGTGATTTTCAGCATCCCGAGCACTAATAGGCGATATCTTTACCGGCGATCGACTTTTTACAGTGTTTATGGCCTGTTCGAGATGCTGAGTGCTTTTCGACCGACAATTGCTTTTGCAAAGATCTTTTGGAGGCAAATGGAGTATCAAACCGATGAAAAATTTGAAGTACCTGGAAAAACTTATGTGTCCATTTTACCCGACCTTGAGATGACCGTCTTACCCGCCTTGGCAATTTTTGTTTTGGAACGTTTGTTGTTGAAGCCCTTTAACCGAAAATCATTGATTTTTCCCCAGATTTATAGAGAGAAGTCGCATAAACACACCATCATTGAAATCGATTGAAATTTCCGAAAATTGTGGGAGTTATGAACTATTTTCTGAGTAGGAAAATTACATTATATAGCGTACCCTCAAAGTTTTTATTTGTATTGTTTCCTTTTATTAAACCTTGGTTGATGTAAATAAATAAAGGGTCTCGAAAGTGTTGTAACACTTGAGCAAATATATTGTGCCATACATTGTATTTTTTGAAACACTAAAAAAGTCCTTTTTAACTACTTTCCCCTACAAGCTCTTTTTGTACGCTTGATTTTGCAGATTTTTTTTCAAAAAACTTACAGACATACACTACCACGACCTAAAGATCACTTGTTCTAACGTCTATTCTGCCAAACATTCGAATGGACATAAAAATCCTACCTCATAAAGCTCGAGAGTTTTTAAAGCTGCCTTTCGGACAGATATCTTACCCTGCCTTTTTCCAAATGGTGATATATGGAGTTTTATCAATTTTGAACGATAGAGTTATTTAAACAAAAAACTTGTTAAAACGACTAGGAACAGCAATCGAAATTTTTTTCATTAAAATAAATTGCAAACCTTTACTAGCCTATCTTGAATTTGATCGTTCATTTTATTGGAGGTATTGCATATTTATATATTTCAATCACATGTAGAAGTTGAAAATATTTCTATAGCAAACATTGCATTCAATCGTTTATTCTTAAGAGTAAGTTGAAGATTTTTTCATATGTCTTCAACGCAGAAATTTCCAGTTTTTACTGGTTCATCTCCTTGTAGGAATGAAACATACGAGCAAGAATCCTTACGGTCTCTCTCAAGCGGTGGGCAATATCCATTATGGGCAACCCTATGTGTTCGGAATTGATTCTTATTTGGTAAAATTTTGAAACAAGTGTCCTTCAAAATAAAAAAAAAACATCAACAATTGCGAAATCATTTCAAAATTTTTTGGAATGTGATTGATAATCTTGTAGCTATGTGTTCTGTCACCGTCCTCAGCTTAAAAATTTTTCACAACTCTCTATGCCTTATAAATAGAAAATTATCTAAATTCTTTGTTAAAAATTTTGTCACTGTTTGAGTTTTGAAACTTTCTAAAACCTTCCCACAGACTTCTACTTCTGCATCCGCTCTGTACTTGATCAATGAGCAAGGTAAAGCAATATTACTTATGGGAACTGAAATTTCAAAAAGTGACGATAGACTGTTTTTTTAAACTTGAAACTTAACGACGCATATTTTCACATTGAAATGGGGTGTCCGCCTACGGTTTGAAGATCTTTCCAAGGCTACCGTTTGGCTCACAATGTGCACCCGACATTTTTCATATCACTATGGAAAAGCTTTTTATCACTTGCAAGAATGGGGTTTAAATCAAATAAATGAATCAAGTGTAGAACATCCTTAATCTGAGAAAACTTACCAGTGCTGTTAATAAAGGAGTATTATTCAACAACTGATGGTTCAGGAAATTCAAAGACATATCAAAGCCAAGAAGTTTTCTTCAGGAGATGATGAAGTTCATTGGTCAAGGTTAAAATGAGAAGAAAGTCATCGAATAATCACTGATCACACTGACATGAAACTTAGAATAAAAATTCAACCATTCTGTCTAATTTATTTTGTCAGATTTGTAAAAAGTTGAAAATGATGTAAGATTTTGTAGCACAATAAGTTAATCGATTGAAACGGAAAGAGTCATTGAATTTACTAGTTTTATGTAGGTCCCTATTGAGTTGGCAAACTTTTAACCTATATCTTTTGTAATAGTTCATGAACTAACAATCGCTAGAGTAGTTTAATTTAGGAATGAATTGGGTTCAATGATTGACCAAATCGAATTTCTGGAATCGTCCCAAATTTTTTCCCAGCCTGTTTGGCCAATGGCTTTAGATTTGGGTCAAAAAAATCAGTAAACTAATCCCCCAATTTTGTAGGGTTTTGTAGGGTAAGTCGTTTTTCGTTGGGTGACCTTTTCATTACATCAATCACTCCTAGAAAATAATCTAACTAATCAGCTTATTTGGAAGACCTACGAAGGCGGCTGTTTAATCGACCGATGCCCAGCAAAAACTACCATAATGGGCGATGCAACAATCGGCCTATACGTTAGTACTAAAATCGGCCAACGCTTCCTCCGCGACCCATCTTAAAATGCTGAGGCGTAGATGTTTTTCTTTGGTACTTGAGATTGAGGAGATGACAGAACCTGAGCAAGTTAAGATCTTTCTTAAAATTGAATATTTTTTTCATCCAAGTAACCAATGTAACTAAAAAGCAGTTAATTTCGTCAAAACTGGTTCACCTAGCTAAGAGAGAGCAGAGAAGCTCTAAAGCTGTTTTTGAATGGCGTTTTGACAAGGAATTAGTGCTCATGGTTTCTTGGGTGTTATACCTAAGATGTTGGATAGAATATTGCTAGCAAGTTTTCTCAGAGTCACCTTCGAATTCTCGAAAAAAAAAGCAGTATGATTTACAGCATGGTCCAACGTTTCAATCTTTGATACGGTCTTCTTTGAAGAAAACAACATCATGGCAATATTACGCACAGGAAAAGCAAATTGTACAGTGGAAAACGAAGCAAGTTAAATTCTTATATGACTTTCCTATATGACACGATATTCGAATCCCATTGGAATCGCCGTTTCAGTTTGAATTCTAATGGGAAACAGGACATCAATCCAATTGGACTCAATTGGAATGTGTAGTTAACTTCAAGTTCACCATCAGATGGCGCTGTTCATCATCGCTGAAATACTTCACCATACATGAATGTATCTCACTTGCAATGAATGAATTCATTCTCTCACTCTCCACTGTCTCTCAGAAAAAGGAAAAGAGACTGCCGTATCAGGTCACCGCTTTGCTGCCAGCAAGGTCCGTAGCCCATTCACCACGAAACTTTCGCTCAGTCATCGGACGGAGTCGTAAGCGAGCGGAACAGCAGCAGCAGAACAGAGCAGACGAAACCCTTTCTGGACAGTGAACCCCTGGAATTTCACCAATCGGTTACCGCACACACCGCACCACCAATCTTTTCCGGGGAAAACATACCAGAAGTGTACAGTGAATTGAAGAGTTAGTGAGTGAGTGGTGTGTCTGTGTCTATCTACGTCTCTGTGCGTGTGGAGGAGGTTACATGACTTAGCTTTGGCTGGTTGCTGCGTGTCTGCTACCAGGCGGTGTGAGTCTGTGTGTGTTCCTGCTACGTCTGCTGTACGTCGGCAGCTCCAGATAATAAATTCGGTGTGTGACCGACTCCGTCGATTCGTGGTGTCGTCCACCCTCTCCTCCCACCGTCGTCTTGGTTCTGCTGACGCGAGTGGCGATCACGGTGCTGACCGTATTCGTCCGGTGTGTGTGACCACGCGCGTTCCGCCTCCGTCTCTACCGTATTGTGTCGCGCCCATCCGCCTTCGCCACGGCTCGGACAGAATAGTGTCGTTTGAAGATACCGTGACCGAGCGACGAGTGCATACATATGTACCGAGCAGCAGCGCCTAGATTTGCGTGAGGTGTGTTTCGGGTGCTTACGCGAAATAGCACTGCCGCGAGCTCGCCTGCTTGCTTGCTGTACACGGTCCGTTTCGTGTCGAAGCCTTTTGGTGAAATTACTTCTTCACTTATGTAATTTTCACCAGCCAGTGATTACAGTTCGATAGTGTGATTTTTCTGTTTCCCTGGAATCGAGTTAAACTTGGGTGTGAGTCCACAGGGACGACGGATAAAACCCCTTCAGCAGAAGACCTCATAGGTCGGCAGCTCTCCCTTGGACGAAGCAATCTTTTTATGGTTGGGAAGAAAAAAGCCCCTCCGTTAGGCGTGGTGTACCTTCTCCAAGGCATTGTGAAGCAGCCAGTGTATTAGTGTTGGTGTTGATGGCAGCGAAAATATTGAAGCAGAGCTGGGGAGTCAAGTGAAGCCCCATCCGCCATCGGTGATAAGATTTTCTAAAGCCAACTAGCGAGCGAAGCCTATTTTCTCTCGTGCAGGTGCAGCTTTAAGAAGATTGAAAAGCTCATGCTATAGTGCAAGTGTCTCAAGTGTGACTCCCCGAGCATATTCCCACAGAAGTGATTATTCGAAAGTGGATTGTTATAACCGCAATACCCCTCATCCAATACCCAGTTGCCCCCGCACAGCCAGAACAATGGATAAATCCGGCGGCGGAGGAGGAGATCCGCGTGACGCTGGACCGTCATCATCCAGCGCGTCGTCGTCGTCGCCTTCGACATCTTCAACATCGTCGTCGGCCTCCGGCAGCAGCAGCAGTTCGACGGTTCCGCTAGGGTGTGGCACCGGATCCGGTTCCAGCCTAGCAGCAAGTGCAGCAACACCCATCAATGCCATCACTCTGAACGTTACCACCACAACCGGAGGCAGCTTTTCCATTGTCGTCGACGGGGAAAACTCGGTGGAAAACCTCAAGAAAATTATATCGAAAAAGCTGAAAGTTTCCAAGGACCGAATATGTTTGCTGCATCGCGAGAGGTTGGTATCTTCTCACACTTCCCCCTTTCCGTAGAATTCACTAGTAGCTGTAGCTAAGCTTAGCACTTCCTCGATAGCGGTATGTGACGGGCTGACAAATTCACCCATCTTGCTAGAGAGGGGTTTAGGAAAAGGGTTGCCAGCTGCAACCTAAACTACAAGATGGAACTGAATTTTGTTATCATGCCTTGCGAGTCAAATTTAGTATCATTTTGCCCGAAAAAAGGTGGAACAAAGAAAAAAGGAGATGAAAAGTCTCATACGCGAATACTTTAGAATTCACTTGACTTTTGTTCAGAAAATTCCGCAGGCACGCTTTTTACACGTTCGTAGCCAGGCTCATTTATTAATACTACTTAAGGATCTTTTATCATGCTTTTCAACGTGCAAGGTAATAATTATGAAAGAATTTTTTGAATGTGCTATCAAAGCTGCCGAAAAAAGATCCGTGTATTTGACCAAAGGTTTTTTTTTTAATTTCATGGAAAAGTCATATGAAACAAATACCAAACGTGTAATTTTTAAAGTTCAATTTACTATGCCATGTCATTTTCAAGATGAAAAAAAAATTGCAATCCAAAGTCAAAACTAATGTGTTAATCTATGTGTTTGAAAATAACAGTTCGAAGTTTAAAACAAAAACTGTGAGTCAGGTGAAAAATGTTATAAATCTGTGATCTGTGAAATTATAGATTTCTCAAGCAACCAGAATTCTCTTTAAACGGGTTCATAGAAGCTTAATCAGCTCTCGTCAGAGTTCCTAGAGAATTCTTAACCCCAAAGTTTAAGTACTTAAACGAACTTTGAAGTTCGCTCTGGTGTCTGAAAAATGTTATATAGCCATTAAGAGAATATAAAGAAAACAATTGACAGATTGCTCCGACAACTGTGGTGTATGGACTGTGGTTTGCCAGTCTATCACGGCTTATTTCATTGATTTTAATGTTTACTTGATTCTATTGGTTCATTGAGAGCTGCTTATCGCACCAGGATTTTATCCATTGCTCTCTTGATTGGAAGTAAAATCCTCAGCCTCTTGACCATACAAACTCGTTCCCAATCACCGTAGAAAGTTATATTCAAACCTATTTTTTACCGATGAAAAGGATGCAACCGTGTCTGTAAATACTTGCCGCATGATTTTCCCAGCTCGAAATTGTTGCCTTTTGAATCGATCTAGGAGTGCCATGGTTTTCCTGATGAATTTCCTTGAGCGAAGGTTTTTGGATATGATTTTAAATCCGACCTCACCCCGGCAGAACTTTTTTACGCAGACCTGGGTTTTCTTGTGAATATCGTTTGGCAGGTTTCCTGACCTAGCCCAAGCAACCAGAATTCCCTTAAAAAGGTTTCATAGAAGCTAAATCAGCTCTCGTTTCTGTCTGAAGAGGATGCTAATCAGCCCAATATTTGAGTCCTTAAAGCTACTTCGAAGTTTGTTTAGGTGGCTGAAGAGAATGCTATTTAGCTTCTAAAAGAATGTCAAAAAATTTTGCCCGCCGAAAAAAAATCCGGTTGACAGTTTGCTCTGACCACTAGATTACAGATTACCGGTCCATCATGGTCTATCTCATTGATTTTAACTATATTGTTTTGATTACAAAGCCTGCTCACGCCTAGAGAATTGAACTGCTGCTTTCTACCCAAGTATCCTGTTCTGGAACGAATGAGCTCCGTTGAACCACCCTAACACCAGAAAAGGCCCAGTAGCAACATGGCGATGCTGCGCGCATTAACGGCGGTAATGCGCGCCAAAATCATCGGTTTTCCTCGGACACGAAGAGGTTTTTCCGAAGGATCGAGCCACCGTCGATCCTTGACTCGGTTTTTTTTCCCGACCAACCACCAGCGAAGACGGATCACGGTAACAAGCAAGCGGCCCTTGGGGCCAGTGTCAGAGGCCAGAATGGCCAGAGTCAGAGGTCCAAAAGGGACCATAGTTTGTGTTTGTCAGTCTATAATTGTTAGTAGTTTAAGCTATCGAAGTAAAATACAGTCCACTTAAGTTTGTAATGTTTTTAAGAATGAGTGCGTTATTAATTCATCAAAGAAAATCTGATGCTATCGATTCTGCCATCAGGGGCGATCCTGAACATGGTCCTTCGAGCCGGATTATTATCAGCGGATAGCATCAGAAGGCATGAACGGTACGGTATGTATGAGTGTATGAGCGTGTGTGAAATAAGTGCTAACCAATTCAACCGTTGTTCGATAAATCGTATGTCCACTCTATGTTCGAATCAAGTCGTATGTAAGAGTCATCCCAAATTTACAAATTTCATGTATCAAGCGTATGTGAGTCAGAATCTATCCCAAACCCAAAGAAAATGGTTTGCTAACGTTTACAGATCACTTTAATTCATTCAGCTGTTAGTCTACAGTTTGAGAGTGATTTAAACCTTCAAGGATGGAAGTGAAGTCCTATTTCGAAAAAAATGCTTCTACAAGTCATCAAAATTTGTGTGCAACAATTAATGCATATATCAACTGCGAACGACAATGCAATTCCCTACCGTGTTATCCACTTTCGCCAAACAAAAACTTTCAAGACTTACTTGGAAATCAGCATCTTCTGAACATTCATTATCACGTTAGTGCTGATAGCATGAAAAACTTTATTGTTTTGTGAATGTCTATCACATTTTGTTCGTTACAATTCATTCGGATCGTGTGTTTTAAATCAACTCGGAACGGCTGGAACATATCAGGAAAAACGTCAACTCTCTAATTGCACCACAAGTTGCTATAAAGTACAGCCACTGAATACACCATAGTAAATCCATCTATTGTTGTCCACGTTCATATGTTTGCTTTCATTCGCCCGCAAAAATTGTATGTCCTCAAAATGTGTTTTTTTAAAACTGGCGTTGTGCAAATCTTCAAATTCATGTGCTAAAGGTTGTATTTTTCATTTCACACTTAATTACCAAGTCTATGCCGCAAATTCACTCTAAGCAATACTGAACATTCGGTCGAATCTTTCGTCATCCACAGTCTTTAACTAAAATGGTCAGTCAGAATCCATCTCCATGATATAAAAACAAGGAACAGAATGGAAAAGGGTTAACGGAGAAATGTCATACAAATACAAAAAAACGAGTTGTGTGTTGAAAAGTTGTTGTAAATTAGTTTAACTGTGAATTTGCAAAAAAAAAAAAAAACAAACCAGTAAAACTCGTCAAGGATCCTCAATAAAGTTTGTGGCTATTCAAGTATTTCTGGGAAAAGAGTTTCGTGTTTTGCATTATCTCGTTGTGTTCTGTTGTTCATTAGAAACTGCATAAATAGAAGCAGAAGCAAAACATGAAGAATTGCACTATTATTTTCAGTGTAGTGATGGATGAAGAAGAACGCAAAAGGCTTTGCTCAGAAGATGACCAGACGATACGCTTTCATGTATCACAAATCACAACTACCCTAGATTGCAGTTTGAAGATCGGTGAGCAAACGATTTTTTTGTTTGATAGTCATGAGGCTCTCAGGTAAATTTCGCGACGAAATTGAATTAATTGACATGCACATTAACATCACAATGTAGCATGTATTTCTATTTCAAGTAAATGGTTAGGTTTATGACACCTTTATTCATGCAATCTTTGTTCTAATCAATGACATGTTCTACTAAGGTGAGAGTTTGATTGAAAGGTGTTAAAGGCGGTAAATGTTGAAGAAGGTAATAAGATTGATTTGATTTAACTTTGCCAAAACCTAAACAAAAAACATGCAACTTTTTCAATCGTTTCATGCACAGAAGAGTCGATTGTTAGAGGAAATCACGGAATTCGATCGGTTCATATCATTCGGATTCATTGTCGGAGTTTTCAATGAAAGTAACTTGGTAGCTATTGGAATGATGTCCTACATAACTCGGCCAAATTTCAGCATATTAATTATTCAACCTCGGGATGATCTCGGATTTGTTCAAAGTCCAATGCGGTATTTTATTCACAGTTTATACATTTCGTCGATAACAGTTTGTTAAAAACATACTGCTGTCGGAACAACTCAAATCAAGCTTGAGTCACTGGAGAGCAATGATTGAAGTCGGATTTTATGTTGGGACAAAATTGAAACTACGTCAGTCGGTAATTTGTCAGCTTATTTTTTCTCTGAGAAACGGTCAGCAAATCATTCAGACAATGTCAGAACACCATTTAGTATAGAGGGGCCTGAGCACAGCGAATCAGGTTCGCCTCGAAAATGTCAGCAAATCATTCAGTTTTTTTGTGAATCAATTGGATTCATATTGGGTATCAGGCGGCAAACCATTCAGATTTTTCAGGAAACAGTTGGGTTCAAATCGGTATAAAAATCATTCGGAGACATAGTCAGTCAGTCATTCGGAAATCGGTCAGCAAATCGTTCAGATATACACTTTTACAAAAAATACACTTTTACAAATCATAAAGGGAACCAAGCGGGGTTCCATTCGGTTGTCATTCAGGCCGACATCATTCGGTCAGCAATTCGGTTCGGTATTATCCACATTTATGTTCGGAGTAGGCGTTGGAATTCGTTTTTCGGTTAACCTGATCGCGGGATCAGGACATTTATGTGACGGTTTTTTTTCTGCTGTGTCTTCTCTGTTGCAATCGGGCATGGCAATACCAGGGCTTTCCAGGCGCCTCCGAACACACAAATTACTTCCGGAAGTTTTTTGTGCAGTCACTCCGCCATCAGGAGTTTTCGGGAATCTTTGAGATTCAAATATTTGGTTATATTCGGTTCGGTACACTTCAGAGTTGCGTTGGATTTCGGTTTTCGGATAGTCTGATCGACGGGATCAGGACTAGCATTTGGCGGTTTTTCATCAAGCATCATCCTGGATAAAGTACCAGGACTCTCTAACGCAACTCTGCAACACACATACCCTTACACACACACACTCACACACATCAATCGGAATGAAGCTATCGGAGTATGAGTCAGTGATGAAACGGTTTGACTATATTGGTGAGAAGTCACTTGGGATTCCCAAGTTGGGAATGTGTCAGATTTTTCGGAGTCGGATTTTTGTCTGTGAAACTTTTTCAGAAAGCAAGCCGGAAACTCATTCAGAAACACGTTCAGAAAAACATTCGGAAAATCATTCAGAAAACTGGTCAGAAAAACAGTCTGAAAGTATTGTTGGGAAATAATTCAGAATTGGTTGTCGGACAAACATTGAGAGCAAAGTTGGAAAATTGTCAGAATTGAGTCAGTAATGAAATGTATGTTTGAGTCAGTATTTTATGTGTTTGTATTTTGGTCTGCTATGTGTCGGAAGAGCTTGGGAACTTGATTGTTCGGCTTATGTCAGTTTTTTGAAAGTCAGAGAGCTTGGAAAGCTCAGAGTTTGAACAGTCAGAAAGGCATTCGGAATCAAGTCAGAGCATGAGTTGGAATCACAACGCTGGTCGTGGCAAAGGCCAGCGCACGCTCAGAGAGGTTAAGTATTCTGAAATATCAGACAAAATTTGAAGAGTGATACTTCCTTTCCCAAGCTATCAGGCACCTACCAAGAATACTATCGGACGAAGGCGGACAACCAGAGAGGTTGCAAACAAAAAGGGCAATAGGCAACGGCATAGGCGAGGTCGAAAGCAATGTGGGTCAACGGCGGGCGGCACATCATAGCAACGAGCGCAGGTCATCGGTGTGATCGAAGCCAAAACGAGGGTCGAAGTACATCATCAGCGGTTGGCCCAACAAGGAAGGTGTTGAAATGCATCCGTTCCGTCACCTTTCAAGGCGGGCGGCATGTTCTGGAACGAATGAGCTCCGTTGAACCACCCTAACACCAGAAAAGGCCCAGTAGCAACATGGCGATGCTGCGCGCATTAACGGCGGTAATGCGCGCCAAAATCATCGGTTTTCCTCGGACACGAAGAGGTTTTTCCGAAGGATCGAGCCACCGTCGATCCTTGACTCGGTTTTTTTTCCCGACCAACCACCAGCGAAGACGGATCACGGTAACAAGCAAGCGGCCCTTGGGGCCAGTGTCAGAGGCCAGAATGGCCAGAGTCAGAGGTCCAAAAGGAACCATAGTTTGTATTTGTCGGTCTATAATTGTTAGTAGTTTAAGCTATCGAAGTAAAATACAGTCCACTTAAGTTTGTAATGTTTTTAAGAATGAGTGCGTTATTAATTCATCAAAGAAAATCTGATGCTATCGATTCTGCCATCAGGGGCGATCCTGAACATATCCATAAGCACTAAAACATAGCCCTTAATCAACACTATATTCCCATATATAACTCTGTATTAATGCTTGTTTTGCACTATATGCGTATATAATGCAGATTTAATGCTAAAAAGGCGAAATAGCGAGCTGATTAAATGCTAAAGCAACATAGCCTTTATTAAGCATTACAAATGCTGAATTAGAGCACCATCAAAACGGCATTTTTCGCAAGCCGTATAAAAGCATTAACAGTGCATACTTAGAACACCTTTTGTTTATTTAATTATTATTTTTAGAATAATTAAAATGAACAAAAATTTAAAACAATAACTATTATCTACAACATCAATCAACCTGCTGAATGAAGGATTATGCCTGCTTAATGAATTCTTCTATGAAATAAGTGTGGTATCTTGATATAAATCGTCTTTGCGCTCCCACCATACAGACCATGCAGAAAATATATGAGAGCCCAACCCAACCGACGATGTTTAGCAATCGATAGCACAACTGACCTTTGCAGAGTGTAGCAAGCAATCAAGTCAGTTGTGCGGCAGTCTGGATTTGGATCTTAATAAAGTCTAGACCCGGGACTCCACAATAAGAAGTGATTATAATTGAATTATGGATTACATTTGATGAGTCTCGAACCGAGGTACCCGCAGCAGCCTTTATCTTTCCTTGCGCCTTTACCTTTTCGAACACTATTGATGCTGATAAGATGGATGAAAAAACCCGTGCTTCAAGTACTGTTCGGATCACACCACTCTTAATGCTTGTTAACTGTATATAGTAGCTCTATATGTGCATATAGTGCTATCATTAGTGCTAATTTTCTTTATTGCTTCTATGCATTAATAATGCTTATATAAAACTAAAAAGCTTAATGAATGTTGATATAATGCCAACTTGCATTAGAAATGTTGATTTCCTGCTAACTTGCATTAGAAATGTTTATTTAATGCTTATTAAGGGTTTTGGCTTAATGCTTATGGTTACTTGGGTAAGTTGCTATGAAACTCACCAGCTGCTCGACCAATCCCGAAATATTTCATTGCCACTGTAATAGTTAGTATTTAAAATAAATGATATTTAAAGTTATTGAATGGGTTGGTCAAAAGTTTGTACCTAATTTCGTTTAAAGGACTTTAATATCAGTACAGATATAAACAAAACAAATAACATGACAAGACATTAAATAACAAACATTTTCGACATGTCGCTTAGAATTCCCAAATAGGTTCCTTAAAACACCTATCTTAACAGTGCGCTAGAAAGTGTTAAACGAACGTTATCGACCTTCTTGAAAGAAGTTGTATTAAAAGCACTTAGAAGTTCCGTTATGGATAATTTAAACTTTTAAAAGGCGATGGAAGTTCCTGAGTAACAAGACAAGAGTCATATGAAGCTCCCGTCAGATATTTTATTCAGCCAAATGTGAACTTCGGAGTTCCATCTTTAAGTAAACACGCGACTTTTGGTTGCTTGGGAGCACAGTAGTTCCTCCATGCTCTGTACAGTTAATTTCCTCCTCCTAGTGGTAAAGTTTCACAAACAGGATTGTTTTTCTTTAAATATTGATTGTATTGTAAAAATATCGAAAAAATTCCTTTTCTTTGTTCTTCGTTTTATGACGTAGGAAAAAAAATTTACAGCTGTTGTCAGAACTATTTGGAAAATCGCTTGAAATTATCCTAGTCCTTGTCCTTGTTTTAGTCCTAGTCCTTGTCCTAGTCCTTGTCCTAGTCCTTGTCCTAGTCCTTGTCCTAGTCCTTGTCCTAGTCCTTGTCCTAGTCCTTGTCCTAGTCCTTGTCCTAGTCCTTGTCCTAGTCCTTGTCCTAGTCCTTGTCCTAGTCCTTGTCCTAGTCCTTGTCCTAGTCCTTGTCCTAGTCCTTGTCCTAGTCCTTGTCCTAGTCCTTGTCCTAGTCCTTGTCCTAGTCCTTGTCCTAGTCCTTGTCCTAGTCCTTGTCCTAGTCCTTGTCCTAGTCCTTGTCCTAGTCCTTGTCCTAGTCCTTGTCCTAGTCCTTGTCCTAGTCCTTGTCCTAGTCCTTGTCCTAGTCCTTGTCCTAGTCCTTGTCCTAGTCCTTGTCCTAGTCCTTGTCCTAGTCCTTGTCCTAGTCCTTGTCCTAGTCCTTGTCCTAGTCCTTGTCCTAGTCCTTGTCCTAGTCCTTGTCCTAGTCCTTGTCCTAGTCCTTGTCCTAGTCCTTGTCCTAGTCCTTCTCCTAGTCCTTGTCCTAGTCCTTGTCCTAGTCCTTGTCCTAGTCCTTGTCCTTGTCCTAGTCCTTGTCCTAGTCCTTGTCCTAGTCCTTGTCCTAGTCCTTGTCCTAGTCCTTGTCCTAGTCCTTGTCCTAGTCCTTGTCCTAGTCCTTGTCCTAGTCCTTGTCCTAGTCCTTGTCCTAGTCCTTGTCCTAGTCCTTGTCCTAGTCCTAGTCCTTGTCCTAGTCCTTGTCCTTGTCCTTGTCCTTGTCCTAGTCCTTGTCCTAGTCCTTGTCCTAGTCCTTGTCCTTGTCCTAGTCCTTGTCCTAGTCCTTGTCCTAGTCCTTGTCCTAGTCCTTGTCCTAGTCCTTGTCCTAGTCCTTGTCCTAGTCCTTGTCCTAGTCCTTGTCCTAGTCCTTGTCCTAGTCCTTGTCCTAGTCCTTGTCCTAGTCCTTGTCCTAGTCCTTGTCCTAGTCCTTGTCCTAGTCCTTGTCCTAGTCCTTGTCCTAGTCCTTGTCCTAGTCCTTGTCCTAGTCCTTGTCCTAGTCCTTGTCCTAGTCCTTGTCCTAGTCCTTGTCCTAGTCCTTGTCCTAGTCCTTGTCCTAGTCCTTGTCCTAGTCCTTGTCCTAGTCCTTGTCCTAGTCCTTGTCCTAGTCCTTGTCCTAGTCCTTGTCCTAGTCCTTGTCCTAGTCCTTGTCCTAGTCCTTGTCCTAGTCCTTGTCCTTGTCCTTGTCCTAGTCCTTGTCCTAGTCCTTGTCCTAGTCCTTGTCCTAGTCCTTGTCCTAGTCCTTGTCCTAGTCCTTGTCCTAGTCCTTGTCCTAGTCCTTGTCCTAGTCCTTGTCCTAGTCCTTGTCCTAGTCCTTGTCCTAATCCTTGTCCTAGTCCTTGTCCTAGTCCTTGTCCTAGTCCTTGTCCTAGTCCTTGTCCTAGTCCTTGTCCTAGTCCTTGTCCTAGTCCTTGTCCTAGTCCTTGTCCTAGTCCTTGTCCTAGTCCTTGTCCTAGTCCTTGTCCTAGTCCTTGTCCTAGTCCTTGTCCTAGTCCTTGTCCTTGTCCTAGTCCTTGTCCTAGTCCTTGTCCTAGTCCTTGTTCTGGTCCTAGTCCTTGTCCTTGTCCTAGTCTTTGTCCTAGTCTTTGTCCTAGTCCTTGTCCTAGTCCTTGTCCTTGTCCTTGTCCTAGTCCTTGTCCTAGTCCTTGTCCTAGTCCTTGTCATAGTCTTTGTCCTAGTCCTTGTCCTAGTCCTAGTCCTAGTCCTTGTCCTAGTCCTTGTCCTTGTCCTAGTCCTTGTCCTAGTCCTTGTCCTAGTCCTTGTTCTGGTCCTAGTCCTTGTCCTTGTCCTAGTCTTTGTCCTAGTCTTTGTCCTAGTCCTTGTCCTAGTCCTTGTCCTTGTCCTTGTCCTAGTCCTTGTCCTAGTCCTTGTCCTAGTCCTTGTCATAGTCTTTGTCCTAGTCCTTGTCCTAGTCCTAGTCCTAGTCCTTGTCCTAGTCATTGTCTTGTCCTAGCCCTTGTCTTAGTCATTTGCCTAGTCCTTGTCCTTGTTGAATTCTTGCCTTGGCTCGAGTTCTAGTCCTTGTCAAAAATGTTGTCCTTGTCCTTCTCCAAGTCCTTATCCTTGTCTTTGTCGTTGCCCAAGTCCAAGTTCTTGTCCTAGTCCAAGCCCTTTTCCTGGTATTTGTTCTAGCTCTTGCCCTAATCTTTGCCTAAGTCGCCGTCTTCTGACAACATCTGGATGTGGCCCAGTAACCATATGTATATGAGGACTGTATCGAAAACTCTTTAGCAACATCTTTCTGAGAATAAAAATGAAATAAGTTTATTTTTTATTTTAATTTTTCCTATTCGGTTCATGGTCAATATCATGGTGAACATAAGTCAAAACATTATTTTCTTAAGAATTATCGCACTTTTCATGAAATTCCTTCCATCAGGTTCTGCACAGTAGTTTTTGTACATTCTCTGGATGCTGCCATCCATTATTTACTCGAATTCTTTCATGCTTTGAGAAACTGTCCCCTCCTTTCTAAAGATCCCCTTCACAATCGCCCAATATCGGTCATTCGGTCGGAGATCTGGACAGCATGGTAGATTGATGATTCTCTCGACGAATAGAATCTTTAAGGGTGTCCACAATGAAATTGCCACACACAAAATTGATTCGCAAAAATCGTGTTTTCATCCGATTGCCATCAATTTTTCAGGGATTGAAAAAACTATTAAAATTCATTTAACCATTTTACTTATAGTCCATACGCAAATGCCCGCACCTTTGCCTTAACCCCGGCCATAAGATTCTGCACAATCTGTGAATCAACCGTTTTTTGCATGTGAACCCATACTTACTTGAGTTCCTCGGCTGTCTTTATTACCTTAGGTCGTTTAAGATGATGCTGCTTCATAATCGTCCAGTACTTCTCGATGGGGCGGAGCTTCGGAATGTTGGGAGGGTTGAACATTTTAAGCACGAAATTGACCATATTGTCCGCATACCACTTCAGCACGTCCTTAGAGTAGTGACATGAGGTAAAATGTGGCCAGAAGATTGTTTGGGCATTGTGGTCCTTCAAAAGAGGAAGCAGCCGCTTCTGGAGGCACTCTTTCATGTAAATAAACCTGTCCGTTCAACGTGTCCTGGGTCACGAAAGGTGCACTCCGCTTCCCGCACGTGCAGATGGCTTACCAAACCAGTAATTTATTTGCAAATTTGGACATCTTCTGAGTGCGGATGTGCTTATCCTTATCCTTGGCCGTGAAAAACAGGTTGCCTGAGATCTGTTTGAAGTCGGGTTTCACATATGTTTTGTCGTCCATGATGCAGCATTCAACTTTCGTCAGCACGTTGAGGTACAACTTGCTGGCACGAGTTTTGGTGGACTTGTTCTGCTTCTTGTCGCGATTATTGACCTTTTGTTCCTTGAACGTTCGAAGCCCAACCTTAGTTTTGGCCTTCTGAACAAAACTTCGGCTTAGGTGCAGCTTCTTTGCCACATTCCGAATGGAGGCGTCCGGGTTTCGGTTTGAGGCCCCTTTACACTGTTGTGATTTTTAGTGTTGTACGGAATACTTTTTCCTTCACTTCTGGGCTTCCGATCAGTGGTCAATCGTTTCTCGAACCGCTTAATCACTCACGACACCGTGGAATTCGCGATTCCCTATGTTTTCGCGATGGAACGATGCGAGAGATCCTTGTTCTCGTGATGAATGCGCAAGATTTTATCACGCACGAGCTGTTATTTCGGCTCCATTTCTGCGAGTTTTGATCACAGGACTTTAAAACTTGCAGGATGTAAACAATGCACTATGAACTAAATCCACCCAAATTATCATTAAATCCTACCCAACGGTTAAAAATTTAGATCAATTTCATCGTGGACACCCTTTACTTTTAAAGCACGTAAAAAAACTTTTACTTGCATGCACACAGAAAAAATTCACCCATTGTTGAGTAAACTGGTTTTAAAAGTTGCTTTTGACATTTCGATACAGTACTTATTGCTAGTTGTTTTCCGAAGGTCACAAATCAAAAATATTAGAGAGAAACGAACATTATTTTGCTTCTCTATCCCGAAAATTAAAAAAAAAAAAAATTAAATGAGTCAACAACCAATTGTCAAAAAACTCCTGTAGCATTTTTTTTCCGAGACTGGCAACCCTGAATCGTTTTAAGAAAGAGAGTAAAACAATTGCCTCACTCGCACTCGCTCACCGCATGAACAACTCCAAAACCCATGCAGCCAAGCGACGACGGACTCTCACGCGATACTTTCTACCGCGAGGGCGATGGAGTTTCGTTGTTTCGTTACCGTGTCGCCGCTGTATGCCGTCACTGCGGCCGCCAGGCAGCCGTAGAGTTTCCTGTATATCGCTTTCGAGTTGTTTACACGTTGCATATGTATGTGCGCTCGTCTGCCTGTACAAATAGCGGCGGCGGCGGCGGCAGCGACGACAACGTTCGAAGGTGATGATGATCATGCAATATATGGATGATTTTTTTTTTCTCGAGGTTTTCGGTAGTGTTGCTTCTGCATGTTGGCTAACAACCCACCACAAACTTTACGCCTTCGATGATGACGGCAGTCTTCACAGGCTTTTTTGTTGTTTTTTGAAGCCTCCGCGCCGACCGAAAAAAAACTGTCTTCCTATTCCGCAATCGAGTAGGCCACATCGCCGTCGAAAAGTGAAATACAACCGGGTGCTGTTCAGCCAGCCCGCTGCAGCAACCAGAGTAGGCTATGGCACTTTACCATGAACCACACACCCATTCGACACATTCAGCGACGACAGCAGAATGATTCGTTCGGAAAAGCACCGATTACTGCGTTGCTGCCATTTTGTTTCGTTCGACCGAAAGTGCCCTGGAGCTGGGGCACAGGCTTTTCTGCTTCTGCTGCTGATTCTGTTGCTGGCTGAGACTCGATTCGACTCACCTGACTTGATGTGAGTGACGTGTATAAGCGATGCCGACGTCACCGGTTTCCCCCTGCTGGTGTATTGACTGTAGGAGGCAAAACCAATAAATAGGTCCCCAGGGATCCGGTGGACATTCCTCGTTCGCTCGCTCGCAATTGTCCAGAGGGAAATTATGTGTCGATGTTAAGACGTCGGCTGTGTTACGAAGACGATTGCTGTGCTGTTGTTGTAAACAACAGCTCGCACTCGCCAAAGTCTTACGGAAGACCCACGCTGCACCATCATCGTTGGCGTGTTTTGGGTTTGCGTGTGGTAAACGATAGCGGCGCAGCAAAACAATACAACAGGGCGTTCGCTATTTTCGGGTTCGTGGGGAGTCTCGCGTTTGTGTTTGAATGGGGCCGCCTACTTGGATGTATCTCCGATTGTTAAAAAACAATTCATCTCCCAGCGTTTTCCGACAAAGACTCAATTCACCAGGAGATTCCACTGGGAAAATACTCTCAACAAAAAAACTACCTCAAACCATCAATGAAAATTTCCTTACAATGCCCAAAATTAGCGTGTCCCGGGTTTGTGCGTGCTTGCGAGTGCTTAATATTGATGGTCACTCGATTGGCTAGGTAACCGAATCGAACTATATTTGGACCGGGTGATCTCGTACATTCGAACAACCCGATTATTATTGAAAAACATTCACTCACTCACTCACTCACTACGCTTGATGGCGGCAACCAAAACGATCGGATGCCGATCTTGATGATGATGACATTCGATCGGTAGCCGAACGCCAAGTAAACTACTTCTCTTACAATACAAACGTGCGTGAACAAAGGTGTTTTCCTTTTTGGCAGGCGTTAATTGTCATTGTTTCGCGATTGCTCTTGTTTTTACTGGCTACTTACTAAGGTACAGCTCACCTTGTTGTCGTTGTTTTCTCAATTCGGAACGTTCGCTGTGCTTGAGCTGAGTAATTCGGTATAACAATAAAATGGCGCTGCTGTTTACTTGCCACTTTTTTTTTTTGCTTTACAATATGGTCTGGTGTACACAAAGCAGAAAACCGTCTCTTGATGGGCGACAATGTAAACACACGAAAAAAAAATTAACCACCTCGAGGTCAATGTGTTGCAAAAATATTTGCTGAAGCAAGCTTTTTTTAATGCCACCATTGCTTTCACTACATGCTATCTTCTAAGTTTTCAACGAAATTCTCAGATTATTTTCATTCTGAAATCTGAACTCCGATTTTATTTTTTCTTACGAATCGAAATGCTGCATTTGGATTCTCAGTTAGAGTTTCTCATTCTAGTTCTTTGATCTGAATTCTGATTTTTTTGTTGTGCTTTTGAATTTTTATATCTTAAATATTTTTCGAATTTTGGTTCTCAATTTCGAGTTCTGACAGCAGATTTTTGCTTATGAACTCTTATTATAGTTCAAAAAAAAAAAGAGCAAACCATACACTTCTATAGTAAAATGAGTGATTTACTTTGAGTGTTTAAGTTTTGATAAATAAATATCAGTTTCTCCTTTTGTACTCTACGAACCACACGCGTTTCTATTTGGACCTTGGTGACCTTGGATGATGTACAGATTATATTGATAAATTTGAAACGGAAAACCGGGTAAATCGTCTAATTATTTCTTATTCTCAAATTCTGCAAGTTAATTGCATAAAAGAAACTAAGAAACTAATAAAGTGTCTAAAAAAAGAGATATTTATGAACAAAATACTAGATTTTAATTCTTTAAATTGCTTCGAGTTCCACCGAGTTCCACGCTAGTTTTATATGGTAATGATTCCTCTTAACACCAAAAATAAAATCCACATTGGCTGATGGTGCGAAAATTTGCGCAATTTGATAAGCTTTTCTTTGAAAATCGTTAATATATTACACTAAATGCTTTCTACAGCGCTTCAGCAATTTCAGAACACATCATAATGTACTAAACAATTGCAGATTTTAACTTTTTCAACTTTGTTTCGAAGACCGAAAATGGGTTTGTCTTACCTGCAACGTTTCAGATTTAAAAAACTGTTTTTTCAAGGTTTTTTTTTTTAATTTCATTGTTACTCCTTAGAATGAAATTGTAGAACTTTGGCTTGTTCAGCAAAGTTATGTATTTTGTTACGATAAACTCTTAAATGCTTAACAAGCAAGTTAGCTTTTTTATCTTGCTATTGGTGGACCCTCGATTCTATATTTTATTTCAAAGTATGCGCCTTGTAAAACTATGCAATGTTGTCGAAGATACCAAAAGTGTTTCTTTTCATCCTTGGGCGCTATTAATTTTGTTCCGCTAGATTGATTGGAGATGTATTGGAGCCTGATTCTCGGGCAGGCGAGTAGTTTTTTTTCACTTATTTTAAATTGTTCATGATGGTAGATTGTGCTTGTTGTGGACGTGATGAAATCGCAAATGGAGGAATTTTTAAATAAGGTAGTGGAAATAAAAAAAAACACGTTTTAAAACGATAATTAATTCCGATTTAATTTTAATTGTGTTTGATTGTGATTGGGCCTCAAATTGATTTTGAAACGAAGTTTGTTTGTGCTTTAAAGATTACATTATGTTTTTTTTTAATTTATTATTTAATGCAGTGTCATCCTTAAGCTAAAACGTGCAATTATGATCAAAAATATCTGCTTTAAAAAGATCTTGATTAAAATTATTGAGTGTTCAACTAATTGGCATGATTTCCAACCGGTTCACCATACTTAATTCTTATGTAGAACAATTCACATCGATAAACGATTGTGAATAAGGGCAGGGCTGCCTTGGTACTACCTTTTTAAAATATTCCTTGATCATAAATCCATTTTTGGAATCTTGTCATTTTTACTCAGGCAATCTGGGTTTGCCCGGATATTAGATAAAATTTGACAAAAGTCATGTCCGACCCGGAAGCCTGGAAAAAAAATATTTTTTTTTTTAAACATATAATTTTTGCATCCTAGACGAAATTTTTTCAGCAAGTTGTCAAAAATAATCATGAGGTATGATGAAAGCCTAAAAACGATATGAAAACTGCAGATAAGTTATGACGAAAAAAAATTTTTTTTTCTTGATTTGTGTTCAGTAATTCCTGGGGTTGGTCGACAATTTTGAAATCAAATGACCGGATTTTGCCAGGTTTTTAAATAAAATAGCCCGGAATTGTCCGGCCCGGATACGTGCTGAGAAAAATCTGGTAACCTTATTTAGTACGATTATTCCTTCTGTTATAAGCGTGTTTATATCAAATCTGTAATTTCACAGAATTATGAGCGGATTTTCATCACAGAATCCGTGTCACAGAACACAGAATTTCGAGAACATTCACAGATTTCACAGATTTTTTTAATCTTAAACGTGTTTTCAAAATTTTTATTTTTGATGTCAATATACACTGCCGGCCAAAAGTTTGGGATCACCCACTAAAAAACATGCAAATTTTGATCGTTCATATCTCAGCCGTCTTAGGACATATTGAAAATCTTCTGATCTCATTTGATAGATAATGAGCAATAGCTATCTCGGAGGTATTTTGTCCAAATATAATGTTTTAGTTTTGAACTTAAAACTTAACCTAAAGTTATAACATTTTCAAACAATCGCACTCAATATTCAAAGCCGATCATCTCGGGATAGGGTGGACCAAATCTCAAAATTTGAGTGGCATTAGAATTCCTGTTCTTTACTTCTCAAAACACAATCAAAAAAATTTGAGAAAAAATTCAAGAATGTATTTTTAATTAATAAAATAGACACTTGAGTTATCGTCCAAAAGTTTGGGATCACCTCTTTGTATGGTGAGTTTGGGATCATTCTTATAAAAACATGCAAATTTGTTTTATTCATATCTTTCTCATCTAACATCGTATTGCAGAGCTGAAGGGTTCATTTGGAAGCTTAAGATATGTTGTTTTTTAATAAATTCATTCAAAAATTATATTTTGAAGTGATAACCATAAAAAAATCACCTGAAATTAATTGTTTTTTTGAAAGTTCTCAGATTTTTTTTATAGTTCTCACCTTAAAATATAATTTTTGAATGAATTTTTTAAAAAACAACAATTCCTAAGCTTCCAAATGAACCCTTCAGCTCTGCAATGCGATGTTAGATGAGAAAGATATGAATAAAACAAATTTGCATGTTTTTATAAGAATGATCCCAAACTCACCATACAAAGAGGTGATCCCAAACTTTTGGACGATAACTCGAGTGTCTATTTTATTAATTAAAAATACATTCTTGAATTTTTTCTCAAATTTTTTTGATTGTGTTTTGAGAAGTAAAGAACAGGAATTCTAATGCCACTCAAATTTTGAGATTTGGTCCACCCTATCCCGAGATGATCGGCTTTGAATATTGAGTGCGACTTTTTGAAAATGTTATAACTTTAGGTTAAGTTTTAAGTTCAAAACTAAAACATTATATTTGGGCAAAATACCTCCGAGATAGCTATTGCTCATTATCTTTCAAATGAGATCAGAAGATTTTCAATATGTCCTAAGACGGCTGAGATATGAACGATCAAAATTTGCATGTTTTTTAGTGGGTGATCCCAAACTTTTGGCCGGCAGTGTAAATTTTAGATTTCTAAGTTAAGATTGGAAGAATATGATGAGATTAGTAAAGTTAATTGATTTTGCTCAAGTAAAATGTCAAAAAGACCCAATTTTTCGTGGACATTCAATAAAATTTAAGGAAAAAGTGTCACAGAAAACCATCACAGAATTTTAAGGTAAAATCACAGAAACTCAGAATTTTTTTTCGCCAAAACACAGAATTTTTTTTCGGCAACCTTGGTTTATATCCTCGTTGTTTCGTACGTATACGTAGTTTAATATTTGCTAGTTTGGGGAACAGCTCAAGACCATCTTTGTAAAACGCCAGAAAGTTCACTATTGCAATGTGTTGATTTGTTTCAATGCATAATGCTAGGGCTGGCAAATAGAAATTTGCTGCAGCATTTTTGCAGCACTTTGTTAACGTTTATGATAAAAATTCGTGCCAGTACAAAACAAAATCAACAAAGCTATTGTTAGTAAATGAGGCATTGTCAATATGGTGAAATTTGTAAACCTGTGCAATGCAAAACTCTCTTAAAATTAAAAAAAAGTTTTAATAATAATTTGATACCTGCACACTAGTCGGTAATTTAATCAGACCAAATCGACATTCAAGTGCTTTTTTTCTGTTTTCCAGCCCTGAGTATAATGCTAGTTTTTTTTTAAAGCGTAACCAATGTTCATTACAAAGAAGTTGAAGTTTTGACATTGGTGTTTGCGAAAATTAATTGGTCTTTGAACTACGGAAAGGTTTCAATCTTGGTTTAAGAAAAAATCCATAATAACGATGCAAAATGTTCAATATATGGCGCAAAAACGCTCATCCGCTAATCACTACCTAATTAATTCATTTGCAGTCTTATGGGGGAGAGGGGGTAGATGGAGATTTACTAGCTGATCCGATGTGCTTTGCAACACCTTTAAAAATCATTGCAATTTTAATCAATTCGTCAAATTCAAATATCCAAATTGTCAATTAAAATGGAAGCTACAGCTTCGACCTGCAATACTTAGAAGATAAATTCTAATTTTTTTGAATGATTCTTTTTTCTGTTTTGAAAACCTTATTCAACATTTATTTTTTTAGCTTTATTTGCATTCTTCATTTTCAAGTTATGTGAAAAAATGTTACAATCCATCTTAGATTCATTTCTCGTTTTTAAATATTAATGATTTCATTCCAATCTTGGCTTACTTGCTCCCCTCTTCCTATCTCCCTCTAGAAGGAAGAGGGGGGGGAGGGGCGGTATTTCAAATCAACAAATACTTTCTATGCAAAAATTGAGACTAAGACTAAGAGATGAGGACTCTTAATATAAGAGAGAAATTCTACAATAATATGAGAGGATTTCTAAAACATCAACTCATCTAATTATGTCAACACTCGTTTCATACCAATTTTGATGAAAATCACTCAGAAATGTTTCGATAACTGTGATGCTTAATGTTGGTTGTACATGAGAGGAGACACCCTTTGCCAAAAATGAGGGGGTATCTTTATAATAATATATCCATAAAACAAAAAATGAAATTATTTAAAAACTTTATGAAAAACACTCACAAATTTCTAGCAAAATGTTTATATAACATGAGGGTTCTCATTAATCAAAATGGGAAGAATTTTTCAATACAACATATTATTTTACTTCAGCAAAACTTGCAAATCAATAAATCATCTTATGAAGAAACAAACAGATAATACTTTAAATACTTTCATGACATTAAAAACTTCACTTAAATTAACTGTTCTAAAAAAAAATATTTTTTTTTGCTGGTTGATGGAAAAAAATACAAAAATCAATGAACAAGTAAGGAACACCGGAGAAAGTGCAAACGGATTTCATCGAGGTTCATCTTCAAAAACTATCAGTTATCGTTCGTTGCGGCACTAAAATAGTTCTCAACAAATTCCCGTTGAGATGTTGGAAAATAGAAACGGCACTATCGTGAACAAAAAAATTGCAAACGTTATATTTTCTCCAAACTAGTTCGTAGGTGCGTCGGTATAGAAGCTTTAAAATGAATTTAATAGGTACATGATCTGGTTTGTTTTATTGACTTCTATTGATATTTCTACTGTTTTACTGTAGTATAAATTACTTTTTTGGGACTCTTTTTCTGCAGACAGTTGTTTTATCTTAAAGGCATAATAAAATTTCGAATATCCGCTCCAGATACAACACTTTGAATACCCCTTTTAACCGTTCTGATATAATACTGAGCCATTTTTTAGATGAAGTTCTGAAAAGACTGAAGTTGAAAGGCCCCGATTGTGACGTTTGCACTTACTCTATTTACAAGGTTTCTGCCTTCACACGAATATCAATTCCAAACACTCATCTTTCAACGAAAAACGGAGTTGAATGCTTTTTTTGAGCCAAAATATGCAAAACAAAAATGTCAAGTGCATAGGTACGTATGAATTCGTTAGTAAACTAACAGTAGTGTTTTTGGGGAATAATGTGATGGAAGTTCAGATTATGTATGTCAGATTGTTTGTTTGGACCAAAACAACAAATTCTGAAGGAAGAAATATTTTTTTAAATGTTGTAACAGAGTAAAGTTCAACGTTTTCACTTGCACGTACCTTATATTTTGATTTTTTTTTTTCAATTGTTTTTCCTTATGTTTATCCTCAAAATACAAAAATTAAATTTAATCGGGTACTGGCAAAGCTGAGTTGGAAATATTACAAAAAATTTTCTGCCACTTTTAATTCAATTTTACTGCAACACATTCACAACACATTATGATGTTTAAACTGTTTCCAAAATTTATGTTTCATTAATTTTTTTAAATCATTTTTAATTTGTGACTAACTGGCCCGGTATTCTTTGCTACACCTTCTAAAAGTATATGAAGTTTGTAAAAAAATTTATATTTTGACATCATTTTAAATCAATTACAACATTTTCAAGTGAGAACTGAAACTGGAGTATCGAACTGTTGTACAAAGATGATTAAATCTGATAAAGTCAAACTTCATCTTTCAATTTATTATAAATGATCCTAAACTTTTGATGTGCTTCGATATGTTTCATAAGTTATTTTATTAGCCAATATGTATGTAGGTTCTATTTTTGAGGGCCTACAAACTATCAAAAAACACCGTTAGTATCTAAATTATGTCACAAGTCACTTTTGGATCCATTGTTTAATAAGTTTTCTAGTTTTGCCAAAGAGAATATAAAGGTCCTTTCCCGACTCCGCCCTTAAAAAAAGAGAGGCTCCAAATTGTTCGAACGCAAAGAACTTGTCTGATAAAAGATGGTCTCTTTTGATTGATAAGTGCTCGATTTATGTCAAAAAAGATGCATGGGCTCTTTTTGAAGGATATCAGCGTTTCTAATAATCATACCAATTTTTTCGTTACCAAAAACTCTCTTATAACAAATTTGATTCAGTTGGTTGATAAGCTCTTAAGCGAGACAACAAATTGATATTTAAACCCTTTCGTCCCTCCCCATTCCTCTTGTGCCAAAATACCTTCCCATGCCAAACTTGATTTCATTTACTTGATTAATTCTCATGTTATGCAAACAAAATTGTATTATGGCCTCTCTCCCCTTCCTATGAAATCACTGGATGAAGGATGGTGTCGCAAATAATAATAAAACCATTTCTCGAGCCCTCAACTTGAATTTGTTCCATTTCTTAGATAAGTTCTCAAGTTGTGCAAAAAAAATCGTAAATGCGCCTCCTTCTTCCCTTGCTATATCCACAGAGAACAGACATACAAGCTAGCCCACGAAACTTGTGTAAAATTTCTAACGATAGTTTTGAACAATTTTTCTGTTTCTTTTGGCTGGGCCTTTTCGAAAACTGGCCACCTGAAAATTTGATTTGTAACTTTTGAACGGCACAATAGATTGCACTATTTCAAGTCAATTTCTAACGTATTTTTTGAATGTCAGCATTTGAAATTTTACACACTTTTTGGAGCATTTTTTATTCGAGCTTGTACGTCTGTTCTCTGTGCTATATCCTCAATGGAAAATGAAGGGATTCAACATAATCATATAACAATTTTTCGGAGTATATGCTCTACTATTTCAAATTTGGTTCCATTTGCTTGATTAGTTCCCAAGTTATGCAAAAAAAATTTTAAGGAGTCCCTTCTAGTTTTTTTTTATTTCCCCACTGGAAGGATGGAGTGGTACCAAACATCAAATACCCTAGTATTTTTGTTCTCAAATACCCTTCCATGTCGAATTTGGTTCCATTTGCTCTTATTGTTCTCGAGTTATGCAATGTAAATTTTATGGAATACCCACTTTTCCCTTCTTATCTTCCCCATGGAAGAAAAAAGGGGTCTCAAATAATCATTGAAATATTTCATGTATTCAGATACCCTCCTTTGCCAAATTTGGTTCCATTGGCTTGAAAAGTTTTCAAGTTATGCTAAAAATGGTATTGGAGCCCCCCGTCTCTCTTCCAATATCCTCTGTGGAAGGAGAGATAGATATCAAAGATTCAGGGAAACTTCCCCCCCCCCCCCCCCTCACCTATGCGTAATGTGGTTCCATTTACGCGATTTATTATTGTATAATAAAAAAAAATTCTGCAATTCTCCTTTCTACTTTCTTTTTCCCCATTGGAAGAGAGGCGTCTAAAATAATCATAAAACATTTATCGTACCCAAATACCCTCCCATGCCAAATTTGATTCCAATTACTTGCGATTAGTTTTCCAGTTTTCCAAAAAAAAAATTGTAAGGGAGCCCCCCTCTCCCCCTTGCTATCACCCTACTGGAAAGGGAGAACGGTGTCAAATAATCGAGGAAATATATCTCATACCCAAAATACCTAGCCATGTCAAATTTGGTACCATTTGCTTGATCGGTTCTCGAGTTATGCATACATTTAATTTTTGTTTGTGAGCCCCCCTCTCCCTTACTGTGAGGGGGAGGGGTCTCAAACTATCATAGGAACCTTCCCGGCCTCGAATACCCTCACCTGGCAAGTTTCATGTAAATCGGCTCAGTAGTTTTCAAGTCTATAGGGAATTGATAGATATTCAGTCAGACAGATAGACAGGCAGAAGGAAATCCATTTTTACATTTTTAGATGGCGCTTTGATGCAGAACGAAAATTGTTACGCTGCATCTTTCGGTTTCAAATAGCGATGAATATCATGGAATTAGAATATGAAGCATATAAACATTGTTTTTCAACTTTAGGAGAGATTTCATAGTCAATCACAAGACATTTGACAACAATTATTAATTTTTTTGAGTTACGTAGGAATTAAACTTGTTTAGCTATGAGTTGCTGTCACTGACTTTTACTTCGACCACCTCAGTAAACCTAAACCGTTAGTTGTAATCAAGTCGAGCAGGGAGGCGCCAGAAGGTTGTTTGCTAAATATCGCCCTTGATTCACTGAATCGGAGCAAGGTATTTCTACAATCTACTAAGTTACAAGGCCCGTCGTCGCCAAGAACGCGAAGTTCGCGTAACTAGCGGGTGCGCTATTAAAAAAGTACAGTACCGGGGCCTCTTAACTCAACTTTTCCCTCGTCGGGCTCAACACAGTAAGGCACCACACACATTGTTGAGCTTAGCGTTTTGTTATGTTTTTTTCCCTGTGCTGGTTGTTGTAGAAATGTTGCAGTTTTTAGCTGACGCAACCACTTTGACTCGCGTGAAGACTCTCTAAGTATTTAGCTACTCGCAAGCTGGAAGAACCAGCTGACGTTAGCGCAAAGATAAGAAGCCGTTTTAAATTAATCATCCCAGGAATCCCAGCGAGCACGTGTACTTGATTCGCGGCACTTAACTGGGTAGCTGCTGTCGTTATTCAGTTGGGAATGTTCACTGTTGAAGTGCTACTCTGTGTTACTGTTTGATTTTTTTTCTCAATAAAATAAAAAAGAGCTACCTGTTTCGAAAGATTATCCCCCTCTAGGTTTTGGCTTGAGATACATACGTAAAATTCCCTCACATCAATAAACGGTGAATAGTTATGCTCGAACTATCTCCCCGCAAGGTTTTTTCCCATTTATTCAATGTTCGCCCTCTTTTTTGAAATTTCGTTCACCCTAGTTATGAAAGCAGCAGAAAAAAACACCATGAGAAAGCGCTAGTGCAGTTCCGAGTTCCTAAATGTAACTGAACAGCTCAAATGTTCGGTTCCACCACCACCAACACCAGAACACGTGACTGCTTCGAGGTGGCCTAGAGCGGTGTGGAAGCTGGCTGTAAACGTGGCGTTTTTGGGAACAGAAACTAGAAGGAAAAAAGCGAAGGGTGCAACCGAGGATGTAGGAAAATAATCCGCAAACTTCGAAGATTGTTATAAGGAAGAATGGGAAATAATATTCATTCTTTGAAGTTTGGTTCTGCTTTGATAGGTTTAAGGGTCATGTGCATCTTATTTATAAAACTAGTCTTAACAAATAATTTATACAGAAGATCTTGTTTAATAATTTTTTTTTAAATGAAACCTACACAATTTCAATAAATTCTTCAAAATATAGAGGAGTTTTACATTACCGACAAAGGCTGTCTGGAAACTAGACAAATTATACCAAACAATCTATGAATTGATAAAAGGCATTGCCTAAAAAAGACAATGATCGTATAGGTAATTAAGAGACCTCAACTTAGCAAGAATTCTCATAGCTCCCAAGTAAAGATTCACTCAATTCCTTCCACTGAAGACGGGCCAGTCTTTGTTCGGCACATTGAATGATGCTATTGATCTGTCTGTCAGTCAGAGTTTCCACGATGTAATTCGATGCTGAGTTCCGCCCGAAAACTACACACGTTACTCCATTCCAAATGAATAGAAACCACCTTCCAAAGCTGTGACTCCATTCACATCTTCGATCCAATTCAGGTCGTCTCTCCTAGCACACAAACAGAAAATTCAACCCCTAGCTAGCACCACTGTTGGTGGGTTGATTGTTGGCTCACAACCTCTTTTTCCATTCCATTCACGATTGTCTCAAAAACTTCACCCCTCTGTATGATGGATATTTAGACCGAAGAAGGGGAGGGTAAGAAACAAGTCTCATTAGCAGCGTCTTCAATTGAGGCGTCTCTTACTGACTCACCTGCTTCTTTCATTTCCCATCCCTGTATGGTGGTTTGTCTGTCTGAATATGCGCGGCACAGCTTCCGCGTTTGAGTTTATGGATTTTTGAGATTCAAATTTGGCTGATGGTGCTGTGCTGGAGGTATTTCGCTGTTTTTGTCTCGGTGATGGAAGTACGTACATACGTATGTTCGTATGTACAAGATCACAGAACAAACCCCTTTGTTAGCTGGAAATCTTCACAATGGTGAAATTACCAGGAATCAATGAATGAATGAATGGACACAAGGGTAGACCAAAAAAGGGTTATGTTCCGGAGGCCTAATGCTAAGTTTTAGCTTTTTTGGTCAACTAAAGCGTGTTGTTCACGAAGCCACCAGATTTGTATAAAAATTTGACTTCAAACTACAATATTTACCTTTTTTGCTCAAATTTTTAAGTGCATACACCAATTGCTTTACAACCAAGGTTTATTTTAAATTAACCCACCGCCCCCCCTCCCCCCAAAAGATGGATATTGACTCTGAACGCCCAATGGAGGAGAATGAGGATACTTGATCCCTTTTTCTTATTTTCATCATATCTGTTTGGAAAAAGAATTGCAGATCGCAGTCTTTTGCATCTTCTTACAGCGTGTAATTTTACGTTTCTATGATGCAAAAGTTAGATCGATACATGAATTCGTAGATAAGCTAGAAGCGTTTTCGTGGGACTAAAAAAAAATGATATTTTGCAAGTTAAGGGAGACTTGTTCCTTTATTAAAGAAGACTTGATCATTTAATCAAGGTGCCCTTAGCTTTGGCATAAACCATACAAAATTTTAAGATTAAAGTTTTCTTGACTGTTTTGGCCCTATTAGTTTTCATTTCACGGTTTATTAGTGTCAACAAGAACAAATCTAAAGGTTTGTCTACTACCCTATATTCATTGCATACTTGAAGGCGCAGTCTTTTTTTCCAGGAAACTATTGGATAAATATCAGATATTGGATAAATGTTAAAAATTTTTGAGATTAGCAATGATCAACATCCATTCAGAAGAAAAATATATCTTTTTGAACTCGAGGGACCAAGTGAACCCACGACATACATTTTGGAAAACTTTTTCTCAAAAAAAAATTGAGAGTTTACTATTGCTTTGAAAATATGGCATTTGGAGGTTCATCTTGTCTCTGTCGATTGACATATTGAAATAAATATTTTTATAATAATTTTTTCGTGTGAGAAAAATTTTTAAATGATAAAAAATATCTAAAGTTGTATTTTGTTAGATTTTTCAAACGAAGTGCAATTACTCAAAAAAATAAAATTTGTATTATTTTTTTAGATAACAGAATTGTTGTTTTGTTCTATTTGGCAAATTTTTCTAGAGCATATTTGATCTACGTAAGACATTTCAGATTCGAGATAAAGCTGAAGAATCGATTATCCCCAGGAATCAAGTATCTTCAATCTCCCCTTTGTTTTTTTGATCGTCAAAACTATCATGGAAACAGAAACAGAAAAATTTAACTGAAAAAATTTCATTTATCAAGAAATAAAGAAGATTCTTATATATTCAATAGGCAGCAATGCTCAAAAGCAGAATTATTCTAGATTGGCCAACAAAGGCACTTAAAATCAAATAAAACTATGTTACGAAGTCAGTGTCAGGTTTTGTATTTTTCGAAAAAAGATCCATTTATAAATGTCCAAATTTTAAAATTTAGCTTAATAAATGAAGAAACTCATGAAACAACATCACAAAAATGTCTTAGATTTTTGGGGTAAAGAATCGATTTCTGATCATAAAAACCCGATTTAATACACTTGACATTGGATTGATGTTTTTCCTTAAGGCTATTTGAATACTTATGTCACAAAAAAAACAAATCATAGAATGCTGAATTATATAATACAATTAAATTATAATAAAAGAAT
The DNA here is from genome assembly GCF_029784155.1 of Uranotaenia lowii. NCBI lineage: Eukaryota > Metazoa > Arthropoda > Insecta > Diptera > Culicidae > Uranotaenia > Uranotaenia lowii. Next base: position 38,775,398 of record NC_073691.1, on the reverse strand, counting down.
TACGATCGCAGTAAATCCAAAATGAACTAAAAATTTAAAGATTCAAAATTGTTTAAAGGCTAAAATTATTTTTAATTAATCATAATTTTCATATAAAAAACCTAATTTGGAATGTCTGGATCCATGAATAATTTTTTGATCCTGTTTCTATAAAAAAAACTGAATAATTACATATAATCTTAATGTAGGTAATCTTTAATTTGAATCACAGTGTATGGTAACCCAAAATAAACAAAACAATTTAAAAAAGAACGCAATTTAGTAAAAAACAAATAATTCTAATAATTCAATAGTTCAATAATTCATATAATAAAACTTCGAATACTTCCAACGCTGGCACTGAGAACCTCCTAAGTGAAGGTAGGGAAGATATAGAAAAAAATATTAAATGAAATTTTGTGTGCATCTCACTGACTTCCATGCAAAAGCAACTGCGCTTTTGCAACTTTTAAAATTTATTCAAATTTTTGGGCATTTTTTGTAAATTTGCACAATTTTGTCAATAACGTCAAACGACAAAAATTGATGAAAATTTCAAGTTTGTCAAAATTTGCCAAAATTGTAATGTGGGAAAAAAATGACAAATTTAATGAAAATGACAAAAATGTCATAAATGACAAAATTTGAAAAATTGACAAAACCACATATTGACATTAAAAAAAATAAACACTATTATAATGAATTTCGAGATTGACTAAATTGACCGAATCGACAAAATTTCCTACAAAATAAACCTAATTGAAAAAAAAAACGACAAAGCTTGGAATATTGAGAAAAATTTACAAAATCAACAAAATTGGTCAAGTTGTCAATAGTGATGAAATTGTCATAAGTATCAAAAATGACATATTAACACTAGAAGGACCGGCAAATTGAATATACCTATTCGGACCGTGACCAGTCAAAATGACTGGTAAAGGGAACATTTTTTATATCATAATATTTTTAACTTTTTTCTTTTGAAATTATTTTGTTATTTATTCGATATCATTCTTGTTATAAAATAGAAATATTTTTTCACCATGGGTGAACGGAATCACCTCATTTACGCATAGTTGACGAATGCGTGTATGTCATAAAATGAATATTTCAAATATTTATCAAAAAATTAAAACACATTATAAATTTAATTATAAAATCATGTTAGATGGCTATGGGTGTTGACCATGGGTGCACGGTTTCACTTCAATTTTGTTTTAGTAGATATTTCCAAGAATCCATCGCTCTGAAATTTTTCAACACGTTGCCTATAAATTATACCTGATATTGTAGGTTTTGAAGCATACTTTTTTTATAAGTAGAGCAATTTACCATGGGTGCACGGATTCACCGCCATTCATCCAAAATCAACTTTTTTGCATGCTAAAGGTAAAGAATAAAGACTTTTATAGTTTCAAATGAAAATTGGTGTTATATACATGGTTTTTCACTATGGGTGCACGGATTCACTGCGTTTTAATCAATTTTATTGGTCATTTTGCAAATTTTTAAAAAGCATTTTTAAAAAATTTTGCTACACCAAAGTCGAAACCATATCTTTCATGTTGAGACATAAAGGTTTAAATAACGATTTTTATTTTCAGTTCCATTTTTTCATTCCTGGAAAAGAAATATTTTAATTATATCTTGAAATAATAGATTTATTTATTTACTATTAAAAAACAGTTTTTTGCAATCGTGATAAGATCTGATCAACATCCAAGAAATTGGAAAACGGTTACCATGGACCGAGTGAATTTTAGGAATTATATGCATCAAGTTATGTCGTGCGATGGAAAACAGTGAAAATAAAAATAATGAATCAACATTGTCAAATGTTGATTTGTTTTTCCTTAAAAGTTTTCAGATTGACCAATTTTGCATTTCAAATACCTATCATATCTAACTCAAAAATATGTTGTGTTCTGAAGCAAGTTGAAAACTATTTATTTCTATATAATTTTCTACGGTGAATTTACAGCCAATCCGTGTACCCATGTTGAAATATCTTAGCGCCGATGTGGTTTATCAGATAGCATGGCGCGAGTCTGGTCTAGGTATGCCAGGAGTACCGGAGTTCGATTCCCGGTATTGGCAAGAAAACACTTGGGTTCAAACCCCATAAGTTGCCGACAGGTAAGATCCTCTTATAATAAGAATGTTCAATATGAATGTTCAATCAGTTGCCAGCTGGCCAGGTATATACTCAGATGCTGGAATACCTGTAAGTGAACCTGCATTGGAAATTTGTCGAACCTAATAATCTAAGAATGCATGTGAATACATACTTGGGCAGAAACTGCGGTGAATCCGTGCACCCATGGTGGATAACCAACATATAAAAAATATTCCGGGCAACCATGTTGAAATATCATTCCAATTATTCAGTTTCATAGCTGATGTCTTCAAATTTGAATAAATGAGTACACAATTCATAATTATTTTACTCATTCTAGTTTAGTATAAAACATATTTATAACCTAAAACTACTCGATTACTCGAATGGACATGTATTAAATCTAACATAACTTTTACAAATCTTGATGAAACTTCGCCAAATTTTGACAGAAAGTTGGTTTATAATTGAACAACAAAACGGATCAAAAAAATTGGGAGTCAAGTGATTGAAGCGCCACACAGCGGTCAATCTGAGAACTTTTTCTACAAATTTTCATGACTTCGCATCGAAAATCAATAATATCATTACGTATGACACACTCAAGCCCACCATAAATCAACTAGGGCTCATTGTCTTGAATGTAGATTGCAAATGAAACCAAAAGCAAGCGAAAAAAATTTATCTTGTTTGAGTTATAGGGTTGTGAATTTTACCAGTCATTTTGACTGGTCACGGTCCGAGTGTCCATGGCGAAATTTTTCTCGCTTATCAAAAGAGCTAGTGAAATAAAAAATACACAGTTTTGTAGAGATTCAAAATTCATGAAAAGTCGTATTTTTGGCGAATTTTTAAAGCGTAGTATTTAAAAGATATTCAACAAACAAAGTGTCCAACCAGTCATTTTGACTGGTGCGGTCTTTCTAGTGTTAAAAAAATTTGACGAAATAGACGAAATTAAAAAGTTGACAAAAATGATAAAATTGACCAAACTTCCAATATTAAAAAGTTCACCGATTTGAAAATAAAAAATGCCAATTAATCAATAAATTACCTAAACCATAATACTGATAAAATTGACAAAAATTACTTAAAAGAAAAAAATGAAAATTTGACAAAATTTAATAATATGTAAATTGGTTTAAAAATTTCAAAATTGTCCAAATCGACTAAAAAGACAAAATCGACAAAGCTGACAGAATAAACCTAATTGAGAGATTTGAAAAAAAAAATATTGAATTCGCCAAATTGACAAAATTAAATTCATTTAAAAGATTTACAAAAACAATTACAAAATATACAAAACTTACAAAATCAACACAAAACACATATTTAATAACAATAACAAATTAAACCAAATCGATTAAATTTAAAACATTGGCAAAATTGACATTTAAAACTTAAAAATTCATTGATATGGTAAAAAAAATCAAAATTTGGCGACTTATTTTTTCTATTCACAAATATTTATTATTTTGGTCAATATTGTCAATTTTGTTAATTTTGTTAATTTTGTCAATTTTGTTAATTTTGTTAATTTTGTCAATTTTGTCAATTTTGTCAATTTTGTCAATTTTGTCAATTTTGTCAATTTTGTCAATTTTGTCAATTTTGTCAATTTTGTCAATTTTGTCAATTTTGTCAATTTTGTCAATTTTGTCAATTTTGTCAATTTTGTCAATTTTGTCAATTTTGTCAATTTTGTCAATTTTGTCAATTTTGTCAATTTTGTCAATTTTGTCAATTTTGTCAATTTTGTCAATTTTGTCAATTTTGTCAATTTTGTCAATTTTGTCAATTTTGTCAATTTTGTCAATTTTGTCAATTTTGTCAATTTTGTCAATTTTGTCAATTTTGTCAATTTTGTCAATTTTGTCAATTTTGTCAATTTTGTCAATTTTGTCAATTTTGTCAATTTTGTCAATTTTGTCAATTTTGTCAATTTTGTCAATTTTGTCAATTTTGTCAATTTTGTCAATTTTGTCAATTTTGTCAATTTTGTCAATTTTGTCAATTTTGTCAATTTTGTCAATTTTGTCAATTTTGTCAATTTTGTCAATTTTGTCAATTTTGTCAATTTTGTCAATTTTGTCAATTTTGTCAATTTTGTCAATTTTGTCAATTTTGTCAATTTTGTCAATTTTGTCAATTTTGTCAATTTTGTCAGTTTTGTCAATTTTGTCAATTTTGTCAATTTTGTCAATTTTGTCAATTTTGTCAATTTTGTCAATTTTGTCAATTTTGTCAATTTTGTCAATTTTGTCAATTTTGTCAATTTTGTCAATTTTGTCAATTTTGTCAATTTTGTCAATTTTGTCAATTTTGTCAATTTTGTCAATTTTGTCAATTTTGTCAATTTTGTCAATTTTGTCAATTTAGTCAATTTTGTCAATTTTGTCAATTTTGTCAATTTTGTCGATTTTGTCAATTTTGTCAATTTTGTCAATTTTGTCAATTTTGTCAATTTTGTCAATTTTGTCAATTTTGTCAATTTTGTCAATTTTGTCAATTTTGTCAATTTTGTCAATTTTGTCAATTTTGTCAATTTTGTCAATTTTGTCAATTTTGTCAATTTTGTCAATTTTGTCAATTTTGTCAATTTTGTCAATTTTGTCAATTTTGTCAATTTTGTCAATTTTGTCAATTTTGTCAATTTTGTCAATTTTGTCAATTTTGTCAATTTTGTCAATTTTGTCAATTTTGTCAATTTTGTCAATTTTGTCAATTTTGTCAATTTTGTCAATTTTGTCAATTTTGTCAATTTTGTCAATTTTGTCAATTTTGTCAATTTTGTCAATTTTGTCAATTTTGTCAATTTTGTCAATTTTGTCAATTTTGTCAATTTTGTCAATTTTGTCAATTTTGTCAATTTTGTCAATTTTGTCAATTTTGTCAATTTTGTTAATTTTGTCAATTTTGTCAATTTTGTCATTTTGTCAATTTTGTCAATTTTGTCAATTTTGTCAATTTTGTCAATTTTGTCAATTTTGTTAATTTTGTTAATTTTGTCAATTTTGTCAATTTTGTCAATTTTGTCAATTTTGTCAATTTTGTCAATTTTGTCAATTTTGTCAATTTTGTCAATTTTGTCAATTTTGTCAATTTTGTCAATTTTGTCAATTTTGTCAATTTTGTCAATTTTGTCAATTTTGTCAATTTTGTCAATTTTGTCAATTTTGTCAATTTTGTCAATTTTGTCAATTTTGTCAATTTTGTCAATTTTGTCAATTTTGTCAATTTTGTCAATTTTGTCAATTTTGTCAATTTTGTCAATTTTGTCAATTTTGTCAATTTTGTCAATTTTGTCAATTTTGTCAATTTTGTCAATTTTGTCAATTTTGTCAATTTTGTCAATTTTGTCAATTTTGTCAATTTTGTCAATTTTGTCAATTTTGTCAATTTTGTCAATTTTGTCAATTTTGTCAATTTTGTCAATTTTGTCAATTTTGTCAATTTTGTCAATTTTGTCAATTTTGTCAATTTTGTCAATTTTGTCAATTTTGTCAATTTTGTCAATTTTGTCAATTTTGTCAATTTTGTCAATTTTGTCAATTTTGTCAATTTTGTCAATTTTGTCAATTTTGTCAATTTTGTCAATTTTGTCAATTTTGTCAATTTTGTCAATTTTGTCAATTTTGTCAATTTTGTCAATTTTGTCAATTTTGTCAATTTTGTCAATTTTGTCAATTTTGTCAATTTTGTCAATTTTGTCAATTTTGTCAATTTTGTCAATTTTGTCAATTTTGTCAGTTTTGTCAATTTTGTCAATTTTGTCAATTTTGTCAATTTTGTCAATTTTGTCAATTTTGTCAATTTTGTCAATTTTGTCAATTTTGTCAATTTTGTCAATTTTGTCAATTTTGTCAATTTTGTCAATTTTGTCAATTTTGTCAATTTTGTCAATTTTGTCAATTTTGTCAATTTTGTCAATTTTGTCAATTTTGTCAATTTTGTCAATTTTGTCAATTTTGTCAATTTTGTCAATTTTGTCAATTTTGTCAATTTTGTCAATTTTGTCAATTTTGTCAATTTTGTCAATTTTGTCAATTTTGTCAATTTTGTCAATTTTGTCAATTTTGTCAATTTTGTCAATTTTGTCAATTTTGTCAATTTTGTCAATTTTGTCAATTTTGTCAATTTTGTCAATTTTGTCAATTTTGTCAATTTTGTCAATTTTGTCAATTTTGTCAATTTTGTCAATTTTGTCAATTTTGTCAATTTTGTCAATTTTGTCAATTTTGTCAATTTTGTCAATTTTGTCAATTTTGTCAATTTTGTCAATTTTGTCAATTTTGTCAATTTTGTCAATTTTGTCAATTTTGTCAATTTTGTTAATTTTGTCAATTTTGTCAATTTTGTCATTTTGTCAATTTTGTCAATTTTGTCAATTTTGTCAACTTTGTCAATTTTTTCAATTTTGTCAATTTTGTCAATTTTGTCAATTTTGTCAATTTTGTCAATTTTGTCAATTTTGTCAATTTTGTCAATTTTGTCAATTTTGTCAATTTTGTCAATTTTGTCAATTTTGTCAATTTTGTCAATTTTGTCAATTTTGTCAATTTTGTCAATTTTGTCAATTTTGTCAATTTTGTCAATTTTGTCAATTTTGTCAATTTTGTCAATTTTGTCAATTTTGTCAATTTTGTCAATTTTGTCAATTTTGTCAATTTTGTCAATTTTGTCAATTTTGTCAATTTTGTCAATTTTGTCAATTTTGTCAATTTTGTCAATTTTGTCAATTTTGTCAAGTTTGTCAAGTTTGTCAAGTTTGTCAATTTTGTCAATTTTGTCAATTTTGTCAATTTTGTCAATTTTGTCAATTTTGTCAATTTTGTCAATTTTGTCAATTTTGTCAATTTTGTCAATTTTGTCAATATTGTCAACTTTGTCAACTTTGTCAATTTTGTCAATTTTGTCAATTTTGTCAATTTTGTCAATTTTGTCAATTTTGTCAATTTTGTCAATTTTGTCAATTTTGTCAATTTTGTCAATTTTGTCAATTTTGTCAATTTTGTCAATTTTGTCAATTTTGTCAATTTTGTCAATTTTGTCAATTTTGTCAATTTTGTCAATTTTGTCAATTTTGTCAATTTTGTCAATTTTGTCAATTTTGTCAATTTTGTCAGTTTTGTCAATTTTGTCAATTTTGTCAATTTTGTCAATTTTGTCAATTTTGTCAATTTTGTCAATTTTGTCAATTTTGTCAATTTTGTCAATTTTGTCAATTTTTTCAATTTTGTCCATTTTGTCAATTTTGTCAATTTTGTCAATTTTGTCAATTTTGTCAATTTTGTCAATTTTGTCAATTTTGTCAATTTTGTCAATTTTGTCAATTTTGTCAATTTTGTCAATTTTGTCAATTTTGTCAATTTTGTCAATTTTGTCAATTTTGTCAATTTTGTCAATTTTGTCAATTTTGTCAATTTTGTCAATTTTGTCAATTTTGTCAATTTTGTCAATTTTGTCAATTTTGTCAATTTTGTCAATTTTGTCAATTTTGTCAATTTTGTCAATTTTGTCAATTTTGTCAATTTTGTCAATTTTGTCAATTTTGTCAATTTTGTCAATTTTGTCAATTTTGTCAATTTTGTCAATTTTGTCAATTTTGTCAATTTTGTCAATTTTGTCAAGTTTGTCAAGTTTGTCAATTTTGTCAATTTTGTCAATTTTTTCAATTTTGTCCATTTTGTCAATTTTGTCAATTTTGTCAATTTTGTCAATTTTGTCAATTTTGTCAATTTTGTCAATTTTGTCAATTTTGTCAATTTTGTCAATTTTGTCAATTTTGTCAATTTTGTCAATTTTGTCAATTTTGTCAATTTTGTCAATTTTGTCAATTTTGTCAATTTTGTCAATTTTGTCAATTTTGTCAATTTTGTCAATTTTGTCAATTTTGTCAATTTTGTCAATTTTGTCAATTTTGTCAATTTTGTCAATTTTGTCAATTTTGTCAATTTTGTCAATTTTGTCAATTTTGTCAATTTTGTCAATTTTGTCAATTTTGTCAATTTTGTCAATTTTGTCAATTTAGTCAATTTTGTCCATTTTGTCAATTTAGTCAATTTTGTCAATTTTGTCAATTTTGTCAATTTTGTCAATTTTGTCAATTTTGTCAATTTTGTCAATTTTGTCAATTTTGTCAATTTTGTCAATTTTGTCAATTTTGTCAATTTTGTCAATTTTGTCAATTTTGTCAATTTTGTCAATTTTGTCAATTTTGTCAATTTTGTCAACTTTGTCAATTTTGTCAATTTTGTCAATTTTGTCAATTTTGTCAATTTTGTCAATTTTGTCAATTTTGTCAATTTTGTCAATTTTGTCAATTTTGTCAATTTTGTCAATTTTGTCAATTTTGTCAATTTTGTCAATTTTGTCAATTTTGTCAATTTTGTCAATTTTGTCAATTTTGTCAATTTTGTCAATTTTGTCAATTTTGTCAATTTTGTCAATTTTGTCAATTTTGTCAATTTTGTCAATTTTGTCAATTTTGTCAATTTTGTCAATTTTGTCAATTTTGTCAATTTTGTCAATTTTGTCAATATTGTCAATTTTGTCAATTTTGTCAATTTTGTCAATTTTGTCAATTTTGTCAATTTTGTCAATTTTGTCAATTTTGTCAATTTTGTCAATTTTGTCAATTTTGTCAATTTTGTCAATTTTGTCAATTTTGTCAATTTTGTCAATTTTGTCAATTTTGTCAATTTTGTCAATTTTGTCAAATTTGTCAAATTTGTCAATTTTGTCAATTTTGTCAATTTTGTCAATTTTGTCAATTTTGTCAATTTTGTCAATTTTGTCAGTTTTGTCAATTTTGTCAATTTTGTCAATTTTGTCAATTTTGTCAATTTTGTCAATTTTGTCAATTTTGTCAATTTTGTCAATTTTGTCAATTTTGTCAATTTTGTCAATTTTGTGAATTTTGTCAATTTTGTCAATTTTGTCAATTTTGTCAATTTTGTCAATTTTGTCAATTTTGTCAATTTTGTCAATTTTGTCAATTTTGTCAAGTTTGTCAAGTTTGTCAATTTTGTCAATTTTGTCAAGTTTGTCAATTTTGTCAATTTTGTCAATTTTGTCAATTTTGTCAATTTTGTCAATTTTGTCAAGTTTGTCAAGTTTGTCAATTTTGTCAATTTTGTCAATTTTGTCAATTTTGTCAATTTTGTCAATTTTGTCAATTTTGTCAATTTTGTCAATTTTGTCAATTTTGTCAATTTTGTCAATTTTGTCAATTTTGTCAATTTTGTCAATATTGTCAATTTTGTCAATTTTGTCAATTTTGTCAATTTTGTCAATTTTGTCAATTTTGTCAATTTTGTCAATTTTGTCAATTTTGTCAATTTTGTCAATTTTGTCAATTTTGTCAATTTTGTCAATTTTGTCAATTTTGTCAATTTTGTCAAATTTGTCAAATTTGTCAATTTTGTCAATTTTGTCAATTTTGTCAATTTGTCAATTTTGTCAATTTTGTCAATTTTGTCAATTTTGTCAATTTTGTCAATTTTGTCAATTTTGTCAGTTTTGTCAATTTTGTCAATTTTGTCAATTTTGTCAATTTTGTCAATTTTGTCAATTTTGTCAATTTTGTCAATTTTGTCAATTTTGTCAATTTTGTCAATTTTGTCAATTTTGTCAATTATGTCAATTTTGTCAATTTTGTCAATTTAGTCAATTTTGTCAATTTTTTCAATTTTGTCCATTTTGTCAATTTTTTCAATTTTGTCCATTTTGTCAATTTTGTCAATTTTGTCAATTTTGTCAATTTTGTCAATTTTGTCAATTTTGTCAATTTTGTCAATTTTGTCAATTTTGTCAATTTTGTCAATTTTGTCAATTTTGTCAATTTTGTCAATTTTGTCAATTTTGTCAATTTTGTCAATTTTGTCAATTTTGTCAATTTTGTCAATTTTGTCAATTTTGTCAATTTTGTCAATTTTGTCAATTTTGTCAATTTTGTCAGTTTTGTCAATTTTGTCAATTTTGTCAATTTTGTCAATTTTGTCAATTTTGTCAATTTTGTCAATTTTGTCAAGTTTGTCAAGTTTGTCAATTTTGTCAATTTTGTCAATTTTGTCAATTTAGTCAATTTTGTCAATTTTTTCAATTTTGTCCATTTTGTCAATTTTGTCAATTTTGTCAATTTTGTCAATTTTGTCAATTTTGTCAATTTTGTCAATTTTGTCAATTTTGTCAATTTTGTCAATCTTGTCAATTTTGTCAATTTTGTCAATTTTGTCAATTTTGTCAATTTTGTCAATTTTGTCAATTTTGTCAATTTTGTCAATTTTGTCAATTTTGTCAATTTTGTCAATTTTGTCAATTTTGTCAATTTTGTCAATTTTGTCAATTTTGTCAATTTTGTCAATTTTGTCAATTTTGTCAATTTTGTCAATTTTGTCAATTTTGTCAATTTTGTCAATTTTGTCAATTTTGTCAATTTTGTCAATTTTGTCAATTTTGTCAATTTTGTCAATTTTGTCAATTTTGTCAATTTTGTCAATTTTGTCAATTTTGTCAATTTTGTCAATTTTGTCAATTTTGTCAATTTTGTCAATTTTGTCAATTTTGTCAATTTTGTCAATTTTGTCAATTTTGTCAATTTTGTCAATTTTGTCAATTTTGTCAATTTTGTCAATTTTGTCAATTTTTTCAATTTTGTCCATTTTGTCAATTTTGTCAATTTTGTCAATTTTGTCAATTTTGTCAATTTTGTCAATTTTGTCAATTTTGTCAATTTTGTCAATTTTGTCAATTTTGTCAATTTTGTCAATTTTGTCAATTTTGTCAATTTTGTCAATTTTGTCAATTTTGTCAATTTTGTCAATTTTGTCAATTTTGTCAATTTTGTCAATTTTGTCAATTTTGTCAATTTTGTCAATTTTGTCAAGTTTGTCAAGTTTGTCAATTTTGTCAATTTTGTCAATTTTGTCAATTTTGTCAATTTTGTCAATTTTGTCAATTTTGTCAATTTTGTCAATTTTGTCAATTTTGTCAATATTGTCAATTTTGTCAATTTTGTCAATTTTGTCAATTTTGTCAATTTTGTCAATTTTGTCAATTTGTCAATTTTGTCAATTTTGTCAATTTTGTCAATTTTGTCAATTTTGTCAATTTTGTCAATTTTGTCAATTTTGTCAATTTTGTCAATTTTGTCAATTTTGTCAATTTTGTCAATTTTGTCAATTTTGTCAATTTTGTCAATTTTGTCAATTTTGTCAATTTTGTCAATTTTGTCAATTTTGTCAATTTTGTCAATTTTGTCAATTTTGTCAATTTTGTCAAGTTTGTCAAGTTTGTCAATTTTGTCAATTTTGTCAATTTTGTCAATTTAGTCAATTTTGTCAATTTTTTCAATTTTGTCCATTTTGTCAATTTTTTCAATTTTGTCAATTTTGTCAATTTTGTCAATTTTGTCAATTTTGTCAATTTTGTCAATTTTGTCAATTTTGTCAATTTTGTCAATTTTGTCAATTTTGTCAATTTTGTCAATTTTGTCAATTTTGTCAATTTTGTCAATATTGTCAATTTTGTCAATTTTGTCAATTTTGTCAATTTTGTCAATTTTGTCAATTTTGTCAATTTTGTCAATTTTGTCAATTTTGTCAATTTTGTCAATTTTGTCAATTTTGTCAATTTTGTCAATTTTGTCAATTTTGTCAATTTTGTCAATTTTGTCAATTTTGTCAATTTTGTCAATTTTGTCAATTTTGTCAATTTTGTCAATTTTGTCAATTTTGTCAATTTTGTCAATTTTGTCAATTTTGTCAATTTTGTCAATTTTGTCAATTTTGTCAATTTTGTCAATTTTGTCAATTTTGTCAATTTTGTCAATTTTGTCAATTTTGTCAATTTTGTCAATTTTGTCAATTTTGTCAATTTTGTCAATTTTGTCAATTTTGTCAATTTTGTCAATTTTGTCAATTTTGTCAATTTTGTCAATTTTGTCAATTTTGTCAATTTTGTCAATTTTGTCAAGTTTGTCAAGTTTGTCAATTTTGTCAATTTTGTCAATTTTGTCAATTTTGTCAATTTAGTCAATTTTGTCAATTTTTTCAATTTTGTCCATTTTTTCAATTTTGTCAATTTTGTCAATTTTGTCAATTTTGTCAATTTTGTCAATTTTGTCAATTTTGTCAATTTTGTCAATTTTGTCAATTTTGTCAATTTTGTCAATTTTGTCAATTTTGTCAATTTTGTCAATTTTGTCAATTTTGTCAATTTTGTCAATTTTGTCAATTTTGTCAATTTTGTCAATTTTGTCAATTTTGTCAATTTTGTCAATTTTGTCAATTTTGTCAATTTTGTCAATTTTGTCAATTTTGTCAATTTTGTCAATTTTGTCAATTTTGTCAATTTTGTCAATTTCGTCAATTTTGTCAATTTTGTCAATTTTGTCAATTTTGTCAATTTTGTCAATTTTGTCAATTTTGTCAATTTTGTCAATTTTGTCAATTTTGTCAATTTTTTCAATTTTGTCCATTTTGTCAATTTTGTCAATTTTGTCAATTTTGTCAATTTTGTCAATTTTGTCAATTTTGTCAATTTTGTCAATTTTGTCAATTTTGTCAATTTTGTCAATTTTGTCAATTTTGTCAATTTTGTCAATTTTGTCAATTTTGTCGATTTTGTCAATTTTGTCAATTTTGTCAATTTTGTCAATTTTGTCAATTTTGTCAATTTTGTCAATTTTGTCAATTTTGTCAATTTTGTCAATTTTGTCAATTTTGTCAATTTTGTCAATTTTGTCAATTTTGTCAATTTTGTCAAGTTTGTCAAGTTTGTCAATTTTGTCAATTTTGTCAATTTTGTCAATTTTGTCAATTTTGTCAATTTTGTCAATTTTGTCAATTTTGTCAATTTTGTCAATTTTGTCAATTTTGTCAATTTTGTCAATATTGTCAATTTTGTCAATTTTGTCAATTTTGTCAATTTTGTCAATTTTGTCAATTTTGTCAATTTTGTCAATTTTGTCAATTTTGTCAATTTTGTCAATTTTGTCAATTTTGTCAATTTTGTCAATTTTGTCAATTTTGTCAATTTTGTCAATTTTGTCAAATTTGTCAAATTTGTCAAATTTGTCAAATTTGTCAAATTTGTCAATTTTGTCAATTTTGTCAATTTTGTCAATTTTTTCAATTTTGTCAATTTTGTCAATTTTGTCAATTTTGTCAATTTTGTCAATTTTGTCAGTTTTGTCAATTTTGTCAATTTTGTCAATTTTGTCAATTTTGTCAATTTTGTCAATTTTGTCAATTTTGTCAGTTTTGTCAATTTTGTCAATTTTGTCAATTTTGTCAATTTTGTCAATTTTGTCAATTTTGTCAATTTTGTCAATTTTGTCAATTTTGTCAATTTTGTCAATTTTGTCAATTTTGTCAATTTTGTCAATTTTGTCAATTTTGTCAATTTTGTCAATTTTGTCAATTTTGTCAATTTTGTCAATTTTGTCAAGTTTGTCAAGTTTGTCAATTTTGTCAATTTTGTCAATTTTGTCAATTTTGTCAATTTTGTCAATTTTGTCAATTTTGTCAATTTTGTCAATTTTGTCAATTTTGTCAATTTTGTCAATTTTGTCAATTTTGTCAATTTTGTCAATTTTGTCAATTTTGTCAATTTTGTCAATTTTGTCAATTTTGTCAATTTTGTCAATTTTGTCAATTTTGTCAATTTTGTCAATTTTGTCAATTTTGTCAATTTTGTCAATTTTGTCAATTTTGTCAATTTTGTCAATTTTGTCAATTTTGTCAATTTTGTCAATTTTGTCAATTTTGTCAATTTTGTCAATTTTGTCAATTTTGTCAATTTTGTCAATTTTGTCAATTTTGTCAATTTTGTCAATATTGTCAATTTTGTCAATTTTGTCAATTTTGTCAATTTTGTCAATTTTGTCAATTTTGTCAATTTTGTCAATTTTGTCAATTTTGTCAATTTTGTCAATTTTGTCAATTTTGTCAATTTTGTCAATTTTGTCAAGTTTGTCAAGTTTGTCAATTTTGTCAATTTTGTCAATTTTGTCAATTTTGTCAATTTTGTCAATTTTGTCAATTTTGTCAATTTTGTCAATTTTGTCAATTTTGTCAATTTTGTCAATTTTGTCAATATTGTCAATTTTGTCAATTTTGTCAATTTTGTCAATTTTGTCAATTTTGTCAATTTTGTCAATTTTGTCAATTTTGTCAATTTTGTCAATTTTGTCAATTTTGTCAATTTTGTCAATTTTGTCAATTTTGTCAATTTTGTCAATTTTGTCAATTTTGTCAATTTTGTCAATTTTGTCAATTTTGTCAATTTTGTCAAGTTTGTCAAGTTTGTCAATTTTGTCAATTTTGTCAATTTTGTCAATTTTGTCAATTTTGTCAATTTTGTCAATTTTGTCAATTTTGTCAATTTTGTCAATTTTGTCAATTTTGTCAATTTTGTCAATTTTGTCAATTTTGTCAATTTTGTCAATTTTGTCAATTTTGTCAATTTTGTCAATTTTGTCAATTTTGTCAATTTTGTCAATTTTGTCAATTTTGTCAATTTTGTCAATTTTGTCAATTTTGTCAATTTTGTCAATTTTGTCAATTTTGTCAATTTTGTCAATTTTGTCAATTTTGTCAATTTTGTCAATTTTGTCAATTTTGTCAATTTTGTCAATTTTGTCAATTTTGTCAATTTTGTCAATTTTGTCAATTTTGTCAATTTTGTCAATTTTGTCAATTTTGTCAATTTTGTCAAGTTTGTCAAGTTTGTCAATTTTGTCAATTTTGTCAATTTTGTCAATTTTGTCAATTTTGTCAATTTTGTCAATTTTGTCAATTTTGTCAATTTTGTCAATTTTGTCAATTTTGTCAATTTTGTCAATTTTGTCAATTTTGTCAATTTTGTCAATTTTGTCAATTTTGTCAATTTTGTCAATTTTGTCAATTTTGTCAATTTTGTCAATTTTGTCAATTTTGTCAATTTTGTCAATTTTGTCAATTTTGTCAATTTTGTCAATTTTGTCAATTTTGTCAATTTTGTCAATTTTGTCAATTTTGTCAAATTTGTCAAATTTGTCAAATTTGTCAAATTTGTCAAATTTGTCAAATTTGTCAAATTTGTCAATTTTGTCAATTTTGTCAATTTTGTCAATTTAGTCAATTTTGTCAATTTTTTCAATTTTGTCCATTTTGTCAATTTTGTCAATTTTGTCAATTTTGTCAATTTTGTCAATTTTGTCAATTTTGTCAATTTTGTCAATTTTGTCAATTTTGTCAATTTTGTCAATTTTGTCAATTTTGTCAATTTTGTCAATTTTGTCAATTTTGTCAATTTTGTCAATTTTGTCAATTTTGTCAATTTTGTCAATTTTGTCAATTTTGTCAATTTTGTCAATTTTGTCAATTTTGTCAATTTTGTCAATTTTGTCAATTTTGTCAATTTTGTCAATTTTGTCAATTTTGTCAATTTTGTCAATTTTGTCAATTTTGTCAATTTTGTCAATTTTGTCAATTTTGTCAATTTTGTCAATTTTGTCAATTTTGTCAATTTTGTCAATTTTGTCAATTTTGTCAATTTTGTCAATTTTGTCAATTTTGTCAATTTTGTCAATTTTGTCAATTTTGTCAATTTTGTCAATTTTGTCAATTTTGTCAATTTTGTCAATTTTGTCAATTTTGTCAATTTTGTCAATTTTGTCAATTTTGTCAATTTTGTCAATTTTGTCAATTTTGTCAATTTTGTCAATTTTGTCAATTTTGTCAATTTTGTCAATTTTGTCAATTTTGTCAATTTTGTCAATTTTGTCAATTTTGTCAATTTTGTCAATTTTGTCAATTTTGTCAATTTTGTCAATTTTGTCAATTTTGTCAATTTTGTCAATTTTGTCAATTTTGTCAATTTTGTCAATTTTGTCAATTTTGTCAATTTTGTCAATTTTGTCAATTTTGTCAATTTTGTCAATTTTGTCAATTTTGTCAAGTTTGTCAATTTTGTCAA
The DNA here is from genome assembly GCF_029784155.1 of Uranotaenia lowii. Lineage (NCBI taxonomy): Eukaryota > Metazoa > Arthropoda > Insecta > Diptera > Culicidae > Uranotaenia > Uranotaenia lowii. Next base: position 38,759,341 of record NC_073691.1, on the reverse strand, counting down.
TTTTGTCAATTTTGTCAATTTTGTCAATTTTGTCAATTTTGTCAATTTTGTCAATTTTGTCAATTTTGTCAATTTTGTCAATTTTGTCAATTTTGTCAATTTTGTCAATTTTGTCAATTTTGTCAATTTTGTCAATTTTGTCAATTTTGTCAATTTTGTCAATTTTGTCAATTTTGTCAAGTTTGTCAATTTTGTCAATTTTGTCAATTTTGTCAATTTTGTCAATTTTGTCAATTTTGTCAATTTTGTCAATTTTGTCAATTTTGTCAATTTTGTCAATTTTGTCAATTTTGTCAATTTTGTCAATTTTGTCAATTTTGTCAATTTTGTCAATTTTGTCAATTTTGTCAATTTTGTCAATTTTGTCAATTTTGTCAATTTTGTCAATTTTGTCAATTTTGTCAATTTTGTCAATTTTGTCAATTTTGTCAATTTTGTCAATTTTGTCAATTTTGTCAATTTTGTCAATTTTGTCAATTTTGTCAATTTTGTCAATTTTGTCAATTTTGTCAATTTTGTCAATTTAGTCAATTTTGTCAATTTTTTCAATTTTGTCCATTTTGTCAATTTTGTCAATTTTGTCAATTTTGTCAATTTTGTCAATTTTGTCAATTTTGTCAATTTTGTCAATTTTGTCAATTTTGTCAATTTTGTCAATTTTGTCAATTTTGTCAATTTTGTCAATTTTGTCAATTTTGTCAATTTTGTCAATTTTGTCAATTTAGTCAATTTTGTCAATTTTTTCAATTTTGTCCATTTTGTAAATTTTGTCAATTTTTTCAATTTTGTCAATTTAGTCAATTTTATCAATTTTGTCAGTTGTTAATTTTGTTCAGATTGTTATTAATGTTAATTTTGTCATTCATGTCTATTTTCTAAATTTTGGCAATTTTGTCTGTTTGACGTCAATTTTGTAAACTTTGCCTTCGTTGGGTCAATTTTGTCAAATTTTTTCATCTTAATAATATTGACAATTTCGTTGATTAGGTCAATTTTGTCTTTGAGTGAATAATATTTAACTTGTGAATATAGCGAATTTTTCAGTTTGGTTATTTTTGAAAATTTTGCCATTTTTGATTATTTGTCATTTCTGTCATTTGTGTCTGTGTGTGTTTTTCTTCATTTTTGTTTTGTCAATTTAAGTCAGTTTCATCACTTTGGTCATATTTATCAATTTAGTCGTTTTCGTCAATTTCTGACAATTTTGTCAATATAACCTTAGTTTTCAGTTTTGTCATTGATGATGTTTTGAAAAATTTGTAATTTGTGTCAATTTTGTCCATTTTGTCCATTATCAAAATTTTGCCCAATTTGTCAATGCTATCAATTTTGCAAATTCTTGACAAGTTTGGCATTTTTGTCAATTTACTTTATTTTTCAGTTTTGTCAAATTTCATATTTTTCAAATTTTGGTCATTTAGTCACTTTTGTCAAAATCGCAAATTTTGTCAATTTTGACAGTTTTGTTATCCAACAATTATCCAACACATCAGCCTTTTAATTGGTGGATTTGGGAAAAAAATTGTTTGTTTGAATGAAAACATTTTTTTGAATAAAAATTACCAATTTTACTAAATGAAGAAAAGCTTGAAACATTTATTTATTGATAAAATGTTGCATTTTTTTTAAATTTTTAATTACAAAACCAAATTTTTAATTTGAAATTAAATTTTGAAGTAATATTATAAAAAACCAATTTTTTTAAATCTATGATAAAATTCGGCCCAGCGAATTTCTGAAATCATTCATTATATGTTTTTCGCGGTTCTTGATATGAAAAAGTTTTTACAGAAAGATTAAAATTCAGTAAGTTTGCATTAGTTTTCATCATTTTATAGAGGGGTCATTCCATGTTAAATGTGCACAGCGAAAAAAAAATCTTATCGAAAATTCGCCAAACTTGGCCGAAAGACATTCTGAGGCCTACAAAACGAAAATCCTCCATTTTTGAGAATGATCCGTCCACTCCTCGTTCCAGGACCCTCCCTTCTTTTTTTAAGATTTTGAAAAAATCATCATTTTTAAAATACAATATCTCCAGACTGGAAAATCGTACCAAAATGATAAAATATGCGTTGTGTAGAATTTTTCAAAATCTATAAGTTGGTGTTTTTTATTTTTTGAAGTAGTGACGTTGAATAATGTTATATTTTAAGAGCTAGCTCCAGTTTTAACGTTTAATAAAACTGGAGCTAGCTCTTAAAATATAACATTATTTAACAATAACAGTATTTTTTTTTTAAATTTTAAGATTTCACTGCAAACATGAAATATTATTTTAGGATTTTGGTTGAATCTTACGTAAATTTTTTTCAAAATAACAATGAATTCATAAAATTATAGAAAATAATATACTTTCCTTGCGAAAAATAACGTTTTATTTTTAGAGCTATGTTTTAACGTTTAAAATTTCAATATTTAAAAAAAAAGATTAACATCAATTGATAGATTTTAATAAAATCTACACAATGCATATTTTGTCATTTTGGTATGATTTTCCAATCCGCAGATATTATATTTTAAAAATGATGAATTTTTCAAAATCTGGAAAAAAGAAAGGAGGGTCCTGGAACGAGGAGTGGGCGGATTATTCTGAAAAGTTGAGGATTTGTTTTGTAGGCCTCAGAAAGTCTTTTCGCCATGTTTGGCGTATTTTCGATAAGATTTTTTTTTTCGCTGTGCACATTTAACATGGAATGACCCAAGAGATATAAATAAAAGCCAATTATTCAGAAAAATAAACAATAGATTTCAAGAAGAAAATCTATGATTTTTTCAGTTATTCTTATAATTCCACTAGCTGACCCGGTGTGCTTTGCTACACCTTTCAAAAACAAATGTTATTTTAAGAAACTTTTTAAATTTTTATTGTTTTGTTGGCATTATTTTAAATCAAATAACAACAAAATTCATAAGCAACCGCTTTAAAATGAGAACTACAGCTGGAGTTTCGAATTGCAATACAAAGATGACTTAAACAAATTTTCTGAATCTTGATCTGTGAATTTGTGTTTAAAAAATTGATAATTTTAATCTGTTTCTTTAAGCTTCGCCCTGAAAAAGGAGGGTCTCAAATTAATCTTACGCAAACAATCTAACTTATGAAATCTGGTTGTTTTTGCTTGATATGTTCTAAAACCTGATAAGAGAGCCCCCCTGTCCTCCCTTTCACCCCCTGCTGAATGGAGGACGGGATCTTTAATAATCATACCCACTTTTTTCGTTCTCCAAAATCCTCTTACATCATATATAGTTCCATTGCATGGTTGATAAGTTTTTGAGCTTTACAACAAAATTTATATGGAGCCCCTCCTTTCTTCCCCTCTCTACACTGTGAAGCGTAAGAGTCTTTAACAATCGTAGAAACATATCTCGTAACCAAGTACCTTTCCATGCCATATTTGTTTCCATTGGTTGGCTTCGTTAGCATAAATTGAGAACTTATGCTAACAAAATTGTATTGGGCTCAACTCCCTCCTTCTATGTACCTACTCACTGAAAGGAGGATGGTGTGTCAGATAATCATAGAATCATACCAAAATGAATTTTTATGTTAAGTTTTGTCCATTTCTCGGATTTTGTAAAAAAAGTTAAATGCATTCCTCTTCCCTTCCTATATTCCAAATTCTATCCTCCTACTGCAAGAAAGGAATCATTTCACATAGGAAAATATCTAGTATTAAAATACCATCCCATGCCAAATTTGATTTTATTTGCGTTGTAATTTATTGGGTTATGCATAAAGTTGAAAGGAAGTACCATCCCCCCTTCCGTTCTCCCCATTGAATGGAGGGGCGAAAACTTAATTGGTATCATTTGCACGATTTATTCTCAAGTTATGCAAAAAATTTGTATGGAAGCCCCTTTTTCCCCCTTTATATCTTTCCGCTGAGAAAAGGTGGGGCTTCAATTTATTATAAAAACATTTCTCGTTTCCAAATACCCTCACATACCAAATATGGTTCAATTTTCTCGATCAGCTCTCCAATTATACTGACAATTGAAAGGAAGACCTCTCCCCTCCTTTTCATCCACTTCTTTGAAGGAGTACGAAATATTCATAGAAGCATTTCTCGTACCCAAATATCGTTCCACGCCAAATTTGGTACCATGCGGTTGTAGTTCTCGAGTTATGTAATAAAAATTGCATGAAACTCCCCTTCCTCTTTCCTAACTCCCCGCTGGAAGAAGGAAGGGGTCTTCAACAATCTTTAGAATATGTCACGTTCCCAAATATCCGCCCATGCCAAATTTGGTTCCATTAGCTTAATTAGTTTTTGAGTTATGTAAAAAATTAACAAAGAGGCCCCTCCCCCCTTAATATCTCCCTACTGGAAAGAGGGAGGGGTCTAAAATAATCATTCGGTTCCATTTGTTTATTAGTTTTTGAGTTATGTAAAAAATTATGAAAGAGCCCCCTCCCCCCCCCCCTTTCTACTGGAAAGAGGAAGGGGTCTCGAATAACCATTGAATTATTTTTCGTATCCAAATACCTTCCTATGCCAAATTTGGTTCCAATATCTTGATTAGTTTTCGAGTTGTATGATAAATTGTAAGGTAGCCCCCCTCCCCCCTTCCTATCACCTCATTGAGTGGAGGGGGGAGGAGTTCCTAATATTCATAGAAATATTCCTTGTTTCCAAATACCATCCCATGCCAAATTTGATACCATTTACTTGATGCGTTCTCGATTTATGCGAAAAATTGACTATTGTTTGGGAGCCCCCCCCCCCCCCCCCTTCATGAGAAAACGAGGGGTCTCAAACCATAATAGGAACCTTCCCCTCCTTCCATTACCCCCACCTACCAAGTTTCACGCAAATCGGTTCAGTAGTTTCCGAGTCTATAGGGAACAGACAGACAGACAGACAGAAATTCATTTTTATATATATAGATTTATGTTAGAGGATATCGGAAACAAAATTTATATTTCATTGAACTAAATCTTTAATTCAGCCAGAATGAGGCTGACAGTTAAATTTCATTATTTCTTCAGGGATTTTCTGGATTTTTGTACAAAAATAACATCTTTTCGACCTTTTTGTCATTCGGCTAAATTTTCAGATACCATCATGATTATGATAACTTTTTTTCTTCATAAATCGATAGTCGAACATGCTTCAAAAAAAATAATTATAGAAATCGGTTAAGTTGTTTTAAAGATACAGCTAAAATAATAATCCGGGTCTATATGACCCTAATCGGCTAATTGTTTATTTTTTTACCCGCAAAGGAAGGTTATAAAAGACTAAAAACTGTTCTCAATGGTTGAACCTCGAAGTGCTTTACTGCAAAGAAACACAAAGATCTATTTTGTAGACAAGTGGCATGAAAATGTAGAATGTCATAAAAAAAATTTATTCTGATGAAAAATTAGAAAATAATCATTCAGTGTCATCTCACTGATTAACATCATTTAAATAAGAAAAGTGCTTTTATTTCATTACAAATATCTTAATTCAGGACCCAAGAATGTGTGATTTTGTTCAATTTGAAAACGATTTTGGATTTCATAATTCAAATTTCAGATTAAGACAGCTCATTCTTAGCTGAATTACAAACGTCCAAGAAAAAATGTGTAATTAATGTATGTAAATGAAAATCTCAGGATTCATATTTCAATCACAGCTTTGACAACTAAGAAATGATTCATGAACCGATTTTACAATACATCAACAGATTTCTAAAGTTTTTTTTTTCAACTGTTCATTTTATCTTTTTTTCCATTTCTAATTCTTTTCAGAGAGCTGCACGATGGATCACTCAGAGATAATGGACTGATGGACGGATCTAAGTTGATCCTCACGCCGAACGTCGAAACGGGATTATTGGTAAGTTGGAAAGCAACCATTTTAGTCAATAATCTGTAGGCTACCGTTTATCTGTGTATGAATGCTGTACTAGAGCTTACTTCAAAATTGAAAATCTTGCTATCTTTTTTTTTAATTTTCGAAGAATTTCTAAGAACGTAATTTTAGAGAACAGTTGACATTGAAACTTACTCTTAAGTTTTTGAAGGTTTTCAACCTCTCTAGATAACCGTCCTAAACCCGTTCAAATCCTTTCAATCCAAAATCAATTTTCGGCTTGGCCATCGCCTCGTTCCGTTAATTTTATTCCTAACGCCTAGCGCGTCACTGCCCACGCGTATCGATAAGCTCGCGCCGCAACAGTAAAAGAAACCAGGCAGGCATCATCGGTTGATCGATACCAGAAATGGGAAAAACCTTTAGCTTGGCGCATGAAACAAACGCATACGCGGAACTCTCGGAGAAGCACCGTAAATTTGTACGTTGTGCGTCTTCGTCGTAGTCGTCGTACGGTGCCTCAAGTAACCCGTTGTTGGCCCAAAAGGCCGAGGCTTGTAGACCAAACAGACAGCTGCCTCTGGTTCAGGGAAGAGCCGGTTAGCTCAAGTCGATTGAAGTAAAGAAAAAAAATCCGAAACGAGAGATAGTCGAAACGGTCAATTGACCGCGTTTTGAAAAAAACCCCACAAGTTAGAGGTGCATCGAAGTAAGAATTTATGCGTTGTTTAGCTTCTACCTTTATTGATCAATGAACCTGTGTTTAGGACACCTTTCAAAAAGTTTTTGAATATTTTTAATTGATATAGATCGATTGAAAGTAATAAAAGTAAACAGAATGTACACAGAACTGTTTTAAATGTCCCAGAAGTTGGAATCGTTTTCGAGTGACCCCGAACATATGAACAATCCTTCATAGAAACAAGTTCATGGCTCCGAAATCGGGTGGCTGAACGTGCATACTTTCGAGACGCCTCAACTAGTTAGAGTTCCTAGACGTAGTCTCTTTCTGGGCCTAGCCAGTAACGGAACGCGGAATGTGCTCCGGTAAATGCGTGTTTGGCTTTTCGTTCTAAAGGTCTCTCTCTTTCGGATGAACGGTTCTAATCGGGCGCGGGAACCGTTCGATTTAGTTGTTTTTTTTTCCTGTTTCTCTAAACTCGCACAACATTTAGGCTTTGGGATGATTGACGAACTTAAGTTATGGTGTGTGATGAGCGACACTAACCACTTTTCCGGTTCTCTTTCGGATGGAGATAACGGGGATTCTTAGACTTTCTCTTGACATTTTTGGGCGTCCTGAGTTTGAAGTTTGGGGATTAGATGTCATGATTTGTAGCGCCAAAAGTAACAGTTAAATATTTTAGTCATTGATTGCCTAGAAACTTAAACCTTTTTCCTGGGAGATTCCGGCTTGCAGTCTTTTTTAGAGCAAAAACGATATTTTTTTGCATCCAACGTTTCAATCCGTTTGGGATCTTCCTCAGGGACTGAAAAATTGTATTTTTAAAGTAATTTTTGGCCGATTACAAAGTAAGTGTCGTTTTCTTGATTTTGTCGTCTCGGCTGGTCTATAAAAGCTGTCTTTCTATCTGTTTTTTTAATTGTAATCGGCCAAAAATTACTTTAAAAATACAATTTTTTTAGTCCCTGAAGAACAGTCAAAACGGTTGGAACGTTGGATACATAAAAAAAAATCGTTTTTGCTCTAAAATAAACTGCAAGCCGGAATTACCCAGGAAAAACACACAGTCGATCTCCAAACATGAAAAAATAGAAACTTAAACTCAATCTTTGAATTAACTACTATCTGTTCAGTCTACTTACATGAATCCAATGTTTATTGGACCAAAAAATCAGGCAACACGTTTTCGTTACCCACGTGTCAAAACACTTCATCAAATAACAAGTGCACGAGCACGCTTGTCCAAGAAAAGCCTCAATCTGTACCATTACAAGAATGTTCAGCTCAAGCTAAAAATTTTCTTTCGACAATATCCTACAATATCCTACTCCTTACTTACAACACTGAAAGAAATCTATATAAAAATGATTTTCTGTATGTCTGTTCCCCATAGACTCTAAAATTACTAAACCTGGTGAAACTTGACAGGAGGGTGCATTTGAGGCTTAGGAAGATTTCTATTATAGTTTGAGATCCCTCCCTCTAACTTTAAAGGAGGGGGGGGAGGGAGGTTTCTTAATGGAAAACTAAATGTGTGCATAGCTGGAGTACAGATCAAGCAAATTGTAGGCACCAAATTTGGCATGGATGGGTATTTGGGTACGAGGAATGTTTCTATTTTATGAATATTTGGTACCCCTCCCTCTTTCCATCGGGGAGATAGGGAGGGTGGAGGGTCTAGAACTTATCAAAATTAATGAACGCCTATGAACACATACTCAAGCAGAAAATGCGGTAAATCCGTGCACCCATGGTGGATATCCAAAACACAAGGGAGCTTCCATACCTTTTTATTGTATAACTTGAGAACTATTTGAGCAAAAGGAACCAAATTTAGCATGGAAAGGTACTTGGGCACGAAAAATGGTTCTATATTTATTTGATACCTCTCCTTCCCTCCTTCCTGTGAAGATATGGAAGAGGGGAGGGGGCTCCTTCACAACTTTTAGCATCACTGGAAAACTAATAAAGCTAATGGAATCGAATTTGGCATGGGAAGGTATTTAAATACAAGAAATGTCTCTATGATAATTTGAGAATCCTCTGATCTTCCAGTGAAAAAAATTAAGGGGAGAGGGTTTTCCCTTACAAATTTTTACATTATTAGAGAACTTATCCAGCAAATGGAACCAAATTTGGCTTGGGAAGGTATTTGTGTTCGTGGAATATTTCTGTGAATATTTAGTACTACTGCATCCTTCCACTTGGGTGATAAGAAGAAGAAAGGAGCTCCCTTACAATTTTTCGCATAACTCGGGAACTAATCGAGCAAATGAAACCCAATTTGCCAAGGGAGGGAGCTTAGATAAGAGATACTTCTATAATTAAAGTAATTTGAGTGTCCTTTTTTCTTCAACTGGGATAAAGTTGGGGATGAGGATAGTTCGCATAAAATTGTTGTAAGTACATAAACCAAGAATTTATCAAACAAATGAAACCAAATATGACATAAAACAGTCAAACAATCGAACAAATGGAACAGAACTTGGCATGGTAGTGTGGAATGTTTCTAAGATCATTATCTTCTCTTTCCAGTTTGGAGGTAGGTATGAGGCAGGTGCTCCGATACATATTTAATAACATAACTCGACAACTGATAAAACAAACGAAACCAAATTTAGTATGAGAGTGTATTTGAGCATAAAAAATGTTTCTCCTGTGGCTTCAGAATTCTCTATCTCTCCATTCAGTGCAACGATAAAAAGTGGGAAGGGGGTCACTCATCCATTTTTTTTATATTTCGAAAACTAATCGAGAAAGGGGACCACATTAACTCAAGAACTTACCGAGAATGGAACCACATATGACATATGAGATCGTATATGTAGACAAAAAGTGTTCTTCTGATGATACGAGACCCCTCCCTTCATCCTTTATGGATAAAGGAATGGAGGAAAGGGTTACTCTTAAAATTTTTAAGAATAATTCGAAAACAAATATGTGGGTGAAATAGGTGTCATTTGAATTTACTTTGTAACGAAAGATGTTTCTATGATAGTTTGAGACTCTCTCTACACAGGAAAGGGAGGATTCCATATATTTAAAAAAATGCATAAGTAATAAACATACGAAGCAAAGAAATTCAGAGTCATGAAAAGATTTAAAACAATAATTTTAAATCAATTTGAATGTTGTATTTGAAAATAGAAAAAAAAGTTGTAAGTTATTTTGAAAGAACATCTTAATGATTTTGGAATTGAATTTAAAATGTTAGCAAATATGTTAATGAAATGTTAAATAACTATCACAAATTCAAATTATTTTCAAAAGGCGTAGCAAAGTAAACCGGGTCAGATAAAAAACAATAAATAACTCTTTTTTTTCTAAGATGTACAAAAAAATAAGCGGTGTTCCTCAGGCCGCCCTAGAGGGGGAAAAGGGATGATTTTACAAGCTTTCAAATATCGACCAATAAAAAGAACTTAAATATCCAGTGACGTTTTGAAAAGGTGATGAGGGGAAAAGTGCTGCACTGCCTCTTCTCAACAAAATTGATCTCTTTTAACTAAATCAGCGGTATTTTGAAAAAAAAAAAAACTTTAAACTAGAGAAGAATCAAGAATTTTTTAACCCACTTTCTTAATAAACTTTTTTCGATATACTTTAATACAGCTTCAATCTTCAAATCAATATTTTTGTCCATGAAAGAACTAATCTTCAAAATCGGGATAACAAGATGATTTTCGTATTTTGTTAAAAATTATTGTCTTTTGAGCTCAATAAGGAATCTCTCGTTATAAAAGACATTCAATAAATGCTGATAATACACTTGTTGTTGCGGCTTGTGATATAGCTCAGTTGGCAAGTCTGTTGTCTCCTGAGCAGATGTCTGCGAGATCGAGCCCAAGAGTAAACATCGAACACAGTTGTACCGGATAAGTTTTTGAATAACGATCCGCCAACTGTAACGTTGATAAAGTCGCGAATGCCATAATGATGGTAAAACGACTATAATCGAAACAAAAAAAAAAACACTTGTTGTTGAAAAGAAGAATTTTTTTAAAAATTTTTCAATTATTAATGTGAAAGGAATAAAATGAAATTTCCATCCTTAGTTAAAAATGGCAGCAAAATTGCAAAAAAGAATGTAGAAATGAAGTGAGTAAATGTTTTTTTTTATTCTGGAAGGATACAATGTTCTCAATTTATTGAAACGATTTTTTAAAACTTATTTTAAAACTATGAAATGACCGTTTTGGGAATACTGAATATAATGTCAATTTTTTTTTTATGAAAAAATGGTAAAATGTTACCTAAATAATTAAAATACATTATCTGAATCAATGACCAACTTTTTCGAAGACTGCGCGTTAATCAGTAAAGTTTTATTTTTGATTTTTTCTGAGATCTACGAAAATCTAGAAATTAAACCAAATTCATAAAAAAAAATGTAAACTTAAACTAATCTTCGATATTTTTGGAAGTAAACCATTTTAAAGTCTTCTACAGAGTTGTTAAATAAATTAAAATCTTTTTTATGTCTAATTTAATTTCAAAATTTCATAAACTACAGCATCAAAACTAAAGGTATATCAGAAAATCTGAAGTAATATTCGAATTCATGATGTAAAAATCTGTGAGAGCGAAACGATTATTCCCCCCCATTCCCACTAAAACCTTTCCACGGAATAATTTTTCCCAAGAATAACAAAAACCCTAAAGCAAACCCAAGAATGAACCATTCCCCAGATTGTTTTCCCAGAATGCAACATTTACCAAAACAAATTTCCCCAATATAAGCCATTACCTAAAATTAAACTACTACAAAAAAACCTAGGTTTTGTGGAAATATAAGAAATGTAACAATATGGAAAAAAAAAATGTGGGAAATGGTTTATTCTGGTGAAAAAAATTCTGAGGAATGGTTCAAAAACTTCTGGGAAAACGTTTTCATGGAGATTGAAATACTGGGGATTTGTTTTATTCTGGACAAACGATTTCTTCTCTCCCCAGTTATCATGTGTCTAATAGTTTCAATTGTTTAAATTATGAAAAAAAACTGTTGCAATTTTTTTAGAATGCTTTCGGGCTTTATAATTATTGATTTAATTTTTTTTAATTTAAATGGAATTTTTAAAATAGAGAATTAGGCAAAAAAAATTAACAAACAGGACCGTTTGCAGTAGAAGGTTAACAACGCATAACTTTCCTCATTCAAAAACGAATTTCAAAACCTGAAAAGAAAATTACTAAACAAAAAAAGGCAGATTCCATGACTCAAAAATCTAGAGGCCAACTAGAGTTTCAGATTCTGAATTTGTGCAGGTATATTAAGAACTCGTTCTAAAGCCTTCGATTCACAATTTAAAGTTACAAAGTTCAGAGCTAAAATTGTGATACGAAGTTATTAAATATTTCACAAAGATGGTGGAGTAACTTGAATATAATGTAATACTAATAATTTTAAAAGTTCTTTTAAAAAATCACCGTAAATATGGCGAGTCCGCGAATTTGGCAAAAATAAAATTAAAGTGGAAAAATGAATTTTTATTACCTTAAATCAATAATTTATATTGTTTTCAGTAGTGTAAATGTTTTGAATCAATAAATTTTGATCATAGCATATAATTATCGAAGAACACTTAACACAAAGGATCAATTTCAGTTCAAATTACTCTTCTCTATAGTAATTTAAAGATTTTTTCTAGAAATTCAACCATGTAGAATATGAATTTTATCGTGTTCATCTAATAAAAGTTAATTATTTAGTTTTCGTGGAAATTCAACAGTCGTTATTTCATATATCGATTTAAAAATAGAATTTAAAGAAAGCTGCATCAAAAAATCTTCTTCTTAAATTCCAAATTTCAATATTTTAATCTTCACACCTTGGATTAACCGAAAAGTTCACCTTTTCGAAAAACATTTTGAAATTTGCTCAACTTATACTTTCAAAGTGTGTTTCTCGAAATTTGCTTTATGGGCAGATAATCCTTTCTTTTTCATATATAGAAATACAGAAATCGAGGTCCTTTTTACATATTTAAAGGCAAAGCTGGCACAATTTCATTTTGATCATCCAAAATTATTCATTCTAAAAATACTAAAGACTGCCCAATCGGGATTGCGCCCGCCACCCTTTGAAATAAACAAATGAAAAAAAAAATATTAGAGACATTTATTTCTTTTCAAAAACGCTTAAATTCATCCACATCTTTGTATGATTCCGGAAAACTGAAATGAAGGGAGAATATTCGTCATTGATCACACAAATTGTGCAACCAATGATTGAATTTATGGTAATTTGTGACGATTTGTTAGAGAAAATTAGAAGGTTTGAGTTCGAATGAGAGAATCCAGTGCTCAGAGAGAGTGAAAATTGTTGCAAATTGTTGCAATTTGTGAAGGAGTTGTTGAACTTTGATCATTACCACTCCAAATACAAAGAATTCTCTCTTGATTTCAATCCCTTTTAAGATTCGCATAACCCACAGGTCGGCAACCTGCGGCTCTTTTGATGTAAAGCAGCGGCTCTTTAGTTCTCTGCGCTGGTATTGTAAATATTTTGAATAAAATATTTATAAAATCGTACTAAAGCAATTATTGAGTCTTGTAAACTGGCACACGGATTTTGATAGGTCCGTAAGAAAATTTTCAAATTTCATCAGCTGTAGGAACAAGCGGAAAGGACCAAATGGCAAAATGATATTTTTTGAAGTCAAGTTTTTCAATTTTTTACTTTTTATTGTTTTTTTACTAAACAGATATCATGATTGAATTGATCAACTACCTTAAATGCAAAAAATAACTTTTGTTTAAAAACAACAAAACTAAAATTAAATTATTTATTTGCAAAATCACTTGTTTTACCCTCTTTGATAATTGATCAGTTGAAATTTTCAAAATCTTATAAAAATTAATCATCCATATTGGAAAAACCACCTCAATCTGTTCATGTTTGAACTGAAAATGATCATTTCAACGTTATCTGAATATTGATATCTCATATGCATTCAAGATAGCCTGGTTTACCCAGGGCTTGTCCAGATTTTTTTAAATAAAAAATTGGGAGATACCAGGTCCGGTCCAGTTGCCCGGATATCGAGACAAAAGACACTGTTTTTCCAGGATCATTCACAATTTTTAAAAAATTTCAATTTTCAACGTGTTTTAGCGAAAAAAAATTGCAGGCAATTTTTAAAATTCTGAAATAAGATTTGAACACCACTGATATGCCTTAGAAATAATCAATTTTCGTGTGTTTATTTTTCAGCATTTCTCTTGCGTTTTCATGGAATATTTTTTTTTTTTTTTTAGATAGATAGATTTTATTCAATGTAAAAACTCAGAAGAAAAACCTTAATGAACTTGCGTTCCTCTAAAAGGTTTCATTTGAAGCTAACAAGGATATAATTCAGTATGGCTATGCTTACATTAACCGCTCTAAATTGGATTTTAAGAATTTTTTTACACGAATTTTAAATATAGGTACATTTTCACTATGACGAATTTCTCTACTTAGACGATTGTACATTTTTGGGCCTGTAGTTTCTAATCGCCTTTCTCCTATTCTCGTTGTTGAACTCTCTACAAATAATCTATCCATAAACCGGGTATTATGATTATGAGTTGCATGATGTACATTGAAATTATGGTGGATGTCCTTGATTCGTACTATTCGGTGCATGATAACCAAAGTTTGTAAGTCACGCAAGTAGCTTATTGGTAAAATGTTATGTCCTGGCATTCTATACAGATCTAAGCTGGGGTACACATATTTTCATTTTCGATTAAGAGTTAATCAAAGTTAATTTTTTCAAATAAATTTTTGTTTTTAAACTGTTTGAACTGATTTTATGAGTACAAATGTACTGATTTTTTATTATTTTTCACGATTTTTTTATATGAAGGCTACAAAATAACACTGTTACAGCACTTTTACAAATTATACTGGTTAAATCACATTTTTTTTCCTGTAATCTAAGCTTTAGCAAGCATTGTTGAATAATTTAATGTTTTTGTATTATTTCATTCAATTGGACGCAGATACGGAAGAATCCCATGTGACATAAAATGAGATTTTTAAATTTTCCAGATGCATAAAATTCTGAAGACACGTTTGTTTGATGTCATGAATTTTGAAAATTCAACCAGTTGTCAAGAGCATAACTTTTGAAGATTCAAATTTTCGACTGCAACAATTTTAGTTAAATGTTACCTCATATTTCCGGATTTTAGAAAGGATTATCTTAATCTGGGGAATGACTTGAAAACGCTTTGTGGTTAAAAAAATATTTCCCTTAACTTTGTTATTTTAAAAGCTTTTCTTTGTCGAAGAAATTATAAACATTCTGCCTTTGAAAATATGTTCAAATCTTTCACTTCAACATCATGCAAAGTATTCATTTGAGCTTTATTATCTCTTTCATTGAAAATTGGTTTTCGTGCAATGTTTTGCAGTCGCAGTAATCCGTACAAAGGTTGACTGAAAAGAGGTTAGCGTGTAGAACTCCGACAGATTTTACACTGATTTGACAGATCGCACGAATGTCGCAGTCATGAGTGCGCAGTCCAATTTTGTGCGCTGCGATTAATATATTCATTTAAAACTTTCTTGACTCGTATTTAAATTGATAAAACAATCAGAACATGTTAGAAGAGTTAACGATCCAGAAAAAAATCCATGCTGAATGGTTAACAGAAACATATTAAAAAGAAAAATCCAAGAATTAAAAAAAACTTTAATGAGTTTAAAGTTACTTTCGTAAAACTAATTTCCACTAATCATTAATATATTTTGATTTTTTCTGTTCAAAAATCATAAATCTTTGATATGGCTCTTTCAAACTCTGACATTTTGAAAATTTGAAGTTGTGGCTCTTCCGACTCAAAGGATTGCCGACCACTGGCATAACCCAAAAAGTCAACTTTTTAGAGTGGCTAACAAAGCACAAATATCAACACTAGTATTGACGTGATGTTAAAATACTTGTGTCGATTATTACAAATGGTTTTAAAATATAAAACACGATTTAAAACCCTATACATCTAAAGTAAGCAGTTCAATGGTATTTTCATAATATTGAATACTTATATACCATAACATAGACCATTTGAAATGTCATGAACAAAGACGCTCTACGCTTTTGAAAGAAAATTAAGGTCCGTGAAACGGTTTTTGAATGATTTCTAAAAAAAACGTGATAAAATTGAAACAAATCGAGAGTGAATTTGGCGAGTATTGAAAAATACGAACTGCGATCAAATCAAAAACTACTGCAGATCAAATGAATATATTTAATTTAAAAAAGGAATATTTCCGCTTCATGAACCGTTGTACCTTTTTCGAAAACTTCACGGCTTGTATTCGTGCTTCCTTTGATATCTCTTGTTTCTCTATTACTTTCCATCTCTTTAAAATAGGTGACTCTTTTACGAAACCAAATATCCAACCATTTGTTTTTTCAGTTAATATTTCAAGACTACCATCGTAAGTAATTTTTGTAGCTTGAGTATTGAAATATCTGATGGTTGGGGGAATTTATTTCAAATCGTAGGAAATGTTAGCAAAATAGTTCAAAGAATGTGTAACAACTATTGCTGCTATTGAATTTTGTTCGACATTCATTACGCGTGCGTTTTGCACATATTCGGTAGCAGTTAGAGAGACAGCGAAGGAGAAAGGGGCCGCCGCCGCTTTATGTTCCGTCATTTTCTCGCTTTTCGACGGTCGGTCGATGACGAGATGATAGCACAAGGCGCGCTGAAGTAGATACATACTTTTGAAAGACGGAAAATGGGGCAAAAACGGGGCTGGTGAAACACAGTTTTCTGCCGCTAGTAGCTAGCAACAAACTTTGAGCGGGAGTGGGTGTACAACGCTTCTTTCTGTCTGTTTTCCGCCATTTTCCGCAGCCTTGTTTTCTTATCTGTTTTTAAGCTTGGGTACCGGTGAGAGAAAATTCGCGATTAGGTGAAGCGGTCTCTCAGACATGGGAACGTTATTAAATCATCATAATCGTATCAACCGCGATACGATTTTGGCAGTGTTTTTTTACGGTTGCCAGAATTCACGCTACTTTGGGATTAGCTTTCTGGTTCATGCTTATTGAAACCTGAAATAAGACCTGGAACGGAACTAGGTTAATTCAATGCTTGGTAGTAGGTATAGTAACAGTTTTTTTTTCTCTTGCTTTCTTTCTAGGCGCAACGTGCCGAGAATACTGTCATGCAGGCACTGGAGTCGCTGAATGACAACCAAGTGAACGATTTTTTGAGCGGGAAGTCGCCTCTTAATTTGAGCGTTCGTCTGGGAGATCACATGATGCTGATTCAGCTGCAGCTGAGCACACTGAATCCTTCATCTCAAAGTTCGGGTAGCCGGTCAAAAAATCACAAAAGCCGAGCTGCTATTGGGACTTCCCTGACTGGATCCAGTGCAGGATCAAGTTTGATTCAAGCTTCTGCTGCATCTTCATCTCGCAGTCATAGCAGCAGATCAGTCCCAATAACAGGTTTCCGAAGAGTGACTACAACTGAGAGCACCACAACCCGCCCAATCATGCAGCACGTCAGTGAGGCCCAGACATTGACAAAACAGGAGATCGAAAGCATCCATAGCATAGTGAAAAATCTAGCCGAAAGTGATAACCCAACGATGGCATCCACAAGTTCAGTTCAATTCCCTGCTGTGCAGACTGAATCCGCACCCAAGCCAGCAGCCTCGGAATCACCCATAAAATCCCTATCCAATCTAGTATCTAGCTCGATCGATTCAAACATTCCTCAAGGATGCAGCAGCAATAACAACAGCCTGCCAGTTGGCCCAGCTTCACCCTGTTCGGATCCCATTACTGCAAAGCTCACCTCCTGTCTTTGCAAGCGGTTAGACGGCAACGACAATAGTTCGTGCGATTCCGATTGCAGCACCCGCGATCCCGAGCCTCAACCCTCAACTTCAACGGCCAACCTGCATCGGACAGCCCACAATCCCATATCGCGTCACAAGACAAAAATACAAACTCTCAAAAAGCACCTTAGCTTCGACAGTTCTACCTTAGCAAAAACCGATCCCGATACAGTGCAACCCATCGCTACGACCTCGGTACCTTCTTCTCCACAGCGTCCCGAACAAGTTCTACCCCAACTCTATCCCCAATACCTGAGAGCTCAACCTCAACCCGGCCCTAGTAATCCCACGAAACCAGCCTCCAACATAACCGACCCCAATAACTTCGAAAATCCAGCCCTAGCCGAAGCATCCCGGAACCTTACCCAAACCCTGCGCAAACTCTCCAAACGAGTCTTCACCAACAAGGTGGGTGACGTGTCCCAGGAAACCGCCCGAAATGTCAGCTCCGGGGCCGTCATCGAGTCCATGAAACACCACGGCAAAGGCATCTACTCCGGTACCTTCTCCGGAACCCTGAACCCAGCCCTGCAGGACAAATTCGGTCGACCCAAGCGGGACATCTCAACAATCATCCACATCCTGAACGACCTGCTTAGCGCGGCTCCACAGTGCGCTCGATCCGGAACCAAGATCTACTTCGAACCATCGACCTCTTCAGCGGCTGCAGGTGGCAGCAGCTCGACAACAACGGTAGCATCGACTTCCACCGCTGCTGGCAGTACCAGTTCGCATCCGGGATCGGCCTTGATAAGCTCCGGTAGCAGCAGTTTGGTGGCTCAAACGAGTTCAGCCGCCGGTTCACACGTTACGGCCGCGGGCGGCAGTAACAGCACCGGTAGCAACGTTCAGGCTGCCGCTGTCATGGCACCCTCCTCATCCGCTACCTTCACCACACCGATGGCGGCTCCCAGTCCGCGGCTGGTTTCCAGATGTGTAAGTAGTCTTTTTTTTTTATTGACCAGTGTTTAAGCTCTTGCGAAATGAGTCAGGTCACAGTCTTGCTGCGCAAGACTAATGGGTCTCGCGTATATTCGCATACAAACCCCACCCTTAAAATACACTTGGTGTATTGACTTTGATCTCATCCGGAGGCAGTTCTCAAGCATAACGTCAAATTAAAGGTCACACTTGCGTTCCTTAAATCTTAGAGTGGAGACTGACGAGGTCACATTTCGGAATATATGGTGATCTTTCCTGTAGGGGAGAGCCCACTGCGACCAGCAGTTGATCTATTGTGGTATTTACCCCGCGTTACTATATACTTTAAGGTTCACCTGTATTATAGGTTGGAGTGACAGTTGAATGTGGATTAAGCATGGTATCCCATTCGAGTATGATATCGAAGATGTACGATATAACCTTTTTAGGACTTATGTGCAACCATATGTCTTGTATGCTTATCAATTTTGCCCCAAGTATTTGCTCTCCTCGATTAAGAAGGGTGCAGCAGTTGCATAAAAGATGCTCTGAAGTTTTTTTTCGAACCTGCAGTACCGACAGTCATCGTTTTAAATTATGTTTATCCTTTTGAGATGTTGTTTTGTTGGACAATGTCCGGTCAAGAGACCTGTGTAAGTACTTAACTCGTGCTCAGTTAAGTTCAACATGTTTTTGGGGAGTCGTGCGCTTGGTTCAATGAATCTTTTTGCCTGAGTTGCTCCCTCCGCTTTTTTCCAGTGGTGTGGTGCTTTCCCAGTTCTTGATCTCCACTGTTAAGACACTGCTCGATACTCCGCAGAAGGGTCCAATCAACAGTCCCTGAGATCCTTCCCTAGCTAGTTGGTCTGCTTCCTTGTTCCCTAGGTTACTGCAGTAGTGGCCTGGTACCCATAATAAAGATACTCTGTTTCTTATGACCAGGTTTTTTAGTGCAACAGTACACTGCCCCTACTTTCATAACAGTCCCATATGCAAAAACAAGCAAGCGAGAAAATCAGCTTTTTCTGTTTTGGAATATATTTTTAAACTATAACCATTACATTCAGCATAAACGAAAATCGTTTGATGGAATGTGTTCTAGGTTGTCATAATAAATCGTACGACCTGAAATTTTAGAAATTGGGCCATCGGTAACGTCGGGAGCACCATTTTATTCGTTATGGGACTGTTATGCGAGCATATTTGAGACCTTTTTCAAATCTACTCGCATAACAGTCCCATCCAGAATATGTTTTGCTAACCAAGCTTCTTTCTTAAACTTAAATTGATCATTTTTGAACTTCTAAATGCAGTTATCAGAAAAAGAAACACTCTTTTGGAAAAATATCGTGAATTCTTCATTGTAAGTTGAATCTTTTTACGATTTTGATTGCATCGGTTAGTTTTTTGCTCAGGAAGACATTCCTTCCTTCTTACTGACCTGCCTTCGAGAACTAGTGTGCATAATTCGACATCAAGTGAGTTTAAATCTTTTTTAAATGATTCGAAGCAATAAATCAAAGACTATTTCGCCGAAAGAAGCATTGAAAAGTAACTAAATCCGTGATATTTCACATATGGGACTGTTATGCGGGTATATTTCATATGGGACAGCCACAAGTTGATATTTTTTTCAAAATTTCTAGAACAAAATCTCTTTTTTTATTGTTTTATATTGAAGCCTTATGTTCAAAATGACGAACTGTCAGGTTAGATGAAAAATGACGAAAATTCATATGGGACTGTTATGCGAGTAGGGGCAGTACACTCTCATACTAATTTGGAGTAACATGTGAACGTACTTAGAGCTCGAAGAGCAGCCTGGCTGTCAGAGAACGTGCAGTTACTTGTGAACCTGTATCCCCTTTTCAAACAGGCTTGAATTTCAGCTTGGAATACTGTTGGCCAGTATCCCATAGAAATTGTGATCCTGAGTCTAGGTTCGAACACCCCTGCCCTAGTTCAATTATCCATTTTTGACCCATCAGTGAAAAATAGGATTCTTGTTATACTTAATTTACGCGTCTATCCTCATGAAATTACTTCACTCAACTGCCTCTTCCCGTTTCAAATAATCCGTTAAAACGTACACGTTCATCAAATTCCAATCACCTTCAGCATAACTTTTATTCAATAATCCTAGTCACTCCTATTCTATTACATCGTAGAACTGACAGAACCACACACTCGACTGACTGTTTAGGATTCACAATTAATTTACCATTTGGGCTTTTTGAAACTAAGGGTTTTCGGTTCCTGATTAGGAAGAAATCCGTATTCTCCGTCGACGCAACCAAAAATCATTGTATTGGTTCTCCGTTTGTTTTGGTCAATTCGCTTTCGTTCACCGGAACCGATTTAACATTTTATGTTTGATTCTACACCAGGTTGTTCCGATATACTGGAACCCAATTTGTTCTCCTTTTTCTCAGCTTAAGATATTTCGAATATTTTGGAGCTGAGAAGTGATTTTACTTTTCATTTTTGAATACAGATTCTCCGGATCTTCGGCGATCGTGAGTTCAACTACTTTTTCGGAAATAGTCTTTTTTCTATGACTTCCGGTTCTTCAAATCTTCTGGAGCCAATACCGCATTTGACTTTTTTTTATCTTTATACAAACCTTCTTTAATCAACGCTATATTATCTTTTTTTTACGACTCCAGATTTTGTGGTTCTTGCGGAACCGAGATGGCATTTTCTTTTTTTTTGTCTTCGACTCCAAGTTTCTCCGGGACCTTGTCGGCATTTTTTTAATAACAGGTCCTACAAATCTTTTGAAACCTTCAAGCCAAATTCTTCATTTTCTACACTTCAAGCTGTCCGGATCCTCCGGAACCAAGTTGGTATTTGTTTTTTTTTTTTATTTTAGGTTCTCCGGATCTTCCGGACCCCTATCTCCAATTGCTTTATTTCCATACACTTCATGTTCTCCGGATCCCTTGGAATCAAGACGGCATTTTTTTTTATTTTCAGGCTCTCGAATCTTACGGAGCCGAATCGTCTATTTTGTGTGACTGTATTCAGAACCGAGTCGTATTTTCAGTCGACTGCACGTTTTCTGGATTTTCTGGAGCCGAGTCGGAATTTTCTTTCAACTTCGGGCTCTCCGGATCTTCCCGAACCGAGTCTTTAACCATAGCACTTCTATACGTAAAGTGCTGACAACTTCGGCTTTCTGAGAACCGATCCTTTGATTTTATCAAATCGTAAAATACAAACTTTCCTAGAATCTTGAATCAGAGATATTCAAAATGAAGATTTTATTTTCTTGTATAAAGTCACTTTTTGTTTTCAAAACTTAAGTAACTAGCTGAATTGGAGTGAATTTCAATATGTTAAACCGTTGTATTTTTTGCTTATAAAAATCTTATACAATCTTTTTTTTAGATCAACTCTCGCGTCAAAATTAGTAACTAGAATGACCGTTAATTTTCACTACCCTTTCTCTTTCAAAGTTTCTCTCTGTCTCTCTCACCCCTTTTTGCTTGCTGAATTAGACCAGTTAAGAAAATTGTGTTCCGTTTACTCTGAATTAGACCAGTTAAGAAAATTGTGTTCCGTTTACTCTCGTATTATTGTCTCAATATCAAACCTAAAGCGGGCCAAAGACTTCACAAATGGCTTGTGCAAATTCGATTATTCCACGACCAACCTCCTGCATCCCGGCTAGAGCTGAGTAAATGGCTTGTATTTTGTACAAACAGCACCATACACCATGCCACAGAGGGTTGTTTGCAGTGTTCCGAAAATCACTCGGAAGAAACGCTCATGATAGGTTTCTAGTTGGAAACATTCAAAGCCGATTGCTACTGCCTGTTGTTCCCTACAGAATCGGCAGAGCGACAATACAAAGTCAATGTAAACAAGATTCAAAAGCGAGAGCAGATTCGCATCTAAGTCGATCCCTCAAGCTCACTACCTGGTGTATCAGAAGTGATTGAGACACTTACTGATACAAGATCCAATTCGAAAATCCACTCACTCACTTACTCAAACTCAATCAATGCTGCCTTGCATCGGTTCATACTGCCTGCGTACTTTCTGGCAAAGCGGCAGATACATATGTTCATACATACTGCCTGTGTGTTTGAATGGCTATTTTGGTCCTCCCCAACAACAGCAACAACAAAGCAAGATTTATCAGGCAGACAGCATTCGATCATCGATCAGTAAACGAGTGAGTGAGTGAGTGATTGAACAAGAAAAGTTATTGACTGAAAGAAGAAACTGAAAATCAGGTAGCTCCTCACTCAGTTGAAAATTCCAACTGGAGAAGAAACGTCTCTCTTTCAAATTTTATATCTTTATTCTAGGAGCAGCGCTGTCGAACACAATCTTTGCCCCATTGGGAGATAAACCAACCGACAATTTAGGTTTTGCTTTCGCTGTTGAAAACGTTTCAGTGTCTCTCATGAGAATTGAGTGATTTTCGGAACACTGGTTGTTTGTACAAAATATTTCGATCCCGAACGATTTTACTCAAACCGTTTGCGCACTTATTTGAGCAGTGCCATACACGATGCAAATCGAATTCACAGCGACAGAATTTCATTGCATTTGTGCAAATCTGGTGTAGTTTATGGCCCGCTTAACGTACACTCCAATCTCGATATTAAAATTATGATCATAATCATGATAATTATATTATATTCAATTTCACGAAGACCAATATTTTTTCTATTCCACCACTGAAACCTGCGTTGAATAACTCGTTTTATACAGGGCTCTATGGATACTTATTGGATCAATAGTGCTAGCGATTGCTATCGCTCAGAGCACCTGTATCCGTGGTCTATTCTTGCGTCTGATTTATACAAGAATTGAATCAACGATATTAGATCCAATCCAGTGAAAAAACTGGCAACCCCACTCGTGTTCCGTTAACTATCAAAACGGTTTAGATCTGTATCAAATTGGATCCAAATCTCTTCAATTTTGGAGCAATCCTCATACCAGCTCTAAAACATTTTAAGTTGAAACTGGTATAATGGAACACGGATGCGGTTGCTTAGGTCGGAATTTTGGTTTAAACCGTCTGTTCTGACCACAGATACAGGTGCTCTCATGTTGAAACACTTTGAAACACTCTCTTATAACTGTGAGTACCAGATACATATGAAGGACGCCACATTTTCCCTTTTTTTCAAATAAAATGTATTTTTTTTTACTTTAATATATCTTTAAATTTTGCCAACGCCACGTTAAGGATCCGGCTTCTGTTGTTTGCTTATGGCCATAGTCTCAATCCCGGTCAACAGCAGGTCATGGGCTTAATCTCATCACTATTTAGTGACCGCCATGGGCTGCAACCTGAAAATTCGCTAAATACCTCTTGCACATTATAAAACTGCCAAATACCTTTACCTCATTCCAGATTATTACTTTTTACACCTCTCCAACTGGGGCTTTGTCCCAGCCTCTTACGGAAGGAGGAACCCAAAAAATTTCCTGGTAGGATCTATCAATGTGGAATTCCGAGTAACCTATTTTCAGGATTCCCTCGAATCTGCCGTACAACTGAAATCATCGATACCTAGTTATACCGGGCTAACCTTCGATGCTTTGATTGTAGCAAAAATAATACCAATATGTTGTAGATGCCAGAGCGGGTATATCCACTGTGGTTGGGTCCACAATGTACTGCACGGTGTCCGGTTTCGACTTGGTGGAGTATTTACTTTGAACATGAACACAACTTCGAGTAACCGACCGAACTGTCATGGATCTAATGGGTTTCTACGATAAGTTTCTGTTATAATGAGTAATTCAACACAGGTTTCAGTGGTGGAATAGAGAAATTCCGCTCGGGGAGAAATGGACAACCATGGTATTCACTATTTCAGTAGGGTCCTCACATATGTAGCTACACTCTACACTAGCGATTGCTAGCTTAACCAGCGATCGTCAATATGTGAACTGCCCAATCGTGAGCTGTCGGAAATGATCTTATGCTACTAATCGCAGCTTCGTTCCTGACGGCATCGAGTAACACTCTAGGATCCAGTTTTCTCGGCGTTGAACATCAGCGAAACCTTCTTACTAAGCTAGAGCATCTCGTAACCTCTGCGCTGTGCTTGGATCAGCTCATACATGCTGACCACAGCGCATAAACAAAGCACGAGAGTATCTCCTCGGCTATCAGCTGCACCCAATTAATACGAGGTGTAGCTCCAGATGGACCTGCCGACCTCTGCGCAACCGGGATGTGGATTCTCAGACTCCTCCCGGCCGTCGGACGTAAGCTCATACATGCTGACCGTAGCGTGCCTCGTGTTGGCATCGAGTGTAACCCTCTCGGTCCACGAACCTCCCTGAACTCCACCTCTGACGGAAATTTCTGGCGGGCCTGGGACATCTCACTGGCTAGTCTCTGGCCTGGCTGCTGCTGCACTTGCAAGTCTGATAAACTTGAGAGTACCCTTCTTACTAACTCGTGTTTCCAAAATCTAGACGTAACTAGGCTGATAGCCTGTTGAAAACGCAGATTTCAGAGGTGTAATAGAGTTAATCCTTTATCCACTACTTCAGTAGGGTCCTTACATAGCTACACTCTACACTAGCGATTGCTAGTACAACCAGCGATCATCAATAATGAGTGTCCACGATGAAATTTCCACACCCAAAATTGATTCATAAAATTCTAGTTTTCTTCCGAATGCTATCAAATTTTCAAGGATTGAAAAATAACTATAAGGCTCCATTTTACCATTTTACTCGTATTTTATTAACAGTCCATACACAAACCCGTACCATGGCCATAACCCTTGCCATAAGATTCTGACCAACCTTTGAATCAACCATGTATTGCATGTAAACCTATACTCTGTTCACTACCTTAGGTCATTTAAGAAGGTGCTGCTTCATAATCGCACAGTACTTCTCGATGGGGCAGAGCTCCGGTGTTATGGACTGGTTGAACATTTTCGGCACGAAATTGACCTTATTGTCCGCATACCACTTCAGCAAGTCCTTGGAGTAGTGGCATGAGGCCAAATCTGGCCAGAAGATTGTTGATACATTGTGGGCCTTCAGGAGAGAAAGCAGATGGCTTGCCAAACCAGGAATTTAATCGCAAATTTGGACATCTTATGAGTGCGAACATGCTCCGGAACGCTGAACTCATCCTTGGCCGTGAAAAACTGGTTGCCGGGGATTATTTGAAGACGGCCTTCACATATGTCTCGTAGTTCATGATGCAACATCTGACTTTCGTCAGCATGTTGAGGTACAACTTCCTGGCACGGGTTTTGGCGGACTTGCTCTGCTTCTCGTCGCGATTAGGGTCCTTTTGTATCTTGAACGAATTTCGGCTTAGGTGCAGTTTTGGGTTTCGGTTGAAGGCCCCAACTACGTGGTTGTGATTATTGGTTTTGTACGCAATACTGTTTCCATCACTCATCACGCCGTCACACATCCATCCATCATCACGCCGTGGAATCCGTGATTCACAACAGTTTAGCGATGGAACGATGCAAGAAATCCTTGTTCTCAAGATGAATGCGCAAGATTTTATCACGTACGAGCTGTTCTTTCGACTCCATTTCCGCGAGTTTTGATCACAGGACTGCAAAACTTGCAGGATGTAAACAATGCACTATGAACTTAATCCACCCAAATTTTCATTAAATATCACCCAACAGTTAAAAAGTAAGAACAATTTCATAGTGTGGCAATTCCATCGTGGACACCTTTTATGCGCACTGCGCAATCTTGTGTTTCACCAGTTTCGTCAGTGCTCCTTGAGTTAAACCCATGAACAATCGACAACTTTTGTGAAACTACGGGATATTCTTTTCTGGGAAAAATCACATCCAGGCAAAGTTTCTTCAACCATGCTTCACCTCGCATTTTGCGGAACGTGGGTTGCGCTCGTCCATCTCTGTTTGAGTCAATGCTTCCTGTATGTTTCGCTTAGGGTAGCGCATTTCAAAGAGATCGTAATAGTCGCTTCATTTGATTGTCCAGCTCGTACTGCCGAATATAATATTTGCTCCCCTCTTTACGGTAGATTTTTTTCATTGCCCACGTTCACCAGATCACCAGGCCAGGTTTTCACGATTTTCTAGAAAACTTAGCCCTCTGTCGGTCTGAAAAGTTCTTTCTTGACAATTAAACCACTGGGTCTCGACCTGTAAACTTCGACTACCTTATCCATCAGAGTCACACCATCTTAGGAATTCCTCTAGCTCTTAATGTCATCAAGTGTGTTTAAGAGATCGCTAACACAACTGTTCTCTCCAGTGTCCAGATTTCGATAAAGGGTTAGTTCTAAACTTCATTGGAGGAAACCATCGAGTTACATAGAGATAAATTATGAAAAATTTAAACGTCACTTTTGAAAAATTTTAAAAGATTTTTAAAAAAATTCCGTGCCGCCAGTTATTTTGAAAAGTTTGTTATCCAATAACGTTGTGGACAAAGAATATCCACACTAAATCAAATCTTGCTTAAATTTGCATACATAAGATTGAATTTTAACAAAATGGCTAACTATTTACGTCATCATTTGAGTAAAAAATCCCTTTATGTATGTATTTCCATAAATTTTCCGTCTTCACTCACCCGTATAAAACATCCTTCCAATTCGAGAAAGTCGGAAGAACCAGGTTATCAGTTTTGTATCAAGCTTGAAAATTCAGAGAAATTTTCCATTTCCCAAGAAATGCCCTCCGGTAGTATATAAGCAAACAACCAGAGTATGACTCATGATGGTTCGTTGTCTAAAAACCGATTCCATGCTGCAGCAGCTTTAATGTTGGTTCGGTCGACCCGACTCGACACCCTGTGTGTGCCCGGGTGAAAACGGGAAAATCGAAAATAACATAAAATATTCAACAGCAGCAACATTAAAGTTGCCCATCCTTCGTTCGGTTTCGGTGTTGCTGACGCCCTCGTCCCGAAGGAAGCTTTAAAACATCCGCTGGGCCAGATAGACGGGAAAAATAGACGGGGATGAAGAGAAATTTTAATGCGCCTGTCCTGACACACGCATGACGCCTTCTGTTAACGTCTCGTTGTTCCTGGTTGTCTTATATGGTTTCCTTTTTTTTCTACAGATTCCTACTCCTATCTACACCAAAAAGTACCCGGGCAACGGAAGCTCGGCCATTGCAGCATCTGGTGTGGTTCCAAATAATGCTGGCCACGGATGTCTCACCTGCAAAACTCTGTTGGAGTCGGCGGCCGCCACCGGCCAGCCGTCGACCTCGTACATCCGCTGCCATCATCAACACCACCACCATCATCATCACCACTATCAGCAACAACAGCAGCAGCAGCAATCGCTACAGCAACATAAGGTTGCGGTTTCGAAGGTTCTCTGCCGTTGTGGCCACTCGTTGACCACCGTTCCAGGGCAAACGCAACCGCTGCAATGCCAACGCTGTGCGGCCATCAGTGCCGCCGAGTTGGAAAACTCCAAAACCAAATCCAAGCTGGATAGCTTGCGGTTGATAATGCAACAGAAGAAGGAACGCCGCGAGGCCCGCAAACAAAAGACCGCTCCCTACACGGTACCCTCAGCGGCCTCCGTCTCAACACCGCCGCCCTCGACGGCATCTTTAGCCGCCCCGGCAATGGTGGCATCGATTCCTCGTACCCTGCTGATGACGGGCAATCCAGGCAGCAGCGCCATGATTGTCGACGAAGAAGAGGTCACGGCGGCGGCTTGTTCGTCTTCATCTGAGACGAGTCCGGCGACGACGTCCACAAGTCAGGCGGCCAGCGGCAGCACTTCATCATCGGAATCCAGTGGCGATGGCAGCAGCACCAACACTAACACTAGCACCGCGAGCAGCACCAGCAACAATCCGGCCACGGCAACTGCGACGGCTACTACCACTACAGCGACAGCAGCAGCCGCCGCAGCTACTGCAACATCGACGGAAGCGGCCCAAAGCCACCAGATCGTGGAGGAGGTTGATACGGTAGCATAAGTGAGTTATCCGGGAGCGAGACAGCATTAGCGCTACATAAGTTTAGAAGACACCAACACCACGCCTGGCACTGTACAGGTTATGTTGCGAGTTAGCCGCTTCAAGAAATGGAACAAGTGTATTGCCCCTCCATTGAAATGTTGCATGAATACGGACGGAGAGAATTGCGGGTAGGCACTCACTCTCATTCGGCTCTCACGGCAAAGTGAGGGCGAGAGCAAAAAATTGCGAAGCTTGTGAGAGAATTGTCTTTTTGCAGAGACACCTGGTGGTGAGCTCATTTTTGATTTGAAATATTTCCAACTTCTGAACCAATTGGAATGGAATTAGTAGGAAAATTAAATAAATTTACACGAATAAGCATTCAAATTTTTTAAGATGTGTGCCCGTGTCTCTCCGAAGGTTCTTGCACAAATCAAATGGTGGACTTTTGAGTATAGACAACCATAATTTAATGACATAAAATTCGATTGTAATTATATTGCAGAAAACAAACGAAATCATCAGAAAGAAATCGGTTTAATTACTAGCGGGTGAACAATTTTGTACAAACACGAATCTTAGTCAAAAGAATTGAACAAAAAAAAATAACTAACAAAATAAAATTATTCAATAACTTTACAATTATATAGCAAAACAAATGGTAAACAAACAAACATAAAAGTAACAAACAGCTTACGAAATACGCGACAGCTGTAGCATATTATGAAAGATCCCTCATGCTATGATTATAAAAAATAACAAAAATCTATCTTGATAACTATTACTCGATATAATCAGCTAGCTATAAAATATCGTACACGCTATAAAAAAAATCCAAACGTAGTTTGATAGGGAAAATTCCAGCTGCAGCAGTAAAACTATAAGAGCTCGTTTCACCGATAATGAAACAAATCAATGAGAAAGAAAAAAAACAGTAATTTGTAAGGATCACAAAATCCACATTGAATAGGAAAATTGAAATGATCTCCTGAACAAAAACAAATTGTTGAAAAAAAACTCAGCTTATAATCCGCCTATTTCGAGCCAGTTTCATACCGTTCAATTCCTGGAACGATTTTGAGCTGGAACACCGATAAAATTTTACTGAACTAACAATAAAAAAAAAGAATATCTAGCCAATTCTGTACTAATCGAATCAAGGAAAAACAAAAATTTGATATGAATAGAACAAAAATTAACAAAATTTATAACAATTCGGTACTCTGGTACATTTATTGTATTAACCCTTTTCCTTAAGATTTAGCAACTACCTAACAACTTTTGTCGTCCGGAAGCTGACTTTAGTATGTGATATTTTATTCCGTTGTTTTCTTTCCGCACTATAAAATGACAAAAAGTTATGCGTTACATAAATTCACACGTTTTCTTCGTTTTGTTTGCTTTTGCTGCACTTATTTTCTAAAATAAATTGTTTTTTTTTTCCTTTAAAAGTGCTCTGTTTTCAAACCCTCTCACCCTTCAATTGGTTGAAGTTTGTTCGTTCCTTTTACTTTGTTGTTTACTAACTTACTCTTTATTGGGCGTCGTTTGCTTTAACATTATGCTTAAGTAAATCTAATTAGTCGCATAAGTAGCAAAAACAAAACAAAAATACAAAATTCAAACGAGAAAGATAAAAATCCAACAAACCAATCAACCTATCCGACGAGTAAAATGTGTTCAAATTATGTTTTGCAATAAATTTAGTAATGTAAAAACAAATCTTGGTAAGTTTTGAGAACCTGATAAACGAAATGAATGGATAAGGGGAACAATTTGAATCAAACGTTAGAGTCGCGTGTTTATGTTTTGGTTTGCCTTCGTTATTTTCCATTGATGGCAAACAAAACTCTTTCGTTTTGGTCATCCTAAATGATCCTTTCTGATAGCTGCATAGAGTACATACAAAAAACTTGCATACAAGTTTAATAGCATAAAAGGTGAATAAATCTTTCGTAGGACGGAAAAGGCGAATGAGAAGATGGAAAAAATAAGAAAGCAAAATAAAATAAAACTTTATCAAAACAGCGGTATCGGTAGCTAAGTAAGTAAATAATCAGATAAATAGAAACAAATACACAAGCATAGAACAAACGCGTATAACAAAAATAATTGACAACTTGTCCCAAAACAAAAAAAACTATTCTGAATAAATAAAAAAAACAATAGTCATTGACGCTGGGATTTGTTTCATTATAACAGAAATACTTAGCTGTCTGTCTAGAGTGTACTCAATCCCAATTCC
Source organism: Uranotaenia lowii (assembly GCF_029784155.1). Lineage (NCBI taxonomy): Eukaryota > Metazoa > Arthropoda > Insecta > Diptera > Culicidae > Uranotaenia > Uranotaenia lowii. Next base: position 38,728,914 of record NC_073691.1, on the reverse strand, counting down.
AAAGTGAAGAAGAAGAAACAAGTACTACAAACAACTGTTTGCGTAACACACACTGATGAATCGTATCGGGATCAATAAACAACCATAATATTGCAACCCAAGCCGTTTGTAAATTTTTGTTTTGATTTTGTTATCCGAACTACTCTTGAGTCTCCATTGCTAGATAGAGTTTGAAAAGTACGAATCGACAAAGGTACATGGGGCTTGATGCGGTTAATCATCTACTTTCTTCACGGTTCCTCAAGGATCCGTGAGGTCTTTTGGTTGTCTATTTGGACTGCCCCTCTCAGGGGTCTGTCAAACAAATCCGAATATTTTGATTGCCCCACTGAGGGGTCTGTCCCATAAATCATACTATTTGGACTGCTCCTCTGTCCCACACATCCGAACTGTCCCACATATCTGACTGAGACTGAGACATGGATATTGCTCGAGGAGGACCTGCGTACACTCGGAGTATTCGAGCGACGAGTGTTAAGAACTATCTTTGGCGGCGTACAGGAGAACGGAGTGTGGAGGCGAAGGATGAACCACGAGCTCGCGCGACTCTACGGCGAACCCAGTATCCAGAAGGTGGTGAAAGCTGGCCGGATATGCTGGGCGGGACATGTTGCGAGAATGCCGGACGACTGTTCTGCAAAACAGGTGTTCGCTACGAATCCGGTAGGAACAAGACGAGCGGGGGCGCAACGAGCGAGGTGGTTAGACCAAGTGGATCTTTGGTGCCTGGTGCCAGACCTGGCGAGGTGGAGCGGGATCTGGCGAACGTGGGGTGCCCGAGAAATTGGAGAACGGTTGCCATGGACCGAGTGAATTTTAGGAGTTATGTTCGTCAAGTTATGTCGTGAGACGGAATACTATGTAAAAAAAATCATATCTGACTATTTGGACTGCCCCACTCAGGGGTCTGTCTCAAAAAACAATTTCTTAGGACTGTCCCTCTCAGAGGACTGTACCTCCATCAGACTATTTGGTCTGCCCCTCTCAGGGGTCTGCCCCACAAATCCGACTATTTAGACTACTGCTTTCAGGGGTCTGTCCTATACATTCTACTATTTTAACTTCCCCACTAAGGGGTCTGTCCCAAAAATCCAACTTTTTGGACTGCCCCTCTCAAAGGACTGTACCTCCATTAAAATATTTGGTCTGCCCGTCTCAGGGGTCTGTAATAAACATCCGACTATTTTACTGCCCCACTAAGGAGTCTCTTCCATAAATCCAACTATTTGGACTGCCCTCTCAGAGATCTATTCCAAACATCTGACTATTTGAACTCCCTCTTTCAGAGGTCTTCCCAAAAATCAAATTATTAGAACTGCCCCTCCCAGAGGCCTGTCCCATGCATTCGACTATTTGCTGCCCACTCAGTGGTCCGTTACAAAAATCCAACTATTCGGACTGCTTTTCTCAAAGATCTCTCCTACACATCTAACTATCTGGACTGCCACACTCATGGGCTTGTCCCATACATCCGACTATTTGGACTGCCCCACTCAGGAGTCTGTACCAAAAATCAATCTTTTTGCACTGCTTCATTCTGGAGTCTGTCTCATACATTCGACTATTTGGACTGCCTCTCTCAGAGGTCTGTCCCATAAATAAAACTTTTAGGACTGCCTCTCTTAGAGGTCTGTCCCACACATCCGACTATTTAAACTTCGCCTTTCAGGGGTCTGTCTCATATATTCACCTATTTGTACTGCCCCTCTAAGATGATTGTCCCATTCAGCGAACTGTCCGCAATGCCCCTATCAGACCTCAACGTTACATTCTTGCACCAAATAGTATTCTCTTTGAGACAATTAAAAAAAAAATTGAGCTTTCTTTCTTCCCATCGACGCGTACAACTAACGCTCACTAAGGTATTCTAACAACATCTATCCTACTCCGGAACCTTTGGATGAAGCGTTAAATTTATCATATCCACAATAATAAGTTACTTCTTCTCAAAATAATTGAGCGTTTTTCTATTCAACTTTTCATCAGTGTGGCCTGAATTTTACAGAAACATTTACTTCGAACTCAGACTTGAAACAGAACATCACAATCAAATCTGATTTCAGAATCAAGTCTCCAATTAAAGAAACAACTTTAGCCACAAAATTCGAATTAAAAGTGTCATTTCAAAACCAAATTTTTCGATAGGATCATAATTTTGTATCAAGTGCATATAAAATCCCTCAATAATTTCAATGTCCAGACTATGAAAAAATTTGAACTTCGCTTCCTTTCAAATCAATACTGCAATTTACAATTACGGATATGTATGTCTATCCTTCAATAATCCGAAGTCTATTAATGAGCATCAATCCTCTTAAAAAATGTATTACCGGTTCTCTCAACCGACCATGCCATTGTCGAGACCGACAGGTTTGGCTGCCATCTTACCCTGTTTTTTCTTCCCTTATTCTATAGACGATTGAACTTTAAAAAATTTCGTCACTTTTGTTAAACCTATCCTACTTTTTCCTTCTCACGCTACCTATTGCGACTGAAACTCTACACAACTCTCCCTGTTTTCGTTTATCATTACTCAATACGCAATTACTCAGCTCGCTCTTTCAACTTTTTCACGTGAAATGAGAAGCAATGGGTGTTATTAAGCAAACAATAAAGTCTGCTTCATTTAATATTGGAACACAAACAATTGCGTGTAGTTCAGTCATTTATTAACGAATTCATAATTTGTTTTTCATACAAATGTAGCATTTTCTTTACTCTTTCATAAAAAAAATTAAAAAAATTATTCATTGCTGTTTCGAAGAAATTCTCGTACTTTTCTCGTAATACGGCACATTAGGCGGCGCACACGCTTTTCGTCCACCGTTTTGGCGATTTGATTCCACCAGTTCTTCATTTGAGTCATGTTCCTAACAAGTTTTCCCTTTGCCTTAAGCCTCCGCTTCGTGATTGCCCAGTATTTTTCTATCGGCCGGAACTGGGGGCAGTTTGGGGGGTTGAGGTCCTTCGGTATTACGCTGACCCCGTTCGTTGCGTACCATTCCATAACCGTTTTGCGGTAATGGCAGCTTGCGAGGTCCGGCCAAAACATTACTGGACGGTCGTGGGCACGAATAAACGGCAGAATCTGTAGGCACTCTTTTTTGTAGACTTCTGATGTCATTGTCTTGTCAGTGAGAAAGACTTTGGTTTTCTGTCCACAACTGCATATCCCCTGCCAAATCATGTACTTGCGGGCGAATTTATCCGCAAACACGAACTTAAATTTTGCAGGTACATCCCCCCGAGCCGTCGCCAAATAAAATTTTTGACCTGGGATTTGCCCAAAGTCCACCTTCACGTAGGTCTCATCGTCCATCAGAATACATCCGTCGAACTTGGTCAGCACTTGGTCGTACAGCTTTCGAGCACGGATTCTGGCCACATTGTTCTGCTTCAGCGTCCGATTTGGCTGTTTGCTGGCTCGGAATGACCTTATTCCTTCCCGGAGACGAATTCATCGCACCGTACTGTGAGCGGCCTGGCCAATAAGGCCAAATCGCGGTCTGAAAGATTGGGATTCCTCTTGACGGCCTTGATGACTTTCCCACGCAGTTTCCGGTCGACAGTTCCACTCCGACGCTTCGAATGCGGCTTCCGAGCCGTCGTCAATGTTTCCTTGTACTGCTTGATAACACGCAATACGGTATTTCTGGGCATTTTAAGCTGTTTAGCTAGCTTCGATGCCGACAACAATGGATTTTCAAGAAAACTGTGCACAATTTGATCTCTCCGTTCGGCTTCCATGGCGGTTGTTTACAAAATGCTATCGTTTGGTGTTATGACATAAATACATGGTGAAAGGTAATGAATTTCCCGACACGTGGGTGAAAAAAGTTTCCAAATCCGTCCACTAGGAGCGCCACAATGAGCAAAAGAATTTGTTCCAATATTAAATGAAGCAGACTTTAGCGTCATCATGTCCTCCATAGTAGAGTTTCAATTAGTTAGGGAGTTTTTGGAAAGTTTTTGAGAACAGCCATACATTTCCTTCTAACTCCAAAAAGTCAAAAATAAACCTGGAATCGCGGATCGTTAGATATACTCCAAATGGTGACATAGTGTTAGTGTTGACTCACCTCTTGAGGCCTCAGTTAACATCAATCGGCAGACAGGTAACTCAAATCATCATAGGGACCGAAACGACCGCTCTAGCGATTTTGCATCATCTAATCGGCAGTGAGGAGCTCATCTTATGCGTGCCTCGAAATAATCTTAGAAACGCCCCTCCAAGAGGATTACTCTGGATGCTGTTACGAGCCACGATGCAGGTGGTTTAGGCGATGGTAAGTCACCCGCCAATTCATCCACCTCCTGACTTCTAAGGCATTACGGACGAGTGCTACCGAACGAAGTCTTGCTCATACTTGGGACCATCAATCGATGGCGCTATTAGCAACAAGAGATTTTTTTCCGAGGTTACCAGAAAGCAACATGCAAGATATGCTTTACGTTCGCATGCTGAGGTTATCAGGCACCAGAATCAACGAAAGATTCGATTCGTCATCGATTCTGGTGCCAGTCAGCTTATGGTGCAAAATGAAAGCGACAACAAGAGTAGCGACGACGACGATGATGATGATGGTCAATATTCCGTCATTCCTGAACCGAAAAAGCTGAAGAGCCAGAGGAGAACTGCGGAAAGATCGCTATCGACAAGGGAATTGCTGCCTCGGTAAGAGCAATCCTTGGGAAGCCGTTAGCTTACTCCAGATGGCTAGAAGTTCAATCTGTTTCTGACAAGAATGTTCGATGGACGAAGCTGAACAATGGTGAAGTTATCACCGAGCAGCCGTTCAACGATTTGATCGGTTGTTTGATCTTCGAATATCAGTGCTGCAGTTAGCGCACTGAGTAAGTATCAGGCCAGCGGCGAAAAGGCCCGGGCAAGGCCAGAAGCTGAGTGCTGAGTTTGTCATCGACCGATTCTGAGATTGGAGCCCTGTGCTACGCGCTGAAAGTAGGTCTGTGGCTAACGATCATCCTCGGTGAATTGGGTATGGTTAGCACTCCTGCATACTGATGGAGGACAACATAACTTGCATCCAGTACCTGAAGGTGGCTTAGACCCATCAGCGTAGAAATATTTGAATGTCGTTAAGTAAGCGTTCATCAGAGAGATCTAAAGAAGCGACCAGCCTTCTTTGAGACATATTTCTACTGGGGATCAGCCAGCTGATGCGTCCATAAAGGTATTACCAAGGGTGGAGCATGCGAAGCTGTTCAGCATTCTTAATTCACGAATTGAGGGAAGGTGTTGAAACTCATCGTTGATTTCGGATCCTTCGGTCAATAATTTTTTCCCGAACCAGAAAGGATCCTCCAGCAGCAGAATGTGTTCCACCGTAGACGGAACCAAAACAGGATTTGTTTCGGGTTTCTCTATGCTTTTTGTCATTATCGCTCTGGAGAACACTAATGATGATGTTTGCTGTTGATAACTGTTGATGATGTACAAGGTACAAATATTTATGTTTAGAGCAAGTTAACTCGTGTTGGGGAAAAGTAGTAGAAATTTTAGTAGTAGTAGAACCTGGAACCTGCGTTCTTCCAATTCAACAGTTCGTGATATACTAATTCTACAATTAAAATGACACGTAAATAAAATGATTGAACATAGAATTCCTCTTCAAATATTTACTCTGATCTACAAATTTTAATAAGAAAAAATTGAATGATCAGATCATTGATAACTTCCTAAGAAACAAAATGTTGCATACTTACTTAATCATGGAATTTCCAAGTTCGCATTTGGTTGAAAAGTGGTATTTTAGACTTCTAGGTGCTCATGTCACGTAAAAGTTCCACTAGAAACTTTCAACGCCCTTTTAAAGGTAGGTAATCATATTGACAACGAAACATATAATCGCATTTGAATTGCAACTTCTTTCAAGAAAGTTTTATAGTCTTGCTAACATTTTTAAATATCATTTGGATCAATATATGATCTGCTGATTTAATAATAATAAAAGAGCTTCCAAATAAACCTTTAAAGATCCTTCTAAGTTTCACGGAGATCCTTAATGGGACTATCAAGTGACATGTCAAAGGTTGCTGTCAAATTTCTATAGTTAGTTTACTTAAACAGTGGAATTCAATCAACGTATTTTGAAAAAAAAAAGAAGAACCACTTTCTCCGGCACCTGTGTTGCTGACCAAAAAAGACCAGTAATTTTTTTTAACCGATCGGCCATTGGTGGAAGAAACTTCTGAGAGCATTAACTTACTGATCGCGTAGTCCAGCAGATTCTATAGAATACAAGGAAACAGTAACTCCTGAGGAAATCCGGAATCGATTTTCCGGTCTAGACGAGTGTCTCCTTTTATAACCTGCTGCCGATTCGGATGCTACCCGTGAACTGCTAATGATTTGTTTTTCAAAAACGTAGTTTTTCTCCGATTCCACATTTCAATAAGCGATTTGTAAAACTGAAAAGTAATGTTTTTGCACCAAATGTTTGTGTGACCGAATTGAGCTGGGAACAACGTTCAGTATTCCAGTGTGCGCGATTGATGAATCTTTTAACGCTACCTATCTCGTTTGTGTATGTTTAAGAATATTTAAATGAACAAATTAAAAGAAAGTTGATGAAATAATTTAATTTTTTTCTTCCAAATCCATTGAAAGTCCTCTAATATTAAAAAATGAAGTTTACACCTTCGATCATAATTCCAATAATCTACTTAAAGTCAAACATTTTCTTTGTTGTAAAGTTTGAATAGAACAACTAACATGAACCGATTCGTTCAGGAGGATGATGATTTTCACTGTACCCTAGAGAGCAGTGCTTCAATGCTCGCAGCGGTACGCAGTTTGTTTGTCATAAGCATTATATAATTAAGTAAACGTTAGAATCAACGAGATAAATGATAGACTGGCAATCAAGTAGTCTGTTATTTGGTTGTCAGAGCAATCTGTAAACCGGATTTTATTTCAGCGCTTTGAAGTTTTTTGACATTCGTAGAGGCTGAATAGCATTCTCTTCAGCCACTTAAACGAACTTTCAAGTAGCTTTGAGTACTTAAATTTTGAACTGTATAGAATTCTCAATGAAAAGGGAAAACGGCTGAGTTAGCTTCTAAGGAGTGTATTCGATAAAAATGCAACACTTTGTTTTGTAAATAACTTTTAATCGCATGGATGTACATTTATGAAATTTTTGAGGAACTACGTAGCAATGGAATGTTTATATGTGCAAAATTTTGTGATGATCTGTTCCGTAGCTTTTGAGATGAATATGTTCATAGACCAACATTTTTGGGCAGAATCGTGGAAAACTTAGGAAAGTTTTTTTGAGAGACAGCTGGAAATCAACTATTCGACCAAAGTTCATGTTGTAAATTGTTTTAAGAGTTTAAGGGAATCTGATTTTATGAATGTATAGAACAGTGGTTTTCAAAATGGTTCCTAACGCCCCCTTGGGGGCGTTTAGAGCTTCTAGGAGGGCGGTGAGCGCAACTTTGAAATTTGGGGGGTGGTTGAAGGGCTCAGGGGGGCTGTGGCTTCATTTTAATAGTTCACATTTTATCGAATTACGATACAACTTAGAATTGAAATGACAACGAGTACATTCAACGCCCAACAATGAAAATATATTGAAGAGCACTGAATACCAAATTATAGCCAGGAAGTTACAAACATATTTCTAAGTCACAGAGTTATGTGATTTTGCCTCTGCAGGCCTTAACATAGAAAGATTTCGTATACGGTTTGTATATTAATCTGGTATTGAATGTTATTTTAGGTTATACTTAAAAGTATAAAATATGAATCTTTAGTTCAATTGATAAAAAAAAGAAATTCAGCAGTTTTCATTATGAAACATCAAAAGCTATTCGATTGTTACTAAAATTGTCCTAACCCATTTGTTTGAATAGTTGCAAATGTTTTAGACCCTTGAATACCGTTAGTTTGTTCATTAAAAAATTACTTTCTCAAGACATTAAACTATGTCTATATTTTTTTCCATTTAACGAATAAACAGTACTTGTTTTGTGAAAAATAACGGCAAATTTGATTGGAAAAGAATTTTGTTTATCAAAATTAAGATCGGATTAGATTCAGGTTTCATAATTATGCTTTTTTAAGTTCAGAATTTGTCCAGGGATTTTTTTTTATTACTTTCTCAAAGATGGATGTTATTTATTTTGATGGAATTTTGAGTTTTGTTTTACTAAAGTTGGTAAGATATGTGTTGGCTTTTTGCTCTTCTTAAGTAAATTGGGCTTTGTTATATAGCTCAGTTGGCAAGTGAGTTGCTTCCTGAGCCGATGTCCGTGAGTTCGAGCCCAAGAGTAAACTTCGATCACAGGGGCGGGATTATGGAACTCGAAACAATCGAGTTTCGTTCGATTCGACCAACTTTGGCATTACCGATCTCGATTCAAATGGAACGTTTCGCGATGATCTACTACCCGATTTACTCGAAATCTAGTACTTTCAAATTTAGAACTCGAACGAGATTCGTAATACTGATTCTAATTCGATTCGAGTTCAACTCGAAACGGGTAACTCGAATCGAAAAGGATTCATAATTTCACCCCAGTTGTACCGGAAAAGTTTTTCAATGACTGTCTGCCAACTGCATCGTTGATATTATTCGCGAATGACATGTAGATGTTAAAACGACTATAATCGAAACAAAAAAAATGCAACATTCATATGTGCGTTATAAAACCTTTTCAAATTATACTACAATGAAATGTCAAAAACTTATGGTTATTCAACGATCTTTATAAGCATTTTTTCTAAACATTTTTAAAAATTTGCTCAGGGGGGCGTTGAGCTCACAAATATAGCAAATGGGGGCAATGAGGGTGAAAAGTTTGAAATCCACTGGTATAGAATATGATTTAATCTTTGAAGATTTAACCGATTGTATATGTGATAAAAAAGGTCAACTCTTCTTTCTGACTTGTCCAACAGACTAAAAAAGCCAAAATTCATGTTGAATGATTTAAAAAATCAGCGGGGTAAAGTTTTGAAAAAAAAATCGAAATGAATAGCAAAACCATTTTAAGCGAGCACCTGGCAGATCTCCAGCGAAAATATTTTTGGTTACAAGTGTTCCCTGGATTTTCTGGAGAAGATAAAGGAGAAAAGGTAAAAAAATAATAATAAGTTTTATTAAGGCTGAAAAAAGCCAAATAAACCAGAAAAATTCCTCTTATAAATCCCTTCCATAGTACTTCGAGAGGACTCAAAAAGATTATATCTTTATTTCGATTGGATTTTGAATCGTGTCATTATAAGAAAACTTTGGTGGAGTGATAATGAGTCAGCGAGGAGAAACAATGTGCTAAACTTGTCTTAGCTTCGATCAACTACGTGATTTTGAATAAATTTTAAAGGAGGGTTCCAAGAAAAAGATAACATCATACAAAAAATTCTAGATTTGGAAAAGGGAAGGTTCATAGTGTGAAGTATAGATGGCGCACGTGCCGCCCAAAAATAAAAGTCAATGCACTTCTTCATTGGACTCTGTCTCAAAACCGCTTGACAAATCATCAAGAAATTTTGTAAATGTAAACAGTGCATTGCTAGGTAGTTGAACGAAAAATTTCATCAATTTTCATCCATGCATTCAAAAGTAATCAACAAAATAAACTGTTGCATTTTTTTTTCGAATAAGTTCCCTCCTTATGAGCACGTTTGAAGGGAGTTCTGGTTACTAGGGTTAGTTCTATGAATTCCGTGTTTTCAATTTTTTAAACCTTTTACATTTTTTAACCTGGGCTTTCAATTCGGAATAAATTAATTTGAACAGTACTTTCTAACTGATCAATCATTTCTGCCTTAAATGTTTTATTTGAGGATAATCTGATTTGCTTTGTTGAATCTTTATTTTGAATTCTTTTTCCCACTCCAACATGTTAGCAAACATGTTGAGTACAAATATTTATCAAAATATTTTAATTGAAATTGGGACTCTTATTTTGAACCTGGTTTATAGAAAAACAAAAATTCTCGTAATATTTCTTAGATGATTTTATTGAAAATATTAGAGTATTTATTCTTTGATGGTTGATTAAAGTTTCCGAAATATTTGCAAATATAAAAAATAACCGCTTTATTATTTTCAAAGAATTTTTCTCTCAAAATATTTTTTCTAAGGTTTTTTTTTATTTGCTATTTACTTACAGTGACCCTTCAAATTTTGAATGTGTCAAACCTACATTAAATTGCAAAAATTTTCCTAGTTTCATTTATAAAAAAAAATAATTGCAAACATCAATTTGGTTTTGACCCGAATGACAATTGTTAAAGGGTCTTAATAAATATTAATAATAATAATAATCAATTTAGATGCGTTTTTCATTTTAATTGAAAATTCGATTTCGTTTGAATAAAAATTAATTTTTGAACTGTTAATTCAGAGTTTAGTGAAAAAGAGTTCGGAAAAAAACTTCAAAGGCGTGTAAGTTCAGCCGAAAGTTTGAAGTAAAAATATTCCAAGAAAATCAAATAAAATTTGTTCACAACTTTGCAGACCAACAGCTGTACTCACTAATGTATTGTATGCGAGCCTTGTGTGGATGTTCACAACAATATTGAACCCTATGCTGTGCACAGTGTTCTGTTTACAAACAGTATCGCCACCCCTTTCGACGGATGACAAGCCTTTGGTCAGTGCTTTTCATGCGGTGGAAGGGGCACAAAAAAATATGGAGCGAATCAAGTAGGTATTTATTTAAATGAAATATAATCCAACTGATTAATTTGTCTAACAAGATTTATTCAAAATCTTTTTAGCTCTGAATTTGAACAAGTTTTCTAAACAAGCTTTTGAAACACCCACCCACACACCACAACAACCGGAAAAAAATCTACCAAAAAGAATCCTCAGGTAGCAGAAAACATCAACACCCATTTCGGTGAAACAAACACTAACACAATTCCAAAAGTTGGTGGTTTCTCCAAACGGAAGGGTGTGTTCGATGACGTCTGGCGTCTAACATGCTCGAGCAGGGGGTGGGTGTCGGCAAACCAACCCCGGTGACATCAATTGACAGTTTTCCTTACACGAGTGTTTGTGAATGAAACCTAAATGTGAATTCGTGTGCGTTCGTGTGGATCGCCCTTTTTGCCGATAGTCGGTTTTCCGCTTGACCAGTCTCGAATGGGGCGTATTTTGGATAACAACTAGCAAGACGGTAGCTGGTAGCTCGATAAGCTACAATATTGTGGGCTGTTTGCCAGTGCTCAGTGGTGCAAATTTTTCTTGGATCGGAAGCGTAGATCTGGGTCGAACAGTGATTCATTGAAAGTGCTTATCTTTATCAACATCAGGGACTAGCTCTCGGAGCAATCTGTGCAGCAAAAATGTGATAGTGGCTAGGACGGGAATCTAGAAATTAAGTTAAGAAGCCTCTTGAAGGCCGTCCTTGAAAGGGTGCTACCATCGTCAGTCGAAGGAAGCAGAAGGAAGAAAAAACCGGGACATTCATAATTTGTGTCCTCAACCAGGAGGATGAAGCTGATCTACTGGATCGGAGTCGTTGGAACCGTAATTGTGGCCATCTCACTATATTGGCCACTATTTTTCTGGATATTCCTCTTTGTTCTCTACTCGCTGATTCTGATCGCCTTGGGTAAGTGAAGCGCGGGTGAGGTTTTTTTTAACCAGGACAAGGTAAGGAAAGTTGAGGGGGTGGTTTCGCGTGAACTAAATTAGAGGGTTGCATGAAGGGAAACATTCTGGCTAGGTGCTGGAATCGATTCGAATACGGCGACAAGTGACAAGTGAATGCGATATGAAATAATAATTAGTTCTGCTTCACAGTTGGAGAAAGTCAAATATAGTTATCAATCCATATTTGTGTTGGCGGTGGTGAGGCTGATCGATTATCTTAAAAAAATGGGGGAAAAAATTACCAGCCCGAATGATTCTGGCCGGTCTTCCAACCAAACATAAGCGGTCAAGGTCGTACTTGAATGGTTTCTTCTGAAACGTGAGATCAATTCGAGTCAGGTATTTTTTATTCAGCAAGCTGCAAAGATTCAAACATGTTGCTGAGCAGCTAGCAACGAAATATCTTCGATTTTTTGCCTTCCATTATCTTCTTAATTTTTTTTAAAAAAGTTTTAATTTTATCAAATGGATCCCATCGAGTCAAAGGGGTATAAGTGCATCAAAGAAAATTTCGAGAAAACACGCATTTTAATTGATGTGTTTGGATATTTTCGAGAATTTGTATTTTCTATTGAATGTTAAAGTATGTAAATAAAATTTCAAAAAATTCTAAAAATCAACAAATATGGTTTGAAGTATTGAAAAATAGTTTGGCATCGTGAGCTCAAAATTGAGCATGTTGTCACTATACTCCTTGGGTTCTGAGAACCTCAAATAAAGTTTTTTTTTTAATTTTTGTTTTTTTTTAAATCTTAAGAAAATTTATAGGCTTCTAATGTTAAAAGTTTTCCTAATTATAGTGCCTTTATTCGGTTCATAACGTAAATCCATTCTTGAGTGACAATATGATGGAATTTGGCTTGAAATTCTATTCGGGTGCATCCCATTAAAAAAAATTCTTTGGCAACTGAATGAATTCTTGAAATTTTAAATTTTGCTGCATTATTTTTACTAGACGCACCTTGAAAGCCCACAAAAAATCCCTAATCAGAACTTAAGTGTCAATTTGGCACTCCTCGTTTAAATCCGCTATATCTCTCTTGTTTCTCAATCGATTTTTAAGAAATAGTTTTGAAAACCAAATTATATAACTCAAATGTGTTTTTTCCAACAATACTCAGCTAGAATACTTTGGATTTATTTACGTTATTCAAAGTCCAAAACAAAAAAAAAACTGAAAAAAACATGCTTCAGAAAAAGACTGTAGTTATGCTACGGAATGCTTAAAAATTGACTTAGTGTCCAAGAAAGCTAAAGTTTGACGCTATGCAATGCACACAAGGATATATTTGTTGAAAAAAAAAAATTGGAAATCAAACCGTCAAAATTGTTTAAACTACACTAGATCAATTTGGAAGAGATGACACGAATGCTAAAGCGCTGGTAAAGTGTCACAAAAAAAACAAAAAAAAATGGAAGAGAGGATTTAAAAGTTGACTTTACTTGTCATACTTTCGCATTTTCAGATGATCAAACTACTAAATTTTGGGATTTTTGACATATTTTCAAAAGGTAGCTGTTTTTCAAACTTTTTGTCAATTTGCAACTTTTTTGATTTTCTTCCACTTAAATTCAACTTTGCACTGGGTTTTGAATATTTTCAACGAGAAGTTCTCACGCAAGATTTTCACATTAAATTTATATTCTCCAGAAAGCCAATTTCATAGCGATTCTCGTTGTGTAATTAAATTTTTTAAGACTTCCAATAACGGAAAACTTAAGTGTTGTAGCCATGGCCGTAGGAACGGGGGGAAAGGGCGGTATTGGGTGGTTTACCTTCCCCCCCCCTCCCCTGAGGGTCCAAAAAGGCAAGCGAGTCATTCTACTCTACACTCAAGATTTTGAATCAATAATTAAATTATGATAATAGAGTAAAGTTATTCAAGACTAACAATCTAGACTAAATAAATCCTAATGCTTAAACCTAAAAAACCCTTCCCAAGTTTAAAATTCTGCCACAGTTTTAATAATTTTCTTACTTGTTCATAGAATAAGGTTGCCAGATTCTTTTCAACACGTATTTTGGCCGGACAATTCCGGGCTGTTTTATATATAAAACCTGGCAAAATCCGGGTATTTGATTCCAAAACCTGGTAAAATCCAGGTATTTGATTTCAAAATTGTCGACCAAAGTCCGGGCAATATCTGGGAAAGTTTAGTCAAAACCTAGGAAATCCCCATCAATAATAAAAAAAAAAACTTGAAAAAACCTTTCATGATTCTTTGTTTAAAACTTGCTCCATAAAACTTTGGACGATAAATGCAAATCATAATGGAGGTTCTGAATTTGCATTTCGTATCAAATTTGAATCATGTTTTTCGATAATCACATGCATTTTCAATATTTTGATAATAGTTTTCCGAACATGAAAAAAGAAGTATTTAGATTTGTATTTAAATTCGAAGTTCCTATGCTTTATTCTTACGCAAAATATAAATATTTATAGCTTCTAAGTGGCGATCCAAAATTGAAAACTCAGATTCAGATATATCATTTAAAATTCACATTTTAATTAAGATTCACAAAACAGATTAAAAATAAATAATTGAAATAGTGGAATAAATAAATGATTCGTGAATTAGGGCAATTGAACTTGGCTTATATTTAATTATGATTCTTAAAATAAGTTGATCACCGTTAATTGATTTTTGTAAATTCATTTTTGCAGCATATCGTTGAAATTTATATTCTTGGAGAAAGAATATCAGATTTGAAAATTGGCAAAGATGGATAGAAAAGTGAAGAGAAAATTTACGATATGCCGAAAGAATAAGTTTACAAATAACTAAGATTCGGAAAACGTATTTTTTGTACAATTAACCCTTCGTTTCATAAAGTAACAATTTTGCAACAATTAATGTATGGAATAAGTGAAAAATCGTATTTTATTTTAATTTTTTTTTTTTGATTTACTCGTCATTTCCAACTGAAAAAAATGATTTTTAAAGGAAAAATAAAAAACCATGAAATAAAGGGTTAAGAAATCGAATAGAAATTCGGGTTGAATTCAGGCTTTGAATTCACGTTTGAAAATTCAGAAACAGATTTAGCTGGTGAATGAGTTTTTTAATAAACGTAAAATTATTGAGGAATTCAAGAGAACATGAACTTAAACTTTGCTTCAAGATTCCAGATTTCAAATTTTTCAATAAGAAGTAGTTTGTACAAATTTGTACAGAATTTGTCACAAATATTAAATAATCATCCACAGGATTTTCATTCAAAATATATTCTGTTAAAGCAACATTTTCCCGATCTTCACCTTTTAAATTTGCACAAAATTTTATATTTTTTCGGTGTTTTGTTTAACATAAGTAATAACGCATAATTTTTAAGCATAATTTCAAATTGAAATCATAAACTTAGTTCAAGTTTGCATCGAGCAAATTTGGTTCAGAAATTTTTGTTGTTTTGGAAAATTTTATTTATTTTCATCAAAGCTTAGAATCTTTGAACTTGCAAAAGAGTTTGGAAGATTGGGCTACTTTGATTTGAGCATAAAATAAGTTTTTTTGAAGGAATTTAAGGCTACCCTAAAAAGAACTTATTTTATCCTTAAGTAGAATAACTTTTACCTTGCAGACTCTTAAAAAAATTCTAAAATTTTAATCATCACTGAAAGCAAATGAATGAAAGCAATTTTGTTTCTTAAGGTTTCATTACAAAAAACTAGCTCACCCTTTAAGCTAAGGACCACTTTTCTAAAGTTACGATTTATTATGAAAACTATTAATTGTAATATTTTCGTCTATGAAAACTATTAATGAGTTCTTGAAAATGAATAATCATATAGTTACAATTATAATTTGATTTAATTTTCCTTATTCGTGCGTTGTTGGGAAAAAATCATAGGTAAAAAACAGTAAACGAAACTCAAAATCCCCCCCTCCCCCCAATGGTCGGTTCTTCCTATGACCCTGGTTGTAGATGAACGTTGTCTAAGCAACATATTTGAGATACGTTACGAGGCATTATGGGGCAGAACCTAGAATAGTTTGGAGAAAACCTTATTTTTAAATTTTTAGATTAAATATTTGATATTTGTATTTTGGAAACAAGATTTGAAGTGTATCTTAAACCTTTCAAAAATTGGGAAAATTTAATGTTTTGGGCAATATACTAAATAAGAGGAGCGAGAACGATAGCGAGAATAGAATGCATAACATAAAAATGCAAAGATTTTCACCTTGAAATTGAAATCTCAAAGTAAAATTTTTCAACAAAACTCCACGTCGAGTAACATATTAAAATGAAAAACTAAGTTTCAACTTTATGAAGAAAAAGAAAGTAGTTGCCAATACGTGCTAATAAAGAAGTTATTCAACAAATAAAATTCAATAGTTTTTCTCAGTAACTCGTTCTAAACCCTTCAATACAGGATTTGTTTTTTAAATGAGAAAAGAAAATTTTGAGCCGGTGAAATAATAACATTTTAATTCGAATAACACAACTGAACAGATTTGAAGCCATTTTTGTTAGTCTTATGAGAATTATGGCCCAATAAAGTTGAAAAATAATTTATGTTATTGGTGATCTTCTACGATACAATTTATTTTAAATATCTTCCAAACATTATTCATTATGTGCAGATGTATGTTTGTGATTGATTCAGATTAAAACATTAGTTAGACTTTCAAAATTTTAAGATAATAATAACTGCAATTTTCAAAAATAATTTTTTTTTTCGCAAAATTTTGATTTTTTTGCATATTTTCATTGATATCTCACACAGAAATTAATATATCGTGATTAAAATACCATGGGCTAATTTCTTTTAATCTCGAAAGTATTTTTTATGAAAAAATAAAATGACATAAATATTTGGACTTTCATTATAATATTTTTTTTTTAATATCACTATGCATAAAGAATTAAAATGGAAGCCCATTTGTTAATTTGAGATCCTAGTAAGTGAAACAATGCTTTTAAGGAAGTGAAGATATGTTATAATTAAATTTTTTAACTTAAACTTTTCTGCAGAAATTGAAAAAAAAAATTAGGAGAGCGGAGTAGATAGCTATCTATATCTCGAGATGATTTATGGAAAATTTCATTAGCCTTCATGCAAAAACGACTCTTTGATCAATATAAAATTATCTTTCTGATGAAAATAGTTTCAATAGCAAGAACTCACATCTATGACCTAGACTTATGTGCGTGTGATCTTGGTAAACCAGATTCACAAAAGTCAGAAAAGAGGTACATTTCTTCATTTTTTTTAAAGCTAAAAAATCTTTGACACTGAATAACGGCCAATAATAGCAAAATTAAAAAAAAAAAAAAACAAAAAAACAGAAACTGGAAAAAAACAAATTTTAAATATTTTCCAATTCTAATACCCATTATATTGAAGAAAATACAATAAAATGCGAAAAAAATCAAAATTATCTGCTTTTTATTTCCGATTCTAACATACTTAGAAAAAAAATGTATTACAAAGCTTTGTGAATGTTTATAGTGTTGCCGAAAGCATTCATGATTATTTTGATTTTTTTTATTTACAATATTACATTCAAAACCATAAATTTTTAATTGTTGTTTAAAAATCGTCAAATCTCTTCATTTTCTGTTTTGCGAAGATTTTGGAAGACGGTTTTAATTTTACTGCTAATGCGTTGGATTGGGCAGAGTTCCATCTTTAATGTAGAAAATATTGAATCATGTAATTTTTTGTTTGTTCGAAGTTATCGTATTCAAGGCAAGGAACTATCATCATTTTTTATTCGATCATCATAAGTTAAAATAGCATATGTCGATGAGATAGCTTTTATTAGCGAGAACATTTCATCCGAAGACATAAAACCTCTATGCGTTGATTGGAAGAAGTTACGAGATTTTGCCCAGTACAAAGCATGTTCTACCCCAGTGTGCGGGGTTTTCAAAACTAAAATTTCTGTAAAAACTGGTAGGAAATCGAGAAAGATTTATTTGTTTTAGTCAGAAATGTCAAATTGACTGGAACGGATGATGATGAATTCTAAACTCTCCTTTTCTGGAGGTATTATTTATAATTACATCAAACCCTTTTTCATTTAAGTGATAAACAGTTTTCGGCACCAAAGAGCTGATTCTATATTTACTAAATAATCCACTAGGTTTATGTTTGCGGTTTGTGGTCAACGTTTTTTCTTTCGAAACATTTCGTCGTTTGACTAAATTGACAGAATTGGCATGAATGAAAATATTTAAAAAAATGATGAAATATAAAAAGTTTAAAAATTTTCCAAATTTGTATAAGTAGACCATTTAAACAAATTAGAGAAACTTCACAAAAATTCAGAAATTTCAATGTTTCCTTTTTTTAAGTTTCGATAATTTTTCCTATTTTCTAAATTTTGTCAATGTTTTTCAAAATATGTCAAGTTTGTTGTGTTAATCTGACAAGTTTAAATAATTGTCATTTTGATTTTCAATTTTATCAATTCGTTTATTTTTGATTCGCTTTGTTTCTATTGACAATATTGTCATTTCTAATATAAATATATTTGTTAAATTTTTAATTTTTGTCATTTTTGTCATTTTTATCATTTTTGTCATTTTTATCATTTTTGTCAATTTTGTCATTTTTGTCATTTTTGTCATTTTTGTCATTTTTGTCATTTTTGTCATTTTTGTCATTTTTGTCATTTTTGTCATTTTTGTCATTTTTGTCATTTTTGTCATTTTTGTCATTTTTGTCATTTTTGTCATTTTTGTCATTTTTGTCATTTTTGTCATTTTTGTCATTTTTGTCATTTTTGTCATTTTTGTCAATTTTGTCATTTTTGTCATTTTTGTCATTTTTGTCATTTTTGTCATTTTTGTCATTTTTGTCATTTTTGTCATTTTTGTCATTTTTGTAATTTTTGTCATTTTTGTCATTTTTGTCATTTTTGTCATTTTTGTCATTTTTGTCATTTTTGTCATTTTTGTCATTTTTGTCATTTTTGTCATTTTTGTCATTTTTGTCATTTTTGTCATTTTTGTCATTTTTGTCATTTTTGTCATTTTTGTCATTTTTGTCATTTTTGTCATTTTTGTCTTTTTGTCATTTTTGTCATTTTTGTCATTTTTGTCATTTTTGTCATTTTTGTCTTTTTTGTCATTTTTGTCATTTTTGTCATTTTTGTCATTTTTGTCATTTTTGTCATTTTTGTCATTTTTGTCATTTTTGTCATTTTTGTAATTTTTGTCATTTTTGTCATTTTTGTCATTTTTGTCATTTTTGTCATTTTTGTCATTTTTGTCATTTTTGTCATTTTTGTCATTTTTGTCATTTTTGTCATTTTTGTCATTTTTGTCATTTTTGTCATTTTTGTCATTTTTGTCATTTTTGTCATTTTTGTCATTTTTGTCATTTTTGTCATTTTTGTCATTTTTGTCATTTTTGTCATTTTTGTCATTTTTGTCATTTTTGTCATTTTTGTAATTTTTGTAATTTTTGTAATTTTTGTAATTTTTGTCATTTTTGTCATTTTTGTCATTTTTGTCATTTTTGTCATTTTTGTCATTTTTGTCATTTTTGTCATTTTTGTCATTTTTGTCATTTTTGTCATTTTTGTCATTTTTGTCATTTTTGTCATTTTTGTCATTTTTGTCATTTTTGTCATTTTTGTCATTTTTGTCATTTTTGTCATTTTTGTCATTTTTGTCATTTTTGTCATTTTTGTCATTTTTGTCATTTTTGTCATTTTTGTCATTTTTGTCATTTTTGTCATTTTTGTCATTTTTGTCATTTTTGTCATTTTTGTCATTTTTGTCATTTTTGTCATTTTTGTCATTTTTGTCATTTTTTGTCATTTTTTGTCATTTTTTGTCATTTTTGTCATTTTTTGTCATTTTTGTCATTTTTGTCATTTTTGTCATTTTTGTCATTTTTGTCATTTTTGTCATTTTTGTCATTTTTGTCATTTTTGTCATTTTTGTCATTTTTGTCATTTTTGTCATTTTTGTCATTTTTGTCATTTTTGTCATTTTTGTCATTTTTGTCATTTTTGTCATTTTTGTCATTTTTGTCATTTTTGTCATTTTTGTCATTTTTGTCATTTTTGTCATTTTTGTCATTTTTGTCATTTTTGTCATTTTTGTCATTTTTGTCATTTTTGTCATTTTTGTCATTTTTGTCATTTTTGTCATTTTTGTCATTTTTGTCATTTTTTGTCATTTTTGTCATTTTTGTCATTTTTGTCATTTTTGTCATTTTTGTCATTTTTGTCATTTTTGTCATTTTTGTCATTTTTGTCATTTTTGTCATTTTTGTCATTTTTGTCATTTTTGTCATTTTTGTCATTTTTGTCATTTTTGTCATTTTTGTCATTTTTGTCATTTTTGTCATTTTTGTCATTTTTGTCATTTTTGTCATTTTTGTCATTTTTGTCATTTTTGTCATTTTTGTCATTTTTGTCATTTTTGTCATTTTTGTCATTTTTGTCATTTTTGTCATTTTTGTCATTTTTGTCATTTTTGTCATTTTTGTCATTTTTGTCATTTTTGTCATTTTTGTCATTTTTGTCATTTTTGTCATTTTTGTCATTTTTGTCATTTTTGTCATTTTTGTCATTTTTGTCATTTTTGTCATTTTTGTCATTTTTGTCATTTTTGTCATTTTTGTCATTTTTGTCATTTTTGTCATTTTTGTCATTTTTGTCATTTTTGTCATTTTTGTCATTTTTGTCATTTTTGTCATTTTTGTCATTTTTGTCATTTTTGTCATTTTTGTCATTTTTGTCATTTTTGTAATTTTTGTAATTTTTGTAATTTTTGTAATTTTTGTAATTTTTGTAATTTTTGTAATTTTTGTAATTTTTGTAATTTTTGTAATTTTTGTAATTTTTGTAATTTTTGTAATTTTTGTCATTTTTGTCATTTTTGTCATTTTTGTCATTTTTGTCATTTTTGTCATTTTTGTCATTCTTGTCATTTTTTGTCATTTTTGTCATTTTTGTCATTTTTGTCATTTTTGTCATTTTTGTCATTTTTGTCATTTTTGTCATTTTTGTCATTTTTGGCATTTTTGTCATTTTTGTCATTTTTGTCATTTTTGTCATTTTTGTCATTTTTGTCATTTTTGTCATTTTTGTCATTTTTGTCATTTTTGTCATTTTTGTCATTTTTGTCATTTTTGTCATTTTTGTCATTTTTGTCATTTTTGTCATTTTTGTCATTTTTGTCATTTTCGTCATTTTTGTCATTTTTGTCATTTTTGTCATTTTTGTCATTTTTGTCATTTTTGTCATTTTTGTCATTTTTGTCATTTTTGTCATTTTTGTCATTTTTGTCATTTTTGTCATTTTTGTCATTTTTGTCATTTTTGTCATTTTTGTCATTTTTGTCATTTTTGTCATTTTTGTCATTTTTGTCATTTTTGTCATTTTTGTCATTTTTGTCATTTTTGTCATTTTTGTCATTTTTGTCATTTTTGTCATTTTTGTCATTTTTGTCATTTTTGTCATTTTTGTCATTTTTGTCATTTTTGTCATTTTTGTCATTTTTGTCATTTTTGTCATTTTTGTCATTTTTGTCATTTTTGTCATTTTTGTCATTTTTGTCATTTTTGTCATTTTTGTCATTTTTGTCATTTTTGTCATTTTTGTCATTTTTGTCATTTTTATCATTTTTGTCATTTTTGTCATTTTTGTCATTTTTGTCATTTTTGTCATTTTTGTCATTTTTGTCATTTTTGTCATTTTTGTCATTTTTGTCATTTTTGTCATTTTTGTCATTTTTGTCATTTTTGTTATTTTTGTCTATTTTGTCATTTTTGTCATTTTTGTCATTTTTGTCATTTTTGTCATTTTTGTCATTTTTGTCATTTTTTTCATTTTTGTCATTTTTGTCATTTTTGTCATTTTTGTCATTTTTGTCATTTTTGTCATTTTCGTCATTTTTGTCATTTTTGTCATTTTTGTCATTTTTGTCATTTTTGTCATTTTTGTCATTTTTGTCATTTTTGTCATTTTTGTCATTTTTGTCATTTCTGTCATTTCTGTCATTTCTGTCATTTTGTCATTTTTGTCATTTTTGTCATTTTTGTCATTTTTGTCATTTTTGTCATTTTTGTCATATTTGTAATTTTTGTAATTTTTGTCATTTTTGGCATTTTTGTCATTTTTGTCATTTTTGTCATTTTTGTCATTTTTGTCATTTTTGTCATTTTTGTCATTTTTGTCATTTTTGTCATTTTTGTCATTTTTGTCATTTTTGTCATTTTTGTCATTTTTGTCATTTTTGTCATTTTTGTCATTTTTGTCATTTTTGTCATTTTTGTCATTTTTGTCATTTTTGTCATTTTTGTCATTTTTGTCATTTTTGTCATTTTTGTCATTTTTGTCATTTTTGTCATTTTTGTCATTTTTGTCATTTTTGTCATTTTTGTCATTTTTATCATTTTTGTCATTTTTGTCATTTTTGTCATTTTTGTCATTTTTGTCATTTTTGTCATTTTTGTCATTTTTGTCATTTGTGTCCATTCGTTATTTTTGTCAATTATCTATTTTCATATTTTTTCCAGTTCAATAATTCGAGTTTATAAATTGAGAATATTGATTAAAGGTAAAGAATTACTAAAACTGACAAATTAGAATTGAGAAAATGAAAAAAATGAACTAAATTAAGAATATTGACAAAACTAGCAAAACTGATTAACTTTCAGAATTGAAAATATGAGCAAAGGGTATTCACATTTAAACACTTAAATATGCAGACATCTCAAAACTTGTCGATTTAAATTCCAGAACTTCGTTTTAATATATATTCTTGTTGACCCAGTGTGATTAATGGCTTTTTATTCAACGAGATTATTTTTTCTCATTTTTTCATTTTTCACCTTACAGCCATTTTCGGAACCATCTACTTCCACTACAAACTAACAAGCAGGGGAGACACTACCACCCACGAACATCGGGCCCAGAACCTTCCCTCGAATGTGCTGTACAATGCCACCAAATCGCAACTATTCGATCCACCGTCTCCACCGAAAACTTCCACCAGTTTACCGATAATCTTTGGCCGTACGGTGGATAGTTTGCTGCAGCAGATCATAGGAAATACCATGAGGGATGTCGTTGGACCAGCTCTTGGCGAAATTATTGCCAATCCAAAGAAGATCGTAGATTTGTTGAAGGAGGATATCTGGTTGGGGATCGAGAAGCTGCACGAACGATCGGCAAGGATCGATGCTCCTAAGATGATTGCTTGTGACTTCGTGGTCAAGGTTACTGTTCACCTGGAGAAGATAAGAATCTCTCAGGCCCGAGCAGTCGAGTTGGGTACCGAACCTGTCTTCGGAACATCGTCCTATTTAGCCACTCAAGAGAAGGAACTGGAGTTCTTGAAGAAAATTTGTGAGATAATGATAATATTTCTGTTACCGAGAGGCTACTCTCTCTCGCCCATCAAGGATTTGTTGAGCGAGGTGGTCTCGTATAAGGTGCTGTTCCCGTTGATCAAGCTAATAACTTCCCCGGATTTTATCAACCAGCAGGTGGTAGAGTGCATTGAGACGAAACTGATGGCGGTTGCCATCAATAAGCGAAGTTACGAGTATGCAGCTAATTTTGAGGATTTCCTGAAGATTATCAACGGTTGTCAATCGTTGGATGAGCTACACTCGATTAGGGGCAGTATCATCAACGATATCATGCAGGCGACTACAATGCAGAATTTGCAACGGACAAGAGGCTTCGACAGTGACTGCTTCGTAGGAAAGAATAGCAACAGTGGGTAAGAATTTTTCATTTTTTTGTATGAGAGTTTTGAAATTTTAATGATATTTATTACCTTTTTTCAGAAATAGTTCAACAGATTCAGACAACGGACCAAGCCGGGCTGAAATAACCGCTTCGTTGAAGCTGAAGAAGTACATCCAGCAGCTGTCATTCGCCAAAACCCAATGCGAAAAGAATCTCTCCAAGCTAGGCTGGGATGGAAACGTCAGTAACGATGTGGACCTCTCGATCCTGGACATTCTCTCAACGGTAGCCGGAAGACGTCACTTCACGGTGTTTTTAGAACCCCTGAAAGCCTCCTCACTACTAGGTTTCTACACCATGGTCGAGGAGCTGAAGCACGCTCCCAAAAGTTCCTGGCATCAGCTGGGTGCTGAAGTATTTTATACTTTTATCAGGTGCCCGAACTCGGAGATACCTGTCGAAAAGACTGACCGTAAGAAGATGGAGTCCTTCATGGTGGGCGACAGTGGCCCGGAGATATTTTTCGACATTCAACGAGAATGCCTTGTAACGCTGGAGGAGAAATACTATCAGCCGTTTCTGCTCAGTGAGGAATATTCGAAGCTCAAGAGCTCGCTTACTCAGGACGATTTTAAGGAGATAACCCTTAGTACGTACATTTCTTCCAGCCAGGATAGTCAAGACGAGACGGCTTCCAATGCTTCTTCGGCCAGTGGAGACATCGATCCGATGATAATGGATCTGAGTAACCACTCGACTTATGCCAGAAACAAGTTGGAACAGCTGGACGAAAAGCTAGCCAATAAAAATCAAGCTCTGGAAGCGTTGAAACAATCGCTTAAGCCAGACTCCAAACTCTTAGCTATTCTGGAGAAAGAGATCGATTGGTTAAAAGGAGAGAAGCGACAACTCGAATCTCACCTCCTGAGAACAGAGGTTTGGGCCGAGTACTTGGGCAAGTGGAGATCGATCGTAGAGAGCGTAGACTTTTCAGACGATAAAGAACCTCAACCGCAGTTTATGATCGTCGTTCAGGTAGACGAGGTTAATGACTGTGGAAAAGAGGAGGTCGCCACTGCTATGGATGCTGCCGACAGCATATCTACGGGTTGGGTTGTGGTCCGATCCCTAGCACAATTCCACGAGCTGCACCGGAAGCTTCGACCGATGTGTAACGAGCTGAAGACCATCGATCTTCCCTCGAACAATGCGTTCAAGCTGTTTCTCCTCAAAAATGATAAATCTCTTCTGGAGAAATCGAAGCTACAGATTCAAAAATATCTAAACTTCATCTTAGAAGATGATCATCTGAACCAAAGTGAGGCGCTGTACGAGTTTCTTAGTCCCAGCTCGGATCGACTGAAACAGAGTGTAACGCCGTCGCCCTCCAAGAA
This sequence comes from Uranotaenia lowii, assembly GCF_029784155.1. NCBI lineage: Eukaryota > Metazoa > Arthropoda > Insecta > Diptera > Culicidae > Uranotaenia > Uranotaenia lowii. The sequence goes on along the minus strand of NC_073691.1, from coordinate 38,704,217 downwards.
GCAGTCTTCTAAATTTTCGCTGGCAACCCTGTTCAAAGCGAACAGTGAGAAGTTGGACCAGTTTTGGGGACCGCACTTCAAGCTGAATACCGCCGATTTTGCCGATGAAGATCAGGTAAGTTTTTTCCAACCTTCTGAATGCTTATGCCCAAGTCTGCTAAAAATCTGGTCTGCAGTTTGTTAATTCTTTGCTCCACCTTGTTTTGGATCTGACACAGTTTTTTTAGAGGCAATCGAAGTGTTCATGTTTAATCATCTATCGTCAAAACACAAAGAAGTTTGATATTAACTACAAAAAATGTTACTAGAGCACTCACAGATTCAGGAATGTTTTAAGTTATGGTAGGAGTTTTAGAGAGCGGAGAATAAATGCTTCTGAGCTGAAGAAATCGAAGATATGTATAAGATTGTAAGATTGTATATAAAACAAAGCCTCCCGGGATGCCTCAACAAACTCTACCATTAGCAGTTTTGGAGCTTTGGTATTAATGGATATGAAGGAGGAGTATTTCATGTCAATCAGGTTATACTATAGCAACATGTTGACCTGCTGCAATGAGAGGGGATAGTGAGCAACTAACGAGAGGGTTTTTTTGGTCCGATACCGAAAGCCAGTCTTCATCGGATGATGGTCTGGCTAGATATATACCTATATTAGTGTCAGTTTCTCCTAGTTACTTTCTCGATCTAACTAGATGAAACTCAAAGCGATCATCAATCTGGATTATGTAAGGAGTCGGAGTTTAATAAGAGGAAAACCATTCTAATGGTTACGTTAATTGATTGTTTACTTTTCAATTGTGTGTGTGTTTTTTTTTGGTTACCCAGGTGGTAAATTCGAAGAAGGAATTTTACGAATTGGTCCCAATGCACGACGAGTGCCGTGTCAACATGGCACCAATGGGTCGACTCGTTATACACTCATTCGTATATACATACGAAATAAACTCCATCTACAGACATCAGACAATTTCCCAAACAAGTACCTGCCCTAAGGCAATACTTCGGCAAGGGGTGTCTAATTCACGCCTAAGCACTACTTAAGCAACACTCGCCAAAAAGTTCAAATTTAAATTTAATATCATCCTGACCGCCCATGATCATCTTCACGTTGTGGTCCCATCGGCTACGCTGATTGTTTTGCGTAGTTCATTTGATAGCATCGGACTTAGTCAAGTTAACTTACGTTATCCTAAGTCAATCACAATTTGCGCCAGTCTCCAACTCCTTTGCAAAGCAGTCATTATCCAGGCGAGCCCATCGCTGACTGCATGCCATGTGTTGATGTCATCACACATCTTCTGCAACATGGTGTCCGCTGTCGTTTCTGGTTCGCAGGCGGCGAATATGTTGGCACGTTCCTCTTCAAATTTTGGACAATAGAATACTACGTGTTCGGATGTATCGTCCACGTCCGCATGTCCGAACCTGTGGTGATACTTCATGAAGACTCCATGACCAGTCAGGAATTGCGTCATGTAGAAATCCACTTCGCCATGCTTTCTCTCTATCCACTCCTTGATGTTTTGGATCAATGGATGGGTCCACCTTCCTCTTTCTGAGCTGTCCCACAGCTGCTGTCAGTTGGCCATGGAGTTATTTCTGGCTCGTGTTCTCACGTTTTGCGCGACTCTATTTTCGTAGCAATAGGAGGCTTCCACCAACAAAACCGAGATGGGCATGGCTCCCGCTTCAACGCATGCAGCATCCGACGAAACTGTGCGGTATGCACTGATGACCCGCATATTCATTCGCCTTTGTACATTATTCAGCTTCTGCTGGTTACACTGGATGTTAAGACCAGATTTCTAGGCCGCCCCTCCATACCGAAGGATTGACGAAACTATACTCGAAATTATCCTTCGCTTACTACTTCGGATCCCCGAGTTGTTCGCCATTATCCTCGTGAGTGCGGCCGTTGCTGTTGCCGCCTTCTTGCACACATACTCAACGTGGTTTTTAAACTGAGCCGGTCTTCATTCATCACACCCAAATATTTAAGCTCACGCATTGATTCGATAGTGCATGATCTAACTGTAATCCTGCCTGTTTGTGGTAAAATCAGGTTTGATATCAGGATCATCTCGGTTTTGTAGTGAGCTAACTGCAAACTTTTGGAGTGCATCCAGCACTTTACCGCTTCTACAGCCTCTGAAGCTCTTAGCTGGACGATTTCTGTTGAGTAACCGTTCGCTAGAAGAACGACGTCTCGAAACCAACCAACTTTACTCCCTCTGGCAGGCTCAATGTCAGCACCTCATCATACGTAATATTCCACACAACCGGGCCCAGTATCGACCCTTGTGGTACTCCAGCTGTAACATCCATTTCCTGAAATATTTCGCTCGTCATGAACTGTAGCTTGCGATCCTAGATATGAGATATTTTGGTATCCTCATTTTTAAAAGTGTGAAGCAATCGCTGCCCAGCTGACACTATTGAAGGCATTGCGCACGTCCAATGTTACTACCGCACAAAGACGATCCCCTCTACTCTTCTTGAGTCTGTAGAGTATCAGCCGTTTCGATGACAGTTCGAATGACGTCGACTATGCATCGTCCCTTTCGAAAGCCGAATTGATTGTTGGACAATCCACTTTCGCCCTCGGTGAACTGCTGGATACGATTCAAGATCACATTTTCTAGAATTTATCTAACCGTATCAAATAGGCATAATGGCCTGTATACCTGTATTCCCTAATGGCTTTCCTGGTTTAGGCAGCAGAACCAGCTTCTGCGGTTTCCAAACATCTGGAAACATCCTTTCCTCAATACAAATTTGTAATCACGATCGGAATGTTTCGGGAAACTCCATAATTTTAACTCCTCCTCGTTCGATACTCCTCACGTTTTACCTAGTCCAGCAAGCTTGTCGTCGGTCCGCATCTGACGAAGCACGTCCGCGTAAGTACCCTTAAGCGCCTTAACTACGAAAAATAGCTTCACCTTTTTCGCTTACCTGGCTTCGCTTTGGGGTTTGTTTTCGTAGTACTCTCTCCTTACGGCGTTTACGAGTCACTGTCTGCCATTCGTTGGGCGCTCCCTCGTTGGGTATGTCGTCTTTGCCTTTCAATTGGTCAGAGTCCTGTCAAACCATCGGGTTTCGGGCCCTCTTCTTTAGGGTGGCAGGTCTTGGATCACCTGGTGACCCTCGTTTTCTTTTTACACACTTAGAGCTTCTCGGAGTAATGAGTTAATTCCTCATCGTTTGAACGAAGGCATCGATCCGTTTCGGGCGACTGACATTTGCCTCAGAGGGTTTCTCCGCCTCTGTTTCTCTACAAGTAGCACATTTAGCGCTCTTACCATCTCCAGGACTGCTTTGTTTGCCTCTGTAAAAAGAGCCGTAGCCTTTACAAGTTTGTCCTTGACCTCCTTATGATTTTTTTGCTTGCTCAAATCCAAGCTAGTCAATGCCTTCATTTCTGTTATTGCTTCCTTCATTGCATTCGGCACAGGAACTTCATCTGTCTCTGGAGAGCTGAGAGGCTCTCCCTTCTTCTGCTATGGAGTCTTCTAGAGTTTCTATCAGTTGGAAAGCAAGCTGCCGAGCTGGAGATCGCCGAAGACTAATCCCAAGTAACCAAAAGTCGCATAGATACTTAATCTTGTGCATTAAAAGTTCACATTTGGCTGAGTAAAAGGTCCTGGAGAGAATTGAAAATAAGTGCTTGAATCGGACTTCTGAACGAACATAAAAAGTCTAAAAAAGTAGCATAGAACATTTTTGTGCGTTCTAAGTGCCTTTAAAAACCCAGGATTTAATTTGGACTATCGTGCTTCGTTACGAACTTCTTACGAATTTTTTGGTTCCATGAAGAACTTCTTACGAACTTTTCGGTTCCATGCAGCACTTGTTACGAACGTTTTGGTTCCATGAGGAACTTCTAAAGAACTTCAATGCAAACGTATACATTATTTACAAAAAATAAAAGAATGGTTTGTTTTACGTTAATTTTCTTCATGGAGTTTTGTCGAAGTTTTCCATTTAATTTTTTCACATGGCTTGGATTTTTTTTCAAAATCATTTTAACTAGTAACATACAGTTCAATCAATCATGTTTATCTAGATATTTCACTCAAACAAAGCTTTTTTTCTCGGTCAATGGTGAATATGACAAAAATGGGTGAAGGGAGGAACATAAAACAGTAAAAATGATTTAGGATATGTATATTCATCAGCAATATTCATAACTTATAAATTTAATTTATATTCACAATCTTACTACATTTAAAAGTTTTTACGTTTTCCACAGCGATTCCGACTCTTCTTATTTTCCTCCTCGATGAAAGCAACTCTCACATCAACCGCAACGACACATACAGCAACTAAAAAATTAAACACAACAAACAGCTGGTATCAAAGGGGAACTCATCGATGGACTCTGTGGAAATGTGGGCAGATTAAATTAATATTTTGTCCAATATTTAATGCGAAAATTTTCTGCCGTGAAAAGCGTACCATTCTGTTTTTGATTTTCTCCTTGGACGAAAAGCTGACACAGTAGAAACAGAGAGGCTCCCCCAGAACCTAGAGTAAGGTCGTCACTAGTTGGCACCGAAGGTAGTTTCTTGCGACCGGAAGCACTTACATCATCAATCTCTTCGTGCATTTGTGTTTCCGCTAAGAGCAACCGAAAATAATTTTCTCCCATCAAGAATCTAAAATTTACAAAATTATCGTTAGTGAAGCAGTACAAAATAAAACTCCTTAAAAAAATCGTACTTTTTCACTAGCTCAATTTGGCTTTCATTTTCTCTTGTTGAAGATTCAGCAGCACTTCATTGTCGGATGTTTCTTAAAAGAACTCGTTGATTCACCGCTTGGAGTTATTTTTTTTTATTTTCAATTAGAATTTTAAAGAAAAAGTAAGGCACACATATCACAAAAAAACAAAACCAAACTTTGAAAAACTTACGTTTGTTCTTGAATCGTGCGAGTCTGGTTTGGAAGAAATTGATTGATCATTAATGAATACAAATGTTTACGTTTTTTAACATTTAGCCTACTTTGAAAACGTGATAACATGAATCAACTTTAAATTGATGTTTAAAATCAGTTCAATATAAGCATTGCCCATGGTACAGAGGTAGCGTGTTCAGTTCTCACCACGAAGATCCAGGTTCAAACCTCCAAGCATACCCAAGTAACCAAAAGTCGCATAGATACTTAATCTTGTACATTAAAAGTTCACATTTGGCTGAGTTAAAGGTTCTCGAGAGAAATGAAAAAAAGTGTTTGAATTGGACTTCTGAATGAACATAAAAAGTCTATACAAATAGCATAAAACATTTTTGTGCGTTCCAAGTACCTTAAAAAATCCAAGATTCAATTTGGACTATCGTGCTTCGTTACGAACTTCTTACGAATTTTTGGGTTCCATGAAGAACTTCTTAAGAACTTTTTGGTTCCATGCAGAGCTTGTTACGAACCTTTTGGTTCTATGAAGAACTTCAAAAGAACTTCAATGCAATGAATAACAGAAAATCAGAGATACCAATGTACGAAAAACGAATTGACCCACAAATAAATCAACTGTTTTGATCAAAATGGAAAGATGACATCAATTTGAAATATTATTTTAAATATAAATCTCACATTATTTTAAAATTTTGACAATATTTATATCTCATAAAATTTCACAATGTCACTTAAAAATAAGGAATAATAAGGACAATATATTTAAAAAATACTGAATGTGATTATAATGATATCGCAATTCTTTGCTTGAATAAAAAGATGAAAATCTGAATTTTCAACAGAGGTTTTCATTCAGAAAAAATCTTATAAAACTTGACTATCAAATCGTCCACGTGTTTTAATAAATCAATTGATTTAGATTTAATAAAAAGACAAAATAAAGCTACAATATTCGTACCAAATTTATTTTACATATTACATTCGTATGTAACAGCCTTATCTTTCTTGAGATTCAGCAATAGGGAAGAATACTAAAATATTATGGTTACCATTCCTTGAGATCAGATTGTCAAGGTATAATAAAAGACTTATTTATTTACATGTTTGAAACTTTTCACATTTTATGCCTATGCCATCGAGTTTCTATTTCCAATATTTTGTTCTCTCTTCGACGGGAGCAGATCTGATGGCAGCATCAGCAACAGCGAAATCGGCTTTACCAACACCCGGAAGATCCACTAACCAAGGGCAGCTTTTCCTAGCAGAAGCATTAAAATCATCGCATTGATGGACAGGGACACTCTTGAAACCGATTGAATGTAATCAATTTTTTGTTTTCAACACGAGAATTTCCACCAGGGACTGCCAAAAAATAATGAACTGAATACTATCCACATACTGGATGATAAATTTTGGGGATTTTTGTTCTTGGTTTCAACTTGGTTTTTGCTTTTTAAAGCCGCAACCTGAAAGAAATGTTTTACATAAAATATCAAATATCACGGAAACAAATTTAAAACTTACGTATCACATGAATGATTGCCGATGCAGAATGAGCGAATGTACCAAATCTGTACGAAGGATTATTTCTTCTGAAGGGTGATAAAACTTCGTCTTTTCATACCTTCTGTTTATAATATTTTAAACGGATTGTTTACATGTTTATCCCGCCTACTTTTAAAGAATAACCCGTAGTTAACTTTAAAATAATGTTTTGAATACAACAACCTAGGCAACAGCTATGGTATAAAAGTAACGTGTTCAGTTCGTATCTAGCAGGATCAGGTTCAAATCTTGTAAAAAGCAAATTTTTCAAGTAAGTATTACATTTGTAAAAAAAACCGAAGCAATATAAAGAAATACAAATTTGAGTGCCCTAGATTTGAGGGTGGAAAAAACTTGATCAAACATTTTTTCTATAATATTTTTTTTATTCAAAGCACTATGCCATGGCTGAGTAGCCTTTTATTCAGCTTTGAATATGGAACTTGAAAGTATCGATAAGAACTTAAATTTTAAGCTGTATAGAATGCTATACAGCCCTCAAACAAGGCTGAGTAAGCTTTTAAGAGCCTGTTTTATGGAACTTTTGGTTACTTGGGATACACGTTGTTAAAGTAAGTATGAAATTCATTTAAAGAGGAGGTATGTAATAGTCCTACACAGATTTGAGAACATGGTAGATTCCAAATTAATTAAAAATACATGATAGCGTTATTTTTTTTCCTTTTCTGTTTTTTTTTATGGTTTTCTGCAAAGGCTGAGTAGCCTTCTACTCAGCTTTGATTAAAGAACTTAAAAGTGTGGATAAGAACTTAAATTTTCAGCTGAATAGAATGTTATACAGCGCTCGAGCAGGGCTGAGTAAGCTTTTAAGAGACTGTTTTATGGAACTTTTGGTTACTTGGGATGCCACCGAATGGATTAGGGCTTGCACCCTTCTCCGCACTTTCCTCCTTCTTTCTCTCATCATTATAAGCTTTAATTTTATGAATCATTTGTGAATCCCACGAGTAGCTAGGCAAATATACGGTCGACTGTGCCAGTGCTCTGCTTTAGCGCAGCAAGGACTGCAATACGGCGGGGTTTGCCCCGGTGCCCCACATGCTACCGTTATCAACTAAGACATTTAAAAACCCGCTTAATCCGTCGACCGTCCATCATTCCAGGTCCAACAACCTCCTCCTGACTAAGATCCGATAACTTTTCAGTTGGCTTCTCGGCATCCTTCACCAGCTTTCCCTGCGCTCCGATGCTTTTCCTGAGACCTTTTTCTATTTATTGACTACTTATGTGGTAAATCCATTTTACGGAATGCATTCCAAGGCACGGCGTTCCCGAAGTTTGCTTCTCTGGGTCCATGGGTGCAATTGGACGACTCATGATACAATGCTACAAGTAACATTTTACTCCCTACGCCTTAAAGTCCACTAAGGGCCACTTGACCTTTGTTCCCACCTCGACCTGTTAAACACTTTATCTTTCGCGGTGGGAGCTCGTTTCGCGCTTGAGCGCCTCAAGGTAATACTCGATTCCGAATTCACTATCAGCAATGACCTCGTTTCAACACGACTCGATGCACAACCTCTCCTCTGGCGAGTTAAGACATCTCATCTTATAAAAGAGGTCTACATTCAGTGCAATTAATAACTTTGCGAATCTAGTCCAGAAAGTCCAGAATCACATAACGAGTTGTCGACGACACTTTCTCTGGTTTCACTCGCGAGTCAGGAGGCAAGGCCCCCTGAACCACGAGTAAAACTCAGACTCCTCCGAACCCTCCAGTGCTGACTTAAGTCACCATTCCCCAATTTGAAAATCGGGGGCTTCACGATCCGAAGCACAAATCGAGCTGTTGACCGCGCTCACCAGGTCGCACACACTGTTCGAGCGCATTAATTCCCGAAACGCATGTCGAACCCAGACACCTCCAGCACAACACTGTGCCTCGTTTGACTTCTTGTGCCTGACACCTCTCTAAGACATGTGATATAAAGTCACTACTTTGCGCGTCTATTCATTAAGCGCGTCGGGTCAAGGAGGCCTCGAAATGCAAAACAAGTTGGTGATCCGTCCGGTCACATCGACGGTTCAGAGACATGACCCCCCGAACACGTGTAGGACCCTCACCCTCACACTCGAGTACTGGTACCTAAATACCCAGGTGTAACATTCCTTCCGTGCGAATTTGCAGAGACGTTTCAACCCTGGACCACGAGAACGTGGAAGATCGTAGATGACCTCCCAATGGTCTAGTCTATCTGTCACTGTTGATTCCGCTTCTTCTCTATTTAACCAGTGCTGGGTCCATAACCTGATGAAATTGAACTTCGGACAGTAATACTTGGAGTAACTTTGTTTCTAACTTAGCAGTTTATTTATAGGTTGCAGTTACTCATTGTCTGTGTTTCCTGCAGTCCATGTTGTTTTGCTTCTCATCTATGACTGCGAAAATTAAATTTCAACATCGAGCTCCAGAGGTTGCTATATATTACATGATGAATTGATAAGTGTTTATTGCTCTTTATTTTCCTCGACAATGCAACATCTGATTTTTGGCCCAATTGATCAAGACTTGATACTGAAGTCTAGATCTGAAGTGAATTCCTTATATGAATAGGCGTAAGGGTGGAAACTGTTATAAAGAATCAATAGATCGTTGGCGATGGTAAAGAAGGTCTCTAGAAATCGTCATCGCTATTGGAGTTGATTTTTGAGGCACATACGTTACGATGAGTAGTGGGTAACCCAATCGAAGAAGTATTAATTCAAGTTGCTGGTATAAGGTCGAGTGTTGTAACTATTGCATTTCTCTGTTGTAACTGTTGTGTCACTGTAGGGAACCTCTGTCCTATAACTTATGCGTTTTGGTTTAGTTTTGCACCAGTATACTACAAAAAGCTCAGTTTTGCACTGGTAGTGATCTGAGTGCGGACGGTACCAACCTCTAGAAATATTCAGAGTTGCTTGTGTCCTCACCAATACTATCAAGAGTTTTGACTGATCATGCTTTCCGATATTGACCTTCTTGAGTCGAGAAACCTTTCGAACCTCTTGAATGCTGGACTACAAAAAGCTAACGGAGCTTGAAGCAAACTTTTTTGTTACACTGACATAATGTTCTTAAGGTCCGCAAATCATCACAAGTTGAAAAATGTTCGGCACATGAATGACACCATAAGGCAAACAGTTAAACTTGTATTCAAGATTAATTCGTTGCACATAGTCAGACTGTACAACTAAACGTCGCGTCTGCCAGATAGACTACTCATCACAATGGAATGAATAACCTTTTGGTTTACAAAATTTCCTGTTCTCTCTGTGCTAATGTTGTTCACGGAGATCAGCAAAATGCCTCCTTAAAATAGTGTAAGAGTCCTTCTACAAGTTCATTTATCCTCTTTAGATACCCAATGACCCTCGAATACTATCATTTTTATTGTAATAAATTAGTTAAGGTTGAGATTTAAAAAAAAATCCTTTTCATCCACAGGTTTCCATGTACCTGGAGGGTTCCAGTGCCGAAAACGGTGCCGGCAAACCATCGGAAGCTGACGCCAAAGACTCGATAGCCGAACCGCTGTACGCTCTGCTGGGAGAAATCTTCGACATGAGTGGAGTCTTCAAATGGCTCCGGAGAAGCTTGATATCGTTTGTACAGATTACCTACGGTCAAACTATCAACAGACAGATTAGAGAGTCTATCAACTATTTATTCGAGGAACCGATGATGCACACCTATGCTTCAACTGTGCTAAAGGCCTTGTGGCCAGGAGGAGTCCTGACGGTGAAGAACATCGATAGGACCGAGGATCAGCAGGAAATGACCATGATTGCCGCCAAGTCACTACTGATGGACAATATTCCGGATTTACTGTGTAACCTTATTGGTGCTCAGAACGCAAAAGCGGGAATCATGAAACTTTTCGATAACGTCCAAAACCCGCTGTACAATAAGCAACTGTTCTACGATTTGCTGGAGATTTTGATGCTGGAGCTATTCCCCGAGATCCGGCAACTTAAAGTTCCTCCAAGTGTTACAGCTGTAGCGGTCGTTGGAGGTTCGGCTTCAACTTCAGCCGTCTCGACGCCAACGCATGGCGTCCATTCTGCGACCTCAAGTTCTCCCATGAAATCCATATCACGCACCTACCGAGACTAACCTCACTTGACCTGACCAGCAGCTGATCTTGGATACTATCAGTAAGAGAAGCAAGAATTAAATCCGGACCCACAGAAATGGTGTATCATCGTTTGAGTTGTTTGGTCGCTTACCGAATTACGCACGCGTGGCAATGTCCCCAATGTCGGCTTCCGACGCTAGTCCTTTTCCAAAATCTACTTTTCGCAAATTGAGGTAGTATTTCACCAGCCCAGCCCACCTATGAAGTTGCATTACCATTTTTAAACACTTTAGGAATGAAATTATATTAAACTGTAGTAAAAAATAATTTAAGGTATTGGTACTCATCCGAGACAAACGGACTATGTAGATAAACGTAAAAGGTGTACTAACGATGGTCGTGGTGATTGTGTAACGTACATGTATGTATAGGCTATGAACATCCCGAGGACCCGAAATTGATCTCACAGAACTACTTATCCGATACCCACTCTGAAAAAATAAATTTGCAAATATTTAAATAAATGTTTAGTTTCTTTTAAGGGAGCTTCTTCAAAGAATTTGGACATTTGGTTAGAGGTGAATATTTGTTCATTTATACGACTCGACAGACCGAAAAATCCTATTCAAGGAACGTAAAATTACGACAGCTTATCTTATGTAAACTTCAACGGTTTTTTCTTACAACTTCTTTAATTTTCTCTTTTCAACAAACATATTATGCTACACTGCTGACACAATGTGTATTTTTTAATACAAAAATAGTCAGGATTAGCTTCCAGGTCTTCATGCTCATTCTGACCGAAACCTGACACTGATACTTTTCCAGATTCCAATCCCGATTCTGAATCCATTCAAGACAAAAAACCCTCTCTGACTTTGGTCCAAAACAAAATCATTATCTAGAACCGGAATAAGATCCTGATCTCGATTCCATTAGTGATCCGGATCCTGTATCATTTTTTCATTCTGTATCATTATCCTGGACTTCGTTCCTATTCCTGTTCCTGCATTCAGACCATGAATCATGCTCCTGATTCAGATCTTTGGTCCTAAACCAAGATCCTGAATCTCGTATCTTGATTTTGCTACTGTACTCTGATTCTAGATCCTGGTTCATGATTCTGCATACTGAATTAATCATGGATCATTGATTTTTATCGCCGATCTTGATTCTGAATCACAATCCCCTTCCTTGACACTGATTTATAACCCTGATCGTGGTTTTAGTAACGACTCCGAATCCTGATTCAAGACCTTGCCACCGTATCCTGAAACCTTTTCTATAATCCTGATATGTATTGGAAATGTATTGGAAATGATGATTGCAGCTTGTAATTGTGGTCCCTGATCCTTAAATAGAATCCTGGGTTCTCATCCTTATCCTGATTAACGATTCTGATCTCGACACTAAATCTAGCTTCAAGACTTTTAGTGCTGATCCTGATCCCGGAAACTGTGTACTTGTTAATCCTTAATCATATCCCTAAATCAAATCTTTTCACAGAATTCTGGATCCTAATGCGAGATAATCGCTGATCCAGAACCGGGATTCAAAATATTGCTTTCAGATCCTGATCCCTGAACTTATTATCTGATTTTATAACGGATTTAACCTTGATGACTGTTCTAGAATTCTTATCCTGATTCCGATCTCGGATACTGAATTCAACTCTATATTCTGGGTACTTGATCCTGATTCTTAATTCAAAATCCTAATTTAGAACCCAGACCCTATTCTTGGATTCTGATATTGGATCTTAATCTTAAACATTTTAAGAACCCTGCTTTTGGCTCCTGGTCCCGAACTCGAAACACTTGATCTTGGGTCCTATTGCTTATTCTGGATCTTAAACCCTGCTCATGGCTTCCAAAAAACTGCCATTATTATTTTTATAAAAATTGATAAAAAAAAAATTTTTGAAGGCATAACAAAATTTCAAAAGAATTTGTTTTCATTTTTGTCAAAATGACATTTTTGTCATTTTTGTCATTTTTGTCATTTTTGTCATTTTTGTCATTTTTGTCATTTTTGTCATTTTTGTCATTTTTGTCATTTTTGTCATTTTTGTCATTTTTGTCATTTTTGTCATTTTTGTCATTTTTGTCATTTTTGTCATTTTTGTCATTTTTGTCATTTTTGTCATTTTTGTCATTTTTGTCATTTTTGTCATTTTTGTCATTTTTGTCATTTTTGTCATTTTTGTCATTTTTGTCATTTTTGTCATTTTTGTCATTTTTGTCATTTTTGTCAATTTTGTCAATTTTGTCAATTTTGTCAATGTTGTCAATTTTGTCAATTTTGTCAATTTTGTCAATTTTGTCAATTTTGTCAATTTTGTCAATTTTGTCAATTTTGTCAATTTTGTCAATTTTGTCAATTTTGTCAATTTTGTCAATTTTGTCAATTTTGTCAATTTTGTCAATTTTGTCAATTTTGTCAATTTTGTCAATTTTGTCAATTTTGTCAATTTTGTCAATTTTGTCAATTTTGTCAATTTTGTCAATTTAGTCAATTTTGTCAATTTTGTCAATTTTGTCAATTTTGTCAATTTTGTTTTTGTCAATTTTGTCAATTTTGTCAATTTTGTCAATTTTGTCAATTTTGTCAATTTTGTCAATTTTGTCAATTTTGTCAATTTTGTCAATTTTGTCAATTTTGTCAATTTTGTCAATTTTGTCATTTTTGTCGATTTTGTCAATTTTGTCAATTTTGTCAATTTTATCAATTTTGTCAATTTTGTCAATTTTGTCAATTTTGTCAATTTTGTCAATTTTGTCAATTTTGTCAATTTTGTCAATTTTGTCAATTTTGTCAATTTTGTCAATTTTGTCAATTTTGTCAATTTTGTCAATTTTGTCAATTTTGTCAATTTTGTCAATGTTGTCAATTTTGTCAATTTTGTCAATTTTGTCAATTTTGTCAATTTTGTCAATTTTGTCAATTTTGTCAGTTTTGTCAATTTTGTCAATTTTGTCAATTTTGTCAATTTTGTCAATTTTGTCAATTTTGTCAATTTTGTCAATTTTGTCTATTTTGTCAATTTTGTCAATTTTGTCAATTTTGTCAATTTTGTCAATTTTGTCGGTTTTGTCAATTTTGTCAATTTTGTCAAATTTTGTTCAATTTTGACAATTTTGTCAATTATGTCAATTTTGTCTTAATTCTTAATTCGTCGAAATCTTGTGTTATCTCGAATAAAAATGTTTGATCTTAAACCGACTTAAAAAAAACTCAAGAAGGGATCAAAGGAAATTTGGAAAAAAAAAATCATTTTTAGTCCCAGAGAGTCGATTTTTACCCAAAAACCTTTTCCCGAAATTCGATATTCAATGCATTTTGAAGTCATTTGGCATCAAAATTAAAATTTCGACTTTTTTCCCAATTTCCTTGGTTTCCCTGTAGTGTTTTTGGAGGGTCCAAAATATTGAAACTGAAATCAAGTCCGAATGAACTGAAATTTCCCAGAGGTCAGTTTTCTGAGGCCAATCTTAAAACTGAATTCTGTTGGAGTCAAAATTTGATCATAATTTTTTTTTTCCATTCATCCATTGCCACCCTAATGTTCACTCATCATTAAAAGTTATACGTTGGAGGATTTTTTTCCTCGAAAAGATTTTCAAAAGCATCCGCTAAAATCTGTGGTTTGAATAAAATTTGGTTACCTGGTAACAGAGTAAGGGATTCCGTTATTTTTTTTTTCTGATAGGATTTCCTCTAAAGTAACAACTTTAGTGACATAAAACTTGTTTGGAAATTTTAATTTCCACCCCAAAGTGTTCCCGTAAGAGGTTATCTAATGTTAAAAAGGACCCTGTGACATTTTGGAATAACCATAAAACAAGCATTTTTACAAATAAAATTTTATTCCATCCTTTCCGTTTACCATCATCATCAGTTAAAAATACGCTTAAAACAGTATACTTTTGTGTGTCGAATGGGAAAATCTTCTGCGGCTTGAAAGCCGATCACTAGAGACTATACGTACTTACACAATCTTCAGGTCTGTCTGGCCTTAGTTTACGAAGTTCAAAACGGTCGGACGAATTGATGATATGCTGCCCCAGAGAATCAAAAACGAGGAATTTCATTCCGTTTCGATCCTAACCCTTTAAATTTAGGGTTGGAGTTCCAATACTAATGTGTATAGATAAAATAATAAATTAAAACCAAGCAACAACTTCTGACGTCCCATCATTCAGAAGGCTCTCTGAGTTTTCGAATGCGTCTTTCTCTCTTTTTGTTTTTTTTTCTGTGTGTGTATGGGTATTTGTATGTTTACAGGTGTGTATTTGCTAGTTTTGTGTGTGTCTGTGTTGTGGTGCATCTTGTAGCTTCGTGCTGCTGCTAATCGTATTCGCGCTTGGTTTAGAGATCAGATTCGACTCCACTGTCCAGGAAGTCCCGCAGCAAGTTGGCGGCCTTTAGGGGGAACATCCGTACGAAGGTGTTAAGATACAGCAGGTACTTGGGAATGGAGACGTCTTCCTGGCGTCGTCGCTGACCCTCGATGATGGCCGCTGCAGCTTCCTCCGGTTTGACCAACCGCATCAGGTTTTGGAAGCGCATGTGCGGCTTCTTGCAAAGGCCGGTATCGACCATGTACGGGTACACGCTGGTCAGGAAGATCTGGGGCTTCCGGGGGTCCTGTCGGATCTCTTCGAACAGAGCTTCCATGATGCCGCGGACTGCGTATTTGCTGCCACAGTACGGGACCAGATTGTTCAGACCTACCAGTCCGGCGATCGACGAAAGGGCAACGATGTGGCCTCGGTTCTTCTGGATCATATCGGGAAGATACGTTTGAAGCATCTGCAATAAAACAACTCCCATTAGAATAGAAAAATCTTGTCAGCACACAATTTAAGTAGCTCACCCAGAAGTGAGCCAATACGTTGATTTCAAACGTTTTACGAATTTCTCCTTCAGTTTGTAACAGCAAGGGATGGGTTGGCATGATTCCGGCATTGTTGATCAGGATCGTAACCACACCGACCTGTTCCTTGATGGTCTTGGCGGTGTCGATGATCTGCTGCCGGTTGGTCACGTCACACCTTGAAGAGAGAAGATTCAATGAATACCGTTCCCTAATCCTGAAACGCCCTGGGAACCTCTGAAATACTCACACATATCCAAAAGCGTTGCCACGTTGTCCCTTGATCAGGGAAACCGTTTCCTGGTTCATCTTCTCGTTGATGTCCAAACAGACAACGGTGGCACCTAGCTGGGCGTATTGCTGGGCCAAACACCTTCCAATACCGTGGCCTGCTCCAGTAACCAGTACTACGTCCTTGCTAACGTCTTCGGGTGTTCGGGGCACAACCAACAAGTAGATCGATTCCAGTGTGTAGAAGATCCACCGGACCAGCATCACCACCACGTCAACGAGCAGGATGATGAGGTTGTACATTTTGACGCCCGCATTTGGTCTGTGATAGAGAGAGAAGGAGAAAAAATGGGAATTAGGCATAATGTATTTTGTAGAATCCATTTTGAAAGTTATTTGAAAGAATACAATATTTGATCGGTTGAGTTTTTTTTCCAACGATTTCATATCAATTGCGTTCTCAATGAACGATAGTATGAACCAATCCTTTAAAGTTATTCCTTTGAAGTTCTTCAAGGGAATCCCCTTGAGCTCACCAGCTTTGAATATGCTTCATAGACTGTTCAAAAAATTTTAACGACGATGGTTTGAAATGTTAAACTTAGTTATTTGCACTATATGTATTTGTTACGCACGGAATGGGCATCATACATGCTTTTTTTTAAATGCTCATCATCAATATGCCAGTAGGTATATTATTAAGCATAATAAAAAAAAACAGCATCAGCTAACATCAGCAACCAATTTGCAAATCAAAGCTTGTGGAAAATCATGGGCCACATTATGTGGTCTATCTTGGGCTACCTATATTTTGGTGTATTTATACACATTTTGAACTTAAAATACGTTTTTCCTATCTGCAAAGTTTTCTTATGACAAATAAAAAGTTGTGAAAAATATTCTGTCCTTTTTTTTCCAATGTGTTAGAGACGAACAAAAATCCTATATAATGAATTTTGCCGAAACGTTCGCGAGCCAGGATCTAGGAGCTATTCGATCATACACAACTCTCTTTTTTATTTCTTCATCTGAAATTGCTTTAAAATAACTAAATGAATCAAGAAATTTCAGTTTTGGGTCAACTCATAAACTTTGCTGGCAAAACCTTGGATTTGGTGACCCACGTTTTCCTACAGTTTTCCAAAATACAAAAAAAAATACTTTTTTTTAAAACTGTCAGAACTCGGGAAATAAATGTATTTAAAAAATAAACAAAAATGCCTAATGATACCTTAAAAATTTAGAAAACCTTTCCACTTACTTTTTTTTTTCTTTTTATCTTATATAATAATGAAGTTATGAAGCAAAGAAAAAAAGTGGCCCATGATACCCCCCCCCCCCTCTATTTTTGCAACATTATTTTCCTAGTAAAAGATTTCATTTTGCTTGGGCATGTATGTGCCATTATTTATGAATCTGTGGGAGATAAGCGTGTATAATGTTGGATCCCAGGGATTGAAATCAAAAGAGAATTCTTTGCATTTGGAGTAGTAATGACCAAAATTCCACAACTGCTTCACAAATTGCAACAATTTGCAACAATTAGCACATTTTCACTCTCTCTGAGCACGGTTATCTCTCATTTGAATTCAAACCTTCTAATTCTCTCTAACAAATTGCCACAAATTACCACAAATTCAATCATTGACTGCACAATTTGTGTGATCATTGATAATTTTTTTCCCTGCATATCGTTTCCTCGGTTGGATCGAAGAAGTCTCTTGTTCCTCGATTCTCTCAGTATTGGTTAGTGATGGTTTGGAATCATCCGTGAGTTGTTCTGAGTTGTGCAGAGAGTAGGCTGTTTTGTAAGCAGCGATGCCACATTAAAAGCGGTATTTTTAAGCCCTAAAAAGTCGGTACCCGCAAGAAAATTTAAAAAAAATCGGTAAAAATACCGATTTTTTCGAAGCTTTCAAAACCATTGGAAGTATTGAAAAAACTACTATTTTTCTGGTATCGCAATTTCAAAACATGACATTTTCTGTTAAAGAGATAGTTCACAGCGGCTTAAATGTGTTAAACACTATTGATTGTCAGCATTTTTATGCTACTTAATTCTTTACTCTAATACTAAACAGAAGAACAGCATTTTTGGTGCCTACAGGGAGAAAAAAGACGACAGGTGTTTCAATTATTTCAGCTTGTTATACCAATAAACGAAATGCAGTAGATTTTTTCGCATTCAACTACAAACTTCTAATTGCCCTTACGCAATCAACTATCAATATAATGCATTCAACTGTATGATTTATTTTATGCATTCAACTATAAATACAATAGATTCAATTACAAACTGCTGATTGACCTCATGCAATCAACTATGAATATAATAGATTCAATTGTAATGGTATAATTGATTCAATTGTAATGGTATAATTGATTTAACTGTAGATATGGTAGATTCAATTACAATTGTATGATTGATTATAGGCATTCGACTATAAATATAATAGATTCAATTGTAGTAGTATAATTGATTCAACTGTAAATATGATAGATTCAACTGTAGTGGTATAATTGATTCAATTGTAAATATAATAGATTCAAATACAAATGTATGATTGAATCTAGGCATTGAACCATAAATGTAGTAAATAAAACTGTATTGTTATGATAGATGTTGTGTTACTTGAATACTATAGTGTTCATCTGCAAAAACAAAAAAAAAGGAAGTGTGGGACCCAATACGTGTTCCCTGTAGTATCGCTGTTTTAGGGCTCTCTCCGGTGATGGGGAAACATTTTCCTCTACCAGTTCGTGGCAGCGGTCTTGTAGAAGGCCGACAGTTCCTGGAATTGGGAAAAGTACACCTCCTCAGGCTGCCCGGGAAATCGACGTGGGTCTCGACATTCTTTTACACGATCCAGAAGCACGGACATCTTCCGGGACCGATTAGTTAAGACGCAAAATTCCCTGAGCAACCATGCATCAAGATCCAAAAAGAAAAACAGCGAAGGAACCAGGACATGGATATCGGGATTTCCGGTCAGGTTTTTTAGCATCATGGCGGCTAAAACGAACTAAATGCAAAATGCTGAAATAATAAATTTAAAATAAATAAAACGTAGCCATAAAATTATTCCGAAAAAGTGCTTCAGATATGAAAACTTCCAATATAAACAGAAATTTAATGTACAATATTTATAGTTGACCTCAGTGAATCAATCATAGAAATAAAATTGAATCCATCATATTTATAATTAAATCAATCATATTATTATGATTGAATCTATCATATTTATAATTAAACCAATTATATTATTATAGTTGAATCTATCATATATATATAATTAAATCAATCATATAATTATAATTGATTTTACTATAATTATTGTTGAATGTATAACATCAATCGCGCATTATACTTGAATCTATCATATTTATAGTTGAATGCACAAAATTAATCATACAACTATAGTTGAATGTATTATATACATTGTTGACTGTACGAAATCAATCAGATTGTCTATTATATGTATTGTTGAAATTTTATTAATTATAGTTAGCCGAGAATTAATCAGATATATGATTGAATATAAGTGGATTATTGTTGGAAATACTATACTTTTTTTTTTCTGTGTATGTTCTTATAAAAAAAAATGAAAAAATTTGGCTTCATGAGTTCAAAACATTTGTCAGATTTTCTCGATCACTTCCAGTATTTGTGATATAGCGTATAGAAATTTCAATCAATTTTGGAAGAATGGATCTTTGTTCTAATAAACTAGTAATCCTTCATTTAAACTAAAAGCTTATTTTGAATCAATTTACAATTTACTATCCATCATTCATTAATTCATGGATTCAAATCTTGCCTAGATGTTCTTGTTTCAAAAAAACAACGTTAATTTATTTGTTCAACAACAAAATTAATTTCTTCAATTTTGAAATACTGAAATAGATAAGATTATTTTTGACATCATTCAAAAAAGTCATTGAATATTTGATATTGAAGATCTTAAATCATTAAACAGTTTTGTTGAAGACTGCGAAACGATTTGACTTATGGTTTTAAAAAAATATTAAATTTAAATTTAGTTTATTGCTTTTCTTAATTTTCGTCCAAATGCCCCTTTTAGATTTAGAAAAAATAAAGAAAACAAAATAACTCTGCAAAAAAGTGCACACTTTTGTTTTATGAGTCTTTTTTTATTTTTTTTTTTTGAGAAATTATCTTAAAAACTTCAAACATTTTTCAATTGTTTTGATTTGTGCTATTAATCACGAGCGAGTACTTATCTTGGTTCCTATGTTTTATAAATACAATTTCAAGATATAATCCATTTACGCCTTAAATTGTTATAATCTCTCAATAACCATGTTATTTGATGTTCAAAATTCGATTTGAAGAATACAAAGGTGATATCGAATACGCTAACGCTGGCTTAAAAGACACTAGAATTACATTGGTTCGAAATTTAAAAAAAAATAATGAAAACGACAGTTTTAGTTCTGTTTTGAAAATGATTTTACTGTATGCATGAATTTTTCAAAAATCGGTAGGTTTTGCCAGAAATCTGAATTCTGTATTTACCAATTATTGGTTGAATTTTTTTTCAAAAATCGGTATAAATACAAGAAAACCGGTATGTGTGGCATTGCTGTCTGTTAATATGTGTTTGAAGTTGCGTAGGTTCAACTGGTGTGCCATTCCTTACGGACACTGATGCTTTAAACAAGAGATGCCAATGTTTCTGATTCTTCAGGATTTTCCTGATTTTTGAAGGCCCACCTTGATAGCCTGATAAGGCTCGTTTTTTCCCTGATTTTTGGAAATAAGCCTGATTTTCCCTGCTTTTTTGGTTTAACTGAAAGTTCAATGTTTCGGTAAGTAGAACTTTGTACAGATCCGTTCATTACTCAAAAGAAATTATGGATTGAAATCATCTATCAAAGGTATAGTGATCAATCACATAAGGGGACAGCATTTTTTTTTTTTGACGCCTTTGTTTTAATTAAAACGGGCTTTGGAGAAATTTGGCGTTCCAAAGTTTTTGTCAGATTTTGCTCATCGCTACATTCTTTCTCACCTCTTTTCTCAATAAAAACTTTTTACGCATCGACTTTTGTTTCATTTTCTCTAGAAAAAAAGTTTATTTTCCAAATATCCTTAATTTTGATTCCATATTCTACATCTTTACTCACCATCCTATAATTTTTATTTTATTTCTGTATATTCTTCACCCCATCTCTACATTTCTTCTAAACTTTATTCTCAGTAGAATCTTTTATTCACAGACTTTTTATTCGAAAATACAAAAAAAGTCTGTAAATAAAAGCAAAAGCTTTTCAAATCTTCGAATAAATATTATTCACTTTTTGCATTTCCTTCATCCCATCTGAAAATATTCTTCACAAAAGCCTTCCCAATGTGTGATTTTCCTGTCATACTGTTTTTGTTTAACAGAGCCCGAACAATCCGATAACATTCTTTCTTTGCAACAGCTTTTTCCATCTGTGCTTTTCTTCTTACTCTGTATCTGTTTACGAGAATCGGAATAATTCGATAGTATTCTAAGAAACAGTATTCAAAACAAACAATCAGCCACAGCAGTCTTACAAATCTGCTCTTCCTAGGCCAATTCCGTTTTTTTTCCATCGGAAGGCCAAATCGAAGCAGACAATCTGCGTATCCAAAGCCAATACCGTTTTTTCCCACCAGAAGGCCAAATCAAAGCAACCAATCAGCAGAAGCAGCCTTAAAAATCTGCACTTTCAATGACAATTCCGTATTTTTCCACCGAAAACCAAAATCAATAATCAGCAGCAGCACCCTTAGAAATCTGGGCTTCCTTAGCCAATTCCGTCTTTTCCACCAGAAGGCCAAATCAATGTAACAACCAGCAGAAGCTGCCCGAAAACATACGCTTCCTAAACCATTCCGTTTTTTTCCACCGAGAAGCCGAACCAAAACAAACAAACAGCAGCAACAGTCTCATAAATCTGCGCCTCTAAAGCCATCATCAGAAATCAGAGTCATAAAAAACAATCAGCAGCAGCAGCCATAAAAATCTGCACCTCCAAAGCCAATTCCGTCTTTACCCACAGGAAGGACATACCAAAACAAACAATCAGCAGTAGAAGCCCTAAAATTCTGCGATACTTTAGCCATTTCAGTTCTTTTCCACCGGAAAGCCAAACCAAAACAAACAATCAGTAACAGCAGTCTTAAAATCTGCGATTCCAAAATCATTCCGTTTTTCTCCAGTGGACGAATCAGAAACATTTTTTTTTTCGATGCAGCAGCTTTTGAAATTTGTGATCCCTGTCCTTATTCTAAGAACCACGCCATTGTCGTCCTTTAACGGTTCTTATGAATCTCAATACAGAGCGAGGTTATTAGATCACTAGGTTCTGTGACTTTGTCAGTAAGTAGGCGAGGAATGCGCTGTGAGGTTCAATGGTTTTGTTTGTAAACACCGGAAGATTTGTTCGAGATGAGGGCTTTTTTAGTAAACAAACTCCACGAACTCCATAGTAGCCAAATTAAAATGGCTCAATCGAGAGTTTCTCATATCGTTACACCTCCTATACACCTTGATACAGAGATTTACTCAGACACGTCTGTCACTCACAAAAATAGATCAATAACTGACTTTGTTTTGTTTGTTTTACATAGTGTTGCCAAAAGAACAAACGTTGCTATTGATATTAATTTTATTTTATTTATCTTCAGTGTTGCCGAATACAACTATTATTCTATTTTATTTCCAATCAAAATTTTCAAAATTTCATTTCTAAAATATATGGGTCATTCCATGTCAAGTGTGCACAGCGAAAAAAAATCTTTACGAAAATTCGCCAAACTTGGCCGAAAGACTTTCTGAGGCCTTCAAAATAAATTCTCAATTTTTGAGAATGATCCACCCACCTCTCGTTCCAGGACCCTCCCTTCTTTTTTTCACGATTTTGAAAAATTCATCATTTTTAAAATACTATATCTCCAGCCTGAAAAATCATACCAAAATGAAAAAATATGCGTTGTGTAGATTTTATTAAAATCTATCGATTTATGTTATTTATTTTTTGAAATAGTGACGTTTTAAACGTCAAAACATAGCTTTAAAAATAAAACGATGTTTTTCTCAAGGAAAGTATATTTTTTTCTTGAATTTTATGATTTCATTGTTTTTTTTGAGAAAATTTTACGTAAGAACCAACCAAAATCCACATATAATATTTCTTGTTTTCGAGCTATGAAAGATTTAAGTTGAATTGTCTAACTATTTCAATAAATGAGTAACATAAATTAATAGATTTTAATAAAATCTACACAACGCATATTTTGTCATTTTGGTATGATTTTGCAGTCCGGAGATATAGTATTTTAAAAATGACGAATTTTTCAAAATCGTGAAAAAAAGATAGGAGGGTCCTGTAACGAGGGGTGGCGGATCATTCTCAAAAATTGAGGATTTATTTTGTAGGCCTCAGAAAGTCTTTCGGCCAAGTTTGGCGAATTTTCGATAAGATTTTTTTTTCGCTGTGCACACTTGACATGGAATGACCCATATGCAACTTTATGTGTAACGATAAAATATTTTTTATTCGTACCCTAATTTAAGGCTCAGAAGATGGAAAAGGATTTTCTCAAAATAAAATGTGTAATCTTACGGTAAGCTTACTCTCAAACATGAACTTGAAATAACAACAAACTCCTCCAATATTTTTATTTTAACCACAAGCACCAACCCGATCCGGTTTCAGTCGTGAGGTAGCGTCATCTTTCCAACAGCTCAGGAACATCAATTGCCTTTTTTGTCTCTAAAGATCTGAATTGACCCCGGCATCCAGGAAATCACCCAGCATCTGCCCATTCTTGATCGGGAAGTTACGCATGAACGAATTCAGATACAGCAAATATTTCGGGATCGTAGCTTCAACCACACCACGACGCTGAGCATCGATGATGGCGGCAGCGGCGTCTTCCGGTTTGACCAGCTTCATGGCATCCGGGAATCGAGCGTGGGGTCTCTTACACAGACCAGTATCAACCATATAAGGCATAATGGTGGTGAATTTGATGTTAGGTTTGCGAGGATCGGCACGGATTTCTTCCGAAAGAGCTTCCATAATACCGCGGACAGCAAATTTGGTTCCGCAATACGGTACCAGATTTTTAAGTCCTACTAAACCGGCCGCCGAAGAGAGAGCTACAATGTGTCCCCGGTTCTTTTGAATCATATCCGGCAGGAAGGCTTGAAGGAGCTGAAAGTGGACACAGTTTTATATTTGCTCGAGTCTAACTCTCATCCGATCTTGAGTTTAAATTTTTTATGAAACCTCGAATGAATCCTGAAATTTAATTCCTTATAAGTGCTATATCTTTTTTATTTATTTATCGATTTGTTCAAAATGCTCAATTTTTGAATCCCTGTTGCTTAACCAAAATTTGATTTGTAGATCAACACGAGAAAGTTCAAAGTGATTGTCTTAAGAGAGAGAGAGAGAGAGATTTTAATAAAAGATTTGAAATTTGACATAATTTGACAAATTTTGGCATCATTGAATTGATTTCTGATTTATTTTCAATGGAAACTGTTCTTCGAATAATTTGTCAATCTACATTTTCATAAATGAATCAATCGCCTCCATTTAATTTGTATCTATGTTTCGGGTAAATCATCGAAATAATTTACTCCACATGCAGATAAAGGAATTAAGTATTGAAATAATTCGAACAAATAGGATTTGACAAAAACATCAAATTCCTAATACCTTTGAACATTCGTTGAAAATCAGTGTTTAGTATTTTGAGAATCTAATTATGCACAAATGTGTTAGATTACGTCAAATTTTACAAAAACTGTTAAAAATTTGTCTACTGTAACTGGAACAAATTTGACCATTAGGGGAGATAAGGGCATAACGAGCACCTGGGGCATAGTAAGCACTTCACTTTTCTACAAAAGTATGCATTTTCTTGAATAAATTTTCATGAGGAATAGTTTCCTACTTCCTACAGAATGAATTTTTCACCAAAAAAGAAATTGCCCTATCATCTTTACAGAAATATTTAAACAAAAACATCTAGGTTCTCAAGTGACGAAAACATTATAATTTTCAAGCACCAGAAAATTAGCTTTTATGATCATTGAATCATCTTGATCTATAATGTACGCACTGCAATATGATATACACATCGTTCCTCAATTTTCACCATCATTAATTTTTTGATTTTTCCCTTAAATCAATCTAAAAACGCGTTTTTCCTTTCATTGGTTGACTCGAGGCGAACAGAGCACAATTCATCGGGACACGATGAGCATTTTTTTGCCGTAGCATCTAGCAGCGAATTAAAATCGATGTAGCCAATTGAATGATAGAGCTACAGCTGCACCAGTTTTCATCTGAGGATTTGGCATATTGGTAAGATGTGGAGAGGTAACAGTAGACTCGAGTTCAAATCCTGTTCGAGGAGATTTTTATTCGTTTATCATTCATGATCGATTGTTTTGATGGTTGCATGTTATGACCAGTAGCATCTTGGCGGGTGATGCAAAGTACCAAAAACATAATGTATGAGTGTGTGTGAATTGTTTGTATTCTACAAACAGTCACACATTATTTAAGTATTCCTTTGTTTGATGGATCTACTTCTCACCGTTTAGTGTAAAATGCATCGACCATGAATGGTAAATGAAAAAAAATCACCTCGAACAGGAATCGAACTCGAACCTACTGATTACCTCTTCGACATCTAACCAATAGGCCAAATCGTCAGATGAAACAAGTCAAGCTGTAGTTCTATTGTTCAGTTCACTTCATTGAGTTGAATTTGCTGCTAGATTCCCCGGCAGAAAACGCTCATCGTGCCCCGATTCATGGTGCTTATAATGCCCCAGGGTGGCTTTTCAAGTTTCAGCCAATTAGGAAAGG
Source organism: Uranotaenia lowii (assembly GCF_029784155.1). Taxonomy (NCBI): domain Eukaryota; kingdom Metazoa; phylum Arthropoda; class Insecta; order Diptera; family Culicidae; genus Uranotaenia; species Uranotaenia lowii. The sequence goes on along the minus strand of NC_073691.1, from coordinate 38,678,684 downwards.
GACTATTTTAGTGTCTGTATACGAATCAATTATGTAATTCACAGGCTGTTCTCTATGGTTAAATAAATCCTTCTTAAGGTGGCCATTATGCCCTTATCTCCCCTAATGAATCCTCCCCTGAAAATCAAATTTTGTTACATTTTCAAAGGTGATAGGAAGTATGGGAAAAACATGAGATATTTAAGAAAGCAAGAACATGAGCCGTACACATCAATTGTTCGAAAAAGATACAACGGCTAACCGATGGGATTGAACCCGCTATGTCCATTTCAGTAAAACAGTGGGTTTGCCAATTACACCCAATTTTGATAACTTTACAAGACTTCCATAACTAAATCGTCAAGAGCAGGCCCGTACGAAGGACCCGTCCATGGGGGGGGGGGGGGGATACCATACAATAAATACAGTAATTGATTTCTTAACAATTTTCTCACTTGTAAATAACACAAAAAATAAAAAATAATAAATTTTACTGGTAAAGTTATTCAAAATTTTCCAAACAAATCAAAATGAATTTTTCTAATCAATGTTACATATATCCGGTAATTCATTAATTTATTAAAATGATGTTCCTTATTCTGAACTTGAAAGTTGCATGAAAATGAATTCTAAGCAGTCATGTTTTCAAATTTGGAATCCATATTTCTGAAACACCAGAAAAAGAATGAAAATCAAAATTTCGAATAAAGCTTCAGGCACAAGAATTTATGCACAGAAATAGAATACATATAACATAAAACCAGATTTAAAAAAACTGAATTCTCAAATAAATGAAAGATCAGATTCTAAATAAAGCAAGATTTATAATTTTTAGAAAAATTACAATGATTGTTATTAGAGATGTACCGAATAGTGGTATTCGGCGAAAGGCCGAATACCGTATATTGACCATTTCAACTATTCGGCCAAACGAATATTCGGCCGAATATTCGGTCGAATATTCTATTGAATTTTATTGAAAATCATTTTTGCGATAATTTCAATGCTTTCTATTTCTTCCATATTAATGCCCCTCATGCTATGTAGTCGATTATTTTCAACCAGATGATATTATTTGATGATATATTTCAAGATATTTTTTAAGTAGGGGTCTTTCTGATTTTTAAAATGTCACCAATAACTGAAAAGATATCAGATGACTAGCGCTTCTAGGGCGTTTTTCACCAAAAAAAATGCGTTTTTGTAAAATCTGGGATAAAACATGTCGAAACAGGTGCCAAGCTATTTGAAATTGCTTCTCTGAAATTGAATTGGATGAAGGACGAATTTGAGCAAGATATCTTCAAAAAAGTTGTTGAAAAGATAGGTAGATCAACATTCCATACTTTCAACCACACGTATCCACACGGTGAGGCATTCAAGACGATTTTTGAAAAAAATTAAAAAGGAAAAATTTAAAATGTTTATTTTGAAATTTTTAGAAAAAATGTTATTGAACACAAAATCTAAAAAAAAATTAAAGAGGAAATTGATTTTTTATTTGATTTAGCAAATGATCTGAACGTAAAATGCCTTAATAAAACCATTTGTGAATTTAAAAAAACAATCTGAATAAACCCGAGCAAACTTGAGAAGTTTTAAACAATGTCAGGACATCCCAGCCAAATTTGACTTATCTGGATTCTTTACTGGATTTATGGGTAAGCCTGAATATATCCAGAAAATCTGGAATAAACTATAATCAAAGAATAAAGCGATACCGTTCAGTATTATCCTGTACAATCTACATAGAACAAAAGGCGGGAACATCTTAGATGTTTTGCTGAAACCATAAGTTTTTAATGATTGTGTTTTTTTCTTCTGGATTTCTTTTGGATATTTTTTAAATTATACAATAATATTTGAAAAATTTACAAGTCTGTAGTAGATATTCGGCCTATTCGGCATATTCGGCCGAATACTTAGCTCAACTATTCGGTGGGCCGAATATTCGGCTTAACGGTTTTTCGACGGTATTCGGCGCCGAATATTCGGCCGACCGAATATTCGGTACATCTCTAATTGTTATTTACTGTTCATTTTATTTAAAATTTGTTTTCTTCATTTTCAGTGGAAGCATTGATTAAAAAATTCCGCTGTACTATCTTGAAATTGAAAAAAAATCACGATATGAAATGTGGATTCTCGATTCGTAAAAAACAGTTTAAACATAAGAGAATTTACTCATTAGTTGATACTTTGATACCTGATTTTTTTTTTTGAAAGAGAAGTAAAGACTGCCAGTGATCAAAGTCAAAGGTATAACCTTTTTCTAAATTAAAATTCTTCCAATTATTAAAATAGAAAGGTTCTGAAGTTCAAAATAATAACTTTATATATTTAAAATACAACATGTTCAATTTAACTGAAAAATAACAGATTGGGAAATAATCAATAAGAAATAGATAAAATAAAAATAAAAATAATGAATTCCAAGTTTTATTGTAAATATTGTAAGCATAAAGTTTATTCAAATTTTTTTAACACTCGGCATTAAAATTTGATAAAAAGCTGCTCCTTCAAATAATTTTCGAACTTTCTAAAGATAAATTCAAAATCATGATTGATTTAATAAAACGATTTAGTATAATTAAAACTAAAGAAATGAAATTCATATATTTATAAGTTTATAAATATTCAATCGAAAGTTATGAAGTTAAAAATTTCAAGCTCATAATATGTTGTCGGTTTCAATTGGAATACTGGGTCCTGGAAAGGACAGAAGGTGGACTATATAAAATAAACTATATTTATTTTATTCCAAATTTAATTTCAAAGGCTTCCAAAAATTAAAAAAAAAAACAAAAACAAACTTATAAAAACATTTCATAAAGTTTAAATTTTCTTTAAAATTTGGTAAATGTATTTGAAAATTGAAACAAACTATGAAAATTGGTAAGGGTTTTGAAAATGATTAGTTTTTTAATATTTTTTATGTATTGAAATTTAAGTTATTAAATAAACTCGTCTAACCATTTAAAAAAAAACTTATTAGGATAGAATTTAATTGATAATTCAAAGAGACAGCATTTAATTACCAATCATTGGATGTTTCATTTGGTAGATTGAAGCGCGCTGAACTCGTTTTGTTGGCAAATTTTGTCAATAACCTTGCGTTTAGTGATAAAGAGTTTTTAAGCTTTGAAATGTAGCATCAGTTTTAGGTGTAATCAATCTTCGATAACTGATGAAATAACAAATCAACGTTAAAGAAAAATCTGATTCTGAATTTGTTTATTATTTATTTAATTAAATTAAGGAAATAAATAATATTTTAAAGAAGATGATGCATGATCTCAAAAAGTTAAATTCTACAGTTTTGATAAATTTGGAAAAATATCATTTCAAGTATTACTGACATGACTTAAAAAAGTTTAAAAAAAATTGAATTCATTTAACAAAATTTGTTCAAATCTGCAAAACGATTAGTTTTTTTCTTCAAAAATATCTAAAACTCAATTTGATTTAAAGCTTCATTCATCGCTTTCGAATGTTATGTTGAGCATTTAAAAAAACAAGAAACACAAAATGAAATTGAGACTGAAATTGTTTTCTTGAAGAATATATCCTATCAGCACGATGTTTTGAAAATCAAATTTTTCAGTAAAAAGGAGGAGACTAGGTTTAAGATGTTGTTTTGGTAATTCTGATGACCATCATGACTTCCAACTTGTTAATGTATAAAATTAGTATTAGATGAAGTAATTTAGATGGTAAAATAGTTGGTTTCAAACTCGGAATTTGTTTCTTTACACTTCTTATTAAAAACCCATTCTAAAGACAAGGTAGTGTTTTGGAATGTCAAGTTTAGAGTTTCAATATAAATTGTTGATTGAATTGCTAATCGAAATTTACAAATAAAAATTAGTTTCAATTCGTGAAATAAAAAGTCTCAAGTCTAGTGAGTTTAGATTAATTTCCGCCGGAGGCGTGAAAAATTTCTGAACAGCTTGTTAACACTTATTTGACACCTTTTAAGTTCAAGTAATTTCCCTTTACTACCTTGAAAATTTTACTTAAAAAAATCTCAATGGGGGGGGGTAGGGGTTTAACCTCTAACCCTCCCCCCCCCCTCCCAAACGTTCGCACGGCTTTGGTCAGGAGTTTGAAATTTAAATTCCTTTACCTTTAAGCAGTTGAAATTTTCACTGTCGGATGAGAGTTAAATATGTGCTAGGGAACCTATTTTTTTGTAAAATTACCCAAAAGTGAGCCATAACGTTGATTTCAAATGTTTCCCGGATTTCCGCTTCGGTTTGTTGAAGCAGCGGGTGGGTGGGCATAATTCCGGCATTATTTACAAGAATCGTCACCACTCCGACCTGTTCCTTGATCTTCTTAGCCACATCGTTAATCTGCTGCCGATTGGTTACGTCCAACCTTCGAAAAAAAAAAAACAGTTAAAATTTAATCCCCACAATTTAATCGATTGATCTCAGCTTAAGTCTTACACATAACCAAAGGCAGTTCCTCCCTGGCGTTTGATTTCGGCCACAGTTCCGGAATTCGTTGCTTCATTAATATCCACACAAACGACGGTCGATCGAAGGGCTGCATACTGCAGTGCCAAGCATTTTCCCATCCCGTGGCCGGCTCCGGTGATTAGAACCACATCCTTGCTAACGTCTTCCGCTTCCGGTGGTGAAAACATATGCACTACACCCATCACGATGTTGTAGGTGGATTTAGCCCACAACATCAGCAAATCCACCAAGATTAGGAGCACATTGTACAGCTGAACGCCAGCGTTTGGCGATCTGTTTTTTGATAGTTTTTAATTGAGGTTATTAGTTTTTAAGATAAGATTTCAAGGGTGAAGCACACATGGGATGTTTACAGTGAAACTTACTCTAGCATTCTCAGCAACGGATTTACAAGATGACGGAAACACTGACTGGTGCGACCAATTATTTTGACTAGTAGTGAAATGCACATGATTGTTGCCGATAAGCTTAAATTCATAAACCGGAATTGGTGCGGCGCGAAACAGACAAACAGAAACGGTGGAAATGAATACACCCAGAAATGAAACAGTGCAAAAAAACGCGACAAATTATTTACAAAAATGAATTTGAAATGGTCATATTCAATTGATTTTAATACAGATGATTATGGAGAAGTGTGCATTCAAACGTTTCGATTTCAACGTGTTTGTTTAAGTAGTAAACGTTAATAAACACAAAAATATTTTCTCAAATACTGTGAAGATTCTTAACTCTTAACATTTAAGCTTAATAACCACTTAATTTACTTAAGGTACAATGGAAAGTTTTCTTGATTTGATAAGATCATGTACGCGACTTTTAGTTTTCAAATATGGAAATGCTAAACTTTTATAACACGTGATGTTAAACCACGTTATTTTTTCCGCCGTAGGAAAATAAATGGGAGACAAGAAGCGAATCCTGTAGTTGAAATCTAGATATTTAGAAGATTGGGTGAATGGAATTATTTTTAAAAATCTTGGATCTTTCAATCATGGATTGAAAATTTAATTTCATTTTAACATAAGAAACAAATTTTACAATTTTTTTTTAAATATTCCATAAGCATAGGGGCTAAAGAGCTTGACTTTCAGTACTTTTCCCGTTGTATTTTGTTTTTACACACTTCACTCACATTCACTTCGCCATTAGACGGGGTTAATGTTTCGTCTCTCTTTCCTCTCTAAGGAATTTTTTTTCTCAAAATACAATTTATAATAGTAGTTTCTCTTTGACCTTTTTGCCAGTATTTTTTTTTGATCGAAAATCACATTGACCAAGAATTTCTGAGGCTACCAAATTGATCATTTTTCTAAAAAAAAGGTCCATTTTCAGTTTTCTCATTTTTTGTTTAGCTTCTCTTAGCTGTAGCTTTTGACAACTGCTAATCCAAAAATTAATCATTTTCCCCTTGAGGGTTCCAAAATGTAAAGCAAAATGTCTTTCTCTTAGCTAAAAATTGAAAATTTTCGATCAAATTTTGATGATAGACTAATATGATTGAAGTTTAATCTCGACTCAGAACTAAGGCCAAAACAACGAAATGTTATCCCAAACCCACATATGTTTTTCAAAAGCTTTCTCACTTGTTGCAGCAAATTTACCTTGTAATGTATAGTTCACTTGCGCTAAATTTGGCGACTATTTCACAAGTGGTTTTTTATTCCATCCACGAAATTAAAAGTTATTAACAAAAAATCTTGGTTCCGAGTACAGTCCTTAGCTCCGTTTATTGAAATTTAAATAAGATAAAAAAAAAGTTGCCAGATTGTCCGGATTTTGCCCTGGTGTATTCATTTTAATTTCAAAATGAAAGAAAAATTTAAATTGAGTGATCAGATCTATTTGTTTTGCGACAATAACTTTTATTATCAGTAAATTTTATCCTTTTAAATACGAAAGATTTTTTTTTGGATGTCATGTGTTGGTAAACTGCCTGATGTGCTTCAATGTATGAAAAGTGATTATGCAAGTTTTTTTTCTTGATTTTGATTGAAGAATTCTCAAATTTTCTTGGTCATTGTCCAGAACTTTGAAATCGAATGCCTGGATTTAGAAAACTTTATAGAAGAAATAACCGGGATTTACCCAGATAAGTGTGGAAAAATACCTTGCAAAAAGTTAAGAAGTTAAAAATCATTCTCGATCTTCTGGTTTCAAATTTAATTCGAAAAATGAATTTATTGCCTGTGATCAGATTTTGGACTCTGTATCTACTTATTTATATTGATTTTCAGTTTGGATCATCACTTGGTAAAAATCGTGATTCTAATCTTTGAAACTCTAAAATTTTCTAAATTTCTAAAATATGAAAACAAAATATTTACAACTAAATCATTTCAAATTATTTTGAACTCAAGTGAAAATTCTGCTTGAAAATTATTTTATTGGTTTGTAGTTAAACAATATTTTTATTAAAGATATAAATACAAAGTGTTTAACTTTAATCTTTAACCCATCTTATAAGAGTTGATTATAAATCTGACTAGATCCACAAACTTTATATTTTACTTTTAATCTTCAATATCCAAAACATTTTCACCAATGATTTTTTACTTTAAAATGAAGCCTGCAAGATCCCTACTTTTTAAGTATCAATTTTTTTTAAGTTAACTTTAAGCACTAATTTACAAAAGTTATTATTTGAGATAAATCATGTAAACAATCTTATTCTAATCATGAGAAACTCTTATTATCTACATTTTTTTGCTCTTACGGCCCTGTTTAAGGTCGTTCTTCAAAACGTGTAAATATTCACTTTGGTTTAAATCTGTCATTGCTTAGATTTTCACTTTTAAATTAAGTTTAAAAAAAAACACTTTTTTTATCAAATTAAAAAAAAAGTTTAGGCCTTAACCGAAAAATTCTCGAAGCACCTTTGTTCCTTTAAAAAAAGTATGAAAGTATATTGTATACACATTTAATTGAGTAAAATTATGGAAAAAAGGAATTCAAATTTTTAAAAATATTCCACAATTCGGTCCAATTGACTCATGGTATTTCTATTGCTTAATTTCAATATGTAAAACGACTATACTCGAAAAAAATATCAAGGGCTGATAGCGATTTTTTCATTGGAATTCCCAACTTTCACCGATTTAGCTCGGTTAAAAATTATGATTTTCCTGGTACACTTGTTTAAAAAAGAAAATATGGTTTGTCGAAAATTTTATCAGTTTTGAGAAATCGAGATCCGAAACAATATTTTGAAATATTATTATTTTTAGACTCCTCTCGAGTCACAACACAAAAGTTTGAATTCTGACTTCTGAATTTTTTGCCAAAGCTGTAGTTAAATGTAAATACCAAAAAATTATCAAAAATTTATCACGAGAAGAAAAGACGAAAATTGTGATGGCTTATCGTTCCATTTACACTGCATAAAATGAATAAAATTATAGTGTCCTACCCGGGATCTCCCGGGAATTAAAAAAAAATCGGGAATTCCTGAATCTCCGGAAACGCTTAAAAAATCCCGGGAATTCCCGAAGCCAATGAAAAGTGCTAAATTACTTCAAATTTGCACGATCTAAATTGGAAAAAAGAATCAGAATGGGCGAGTAAAATGATAGTTCTAACTTGGTGGTTTAGTCTTAAATATAATTTTTTCTTGAATCTGGTTAAAACATTGAATTTTGATAAAAAGTGTTTTTCCGATCGAAAACTAAATGCAAAAGGGTAAAACGACAAAAAATCTATCAAACTAAAAATTTCCAATAATGGAACGCTACGGAAAGAATCTAAATGTTCTATTTTGTAACACTCATCATTTAGAACTTCTATTTCGGATACTTTTGACAGTAGCAAAATTATCAGCAAAGAAGTGACATATTGTGAACCAAATGGATAGTGATATGAAAATTTACGATATTTGATTAAAAACCTCCCATCTAGCTGACCAACTTCAATCGCCGACCGTGGCCTAGAGGATAGCGTTCAAATCTTCTACGCCAGAGGTTATGAGATCGAGTCTCGGTCACGGCATACATAGTAATCTTTCTGTGGGTTGGTGGTGTTAGCACTAGTAAAATGCTAGCCATTATATCCTTCAAAGATGTACGCTTTAGTATTAAGTAGAATTTAGATATCTTCAAAGAAACATGAAGTTTCACTGAGATCCTAAATGTGTGTGTTCGTTTTAAAAAAAAAATCGATAGTGAAAAATCGTCTCATATATTTCAAATTTTTGCAGCTAGAATCAAACTAGTTTGTCGGTTAAAGTACTTTGGATTTTTGGCTTGGATTTGTTTATTGTGTTTGAAGGCATTAAAAAAGTTTTAAATGTTCTGCAATACTTATACCTAAAATTTTAAAATACCATATTGATAAGGATTCATACACAGTGAATGGTTAATATCTTAATGTAGAAATCTTCATTTTCAATTTTTCTCGGGATCCCGGGAATTTCCGGGAAAATTATTGTCAGATTTCCCGATTACCGGGAACGCTAAAATGGCCGGGAAATGGACACTCTAAATATGATCCACAACAGGGAAGTTTGATAAAAAATAGCGACGATTCAAAAATAAATCATTCATCAGCATATCAAATTCGAATTAAATAAATTTATACTCAAATTGAAAATCATATCAACAATACAAAAAATACACCTTCAAACCTTTAATTTACAAAAAAAAATATTTTGAATATTTGCCTTCTTTAGTACAGTCATGTTAATATCTGAAGAACCTACGAAAAAAGATTTTTGTTTAATTTAGTTTACCAAATTGAAAATTTTCAGATAACAATAAATAAAGCAATGATGTGAGAATGGTTTTATGTCTTTTTAAGGAAAAAGCAAGCCTGGCTGATTTGAGCAGAATTTAGTTCAAATCAATTTATTCACACGATAGCAATTAAACTTCTGAAAACTTCCAAAGATTCTGATGAAAAATATTTCTTTGCTTTTGAAGGAGCTTTATTTTTATCACATTTAGTTGAACATGAACATTTCCTATATTCTCAGAAGACAAAAATTACAATTTTCTTGGTTTGATAATGAAATTCTTATTTTTCTCATGGTTCCTTGGAGAAGGAATGACATTATAAACTTTTTCCCAAAAATTTCAGTTTTCTTGATTTGAGAGGATCTCGTCATCAACAAACCAAATTTATAAAATGCAGGATACTTCACCTCATCCGAATTTGTTTTATGAAGTCCTTACAGACCAAAAGGATGATATATTTTTTCAACTGGGTTTCACAGCACATTTTGCGGTGTTCCATTTGTAATAAATCTGGCAAAAGTCTTACATTAATGGAAAAATGTGTTCTAATTGCATAGAAAAGCTGCTAGAAAAGCATGCTTTCCAATATGTTGAAGTCTGTTATCAAATTCCAATATCAATAGGATATTTCGGCATTTTGGTGATGTTTGAATTTTGATTCAGCCTTTCGAATTAATTTATACATTGAAAAGTTTGCACGGATTTTCAAGTCCAAAGAAACGATTTTTTTCTGCCTCCAAGGCTACGAAACTATTTGATTCAAATTCCAAAGAGCGGATATTTGTAATTAATTCGAAAATTATTTTGAAATTTTCAAGAATCTTGCTTTGTTTTATATCTACACAAGTAAATTGCTTTTTCATAAAATTGGAACTTATCAAAGCTCTGCGGGCCACAAATTGTCGCTCGCTAGCAAAATGTGGCGCGCAAGCCACTGTTTGTTCACTTATGGTCTGGTTGAACCACTGACCTTACAGATTGAACACTCGATTTGTTGGATAATTTTTCCAGCAGTACGCAATATCTAACTGCCACCCAACTTTTAAGGAAAAAAAAGATAATTTTGACGATACAAACGGGCTAAGCAGGTTAATGTTTCCCACTTGGTTTTTATTTGTCAAATTTTACAGCTTCGCATTTCCGCCGGTAGGTGGCATAATTAATGATCGGATTTTTGTTCTAAGTGTCATTTCAGTGTGATCAGTGGTAGAACTATCATCTTTGCTCAATCTGATTTTTTTTTCCAATTTAGATCGTGCAACTCGGAATATTTCGGAATATTTTAGCCTTTTCCGGGATTCGGGAATTCCAAAATTTCTTTTATGTTTGGGAATTTCCGGGTAGGACACTCTAGTGAAAATTTATTTTACCCTTTTTTCAAAAACTCCCTGTTCGAGGAGGGAGAACTTTTTTCAACGTGAAAAAGCTCGCTTTTCCAGGCTTAATTTTTTGTATTTCTGAAAACCCAATATTTTTCGATCCTGTTCAATCAGTTTGAATAAAAGTTATAATTTTTTTAAAGCGGCTTCTTCAATAATTAGCCATTAGAACGGTTTTCTTTGTTTTTTTTAAGACTCCACAAAAACAATACATTTTTATTATCAAATTATACCCATGTTTTTTTTTTCAATTTTGATTCAAAATGGTTCATAATTATTCAAATTAAAATTGATAAAATAAAAAAAAAACTTCAGGAAAAATTAAATAATGAACATGAATGCTGCTTCCGTTTGATTTGTGTGTACAGTCACTGACCAAACATTATAGATATTATGCAAAAAGAGTGACAAACGAACCCTTAGGTCAGTGGAGCATTCGGTGGCTATTGGCTAAATTTTGAACCAACATGGTTGGGTATAGAAATATCAAACCGAACATTTACCGTTGCATTTAGTAGTGATAATACAGAAGCATTCAGATACATATGCAATGTGGCTTCACATGTTGCTCATTGAAAAAAATTGCCATCTTGAACAAAACTATTTTTTTAAGAGAATATGTTTTCAAACATAAGATAGTTTTCAAGGTTTGCAATTATTTCGCAATGCAAAAAAAAATCATGCTGTTATTTATGCCCAATTTTTTTAAAAATTTTCATTCACTTTTGAAAATAAAAAAAATAAAACATAACTTACAAAAGTGTTGCTACCCATGAAATGATAATAAAATGCTACGAATGTACAAAAAATCAACTTGGAGATGAAAATATTTTCTTCAAACTAATGCGACTTTTGTGCTTATCATTTTATTCATGTATGGAATGATTTCAATTCCTTTAACTAAAACAGTCATTCTTGTTTTCTTTTATCAGTGCGATGGTTGAATATAATCGTAACAGGATCGTCTGAATCAGATCTCCCTCGTCTTATCGTTAAACCATCATCTTGTAGTGAATAAGCAAAAAAAAAAATCAAATCAAAAACCAGAAACCAGTTCCCAGTTACTTCCCGAAACAGAACCACACTATCAATGTGGCTGTCCTGCCCAGGGAATCAAGTTCTTTGACCGGAACCATCTACCCACCTGACAGATTAAGTTCGTTCTAGAAGCGCGTTCTGGCACCTATCGATTGCTTCGGGTGCTCAAAAGTTGACACTTGTAAGATCATTGTGTCAGGTCTTTGTTGTCATAACTGGAGTTTGAATTACCCGAGATACGTGTTACTGAATTGGAATGGATATATTGTTTGATGGCTTAAAATTTTAAGAATTATGCTGAATTTACTAAGCTAAGCTAATTTTTTAGATTTTCGACGAAGATTTATGGTAAAAACAATAAAAATTATAGTAGATTAACAATGATCGTTGAGGACTATAAATTGAAGAGAGAAGACTATTATAAAAAGTCACACCGCACTGAGCAAATTGTCCAACCGGGACCGAATGGACACTCAATCCAGTGTGTCTGGTTCATCGGTTCAGCAAAATTCTTGCAGTTCCTAACATGCACATTTCTCGGTGTTTTTCGCTTTTCTTACGCGCTTCAAAAGACAAACGAATACAGCCGGCAATGAGGAAGTGAAGGTGTATACTTGCAAGTTGATTGAGGGAGCCTTTGTCCGGAGGATGTTTGTTGTTATGAACCTGTTTGGTGACCTTGAATGAAACGGTGCATCGGCACTGTAATAAAATACCAGTGGCCGCCCAGATTTATATGAGAGAAGGAAAAAAAACACTCGAGAAGCGGTGGGAAGTCGAGAGAGCTGATACGATATCGGATATCGTTTGACCAAGTGGATTGTGGCGATTATTAAATGAGATTATGGCTTCGCGATAAGATAGAAAGAAAGATTGTGATGGCGATTCTGAACTTTGAACATTAAATGATATTATCTGGTTTTATTCATATAAACCACTATGATTTTTTCAATTGTCTTATTAGTGAGTGAGATTTTTCGTTTGTAATTTCAATCAATAGTTTTATGAGAAACTCTACATGCCATTAATGTATTATTTAAACTCATTTCAGACTCCTAACATTATCTTCAAACTTTCAACTTGCTATGATTCTTCACAATATTAGGCTGCCTCCCAACCTTCTTCAAAGTAAATACAATTTTCGAAAGCCCTCTTCTCGACTCGTTTAATTGTTCCATCTTTTCTGAGGCTTTACTGATTTACCAATTTACCAATTTATTACCCAGCAAACATTTAATAAGGTATATCGCAGGAACATCAAAATTATTCAAAGTAATATACCAGATGAAAAGATTGAATAAAACTTACCAAAAAAACATATAGCTACAAAAGTGGAGGCGATATATACGTACAATGACAAGATAAAAACGATTCGATATTCCCACAAAAAGCAAAATATACGATTCTAAGTAATTTGATTAAAATGAAAAAAAAAATCCACGACCGAGATTTGAATTCTAGTTCTCCGAGTCCGCCGTCGGATATCTTACCACGATGCCTTACCATTATATTATCCACGCTATAGCTCTATAGGTGGAATTTGCTTTCTAGGAACCGGTCAAAGGAAGAAAGGGAGAGACCGAATACAGTGTCAATTGGAGGACCGCCCATTTATCGTAAATCATTTCACTCAAATCGTTTATGTCGTATTAGCATATTCTCAACTTTTTGAAGTCATATATACGAGTTGACTCATCTGCTATCCGATTTAACTTTTTTTAGGCAAAGCTTATTGTAAATTAATGTTAGAAAATCACTCAATACCAAGGTGTTTACGATCGTTATTGAAAATGTCTCGATATTCGATTTGGATCATCATTTCTATTACAATTTCATGTCTGCTGGGTATTCTTATCAATACGCTTAGACTGTCGCCTCAACTCATCTGCGAATTTTCATGCTGTTCTCTCAACTCGCTCGATATTTTTATCATAACTCTTAGGCTAACCTCTCAATTCCCCTATGAGTTTTCAAGTTGTCCCCTTCATCAACTCCGGTTGAAATTTCAAACTGTTATCTCAACTCTTTTGAATTGATTTTTTTGGCCTTGTTTCAAAATATCTTTTGAACTCCCTCAAGTTTCCAAGGTGTCCAATTTTTTTCACGGTATTGTTTTTCTCCACATTTTCCTGAAAAATCGTTTTATGATGTTTTTTTTAAAAATAATTTCTTTCCATCTGTCCTCATAACTCGCTTGAGTTTTCTTTCTCACCAAGCTGTCCTCTCAATTCGCGTTTTTTTTTTAATATATATCAAGCTGCCCTCTCAACACGCTTGATCACCAAGCCGTCCTCTAAACTCGCTTATCGGTAATTTTTTTTCATTTTTATCAAGCTCATCAAGCTCAAGCTTGATCACCAAAATGTCCTCCCAGCTCGCTTTTCGGAGATTTTCATCATTTATATGAAGCTGTCCTCTCAACCCGCTTTATCATCAAGCTGTCCTTTCCATTCGCTTATCGGTATTTTTTTTTCATTTTCATCAAGCTGTCTTCTCAACCCACTTGATCACCCGCTTGGTCACCGGGCTGTGTTCTCAGCTCTATTTATTGATAATTTTTTGCATTTATTTCAAGCTGTCTTTTCAACCAGCCTGGTCTTCAAGCTGTCCGCTCAACTCGCTTTTCGGTGACTTTTTCCAATTTATGTCAAGCTGTCCTCTCAACCCGCTTGATCACCAAGATGTCCTCTCAACTCGCTTTTCGGTGATTCTTTTCATTTATATCAAGCTTTTCTCTTGATTTGCGTGATCACCAGGGTGTCCTATCAACTCGCTTATCGATGTTTTTTTTTCCAATTTTATTCAAGCTGTCCTTCCAACTCGCTTGATCATCAAGCTGTTTTCCCAACTCGCTTATCGGTGATATATTCATTTATTTTGAGCTGTCCTCTCAGCCAGGCTAGTAACCAAGCTGTCCTCTCAACTCGCTTATCGATGTTTTTTTTTATTTATTTAAAGCTGTCCTCTCAACCCACTTGATCACCGAGCTGTCTTCTCAACTCGCTTATCGGTACAGTTTTTTTTTTTTTCATTTATATCAAGCTGTCCCCAGAACCTGCTTGGATATTTTCCTCTCACCAAATATTTCTACTAACTTTTAAATAAATTTTCCCGTTTTTCTGTCTCATTTTCTGTTCTTTCTATTTTTCATCCTGAATAGCATTTCACCACATTTGAAATAATGCATAATTCAACTTTCCGCTTTTTAACCCAATTTAATATTTTTTAAACTCCTTAATATTTGTAAAACCCTTGATAAAATTTTCTGAGAGTGCATAACTTTGACGATTGTTGTTTGTTGAAGCTTCATCATTAACTTTTCACAGAAAATTTCTTGACTTTTGTAGAAAACACAAGTGGTTCTGATTTCGCACTTTTAATCATATTTTTGTTTCCTAACGTCAATTGCTCCATCAAAAAAAAGTTATCTTATGATTTATTTATTCGTTGAGTTATTTAAAACAAATTGCTTAAGAAAGTTTTGATGATTAGTTTAAGAAGCTACTAGAATTGTTGCAACCATTGCAACAGTTCAGGGAACCAACTGTCAAAATGTCCTGCTCGAAACCCAGCAAACATAAAAGCGTTAGAAATGATAGCTCAAATCAGTTAACGCGAATCGTAATTCCAACTGAATATGTAAACAATCGTAAAAATTGTCACTTTAAGTCGGTTTAATTCCATTATACTTTCAGGATATACGGAAAAGGTGTAGAATATCAAATTTGCAAAATTTTTATTTCTTAAGCCAGAAGTTTAAAAAATGTATGTATATTGCCTACACATTGATAGGTAAATGCTGTTTTTTCGAGTTTTAAGACATTATTCTAAAGTGTATATGAAACTTATTACAAAGTTTGTTATGAAATATACCAAAAAAATATGTTTGCTGTGAACACTTTACTCCCGATATTTGTAAGGATTTTTTTATTGGTTTTCTGAACATATAGAATTGTTTTTTTGAAAATCCTCACCAATCAAGGATATTTTTAGAAAAAGCAACACAGATTATGAATGAATAGCTCGCTCTTTGGCAATTCCTCCAAATCCTTAGAAATCATCACCTGGACAATGTTGTCACGGTACTTGTACTGGTAATTTAATCATATTTTTTATTAATTTTACTTTGAACAGCCAATAAATCTGTCGAGAATTTTTTTAATACGCTGTTTAAACGAACCACGACACACACAGTCAGGATTTATTTAAAACAGTGAATCGTTATTCAGGAGGAAACAGTCCTGACATTTGCTAAAACTGCCTAAACTCTCGTTAAAAGATTCTTCCGAATTTCAGGAAAAAATTAGTTCTACGAGAGTCGGTTAGCTACCTCCCAGTGCCACAGGAAAATGTCTTGTTTTTGACAGTTCAAGTGTCATTTTGAACTGCTTTCCTGTGATTCAGAGAACCATGGTCCAGAGCGGAATAATTGCAATCTTATTGTGTACAGACTCCAATCGATTTTTGGCATTACAACCAGAACATTTAAAGTTGACAAAATGGATCGTTTTTCTCTAAACTATTTTTAGATAATACTTAAAATGGACCGTCCCCTAGTCATTAGCGTTATTTTTATTACTTTATAACATATTTAAGGCACATTTTTGAGTTTTTTTTTTATTTTTGGAACATTTGTTTCTTTTATTTTTTATGTTTGTTTTGCCATTTTTCTTAATTTCTAACGTGTTTTTTTGAACATTTTTGTCTTTATTCGATTATTTTTTCCAAATTTCTGATTTGTTTTTATTCATTGTAATTATTATAGATATTGTTGTTGTCAGCCTTAAAGAACGTCAAAACAAATTAATGGTGAACAAGAGTAACACACAAATATCAGATGCAAGTCATCATCAATACATCTTTGCTGTAATCTCAAAAAAGATTATAAATATTTTTGGATTTTCTAACTTTGTTTGAAAAATTTGTTAAAATGTATAAAAAGTATCATCATTTTGAAATGTTTATTACATGAAAATATATTTAAATAAACAACTCTCACAATATTTGATTTTTTTCAAATATTCAACATGGCTTTCATAACTATTTTTTGCATAAGATATTTCTTATTTTGTTAGAACATGTTACAAATAATACAAATAATGTTATTTTTGAATTTAATTCATATCCAGAGTTGAAAAATGCATATTTTTATTCTTAATGCTTCGTGTAAATTGGTGAGCCATATAAGTTAAAATTAAGTTAATAATTTTGAAAAAATAACAAACACAAACACATACATTTAGGATCTCGATGAAAAAAGGTTCTTTTCTCGAACAGAGTCCATTCAATTTACACTAAGTCGTACAAATTTTGAGTATATGATGCATAGTATCTTACAAACGCTTACACCATCAACCCACAGACAGTGTACTGCATTTGCCGTGACCGGGATTCAATCTCATGACTATAAGCTTAGAAGACTTAAAGGATATTTTCTACGCCATGGGCGGAGGCAGATTATTTATATTTTTGTTTATTTCCCGATTAAAAGACTTAATTGATTTACTTTACCTAAAAAATTTTAAACGAACTTTGAGAATCCTAATTTTTGAAGAACTGTGACATGAGAAGCAATCTCGTAATAAAAAAAAGACAATTAAGCTTTCAACAATCGATTCATCTTGATTTTTTATAAACGTCAGGGTTCCATGAATTAATAAAAATAAAACACATTTGGAAACGGTTATATTTGGAACAAGGAAACTTTGAATAAGATGCTGTCAAAATCTGTTGAAAAATGACGATTAAAAAAAATTATATCCCTTTCTAGCCCTTTCTTCCCTACAAACAAATTGAAAAAAAAAATATGACTTCATTGTAGTTTTTTTTTTAAGAAATTGAAAATCAAATGTTTTTATCTATTTTAAAAAGTCGTTCAAAGACGATGATTTTGGTTTTGTTCGACATAGCAATGTTACTCGGAGTTTCATGATTCCATGGGCAAAATTCATAAATTCAAGTAAGTTTTAAAATTGCCATACATCAATCAATTTTTTCTTGAATATTTCAATCAATAAATTCAAACTCAAACTAAAAAAAAGTTTTTTTAACACATGTTATTTAAGAAATGGAGAAGCTTGGCGTAAGCATTGAATATGTTCAAAAATTACCTTTGCCGAACTTTTTCTGCTATTTAAAACAAAACAACTGCCATTCTCCTGAAATTTCTTTGAATATATTCAGACCGTTTTACTTCCAATTTCATTCATCGAATACTTGTTTTACATGTCAACAAATTGGTAGCCATGTGACTACAAGCTACAAAACTACAAGCGAGAGACAAAATCTGCGTAAAGAGTTGAGTTCAGTAAACTTCAGGTAAATTTTAATGTACTAAATTAAAAAAGCCACCAACATGCTGTTTTTATTAATTTTCTATTGAATTACTTAAAAATATTTTCAAAATCGTAAGAAGTTTTCTTTTAAAAAAAAACTAAAAAAAAAATATTTTTTTAATAAAATATTTTGTTTGTATTTTTAAAAAAATTTACCGAATTTTAATGTATTCATTTTTTTATATTTTCAAATAAGTCCTTATCCATTCCTTAGTAAACGCTTGAAGTTTTATGAGATATTTTATATTAAGTTTGTCTCTGTTTTTTTAATTCTGAATTTCTGTTTTCTTAAAACAACTTTTTTTTCAAATTTTCATAAGAGAAACACAGTTTCTACCTTTTTTCCTAGTAAGCTGCGAAAAACTGTTCAGAGCATAAAATTTTAAGCTTTGTGAAATGCATTCGAAAGTTTTTTTTTCTTTTTTGATAGGAGTTTAACCCGTTGAAGTCATTCTTCCACGCGTTTCGAAAGTTTATAAGCGATTCACTTGTTTTAATTATTTTTAATCATCATTTTATTTATCGATGGCGATTTTTAGTTAATCTACGAAAGGTTTCAAAAATGATTTCAAGTAGCAACTTTAAAGCAAAATCTCAATGATTCAAAAGCATTTAATTTTCAAATATTCAACAAAAATATGGAATAACCTTATTTTGAATATTTTATTGTGAATTTTTAGTATTGTTATTTTTTCTAGCTAAATTTGAATTTCGAAAACACCCTCCAGGGATGATTTCTTCGCACAGGTCTGTATATCCGTGTCTTGATTTCAAAAGGCTTGAATAAGGCTATACATTTTTCACTAAATTGTAAATTTTAAGTTTTGAAAAGCCTTTTTTTAAGTTTTAATTTTTAAGTGTCAACAATACAGATTACTACTTTTTTTCATTTACAATACAGCACTACTGTGAGCTCAGGCCTCAAAATTCCATTTTTGTAATGTTTGATGCTATCAGCTGATAAATAACTCGAACAATTAAAATGAACTTAAAAACTTATAGAAAGACTCTAACAAAACTTGTTTTTCCAACTAACAAACAGTATCACATTAAGCTTTTGAATCAGAAGAAAACAAAAATTAAATCATAGTGACGTCCTGCTAGAATGGATAGTAATGTTCTAACCCAAAAAAAGGGAAAAAAATGTGAAGAAATTTGTTTTTTTTATAGTTTTATCAAAAAAATTACTATAAATTTAACTTATTTTTATAGCTTTCATGATAGGAGATTAGAAAACGTACACAGTATTTCACTTTCTGAACCTCCAAATAATATTAAATTAAATATTCAAAAAAAAATCTCCACATAATTCTTTAAAAAAAAAAGTAAAAAAAGGAATCAAAACTGTTATTCAAACAGCAATTGACTGACTCGATGTAAATTTAAGTTCAGTATAAAAAATTACGAACTGATTTAAACAAATTTAAATTTAAAAATTTTAAAACAATTTCAATATGAATTTAGAAGAAGTAACCTACAAAATGACATATGACAAAACTATTCGATGCTCAAAACATTTTATTCAGAAGAAAGTTTTGATGGACTGCGTTTCAAAAATTAATTTGTTAAGCGTCGTAAGATTGGATCGATTTAGGATCACTTTTGAATTTTTCAAACCTTGAGGTCTTCAAAGCTTTGTTTTGATTCTAAACTCATCCTTGATTTTTTTGCAGAATTTTAAAGTATCGTTTATATGAGGAAATTTAAACTTTAAGGTTTGTATGGAAAAATTGAATGTTTTGAACTGAAAAATCAACCTCATTTTTGTTTCTTCTGTGAAATCGAGCTTGTTTATGGTTTTAGTTATTAATTGATTTATAAATTTTCTGAAGGAAATTTCCCGGTGAACAATTTTGTCGACGACCGTAACTTCGTATCTTATCAGACAAAAAAGTTATAAGCAGTTTAACAGTGGTAAGTCTTTTGGCATTGAAGAACAATAAATTCAATTGAAATCACTGCTGAGTGCCTTGTGAAGTACTGTCCTACATTACCGCGCCAGGCACCCAGCAGTGATGTCATTTGAATTTGTCATTTTTCAATACCAAAATACATGCACCCATTTAAAACCTAAAGACTTTTTTGTCTTATAAGATACGAAGTTATGGTCTTGAACAAAGTTATTCGACGGAAAATTTCTTTTAGAAAGTGGATTAGATTAGATTGCACAAACATCATTAACAGGTTCAATTCCACAGAGTTAACAAAAAATATGTTGATTTTTCAGTACAAAATATTCAATTTTTCCACACAAACCTAAAAGTTCCAATTCGCGCATGTAAACTTTACTTAAAAATTCTACATACAGTTATAAATGAGTAATAAACCAAAACGAAGCATTTTGAACATTTTAGGTTTTGAGAAATAAAAAAGTAACCTCAAACCGACTTAATCTAATGACACATATCAAATCAATTTTTAAACGTAGCCCATCAACTACTTTCTGATCAAAGTGTTTACAAACCTCAAAGTTCAAAATGTACTCATGCAACCGTTACTTAAAAATTTTGCAATAAAAACATGAATGAATTTTGATCCAAAGCGACCCCAGAGTTTGAGAAACTCAAAAATGACCGCAAATCGACTCAGTCAAATGCGTCTTAGTCTTTTTATAAGCCGCTGTGCTGAGGAGCTGTCATACAAAAAAAAATTGTAATACTTTGTGTCCTAACGTTTTTCCTTTAAATAGCTTTGTCGCTGAAGCCATTCCAAGTAAACTCACTTCGTATCATCCCATCAATGATCGTTTTTATTTCGTCTATTCATAAAAAATTATTTATTATGATTCTTCAAGGGTCTAATCCTAGAGCTAGAGATTTTTCATTTTGCTGAAAAATGGCAATGAGTCAAGAATCGTTGAAACCACAGTCGTTTCTCAAATAATATCACTCTTTAAGATAAGTTTTTTTTTTAACTGAAGGCATGCTTCCAGTCAAAATAATCAAATTCCTTAATCAAACTCACAAATAGATCATCGGCTTAGTTTTGAGCTCACTGATAAGTCGAGATGCCACCTGACAATCAAAACTATTCGGATTTGATTTGTTAGCTATTTTACACGCTCATTATGCGTTATCACGGTTATTTGAACCCCATATTTATATATTGGTTACTTAATCCCCGGCAGCGGCAGCTGACACGACTTAAAGCTCGAAACTGAACTAGCCGAGATAAGCCGACCCGGGAATAGCTTTCACATCAATCACTATTGGAAATTAGTCCTACTTGATGCTCATCCATTCGACACGAGCACGAGTTTGATTGGTTGATGAACTTGACACTGAACTACTTTTAAAGGTTTTATGACAGTTTTATGATGGTTTTAGAATAGCAAAAGGGTTTTTACGAAGCCCAAAATGCATGTTAAGGAAGGTTTTTTTGTGATTGATGAGTGTGTATGTCTAACAAACAGTTGAAAGTGTGAGGTTGACCAAAAAAAATAGGGGCAACTAACGGACAAGTGCGAATGACTATTTTCTGTGGCACATGGAACACATAAAATGCGCTAAGATTATAAAAAAACTCTTAAAATACTTACTGTTCCTGAGGCATTTTCGGGTCGTTTGGGAGGCTCTCTCTCTATCTCAGTGGTTAAGGTCAAACTGCTCCGTGTAGAACCCCGTAGAAGAACTTTAACAACCGGATTCGAGGTTTAGGGGGACTCAGCCTGGTCTGCCAACAGACTAACGATCGACTAAAATCGTGAGCCGTGCGCTGACTAGTACGGGTACTTTAGATTTTTTTCCGTCTTTTTTTTTCCACTTTACGATGATTACTTCACAGAAACACTCTTATCAGGGCCCACAGTTCACTCGATGCGGTTGACGATAGGCCTGGGTGTGTGCTAAACTAAGCTGAAACCTTATCGGAGGCAGCAGCAACGAAAAATCAGAACACCGAACACAGTGCAAAGATGGAATGGAATCAAAACAAAAATAGATCCGTGAGGTTTCCCTAAATCACTGCGGCCAGTTAATTGCCAAAACCCCAAAAGCAAATACGCAACGTGTGAGCTGCTGCTCTCGAGAAGCATCCGGACGCGATTGCGTCCAAATCGCGAGCTCCAGCCACGACGAGCAGGCAGGCAGGCTTAGTTAGTTAGTGCTGCTAGGAGCCGGAGCCTAATCGATGTTCTAGAATTGCACTCTCGATTACGATTACGATTTAGTTAGAACCGGGTGTGGGGTACAGTATTGTTGTGGAACGGCTCTAACCGTGATGGCAATACACGGTGTGTTCGTAGAAGATGTTTAGAAGAAAAAAAAATGGGAAAGCTAATTTTTCATGAATGAAAATTTAGGTCTTTCTGAGTGATTTTCAGACAAAATCAAAATATTTGATTGGTGAAACCATTTTTTCTTTGGGTTCTTGAAAATTTGCAGCCATGCATTTTTATTATTTTAACTTTTAAGGAACATTATCAACAGCTGCCTAATACTTCAAGCAATTGAAATCCCTGAGAACTTATTGATACAATTTGAAAAAGTTAAACTTGTCCAAATATAGCGAGGTTATTTTTACACGATTTGTTTGCACAGCTATTTTCAAGATTTTTCTCAATTGTTCCAGTGCTATGCCCGTTTTTTGGCGAAAAAAAAAATCCCTGTAAAGTAACAAGACGTGAAAAGAGAGTCTTATAAAATTAGACATGAAACATGAGACATAAGACATGAGACATGAGACATGAGACATGAGACATAAGACATTAAAAGTAAGACATGACTCACTTCTCTCATCCAACTTCTCACTTCATTTCTCATGTCTCATATGTCTCATGTCTCATGTCTCATGTCTCATGTCTCATATCTCATGTCTAATCTTTCAAGTATCATATCTCATGTCCAAGGACTCAGGATTCAGGTCACAAGTCTCAGATCTCTTGTCCAGGTATCAAAGTCCTTGTGTCTCAGGTCTTACTTCTCCCTTCTTACACTTCTCAAATCTCATGTCTCACGTTTCACTTTTAAAGTTAAAGTTGCATGTTTCATGTCTCACCAGACTGAGTCGATTTGGAATAATTTTCGAATTTCGCAAACCCTGGGGTCCAAAAAGCTTCGCTTTGGTCCAAAGCTCATCCAGGATTTTAAGCAGATTTTTTAAGTAACGTTTACATGAGTAAATTTGAACATTTATGTTTGTATGGGAAAACTGAATATTTTGTTCTGAATAATCAACATCATTTTTGTTTCTTCTGTGGAACCGACCAGCTGATGGTTTTTGTGCCAATTTATAAATTCTTTAAAGGAAATTTTTCGCTGAACAACTTTGTTGAAAACCGTAACTTCTTATCTTATTAAGCAAAAAAATTATTAGCTGTTTATCAGGGGTATGTCTTTTCGCATCGATGAAAAATAAATTCAATTGACATCACTGCTGGAGCCTCTCGAAGTTTTGCACGAAAAGTAGTCATGCAATACCTCGCCAGGCACCCAGCAGTGATGTCAATTTAATTTATTGTTTATCAATGCGAAAAGACATACCCCTAATAAACAGCTAATAACTTTTTTGCCTAATATGATAAGAAGTTACGGTCTTCAACAAAATTGTTCAGCGAAAAAATTCCTTAAGAAATTTATAAATTGGCACATAAACCATCAGCTAGCTCTATTCCACAGAAGAAACAAAAATGATGTTGATTTTTAGTACAAAATATTCAATTTTCCTATACAAACATAAAAGTTCAAATTTACTCATGTAAACGTTACTTAAAAATTCTGCTAAAAATCATTGATGAGTTTTGGACCAAGACGAAGCTTTTCAGACCCCAGGGTTTGCGAAATGCGAAAATGATCCCAAATCAACTCAGTTTAATGTCTCACATCTTAGATCTTAGTTTTTATGTCCGATTTGTCTCTTTGTCATGTTTCAGAGCTAATTTTTAGTCAAATCTTCAAAATTTCGAATGGATTTCAAAGTTAACAGGACCTGAACACATTTTTTTTACAATTGGCACGGTGTTTTTTAATTCAAGGCTGTTTTAACACGGTACATCTACTCGTGTTGAAAAAACTCAATATTATTTGGAATGTTTTTTTATTCTTCGTGTGGTTAAATTTTTTACGTAAATTATTAAAGATAATTTTTGTACAGAAATGAACTTTTTTTTATAAAAGATTGAATGCTCAAGTAGTCTTTCATCTTTGTCTACTGTGAACACTCAAGTCGACAATATTTAGTTTTTCGCTCGGTATTCCTGTTCTGTTATATCTGGCATTTGATTTTTTCCTAAAGCTTCACATTCAAGGATTTCTGCTAGGATTTCGGAGAAACATCTGGAGCCATCATAATTAAAATATTGACATAGCTAGAACCAGATATGGTGATGCTAAATAAGCTTGCCGGTTTGCCCGGTTTTACTCGGACTTGCTCTGTTTTTTTACACAAAATTTGGGAAAAGTTCGGACTTATCAGGCCCGAATTTTGTAAAAAAAACCTGGATTTTGCTCAGATTTATTCATTTCATTTCCGAAATTGGCCAGAAAAACTTAGATTGAGTAATTTTTTTCTCTATTTATGCGTCCAAAAAAAATTTTTTGAGCAAGTTTTATGGACATTATCATGAACAGTTTTTTGAAAGCCTAAAATACGATTAATCTGCTGATGTGTTTAACAATATATTTTGAAGTTTTTTTTAAAAATTTTTTTTTGAACAATTCCGTGGTTTAAACCATATTTGCCCAGATATTGCCTGGGTTTCAAAATAAAATTGCCCAGATTCGTCCGGTCATTATATGTTTGGAAAATATTCTGAGAAACTTGAATGCTAAGAACTAAACGAGCTACTAAATCTTGTCTAATAAGAGCAAGTTCAATCGTGTTGGAAGAAAATGGTAGAAATTTTGACACTTCAAGCACATTTTGAAAATTTCACAATGTCAAATTGTTTTTAAGAATTGCGGCCGTCATTTTTCTTTACAACACTATGTCTATTTTTGCATGCTGTGATGAAAAAAAAGATGGATTTATATCAGATACGCCTGAAATAGAAACAGTGTTGCAAGAAATTTGACGGCAGCAAATCTTGAAAACAATTTGACATTGTGACAATTTTCAAAATGTGCTTGAAGTTTCAAAATTCTTCCAACACGAGTGCTTTGCTCTAAAAATAAAAAAATAAAAAATGTTGCTATTAAAGAAAAAAAACACTAAAAAAAAACATTAAATATGAATGATTTTCTGTGTTGAACCAATGCATCTAAATTGAGGCGGAATTAAGGTTTCTCCAGTCTAAGTCGGAGTAACTTCAAAAAAGTGTTGTTTAATTTTCACAGTCTTATCGGTGAATGTCACGTTTTTTAAGTATTTCACATTTCTAGTTTTGAAATTCATCGAAAATGACAGGAGTTTAAAATGATCGAGGGAAGATTTTATAAAAAGCGTTCCCATCGAGAACGGACCAACTATTTTGAAGTGGTAGAATAGGAAAGAGTTGAGTCTACCACAAAAAAAAAATCTCAGAAAAAAGCGAGACATTTTAAGAAAAAAACGGGACGGCGGGATAATTTCTTAAAAGCGGGACAAAACGAAACTAAGAAAAAAAATCAAAAGTATGGTCAGTTTTTAACAGGTTGTAGAAACTGTTAGACATGTTTCAGGAAAATCGCTGTTGAAGTTTTATAACACTTTTGTCACGTTGCAAAGTGGAAAAATCTCTTTAAAGTTGATTACTAAAAGTACTAAAATTTGAACAGTGGGATGCAAAAGTGATACTCTAAAGTAACCCGCTTTAAGATTTGGGGTTTTTTTTAACCATCTAACAGTTTGCGCCGGGGGTCTCCAGATCTTTTCCAAAATTGAAAATTGTGTTCATTTTTACGACACTAAAACACATGTATTTTTCAGATTTCTAACATTTTTATTTTTCTACTAAGATTTGGTTAGATTTTTTGTTTGTAAATTAAAAAAAAAACATATTTCCAAGCGATATATAAACGTTTTTCTTTTCAACGGAAATCATCAAATAGCACATTATAACTCATTGAAGTTTTCAGCGCAGCTTTTCAAATAAAATTGAAAAAAAAATTGAGATATCACCTTTGACATAAAAAATTGTAAATAAGCTTAAAATTATGTCCAAAAGTTCCATCTGCATCTCCAAATATTCTGACAAAAATACTATTCAATAGCCCAATTTATGATGCAACCTTCAACTGAAAACACCAAAGTGGCCCAATTACTCCTTTAAGAGTTATGAAAGAAATAATTATAAAAAATCTTTTTTTTTCGCACCGAAAACATTTCTTTTGAGAAAAAAAAAGTTATGTAGCCTTGAAATATGGTATTCACAAAAAATCTTGCAAACTCCAAAAATAAAAATTTGAGAAATCTGAAAAAATCATATTATTTAAGTCATCAGAATTACCCCACTTTGCAATTTTAGGGGAAGATCAGAAGATTCCCAGCGCAAACCCGTTAAATAATAAAAAAAAATCCCCATGTCTAGAATAAGTTCTGATAAGAAAGACTGATCGTCAAAAATGTTCGTTTTCTGACGATAACCATCCAAAAACTTAATCCAAAACTGTTAGCTATTTTGACTGCCTCAGTAGTGCAAAAATTAAGGAATTGAAATTCTGTCCTATTGAATTTATCTAGCAGTTAATGAAACCCATCTATTTAAGAGCCGCTTAAGTTTAATTATACTAGTTTACAAAATTTGAAAAAAAATCTTAAAATTCATCGACTGATTCGAATGTTATTAAAATTTGCAATTCCGAACTCATAGTTGTAACTCAACTACAAATTTTTTTAAAGCGTCCCTCTGAAAGTGTTGAGTTTTTTTTTTAATTTGCGCAGAATAACTTGGACTAAATTTTTTCATCGTTTAAAATTTCAAAAAAAAAATACATTGTAAAATACATTTACAGCTATTTTCTATGTAAATTTTCAAGCAAAACACACAAAAGGTGATTTTCTTAAACGTTTCCAAAGTGATGCATTTTGATTTGAGATACCCTTTACAATTTGCAAAAAAAAAGTCCAACTAGTCTAAATCAGCAAGTTTATATTGCGCAGTTTGTTTGCAAAGCTATTAAAACTTTAGAACTTTTTTCAACATGAAATAGTATTTTTATGTTTATCTTTGAGCTGTGCGGGTATTATTTCGACTGACTGGAAACCAACTGAAAAAAGAACCCAAAAAATATCACTTTTGAAGCTGTTGCTTGAAATTAAAATCACTACATCAAATAAATATTCTTTGACTATAATAAAAATGCACAATCTAAGCTTTAATTAAAACATCAGAATAAAAAATCAAATAAGGTAAAAACTTTGTGAAGAATTTGGGCAATCAACAACTAAACATCATTTGAAAAAAGTTGCTCAAAGTTATGTATGTCTTTTCGATAAAAAAATGTCTTTGAAAAAAAAAATAATTTTAAGTTTTTAAATTGTGACCCAGAGATGGGTCTTGACTCAAACATTCAGTCAGCGAAACTTTTATTTTTGTAGAAAAATGAATCCAACTGTAAGTTGAAATTTCAGGGACTAGACAAGATGAAAATTAATGTAGAAAAACATGTGAAAAAAATTCACCTTGTTTTCCGGTAGGACTTGAACCCACATCTTGCGCCTCTCCGGGGCCCTGGCGTAGGTTGTCTCCTGTAGTAGAATGTTAATACATGGGCCCCGGAGAGGCGCAGATGTGGGTTCAAGTCCTACCGGGAGACAAGGCGAATTTTTTTCACATGTTTTTCTACATTAATTTTAATCTTGTCTAGTCCCCGAAATTTCAACTTACAGTTGGATTCATTTCTCTACAAAAAAAATTAATTTAAAGTTTTGCTGTTTTTGTATTTTTTTTTTAATTTATTTTGATTGAAACGTTTCCAAATGAAGAGGAATAACATGAGAAAATTGAGATTTTTGCGTTCTGAACCATTTTATGGAAGTTTTGAAAAAGTTTTAAATGTTCTTAACAGTGTCGAATGCTCGAAAAAAATTATTTTAGAATGAAAACTCCAAGAACAATTTTTAAGGTAGTTTACAAGCATTTTTCTCAAATACAGTTTAACATCAGAACTCAATAGAATCCAAGTAATTTAGAATAAAAAAACATTTTATAATTATTTTCTACATTTTTATTCCATTTCAAATAAATGCTTATTCGAGTATTTGATGTGATAATTATTTTATTTGAAGTAGATGATTCGACTGGAAATATGTTTTTTCGCGGAGTTTTTTCAGCTTGTAGTCTTGTTTCAACAAAAACGACTTATTGATTTATGTTTCCAACGTTTCGATCCTAGTAGGATCTTCTTCAGAGACTAAAAATAGTTGTTATTTAGCTGGTTCTTCTGATTTTAACATATGGTTCTGTTTTGAAAATATGCCGTTTTCTTGCGAGAACTGACTCGTCGGTCTTGTATAGCTGTCTTTTTTCTGTTTTTTTGAATAATTTTAGTTCATTTGTGTTTTTTGTTATAAGATGTAATGCATCGACTTACTGCGTGCAGATGTTTGCGGATAAAAATCCCAAAAATACTAGACAAACGGATTTTTATTCGCAAACATATGTACGCAGAAATTCGATACACTTCGCCTGATATCTAAAAGCACTGATAAACCTCAATTATTCGGAAAACAGATAAAAAAACATCTAGACACGAACAGCTGAATCGACACATACAAGAAAACGGCATCTTTTGGATAAGAAAGCATTAATTATGATCAACAGAACCAACAAAATAAACACTAATTTTAGTCCCTGAAGAAGATCTTATAAAGATCGAAACGTTGCAAACGTAAATCAATACGTCTTTTTGCTAAAAACAGGACTGCAATCCGAAAAAACTCCCTGAAAAAAAATTTGATTATCAAATTTCACCCATAAATGTAAATTTTGTTAATGTGTTTACACTGCTGATTTTATTCAATTAGGCATATTATTTATTTTGGTATTAAACATTGATCGAATCAGCATGATTGAGATTCCAACATCCCAAAGATTCATAATCTTTTACATAGATTTTATAGAGAATATTTTCAAAAAAAGGTCCTTAGGTCAATAAAATTTTGATTTATAGTGGAAATAAACTGGACAAAGCTCTACTATGCGCGTAGGAAAAAAATAGTTCTACTGTTTTTTTTTCTCTAAACACTTCTTAAAACACACCGTGACAAGTGAAGATGAGGAGCACATCGGGGATCGTTCATGAACTACGTGCAATACTTAAGGACAGTTAGACCAAAACATCCAAAGGAATTTTATCAGATGAAACTCCAATATCATAGGAAAATAAATTTAGAGATTGATTCAAACATTTGTTCTCAGAAACTTATGGACAACCCTTCATCAATGATTGATGAACAATCCACGCACGAGGGCTTCAAACCTTCAATTTTCCACCGGCAATATTGTTGTTATTAGGCCGTAATTGAGTGACACGTTATATTTCTAGTCTCTATTATTGATGTTGTTGTCGTTACGCGAGTCCATTCACTGAAAGCTGATTCCACTATTACAGCTTGGCTGTAAACGATAATGCTCGAACACGCGCCTCGTCAGCTTTTTCAGTTTACAATCTGTTAATATTCAGACTTGATTATACCGATTTTTTTCTCACAAAAAAAAAATTAAGAAACCCCCTAAAAATAATAAGGACCCCTTTCGAATTTCGTCTCAACGCGTCGAGAACAATCGAAACAGGAAGCAATGCTGAAGAGTGAACACTGTTTAAAAAAAAACAAATCACAATTACGACGCGTACACTTAATCGAAAACTTCGAGAAAGGCGCGGTTTTCTGACCCGAATGATACGCCGGTATCCAGTAAACTGAACCTGGGTCAGCGCCAGCGAGGACCTCTTATAACATCAAACCGTTCCTAGTTGTGTCGTCTACATATAGAATAAAACAGCTTTAAGAACCGGTGTGTGGCTTCGCGCTTCGCTCGCGGCTAGCAGCTCCTCATCCTTTGAGAATCGTCAATATTATCACGGCGTCACGGCATCACAGAACAGAGGACGACGATGACGACCGGTGAGAACAGAGAAAAAATGATTTGCACCAGAACATTTTTATTTACTCTTCTGGGGACATGAATGAGGAAAAGGCAGTCCGGCGTTTGGTACCTGAATAATGGTCCTTCGGAAAATGTTAAAAATATTCAACTGGAGTAAATAGTTCAAAAGATACTTTTGTCGCATGCAGACTGAGAAGGTGGCCCACACGCGTTAGTTCTCCAGGTGTCAGGGGCGGTTCGAACAGTGTCTGTGTCACAGCGAGCGACTGAATTTATGAAATGCGGCTCCCGCCTGCTAAATCCAAGATGGCAGCCCCATCGCGGGATAGGGACCTTGGGCTATCAACCTTTTGCTTCCGATTTATAGAATTGTTACGGAATCCAAAAGAAATGACCAACCTGAAACTTTGGCCACGACTTTTAGCATGAAAACACGGAGACGAATTGGAACTTGGAACGTTCTAACCCTTGTCCAACAAGGCAAGCTGGCTTAACTTGCTAGAGAAACTAACCACCTCAAGTTAGAAATTTTGAGGCTGAGCAAAGTCCGTTGACCTAACGCTAAAGAACACGAAATACAGTTCGGGCAAGGCCTGCATGCCTTACTCTGTTATACGAGGAGAAAAAACTACTCGGAAACGAGGAGTTGGTTTATTTTCAAGCCCACAGGCCCATGTCTGCGCTGGAGACCACGTTGCTGGCAACCCTAGGTGCCCAGCCTATAATAAGGCGAAGGTGGTACCACCCCGGGCGCCAAGAGCATACATCGCCCAACTCAAACTCAACCACTGCTTTTGAGTTGAGGAAAAGTTAGACATCACGCTAGTAACCCATATCGTAGAACTTCGGATGGAATAGATCGGGTGACCGATGACTCCAAACTGACCACGATATGGGTAACAGGTGGCTTCCCCATACAAGAAGAAGTGGCAACTGAAAACGAAGACAGGGTGATAGCCAAAGTAAACGGGATCACTCGGTCCATGGCAACCGTTCTCCAACTTCTCGGACATCCCTTATTCGCCAGATCACGCTCCACTTTGTCTTACCACCTCGCTCGTTGTGCCTCTGCTTGTCTCGTTCCTACCGGATCCGTAGCGAACACCTGTTTTGCAGGACAGTCGTCCGGCATTCTAGCATCATGTCCTGCCCAGTGTATCCGGCTAGCCTAAACCACCTTCTGGATACTGGGTTTGGCGTAGAGTCACGCGAGCTCGTGGTTCATCCTTAGCTCCATCGTTATAGCTGGTGACGTGGGCCAAAGAATGGAGTCTCACAAACCTCAGAGGTCAGAGGCCCTACTAGAAGCCCTGGAAAAGCTGAATGTAAACCTGGCAAAAGTTGATAACACCGGGACCGAGTCAACCATAGATGTCACCATCGGTAGCCTCCACGCATAACAAGCACTCCGCGTTTCGCTATCGCTTGGGCTCAAGTACGTGAAAAAGTAGATGAGAATATAGGACAGGTCAACGTCTTTGTCGAGGTGTTTAATTGGGACAGAAACCTGGACAACCTGTCCACCAAAAAACTGACGAGGGTATTAGCTCACGTTTGCGATGCTGCGGTGACGAGAAAAGCCAAGCATAAAAACACTAGGCCACCCGTCTACTTGTGGACAGAGGAAATCGCGGGTTTGCGTGCCGACTGTCATAGGTCAAGGCACATGATGCAGAACGCAAGGACCCAAGAAGAGAGAGCAGAGCTTAGGCCACTCTTCACAAGCGCGAGATCGGTCCTCCGCAGGACTATCAATGCAAGTAAAAGGGAACGTTTCAAACAACTATGTGCCGAGATGCCAATGACTGTCCATGGTGCGATGCCTATCTGATAATCTGGGCATCCGGATCGGACGGCATACCGAACATCGCAGTGAAGACCGCGATCGAGGAGTTCTCCGAAATGTTCTGATATGTGATGGAACGGGTTTTCTCACATACTTAGAAGCAGCAGAAATAAGTACTTCTGCCAAAACCGGGTAAGCCTCCAGGAGATCCATTGGCATACCGGTTGATCTGTTTACTGGACACGGCGGGTAAGGTCTTGGAGAAAGTTATTCAGGACCGACTTCAGAGGTACACTGAGGTACAGTGAGGGCGAACTCTCTGAGAAACAGTTTGGTTTCCGTAGAGGACGCAGCATCGTAGATGCCATCCTCTGTCATTGACTTAGCGGACAGAATCAAGCTAACGAAGAGGAGAGATCTCCGCTTTTGCGCGGTGTATACTCTGGACGTGAAGAACGGCTTCAACAGCATTAGCTGGTCAGCGGTTGCGTCGCTGCTTACGCAAATGGGGGTCCCGGCATATCTGCATAGGCTTGTGGAAAGTTATTTCTGCAATCGCCAACTACAGTATATGGTTGGTGAGAGCATATGGACACAATTGATTTCGGTGGGTGTGCCACAGGGGTCAAAACTTGGCCAGGTCCAGTGGATCACCACGCACTACGAGCTCCTACGAATGAGCCTCCCATCGGGAGCTTAACTCGTAGGATTTGCGGATGATGTAGTCCTCTTGGAGAGAGGCTCCTCGACAGCGAAGATTCAGCTACTTGCCACAGTGGAAAGCTAGATGCATTCCAAAAGCTTGTCACTGTCAAGGATACTGTCAAGCGTGACCACGTCAATTGCACGGTAACGAGTGGCGGCCTGGAGGCAGGCCCTGGGTTGACAGTGTTGTCCTGCAGAGACTTAGCAGCGTTCAGTGGCTGATGAACCTGCGGGTTATCAGTGGATGTCGGATCATCTCGTCTGAAGCCGTCTGCGTAGTGGCGGGCGTCATGCCTATTTTGGTTTTGTTTGAGGAGGATGTCTATTTTTGCGATAGAAACGACACGCCTAACTTACGAGATCTCGCTAATGAGGACTCGATGTCCAACTGGCAGTAGCTGTGGGGTAGATCAGTGAAAGGAAGGTAGATACCCATCGTCTTATCCCACACATCGGGACTTCCATATGACGCAATCCCTGACTGATTATGCATGCTTTGTGATGTACCACTACTGGTTTGAACATATGACTTCGCCATATTTCCCAGATTGTATTGACGAAGAGAAGACACCCAATGTTAAGGATACCGTTGTCAAACAAACAATTTTCGATTTCTGGATTATTTAATCTTTAATTCAGCTTGATTAAAAATCTCCTAAAACGATTTAGTTCGATTAGTGATTTATAATAGTAGGAAAATATAGGAACTTACATTTAGTGTTTGCCTAAGTTTGAGTATGGTAAAGTATGACCAAGTATGTTCTATGAAAATAATGATCAAATCAACGCCAAAAAATTAAAATTTGAGTTATGAAAATCGGTTCATTGGGAAATGAAATACAGCTAAGCAATGCCAAAATTCGATGTCGTTTTTTTAAAGTTAGATTTTTTTCTACCGGAAGATTAGTCATAGCGGTCAACACTTTCATTGGACCCCAACATATCTATACATTGTCGGATAGATGGATTCTTGACAATTTCAAACATTAATAAAACAGTTAAATACAGAAAAGCTGTCAGAAGTTATGAGTATTTTAAAAATAAAATTGATTTTTCGGACTTTTTACTTTCTGGACCAGTTTCTGATAAACTGGTAATACTTATCAACTTTATTTTGAAATGTTGTGTAATAAGAATAAATTACCTAGACAATGAATATAATATCATCCAAATCGGTTAACATTTGCAGCCAGGAGAACGAAATCAAACTACAGTTCAAATTTCCTCGAAACGGATTTTTAGCGAACGGCTTTGGAAGGTTAACAAGATGTTCATGTGGTCGGAATCTGTATAATTTCATGAATGTTAATACCTTGAACGAAATTATCACCATGTGGTCTTCTTACCAGTTAGGAATGTCTATTAAGGTGAGCAATGTACCGTGATGTAACCTCAAATTTTGGACTATTACAGTTTTTGGAGAACCTGATTTTGAAGCATTGTGTAATTAGCAATTAGCCTTCTAAATTTATTCATCGACCTTACCGGTTTATGAAGAACCTAATACTAGCACCTCAAAAGATTACTTTTTCCGTAATAGTTAATGCAAACTTAATAAATCTTCGAATTGTTATTCGCACGCCTTAAAACTTCCACTACCAATCACACGTTTCCATCAAAAACTCCCACCGTTTACAATTTGACGTCTATCCTCTTCTGTCACTCATAATTGATCGTCGACGTTCCCACGATCACACTCGATCAAACCGAGGGGCTCGGCTTGGCGCTGCTAACACCCAAACAAGTGGTGTTTGCCTGTCTGAGGAAGAGTAGGAGTATAAGTGTTAACCTCGAGTCATTACGAGGAGACGTCAGAACGGGCCTGGAGTCGTGCTTAGGAGAAGTATGCGTACGTCAACAGATAGTCGATACGAGGATGGGTCGGATCTCGAGACGCAAAGAGTAGAGGTTACTGTGGAAATCACGATTCATTGCGAGGAGACGTCGGTTCTCAAGTTGTGAGAGGAGAGTTGAGACTTCGAGTCATAAGGATGTGAAGTTTTGCTGAAAATGCTCTCGTCTATGAGTATATCCTTGAAGCACACTAGCGCGAATAGACCTTCCATTATTGAAGAATTGTGTGTTAAGCAGATCATGGTAGGAACTAGGTCCCAGGGGGGAGTTTTGAGAGTTAGAGATTATTCAGGAATAGCCCCTGACGGCTTTTGCGATAGCATCAGCTTTTCTCGTATGGGAAATTAAACACACTCATTCCAAAACATTAACTAACTTAGTGGACTGTATTTTGCGACATTACGACTTAGAACTAATTTTCAATTGCTTAACCACACAAACTATGGCCACTTAGGCCTCTGACATGGTCCCAAGGACCGCTTACTCTGTGTCTTACTCTGATGATTGCTGGTCGGGAAAAGAGGTCGAACCAAGGACCAACTTTTGCTCGACCCTGATAGGATCATCTTCGGTCCCGATGATACTTGATGTTTTTTGGCGCGCATAATTGTCGTTAAAGCCAGCAGCATGGCGATGCTTTTACTGGGTCCTTTTTTGAAGCTTAGGGTGGTTCAACTCGTTCCAGAACAGAGATATACACGGAGTGTATCACGAGTCTTCTTATTGAACCCATGGACCCAGAGAACCAAACTTGAGGGGACACGGTGGCTCGCCGTGCCTTGGAATACAATCCTTAAAAATGCGATATTGTTTCGCTCACCCAAAGACAACCGAATATGCATTGCAAACTTGACGACCTCACCGAAAGCTCCAAGGCAGCTGGTCTCAAAGACAATGTCGGAAAGACCATTAAGATGGAGATCAACACAGGGAATTCCTCCAGTGTTATGATAGCTGGGCAAAATTTGAGAAAGTTTAGTGCTTCCAGTATTTGGGTAGCCAGATAACGCCTGATGGAGGTTTCAATAAGACATCGAAACCCGGATTTGCGTTTGCGAGTCTCCGAAACATCTGGCGGTCAAGCCAGATCTTTCTACGAACGAAAATTCAAATCTTTAACCCAAACGTCAATTCCGTATTGCTGAACGGGTGCGAAACTTGGTGCACATATGCTGTAGCGACCCGAAAACTGCAAGTATTTCTTAACCACTGCTTGCGGAATATCATCCGCGCTTGGTGGCCTGGCAACTGGATCTCAAATGAGGATCAACATCGCCGGTGTCATCAAAGAGCGCTAGAAATCGAAATTCGTAAACGTAAGTGGAGATGGATTGGGCACACGCTGCGAAAAGATGAAAACGAGATTTGCAGAGAGGCGCTCGAATGGAATCCAGAAGGACAGCGAAGGAGAGGCAGACCCAGAAGCTCGTAGCTAGAGGCTAGAAGCCGAAATCCGAACTGTCGACGAGAATCTTGACTGGGACCAAGTAAAGACGCTAGTCCGGATCGTCAACAAAGGAGGTTTTTTATCACTTCCTTTGCAAAAATCAACTCGGTATCATTACGTAAGTAAGTATTCATCAAGGTCCTATATGAAAAATTTAAAGAATTTTTTTTATTTATCGATCAATGCTTAAAAATATCTGTTTATTTCTAACCACTTTTCCCGCAAAATTAAGCTTATTTAATATTTTAACCTATGAAAAAAAAATTAACGAAGCGTTTCTTATTTCTCCCGTTTGAAATAAAGAAACAGGCTACCGGCGCAAAACTATGCTGCTTTTCAAAAGAACGCGGGCGCGTTCTTATTTTCTAGTTTTTTTCCTACTGTTTTTGCCGGTTGTTGCTCTACTGCTCAGAATGCTGGCTTGTTTGTGCTGAATCCTGCCTTCGGTACCTTATTCCTGCACCACAATGAAATTTTCTCATTAATGATGATGGCATAGGGACGTTAATAAATAAAAAGTAAATAACTGGTTCAGAAAAGTGAAGAAAAAATATTGTTTGTTAAAAGCGCACACATCCTCCTGAATATTTTCTGTTCTGGGCTTAAATAATTTCCTGTTTTGAACGTTTTGAAGTAGTTTTTGAAACAAATTTAAAAACTAATCGAAAAGCTCATTGATCCATCAGGTGTGAGGCATTTTAGAAGCGTATAAAAAATAAAGATGAACACGCCTTCGATCTATTAATAAAAATCGAGACTCAGATGTCAACCGGTTTAGAGGTTGATATGAATTTCAAAAAAGCAAACACATAAACCGGAATCAGAACGGTTTCCTCACAGTCGTCGTTGTTGTGGGCTTGATGCGGAAGTTGAAAAACGGTTCAAAATTTACTGATAACGGTCAGTTTTTTTGTTTCGTTCTGTTTTTTTTCTTGGGTAGTTTGTATCTGGCGGGAGTGGCTTCTTTTTTTTGGCTTCCTGGCTTGACTTTTGAAGATTTATTGGAGAGGCAAAAAGCGCGTGGCATAATTTGGTGGTTCTCGTTTATTTCCAAAATATTTAAGTAAATTGAATCCTCGAATTGAACACCTGATTTAATCGAATCCTATAAGGCCGGTTGATGCCGGCAAAACATTTTTTTGGAGTTTTAAACTTGAAATTTTTTTAACAGTTTTTTTTATTAAAACCATATGGTATCACTGCTTCCTTTAGGCGTATTTAAAGTGCGGAAATCGTTAAAGATTGATCTTTTCAATCAGTTCTTTGCCTTTGATCTGCTTCTCCTGGATGAACCAAAGGTCTTTAACGTCTTAACGCATCTAGCTTAGTCTACCTCAAAAAGATGAAAAACCTTCATATGAACACTCAATCAAAATAATGCGTGTAAATCGGTGAAATCGTTTATTTTTAAAATCAAATTTAATTTCTTTTTCAAATATATTAAGTATTAAATATAGGAAAAATAATCAGTTAGGCTTTCGTTTTTCCAAATCCGAATTGCCGGGCATTACGCTTAACCCCAGCCATCTGATTTTGTACAGCCACCTTGTCCACCTTCTTCGCCGCAGAAAGCCAGTTTGCCTTGAACTGCTGCTCGTCTTTAGCATTTTTTTGGTCTTCTTTAAGTTCCGTTAGGGTGTCCTTGGGAACAACCTGCACGTTGTTGGCGGCGTACCACTCCATGGCCTTTTACCGTAATGGCAAGATGCCAAATCCGGCCAAAACAGTACGGAACACCCTTGTTTCTTCAGGAAAGGCAGCAGACGTTTATTCAAACACTCTTTCACGTAAATTTATTGGTTGACAGTCCCGGAAGCTATGAAAGTGCTGCTTTTCAAGCCACAGGTACAGATGGCTTGCCAAACCAGATATTTCTTCGCGAACTCTGACAATTTCATGTGCTTGAAAATATCTACTACCTTTCCGCTTCCTTTTGCTGTATAAAACTTCTGTCCCGGAAGCTGCTTGTAGTCGGCTTTGACGTAGCTTTCGTCGTCCATTACCACGCAGTCAAACTTCGTCAGCATCGTCGTATACAGCCTCCGGGATCGCGCTTTGGCCGTCATATTTTGTTTATCATCGCGATTTGGAGTCACCAACTTCTTGTAAGTCGATAGTCCGGCTAGTTTTTTGCTCGATGCACGAATGTAGACGATACACCCAGCTTATTAGCGACATCTCGGAGAGAGAGAGAGGTTATCGTTTCGCTTGAAACTACCGGCAACTCTCTTTGTCGTCTTATCGGCTTCTGATTTTCAATTTCCCCTCGATCCAGACTTCCTGGCTGTCGACAAACGTTTCCCAAACACTTTAATTACATTTGTAACGGTTGATCAGGGTTTGCCCGGATATTTAATAAAAACATTTGAGAACAATCCGGTCCAGCCCGGTTGCCCGGATTTATATGAAAAATGCCCGGATGTTGCCCCGATTTATTCACATTATTCAAAAAAAAAAAAAAACAAATTGTGTTGTAAACATTTTTTATTTAGGTCTCCAAAACGAAATTTTTGAGCAAGTTTTATAAAAATAATCATGAAAAGTTTTTTGGAAACCTTGCATGTGATTTAAAAGCTATCGATGAATTTTGACGAAATGATTTTTTTTTTCAATTTTGGTTCTATATTTTTTTTGAGTAATTTCTGGGTTTTGAGAAAATTTGCCCGGATGTTACTAGGATTTTTTGTCATCAATTTTGAAATCATATGTCCGGATTTTGCCAGGTATTTAAATAAAATTGCCCGGAATTGTCCGGCCCAGATAAATACTTAAAAACTCTGGCAACCTTAGCGTGATTGTATGATTATTTATTTGTTTCAATAATAGTCGTTTTACCATGTTTATGGCATTCGCGACTTTATATAAACGATGCAGTTGATGGACAGTTATTTAAAAACTTATCCGGTACAATGGTGTTCGATGTTTAATCTTCGACTTGCGGACATCGGCTCAGGAGGCAACTAACTTGCCAACTGAGCTATATCCCAAGCCCGTTTATCAAGTAATTAGTATCTACAATGTTGCGATCTGGCGTTCAAAAAATGGTCGTCACCTTCAAAGTTCGCCGTCCAGACTTTTCCAGACATTTTTTTGAAAATCTTCCAGACTTTTTTGAAAAACAGTTTGCATCTGTGTGTGCAAAAGATTTTTCCGGAGAAGAGAAATCTCTTCATCAGTGGATGTAAATATTTTCACTCACTCTTATGTGTTGAAAATCACACTCTTGTTTACAGTGTGAATTATCTCTACCCGAACAGCTAGGAGGAAACAGACGAACAAAATTGCACTCTCTTTCACTGAACAAGCCGATCTCAGAAACTGTGCCATGTATCTCTTCTAGTTTTTAACTCTTAAACCTAACTGCCAATATGTTTTTAAGATTGAAAAACACATGGTCCAAGAATGTCTGACGCAACAAAAATGAAAATAAAAAAAAAACTAATTTACAATTTCCTCATGTGTTAAAGCTTCTTTTAGCTGTAGCTTTTGAAAACTCAACATCTTTTGGCCAGTGCAAAACTTCTTACATTGGATCTGCTCCTTTCAACTATCTTCCAAAAACAATCAAAAATGCTACCTGCTACCGTCATCTCAAGGAACTTTAACCATAAACCAAATCATCATATTAGTATTTTTACAGAGAACAGACATCGGGCCCCGAACAGAACTGTGTCGAATCCATGTGTATGAATTTAAATTATCGGCTATTTTAAAACCCTTTAAATTTGACCAATATGTGCCCACCATTTAAAAAATATGAATCTTCTCAAAGGGATACTCTTTGCCCTAAGATTCATTATAAGTTTAGTTTAGTTTACTAGTCCAGCGTCATTCGCTCGCATTAAGTAAAGAAATATTTATGCTAAGGTTTCAGGTTTTTTTGCCAGATATGCTCAGAACAGAAAGCGTCCATTGTCTGGATGCTCCTTAATATAGGTTGTTAGATTAACCTACATTAAGCATTGTGCTCAAAAAATAAGTTGAAATAATGTTTTTTTTTTTATTTAAGGCCAATTTAAGTAAACCCCATCTAAGGGCGGGGTTGGGTATAAGACGGTTGATCTTCAAGTTTGAATTTTCTGCATCCAATATTTTACTCAGGGTTTTAATTTTAGGAATCAAGATTTCAATCCTGAGGTCAGAATCTTTTTTTCTGAGTTTATTTCAGAAGACCGCATTTCATCGCCCCTTGAAAATACAGGAATGTTTATGTTTACGATTCGTTCAACTGCTGTTGATCTGCTAGAATCCTCCTTATTCCTCTTCACACCTTCTTTAAGTAATGGCTCCATATAGCAACTTTAGCTATCATAAGCAGAGTTCACCGAAGCAAAGTCAGACTAACTAGGCAGCCTGGCCCGAGGAACCGGTCAACGGTGAAGCTCAAGGCTGCGGCTACGGCAAGTCGCAAAGGCGCTTAAGAGAAGACCGGCATCATGCCTGCCAGCCGCGAACTTGGTGAATGTCGAGGACGTTCCGATTATTACTTACTGCCGATCAGGTAAGTAAACCTCCTAGAGCGGGTAAGTACTGGCGCTCTTTCATGATATAAATTCCGTCAAGAAAGCGGCACGAATTTCGTCTTATGTCTGGTCCGGTTAAAGGTTCCCTTGTATGGACCAACTAAACGGCTAGCTATGGAACTTGCTGTTTATGTCTGGCTGGACACAAACCTGCCCTCGCTATTTTTCCAAGGGACCAAGTGCGATACAGTAGTTGTTATTTAAAAAAACATCATGCGCCATACCGGCCGAATGATTGGTGACTAGCTAATTAGAATAGATGTGATATTTCTTGGTTGAAGATTATCATAGAGCTTGTCGAAAAGCATTTTTTCTAAACATTTTGAATAGTAAAAACGTAAAAGCGATTGAAAATTCCACATACAATTTTATGTAGTAATTTGTTATTCAGCTTTTATGGAACTTTGAAGGCACGTCAAAGTTCTAAAATGGCTGAATTATAGTTTGCTAAGAAAAATTGTATCCGAATCTCTTGTGTGCATTCAGAAACTTATTATGAAACATGCTTTCAATCAAATCAATCGAATCAATAAAAATAATCGATTAATTGTTGTATATTGCAAGCAAGCTTTTGTCCAACATGTTTCAATTTATTGTTAATTTGGATTTTTTATTATTATCTTCCGCTTGTGATGCTTCAACTTCAAGTGACAAAAGAAGGATCTCAAATTTGTTTCCGGCCTTATTGCATGAAATATTTTCAGAAGAAGCAAGTTGATCACGCTTTGTTTTAAGACCTGACCTACGAAATCCATAATCTGTAATGCAGTTGAAAGAATCGGTCCGGTAGACAATTTTTATATGTGAAACGATATCACATATTTTGAATTTTTTTTTTCTTACAACTCGATCTCAAAGTGGATTAAAAACAACAAGCAGACCCAATCTGTTCACACGTCAAGAACCAGTTTTGAAGGCGTAATTATCGTCTACAAGTCCTCTGACTGAGAACAGGTCCTCTGACCTCTGCTAATTGAGGCTCGAGTTTGCTGCTAGACGAGACGACCGCGGAATCTCACCTTCGCGTTTGCGAGTCATCCACATTACGATTATACTTGCCTACATGGAGTTTGTTTACTTCTGTTGAGAGTTTTTTTTTTATAGATTTTTGCCAACTTCTTCACTTGATGATTAATCAAAAGAATATTCCAGAAACATCGAATGTTTGGCTAAACGGATTGACGAAATTAATGACTATTGATGATCGGTCATATTGAACGGGAAAGTTCTGGAAGGAACTTCGAGGTATGCTTGATCATGCAGTTTCCCAAATGAAGCTCCTTTGGATTGATTTTTTCCTATCAAAACATTGTGTTCAGATTTTTTTTTCTTTAGACTTCAGCTCTACCATACATGGAGAGTTAAAAAGTTTTGCTCAAAAGTTCATCTCTAAAAAAGGGAACCGTTTTGCAGGGTAATTCAGTAGGGAATTTTGAATCGGGCGAATGCGCCAAATGTAAACAAATGGAGTTTAAGCTGGATGATAAAGTACGTTAAGAGGCTTACATTTTTTTTTTTGAGTGTACAAAGTTAACTGAAAGAAGTTTGGTTTTCGAGAAATAAAAAAAAAACAAAATAATTTTTTTTCTGGGAACTTATGAAGCTTTTTATCGAAAAGGTGATGTTGGCGCATTCACCGTATTCAAAATTCGATACCGAATTCTTTTAGCTCTCAAAGTATCGGTTTTTCTAATTTCAAAAACCAAATGGCAGACACATGGAAATTATATAAAAAAAATTTCATTTTGATGCCAAATGATTTGAACAATCATAAAATGTCAAAACCTGGCGTTAAGTTGATTAAAAAAAATTTTGGTTAAAAATCGACTTTCTGGCACTTGACATTGATTTTTTTTTAAAGATGATCTGACCATTCTAGAGCTTATTTGTATTTTCTATCTAGCTTTTTAATTTAAATCAGTCACTGATTGTGTTTTGAGAATTTGAATTCTGAAATAAAAAATTAGAACTTTTAGAAAATTTAACCTACACAAGCCCGGATTAATGAGGCGGGGGGCAAGGGAAATGGAGGCAATTTTTTTGACTCAAGCGCCCCCCTGAGGAGGAAAAATTATAACATTACTTTGATTATTCTGCTTTAAGCCGTAGAAATCTAGCCAAAAAAGAATTGAATCGAGAAAACTGGAATGAAAACCTAAAATATAACAAGTAAGGGGGCCCAGTGAAATATTATCTCTAATAGTTTAATAATAATAATAATATAAGTTTAGGAGGCATTCCTTAACTAAGATAATATTAAAACTATTGCAGAATTTTTCCCACTTTTTCATTGGTTGGGTGAATCATAAAAACTTTTTTCAAAACTTTGTAAAATCTGTGCATTTGGTTTAGATTTTTTACACAAAAACGGAGTACAATAAGCAGAATCCAGTAATTAGGAAAAAAATCTACTACAAAGTGACCAAAACCAAACACCTCAACATTTCATTGTTTAACTTGTCAACAACATTTGAATCGTTTTTAAATCTACCAAAAAAAATTTAAATAAAGATAGCTAAAGAATATTATTTATACCAATTTGATTTTTTTGTTTGAGACGGATTATAGTTAGCTTTACATGCCAGTCCACTTTACTTTGATAACTCATTTATGTCCGATTAAATCCGGGAATTCTGGTATGCTTACAATACATTGTTCATCATTTTCTCTTACCTATTGAATTCAGAAAATGTTTGAGGAGTTACTAGCGAATCAATCATTATTTTGCCCTGATTTATTCACTTTATTTGGCAAATCAAACGAAAAAAAAATCATTTGTGATGTAAATTTTTTTTATTTAGCCTCCAAAACAAAATTTTTTGAACAAGTTTTAGAAAAATAATCATGAAAGGTTCTTCTTGATTTTTTTTTGAGTAAATTCTAGGTTCTGGCAAAATTTGCTCGGATATTGCTCGGATTTATGGTCGTTAATTTTTATATCAAATGCCCGGATTTTGCCAGGTTTTTATTAAAAGTTGCCTGGAATTGTCCTGC
This sequence comes from Uranotaenia lowii, assembly GCF_029784155.1. Taxonomy (NCBI): domain Eukaryota; kingdom Metazoa; phylum Arthropoda; class Insecta; order Diptera; family Culicidae; genus Uranotaenia; species Uranotaenia lowii. Next base: position 38,635,468 of record NC_073691.1, on the reverse strand, counting down.
CCGGAGAGAGGCTGACAAAATTCTGGCAACCTCAGGAAAGAATAAAAATTAAATCGAACAATCTGGAAGCTCACCTCATAAGTATGCACAACTATTAGTATGAATAACGAAAAACTATTGTTAGCTTTTAGACCATTATTGAAATTTGTGAAGGTTTAAACACTTTACACCCCTTTTCCCACTACGTTGTTAGTTTTGAAATATAAAACATTTAAAATATACTGTAGACAAATCGGAAATATACAAGGGATTTGACATTACAATTTCAGTCTGTGATTTTTAACTCTGAAAGAAACTTTTCTAACTAGTTTAACACAATTTAGCATAGTTTTGATTCTGATGCACTTTAATTTCAAATTATTTAAACTATTTTAAAATAACCGGAAATGAGAATATTATTCTCTTATTGATAATTCTCAATAAAATTTTGATCACTGAACACACTCATAGTTGAATTGGAAATTTAATTGAGTAATTTTCTCAATGTGAACATTATTTTAATCTTATCAACTTCCAGATTTGTGTTTTGATCATTTTGCCATATTTAGAAGAACTATTTGTCAACAGTTTCTGTTTTTCAATATTTGATCTTATAAGAATCTTATATTTCAGTAAATGATCCGCATTATTTTTATCTAATTTAAAACACATTGCGTGCAAACGATTTTGTTTTAGTTTTTTAAAGATATGAAATTGAAATAATACATTTGGATTTGAATTATAAGTTTTTCAATTCCTGAGTTGGCCTTGATTGAAACTTGGTTTGTTAATTTTGAATAAGAAATTCGTTTGATCTGTTTCTCAAAAATTTGTTTAAAATTATGATTATAAACTTGAGACACTGAATTGAGGTTCTAAATGAGATTCGATTTTAAGTTTCGAATTTTATGCTTGAACTCTTATATCTGTATCAGTATGAAAAGAAAACCATGTTAATATCTACATATCTTTGATGTTTTCTTAATCATTGAATTTCGGGAGACGATAGAGTTTATGGATAAATTGGAGTGAGCTTAAGCTTTAAACAGAGTTTTAAGAAAGATTAACTCTTATGCAGCATTTGCAAGTGATGTATTAACGCAATTGTTGTTTGAAGACACCAGCTAATATCTAAACTGATTAAGCTGTGTTTGACCTTTTTAACGAGACTTTTGGTTGCTTGATGTGAATAAATCTGGCAAGAACTGGGCTTTCTTTTAAGATTTTCGTCTAACTGGGCCGGACCGCAACTTTCCTTAATTTGAAAGTTGAATATTGGACATTCCCGTATAAATCTGAGCAATCTGTCAATAAACTGAATTCGATTCCTGTTCCCTTATATGTTGAAATAGTATGTGTTTTTTTTCTGGAGATTAAAATATTCATAGGGGCCCCCAGTGATGGTTTGAATCATTTGACTTATTTTTGAATCATTTGATTATAACTTCTTTTGAAAACATTTTTCCATGAAATGATGTTCTAAACTTTAGTAGATACAGATCTAAGCTACAACTTTCTTGTATGTCATAAATATGTATCTTCAATGTGGTATGAATTGTAGGATTTAATCCAACCCGCTAATCCAAATGATTGTGATTACGATCATTGCTCAAAAATTTAAACTTTTCGATTTCTCATTCATAAGGCATAAGAGATACAGGTTTGTGTTGGTCACAAAAGTTGCAGCTAAGATCTAGTTCTACTAAAGTTTAGAACATCATTTCTGGGAAAAATGTTTTCAAAAGAAGTTATAAGCAAATGATTCAAAATTAAGTCAAATGATTCAAACCATCACTGGGGGCCCCAGAGAAAACTTGCCCTGGGCCTTTCGATGGCTCAATCTGGCCCTGAACCTACATATACTAGATTGGATATTCTCAGGAACAAAAAAAAAATCTTGAATTAACGTATCCCGGTAAATACTGAAAAATCCCGGGATTTCTCAAGCCCGATAAAAAGAGTTAAATTACTAAAAATTTAAACGACGTAAATTATATAATAGATCGTATTCAGCAACCAAATTGAAGGTTTTATCTGTTTTATCTGTAATCATCATATCAATTCTGCAGCATTATTTCATTTCCATGTTGTTAAAATGGTTAATTTGATGTATTTTCATGATTTTAAACCAAAACTGTTTTAATCGCCAACTGCATGAAATACAAAATGAATTAAACAAGAAAATTTTGTGGTACTACCTAATAACTTTACCGCTTTACCAATTGCTTAATATTGAATTATAGTATGTACTTGGAATTGTTACTAACAAAACAAATTCGAAATCAATCATTTGTTACCTACTTGAAACCTAATTTCAAACCATTGTGATTTCACTATTCTCATGAATCTCAATTCAGAGATTTACTCAGACTCGTCTGTCGCTCACAAATCAATAATTGACTTGTTTTTCATCTACACTCCGTAGCTCCTCTTCGAATGTTGCCACATATCTGTTCGATTTATTTTCATAACTTTTATTTTGTACATTCTTCATTTTAGCTCTACATACCTTCTCACCTCAAATCTTAAATTAAAACTTTCAAAATTGAGAAACAAAGATTTTTTAATACATTTTAAAATTTCAACTTAATTTCTCTCATACCTTTTATCATCACTATATTCCTTCGCACCTCCATTCTCAATAAAACTATAAAAATGACCAATTTTATTCGTAACCTGAACTGAGACAAAAAAATGCAGCAACAGTCCTTAAATCTGCGATTTTTCGGCCTTTCTTCTTACTGCCAGAATCAGAATGATTGGAAAACAATCACGGCAGCCTTGAAAAATTTCGCTTTTCCAGTCTCTCCGTCTTGATAACCGGAGGAACAAACAATCAGTAGCTGCAGTCTTAAAAATCTGCGCGTTCTAAGCCAATCCGTCTTTTTCTAGTGGAAGGCTGAATCAAAACACGCAATCAGCAGCAGCCCCGAAAATCTGCGCTTCATAAGCCAATTTGTCTTTTGCCACCCGAAGATCCAATGAAAACAAACAAACAGCAACAGCAGCCTAAGAAACAAACAATCACCAGCAGCCTCAACAATCTCCACTTTTTCAGTAGCCCTGTCTTATTTTCCGCAGGAACGAATACTCAAATCAGCAGCCTTAACAATCTGAGCTTTTTAGTCTCTCCGTCTTATTTACCGGAGGAACAAACGCAATCGTAGCAACAGACTTAACAATCTGTGCTCTTACAGTCGCTCCTTCTTATTTACCGGAGACCGAACAATTTTCAAACAATCCGAGCATCAGCCTTGCACATCTGTGCTCATCGTTACAACTACGCCAAAAGATCAATAACTGACTTGTTTTCTGTTAACAGTTTGTAGCTTCTCTTCTAGTGTTGCCACAGACTAATTTTATTTACTTGCATCACTTTTATTTTTATTCTGTAAATTCTTCATCTCACCTCTACATTCCTTCTCAATCCTAATCTTGCACAAAAATTATCATTATTTGAAATTCATTTTTTTTCACCTAAATGCCAAATCCAAACAACCTATCAGCAACAGCTGAAATTTAAACCTGCGCTTCCTAAACCAATCCATCTTATAAAGGGTGATACGGTCAAAATTTGGTCAAGAGAAAACGCGTGTAAATCGGTGAAATCGTTTATTTAAAAAATCAAATTATATTTTTTTCAAGTTTAATTAGTATAAAATTCAGGAATAATATTCAGTTAGGTTTCCGCTTTTCCAAATCCGAATTACCTGGCCTTACGCTTAATCCCTGCCATCAGATTTAGTACAGTCACCTTGTCCACCTTCTTCGCCGGAGAAAGCCAGTGTGCCTTGAACTGCAGCTCGTCCTTAGCAGTTTTTTTCGTCTTCTGTAGGTTTCGCTTGACAATAGCCCAGTATTTCTCAATTGGGAGGAGGTCTGGCGTGTTGGGAGCGTTCTTGTCCTTGGAAACCACCTGCACGTTGTTGGTGGCGTACCACTCCATGGCCTTTTTACCGTAATGGCAAGATGCCAAATCCAGCCAAAACAGTACGGAACAACCGTGTTTCTTCAGGAAAGGCAGCAGACGTTCATTCAAACACTCTTTCACGTAAATTTAAAGAGGTACAGCTGGCTTGCCAAACCAGATATTTTTTCGCGAACTTTGACAGATTCATGTGCTTGAAAATATCTGCTACCTTTCCCCTTCCTTTTGCCGTATAAAACTCCTGTCCCGGAAGCTGCTTGAAGTCGGCTTTGACGTAGGTTTCGTCGTCCATTACCACGCAGTCAAACTTCGTTAGCATCGTCGTGTACAGCCTCCGGGATCGCGCTTTGGCCGTCGTATTTCGTTTATCATCGCGATTTGGAGTCACTACCTTCTTGTAAGTCGATAGTCCGGCTCGTTTTTTGGCTCGATGCACGGTTGTAGACGATACACCCAGCTTATTTGCGGCATCTCGGAGAGAGAGGTTAGGGTTTCGCTTGAAACTACCGGCAACTCTCTTTGTCGTCTCAGCGGCTTCCGGTTTTCGATTTCCCCCCGATCCAGACTTCTGAGCTGTCGACAAACGTTCCCCAAACACTTTAAAAACATTTGTTATGGTTGATTTGGCAACTTTTAGCGATTTTGCCAGCTTTGTGTGCGAGTAGCTCGGATTTTCGCGATGCGAGAGCAAAGTTTTGATACGCTGCTCTTCTTCCTTGGACGACATTTTGACAACTGAAGAGTGAATTCCAAATTCAAAATAGGGGCAACATTCTACACACACACACCTTCAAAATGAGGGGTGTTCAGGTTTTTTTTAAATGCAAAATTGAAAGAAACACGTCAAGTTGATATTGACCAAATTTTGACCATATCACCCTTTAGTAATCAGTTATTTTTAATGCGCGTGATAGCTATAACAGACTTCATTCGATTCCTCTGAAAAAAAACCACAAGGTAGGTTGAATTTAGTTCTAAATTTTCAGGATAAGACTTATTTTTTCTGATTTGATTGAATAATGTAGGGCAAACGAGGGTAAAAACAGCAATAACTCCATTTTTCGAAGCTTACAAAAGCTCAAACAGGCATCATTTGATTCCTCGGGGCAAATCACATTTAAAAGGTCTAATTTTGTTCAAACTTGTCTAGTGCAAATTTGTTTTTTATGTATTATTCACATAATAGAAAGGAAATCAGGGTCAAAATGTCATTATATTTCCGTTCGTAAGCTCGTGCGGCAGTTGAAACATGTATGTCCAATTGATTCTCCGGACGTTTTTACTCAAAGCAAGTATTTTTTCATTGATTTTATTTTTGTAAGAGGGAATATATTGGATTGCTACGCGATTTATACAAATAAAATTCAATAACATATTTTAACATTATTTAATTATTAATTATGTTGATTGCCAACTTTTGTTATAGTTGGATAAGTTTTGTTTTATTGTTTTTATTTATGTTCAAAACACACATCGAAGTGTATCTTTGTTATGTTTTTCGGAAATCAGAAGATTTCCTTGGAAAATATTTAGTTATTTGGCCAGGAATTGACCTCTCCATGATGATGATATCCACATTACAAAAATTATTTTCAAAATCTGATAAAGATTGATACATTCTAGAAGAATCCATCATTACCTGGTAACGTACAATCACTTCACTATCTTCCTTAGCTTCAAAGCAACAAGCTTAGACACCTGTCGCGTTTCTCTAACAGGTTGCTCTTGACACAGTGAACGGACTGGCACCGGAGAGCACCAAGTTTAATGCACCCTCCTCAATGACCTAATGGCTCGGATGCAATTATGTGCATTCTTGGTAATTCAGAAATGATGCTCAGGCTTTGCGGTTTGTGGGCGCCGCGCCGTTCCACGCGATCGAAGAATCTAACCTCAATCTTCACCATTTGTGAGCTGTTGCTTTATTAAAGTTCGCACACCATCGATAAAATCAATCAATAGGCAATCAATTGGAAAACCGGAATCAATAAATGGGAAAACAAGGGTGTCGAACTGTTGTTTTGTGCTGAAAAAGTGTTATTTAATCTAGGTTTTAATTTTTTCAAATATTTTCTTAGCTACCAGAACATTTTCAGTTTTTGTTTATTGAATTCTTTAGTTTTTTTTCCGGATTTTATCTTTGATCACACACTTAAACCAGCGATAAAAACCTCAATGCGATGCAAAGCAGCACGCGAATTGTTGAATCAAACTAGTTCCAATTGACTCCGTCATTCTTGACAATCGTCTCGCTAGACTGTAAGTGCCGGGTCGATAGACTCATTGAATGGTGGAAAACATTATGTCGTCTAAGAACGAAACACATGCCTGATATCCATACAAACAGTATGCCTATAGCACAGTTTTGTTCCTTAAGTGGTCTGGGAAGAATCATTTTGATTGACGGTGGAGGCATGCAAAGTGGTTTGTTAGACTGCCCACTTTAGGGTTTGGTAGTTGTTTCTTGATTTGGAGAATGAACGCGAACCGTTTCGCGGCTGCAATCAAAATGTCGTTAAACTACTTATTTGTCAGCGCCAATCAACGAGAATGGATGTGAAAAAATCCGGAGCTGTTAACGTTGCCGGAAACCGTGGAATTGGAAGTGATGATGATATCTATTTCAGCATCATCATCATAGCATTATCGCTGCCTTCGGCTGGAAATAAAATTCAGCGTTTTTGATTTCATTAGAGTATGGAAAATTCATTCAGATTTAAACTCATTTAAAAGGTGATTATGACTCACTCTTGAGATCAAAGAAATAATTTAATGTTTGGATACATGATAAACTTATCACAAGATCCGAATTCTGATAAAATTTTGATTTTTTTACTTGCTTAGAATTTAAAAAATCATATCTAGAAACAAAAATAGTTTGAATTCATTCTAGTTTTGTAATTTACGTATGAATTAGTTTAGCTTTTGGAAAAACCAATTTCAATTGAAAATCTTGTTAGAAACAATCAATAAATAGGTTTTTAAATACTTTATTACTGAAATGGAGATTGGATAATGACACAAATGTTCATTTCGCTTGTTCAAAATTTGGCGTCACAGAAACCCATTGTAGTCGTCTAACCAGAGCACTAATGGTCAGGTAAATAAAAAAATATAATAACCAGACTTTGTTTTCTGAATCTCTTGTATGGTTAAGCTATGATTCAGAGGTACTATTGTAAAGGGTGATATGGTCAAAATTTGGTCAATATCAACTTGACGTGTTTGTTTCAATTTAGCATTTAAAAAACCCGAACACCCCTCATTTTGAAGGTGTGCGTGAGTGTAGAATGTTGCTCCTATTTTGATTTTGGAATACACTCTTCAGTTGTCAAAATGCCGCCCAAGGAAGAAGAGCAGCGTATCAAAATTTTGCTCGCGCATCGCGAAAATCTGAGCTACTCGCATGCAAAGCTGGCAAAATCGCTAAAAGTTGCCAAATCAACCGTTACAAATGTAATTCAAGTGTTTGGGGATCGTTTGTCGACAGCCAGGAAGTCTGGATCGGGGGGAAATCGAAAACCGGAAGCCGCTAAGACGACAAAGAGAGTTGCCGGTAGTTTCAAGCGAAACCCTAACCTCTCTCTCCGAGATGCCGCAAATAAGCTGGATGTATCGTCTACAACCGTGCATCGAACCAAAAAAACGAGCCGGACTATCAACTAACAAGAAGGTAGTGACTCCAAATCGCGATGATAAACAAAATACGACGGCCAAAGCGAGATCCCGGAGGCTGTACACGACGATGCTGACGAAGTTTGACTACGTGGTAATGGACGTCAAAACCGACTACAAGCAGATTCCGGGATAGGAATTTTATACGGCAAAAGGAAGGGGAAAGGTAGCAGATATTTTCAAGCACATGAAACTGTCAAAGTTCGCGAAGAAATATCTGGTTTGGCAAGCCATCTGTACCTGTGGCTTGAAAAGCAGCTTTTTCATAGCTTCCGGGACTGTCAACCAAGAAATTTACGTGAAAGAGTGTTTGAATAAACGTCTGCTGCCTTTCCTGAAGGAACACGGTTGTTCCGTACTTTTTTGGCCGGATTTGGCATCTTGCCATTACGGTAAAAAGGCCATGGAGTGGTACGCCGCCAACAACGTGCAGGTGGTTCCCAAGAATAAGAACCCTCCCATCATGCCAGAGCTCCACCCAATTGAGAAATACTTGGTTATTGTCAAGCGGAACCTAAAGAAGACCAAAAAAACTGCTAAGGACGAGCAGCAGTTCAAGGCGAACTGGCTTTCTGCGGCGAAGTAGGTGGACAAGGTGACTGTACAAAATCTGATGGCAGGGGTTAAGCGTAAGGTCCGGCAATTCGTATTTGGAAAAGCGGAAGCCTAACTGAATATTTTTCCTGAATTTTATACTTATTTAACTTGAAAAAGAAATTTAATTTGATTTTTTAAATAAACGATTTCAGCGATTTACACGCGTTTTCACTTGACCAAATTTTGACCGTATCACCCTTTAATCTGCAGTTTTTGAAAAGTTGTACACAAAATAACAAAATGAATTGTTGACTATTGTTGAAAATTAATTCTTGGATCTCAAGAAATGGAGCTACTCTATATTATGCATTCATTGGATTACTGAAAGATGTTTGAATTCAAATGTATTTGAAAGAAATCTGGAACGAGCAATAAAATTGAATTGTTTTAAACACAGTTGAAATACCATGAAACATGAATTATGCAAATCGTTCCACATACATAACTAGAATATAATATCGATTTTTCCTGTTCAATTGCACTTTTTACCAGTCTGAAGCACCGTGGGAGGCCCGATCGGCAATCACATTTGTATGCTAATGCACTCATTTCTATGCTGCCCCACGACACTTGTCTATGAACTATTCGGTGATAGAATCATCGAGAAAAGGTGTAAAGGAAAGGCAAAAAGCACCCACCCCTCCAATAGTTGAAAATAAATTGCGCCCCCTTCACTAATCATTTGCACTACCCTGAATGGAGGTCTCGCCAATCGATGTTGGCGATGTTGCTGCTGCACTGCACAAATATTTTAACGGCTTTTATAGCGCCAAAACTGGGCCGATTTCATGGTCAAGGTTTATACCGGTTAAATACGGGGCGACCCGGTTGCAGTTTTGCGCGCATCGGAACCACGCATCAAGAAATGGAGGCGTCAATTGGCGTACCGTACTGGAACAAAATTCGAACCGTCATCGAATGGTGGAAAATAAATTTTAATTCTTGTTTTGTTGAGTGATTAAAGATTTGCAACTTTCTTAGAAACATAACCTACTTTTATTTAAAAAAAAATCACTTCATAAATTTCTAAATTTATCAAACAAACATCAACGGTTCGTGATGAATTGCTGAAAGCTATATTCTAGGAAAGGGGGAGTATTTTACGTTCGTTCAACTAAAACTGTCATTGGATTTGGTGTCATCAATTGCCGGTACACGCCTCACAGAATGACGGACGTTTGTTCGAATGTCAGTTAACAGTCAGCCCTCGAAACAAAGTTGGGGCTGCGTTTGTTCAGATACGCCTCGGTTCAAAAGGTAATTCTAGAAATTGAAGTCTGACTACTTGTAATGATACTTACGGGTGGGAAGCTGCTGTTCGTGAAGCGGCCGTCGTCGCGCTGTCTGATTTGCTCTGGGAACTTTTCGGCTTCGGTGGGATTTTAATTTCGCCTTCTTCCAGAAATTGCCTGGAAAGAACAATTGAATGGCATTTTGTTAGGAATGATGTCAGATGTCATATCGATTAAATGGGTGAAATGACGAATATAGGGGAGGAGCGGGCTATATGCGCCTATTAAGCAGAACACTGATTTAATCAAATATCACATCGAATATGTGTACAAAAACTATATACACGTGTGCAGGCATCTGTTTTCTATACATTGGAGTAATTTTTATGTAATAATTTACTTCTGTTTCCAAGAAAACGATTTTATTATAAGTGTTGTCTAAAATGCCGAACCTCAAACCGTGCGGGCTAAATGCGCCTATTTATTTTTTGAATAAAATTTCTGTTTTTTGGGCAATATTTCCGTATAATTTCATTGAAACTGCTAGAAAGTAATAATTTCCGTACGACAAAGCTGAAGTTTTATAAAAATATATGTATATTATAATTTTATGGAATAAAACAAAAGTTAGGATTGCCATACTATGGAGGCAGTTCATTCATGAGAAAAACTTTATCAAATCTGTTTTTAGATATTCAATTTTCTCTTAAGATGTTATTCAGAGCTTAGATTTGAAGATTCAATGATAAAAATCATTTATTTATTCTATTTAAGCTGTTATTTTAAGATGGAGGCATTTTACAAACATGATGGGGGCATACAAAAACACTCTATTATTCCACTATATTATTATGATCACACCTCCACTAAAGCTGAAATATGTTTTATTTCATAAGTTCATTTGACTAAGAAACAAAAACCATCATAGTTTTTGTTTTAAGCTTCTTTACGTATAATTTTTAAAAGTCGAAATGTTACATCAAAATGTATCAAAACTTTGTATGATTTTTTAAATTATTTTGAGTTTATAAATTCATAAAATTCTTCCTTGCCTTAGGTTCTAAGCGTATCATCCTCAAAATGCATTGGTCAGATAAGCTGTCTAGTCAGCCATTTCATCAAACAGCCGTAGGGTCATTTAACCCGATAGGCCCATTTAGGAAACCTTTCCCCTACAATTTGCTGTAGGAAAATAAAAAGCACAAACTAGTTTTCTTTTCGAAACCTAATTTGAAGTTCTTTTGCAATATAATCCACGTACATCATGAAACACAAAAAACATATCAACATTAATAAAGGGCAAGAAAAAATAAAAGACCCTCAATTTTTCCACCGTAAAAACATGATTAATAAATGATCAACAAATAGACATCAGTGTTTAGTGATGAATTTATGAAAACTTCGAGAGCTCCCATTATAAAATGATTGAATTTTTTTTAACTTTAGGCCCTTGAGCCAAAGGGGTATAGTATAAGTGCAAAATTGATTCGAAAAATTTGGAAATTGATCGAATGCAAAAAATTAAAATAAAATTGCCAGAACTTTTTCCCCATGTATACGGGCCGGACAACTCCGGGCTATTTTAACTAGAAACCTGCCAAAATCCTAGTATCCGGGCGATATCCGGGTAAATTTGATCAAAACCCAGGAAGTACTCAACGAAAAAAAAAAGATAAATTTTATCTTATAAGCAGATTTTTAAATTTATTTTGGGCTACCGTTATCCAGGGTAAGATTGATTACATTTTTCAATATTTTTCGATTATTTTTTCTGTTAATGGGAATGAAACATGCCTCATATATTTTAAACCAGTACTGGACTCCTTTGAACTTAACTGCAGAAATTAATTAGACTACTTTCAATTTGATTTTAAAATCGATTTCGTCTTTTTTTACAATTCGAAGTTTGGGGTAACATTGATCAGTCTCTATTTTGACGGTTTTAACGAGTTTTCTTGACCGTAAAGGATACAAAACACCTTCATAATATTTACAAATGCTAGTTACAAATGCAGTTCGAAACAAACTGAAATTAATCATGAAACTCTACAAAATTGAATTCAACACTTTCGGTGGCTCAAATATACTTTATTTGTAGTTTTAGGTTCAGTGAATTCTGAGATTTACATCGTTGAATTTCAATTTTTCTTGGTTCAGATTTCTTCGCGGTCAAAATAAAATCAACATCGCGGGCTTTAATGTGCTAAGGCCGAAAATCAATTTAAATCAAAATATGAGCATTGGTGCTGCTTAAATTAAGTTGCTTCATTTTTTATTATTACTGATAAAATCTCAACTACTAAAAAATTAAATTTAGCCTTTTTTCAATTCCCAAGGCCCTGGCACTATTCCCTTTGAATTTTTCCCTTCAAATTTTACCATTTTATAGGGCCCTATGTTCTAGAATAGCTTGCTCTTAGAAAACGTCCCTTTTTATAAAATATCAAAAACTAACCTCAAAATACTACAACCACTAAACCGATTTTATACATTTACTGAGGAAAAAAGTTTTATCCCGTTAATCAATGTTACCCCGTTTGACAGTACCAAAAAACCTTTAATGATTTTTTGTATTAAACTTGCTCTAAAAATACGTTTTCGATGCATAAATAAAAAAAAATGTCATTATGTTTTTGTTCGATTTGGCAAAAATCAGAGCGAAATTCGGGATTTTTTAAATGAAATTCGGACAATCGGGCCGAACCGCATAGTTCCAAAATTTTGTTTTTAATGTTCGAAGAAACCCTGATAAAACCGGGCAATCTGGCATGTTTTCTCGATATAAGTTTTTATCCACTGATACCCCTATGGCTTCAAGGGCCTCTAGAGTTTAAAATTTTGTATGAGTTCTGAAAAGATCTTCTTTAAAAATTAAGCTGAAACTGACAAGAAGGTCATTTAGACTTGTTTTGGAACTTAAAAGTTTTAATATGAACTTAAATTTTAAGCAGCATAAACGGCCTTCCTATTCAGCTTACAAAAATCATAAAATACCAAAAAAAATCCTCTTTTTATCCCAATTACACCCTAGGGATCAGTTCGTATCACCTTCTATTGATTATTTATTTGCCTTATCAGACAGCCAGCCCGCCTGGAAGAAGGCACCTCAATGCACTTTTTGTGACTTAGTAAATCCCGTATTGAGTTATTTTGTTTTCTTTTTCTGACTTGAGCATTTAGTTCTCTTTTTCAACCAATATGTAACTTTCAAAGCCTTCATTTAAGTTAATATGTGACTTTTGGTTGCTTTGGGAGCTTATCATTGGATAATGTTTATCTTTGATTAAAGTGATCATTGATCAGGGGAGAATTTTTTTACTTTGAATGACCATAATTTTTTTAGAATTCTAAAAATAATCTCAAAAATATATTTTGTAGTTCATTCAAGTGCTTTTTGGACATTGTAAATTAAAGAAAATACTATACAAGGACAGCTTTTAGATTGTTTTCGTAGTTTACCTGTAAAAGTATACGCTATCAGTGTGCCCTTTTTCCATTTCATTCCCGAATCAGAATTCACCAGAAAAAAAAATTTTAAAATAAGTTTCTTATGATTACAGTGAATAATGAGTTTTAATTAATATTTTATAAAACCTGGACGGGTATTAGCTCTTGAATCAGAATGTTGACGAGTGGAGTTTTTTTTCTCCAATGACCGAGTCAGCACTTCAAAGAGTTAACGGCCTTTGTTAGCGACATTTTCTAACCACTAGCTCTCCAAATCTGTAAAGAGAAAATTGTTCCTCAACCGGTTATAGTTAAACGCTTTTTTTGCAACATTGAACTTAAAAAAATGTTTTGATAGTCTTGTTCAATACTCGATACTTCGATCAAAAAAGTGTCGAAACAAACGGTCCATTCATAATTTTCAAATCCAGAAATAGTCTTTCTTTAAAAACACGACATACACTTACACTTTAAGGAAATTTGAATGACTTACACTGGAAAATCCTAAATTCAGCCTCAATTTAAATTAATTGGTTCAACACAGAAAATATACTGTCATTCAAATATAATGTTTTTTTTTAATGTTTTTTTAATCAAAATGGAGAGCACTTTTTCAAAGTAATAGAAGACAAGATTAAATAACTTGTTATGTTCTTAGCATTTAAGGATGCCAGAATATTTTCCAATCATAGCCAGAGTACAAAATCGGTACAAAATCCAGAATTTATTTTTATCTTTCCAGGATGAACTTCTTCTTAATTTTGTGTCAAATATCCGGGCTAGTCCGTGTAAAACCGGGTAATTTCGCTAGCTTGTCTTAGTTTTACCATAACAACCGGGTTCAGTTAAGCGTTCTTTGAGCACGTTCTTGTGATGTTAAAATTTTCCGATTGAAGAAATTATTCTTTAGGATGTTTCCAAATGATGATGGCTCCAGATGTTTCTCCAAAATCCTAGGTGAACCCCTTGAAAGTAAAACTTAAGGAGATGGTCATATTCCGGATCAAATAGAACAGGACTACCCAGTGAAAAACATATTTTCAATCAAATAGAGAATGAACGGACTAAAATTAAATAAACTTGTAAGATGAACCGACTGCTTAGCAATTTAAAAACTATCATTGATTTAAGCCAAAATTTCTGTCATAGTTTTCTGAGACGCTGTGACGGTATTGAATTGTATTGAATTCTAAACGACTTTTCATATTTCAAAGAATATTGAGTGATTTTCAGATTTTTTGACGTACTTTTAAGATCTTAAGAAAAATACAAATTTGCGAGAAATTTATGGAAAATGGCCAACACAAAAAGTTTAAAGTGTGTTTTCTCGGAATTAGCTTTTAAGCACTTATTCTTTTTTTTGGGGATTTTTAACCAATTGGTGTATTCATCTTCCTTTTATCCCTTTGGTACCAAAGGCCTCTAATGATAAACGATTCTCATGCAAGGTTACCAGAATTACAGAGAAATCTCTAGTTTCATAGAATTTTGAGTAAATTTTCATCACAGTTTTATGGTCACTTACCACAGAATTTTGGAAATATTTACAAATTACACAGTTTTTTGAAATAGTTATACGTATTTCCAAAATTATAATTTTGGAAATACCTTTAATTTTGAATTTTAAATTTGTATTGGAGAAAATGATAAAATAGCTAATATTAATTGTTCTTGTTATCTGTTTATTGTAAAAAAGACTCAATTTTTTATGGCTTTACAAAGGAATTTATGATATTTCCATCCCAGAAAACCATTACAGAATTTATGAGTTAAACCTAATAAAGTCAGATTTTCGCAAAAATACAGATTTTTTTCTTTGGAAACGTTGTTTTTAAGCGTTTCAAAACCAGTGATTGGCATGTAAATAACTAACATAACATGAAATTACCATGTGTATAAGTTTTCAAAAAACCGCTTGAAAGTTAGAAAGTTTTATTTAATTTTCCTATCGACTGGTAAGGTAATGGTGTAAATATTCCAGTCTCCATAAGATGTTAAAACGAGGTTTTGCACTAAAGACGGAGAAATAATAGAACTCAACGTTAAGTTCGTAGAACCGAACAATGTTTTGAATATCGGTCAAACTTAATTTCGAGTATATAAATGAAGAGTGTAGACTGTAAGCCCCCCGACAGTAAGTAGAACATGGAGCTTAAAATATTGCATACAAGTTTGAGTGCTAAGTTTTTCCAAACATTCACATATTAATATCGGATAATTTAGTAGATTTGAAAAACATACTGGATAGTCAAAATGAGAAATAATGTAAACAATATTAAACAGTATCATTCACACATTAAAAAAAATTAACATTCCGACCCATGTTAATAACATTATATGAATTCTCAATGTGTAACAACAAATATTTTAATACCATTTATGATTACTTTGTTTCCTGATGCTAGATTCCCGTGAAAGGACGAGTTAAATACCTTGTTTTAATATCTGATGGAGACCGCAAACATTGAAAATATTTTCATCGTTAGAAAGTTCATTCAGTTCCAAAATAATATCATACGTCAATCTATGACTTTTTCTATATGTCTTTATTATGAGTATTTTATGATTTTAAACAATGAATGATATTTTTGGCGTCAATTATTGAACAAAAAATTATTATCCGTCAGAGCTTTATAGTTTCAAATTCTAGAAAACATGTGTCGGCTTTTTTGACGTGATAGTACCTTTAAAAATGAAAACAGTTCAACCGGATTTTGAACATTCATAATTTTTTTTTTCTCGAAACCATAGATGCTCTTCATAGCTTTCTTTTGAACGTGGGCGTAAATTTTCAAAGACCATTCAAAGCCGGTTGTATGCTTAGTTCCGGTGTCTGGAGCCACCAGTATCGTACAAATTTGTTTACACTACTGCCATCGTCAACCAATGTCAATAACTTTTATTTTCTGTCAAGATGCCGGAAGACCAATCAACCATGGAGGTGCAAACAACTTGCCTTTAACTTCCAAATCGAAAGGTTGCTCACAGTTTGGGTTAACGTACTAATTTGGAGATTTTTCAAATATTTTCGGACAACCAGCTGGTTGATAAGCTTCTCTTCTAGAGACACCCAATGATGGATCCTTGAAATGTGTTAAGACTTGCTTCTCAAATTAGAAGTCGAAAATGACAAAGCCCAGCAAAATGCCGAGTCCAATTTAGGTCACGCACAGCCACATGATGTTATCGGAACAATCAGTTGGTCGTCCGACTCTAGACCATTTAAATACTAAGTTCGAACATTTTCGATGTTGATGACCTATCTAGGCGCTCGTTCTCCAATTTAAAAAGTTTATTCAAGTGTTGTTTTTTTTCAGAGCTGTTCTAACATATCAACAAAACCACTTATTCACAAATATACATATACAGCAATCACTCGTTTAAACAGGCAATTAGCAGAGACACGCAACTATTTATCTGGCCCACTGCTGAGTTAACCCCCCTCATGATATGGGATTGTAACTAATGAGTGGTTGGGTGGAAATCTTTTAACTTCCGAACAAATCAAATATCGTCATCATGTGTTTTGAATCATGTGGTTTCAGTTTTTTAATTTTACTTGGGTAAACAGAATACCTGTGCTTTCTTTTAATCTAATTAAAACTCAATTCAAAAACGTAGATATATTGTTTATAAAAATTTTAAACCAGATCTTTTCAATTTTAATTTATCTTTTTATTTACTGCCTGAAGTTTTTAATGACTTAAAGGGGAGATAAGAAACCTTAAGAAAACGATGTCATTCACATATTATAGCTATTTTATGTGGTTAAACACAAAATAGCTATAATATGTGAATGACATCATTGTTTTGGGTTCAGACACTAAAATAGTCTATTTCCGAATGGGCTGTAACTTGAAAAAGTAGATTTAAACGTTTAAAAATGCATTTCAAAAATGTTTGCCGAAAGCTGAAAATCAATCCCTGCAAGAACATAATGAGAACCCGCTGGGGCAAAATAAGCACCATCAATTGGAACACGATGAGCGTTTTCTGCCGGGGAATCTAGCAGCAAAATCAACTCGATGGAGTCAACTGAATAAAAGAGCTACAATTTAACTTGTTTCATCTGACGGTTTTGTCAAGAGGCGAGGGCGCGCTCGCTATCGGCCTTCACTCCAATATCACTCCGATTAGCTTCATTCTTAAGGAAATCTGTGTAAGAGTAAAGAGCAAGCTTTATTCTTTTTAGCAGGCCCAAGCCCAATTGGAAGGTGTCGGAGAGATAATCCGAGGACCAATCGTGAGATGTAAACTAGTCAAACTGTAGCTCAAGAATTCAATTGACCACATCGAGTTGAATTCACTGATAGATTCTACGATAGAAAACGCTCATCGTGCCCCAATGGATAGTGCTCTGTTCACCCCGAGTCAACAAATTTAAGTAAAAACGCGTTTCAAAATTGGTTAAAGTGAAAAATCTAAATTTAATGACGGTGAGAATTGAGAAACAAGGTGTACATAATGTTGCAGTGTGTACATTATAGAACAAGATGATTTTATTTTCATAAAAGCTTATTTCGTGGTGCTAAAAATTAAAATATTTTTGTCTCTTAAGAACCTAGCGGGTATTTTCTTAATATTTCAGCAAAGATGACAAGAAGATTTCTTTTTTGGTGAAAAATAAATACCATAGGAAGTACGACACAAATCCTCATGAAACTTTTTTTAAGAAAATACGTACTTTTGTTGAAAAGAGGAGTGCTTATTATGCCCCTGGTGCTCGTAATGCCCTTATCTCCCCAACTGATTAAATTTTCAGTAAGACTCAGCTTAAAAAACCAAACATTTAGAGACCTTCAAATTTGTTTGGTTTTGATCACCGCACTTTCTTGTGGTTTTCTTTAATAGATATTTTTCGGAGATCAATTATATTTTTGTACAAGACAAAAAACTACTACTTTAACATTAACGTTATTTCATTTTTCGATCGTTTTTAGTCATTTTATATCATGTTCTATATACATTTATGTAACACTTTTCCTGTTATTTTGTTTTTTTTTGTCACATTATCTGTTTTTATAACTTTCCTTTATTTTTTAGCTATTTTTAAACTTCAGTTTGTTTTTGTATTTATTTTTTTTTATAGGTCATGTCAAATTTCGAAAACCAATCATAAACACTATGTAGGTTGGCCCAAAAATCTTTCTTGTGCATAATTTCAGCTCAATCGGACTACAATAAAGGGTGCCCCAAAGTGCTCAAAGTACAAGGTTTTTTTTTTACCCACGGAAATCACCAAAGGGGGGACAAGAAGAAATCCGAAAAATCGAAATTTTAAAAGAAATGCGTTAGGATCTATATTTTTTTCAATTGTCTAGATTAAGACTTAAAAAAACCACTTGACATTTTTTTTTCATTTGACATTCAAAGCTCATGGAAAAACGAATTAAAAAAGTTACCATCGAGTCTAAAACTGTCCATGAAACAAAATTTTCTTTAATAAATGCTTTTCATAGTTGTTTCGATCATTAATTCTCTTATTTCAACTATACTGTTTAAAAGAATGCAAAAATAATGTGCAAATTATTGATAGCAAGTTTATTTACCGTTAAATTGTGTAAAAAAAATATATTAAACATTTGCTGTCTGAGATATTCGAACCTTAGTTTAAGTACTTTTTTTTATTTTTCCATAATTTCTTTCTTCTGAAAATTTGGAAATTTTGAAATACTCTTTTTTAAGTTTCATTGATATTTACCAGTTAGACCTGTTAAATAATAAAAAAATATTTACGGTGAATAATTTCTAGTTATTTTCTAGGTTGTTTACAAATCTTTTTATATTTAAAGGATTTTTTGTGCAAGTTGAAACTTAAAAATAAAGTATATAGTTTTGTTAGAAAAGTATTTAAGAACGTGTTTGGTTCGAAATTCATACTTTGCTTAAAATGATAAAAATACCAAAAATACATAATAAATAACGAATTGAATTTCTAACACCATTTTCTTACTCATGATTACCAAACAAACTTGAAAAATAATACATTTTATTAAAAAAAATAAATCAAAAATTTCAAATTGAGTAATCACACTGAAAATTACTTTCGGCAAGACATTGAAAACTTTTTCAAAATCATGTTCCTTATTCTGAACAAGAAATTTTCTTCAAAACGATGTCAAAGCAGTCTTGTTTTGAATTAAAAAATAGTTGTACAAAACACAGAATTTTAAAAACAGCTGAATTCTAAAATTAATGTCTGATCCGGTTATATTTTAACCAGAATAAATTTTTCAGAAACTGCAAATATTTGTTATTTATTATCAATATTAACTTTTCCTTTCTTCATTTTCAACTGAAAAATTGATTGAAAAATTCTACTGCTGAATTCTATGTTGAATTTTTAAAAAAATGTACGCTATTTGAAATGTGAAATTTCGATAAGGAGAAAATATTCATATTGAACAAAGGATAATTTATTCAATAGTTAATAATTTTATTTAATTGATAAAAAAAAGAATATATTTAAAATTATCTCCAGAGTGCCAGTGCTCAAAGTCAGAGATAAATTCTTTTTATAAAATAAAATTCTTTCTGTTATCAAAATAAAAAGCAAAAAAGTTCATTTTGAGCTTCAAAATGCTAACATGTTGGAAATTGGGTAATTTTGTGAATGAAGAGAAACTACTAAAAAATAAAAACAAAAAATTTCAAGACCTCTTGCTAATATTGAAAACACGAAGAAAATACAAATTTAGTTAACATTGAGCATTAAAATTAAGTTTCAAAGTTATGACTTTAAATCATTTTTCGAACTTTCTATTACATTTTTTCAAAGGAAGCTTAAGAGAAACATGAGATATCAAAGAAAGAAAGAACATAAGCCAAAGATATAATAAATTTCTCGAAAAAGATATAACGGCTCACCGACAGGACTTGAACTCGCTATTTCCACTTCAAGCTTCTTTCTTTAATATGTCATGTTTCTAAAATACTTTCCATCACCTTTGAAAAATGTGAGAATTATTTTCAGGTTTGAAGATGTATCAAGACGAACTCAAAAAACAATAGATTTGAACTCCTTATTAATTTTTTGAAAATCATGATCGATTCAAAACACATGATTTCATATAAAATAAAATAAAACAAAAGGTTGAAAATTGTTATTCGCAAGTCGAAAAGTTAAAATCTTTAAGCTCTGATGATTTTGTCACTATCAATTGAAATATTGAGTTCTGAAAAAAAACATAAAGTAGAAACTATGTTTTTCTTATTAAATTTTGAGTTTTTGGAACACAAAAAATCAGAATTGTTAAATCAAAGTCAAATTAATAAAATATGTTTCTAAAAACTATAAAAGCTTTAATTAAAAAATTGGTGAGTTTATTTTAAAATTCAAAAAGAAAATTGTGTTATGAAATTTAGTAAAACTATTTAAAAATATAATCAAAAATTTAAAATGAATTAGATAAGTTTTTATTGCATTTTAAAGGGTTTTTTTTTTCAATATACAGCTCTCCCAATTGCAAAACTTATTTATATAATTTAATTGATAACTCAACGAAACAACATTTTGGTGTTCATGTTTTAATGATTGATTTTGTAGATTCAAGTGTCTTTTTTCTGATTTTGACTTTATTTATTGTACTCCATTCAATCAGGTAATAATTGTTTGATGAGGATGATGGATGATCTTAAAAAGTTAAATTCAATAGTTTTTTTTTTCGATAGATATGATACCAAGTATTTTACATTACTGCAGAAAGTTAAAAAAAAACTTTATTTCATTTGGGAAACGTTGAAATCTGCAATACGGTTAGATTCAGCTTTCATTTGAAATTGAATAAAGTTTAAAACTTCTTTAAAAAATCATTAAATTGAGAAAACCAAATTATTAAAAAACTTCATTAACTTTTGTTTGGAGAACTTAAAATTACTTGAAATCTTGAGGAAACTTGGAAATTTATTTAATGCTTTTAATTTAAAATGTCAGTTCATGTTAAGAATTTTAACCTATTTCCAAAAATTATTTCAATAACAAACTAGCATAAAAAAATAAGATTCAATTCGTTTGCACGGTAAAGTGTGATTATACGAAATGTCTCAAGCCTAGGGTGATGTAAGACCAAATTCATTCAAAGCTTTGAGTTTTAAACTAATTTGAAGGTCTTCGAAGATCGCATTAGAGTTATCAAAATAAGCTTAAATTTGTTTTTTTTTTCCAATAATGCTTGTTTTAACTTTAAAAAAATTGATTTAAATCTCCGATAGTTTTGCGTTTAAGTTAAAAACAAATTAAATTGCCTATTTGATAATCTGAAACTTAGGCTGGATCAAATATCAATTTCTTCTTTTGTCAACCCCCCCCCCCCCCCCCTTGGAAATTTCAAACAAATCCGAAGGGGGAAATGAATAAAGTATTAAGTATTTCATGGAAATTTCGATAAAAAAAAATCAAGTATCCAAAAGACTACAAGACCACAAAACTAATTTTGGAAGATGAAAGTTATTTCACCATGTGTATTCTTCATTTTATTGATTTTTTCGATAAAAAAAAAATCGATTTATAGGTTTTGTGCAATGATATAGAATGCAACTTTGTTGCATAAAAGCTTTTGTGCAATTTATTCCAATTTATTTGTTTTTCGCATTATCACCCTCGCGATGTTCCAACTCAGAGTGACAAAAGAAGGATTTTAAATTTGTTCCGGCCTTATTGGGGTCAATAAGCTTGAGGTTTTTTGAATCAACTAAACTTTATCATTTTAGTGACTGATTGCAAAACAAAACTCTTCTCTGCGATTGTAGCAAAACTCTGGCATGGCAAGAAAGCGTAAATTTTATAATCTCAAAAAAAAAGTTTTTTATTGGAAAAATCTTTTAATGAAAAAAATATTTAAAATGTGCATTTTTTATAGAAATGTTTTCAATTTGCATGCCATCTCCGTTCTTTAATGGAGCGTCTTTGTTCCATGCTGTTTCTTCATGTGTTTTGGGTAAACTTGAACAACCTTGGGCTCATTCGTGTTGATTACGAAATAATATCGAACAAAAAATGGGCTCATTGTTTTTATTCCTCGCTACACCTTCAAAAACACAGACAGACAGACAAACAGACAGACATACAGACAGACAAACATAAAGATAAATAATGAAACATTCTTTTCAAAGTTGTGGACTGAAAAATTAAAATACCGTCAACTGGGAAATCATGCAACACTTTTCAACTTCAATGGCTTCTCAAAACTTAATGTCCACTGATAATCATACCGCTTATACATGGAAAAGCTTTAAGGTTTTTGGGATATCAATATAACATAGTCAGAATAACAATTGGTTTCACGAGTTATTTTAAAAAATTTTAATACATGCGATTCTCACCTTACTAAGAAAATAGCAAAGAAACTTTGTTTTTAATGAAAAATCAAATGAGGACGTTTAAAAATTTAAAGGTTTTTATATATTTTGGCTGTGATGACACAAAAAGCAACAGATGCTGTTATTTTCAATATTGTTCGAATTAAATTTTAAATTTTTATGTCAAAAATGTGTTTAAAGAAAATGAATAAAGGTACTGCATACAAATAGGGGTAAAAAAATACTGTTACATGTTTTACTAGCTTATTCATAATTTTGAAATTTACAAACGCGTTATGCAAAACAATCATATTCCAGCATATGGAAACGAGATTTAAAAGGTGATACTTTGATTTGCATTTTGATGCATATTAGTGCAGACTGGTAACTGAATTATAAAAATATTTATTCAAAATAAAATGATGATTGTCCAAAATGTTTTTACACCAACAGTGGTATAGGTTGGTATTGGATTATAAAAGCAAAATAAAGTTTGATGATGATATCATTAAGCCAATCCGTCATTCTGGGTAAAATTTCTTACGGAATCGAAAAATGTTAAAATTTGCACATCTATTGCTCTATTTTTTTACATTTTCTAACAGATTCGAAAACTAAAAAAAACTATTTCTATATGAACATAAAAAATTCAATAAATGTTGTGGTATACAAATATTGCATCTAACCCTGCTGTTGCATGATCCAGAAGCATTTTCTCATTAACAGTATTGGAATAATTTACGGAAATAATTGGCCCCATTATCCCAGCACCCTGAATCACTTACCTTTCGCTTCCGAACACCGAAAGGGCACTATCGATGTTATCGTCCTGCAGGATACTCATTGTGATGGTTCTGAATTCTGTCTTCCACTCGTTCGATTTCACTGAAAACTATTTTTCTATCAACTCTTTTTCGATTTGAGCTTTGAAGTTGTTGAAATTGATTAAGAATTCCTCTTTGTTCACGCTGTGTTGTTCAATACTTATGAATTTAACCAAGTTGTCTTACTGAATTGTACAGTTTAATCGAAGCTGTAAAAACAAATTCAAACTAAAATAACGCGTCTGACCTAGGACATTTAAAAAATAAATGCTATCACATAAATTCAAAACACGCCAAAATCGTTTGCCCACCGGCATTTCCCTTTTACACTGGTCAAAACTACATACAGTAGCAAGTGCAAACAGTTGCAAATTCAGCAATTTGTTGACACCTGCTCCACACACGACCCAAACGCCCCCTGATCGCCCAGTACTTATGTATGGATGACCGACCACCTCCTTGGCCAATCCCCCAAATCAACCCAAACCACCCAAAAGAGGAACGCGACACGCGAGTTTCGAGCAACCCCCCAGACAAACAATAACAGACGAAAAAAAATTGCTGCCCAGTTTGGGACCATTCGGAAACCCAGAATCTACCGGGGGCCAAACACTTGAAAGGTACTACAACACTCACTCGGTCGAGTAGAACAGAACTTCCACACCCGAAAACGGTTAGAACGCGACTGAACCGAACCGAAGACCGGCAGCTAACCGGGTAGATTTGGATGCGGATTCAATGCAAAGAGCCGCGTTTTGTCGTCATTCATTGGCACCGTCACAGTCACCGTCGTCGTCGTCGTCCGGCGTCTCGCGTATAGGTCATTCATAGAGTGCAGTATCGGTCGTTCGTTAGTGCCGGTGTGCCTGTCATCAGCATCATCATCATCATCATCATCGAAAGCATCAAATGTAATAATAAATAATAGTGTGTCAGCGCGCGCCACCGGATTTGTCCAGCAGTGACCGAGCTGTCCTGTTCCGGTGACCGGACGGAGAGTGGAAGTACAGGTGGATGGCGACACGTGAGGTATTTTCTAACGCTTTTCCAACATTTGCCACAGCAGAAGCATGCTGAAGCTATTAGTTCCGATGTCGATATGTACTCATGTATGTATGTAGGCATTTTATGTGCATCCCATTTAGTGTGGTTCAGGTGGGTTCTGGCTAACTTGCATTCTGACTCTGATCCATAAATAAATAGTTGTATCTAGTTAACCGCAAGGAATACTTTTTTCTGTTAGTGGTCAGTACGCTAATTTAAAAAATTTCCAGGATAACTATTTACTAAATATAAGAAATTCAAACCATCGAAAGATAAGGAGGTAACTCATATTCCAAGAACAGTTTTCTGAAGGAGTCTACAGAAAATTACAAATTTCTACTATATTTTTCAAAATTTTCATTCTTGAAGATGATTCATCCATTTACCAGGCAATTTTCCCAATACCGAATACCATTATTCGAAACCATAATTCAAAACCGATATTTTCAGTGTTGGGGAATAGAAAGTATAAGTTTGTAACTTTCTTAGAGGTTTCCTTTTTTAATGTTGAACCATTTTCGTAGATGATGGAAAGAATTAGAGAAAAATGAGCTATCAAAGAACGAAAGAACATAAGCCGTAAATATCATGAATTTTTCGAAAAAGATACAACGGCTCACCGACAGGACTTGAACCTGCAATCTCCGCTTCAGTACAACGGCGCGTTAGCCAATTTCACCACGGTGAACGTGAGAAACAAGAGAGATCAATAGCGGGAAAGATCACATGCGGGATATACATTGTGTTTTCGATAGAAGGTCCAGCAGTTGATCGGCAGAGCTCGATTGCTCGGGTTCGCCGGTTTCATCACGTTCACCGTGGTGAAATTGGCTAACGCGCCGTTGTACTGAAGCGGAGATTGCAGGTTCAAGTCCTGTCGGTGAGCCGTTGTATCTTTTTCGAAAAATTCATGATATTTACGGCTTATGTTCTTTCGTTCTTTGATAGCTCATTTTTCTCTAATTCTTTCCATCATCTACGAAAATGTGAATATTTGCAGGTACAAAGATGTACCAAGCGATTTCATAACATCAGTATTGATGTTGAACCATATTTTTAACAGATGCACTCTAAAAGCAAGGTTACCGAAATCACAGAAAAATGTGTATTATCACAGAATTTTGAGATAAAAATCCGTCACAGAATCTGTATTACAGAACACAGAATTTTTAAAAATTTCACCGAATTCACAAATTTTCTAAACATTGTACAGATTTCCAAAGTTATAAATTTTTATGACACTTTTGATGTTTTATTAATAAATCTTTTTTTTTTTCAAAATGTCATGTAAATTGATTTTTTCCTATTTAATCTGTTTGAAGGTAGTTTTCAGTAAATTGATGTTTCATATGATTTCTAAATTGATTTTATAGAAAAGGCCTCACAGAAAACAGTAACAAAATTTCAGGTGCAAATCCCAGAATTGGAGAATTTATTTTTGCTAAAATCACAAATTTTCGTTCAGCACGGGCAATCATGCAACAGCGGGGCTAGATGCAACATTTTTATAACACCACGCTGAATACATTTTTAACTAAATTTATTGTAAATAATTTATTTTTTAATGATTACAAAATGATGATGACATAATTTCTCGCATCTTAAGCTTGTTTTTTATAGTTTTATTATTATTTTAAATAAAATTTTGAAAATCGAGCAACAAATGTACAAATATTAACATTTTTCGATGCCGTATAAACCTTGACCCAGTATGACGGATCGGCTTGATAATATTACCCACAAACTTTTTACTGGTTTTCTCATGCTATACCGACACTTTTGGTGTAAAAATATTTTTCCACTCAACCACTCAAGTTTTTTTGATAAATATTTTTATAATTCAGTTAGGAGCCTGGGTAATATGCAACAAAATGCAAATCAATGAAACACCTTGTACATCTCGTTTCCATTCACTGGAATATGAATGTTTTGAATCATGCGTTTGGGGATTTTTTTTTTATTATCTGACGGGTTTGCGCCGGGGGTCTTCAGATTTTCCCCAAAATTGAAAATTTGGTTCATTTTTGCGACTTAAAAACACATGTATTTTTTCAGATTTCTAACATTTTTATTTTTTGAGTTAGCTTCGGTTAGTTTTTTTTGTAAATAAAAAATAACCATTTTTCAAAGCTACATAACTCTGTTGTTTCTCAACAGAAATTATAAAATAGCACATCAAAATGCATTGAAATTTTATCAGCTTTCCAAATAGAATAGTTGAAAAAAATTAAATAATGACCTTCAACATGAAAAGTTGTAAATAAACTTTAAATGGCGTCTAAAAGTACCGTCTGCACCACCGAATATTTTGCAAAAAATACCATTGTATAGCTCGATTCATGATGCAACTTTCATCTGAAGACACCAAAGTGGGCCATAAACACCTTGAAGAGTTATGAAAAAAATATTGACAATAAATCTCTTATTTTGCATCGAAAACAAACAATGGTCAAACAACTGCACTCACATATGGAGATATCAAGCACTTCTAACAACATGGAAACAAAAGAACTTATCAGAGCTGGTGAAAAACACTATTTTTTCTTCCTTTTCAGACTGCCCCTACTCGCATAACAGTCCCATATGAATTTTCGTCATTTTAGGTCAACATAAGGCTTCAATATAAAAGACTAAAAAAGAGGTTTTGTTCTAGAAATTTCGAAAAAAAAATAACAATTCGTGGCTGTCCTATATGAAATATACCTGAATAACAGTCTCATATGTGAAATACCACGGATTTGGTTACTTTTCAATGTTTCTTTCGGCGAAATAGTCTTTGGTTTATTGCTTTGAATCATTTAAACATTTTTTTAACTCAATTGATGTCGAATGATGCACACTATTTTTCGAAGGCAGGTCTGACTTTCTTAGGAATGACTTCCTGAGCGAAAAACTATCGGATGCAATCAAAAATCGTAAAAAGATTCAACTTACAATGTGGAATTCATGATATTTGTTTTGCAAAAGTATGTTTCTTTTTCTGACAATTGCATTTAGAAGTTCAAAAATGATCAAATTTAAGTCTTAGAAAGTAGCTTGGTGAGAAAAAAAAATATTTTGTATGGGACTGTTTTGCTAGTAGATTCAAAAAAAGGTTTCAAATATGGTCGATTAACAGTCCCAAAATGAATAAAAATGGTGCTCTTGACCTTACCAATAATCCAATTTCGAAAATTTCAGTTCTAACGATTTATTATGACAACCTAGAAACTATTTTCGTTTATGCTGAAAGTGGTGGTCACAATTTAAAAATATATTCCAAAACAGAAAAAGCTGATTGTCTCGCTTGCTTATTTTTGTATATGGGACTGTTATGAAAGAAGGGGCGGTAGATTGTTGCAGCTTAACTGACTTCATGTTATATTAAGGTTGCCAGAATTTTTTACACTCCCATCCGGGCCTAGCAATTCCGGGCATTTTTTCAAAAAGACCTGGCAAAATCCGGGCATGAATTTCAATTTTTCAAATCCAAAAACCGGGCAAAAACCGGGCAAATTTTAGGTGTTACTATGCATAAAAGCAAAGAAAAAATGCAAAAACAAAATGAAATAAATATTTTATTAATGTAATTGCAGACTTCTAAAAACTTTTTGGAACACTTAAATATTTAAAGGTTTATAAAAGTAAATCAGCGAAATTATTTGAAACAACCGTTGAAAATTTCCATACCGTTAATCGATTTTGCTCAAACTTACTCGAAAAATTTGATTTTTTTTTGGTTTCTTTGTGAAAATTGTAAAAAAATCCGGGCAATATCCGGACTTTTTTCACGATATCCGGGCAACCGGGCCGGACCGGACTTTCTCAAAATTTTACATCAAATATCCGGGCAAACCCGGATAAAACCGGGCAATCTGGCAAGCTTATGTTATATCCAAAAATCTAATAACGTATTCGTTTATACCCAGTTTTGCACCAGGTCACAAACAAGTTATGCACATTTTACTGTCATTTTTAGAAGTTTATGCGCTAAGTTTTGCATCCGTAATTCCCCAGATTTGATTTAAAATGGACGGTGGAACACTGAAGATTCGTGTGTGAGCGATCGAGGTAGCAAAACACTGACGACGAATTATGTTCGTTCTAGTATGGTTAACCTCAAAACTGGGCGAATGTAGAAAACGAATACGGTAAAAGTATCATATTTTCATCATTTTACAGTCTGGGCTGGCCATACTGAGCTCTTTGATTATTTCTACAACATTTGTGCCACTTTATCATACTTTTTTGATCAATGGGAAAGGATTTTGGTGTCCAGTGCTTAGCTCCCGATACAAAAACTATGTAAAGCTCGTCTATATTTCATTTTTTTAATCACATTTTTGTGATCCCAAACACAGGGACTGAACCTTCTACTATTGGCATTGATTATGCTTCACAATGATCTTTGATCGAAAAATTAATAAGTTACATAGTATATGACCAGGTTGTAAAAGCAACATTATTAGTTATATCACATAAACAATACGATACTCAGAATTTTGGTAAAAATTTAAAGTCAGTTTTGCTGCAAACACTCTACAAAGCACGAAAAAGTAGTGTTTTTTACCTGCTTTGGTAAGTTCTTTTGTTTCCATGTTGTTAAAAGTGCTTGCTATCTCCATATGTGAGTGCAGTTGTTCCACCATTGTTTGTTTTCGATGCAAAAAAAGAGATTTATTGTCAATATTTCTTTCATAACTCTTCAAGGTGTTTATGGCCCACTTTGGTGTCTTCAGATGAAAGTTGCATCATGAATCGAGCTATACAATGGTATTTTTTGCAAAATATTCGGTGGTGCAGACGGTACTTTTAGACGCCATTTAAAGTTTATTTACAACTTTTCATGTTGAAGGTCATTATTTAATTTTTTTCAACTATTCTATTTGGAAAGCTGATAAAATTTCAATGCATTTTGATGTGCTATTTTATAATTTCCGTTGAGAAACAACAGAGTTATGTAGCCTTGAAAAATGGTTATTTTTCATTTACAAAAAAATCTAACCGAAGCTAACTCAAAAAATAAAAATGTTAGAAATCTGAAAAAATACATGTGTTTTTAAGTCGCAAAAATGAACCAAATTTTCAATTTTGGGGAAAATCTGAAGACCCCCGGCGCAAATTGTCAGATAATAAAAAAAAAATCCCCGTTTGTAAACATTGAAATTTCATTCATCCAAACATTTATTTTTATGATTTCAGCTTGTAGAATTTTTCGTAGTATTATTTATCCCCTAAATGTATCCCCTAATTATTTTCAAAAAAAATGTGAAAACTAGCTTTTACAGACCAAAAAATTACTGCAATTGGTGTTTTCATGCGTAATTGTCTTTAAGGTATCGCAAATATATTTAAAACTATAAATTTTCAAACGTGTTTATAAGATTTTTCATTAAAAACAAAGTTTGTTGCAAGTTTCCCCTTTTTCTAGGGAGGGTGAAAATCACATGTTAATAGAAAATTAAAAATAACTAAAGAAACCAATAATTTTTCTAACTACGTCAATTTGATGTCTCATCATCCTTAAAACTTTTGATCCATAAGGGGTATGATTAACTGTGAATATAGGTTTTTTAGAAGCCATTGAAGTTGAAAATTGTTGCATGTTGCCCCAGTTGACTGTATCTCTCAACTATCAACCGATATGGTTACTGATCCAACAATAATCAATTAAGGTACTTCGGACCTAAACCCTACTTTGGTCCTAAAATGTCAAAAATTAAAAATAACTAATTTTACTGGCAAAGTGTATAGCTACTTCTATGCCAAGAATAAAATCTTTTTCTTCCTTAACCCTACCGCACCGGTTTTTGCCTTAAAAGTAATTTAAAAACATAAATTTTTCAACGATTTTAAAAATGTTCCTACACTTCTATGAGAAAACAGCCAGCTTAATTAAAGGGGCATTTAGAGAAAAGATTAAAAAATATCGCTGTTCAACTGTCCAAGCCAAATTTTAAAGGGAAACCACTATCACTATGACCAACATAATCTGATCTAAATTTTTTCCTTACATAAAGCTTAGTTGTTTTAGAAATGGGACACTTTCTTTCGCTGATAACTCATTTACTTGTTGTCAGATGTTGAAAACTTTAACAACATTTTTTGCCTTTAAAAAATACTAACTGACCTATTTTTTTTTTCAAAATTTTAAATTCACGCGTTTGTTAGATATCAACGATGCAAGAGAAAAAGAAAAAAACATATTTTGCACAGTTTCCTTCAAAAACCATCATTATCAAATTTATAGCTAACAAAACCGTTGATTATTCAAAGAATTACGGTGTGTGAGTGGTGGAAAAGTATGAAAACACTGTAAAAAATGTCCTCAAAGCTCAAATCAAGCATTGTAGTGAAGCACATGATCGGAAACTACGGTTATGGGTCATCAGGGAAGTCAAGTCTAATACCAGCATTTTGAATTTTTAATAAGCAAAAATCTAAGTGTAGATCGCTGAAATGTCAAGCAAATTTTTTCTTCGATAAGCTGAGAGTGTTTCCTTGTTATAAGTCATTGAAACCTACCCTCAAACAACAAATTTTCGCTAGCTCCAGAGCTCGTAAGCTGTATAGCCGGTACCGACGCTATGAGGTAGATGATTTCTGATGGACGACAAAACTTATGAAACCATATATCAAACAAATTCCAGCGTTTAAATCCAATTACATGTCTGCTCGTGGTAAGGTCCCTAGCATATTAAAATATGTATTTGCTGTTTTTTTGTATAAAATATATTGGTTTGTCAAGATTCTCCTCCTGTGGAAGAAAAAACATTCAAAACGAAAACTTTGGATTTTGCTGTTTTTAAAAGCCTCAAAAGAGCAATCTTGTAAGGATAGTTCGCAAGTTGCGAATCGCAACTTACAATCTATACTAACCGATACTTTTATATTTTTCTCATGATGGTTTTACTTCGTTATTGTCTGATTTTTGCCAGCAGGAATTCCATTGGAAACGCATTTTAGTTTTGTTAATTCCGAAACAGTTGTATCCCTCAGTTTCTATTAAAAGAGAAGTATTGGACCGAAAAGTAGCAGAAATTGAAGAATGAGGATACAGACACCTAAAATACTGTTTAGACGAAGTAAAAGTTGGAAAATCTGATCAATATCATTACTGAAAAAAGTGTGCTCCAACAGATGGGAGATACCAAGAATAAAGTAGACATTTTTCTTGCAAAAAACGATAAATATTTTTTTCAAATTTTTTCATGAATTATTGTA
Source organism: Uranotaenia lowii (assembly GCF_029784155.1). Lineage (NCBI taxonomy): Eukaryota > Metazoa > Arthropoda > Insecta > Diptera > Culicidae > Uranotaenia > Uranotaenia lowii. Next base: position 38,604,242 of record NC_073691.1, on the reverse strand, counting down.
AAATTACCTTCATTTCCTTCATAGAAAGTATTTCTATCAAACGAATGGTTTTTGAGATACACGCATTCGTAACTGTCCCATTTCTCAAAGAACTAAGCTTTACATACAAAAAATCTTGAAAAACCCGGAAAATTTGTAAAAGATCCAAATAAAGGCAACTTCGACTATGATTTCCCATTTTTAGACCTGACACACCCACCTGACCTGATCCATTAGAAAAAAATACACATTTACATAGCAACCCTGCGGACAGATCTTTCAGTTACATGCAAGTAACATTGTCACTTTCGTTCCAAATATCTAGTTTAACATTTCATAAGTGCAAAACTGCCAACTTTTTGTCAATCTACCAACATTCTCAAGCGCGAGTGTTCCGCTTAACGAACGGAGGAGCAAGTGGAAGCGTGGATCGGTTTGAGAGCGGCAAAGATGGAAGAATGCACGTAGAATAAAAATGTTCACCTTGCATATGGTGGTTTCGAGCTGCAAGAAAGTATCTTCGGCATTCGCTCCAGGGATAAGCGGATGTCGTTCAAGATGAAGAAAATACGGTGGACCCTTATAAGGTGGCTATTGACTAGCTTGACAGCTATTTTGCACCACAACCTCATGAGGCTCATGAACGATACCTTTTCTAGGCGATGAATCCAAAGCCGGAAGAATCGTTAGAAGTAAACAAATGCAATTTTGAAAAATCAACCAGAGAGGTTGGGAATAACTGTTAACGACAAAATGCTCCAATATGTCTCTGCACCGTTGCGCAAAAACCTAAATACTGTAAAAAATTCAGAATTGACCGTAGAAAAAATTGTTTAAGCAAATTAACGCCTACGTTGCTACTTTGGCTGCTAGTGATCAAATGTCAGGGCTTCCACCACAGGAAGGTACTGAAGTTGTGCAACAAATGTTAGTAGATTGCAAGTTCGGTGGCCTGAACCACGAACTGATTAACCCTCATCCGCATTAGATTTCATTACCCTAATCAGCACTTGTGGTGTCAATTTGACACCACAAGCTCAAATCGTTATAACTTTTGGCGTGTTCGACCAATTTAAACAAAACTTACATCAATAGAAACCTTGTAATGTCAGTGAAATATGTTAAGAACATTATATATAGCTAAAGTTACTAGTTTTCTCGTTATTCAGCATGAAAGAAAAAAAATCCGAAAAAACATGCCTCACGAAAACTGCTGTAGTTCATATGTTACAAGTCCAAAAAAATATTTGCCTTATGCATATGAAAGCTGAAGTTAATGCCTACATCATGAAGACAAGAAATATTTTTTTAAATTATTTTTAATGAAATGGTCACAAAAAGTTCAAAAAAGTGGTCTAAAAAACCTACTTTTCATTCGATTGCTAGTAAATACTGTTTGAGCGATGGTAGAGTTTTGAAAAAAAAATATGACTACAAAATGTATTGAAATTCCAACATTTTGCTGTCTTTAGATTTTTGATGCAACAAAAATTGAATTTACTGGAATTTTTCAAAGTTCACTACTTTGCGCGATTTTTTTACAAATTGAAATTTCATCTGTTTTTGTGGTCCACCGTCAGGTTGTACCCGGATTATCAGTGCTTTTACTTTGTTTGGACCAACCAAGAGTATATTCATTGGAAAGCACATTTAATCTACATTCTAGTGAGGTGCTGCAATTCACGCTGTGAGATTTCACAAAAATATGAAAATTATTAACATAAAATCATTCCTGAATTTCTAGAACTACAAGCACCTCGTCCAGCAAAACGTGTTTGTTTGCTCTCCGAGTAGGTACGGTGGGTGGTGATTCGGGCAGAGAGCGAAGCCGACAGACGAAATAATGATGCGTGTCGTGACTAGCAAACGAGAACTACTGTCAATAGAAAATTTCCAACCGAGAAACGTACGACACGCATCATTATTTCGTCTGTCGGCTTCGCTCTCTGCCCGAATCACCACCCACCGTACCTACTCGGAGAGCAAACAAACACGTTTTGCTGGACGAGGTGCTTGTAGTTCTAGAAATTCAGGAATGATTTTATGTTAATAATTTTCATATTTTTGTGAAATCTCACAGCGTGAATTGCAGCACCTCACTAGAATGTAGATTAAATGTGCTTTCCAATGAATATACTCTTGGTTGGTCCAAACAAAGTAAAAGCACTGATAATCCGGGTACAACCTGACGGTGGACCACAAAAACAGATGAAATTTCAATTTGTAAAAAAATCGAGCAAAGTAGTGAACTTTGAAAAATTCCAGTAAATTCAATTTTTGTTGCATCAAAAATCTAAAGACAGCAAAATGTTGGAATTTCAATACATTTTGTAGTCATATTTTTTTTTCAAAACTCTACCATCGCTCAAACAGTATTTACTAGCAATCGAATGAAAAGTAGGTTTTTTAGACCACTTTTTTGAACTTTTTGTGACCATTTCATTAAAAAAAAAATTAAAAAAAACATGTCTTGTCTTCATGATATAGGCATTAACTTCAGCTTTCATATGCATAAGGCAAATATTTTTTTGGACGTGTAACATATGAACTACAACAGTTTTCGTGAGGCATGTTTTTTTCAGATTTTTTTTCTTTCATGCTGAATAACGAGAAAACTTGTAACTTTAGCTGTATATAATGTTCTAAACATATTTTACTGACATTACAAGGTTTCTATTGATATAATTTTTATATGAAGTTCACAATAATTCAAACGACTTAAATAGATTTTACTTTTGTGGTGTCAAAATGACACCAAAAGTCGGAAAAGGGAGTTTTTTTGTCCAGGCTTCCAGGGTTCGTCCATAAAAAAAGTAAAGATGCAATATTGAAGAACTTTTGAATTCATTTAGGGTCCCCGAAGAAATTTTTGTATTTTGAAGCTTCTGAAAAAAGTTACAAGCCTTCAAACTTGCAATGGTGTCAAAATGACACCCTAATGCGGATGAGGGTTAAAATAAATTCGTTGATCGACCAAGCAGGTTATCGGTGTTCCTCGGGCAGCTCTTATTATTCTTTCCTTCGATAAGTCACTGGTAAAGCGTACCAAAATCGGCGTGATGCCTTTACTGTTCGATGATGAAAGACGAGTTGTTCCAGAAATTTGCTTAGCGCAGTAGCCTACTCCAAAATAGCTCCTTATATCTTGAATAAGCTTTCCTGAATCTTCAACGGCTACCTGTACTACGTTGTTGATTAACAGATGATTATTTAGAGATACTTGCTTGAGCATGTTCAACTCAAAATTAGGCTCTTCTGTATTTTGGCGCAATTTGACATTTGCTGATTGAAGAAAATATACTTCTTGCTTCAATGATAGAACACATTCATTTTTTCGGTTAATGTCAACTTTCAAGTTTTCGAACTCGCTAGGAATGAAATGCTGGGAAGTTTTGCTTCAATCAACTTCATTTTTCATCGATCCAATTGCCTTATTTATCGAACTGGCAACATAATCAATCCTCGCATTTGATTTGTCCATAGCACTCAACCATGTCCCGCAAATCCATCAGAGTGATATCGGAACGATCATCAGCCACCATGTTGTTTTCTCCAGCTACATCTCCATCGTTATTGGTACGTTGCCTTTTTGGTGTTCCGTTCGAGTCGTGCAACAGCTTGTTTCTGTTGCGTCTAGTCATCTTTGTTGTGTAATTTGTCGTAGCACGAAGCAAGTACTTGATGATAATACACAACTCCAGTTATTTTTTCGTCTTTGCGACTTGGCAATTGCAAAATAGTTTTCTGTATATCACTGATTCAATCAAAATGCGAATTGAAAAAAATGTTTAACTAATAGCTCATATGATTGCACTTCAAGTGTTCGGCAAATAAACCAACGGAGAAACAGTTTGAAATAACTTAACCGTAAGTTAATTGGTAGTTTCCTTTGTTTTAATGAATTTTCTAAAGACGCGAAAAAAAACTGGTGATGATACTCTTCCTCTTCTTCATATTGGATGAAATGTTTGAAAACTTTTGCAATCCTTACACTCATTTTTCCCCTACATCCTTCACTTGGAGCATCTCTGAAACGAGCTGTAAAGACCCACAGCCCATCCTAATATATGCTTTGTATGCGCTCACACCATCCACAGTATGTATGAGAGCCATATGAAATCAACGGTTTTGAGCAATCGCTAGCAAAACTGAACTTTCCAGTATCTAACTAGCAATCAGGTCAGAAATGCGGCAATCGAAATAAGTAAGTCATTGTTGCTTAAAATCCTTTGAGAAAAAGGAAAAAACGGCAATCTTGACATTGGGAATCCATATAAGCACATTCTACCAGAAATAGTTTTTAGATTTTTCCTCCCTCTCCATTCGGGGGAAGAATGCTACCCGGACTTTATTAGTGCTCAAGTCGGGTATCTTATACAGCTTTTACAAGGCCAGAGAGAATTCCCCAAGTAACCATAAGCACTAAAATCTAGCAACAATTCTGCTCTAACGTCAGCTATAGAGCTTTATTCTATGCATCATATTAGCTCTGTGAGCCAGGTTTGCTTTGCTTCGACTCTAATCACCCTCATGGACCAAGTTTAGCATTCTTTTGCTAAGTGATCTCGGTATTACCAATCTTGATCCCCGTACGATTAAATTTCGCACTTTTCTAAGCTCATTTCGAAAACCATGGTAATGTTTTATCTGTTTGGAAGATTAATTCCAAACACCACGGTCAAGAAACTCACGAATATCACTCATTTCTGGACCTTTTTCAGACACAGCTTCGAGTTCATGCCCACAACTGCTGCAAGCTCTGCTACACTCTGAATATATACTTCGAGCGATCGAAAGGCACTGGTTCAGCATTCGACAAGATTCGACAACGCGCGTTTTCAATTTTGGGTCGAAATGAAATCGATTCTTCACAAGACTGATTAAGGGGGGGGTAGGGTCTAACATTTTCAAAAAATCGATTTTTTTATTTTTTTATTTTCTTATTGTAAAACATTTCAAGAATGTTGTGTCAAATTTTCAAGTCAATTGAAGCAAAACTGTAGAAGTTATAGGCCTTTATCTCCTCCTATCTAATACTGCAAGAAAGCAAGAGCAGAAACTTCAAACGCGTTTTTCTCGAAAGCACATTTTTAAAGTCCGTGGACATTGTCATTTGAAAACTACTTATCCGATGCTTTTCAAATTTGGAACATATTTTCTATATATAAAATACCAGACCCCAACGTTTTTATTTTTTGATTTTATTTTATTTTGGGGAGATTTTACAGGTGAAAAATGGCGGATTTTTAAGTGAAAAATCGTAGTTTTTACTTCAAACAGCCACAAAAATTTCATAAAAATATTTTTAAGTTAAATAAAAACGTTGGGGTCCAGAAAAACATCTATTAAAAATATTTTGCTCTGATTTTTTGACTTCAGATGATTCTGTGCTGAGATACAGTGTCCACCGCAAATCCTGTTTTCTAAAAGGCATCCTCGAAAATGCTCCGTCACCGGCTCATTTTTTAATATTTTTCTACGAAAAAATTACTAAATGTTCTTTTAACAATGCTTTGTATAATGCAAAAAATTTGAATACATTTGTTTGAACGATAGCTCCAGAAAAAAATCGTAAAAATGGTGTTTTTTTATACCCGTTAGACCCTACCCCCCCCTTAACCCGATAAGCTTTTCAAACGATTCCTGTTAAGCTGAAACCCACTTGTATGGTTCCTTGACCTTTGTCAGTTCGTGTAACGGATGGTTGCTAAAACCTGGATAAAAGTCTCGACATAATTAACTAACCCTAGGAAGCTCCTGATTCCTGCATCAGTGGTTGGGGCTATGAAATTTTAGATCGCTTATCCTCGCACAGTAGTGTGTCTTGCATACTAAAATGATGCCAAAGTACATAAATCGATTGCCGTGAGTTTTAATGCGCATTTTGACTGGTTCTTCTGTCATATTTTTTCTCTGTCTTTCCTGTTATGTTAATGTCATCGATAAAATTGATGGTGTGAGGAAAATTAGCTAGTATTTGCTCGATGATCTTTTTAAAGATCTCTGGTGCGCAGGATATTTCAAAAGCCATGCGTTTGAATTTAACCTAATAAAAAATCAACATTTGCCCAATTATTTAAAAAACTAATTATGTCCTAGCATCTTCTTATTCACAAGGTTTAGTAGGTAAAACTGTAGCTTACCTTTGTGAGTGATGAAAGTTATCTGTGGTCTAATGTCGTCATCTAACTCCAACTGGTGAAAAGCATCCTTGATCTACAGCCTTGAGAAATATACCGCACCGTCCAGTTTCCAACGGATGTCTTTTTATGTTGGAAGAGGGTGAGTTTCGCACAGTATCGCTCTATTCACCAGTCTCATATCAAAACAACATTTAGTATTGCCGTTATCTTTGATGACGATAACCATTGGTGACACCTAACAATTTGATTCCGATTCCCGCTCAATGAAATCCGTGCTCAAAAGCTCCTTGAGTTTTTCGACCATTTACTGAGAATCCTTCTTTTTTTTGAGAAATGCCCTGACTGATCCTACTCGACCTTTTGCTGACGACTTGGGAGCCCAACGATTAAAACACCTAGTTTCTTCGCTGTGAGTTAACTCACAAGTGCCGGATGCCCTTGGACTTCGTAAAGAGCACCAAGAGTATTCAGTTGTTTGATTCCATCGACAATAAAAATCTCGGCTTCAAGATGACTAGATAGTCCTTCTAAGCGTAAGCACGATAAGAAGTATCGGGATGTCCTGTCCGCCTGGTAAACTTCACACTATTTCGCATCATCATATCATATGCCTTGCTATGAATAATTTTTGACTGCACCCCAGAGTCGATGTGCATCTCGGTTAAGACCCCTCCGACTTTTGCCCATAACAAATCTTCACAGTCATTGTCACACGAAACCATCTCAACCAATTCTATATTGTCCTCCACTTCAGTGTCAAATTTAGCGTGTAAGCGTTGAGTTGACTTTAGGTTAAGATATTGTTGACCTGACGAAGTCGAAAGAAATGCTTGGTTGAAACAGCGCTTCCCAGCTTTCGATGCACCTCGTAAGCACTCCATGGATGCATCACTTCTGAAATTGTCTTTTATACGGGAGAAACAGACTGCTCGATAATCTCCCCGATTACCGCACTTCGAACACGTTTTATTCCACGCCAGACACGATTTAATCATCGTTTGACTAACACTAACCAATACCTGCTAAATGCTGCAAGAAAATCTAAGAATGAAAATAATTTTGAATGCGCTTGGTTCACTAATTGATTTGTACACTGCCGGCCAAAAGTTTTGGATCACCCACTAAAAAACATGCAAATTTTGATCGTTTATTTCTCAGCCGTCTCAGCACATATTGCAAATCTTCTGATAGCATTTGAAAGATAATGAGCAATGGCTTTTTCGGAGGTATTTTGCGCAGATACAATGTTTTAGTTTTGTACCTTAATCATAACCTAAAGTTAGAACATTTTCAAAAAATCGCACTCAATATTCAAAGCCGATCATCTCGGCATAGGGTGAACCAAATTTCAATATTTGAGTTGCATTAGAATCCTTATTCCTTACTTCTCAAAACAACATTAAAAATTTTGTGCAAAAATTTAAGAATGTACTGTTAATTAATAAAATAGACACTTAAGTTATCGTCCAAAAGTTTGGGATCACCCCTCCATATGGTGTATCGGCCAAAAGTTTGAGATCATTCTTTTAAAAACATGCAAATTCATCTCTTTCATATCTTTCTCATCTAACATCGTATTGCAGATCTGAAGGGTTCATTTGGAAGCTTAGGAATTGTTGTTTTTTCTCAAATTCATTCAAAAATTATATTTTAAAGTGATAACCATAAAAAAGTTTACCTGAAATTGTTTTTTTTTTAGTTCACACTTATGATTCAGAATTTTTTATGGTTATCACTTTAAAATAAAATTTTTGAATGAATTTGGGAATACCTATAATATTAATGATCTTATAATTTTAATGATCTTCCAAAACACTGTTAAACCTTTATTCCTGATTTGTAGAACTTTCTACTTTAAATGCATTTGGTATTCTCTGTGTATATTACTGAATTGTGATCATATTTATTTAAAGACATATTATGATACTCACACAAAAGTTTCTCCTAAATGGGAGCTACAACAGTTTATTGTACACTTGTTGCCACAATTATATTTGAATTAAGTAAAAAAATATCTATTCAATAAGCTTTCGAATTTAATTCTGGGAACCCGAAAACTACGTTTTTTGTTGTATGGACATCCAGGCAAGTACATGTTTAACTCCCGTCCATTTATGAAAAAAAACATGGATTATTAAAACTAAGCAGTCGGTCGCTTGGCCCGGGTCAGTTTGATTAGCTAGGCTGGTTTGGTTATATATCCGTTATCCTGCTGCAACATCTGCGTTGTTTTCCTCGACATTCTAATGCGCTCTGTAGGTTGATAGATATAGGTTATAATCATCACCTAATGATTACAGGTCAAAAAGGACAACACAATCTCAGCCGGAATCAAAACTGGTATTCGTTAAATGAAGGAACGTAACCAGATTTTCAACTCTTTTTAAAGGAATCTGAATCATGAAATAATTCGGTTTTGCATCTTAATTTTTCGGTCAAGCCGTTATCGAAAATCTTGATTTTAAAGCTACATTGATGGATTTTAGTCTAATTTTTTAAATTTAAAATAATCTGATAAATGTAAAATTTATCTTCACATTAGATCTTTATTCTATAATCTCAGACCGCCCATTATCGTGTCTTACCCCGGCTGATTAATTACGGAAATACTAAACAGCCCATAAACAACGTCAATACATTCGAGACACCATTTGAGCATTGATTCCAGCACTTCATCAATCGCTTGATACCACCGGTGAACAAAATGCAAATTATATGGGATCTCTTCATCAGAGTCGACGCGATTTGACCCGAAGTTGCTGAGCAAATAGTCTATCGCAAATCAACAAGTGGCGTTGAATGACTGGTGATCGTTTGTCTTTTTTTCAGCTAATTCCTCAATCGATCGTCATCGTCTCGAAACTATGCCAACTTCACGTTCCTGTTCTTCGTTGAGGAACTTAAGAGCCAGAAACTTCTGGCCTCTGTTGTCAGACAGAAAAATTAGTGAATAAAAAACAATCATCCGGCAAGAACCTGTCCGATAATCGCGGCAGCTTGCCTCTTCATTTACTTACCACCACCAACCTCAACATCAGGTCTCATTCAATAAGGTGCCGGTCAACTTTTCGCGGTCACTGGTGGCATTCTGAGGATGACCTCCGTCATTCAATGGCACCAGCATCCACCAGCAGTAGTCAGTCGAAGTATGGAAGCATCTGAGCATCGTTATTAAATTTTGTCATCGGTCAATGTTGCTGGAAATGGGTGGCAGCAGCAGCAGCTTGATGTGCCGTTTGCTGTCATAAAATGTGCTAATTACTCCCAGAGGCGGTGTGTTTTGACATTGTACATGTAGGTACGGTAAACATTTCGTTTTTGAAAAGTTTATGAAAAGTTTTTATCATAATGTTTGGGTGAGGAAGCTGTTAGTTTTTTCAAGTAAATGTGATTTTAGAATATACTGCAGCAATATAAGATTTCCATTCAAACAATAAGCTGTGAAGCTTTTAAGAAATATTTAAATCAGCATTCGGCATTGCTAATTTGAAACTTAGCGCCACTTATAAGAGCTCTAACTGAGTCAATCTTAGCTATTGCTTATTTTAATGCTAAATATGCATAAAAAGTTAGCACTAATCGCTTATTGCTAAACGTTAATAACTTATTAAAAGGTCAATCACTGTGTCCCATTATGCTAAAACACGATATTGATACAACCCTGCTCATTCCGGATGACGATTAAACAGCTGATTTTCGGTGTGTTTTGTGTTTAATAGTTCAATAAAAATATTGTGTATCGTGATTCATTTCATTGATTATGCACATATCGCTGAGTCAGTTGACGAATACGAGGAAGTAAGCATTGAAGCGGTCCGAAATGCGATTCGGAAATATGCAGAGAAGCAGTTCCATGGACAAAAAATAATCTGGGCAGAAAGTTGGTCCAGTTATGAATTTCATTTTCAATTTGATTTAAAATATTTGAAACTCACATGCCTTTATGAATATTGAAAATAATAATTATTCTTCAAATATAAAAAAAAAAAATGGAAACATCCTGAAGTTTTGTTTGATATTTATATATTTGAATTTCTCAATTTAATTTTATTTAAATCTCATTTAAAAAAAAGTTTAAAATAAATTCTTTTGTTGAACTCAAACAAAAATAAGCTTCAAAATGGGGATCCAGAATTGAAAACTCAGAATCAAGTTCATCATTTTTTTATTTTATTCACATTTTTCTTCAAATTTGCATATGTCATATTAAAAGTTATAAGAATAAAAATAAATTCAGATTGAAACCCTAAACGTAATACTTAAAATTATAGATTCATGGTTGGGAGTTAGAAATAAATGACCCTTCTTGGCTCTTTTTTGAAACGTTGATTTGAAATCTTAATACAGCAATCGTTTTTCTGTATATTTAAGAAATCGTATTGAAATTAGAGAGAATGATCCAAAATTCGAATACTGAGTTCAGGTGCACTTAAAAATTTAATACGAATATGTATTCATAATAAAGACTCAAATTCAATTTCAAGTGATCGCACACTTATTATTTTGATTGTAAGTCCAATTTCAAAATTTCAATTTTTTCATCAAGTCTTAAAAATACCGTAAATGCAGTGAATCGGGACAATATTTCTGAGTGATGTATTCAGAAAAAAATATTTTAGAGATTAAAAGAAATAAGCCCATGGTATTTTTATCACGATATTTTCATCTATGTGTGAGATATCGAAAAAAGTATGTGCAAAAATTACAAAATTCAAATTTCTTTATATTTTTGAGAAAAGTAGTTTTTGGAAAATCGCTGTTGTTTCTTCAGATTTGCAAATTTTAACATATTTTTTTAATCTCAATCAATCACAAACACTTTCCTGCACAAAATTAAAAAGGTTTAGAAGAAATCTGCAAAATCGTTTTGAAATTATTTTAGAATTTCAAAAATTATTTTTCAACTTTTAATGGGCCATTACCTTTATAATACTTAAAATAACGGCTTAAAACCTGCTGATTATTATTATTCGAAATGAAATGTTATTGTATCAATGAATCAATAACTGCCATCCTCATTTAATAAAAGTCACCAATTAAAGGGTTAAATCTATATATATAAAAAGTAAATTCCGTTTGTTTGTTCGTTTGTATGTTTGTCTTCAATAGGCTCAGCTGCCTTAAGAGCTAGAGTGCTGAAATTTGGCATGGGTGCTCATTAGGGCCAGGAATGATGAAAAATGTTTTTAGATTTTCGGATGACCCCTTTTGAAGGCGGTCGTCCATACAACAACGGTTTTATTCCCCCGAACCAAAAGTCATGGCACCCATTTTGTGGACCGACGTTCGTTTCCGTTCGTTTTGTTGGCGGGATTATTTTCACCATCACTATGGGCAGGCTATTAGAAACGACCATCCAGAGCTCACATGTACTGGATAGCAAATCAAAGCTTGCTGAGCATTAAAAATTTGAAAGTGAAAATTTTGGCGGGTGTTTTTTGTACCTTCTACTGTTCAAAGCACATGCTACCGGTACGAGATATTTGGATACAATTTTAAGACTACATTTTGATTGAAAAATACAACTATCCTGTTAAGAATATATTGACTAGAATAGTAGTGGCTTTCAAAGTACTCTTTGCCGCCGCTGGGGGGCTTTGGGGGTCAACCATTTTCATATTTTTGGAATTCCTCATAAGAAAAAAAAATCAGATTCAGAGTTTATGCAGTTGAAAACATGCAAAGTTTTTTTTTAAATGTCTTTATTCTAGAGATTTTCAGCTTTCAGCTGGTTCATCTCCATGCAAAGTGAGTTTTCAACATGCTTAACAAAATCATCCATATTGAAAAGTGGGATAATCTTCAACAGATATTTTCATTAAATAAGGGATAGAAAAGATAAAAAAGCAGTTAAATGTTTTGAAGATAAAACTATTAGGCCAAATCTATTCAAGCTTCCTAAGAAATGATGTTTGTCAATATTAAGTTTTCAATGTCTTAGTCATCTTGCCGTTTTTATACATCGGATTGGGTTGTAAATTGGCCGATAGGGGTTATTTGGGACAAACAATTGAATTCACTTTTCCAAATTAAAGTCAGGGGTCGGTCTAAGAGGTCGTTCATATTTACTATTCACTGATTTTGCGATATTGTCGTTATTATACACCTATTTAAAAGAAATTGGTACACGATAGTTTTGAGGGACGATGAATCGATTTCAGGTATTGAATTCAGCGTAAGGGGCCGGCAATGGGGTCGTCCATAATAACCTTACAATATTTGAAATATCGTCATTATTATACATCGGATTGGGATGAAAATTTGCACACGATAGTTTTCAGAGACGGACAATCGACTTCAGATATCAAAGATTGTATAAGAAGCCACCAAAAGAAGTTTAACTTTTTGGCAATAATTGCGTTGTTATGCGACGATCGACTCGAAATTTTTAGACGGGGTTTTTTTTGGCACGGACAATCAATTCCTGATTTCTAATGAAGTAGCAGACGACAGAAGAGGTGTTCGTTCAATATTTTTGCAATTATAACTTAACAATTAATTCGGAAATGCATCTGGAAAATATTTGGCTATTGACTTTCATACAAACTGTTCATAACATATTCCAAGTTGAAAGCGAAACGGAGTTCGTATGGGGACAGCTAGTATAAAATAAAAAGTTGAAAAGGGCTTTCACTATCAATATTTAAACATTATTTTTGTTCCCCCAAGTGGAGTGACAGGTGCTTGTTTATTGAGAAACTCGTTTACGAACTGCTCAACATTGAAAATTCGTTCATTATAGCTTCCATCATTTATATCTAAGGCAAATTAGTGCATAGTTTTTCGTTTCGTAGATAATTTTTTGAATTTAACAACCCCAGTAATCACTTTTTTTATCACCCACACTTATTTTCGAAGAATGGCTGATGGTGGAGAACTCAAGGAGCATTAAATTCCAAATGAAATTTAGATTTTTATTTATAGACTTCCTGTGAAAGCTTGAAGCCCAATTTTTCAAGGATGGTTTAAAAGAAAATTTTCTTCAGTTCTACATTATTTCCCACAGTCTTGTGGAAATTTATACACAATTATGGACATGTCCCGATCAATTTCACGATTGGTGGAAAAAAATGTTTTGTTTAAGTGTGTTACCGTTCGAAGCAGTTTAAATTAATTTTCATCCTTTTTTGTTCCAAAAACATGTCGAAAGAGTTATATATAAAATTTGGCGATGTTTTGAGCTTCAAATAACTTTTTTTTTTTATTCATTCAAGCAACCTGAAGTTTATTGAGTTTATTTCTGCTTTTACGTAATAAATCAAGGATCGTTTTGATCCTGAAAGAAGAAAAAATCATGTGTTATTCGGATCACAACAATTTTTCCTATTTGCGTCCCGATTCTCCTCCATGTCCCTATTCACCCAATTTTAGGATAAAAAATTCAGCTGAAAATTACAAAATTAAAGGTTTTGCCATCTTTTTGATAAAAAAAACAAGGTTTTAACATTTTTTTTTAATTTATCCACAGGATTTCAATTCATTTATTTTCAATAATTTATTTGCAAAACAAATTGCAGGGAAATCTATATTTTTTAAATATTGTAAATAAAAGTTATAATTGCATTTTTTTTTTCAAACGTCAAATTCCAAACGAAAAAAAAAAATTTAAAAAAGTTTGCAAGAAACAGATTTGAACCGCATTTGAATCGATATGCTTGAATCAAATAAGCTTAACTCACCAGTTTTTTGAGAAAATTCAAAGGATTAAAGATTTAAAGTTTTTTAAAGTTACTGTTCTTCCTACGACCCTGTGTTTCGAATCGCTGTAGAAGAAGACTATAGAGAACATAAAATTGAAAAAAATATCATATTGCTACTAAAATGTGTTTAATCTGTTCATTTCAAATCGTGCAATGTGCTAATATAAAATTGTTTATTGATAAAAAAACCTGCATTGTTTTGGATTTGAGCTTCAGTCCTTTGAAATATTTATCCTTTACCTTACCACAAGGCTGGAGGATTGGAAAATTGACGAAATTTGGTACATTTTCATATCTTTAAATTTTCAAAAAACGAATATATGAATATGTTTTTTGTGACTGCGGTTTGTTAATCTTTTTTTTAATTAAAACAAAGCTTTTTATTTAAAAAAAACCTTCAAATTAGTTACAAAGGTTTACGTATTTTCCAAAATGTTTCTTCAACACAACCCAATGTTTCCATTTGTATTCATTCAAGCGTTTTTTCAAATGTAAAAATTTCAATTAGAACTTCTAGAAAAACCTGTTTTTTTATTTATGGGAGTATTTCAACAAGACTAATTATCATCTAGTTTCAGCGACAATTCTGAGTGCTTTTTATTTTGGTACAATAAACTGTTATTTTTTCAAAATTTTATGACCTACGGTTCAGCAGGTCAGAGGAACCATGCGGGAGTCTACAACCAGAATCAACTACCGAATTTATTAAGAAATGGTAAAAAAATCTTTGTTTTTACCATTTGGATGATTCGTTTAAATACTAAATATAATGTTTTTTAACTTTTGGTGAGCAAAACGTAACCAAGATTTAAGATTGATTGGATTTGGCCAACGAAGACCATTAGTTTGAAATGTTGACAGATATGATTGATCTGTATACAGCACACAATTCCGACCGATTTTATTTAAATTTGTTCAAAATGCATTGAAAAACTCCTAGAAATCTAGAAAAAGGTTAAAATATGAACCCTTCAAAGTAAATTTGAGGCCTGATGACCATTCTGCCTAGCACCCATTCCGTATAACTAAAATCTGATGACCATTCGGCCTAACGGCTATTCGGCCTTACGGTCATTCGGCCTAACATCCATTGCTCAATGGGGAAAAAAATTGACACACCTCGAAGAAATTCAATATCTTTCCTTCCACATTAGACTGAGTCGATTTGAGGTCATTTTTAAATTTCTCAAAGCCTGGGGTCTTAAAAGCTTCGTCTTGATCCAAAACTCATCCATGATTTTTTGCAGAATTTTTAAGTAACGTTTACATGAGTGAATTTGAGCTTTTAGGTTTGTATGGGAAAATTGAATATTTTGTACTGAAAAATCATCAGCATTTTTGTTTCTTCTGTGGAACCGAGTCATCTGACAGTTTTTGTGCCAATTTATAAAATTCCGAACGGAAATTTTCCGTTGAACAACTTTGTAGGAGATCGTTACTTCGTATCTTATTAGGCAAAAAAGTTAATAGTTGTTTAGCAGAAGTATGTCTTTTCGCATTGATAAACAATAAATTCAATTGACATCCCTGCTGGGTGCCTAGCGAGGTTTTGCATGGCTATTTTTCGTGCAATACTTCGCGAGACTCCAGCAGTGATGTCAATTGAATTTATTGTTTATCAATGCAACAAGACATACCCCTGTTGAACAGCTAATAACTTTTTTGCCTAATAAGATACAAACAAGGTTGCCGAAAAAATTCTGTATTTTTGAGCAAAATAATTCTGTTTTTCTTTGATTTTACCCAAAAATTCTGTGATGGATTTCTGTGATGCCATTTCCTTGAATTTCGAAGAAAATTCTTGATTAATTGGGTTATTTTCAAATTTAAGTAGGGCAAAATCAATTAACATTACCAATCTTATCATACTTTTCTAATTCAAGAAAAGAAATCTTAATTTAGTATTGTCCAAAAAAATTACAATTTCAAAATTTAAAAATTCTGTGAACTCTGTGAAAATTTCAAAATTCTGTGTTCTGTGACACAGATTCTGTGATGAAAATTTGCTCAAAATTCTGTGAAATTACAGATTTTTCTGTGATTTCGGCAACCTTGGATACAAAGTTACGATCTTCTACAAAGTTGTTCAAAGGAAAATTTCGTTTCGAAATTTTATAAATTGGCACAAAAACTGTTTGATGGCTCGGTTCCACAAAAGAAACAAAAATGATGTTCATTTTTCAGTACAAAATATTCAATTTTCCCATATAAACCGAAAAGTTCAAATTTACTCATGTAAACGTTACTCAAAAATTCTGCAAAAAAATCATGGATGAGTTTTGGACCAAGACGAAACTTTCAGACCCCAGGGTTTAAGAAATTCAAAAATGACCCCACATCGACTCAGACTATTTCACATAAACCAAATCTATGAAAATATACTTTCCTATTGTAAAAATGTCCGGAAAATCGATTGGATAAATTTGTAATCAATCGAGAAAAACACTTATTTGGACTAGCAAATTTTAACAAAAATAGACTTTTTCTGAGTGATTTTTTATGAGGAATCCAAATATGGCTGTTTGAGCCACACCGCACGCATCGGAAAAGGGAGTTATGGCTGCTTTGGACTTGAAAATTCAAAACCGAATGAGACTTATCTTGCGTGTTTTTTTTAGAGAAATCGAATGAGATCTGGTTGGGTCACCGAAAGCTTCTTAAAATGGAGTTTTGGCTTAAATATTTGCCAAGTTTAGCAGAATTTAGGGTAAAAATATCCATTGCTAGCGGTGTAGCTCAAACAGTCTTCATTAGATTCTTCGGAAAAAAAACAAACACAAGATAAGTCTAATGTGGTTTAAAATTTTCAATTCTGAACATGCTTTTTATAAACTGTTTTAAAAATTTGAGGGCTGCGATGGCTCAAATAGCCTTTATTCGATTCTTCGGTATAAAACTCACCAGATATTCTAATCCGAACAAGCTTTTACTAAATTTATTAATACACTTTGGGAATTTGAAGGTAAAATAGCCAAAACTCCAGTTTTCGCTGCAAGCGGTGGCTCAAATAGACTTCGTTTGATTTCTCGAAAAAAAAATCACACAAGACAAGTCTCATTTGGTTCAAAATTTTCGAGTCAGAATTTGTTTTTACTCAAATAATTAAAGAATGTAGGGAAAAGTGGGTGAAAACAGCCATAACTCCATTTTCCGAAACGTGCGGTGGCTCAAACAGCCTACATTCGATCCTTCGGACAAAATCACACAAGATGGGACTCGTTTGATTCGAAAATTTTAATTCCAATCATGCTTTTTTTTTAATTGATTGAAAAATGTAGCGGAACTGAGGGTAAAAACAGTCATAACTCAATTTTACGATGCTCGCGGTGGCTTAAACTGCCTTCAACTCCTTGAAAAAAATTACGGAACAAATGCCTCCATTTATATAAAAATTGTAAGTCTGAACATGCTTTTTCTCAAGTAATTGAAAAATTGTAGGAGAGTTGAGGGTGAAACGGTCATAACTCCATTTTCCGATGCGTGCGGTGGCTCGAACAGCCTTCATTTGATTCCTTGAAAAAAATTACACAAGAAAGGTCAGATTTTGCTCAAAATTTTCCAATCCAAATGAGAGTTTTTAAGAGTTGTTTACAAAATTGTAGGGGAATCAGGGGTTATAAAAGCACTATATTTCTGTTCATAAGCTCGAGCGGCATTTCAAACTATGTTCAATATATTCTCTGGACATTTTCATAAAATAAAGGTATATTTTCATAGATTTTGTTCAGGTAGGGGGGGAAGATATTGAATTTCATCGTGGTTTATACACTTTTTTCTTTATTGTGCATTGGGCAAAAAAAAATCGGCATAATGAACTTCGGCCAAGTGTCACATTTGACCTAGCGACTGTTGGCTTAACATCATTCATCGGCTTCCGGCCGAATGTTAGAGCCCCATTTTTCTGCATTTTGCTTTTCACTGGAGCTCTTGGCTCATTTAAAACGTATTTTCAAGTAATTTCGCTGTAAAAAAACACCTTCCTGTCGGTATTTATTTAGCTTGAAGTTTACAAATATCTACGGAAACTTGCTTTTTCACCAACTTATCGGATAAAATCGCACCCTGAAAAGGGTAAATAAACAATAAAACCCTTAGTACTGAACACTTTTGCCAGGGAGTTGGATCCTTTTTAACTGCTAAGAAGCCGAAATAAAAAGTGCGTACTTTATTTTATCCATGCAAAATCTGACCGTGACTACAACATCGCCTAAGTGTGAGGAACATATAAAATTTTTGGAAAATTTTTTTTCACCATTCGTTAGTGTATCAAAAATACTACAATACTGTATGTGACTGAGCGTTTATTAGGTGTGGCGTTAGGTGGTGTCAATTGAATTTATTGTTTTTCAATGCCAACAGACATCCCAAGTAACCAAAAGTTCCATAAAACAGGCTCTTAGAAGCTTACTCAGCTTTGTTTAACGAATGAATAGCATTCTACTCAGCCTTAAATTTAAGATCTTATCGATACTTTCAAAGTCCATAGTTGAAGCTGAGTAGAAGGCTATTCAGCCTCCACACGAGACCTCGAAAAATAAAAATTAATGAAAAAGAATCATACTTTTCCTTGCTTTGGATTTTTATACCTATTTATTCTAATTTAATATTGCTTCAACTGTGAATGAGTTTTATACTTACTTGAAAAATTTGCATGCTTGAAGATTTGAACCTGAACCAACGAGGTGAGAACTGAACACGCTACCTCTGTACCATGGCTTATTCTTAGATTGCTGTTATTTTAAACATCAATATAAATGAAACTTAGAATTATCGCTTTTTCAAAGCAGGCGATATTCAAAAATTTAAACATTCGTATCTATTCACCAAAGGATGTAAAATTTTTTTCCAAAACAAACTAGGAGGAATCCAAATTAATCGTGAGTAGTTTTATTTTTTAATTTTTTTTATTTATTTTCTAACTATCTATTTCCAATTTTAGTTAAAAAATGGAGAGCGCTTTCATTTGATTGCTCATCAAGGTTTTTCCCAATCATGACAATCAAGATTTGCGGAACTGTTTCAAATATAGAAAAGGAATAGAGAAAGTTAGAGTCAAGTTAATCTTTTTGAAGAACATATTGCTAACAGCTGCGAAAAGCTACCGTCGATACTAGCCGGTAATAAATTTGCTCTAGGTGCTGGAGGTTTTCCAGCTTCAGCTGTAATAATAACTTCGCAATCAAAAAAATAAAGAAAATCGGATTGTAAACGAGGAGATGTGTTTTTTTTTTCAATTTGTTAGATCTGAATATTGTGGAAATAAAATAAAAGTGAAATATATGTTAGAATCAAGCCATCTATCCATTTTGATTACAACAGTGGATTTATTTGAAGGTTTAATTCGTTGTTCGTATTTTCGTAGCTCTGATGTTTTGTTATTCACTCTTGGGCAAAATCTTAACGCTAACGTTTGCATTGAAGTTCTATAGAAGTTCCTCATGGAACCAAAAAGTTCGTATCAAGTTCTGCATGGAACCAAAAAGTTCGTAAGAAGTTCTGTATGGAACCAAAAAATTCGTTAAAAGTTCGTAACGAAGCACGATAAGCCAAATTCAATCCTGGATTTTTAAGGTACTTGCAACGCACAAAACCGTTCTATGCTACTTGTTTAGACTTTTTATGTTCGTTCAGAATCCCAAAACAAGCACTTATTTTCATTTCTCTCGAGTACCTTTTATCCAGCCAAATGTGAACTTTTGATGCACAGAATTAAGTATATATCTATGCGACTTTTGGTTACTTGGGATACACCTGTTAAACAGCTAATAACTTTTTTGTCTAAAAAGATTCGAAGTTATGATACAGGTCAAAGTTGTTCAGCGGGAAATTTCCTTCGAAGAATTTATAAATTGACACAAAAACCATTAGCAGCAGGGTTGCCAACATTTTTTTCCAAAAATCTGGGAACTGGCGAAATAAAAATCAGGCAAAATCAGGCAAGTAAAAGTAACGGAAATTTCACTCAAAGTGATGACCTTTTTTTTTGTCATCGCCCACATTTTCACTCTAATATGTGTTGTGAGTCTACTTGGTTGAAAAATTCTACTGCATCAATGCAATCGAAAGATTCCTTTCAATTCCCTTTTTAAATAAGGATTAAAAGGAATCTTTCGATTGCTTTGATTCAGCCACATTTTCACTTTTTAACTTCAGCTATGGTACCTACTCCAGTTCCTTACTACCCATTTTTCATGACATTCGCAAAAATCAGGCAAAATCAGGCATATTTTTAGAAATCAGGGAAATTCAATGGCTTTTCAGGGTGTCAGGCGGAGCTTCAAAAAATCAGGTAATGCCTGAAAAATCAGTCAGATTGGCATCTCTGATTAGCAGGCTCGATTCCATAGAAGAAACAAAAATGATGTTGATTTTTCAGTACAAAACATTCATTTTCCCATACAAACCTCAGTGTTCAAATTTACTCATGTAAACGTTACTTAAAAGTTCTGCAAAAAATCATGGATGAGTTTTGGACCAATACGAAGCTTTTAAGAACCCAGGGTTTGAGAAATTCAAAAATGACCCCAAATCGACTCAGTCTAGTGCAGTAATGAATGAAGATCTGCAGTGATGCTATAGCATAGTCATAACGTTTTTATAATGATAGATGTCTAACGTCGTTTGTTGAGTGAAAAAAAAATCACAATCACAATCACAAAGTACTGTCAAACGTAATCATTAAATTTTTAAATCCAGTTCAAGTTTTCAACGCCTAAAGACAATCCCGAGCAGACTGTGATGCCAAAATCGATAGCAAATTGATACTAAAATAAGGTGTCGACAGCAAAATGAGAGCATCATTTGGTGTTGAATTTTACGCGATAGCAAAATAAGGCATAATTATAGTTTCAAAAATGCTGTATTGATAGCAAGCTGAGATTAAAATAAGGTATCAACAGCAAACTGGAAGCAAAATGTGATGTAGCTTTAATTTTGAGAGCAAAACTAGGCATCATTAAGGTATCCAAAATTATATGCAATTTTGAAGAAAAAAACATTTCAAATCAAAATTGAAAATGGTAGCAAATCTGAGGCCAAATTGAGCCTTTGATACCACAATGATAGCACAATTTGGTGTTGTTTTTCTTCATGGAAAGATTACGCTTGACGCATAACTACACCCGACATCAAATGCAAAAGTGGGCATAATCGAGGTAATATTTTTTTTTTTAAATAAAGACTAAATAAGGTTTTTAACAAAATGATTACTTTTTATGTTGTTGTCATTTTTTTTTTTCAATTGAATGATAAATTTCGTTGGAAAAAAACACAAACATGTGATAAACATGACAAACATGTTTTCTTGATGCATGCAAATACAGATCCGATTTTGGCACATGTGCCAAAGTCGAACGGTTTTTAGAAGCGAGTTTTCTCTAAAGCAGGACCAATATAACACCAGGACAAACACCAAAAATACGTTTTGACGTTCAGAAATGGTGATAGAATACAACAACAAAAACAATTTTTTTTTACAAAATTTATTAAGTACTCAAATTACAAAAAGATGAAAAAATAAAAAAAATCTAAAACAAATACAAACAAAAAAATAAAAATAATAAAATCAACTTAAAAATGATGAAGAATGACAAAAACAGCAAAAACAACAAAACAAAGACTATAAACAAAACAAAAATAGTGCAAAATGCATCAAAAACATGAGAAAAAAAACTATAAAAATTCTAAAAATGGTCGGAATTTGGCTTAAAATAACGTTAATAATAATAAAAATAGTTATTTTGTAAAAATAAGAGAACAAATTTTTGAAAAAAAAACCGTTCGATTTTGGCAACATTCGATTTTGGCAACATTCGATTTTGGCAACACAAAATATTCGGACATGTTGCCAAAAACGAACGGGATCTGCACCACAAAATATAAAATCTCAACCAAGAAACATGGCTCTAATGAGTTGAACAGAGCCTGAATCGAAGAAAATTATACAATAGGATTAAACTCCTGGAACAAATGGGATAAAACTTTTTTTAAAGTACAGCTGTTTATTTTTATCCCTGCAATTCAAAATTTATGCATTTTCGGGTGGCAAAAGTCATCAGCTGCAAGATAATGTACATATATGTGATAGAATAAACATTTTCATGTACTGCGCACAATACCAAAAATTAGGGTCCTTAATATTTAACTGCAGGAAATTTTACACGAAATTTTAGTACATTCTTGTTTTCAATTCAAAATAAAATGCTTAAGAATAAATGGAATTCCGCGCCACACGTAAACATTGAAACAAGTTATCTGAAATGTTAAGAACTTTAGTTTTTGCTAAACTTCAATTTCTAATCGTGTACGTCCAACAGAGTTGTTTTTGACATTTCTTATACGCACACTTGCTGAGCGTGTACAGATGAGACGGGACAATCAACCTCAAAAACTCTCGGTACAAAAAACGGGCAGCCGGTCGACACACATGGTCGTTTTTGAGGTTGATTGATCCAAAACTGAAAAGTGTTGGTGAAACAACCAGCATATTTAATATCACGAACACTACCAGCGGCAAATAGGACTACTGCGTGAACACGCTCGATTTACGTAATCATTCACGGTTCAGAAGTAACCATTTCAGACTTTTACCCAGGTAATTCAATTTCATGACTTCTCCATGAGAATCCATAAAATGACTTCTCAAAGTTTTGGAGCAGCTGAAAAATTTATTATTTAACGTTTATTTATATCTTATTTGAGAGATTTATCTTTTGAAATAAGAAAAATTGTTGAATGACATTCATATTGTAACAAACAGTTCAGCAAAAACCATAAATGGTTATTTTTAACTATAAATGTTTATTCAAAAACGAGCGTGTACCGTACATCATAACAAAAACGGAACATAAACAAACAAACAGCGAAGTTTTGCGAATTTGTTTCAAAGTTGAAACTTCGGTGATGAAAGTGTTTTGCATCAAATGCGTGCCTTTGGATTATTTGGATTATATTGCCGCTGAATTGAAGGTATGATTTGAAAGAATTGTTGAATCCGTACAATACGTACATCCGTATTACAATGTCTTCGTTTTTTAATTTTAGCAACAAACGGATGATGCGGTATTGGAAATCGTGCTGTACGGGTTCCGGTGCCGTTCAAGGAGTCCTGCAGCTTTGGATGTGAGCAGAATAAATCCAACCGTAACATACTTTGACGACCAAGATGCCAGAGTATCTAGAAAAAAAATGGCAGCCTCTTTACCGGAACTTTTACTGCAGGAGAAAAAAACCACCTGATGCAGTAAAGATGAAGCATTCCGGCTTCCGGTCTTGCTTCAGATGTGCTGCTTGGCAATTTAAATGTGCGTATAACCGTAAGTATTTCAAAACATGTTAATATTTGTTAAATTTGTCTGAACTATAAGTTCTTATACTTATCCGTTAGCGTATCAAAACATGAGGCAGTGAAAATATCACGTTTACCCGTTTTAATTTAATTACTCAGACTATAACAAACACTTGAAATCTGTCCAGCAACTGTAGAAAAGAAAAAGTTCTAACAGTAACGGATGTTTACAACCGATTTCCGTTTTGTCACATCTTTTTGTGGCTGTAGCATATGATGTTTAAAACTTATTCGTAAATAATTCATTTCAAAAATGTTAAAAGTTGATTGGATGGTTTCCAACAATATTTTAAATCCTGAAGCAAGTATGCGAATAGCTAATCACAGTGAAACTAGCATTATATTTGGCAATTGCTAATTAATTAATTGCGCATTTAAGTATAAAATCACAAAATTTGATAGAGTGATTGCGACCTTATTCTTGAAAGTAATGGATATTTAAAATCTGAATTTTGCAATCTCAATTTAGTAATGGCGATTTGGCACTTTCTTTACTCACTCTCTCTACCTCACAGCGTAACACCTGAATTTATACGAAGGTCATAAGACTTATACAAAAATTTAAAATAATGTTATGTTGTTGACAAGCTGTAGAATTACAATTTTAACGAAGGAAGGGGGAGAGACAGATTTAACACAAAGAACTTATTGAACAATTTCAGATCTAAAACAATGATTGAAAATCAAATTTCAGATCAGATTTCGAAAATTAAAATGAAATCAATTCATTCAAATGATCTAAGTACAAAAAATAAATAATGTTCGCAAATTTTTTTTTTATCAAATGTCTGTAACTCTTAAGACTCATTGGTGGACAGGTTACCACCCTAATTAGGCCGGGACAAATTTGAAATCCGCGCTTCTTTCGTCGCTCGGATTTGGAACATCACGAGAGGGAGGATGAAGGGTCTGTTTGCGAATAATAAAAAATTGTGCAAAAATTTAATAATTTGGATCAAGTGGCACGAAAGCTTGTATGCAACAAAATTGTATTCTATATTATTGCACAAAACTTATCAATCAAGTCATTTTTTATCAAAAAAATTAATGGAATCAAGGATACAAAAGGTGATTACACCCCCCTGTTTCACAATTTGTTTTTTGCTTTTGAAATCTTTCGGATATTTATTTGATATATTTTTCGAAATTTCCATAAAATACTTCAAACTTCCTTTATTCATTGGTTGTCGGACACCCCTCGGTCTCAATAGCGTCGGATTGACGAGCGAGTAATGTAGTTTTTATTACGCCTGAATGCATACAATACGATTATTTTAGCTATTTGTTGAGTATATATTCGATGGAAATTTAATCAGCTCTTGAAAAATGAACTTTTAAAATGTGTACAAAGATTTTTGTATATCTTGAGCAAGCCTTTTTCGCTGTCATCCCTTTTTATCAAAATTTGGATCATTTTGCGTTTGCCCTTATCAAGGTGGTAATATGCCATATCCTATGGTGCTATCACACCTTGAACGTTAAATTTGCTCTCATTTTGCTTAACATACGGTGGTACAGAGCAAAAAAGAAAGCAGGATTATCATTCATGGTAAGCAAAGTGATTGGCATCACTGCTTTTTTCGAGACCCACGCGATACCTCGTTCTTTTTTAATTTTTGAGAGTATATTGAGGCCAAATTTTGCTTTCATTGAAAACAATGCGATGCTTTATATTGGCATCATTGTGCTCTCCAAGCTCTCGGAAAATGAGGTGTAGTTAAGGTCTCAGTTTTAGCAAAATTTGGTATCACTTTGCTAACCAAGTATGGAAATCTTTGCTCTCATTTTTGCTGTGTACCACCTTATGTCAAGCAAAATGAGAGCAAGTTCGGCTCTCAAGGCGTGATAGCAAAATTTGCTATAATTTTGCCATAAAAGTCTGCTCGGGATGGAATCAATCAAACAATACTTGTTCTGAAAACACGTTATTTCTTTATTTACTTATCATTATTAGACAACTATTAAAAAATTCTATCAACTACAACTATCTGAGTGATATCTAAATAGCAAGTTTTTCCAAATGCACTTGAAGCCTTAACCTAGATTAAGAATTCATTAATACAATGCACTAGCACACATTTGAGGAACTTTTTTGATTTCGGTTCCTCAATGCGGTTGCCCTTGATATGTTAAAACAAACACGCTCATTCGTCAAAAGTGTTGTTCGCTGCTTTGGCGGCTTTGGTTTGCTGTTCGATAGATTAGGTATGCGTGGCAATTAGCTCTTTGGCTTTTTGGTCGCCGTCTCTCTTCCAATCCGTTAATGAATGATCATGATGAACCGTTCGCTTCACTCCAAAATATCATAAAAGACGAAAAAAAACTCAACACCGAATCACATGAGGAAGCTCTTCTCGTAACCTGTCCGAGTCCACTTGTTGCGGTAGTTCAGTTCCAGCGACGGACCGCCAGGGTTTTTAGGTTTGCTCTTCTTGACTGTCGGGTTGGCACGGTTTGTTTGAGGTTTTGAAGGTCGAGGTCCGTTGCGTGTTTTGGTTTCGTTCATACCGAATTCGTTCCGTTCGATCAATGAGGAAGAGAAGAAAGATTATTAGAATGTGTGTTATGCGTTTTATGCGATTGTGGGGTTGTGACTCAAGATTGGGGGTGATTTGAGGGGCAAATTTGGTGTTAGATAATTATTACCGGGTGGGTTTGTCTTCTGGTTCCTCTTATACTATGCGATCGGTATTAACTAGAGTGATTTTAATCTGTCGGAAGTGAATTTTAATGGGACAGCACTGTTGCGGCTATGGGCTCGACTGGTTTTATGAATTTTAATTAATGGGAGGCAAAAATCTATTTTTGAGATTTTTGCAGTGCTGTGATGAGGATGTTGTATTTTAGGTTGGTTTTAGTAATTGATTAAAATGCAAAAAATGTTCATCGGGCGTGTCGGGCGAAGTTGTATAATACAGTCAGTTGTGAGATTTTTGGTGATTGTTGTTGCGTTGAAAATTGTGGGAAATTTAAATTGCAACATGCTGAAGTAGTAGAATCTTAAAAATTTAATTGGTGGTTAACATTGCTCTTTATGAAAAAAAAAAATTCGGTTTAATACACTTGACAATGAATTGTTGACAAAATTAATCTAAATGATAAAATAAACAAAAAAAAAACAATTTGACAAAATTGATAAAATTAGCAAAACAATCATAATTAACATATACAAAATAAGATTTTTTTTCGTTAATGATAATTTTAACATTTTTGTCAATTGTGTCATTTTTGTCATTTTTGTACTTTTTGTAATTTTTGTAATTTTTGTCATTTTTGTCATTTTTGTAATTTTTGTCATTTTTGTCATTTTTGTCATTTTTGTCATTTTTGTCATTTTTGTCATTTTTGTCATTTTTGTCATTTTTGTCATTTTTGTCATTTTTGTCATTTTTGTCATTTTTGTCATTTTTGTCATTTTTGTCATTTTTGTCATTTTTGTCATTTTTGTCATTTTTGTCATTTTTGTCATTTTTGTCATTTTTGTCATTTTTGTCATTTTTGTCATTTTTGTCATTTTTGTCATTTTTGTCATTTTTGTCATTTTTGTCATTTTTGTCATTTTTGTCATTTTTGTCATTTTTGTCATTTTTGTCATTTTTGTCATTTTTGTCATTTTTGTCATTTTTGTCATTTTTGTCATTTTTGTCATTTTTGTCATTTTTGTCATTTTTGTCATTTTCGTCGTTCTTGTCATTTTTGTCATTTTTGACATTTTTGTCATTTTTGTCTTTTTTAACATTTTTGTCATTTTTGTCATTTTTGTCATTTTTGTCATTTTTGTCATTTTTGTCATTTTTGTCATTTTTGTCATTTTTGTCATTTTTGTCATTTTTGTCATTTTTGTCATTTTTGTCATTTTTGTCATTTTTGTCATTTTTGTCATTTTTGTCATTTTTGTCATTTTTGTCATTTTTGTCATTTTTGTCATTTTTGTCATTTTTGTCATTTTTGTCATTTTTGTCATTTTTGTCATTTTTGTCATTTTTGTCATTTTTGTCATTTTTGTCATTTTTGTCATTTTTGTCATTTTTGTCATTTTTGTCATTTTTGTCATTTTTGTCATTTTTGTCATTTTTGTCATTTTTGTCATTTTTGTCATTTTTGTCATTTTTGTCATTTTTGTCATTTTTGTCATTATTGTCATTTTTGTCATTTTTGTCATTTTTGTCATTTTTGTCATTTTTGTCATTTTTGTCATTTTTGTCATTTTTGTCATTTTTGTCATTTTTGTCATTTTTGTCATTTTTGTCATTTTTGTCATTTTTGTCATTTTTGTCATTTTTGTCATTTTTGTCATTTTTGTCATTTTTGTCATTTTTGTCATTTTTGTCATTTTTGTCATTTTTGTCATTTTTGTCATTTTTGTCATTTTTGTCATTTTTGTCATTTTTGTCATTTTTGTCATTTTTGTCATTTTTGTCATTTTTGTCATTTTTGTCATTTTTGTCATTTTTGTCATTTTTGTCATTTTTGTCATTTTTGTCATTTTTGTCATTTTTGTCATTTTTGTCATTTTTGTCATTTTTGTCATTTTTGTCATTTTTGTCATTTTTGTCATTTTTGTCATTTTTGTCATTTTTGTCATTTTTGTCATTTTTGTCATTTTTGTCATTTTTGTCATTTTTGTCATTTTTGTCATTTTTGTCATTTTTGTCATTTTTGTCATTTTTGTCATTTTTGTCATTTTTGTCATTTTTGTCATTTTTGTCATTTTTGTCATTTTTGTCATTTTTGTCATTTTTGTCATTTTTGTCATTTTTGTCATTTTTGTCATTTTTGTCATTTTTGTCATTTTTGTCATTTTTGTCATTTTTGTCATTTTTGTCATTTTTGTCATTTTTGTCATTTTTGTCATTTTTGTCATTTTTGTCATTTTTGTCATTTTTGTCATTTTTGTCATTTTTGTCATTTTTGTCATTTTTGTCATTTTTGTCATTTTTGTCATTTTTGTCATTTTTGTCATTTTTGTCATTTTTGTCATTTTTGTCATTTTTGTCATTTTTGTCATTTTTGTCATTTGTGTCATTTTTGTCATTTTTGTCATTTTTGTCATTTTTGTCATTTTTGTCATTTTTGTCATTTTTGTCATTTTTGTCATTTTTGTCATTTTTGTCATTTTTGTCATTTTTGTCATTTTTGTCATTTTTGTCATTTTTGTCATTTTTGTCATTTTTGTCATTTTGTCACTTAACACAAATTAAGAAGAAGAAAAACTTAAAAAAAATTGTTTCTCAACTCTCATCAGCAGAGTTCAGGCTTTTAAATGCATTTTCTGGCCTTTAGAAGCGTTAATTTTAACAATTTTGAGCTTATTTTGGGATCAAAACTTTGAAACGCATTTTCTGGCCTTTAAAAGCATTTTTTGCAATTTTGAGCTTAACTTGGGATCAAAGATTTAAAACGCATTTTTTGACCTTTAAAAGCATTTTTTTACGATTCTGAGTTAAAATTGGTATCAAAGCTTTAAAATGCATTTTTTGACCTCTAGAAGCGTTTTTTTTTTAAGATTCTGAGCTTAATTTGGGATCACAACTCTAAAACACATTTTCTGGCCTTAAAAAACGTTTTTTTGCAATTCTGAGCTAAATTTGGGATCAACACATTAAAATACATTTTCTGGCCTTAAGAAGCGTTTTTTTGGGATTCTGAACTTAATTTGGGATCAAAGCTTTAAAATTCATTTTCTGTCTTTTAGAAGTATTTTATGGCGATTCTGAGCTTAAATTGGGATCAAAACTTTTAAATTAACGACAGATTTCAAAGCAATAAACGGGTTCTGGCTTTTTTATAGCTAGATTTACTTTTATTCAAAGTTTTATTTGAAAGCCAAATAGCGTTCTACTCAGCGTTGACTATGGCATTTGAAAGTTCCCATAAGAATCAGGGCTGAGTAAGCTTCAAAGAGACCATTCTATGGAATTTTTGGTTACTTTGGTAAGAATGATTTAGACAGTTTTCCATCAATTTTGCTCGTGAAATAAATGAGTCCTGGGAAAATTCCGGCTTGCAGTCTATTTAAGAGCAAAAATGACACTTTTTGGTCCCTGATAAAATTTTAAAAAAAATGGATTGAAATGTTGAATACACAAAACAAAAATAGTTCATTTTTTAATAAATGTATAGTATAGTAATGGTCAACAAATTTCAATTTAACAGTCCAAGTAACTGAACAAAATTTATTTGGTGAAATTCGGCCCAAAGAATGGTAAGTTGCTGCTGTTTGAGATTGGAGTTCCAACTTTTTGTAGACTATGGGCCTTAAAGTGTGCCACGTGCCCGGTTCACGTGTAACAAATCCGATAATTTTGAAGTTCTACACATAGCTATGTATAAACAATTTCCTTCTTTAGAACTTTGACCCCTCTCAACAGTTTCAGAATTGGAAACAAGTTTAGCTGAGTAGCTTTTTGGACGCAGTTTACATCGGAAGAACTAGAAATCAAAATAAAGTTCCAATGTCGTGTTTTGCTAGGCCAGAATATAATTCTTTTTCAAACGTCACCCGTCGTTGTTCGTCTACCGAAACTTGGAATGTGGCTTACACTATTTGTGTATGTACATATTCTTAGCTTGGCTTACGTTTAAATAACGTTAACATGCATCAACAACATGCTTCCTAAAAAAAAGTAGAAAAGAAAATGGGAAAAAGGAGAGCAGGCACGCTTCAAAGGATTCAGTGCTTTTACATAAACACATACACAAAGCACATATTTAGTTTGGTGGATTTGGAGTGGCACAAAAGGCTTTTCCGGTTGAAATATAAAGCTCTGCCACGTGGACGGGAGCCAGGATAACAGGAAAACCTACAGACACATACATATTGTACACATACACACAAATCGAGCTAAGGACGGGGACACAAAACACGGAAAGCTCGGCATCGTGGGAGTTGTGTCAGAAACATTCTGAGGCGGTCTTAGTGGGTGGTGTTGTTGGGTGGCAGGCGCATTAGATTTGAAAGAAAACTGATGAATGGACTACAGACAGTGACTTGCACTTCACAAATCAATGCGTCCAAAACCTTGATTTACCTGCTGCAGGATGGTTTTAATCGAATTTCCGGGAGGCCCAGATTTTGATATGTACACATGTTGAACGGAGTTTATTTTTGGGGTTGGAATGGGTGGATGGGTGGTTTAATTTGTATGTTGCTCAGTTTGAATTTTGAAGAGGTTAAATTAAGCTTCAAACACTGATTCCGTTTTCTAGGGATGTCTGGCGCGAAGTTTCCGGGTGTGTTTCAACAATTGGTGTAGTTGTTGTTCGTTTGTCAAAACTTACATGGACTCGAAAACCGAGTGAGAGAATGTGTTTTTGATTTGTTTTTGATTGACACCAAGAAAGAACAATGTAAAAGAAACAATGTGGGGCAAGA
The DNA here is from genome assembly GCF_029784155.1 of Uranotaenia lowii. NCBI lineage: Eukaryota > Metazoa > Arthropoda > Insecta > Diptera > Culicidae > Uranotaenia > Uranotaenia lowii. The sequence continues at coordinate 38,573,699 of NC_073691.1, read as the reverse complement.
AAACACACGCTTTGCAAACAGAGAACACTACGAAAAAAACCAGGAGTTAAAAATGGAAACATTACACTTGTAGGGTCGAGAGAAAGGACGCCGTGGCTCGATCCGATGGCAAACACTGTCCGAAAGCTTCCAGCAGCAACGGTTCCTCGGTGATGGCTTCCTGGTAGTCTTGGAATGAAACCTAGAAGAAAGAAAAAGAAAATGCAAGTGAGAAAGCGAGGCTTACTTCAAAGGATACTTATGTATGTACTTAAAACTCGAAAATCATCAAAAGAGGGGAGAAAAATTGGAAAAATCGAATTTTAAGTTTCGATTCCAAATAACTTAACCCTCCGTTTCATTAAGTATCAAATTTGCAAGAATTAATGTATGAAAAAATTGAAAAATCTTAATTAATTTTTTTTTCTTGATGTACTCATCATTTCCAATTGTTTAAAATGATTTTTACGGGAAAATAAAAAATCATGAAATGAAGGGATTGCAAAAAAAACGTCGAGATGACCAATGAAAAAAGGCATGAGATGACGTGATATGGTAATTACTTTTAGGATACATATTAACCCTTAAAAATCGACCTTCTGGGTTGTTGTTCAGAACTCCGATGATTTTGTAAAGAATGTTTAAAATTTTTCTTTTTTAATTAATCACAATTCGGTGCAATTAATTTTGAGCCTTTATATGCTGATTTTTGAAATTTATTTGTTTTGCATATTAATTTTTTGAGACCTATAAAAACTACAAAATTTCTGAAAACTGCAAGCTAAAATTGATTGAATCTGCTTTAGCATTTATAGCAACTAGGTTGAATTAGAAGAATTCAGTAATTCAACGACCAGATTAAGGATTATTTCTCCAATCTTACAAATCAGTTTAATGTTTTTTGAGAGAAACAATTATATGATTAATTAACGAACCCTTTTGAATAAAAATATGTACAGATATTTTACTCCCAATGCTTTTATCCCTGTGAATTTATTTCATCATTAAAATATTATATAAGTGTGATAAATAAAAAGATGAATAGTATGGAATGCGTCTTAGACAGGTTGTGCATTTTCGAACAATTTCGGGGAACAAATATTTATACCGGTATTCGAAAAAATAGCAGCTCAAAGTAAAATTCAACAAGAAATCCCAAAATAACTTTGGCTGACTGCTCCTACTTTGGACCTAGAGCCTTCTTTAGTCCTTAAATGATGAACTCATTTCGTTTGCATAGATTAAAGACACTTCAAAGCAAATAATGAACTCTTGTTCTTCCTTAACCCTATCATACCGTTATTTGCCATTTTAAAAATTCTAATAAAATTCTCACCGTTCATAATAAAGTTCTTTCTATTTAGTGGCAAAACAGACAGCTCATTTAGTGATTAGTTTTTCGAGAATTCAGAGAGATTAAGAATGAATCACATTATTTACCAGACCAACCTTAATCTTAAAAGAAAGCTTTTATTGCTATAATGAATATGAACTACCTATTTTTCCTAAAATTATAGAAAATCTTCGGAAAACCCGGAAAATAGGTAAAGGGTTTAATAATAGGATACTTTCAGCCGTGATGTTTCATTTTAACAACTGACATTAATTTTTTCAATACCAACCAATCAATTAGGGTGCAAATTTTCATAAAGGCATAATTAAGAACCTATATTGCATATTCCCAACATTTTTTGCCAGCTTTAGGTAAATAAGCTATTAGTCAAAACACAAAAAACCTATTATGCTGCTGAAAAATGTGCTAATGAGGAAAAAGTTTCAGAAATTCCTAACAGAAATAAGGATTTTTATTTGAATACTTAAGAATCTGTAATATTGGTTCATGGTACTTTTATTTAAAATAAAATATTAAATCAGTTTTTTGATGTTTTATCTCAACATCTTACTATTTACAGGCGTTTTAGATATGGGTCCATTATAGGATACAAGTCCTGTACCAAAACAGGAACAGTATGTTCAAAGTAGGAAACTTTGCTCATCCATATCTTTGTATATCTAACAAAAACGGCAAAACCAAGGATAATTTTTTTTATTTAAACTTTCAGATAATACCATTAACTACGAATGGGTTTCCTGAAAACCACAAAACACCAAGGATGAGACAAACATAGGTTTATTTAAACCACCGCTGTTTTCAGCATTGAAACCATTTTTTTTTTTTAAATTAAATAGATACATGCTCATAAAAATCTTTAAACTAGCATTCCATAATTAGATCACAATTTCAGAAAAAAAATTTCAGCAAAAAATAAAGTTTTGATGACAAATACTTTTAAACAAAAATATTTTTAATAACATTACCAAGCACCATAAAAACAATTAGATATTGCACAGGAAATCACAGAAATATTGTAAGAAAAACCTGAATTTTTGGGAATGTTTCAAAACAACATCCAATTATTGAACATAACAGGGATTAAAGAATCCTTCCTTTATATTCTAATACAATTAAGATTTTCTGAAGAAAACATTATTGAACATTCCGTACCAAAAATTCAGATGTTTTCTTATTTTAATCGCCGCTAAAATCATATTAAATTTAAATATGAATGGGCATTTCGGCAAACTTTATTGGACCTTTATTCAGCATCAATGAAAAAAAACTCAAGATTTTCTATTTATTATACGTAAAGATTCTCAAATTCAAGCAAAGGATTATGAAAATGTTTACTTAATTGGAAAAAATCAAGTAACAAAATCATGAACATGTGTTCAATCATATCTTAGCCTGACAACTGAAATTTCAAACTTGGATTGGGTAGTCAAATTAGAAATAACAAAATTTAAAAATTTAAAGTTGCAATCGAGAACTAGTGTCCTAATTTGAAATTGAAATGACAAAAATATTTTAAGTGATTGATTTGGATAACAAGTTTTCAATATACATAAGTATTGAAGTGACAACTAGATAATGTAATCAAATAGAAAATCCAAACAATAGTAACGTTTGAGAAATAACATATTGAAGTCTGAGAGAAAAACAGAAACCAATAGAGTATTCGCTATTTTTAGTACTGAACAGGCCCGTGTGAAGGACTCGTCCATGGGGGGGGGGGAGGGGGTTTCGAAATTGAAATTTAGCTAAAAATACCAACAATACCAAAAAAAGGCACGGTGTGGTTAATAGCAGGATTTAAAAAAAAAAATACAGTAACGCAAATTTTGGCATGGGTTGAAAGTAGGGCTTTTTACAGTTCAAATCCACCAAAATTTGGTCGGTGACTTCCCATAAAAATATTTCTTTTTAATAAATTTAAAAAATAAATATTTTTAGCGTTTAACAACTATAGTGGTGCTAGTTCTTTAATTTAAACTTTCAATAATATTAATTGAACATTCTCATCAAAATCCATTAAAAAATTTCTAAATTATTTTAAACTTGTTACAGAAAATACGTAACTAAAACAAAGAATATTACTTTTCAAAATATTTCATAATATTAAAATATTAAAATCGGCTGAGAAATCTTGTGACCAGTCTTGGTTTCTAAAATCATGAAAAATATCTGATATTATCTGAATTTATGTATGATTCCATTTGAATCCATTCTTTTTGATTTTCTGACTGTGAAAACATTGGTGAAATTTTCAATAAACAAGATTAAAGATTAAAAAATCATTTTATACTTGAAACAACTTTTATTTTTTCGTGATAACGCTAATGCTATCTGGAATTGGAACATTTGTCATAATTTAAGCTATAGGAAAATTAAGAAAATCAAATAGTTATTGAGTCAACATTTCGCATTTAAATTAAGCCTTAAGATAGCTTCGAATCATTTTTCGAACTTTTCATGGACAAAAGCTAGAACAAAAGTCTTTCTAATTCAAAATTTAGATGAGGCTTCCAAGAAGATTATGTTTTCAAAACACAAAAATTTGAACTTAAAAAAACAAGGACAAATTTATTTAAAAATTTTTCAAATTTCCTTAAAAATTAGACTTTAAAGTTCGGTACCTAAATTTATTTTGAAAAAAATACAGCTTAACTTGGTTTATTTTTTTGGAAATTATAATAAAATGTTAACTCAATTGATCGACCTTGTCGGTAAAAGTCATGATATTTTAGTAAGTACATTTCTAGATTATGAATATGAAAATTTGTTCCATTAGGAACAATTTGATGTCATGTGATGAAAATGATTCTTGTTTAATTCTACTCACTAGTTTCTATTATTTATTCATTTAATTTTTTTTTATCTGCCTAATTTTTTATAGAATTAAATTGATGATTCAAATAAACGATCTTCTCGAAATCTGCCCGACGATTTGATTTTTGCTTCAAAAATATCTCAAATGCAATTCAGTTAAAACATCTTTAGAAGTTCGTTTAATATCTTATATTTTACAAAATTGGGAAAAAACGAACAAATGGGTAATAGGTTTTTCATAGGTTTTCTTTCGCAGAATTCTAAATAACTTAAAGTCTTGGGGAAAAAACCTTTGTATTAAATTTGTTTGAAATGTTTTAAAGTTTTATCAGAAAAGTGCAAAATTTTCTTTTATAATTTATACATATTCTATCAGTTGCAAACACCTAAATTAATTAAAATTTGCTCTTAAATTCGTTACACCGGATTTAAATGTGAATGTGGTGGCCTTGTATAATTTATGTGTATTTAGAAAAAAATAAATAAACACAAATTAAAGTTGATGTTGAAATTTATTGGTCTCTTGAAGAATATTTCAAATCAGCATTAAATTTATTATGATATAAAATTGTTTTATAATTATAAAAATGATTAGTAATAACGTAATGGATGGACTTGTTCCGATAATTTTTTTTTAATAAAATCCAATTTCAAAGACAAGATAGGGTTTTATTTGAAATTGTGGATCGAAATTGAAAGTTAAAAACTAGTTTCAATTTGTAAATGTTATGTACTGTTGTAGAATGAAATGTCTTAGGCCTATTTAGAAACATGAAGTAATTTCCCGTTACTATGGTAAATTCATTTCTTGAACTGAAAAAAATTACTTCGGAAAAATCTCCATGGGGGTTGGGGGTTAAACCCCTGTTTTTATATTTATTCCTTTACTCAATATTTCTTTTAGAATAAAAATAGGATTTTATCATATTTTAACAACTTTAATCAACTATTGTTTTCGGAAATATTCTTAAGAATGAACTAAAGTCCAAAACATAAAATAAAATTTTTATTTAACACCAAACATAAAAGCTATATAAAAACCGAATTCATTATTGAATCAAACGCCAATGCTGTTCCAGTGACAAAAGAACATTTTTGAAAAACGGGTTGTAAAGTTAAATTTAATTGTGACACTTTTGCATCTTTTCAAAATTAACCAGAATCAAAGTTTCGAATCTTTGCTTTTCCTTTCCTCTGAGTTAGAGTTTTTTTTTCATACAAATCTTAAGCAGTCTAGTTTTCAAATTTAAAATCAATATTGCTGAATTTTTAGGTTTTTAGGTTTTAGGTTAGAAGTAGGAAACACTAATACCAGATTTAAAAAAAAAAATACTTACTTTTAAATAAATTTCAAATCAGGTCAAAACCCTGGTGAAAAATTATTTAAAAAATTATAATGACTTTATATCATTTATCAATTTTTTTTACATTCATAGTTTTCAATTGAAGGGTTGATAAAAAAAATCCACGGTAACATATTGAATTCGAAAAAAAAATCGACACGATTTGAAATGTGAATTCTCGATTAGGAAAAATGAAAATATTCATTTTGAACTTGGGAAAATTAGGTTAAAACACTGGTTTGATGATTGAGATTAATTTGATTAAAATGACAGTGACCAAAGTCAGAGATTATAATTTTTTATGCTCAAATTTTTATAGTCACCTTAGTAAAAGGCTAAAAAAGTAGTTTTTGAAGTTCACAATTAGTCTACTAACTTTTGGTTAGCGAATTCATTTTCTCGTCGAATTTTTCGTGCGTTATAGAATTTAAAAGTTTCGTTAATTTTCAGTTCTGTTAACTGAAGCATGCTAAATTCAGGTTGCCAGATTGCCCGCTTTTATCCGGATATGCCCGGATATTTAATACAAAATTTAACAAAAGTACGGCCCGGCCCGGTTGCCAAGATTTTATTGAAAAAGCCTGGATCTTGCTGGGATTTATTCACTTTATTAATAAACAAAAAAAAGCCTTAAATAAGATTCAAAACTGCGGATGAAAACGATATTTTTATAGTTATTTTTTGTTTTCATTTGAGTAGAATAATTCCTGGATTTCGACCAAATATGCCCGGATTTTCGGTCGACATTTTAAAATTAAGGTTTTTAGATAAAATAGCTTGGATTTCTCCAGCCCAAATACGTGCTGAAAAAATGTTGGCAACCTTATGCAAAACTGATCTAAATCATAGTGTCATCATCGTTCAGATTTAAAACCATAATTTCGATCAGGTTTTTAATTTTGTTTATAGATTGATTCCAGAAGATATTCGAGCTAGTTTTTTGCCAGCATCATAGAAAAAGCGAATAGCTTTTTTAGTTGTCTTTACTCCTGGATGTGCCGTATTTATGCTTTTATTGAGTACGGACAAGTGAAAACATGAATAAATCAGTTTTGGCCAGAACACAACATCTGCTTTAAAAAAATTGGCATTTATTGACGGAGAATTTGATGAATGAGTGTATTTTTTTGAAAATTGATTCAAATTAGGTTTATGTTGTCGATTGTAAGCGACGTTTAATATTCTATTTGTGACAATTTTTACGTTCTTGAATTTCAAGCAAACAACTTTCCCGAAGTTTTGCACATTTTTGTTGGTCTTTCTCAGGGATCGGTCGAACGATCGGTTTTTTTTAACGCTCTAGTATCCTCTTCCTCCCTTTTTTTTTATCGGAAACTATCCGAAAATGGAATATTGATTTGTTTTTTCTCTCTTTTTTTTAAATGAAATCGTGGACTGACGAAGATGAAATGAACAGAAAAATAACAAGCTGATCCGAAAACTGCCCCTATTTATTACATTTTCAGTATCAACTTTCCGATAAATTTAATGTTTAAAGTTAATTCAAAATTTGTGTTTTGAATACTTTTTGTACCAAATTTTTGATAAACAATTGGCGATAAGCAGGGCATTTTAAGAAATCAATCCATGTTAGCCAGCATTAAGCGGTTTCAATAGGCAATCGCTAGTTTTACCAAGTTTTTTTTAGTATTCTAATTTCAGAGAATCAATGATCAAAAAAGCTGTTTTTTTGTAATGTTTAACAGTATTTTCAAAAAGTGCAGGGATTTTTCAAATTATTTTTACTTTTTTTTCAAAAGTTATTCTTAAAACAAAATCTTATAAAATAAATCCTAAATACATTTGTGCAATCATGCTTTTAAATTCTTTGCATTTCGGAAAATATTTAAAATTTATCGAAACTCTCGTGAATGTGGAGTTAATTGAACAAGAAACACAGATTGAAATTGAGTCTTAAGTAGGTTATTTGGAAGAGTTTTTCATGTAAGTGTAAAAATTGAAATGACGAACGAGATCTTTTACCATCAACATGTTTAGTTACAAAGCAATGGATATTGGGGGTTTAATTTTGTTTTGCTCATTCTGTTGACTATCGTGAATAGTATTTTTACTTTGTTTCGATTATAGTTGTTTGAACTTCTTTATGTCATTCTCGACTTATGTTAACGATGCAGTTGGCGGACAGTTATTGAAAAATTTATCCGGTGTAATTGTGATCGATGTTTACTCTTGGGCTCGAGCTCAGGGACATCGGTTCAGAAGCAACTGACTTGCCAACTGAGCTATATCACAAGCTCAATCGTGGTTAGTGAACACCTGTCATATGGCTTTAGGTTTGAGTTAAAAAAACAAGTTTCAGATTACAGTGTCGTAAAATAAAATGTCAATTTTCTGACACTTATTTCAAAACACTTTTCGGGATCCAGTACGTTATTGTTAGTAGCAATTTGTTATGACGGTAAATTTATTTATTTTACTAGAAATTTTACTTGGAAAAATCTCCTTGAAGGGGGAGGGGGGGTGGTTTAATTCCTATTTAACTACCCCCATCGGCTCCCCGTTTGCACGGCCTTGGAAAAACTATCAAGCGTTCGAATTCTTCAAAAAAGAGAACCTTATTGTTTGTCAAAATTAGGATCACCTGAAAAGTAAAAAATATACCTAGTTTTGCTAATATAAACATGCAACAATTCCTACAAACTTTCGCTTTGTTGAGCGATCCCTATTTCTCACCTTATAAAAGGTACAGAGCCCATAAATTGAGAAACTAAATCCAACAGCTATCCTTACCTTTCCATCTTTATCCATATCCAGCTTCCTCAGGGCAATCTCGATCAAATCCTTTACTCCCTCGTCCGGATCCTCGTCCTGCGGCTGTTTAATCAAACAGTTCCTCAGCAGCGCAAACATCTCGTCCTTCGTAATATACCCATCGCTGTTCAAATCGTACACCCGGAAACAGAAAGCCGTCTTCTCCGCCTGCGATCCCTTGAGAAAGGTCGAAAGCCCCACGATCCAACCCTCGAGCCGGATCGGCAGACCCTCGTAGCCCTTCTCCCAGGCGCAGAAAATCCGTTCCATCAGTGTTTCCTCGGTGACGATGTCGAAGGTACTGTGAAGGAGTTCCCGAAAAACGGACCGATCGATTCCATCCGTCGAGGAACCAGCTTTTGCGATCACCCCGGCGTTATTGGCCGATAGGGCTTTCGAATTGAGACTGGCATTGGCAACCAATTTCCGGAAGATTTTACAGAGCGCCTCCACTTCGATCCTGGCGGGGAAGATAATATTTTAGAAAATAAAACCTTTAGATTAAAATTTCATTAAAATTGTTAGAAATATTTTCGTTTCTAAGAAGAATTTAAATTTTTGGAAAGAATAAAAATGATAAGAAAAACGTTGAATTGAGTCTTTATAAGATAAACTGAAGATTGTTGCGTGCTTATGCCAAGCATTTGAGACACCATTAAACGAAAGACAAACGTAATGAAATTCAAACAAAATCGACTGACATAAACAAACCGAACTACCACGTGGCACGCACAGCCAACCGAATAATCGTCTATCTTTCTTTAACCTGTTGTTGATTTCATAAATTAACCAGATTTGTTTGATGATAAGCAAAAACGAAAAAGACTGATGAAAAATTCCAAACAAAGTCAGTTAAAATATTCCCTGATTGACACCGGAACGACATCTATCAACGATTTTTCCTGCTGCTGCTGTTCATTTGTTGTTAAAACTTTTGGCTCCCGGATACCTTCTCGTGGTAGTAGAAATTCCTCTACCTTTCATGGTGAATTAATTTGCGTGTTGGAAGCTTCTGATGAAGGAAAAACTTTGGACTGACTGCAGGCTTAAATTTATGAACGAGTAATGATGAAGTTAAACGAAAACGACAGTTGCTTATCTTCGTTGGCATCAAAATGGAACGTTCGATCCATTCAACAAAAAAATCCTTTTCGTGATAAACTAATTTTGTAATGAGAGCACGAAGGAGTTGTTTTTGTTAAAAAAAATAACAAAAATGACAAAAATAACAAAAATGACAAAAATGACAAAAATGACAAAAATGACAAAAATGACAAAAATTACAAAAATGACAAAAATGACAAAAATGACAAAAATGACAAAAATGACAAAAATGACAAAAATGACAAAAATGACAAAAATGACAAAAATGACAAAAATGACAAAAATGACAAAAATGACAAAAATGACAAAAATGACAAAAATGACAAAAATGACAAAAATGACAAAAATGACAAAAATGACAAAAATGACAAAAATGACAAAAATGACAAAAATGACAAAAATGACAAAAATGACAAAAATGACAAAAATGACAAAAATGACAAAAATGACAAAAATGACAAAAATGACAAAAATGACAAAAACGACAAAAATGACAAAAATGACAAAAATGACAAAAATGACAAAAATGACAAAAATGACAAAAATGACAAAAATGACAAAAATGACAAAAATGACAAAAATGACAAAAATGACAAAAATGACAAAAATGACAAAAATGACAAAAATGACAAAAATGACAAAAATGACAAAAATGACAAAAATGACAAAAATGACAAAAATGACAAAAATGACAAAAATGACAAAAATGACAAAAATGACAAAAATGACAAAAATGAAAAAAATGACAAAAATGACAAAAATGACAAAAATGACAAAAATGACAAAAATGACAAAAATGACAAAAATGACAAAAATGACAAAAATGACAAAAATGACAAAAATGACAAAAATGACAAAAATTACAAAAATGACAAAATTGACAAAAATGACAAAAATTACAAAAAATTTCAAATATTACAAAAATTACAAAAATAGAAATACAAAAGTTTCGAAAATTACAAAAGTTATAAAAATTACAAAAATTACAAAAACTAAAAAAATACAAAAATGACAAAAATTTAAAAAATAATAAATATTACAGAAATTACAAAAATTACAAAAATTACAAAAATTAAAAAATTCACCAAAATTTCGAAAATTTCAAAAATTACAAAATTGACAGAAATTTATAAATGACTAAAATTACAAAATTTCAAAAATTACAAAAATGACAAACATTACAAAAATGACAAAAATTACAAAAATTACAAAAATTACAAAAACTACCAAAAATTACAAAAATAACTAAAATTACAAAAATGACAAAAATTACAAAAATGACAAAAATTACAAAAATTGCAAAAATTACAAAAATTACAAAAATTACAAAAATTACAAAAATTACAAAAATTACAAAAACTAAAAAAATTACAAAAATTACAAAAATTACAAAAATTACAAAAATTACAAAAATTACAAAAATTACAAAAATTACAAAAATTACAAAAATTACAAAAATTACAAAAATTACAAAAATTACAAAAATTACAAAAATTACAAAAATTACAAAAATGACAAAAATTAACAAAAATTTCAAAAACTACAAAAATTACATAAATGACAAAAATTACAAAAATGACAAAAATTACAAAAATTACAAAAATGACAAAAATTACAAAAATTACAAAAATTACAAAAATTACAAAAATTACAAAAATGACAAAAATTACAAAAATTACAAAAATTACAAAAATGACAAATACAACAAAAATTACAAAAATTACAAAAATTACAAAAGTTACAAAAATGACAAAAAATACAAAAATTACAAAAATTACAAAAATTACAAAAATTGCAAAAATTACAAAAATTACAAAAATTACAAAAATTACAAAAATTACAAAAATTACAAAAATTACAAAAATTACAAAAATTACAAAAATTACAAAAATTACAAAAATTACAAAAATTACAAAAATTACAAAAATTACAAAAATTACAAAAATTACAAAAATTACAAAAATTACAAAAATTACAAAAATTACAAAAATTACAAAAATTACAAAAATTACAAAAATTACAAAAATTACAAAAATTACAAAAATTACAAAAATTACAAAAATTACAAAAATTACAAAAATTACAAAAATTACAAAAATTACAAAAATTACAAAAATTACAAAAATTACAAAAATTACAAAAATTACAAAAATTACAAAAATTACAAAAATTACAAAAATTACAAAAATTACAAAAATTACAAAAATTACAAAAATTACAAAAATTACAAAAATTAACAAAAATTTCAAAAACTACAAAAATTACATAAATGACAAAAATTACAAAAATGACAAAAAATACAAAAATTACAAAAATTACAAAAATTACAAAAATGACAAATACAACAAAAATTACAAAAATTACAAGAATTACAAAAATTACAAAAATGACAAAAATTACAAAAATTACAAAAATTACAAAAATTACAAAAATTGCAAAAATTACAAAAATTACAAAAATTACAAAAATTACAAAAATTACAAAAATTACAAAAATTACAAAAATTACAAAAATTACAAAAATTACAAAAATTACAAAAATTACAAAAATTACAAAAATTACAAAAATTACAAAAATTACAAAAATTACAAAAATTACAAAAATTACAAAAATTACAAAAATTACAAAAATTACAAAAATTACAAAAATTACAAAAATTACAAAAATTACAAAAATTACAAAAATTACAAAAATTACAAAAATTACAAAAATTTCAAAAATTACAAAAATTACAAAAATTACAAAAATTACAAAAATTACAAAAATTACAAAAATTACAAAAATTACAAAAATTACAAAAATTACAAAAATTACAAAAATTACAAAAATTACAAAAATTACAAAAATTACAAAAAATTACAAAAATTTCATAAGTTACAAAAATTACAAAAATTACAAAAATTAATTGTACAAAAATAACAAAAAAAAAACAACAAATTACAAGAATTAAGTATTCCCAAAAATAATCAAGACTAATAATTGAAAAGGGTCAAACTGTTCATGCCTTTTTTATGCAAAGTTTAAACTCGTTAACTACAATTACGGGAGAGTTTTGGAAAAACGATTAAATTTTCAGAAAAAAATATTTAAAATTCGTATTCTGAGAAAAAAAACTCAATTTTTCAAAAAAAAAAGCCAATACTTTCAAGTCGTCCATACATTGCAACTTGTGCATATCTGTTAATTTTGATATTTTTTTTATTTTTAAAATCCTTCGTTATTTCTTGCATAATAAAAAAAAACTTTCGATAAAATTAAGCAAATTTAAATTTCAAAAAAGGAAATTTGTGCACAACTGTAAAATACTCTTGAAAACGAAAGATTTAATACAACAATCAACTTTCCCGAAGACTACGAGTGATTTTGACTTCTGTTGAAAATGTAAAATAAATTTCCTTTTTGTTTATTTTTAACCTGTTCTGGGAACACGGAATTTTTAAAAAAAAAATCAACAAGTGTTGAGCAAACAGAACTCCTATATTACAAGTGATGAGTCTTAAAATTTGCATTCTTCAACAAAATTGTTTCAATCCTCATCAAATCCTCAAGAATGTCTTTCTGTGATCGAAAATAATATTTATTATTTCTCTATAATTGTATAATTTCTTCCAAATATCTACCTAAAAATACAATATTGAGATTTTTGATTATTCAAAACTTAGCATTTTCTTCAACAGCTTTAGAAATGAGTGGACTTCAAACATTCTACTACTTATCAGAACTTATCAGACAGTCCACTTTTAAGGTAAAAATACAAAATATTAAGGTAATATTTTTTTTAGATATTCGAGAAAAGATTCTAAATAAATTTATACGAACATAAACTATTTTCTTTATTAAAATCGGCATATTTTATAAAAATTTGGCAGTAATCATGAACTTTAAATTTTCACATGAATCTTTCATTAGGCATTTAAAAAAATCGATTTGAAATACCAGTTTTTGTTACCAGTTCCTCACAACCGACAGGTTTAAAGTGCATAAAAGCTACTTTTGAGAAACACGCTTATCTTTTGATGAAACAGTATCGAATTTTATTCCTATCCTCTCTGGTGTTCCTCAGGGATCAATATTAGGCCCACTACTCTTCTCTCTTTTTATCAATGATTTGCCCAATGTTATTCAACATTGTAAGGTTCAGATTTTCGCTGACGATGTTCAAATATACATATGTGATGATACCTTATACTCTATTCCTGACATAAGCCGTAGAATTAACGTCGATCTAAAGAATATTTACGAATGGTCAGTTCATAACCATCTTCCCATAAATCCAGCTAAATCTAAAGCAATGCTTTTTAGCACACGTAAATCTCCTATCGAGCCACCTCTTTTGCATATTAGTAATGAAGCAATAACTTTCGTGGAGTATGCTGCAAATCTTGGAGTTATATTTGACAAAGAGTTTAATTGGAAAAAGCACGTGACTATTCAATGTGGCAAAATATATGGTACACTCAAAAGCTGAACTCAACTGCTAGATATTTCGACACACAAACCAAACTGAAACTTTTTAAAGCTTATGTTTATCCCTTATTCCTGTATTGCTCTTTTTTATTCCTAAATGTTCAAGTTCAATCTTTAGATCGACTCCGCGTTGCTTTGAATGCGTGCGTTCGATACGTTTATAGGCTAGCAAGAATTAGTCATGTCTCCCACCTTCAGTCAAACTTGATCGGATGTCGCTTTGAATCATTATATGAAATTCGTTCGTGTGAAATGATTCACAGAATTCACCTTACTGGGAAACCTGATTATTTGCGTTCTCTGATAGTACCGCTGAGAAACTCGAGAACTATGAACTTTCTTATTCCTCACCATAACACTGCTTACTATAACAATTCTTTATTTGTCAGAGGTATTAGAAAATGGAACAATCTTCCGTATCATGTTAAATCTGCTAATACGAGATCTAGTTTTAAGAGACGTTTGCTGGCGAAGTTCACAAATTAGGATAGTTAGTCTGCATAAATAGTATTAAACCAAGTACGAAAATCGAAGGAACGATTACAATCTAATTGAATTTCAAAGTGTAACAATTTAAAAGATTTGTATCTTAAGTTACATGAATTATGAATAAACAAATGAAATGAAAATGAAATGAAATATTCAATTTATTTTCATTCATTTAAAAAAAATTAAAAGATGTAACTGAAAGTCAAAATATCCTTGAAATAAAACGTGATTTGTGAATACTATTTTTGGGGCATAGTTTAAACGTTTCAACGAATACACCTTTGCTTTGAGAGTCACGTGTAATATCGCTTACTCTCAGTATCGCTATAGAAGTTTGTCTTATTTTCATCAGAAAACCACAAAATCCGGAGGAAACTTGAACTTCCTGAACTTGCATTCGATAAAAAAAACTGCCCATGAAAAGTTTCGCATTTTTAACTTTTTGATGGAATGGCTGAACTTGAACAACTCGAAGAGTTTGAGTCCAACACTGCAACAACAAAACAAAAAAGAAAGAAAAACTATTCCCCGCAAAAAAACAAGGAATCAAGCGAAGAGCGTTAAAAAAAACCTCGCCGAAAGGATATAAACATCCAGTTGATGTTTGGCATTCAGTGCCCAATTGATGTTTCCATATTTATTTTTTTGGAAGGGGAAACCCGATGTTGAGTTGCATTATTTTCACTAGTTTTATTTCACGTTGGGTGGCGTCCTTCGTTTATTTTGCGATTTGTTATTTTGCAACTCTAAGGAGTAGTGCTGGCTCGTATAAATTTACATATTATTGATTGTTCCGGAGGAAAAATTCCTCATCAGGGAACGCGGTTCATAGTTTTTTTTCTGCTCTCCCGTTCCTTGTGGTGCTTTTTTTCATTTTTGTCATTAAAAATTATGTCATACTGGGTTTTTTTACATTTTACTTAAAAAAATTATATGTAAGTACTAAAATTTTCTCATTCTTCCAATTTTAAGAAAATAATTCAAAATTCATATTGACATAAAAAGTTTTGATTTAAAAAAAAATCAAAATTAAAAAATTCTGTGATATCTAAGAATATTTTTTAAATTCTAAAATCTTAATTTGAGACAGATCCTGTGATAAAAATTTGGTCAAAATTCTGTTAAATTATCGGTTTTCTGTGATTTCAGCATTCTTCATTGTGTGCAATACTTTATTAAAAAATTTGGAGTACATTAACTAGGAATCGTACTTTACTTCTTCAATCAATATTTTTTGTTTAAAATCTCAAGTGGAATCGAAATTGCAATAATTTTGAGAATTTACAGAAAAAGTTTAAAAAAATTAACAAAACTAAGATAGAAAATTCTTAAAAACTTTAAAAAAAGAATTTTGAAACTTTAATTCAAGATATTGAAATAATTTTTTATCAAAAGTTCAAGATTAAAATTCATCATTAATTTTATAGGCTATAGATAAAAAACATATTAAAATTGAATGGACATAAAAGTATTTTTGAATTTTAAGTTTGGACAGGTAAGAGAAAAGAAATTGATGAATCTTTTTTCAAAATATTTATAAAATTGTGTAAAAGGGTCATAACCAACATGAACTTGTTTTTTCCGGTATAAGGGAAGTCGAAAAATTTCAAGGCTTCATTGTGGTTGGCGGCAAATGCAATTTCTTACAATTTTGATGGTTAAAGAATCCGATTTGTACACTTTTTAAAAGGAAATAAGATGTGCAAGGTAGAACAAAAGGAAACGGTTTTTAAATGAGTATGGAAACGAATTAAATATTTGTTAGTTCACTTTTCTATTTATGTTGTTTGAGCAAAGCCAGTGGAAGTAGAAGTATTGAGTATAAGTTAGTTAGAATTGAAGAGAGGAAAATTTAGAATTATTGTAAACTCGAATTTTCATTTTAAATAAATTCAAAAAAAAATCTTGTTAAACAATTAAACATTGAAATAAAGGGGAAATTAAAAACAACAGTAAGAATCAGTGAAAGATTATTTTTAAATTGAAATTGAAAACCAATCAAATATAAAGACAAAAATATGAAAACTTTTTATCTCGACAGAGATTGAAAGGTTCAATTCAATCATAAATCAGCTTTATTTTTAAAGAAATTACGGTTAACTTATTTATCCTACATATTACCCAATTTCAAAAATGTTCTTCGAAATTATCGACGTTTTTCGGTTAGTTTTAGTAATGATAAAACAGATTTACCGATACTTTCGAAGAACAAACAATCGCGGTGATAAATCCAAAACTCAATTTCAAAAATATAAGTCATTAACTCTTATTTTCAAAATTGAATCAAAATATTTCTTAACATATCACGATGTAGTAGAAATCAGCAAAGAATGAAAAATCTTAAAAACAAAAAAAAATAGTTGAGTTAAGTTTCCGTTACAAAATAACATAAAATTGTGGTTCTCAGATGAAATCGTAAACAACTCATCCGATAAGAAAATTATTTCCATATTAGATTAAAAAAAACTAAAAAACATCACAAATTGCCTATATGTTAAATCTCCACCTTGAAAAGCCAGAAAAAAATCCCATTAAGCAATTTTAAATCCAATAAACTCAAAATAATGAAATTAATTTGTTCTTTAATTTGAATTTAATTTTAAAAAAATCTGCAACATATAAAATGGAAAAGAAATTGAAATGTAAAAATGAAATGAAATGTGAATGAAAAAAAAGTTAATAAAAAAGAACTATTCAAGCTATTCAAAAATCCTTGTTTAATAATCTTAACCATGCAAAATGAGGAATTACATTTCTCACATTCAACAAATTTAAAAAAAAAAATTTATTAATAAAAGTTCGTATTTAATATTTTAGATAGATAATACTTTTGGAAGAAAAATTGTAGGCTAATTGAAACAATCATATGAAACTTTACAATAATGCTTAAAATCATTCAAATTTAGAGAAAATCACTGGAAAAAAATCTAGTTAATTAAAAAGAAATGTAAATTAAATTTTGGTATTTAATTAAATTAATTATCATGAAAAAACTACAATTCTGAATCAAACAAAGTATTTTGAATGAGCTGATTTAACAATTCATTTTAAGTTCCAAAGTAGATTTTATGCATGGGAAAATCGAAAATGAAATATAGCTATACATCGGGCCAAACCTTAAGATTGATTTTTAAATCTCTTTTTACAGAGATTTTTAGCTTTCAGCTTAAATTGAATCTGTATAAAACAACTGGAAAACGCAACATGAACCGCATCTCAACCATTCTAAAGAAACTTGGACTGTATAGCAATAATTTGAAATTTCTTTTTTGCATGTTGAACAGATTTACAATCGATCATCTGAGCCTAACTTTTGCGTATGATCAACAATATTGTTGATATGAGAGAACTTATGATAAAAAAAACAAAAAATTTCTTTAAAAATATTTTTTTGTGAAATGATCAAAATTATAAAAATTTGATTTGCTATGGATCTTAAATTTCAGTAGAAATTAAACATTTGAAGTGGTTATTTATGGAAATCAGTTGAAAATAGAAGAAATTATTAAAATTCTCCTAAAACAGTTATTTCTGTATATTTTTAAAATAATTTAATATTTTACTTTCATTGTATGAGTACAATTTGCGATCAAATCGGAATCTTTGAACCGCAATAATATTTTTGTTTCAAGTCCAATCTCGTTGCAGTCTACTAGTGAAATATTAGTCCTGCTTAGGACTTTAAGAGAAATATTCATAAAAAGCAATCAATCAATAAAGAAAAAAGTTGTTAATGAAAATGGAATATTTTTGAGAGATTTCAAATTTGCAATCTGTATTTGCAATTTAAATATTAGTACAAGTCCATTTTAAAAATTTTCTAAAATTTTATATTTGGAGCATAACTCAAAAACTTATCTACTAAGATTACACATTAAAAAAGATCTTCAAATTATTTAGTTAAAAAGCAGTACACTTGTGTAGGTAATTGAATAGAAATACCATAAAACGAATTTTTCTATAAATCAATAAACAAGATGATTGGAATACATGAATGTAATAAAATTAATTGGTTATTTTGCCATTTTGCATAATTTAAATAGAAAGCTAAGAATACAAATCCGAATTAAGTTGAGAAAGTAACTTTTAATGATTGTAAAGAATTATATCTAATTTTAAAAAATATGAAAATTAAAAAAAATCGACTGCCTCAAAAATAGTTGGGGAGCTAAAACATGTGTTTTAAGGATGGTATTTAATTTGGAATGTGGGAAAACTCTATTGCTTTATTGTTTTCAGTTCGCTTAAGAATAAATAACCTTAAGATCTAAAATAAATGTAATAGTACATTGCTTTCTATACCATAGATTTGTACTCCAGACTTGAACTGCAGAATTTTGTTCGATATTTTTTACCAATAAACTTCAAAATCTTTGTAAATAATGATGAGAGCTCTAAGAATCAAAAGGCCTTTAAACATAAAAAACAAAAATGATTATTCCTGTAGCTCAATTGTGATTAAACAAAGCAAATTTGTAAATCTTAATTTAAAGAAGAAAAATCTTTAAAGTAACTTAAAAATCAGTGAATATTTGTTGAAAAGCAGTAGAAATTAATTTGAGCTTGCAATATAGCTCAGTTGGAAAGTCTGTTGTCTTCTGAGCCGATGTCCACGAGTTCGAGCCCAAGAGCAAACATCGAACACAGTTGTACCGGATAAGTTTTCCAATAACGATCCGCCAACTGTAGCGTTGATAAAATGGCAAATGCCATAAAGATGATAAAACGACTATAATCGAATCAAACAAACAAACAAACAAACAGTAGAATTAAATTAAAAAAAAAAACACTTCAATTTTTAGGTTTTCTAAGTGGATTTGTAATAATAGTCCAGTGATTTTCCTTCAAGACTGTTAAAAGTTTGACTTCTTCTTCAAATTGATAGTTTTCACATTTTTCTGGCAAGTTTATTCAACAGAAGGAATATATAAAAAAATCAAAACAAAACAATATTTTCTTTCATTCGATCCATGAAAGACGATATTTTCATTTGAATTCTGGCACATGAACAAAAGTCAAGGACTTTTTATTTGGATAATCTTCAAAAATCAGGAAATTATATATTGGTTCCATATAAAAATTATTTTTCAAGACAGATTTACTGTCTCCAACGTTCGTATTTCGTATAGGCGGGTAAATTTCAATAATAGAATGGAATCACAATTAAAAAGCTTTGAGAGTCTGTGAAACATAAAATGTATTAATTGAAAAGGGAAGTTAGATTTGAGATCGAATTTTAGCCAAATATACCAAAACTATTTAATTTCAAAATCTCTTGAAAAGTTTCAATTTCCTAGTTTTATTCCAATAAATGACTATCAATAATCATAATAATGAAATAACACCATCTTCCATCACTCATAATAATTCCAACTGCCACCCGTACGCAATTAAATTAATTGCCTTCATTGAGACCCAATTCACACTTTCACGAACAACTCACTTGGAGAAATGCGTTTTCCGCTTGTACATTTCCAGCATTTTCGGATTCAACTTCCCGTTGAGCTCGTCCATTCTGGCCAAAATTCGGCGCGTCTTTCGCGACTCCCGGGGGCCAAGTTTGTTCGATTGCGATTCACTGCCACTGGAAGGTCCGCCAGCACCACCACAAATGCCCCGGGACGAGGACCGATCGCTCGATTTGTTCCGTTCTCTGGACACTCCGGAGGCTCGTCTGCCACTGGCCAGAAAGATGGAAACGCTCTTCATTATCATGGCCCCGCCCCGGGTGTTGAGGGCCCCCGCGAGGCCACCTCCTGCTCCTGTTCCACCGGATGACTTCGGGCCACCGGACTGTTGCGCCTCGGGAACCGAACGGGATCGGTTCATGGTTGCCGTCGGCTGCCTTTATTTGGGTGCTCGGATTTTATTTCAGGGTGCTATGGAAACCGGACCGAAAGTTTCGATTGTTTGGCGGATCCGACCAGGTTTGGTTCTGGCTGCCAGGTGGGAACTTTCAGTCGTTCAGAGGACACCTTACCTGGAACAGTAACGGATAAAGTAGATTGGTTCAATCAATGAAGGATTACACGATACGGTAGGTTTTTAGGTTTCATAGTAAGTATGTTTCAAAATTTAAAAATTTATCTCATTTACTCAAATGTATCTTCTAAATTAAATAGCATAATTCTAGATTTATACCAAAAAGACACATGCGTTACTCAGAATTTAGGATTTAAGATCGTCAAAATTTTGAATTTTTATGTATTAAGGATCAAGCAGATCAAAAACATTAATTAAATTAAATAGTCAATAAAGTGTTTCTAAAAATTATTGTTTTGCATGCAGCACCGTCTGCGTTCCTCACTCTCCTAAAATTTTCATTGAAATATTCTAAGAGTAAGTTCACTGGTGTTGGGAAAAAGTGGTAGAAATTTTGAAATTATTGAAAATTTTACCATGTAAAAATGTTTTCAAGATCTTTGGGCGTTGTATTTTTTTACAGCACTGTTTCTGAGGGGGCTTTGGGTACTAAAATTTATCTGAAAATGTAAATGTATGCATTTTAACAATATTTGTTGAAATTGACTGTAGATAGATTGAATTTCACCGCTTTTTGTCGTATTTTGCAATTTATTTGTATGGGAGCTCTGCCTTCTTTGAGTGCGACAGACTTAAAACTCCACAGACATCATCTTCATTCATTCTTCGCTGTTTCCTGCCAGCGACAACAGTCGTTCCGGCCCTGAGTTCGTCTGTGGTGAAGGGGTTCTCCAGCCTGCGCTTTCAGGCAAGTACGCTGTTATCGACTGTTCTTCTCCGCGTGATGGAATTTGCATTTCTAGGGATCTTCGTTCTTATTCTGCACCCGACATGGCGGTCCCATCAACGTTTACTACCAGAACGTCGCACACAGGAGTATTTCACCCAAAAACTTGGCCAAAACTCAAAATTTAAATTTCATTGGTGACTTTTATGTCAATGTTTATTTGATTCTTGAATAAATTTAGCACCATGCATCGGTCAGTTTTTTTACATCTGATTTGTTTATAAGCTGTTGCAGCTGTCGAAACTTTAGTATTTTTAAGACATAGAATTTATCTACAAATCGTTGAATCAGCGCGACTATGTCATGTCAATGAATAAAACTTTCCTAAGTGACGAAAAATAAAAATTTTAAATGGAAAACTTTGATGGAGGAATATTTAATAGTTTTAAGTATAATAGACAAAATTCGATGACTATAGAGACAGTACGCAGTGCTTTGAAAATTCTTCTATTAATTTTTTGTTTTAAACGTTGATTTTTTTTACAAATTAGTGTTTTTGTTTATGTTCCCAGCAAGTCCCGGCAAAATGTTTGATATCATTTGAAAATTGATAACTTCAATAATCATGTGCAAAAGAAAAAAACTCGCGCAAACTCGCGCATTTTTGATATTTTTAAGTTTGAAGTTTAAAAAAATTGATAGATTTTTTCCTCAAAAAAGTCACCTAAGGCTTCATTTATTTTAAATTTAAAATCAGTAAAATTTATGTTCTTTTTCGAATATTTTCAAATGTTATTTAACTTTCAAAAACAAATAAAAAAATCTAGATTTTTCTGAATTTTGCAACCTTTCTAACCTGAATTATCTATCATGTCATATAAATGTTAAAAAATTTCTAATAGAAAATTATGAAAAATTACGAAAACGGTAAAAAATATATTAAATGATCTTAAAAACATTTGATGAGTCAAAATAAACTTTTTTATTGATTTCAAAACTAAAAAATACTTTTTGCCAACTTTTTCTTCTACGTACTCCTGTGTGCGTCGGTGGTGTGAATTCCTGTCTGGTTGACTACCTCCTTGCCACGTCAAGTTCCTGCTACGAAATTATCGCCTTTACGGAAACATGGCTAAACGACCGCACCTTATCCAGTCAAATTATCGGCCCAGACTATGTAGTATTCCGTTGCGATCGAAGCCCCCTGAACAACAAAAAATCAACTTGCCGTAAAGTCCCGACTCGCGGCTCAGCTGATCGAAGACAGTTCCTGGAACGATTTGGAACTTCTTTGGGCCCGCATTGATCTCGGTGACCGGAAACTGTACTTATGCGTAGTGTACGTGCCTCCTGATCGCTCAAGTGATCTGGTTGTAGCTGAGTCTTTCTCGCGCTGCCTCTCCAAAGTGAGCTCAATCTGCTCTCCCGTAAATGATATTCTTGTTATCGGTGATTTCAACATGCCTGGCTTGAAATGGTGTCCTTCCGATGGCGGCTTTTTGTTCCCAGATCCTATGCGCTCCTATTTCTCGGCTCCTTCAACATCTTCCTGGACTCTTTGAGCACCGCGACTCTTCGCCAGATCAACAGCTTTGAAAACGAAAACGGCCGTATGCTAGACCTCTGCTTCACAAACGAAGGCTTCAGGAATCCAACTATTGATTTAGCTCCTGCCCCTCTTGTTAAAGTTGTTTCCCATCACCCAGCTTTAGTGGTCTCACTCGATGTCACTAGAGTTAACGCTCCTATAGAGGAAACCGCTCCCTTCTACCAGGACTTCAAAAACGTCGACTACGAAGCTATCTCACTCGTCCTGGATTCTATCGAATGGGAGAACGAGCTCGATATGTCTAATCCCGATGCAGTTGCTGCGACTTTTTCAAATATACTGAATTATATAATTGACCGCCATGTTCCGAAACGTAGCTTACCCTCCAACCCACGAACTCCCTGGGCCACTAATAAACTGCGACAACTGAAGACGGCAAAAAACCGTGCTCTTCGAAAATTCAGCAAGCACAAGTCCCTCTGCACAAAGGAAGAATACCGCCAGCTGAACACGGCGTACAAAAAAAGTAGTAGGCGCTGCTACCAGAACTATCTCCACCGACTACAGCGTTATTTTAAGACCAACCCGAGATCTTTCTGGAAGTACGTTAAAAATCAGCGGAAAGAATCTGGGCTTCCGTCTCAAATGTTTTTGAACGGCCGCACAGCGAACACCGATCTTGAAATATGCAACCTCTTTGCCGAGAAATTTTCTAGCGTTTTCACAACTGGGTCCATTTCCTCAGAGCAACTGGATATGGCTGTAGGAAATATCACACCTCTAGACTCTTCCTTAAACGGTATTGCCTTCGATGACGCAGCCATTTTAAGGGCGACAGCAAAGCTTAAAAATTCATCATCTACGGGTCCGGACGGGATACCAGCTATATTCTTGAAACGTTTCATGCAACACTTGCTGACTCCCATCAGACATATTTTTCGAGCTTCGCTGGACTTCGCAACCTTTCCCCCGCTCTGGAAAGAAGCTTACATGTTCCCTGTTCACAAAAAGGGAAATAAGAAAGATGTGAACAACTACCGCGGAATATCAGCTCTTTGTTCGATAGCCAAACTGTTCGAATTGGTTGTTCTGGATCCGATTTACTCGTCCTCAAAACAATACTTTTCCAATGATCAGCACGGATTTCTGCCGAAACGATCCACGACAACAAATTTGCTGACTTTTACATCGTTCGTGCAAGATAGCTTCACCATGAAGTCACAAACTGACGCCATCTATACTGATCTGTCTGCTGCTTTCGATAAAGTAAATCACGATATTGCTATTGCTAAACTCGAACGCTTAGGATTCTGTGGATCCCTACTGGACTGGTTTCGAAGCTATTTAACGGGACGGAAGTTATCTGTGCAAACTGGAAATTACTTTTCAAGACAATTCTCCGCTTGTTCAGGTGTGCCACAGGGAAGCCACTTGGGACCGATAATTTTTGTCATCTATTTTAACGATGTTCTCACTCTATTGGACGGCCCAAAACTTGCGTATGCAGACGACCTCAAACTTTTCCACACCATCAATGGCCAAGACGATATCGATCTCTTGCAAAGGCAGTTCAACACCTTCGCTCACTGGTGTGACACCAACTGCTTGCCTCTGAACCACAGCAAATGTGCGGTCATTTCTTTTTCTCGCAAGCGGAACCCTCTTCACGCAGAGTACACTCTTGGGAACGAAATCATCGCCCGGGTGGACCACATCAACGATCTGGGCGTTATCCTAGACCATCGGCTGGAGTTTAAGACTCATACGAATTACATCATCGATAAAGCGTCTAGAAGTCTTGGCTTCTTATTTCGCGTAACAAAGGAGTTTAAAGATGTGTACTGCCTAAAAAGTTTGTATTGTAGCATAGTTCGCTCAACGCTTGAATATGCATCTGCAGTTTGGTGCCCATTTTACCAGAACGGAGCTGAACGAATAGAGGCTATCCAGCGGCGTTTCATACGGTATGCCCTGCGACACTTGAACTGGTTAGATCCGTTTCGTTTACCCAGTTACGAAAACCGATGCCGCCTAATTGATTTAGACACGCTTCAAATTCGTCGTAATGCTGCACGTGCTCTAGTCGTAGCGGATCTCCTTGCGTCGAGGAGGATTGACGCTCCCATGCTGCTGGAGGCTATTCCTCTCAGTGTGCGACCCCGAGGATTAAGGAACCAAAATCTACAGCTCTATGTTCCCATCCGGCTGAATAACTACGGAGCCAACAGCGCTCTTATTGGAATTTTGAGAACATTCAACCGCTTCGCCGAGTACTTCGACTTTGACGCTTCAAGGACTACTTTCCGAAGAAAAATTTTAATTGTTTCGAGAACTTTGTAGATTTAACTAGTTTTAAATTCATTATTTTTATTAAGTTATCATTAGGATCAACATGTGATCCGTTGATGTTTTTACACAAATAAACAAATAAACAAATAAACAAAAAAACAACTCCATGCCAAATTTCACATCAATTGGTCCAGTTGTTTCTGAGTTCTTGAAGAACTTATGTATGAATTCACTCCATTTTTGAAGAGATTCAAACGATTTTTAGTAAATTTCATTCAACAAATCAATGCATTTTCACATTCCACGCGCTTGTACCGCTCACAAGTGATATTTATCCGTTCGCGAATCAAAAAATATCACTCTTGTCAATAGTTTTTATAGTTCAAATTACACAAAACTATAATTTTAGAATTCAATTTTTTTTGTTGGAAAAAGTGTTAATTTTGACAACTTTTACAAAATAATTTACTAAAATATATGCAATGTTTTGGTTTTGGAAATATATTTTAGCAAGTTTTAGTAAACTGCTTAATTTTGTAAAAAAAAGAAATTGTTGAACCAATAGGGTTGTTTAAAAAACGGACCAAAATATTCAAATTCACGTCACAAAACAGAAAAAATTTTAATTTTACGAAAAAAACTCAAACATTTGATGACCAAAAAATAGGATCTTCTTTGAAAATGATGAGACGATTCTACACTGCTAAATTGTATACAAATCGGTTAAAATGCAGCTGAGTTACAATAGCGCGAATTAGTGAATTCACGTCACAAAGTTTGACTTTTTTAAAAATGTTATCAGGAAGCTATTTTGACCCTCCAGATGGTCATATTTTTAAAAATCGAATATAATTTATTTGTTGAATTTTTTATTTAGTTCGTTATTTTAAAATTAAACAACCAAAAATATTGAAATGAAAATTAGTCATTGTCATTTAATGATAATTTGATTATATTAAAAAAAAAAAAAAAGAACATTTTCTAAGAGTGAGCCCGTATTGGAAAAATGGATAGGAACTCTATCAAATGGTTAACTTTGAAGAGAGAATTAAAATGGAAATAGTGGGAGAGCCTAGGAGAATGTATTAAGGTAACTTTTCATTCGTATTTTGAAGCTTAAACTATTTGACAATTGTTATCATTTTTTTACCTAAATGTATGCAACATCACTGTTTTTTTCGATTATAAATGGTTTAAAAGAAAACGTTGAAATAAACTAGCATTTATCAATATTATAAAGGTGTTTTGCATCCTTTATGATCAAGAAAACTTGATAAGACCGTCAAAATAGAGAGTGAACAATGTAACCCCAAAGCATCAAATTCTAAAAAGAGACGAAATCGATTTGTAAATCAAATTTAAAACAGGTTAATAAATTTTTGCAACCATGTTTTACGTTCATTGAAATCCAGCACTGGTTTTAAAAATATGAAACATGCCCCATTCCCCTTAACAGAAGAAATATTCGAAAAATATTGAAAAAAGTGATCAATCTTACCCCGGATTACGGTACTTAGAGATAACATGATCTTAAATGGAAAAATGAATCCGATTAAGCAAGGAATGTGACAGTTGTACTTTGACGAGTTCATCTAAAATATTAGTTTTTCTTAAATTTGGTTATTACATTTACTTTGAGAAAAAAAATTACAATCGAAAACTTAGTGTTGAAGTTAAAAACGACAAAGAATCTATACAACTAAAGAGTTTCAATAACATAACGCTACGGAAAGAATCTGAATGTTCTATTTTGCAACACTCATAATTAAAAACTTCCGTTTCGGGTACTGTCGACACTCGACAGTAGCAAAATTATAAGCAAAGAAATGACATATTGTGAAGCAAATGGATAGTTATCTGAAAATTTACGATAATTGATCAATATCCTGAACTAACTTTTATCGAAAGTGAACAATCTTTCTCAATTATTTCAAATTTTTGCAGCTAGAATCAGACCAGTTTGTCAGTTAAAATACCTTGTTTTTGGGTCTTGGGTTTGCTTGTTGAATTTTCGAGGCATTAAAAAAGTTTGAAATGCCAAAAACACCAAATGCCAGAGCCAAAAAAAAAATCATATCGATAGGGATTCGTACGCAGAAGATGGATAAGATCTTCATGTTTAAATCTTCATTTTAATTTTTTCCCGGAAAAAGGATCATCCTTTTTTTTTTGCAAGGGAGTTTACCAACCAGGGTCATTCTTCCCTACGTCAAATATCCCGATTCCCGGGAACGCTTAAATGCCCGGGAAATGGACACGGCTATCGGCTTGGCAAAGGTAGAAAAAAATTAAGATTAGATTTATAATGGAATTTTTATTTAGAGATAATATGCTAGGAAGTTCACAACGTATTATTTTTTATATAATACTCAAAATACTGATTTTTAAACCGATTTTAAGGTTTTTCATTCAGTTGAAAGATGTTTATGGGTTTGAAAATACCGATTAAAATGTGACATCACTGATCCCCACCCATCGATTCGGGATTTGAGTCGAGCAAGCCACTTTGCCTCTTTTTAATCGGTATTTTCAAGCCCGAAAAGATCGGTATTCGATATGAAAATTCAAAAATCGGTATAAATACTTATTTTTTAAGTATCGTCAACTGGGGCAACATGCAACACTTTTCAACTTCAATGGTTTCTTAAAACTTCATGTCCACAGATAATCATACCCATTATGCATCAAAAGTTTTAAGCAAGGCCGGATTAAAGGAGGGGCAAAAGGGGCAATTGCCCCCAATTAAACTAATTTGGATTCCTTATCTGATTTTTTCAATGATAACTGATTCTGTGTTTTAAACATGTAATCATTATTCTCAATTTTTTCAACTGATCATTTTTGCACTAATATCCCTTTTGCTTTGAGAGCTTCGAATGAAATTAGCATTTGGTGCAATTTCTGCTTTTGCTCTGATTGTAACTTTGTATATTTTTTTTAAATTTAATTCATATTTTGTTTCTCAAAACTTGATTTGGAATTAAGATTGAGATTTGAATGAAACACTGAATTTTGGTTCTGAATAAAACGTGCATTAAGGTTTTGAATTCTTAAACTCTTTTATCTGTATCTCTATGGAACGTGGATTTTATTATTTTGTTTTTTTTTCAAATTTTGTTTTCTATGTTTCAAATCTTCATGATATTTCCTAATTGTCACGTGGTCAATATTTCTCGAATAAGCACAAACCAAACGATCAATGATGATATGAAAATTATTTATAATATCAATCAGTTCATTTTTTTTCGAATGAGAGGATTTTAGTTGGTGATAAGGGTTTACAAAAATGAGAATTAAATTTTGCATTTTTTAGCTTAAATCAGAGTTTTCATTTCTAAGAAATTTCTGAACTCTTCCCCAATGTTTGCACGTGATTGATAAAAAAAATTTGAAGATACCAGAAACTATGTTCTACGCAGACAACATGGCCATTTGAAGATAGTATACTGCACTCAACTCTAGTTTTTTTACTTTTTGAAAGATTTTGTATTTTCTGGATAGCATTTGAAAAAAAATCGAATTATAGGGGCCCCCCGTGAAAAATTGCCCCAGGCCCCCCGATGAGTTAATCCGGCCCTGGTTTTAAGGTTAGTTGGACATGAAATTGACGTAGTCAGAAAAATAATTGGTTTTTTTTAGATACTTTAATTTTCGCTATACCTACTTAGAAAAAGGAGTGACTTTCAACAAACTTAATTTTAAATGAAAAATCTAATGAAAACGTATACAAATTTAAAGCTTTTGATAAATTTAAGATGCTATAAAAACCACTACGCATAAAACACTAATGAAAAAACTAATTTTTACATTTTTCTGAACATAAATTATTTGCATACGTATAGGGGTAAAAAAATATTACAAAAAATTCTACTTGCTGAAATCATAAAACAAAATGTTCGGATGTATGAAATTTCAATGTTGACAGATGTCTGATGCAAAGCAATCATTTCCGAGCATATAGAATCGAAATTTACTAGATGTCTATTTGATTTACATTTTGTTGCACCTTACCCCAGACAGGTAACTTAATTATAAAACTATTTACTGAAAAAAATTAGTGATTGTTCGACTAATATTTTAACACAAACAAAGTGGGAATAAAATGATTAAACCAGCCAACAATATGTAGGTGATATCATTAAGCCAATCCGTCATACTGGGTAAAGATTTTTACGACATCGAAAAATGTTAAAAATTCTACTTTTATTGAAGGATTTTTTATGTTTTAAATAAAAATAAAATGCTAGCTTAAGAAGTTAAAAATAATGTCATCATCATATTGGATTCAATAAAAGAACGTTGTAATAAAAATTTCTTCAATTTTTCAAAGTTGTTGGGCGGCATCCATAAATTACGTAACGCAAAAAATGCACTTTTTTGACCCCCTCCCCCCGTATGTCACAAAGCGTAACGCTTCGACGTACCCCCTATGAAAATTACGTAACGCTGACAATTACCCCCCCCCCCCCTATCTTCTCATGTTTTTAAACACTGATTTTCGAAGTTCAAAAAAGATATTAACCTAAATTTTTTCAACGTTCTTTAAATCGGAATTTATATCTATCCAATCCAAATCGCTTCTTAGTACTCATTGATGATAACTCTCTAATAAAATAAATTATTTGTCTTATTACTAGTTGCTCTGTGCGTGTTAACTGATGATCTACCTTCCCAAGCAACCAAAAGTCACATATTTACTTGAATGAAGGCATTGAAAGTTACATATTGGCTGACAAAGAGAATCAACTGCCCAATTCCCTTTAGTGAACTTTATGTACTCATTAATGAACTTGAAAGTTGCAAAAGTGATTAATATGTACGTTGTATGTGACTTGTTTTGCCCAATTCCCATTAGTGAACTATATGTGCTCATTAACGAACTTGAAAGCTGCAAAAGTGATCTACACGTACGTTATACGGGACTTAAGTCACATAAAGGGCACAAAAGTGCTCAATACGGGATTTGGTAAGTCACATAAAGGGCACAAAAGTGCTCAAACGAGATTTGATAAGTCACAAAAAGTGCATTGATGTGCTTTCAAAATCAAATCACCACTTCGAGTTTTAGTTTCAGTTAGAACAACATCTAGGCGTGGCCTAGTGGTAGCGTGTTCGATTCTCACCACGAAGGTCGGGGTTCGATACCCAGGCCGGGTAAGTTTTTTTTCAATAAGTAATTTTGTACTTGAGTGACCATTCTGATGCGATATATGTAGGAAATGAAGGAAAGAAGCAATTGAGCAATTTGTCAAGTTTGAAATCCGGCGTGTGGCATCATGGCGGCACCGGTACAGAACACAGTAAATAATCAAGAGAAGGTGATATAAACCGAAGCCAACGGTTTAGTTGAGATAGAGAGACTATTTTTTACTCATTTTGCGATTTTTTGGAAGCTGAATTAGGAGGCCGCTGGAAACTGAATAGAAGATCATTAAGACTTGTTTTGAAACTTGAAAGTATCAATAAGAACTTAAATTTTGAGCTGCATAGAACGCACTTCATATCAATTATTAGGCTGCGTAAGCGTTTTTGTACCTGTTTTATGGGACTTTTGGTTGCTTGGGTTGTTTTGTTCCAGGAGCATAGCTTGTTATGCAAAAAATACTCCACTTAGTGATATTCGTGAGAATAACCAAAATTGCATTTTTTAAATCAATAGAGAAAATATAGTAAAATTTCCGTTTTAAGATAAGATTGAGTTCTTGGAGGTAAATGTACCTAATATTTGGCTTTCCAACAGTTGTTTCACGGATTTCCAACGCATATTTTATGGAGATCTCAGAATCTTTAAAGAGGAAAGGTTATTAACCGTTTTCAATCTTGTTGAAGCTTCAAATTTTAAGCTGATCTTGGTTTGCTTATTACTCTGCAAAAATTGCATGACATCTAAAAAGCTGCTGCAATTAAACTAAAATTTTATGAAGAGATTAACCACCGTAATTTTTGGTTGTTACTTTGATTTATCGGCCTAGCGGTGAAAAGTGATGTCCTTTTTAGTAGGGACATCTAAAGATTATGAAATTTTTATATAGATGGATAGAAGGTTAGAAGAAATGAAAGATGGTGAAAATGAGCGGGTAGAATTTGTCTAGAAGCATTACCATCACATACCAAATTTTTGTTCCTCACGAGCCTACTACTATGAAGTGGTAGATACAGATAGAGTTGCATCTACCACCACACATTAGTAGGCTTAGCGTGGTCCGCCCCACAAGCGAGAACTTGTAGTTCGTCCGCACTACAAGTTCTCGCTTGTGGGGCGGACCACGCTAAGCCTACTAATGTGTGGTGGTAGATGCAACTCTATCTGTATCTACCACTTCATAGTAGTAGGCTCGTGAGGAACAAAAATTTGGTATGTGATGGTAATGCTTCTAGACAAATTCTACCCGCTCATTTTCACCATCTTTCATTTCTTCTAACCTTCTATCCATCTATATAAAAATTTCATAATCTTTAGATGTCCCTACTAAAAAGGACATCACTTTTCACCGCTAGGCCGATAAATCAAAGTAACAATTAAACTAAAATTTTTAAGGAAAAAATCGTTACGTAACGATGAGCATACCTCCCCCCCTCCCCTATGTCACAATTCGTAACGCTCGAGCTTACTCCCTCCCCCCCCCCCCCTAGGAGCGTTACGTAATTTATGGATGCCCCCTTATAAGATTACGACATTTTCTGACATCATTCAGGTAAGTCATTTAGTATTGGATATTGAACATTCTAACTCATTTACCAACTTTGTAGAAGACTGAAAAACGGTTTGACTTATGGTTTAAAAAAAATATCAAAAATTTAACTCAAATTGACATTCTTTCCAATCTAAATTCAATTGAAATTTGATTCAAATTCGATAACTTTTTTCTCAGAAACCAAAATAACTCGCAGTCTTCGGGAATGTTGATAAGTGAATGAAAACCTTTATCTTCAAAATATTTGTGATGTGTTATTGCTTTGCCAAAATAGTGCATAAAATTAGCTAACGAGTTTTGACTAATTTTCTCAAATTAATAAAAAAAAAATAAGCTCTTTTATTCTTTTTACTTATTTGGGATCCCAAGTTTTATACATTCATCATGAAGATATAATCTATTAGCGTCTTAAACTGCTATAATCTTTATTCTACCATGTAATTTCAAAATCAAGATTCGATCTTACGACAGTTGACATAGAAGACAAAGATGCTATCGGCAACGCAGCTCCAATGTATAGAAACAGGTGTCTGCTTATTTGTATATAGTTTTCAGACTCCTATCTTTTGGAATATAAGAGAAAATAAGTATTCTCCTAAGAGCAAGTTCACTGGTGTTGGGAAAAAGTGGTAGAAATTTTGACATTTACGGCACATTTTGAAAATTTTGCCATGCAAAAATATTTTCAAGATCTGTGGCCTTCTAGTTTTTTTTACAACACGTGTTGTGTTTTCGCATGCTGTGATACAAAAATAGCAATATTTCTATCACATACGGCTGACAGTGTTGTAAAAAAATACAACGTCCCAAAATCTTTAAAAAATTTTTGCATGGTAAAATTTTCAAAATGCCAAAATTTCTACCACTTTTTCCCCAAAACCCGTGAACTTGCTCTAAGTATGCACAGTAGACTGAGTCGATTTGGGGTCATTTTTGAATTTCTCACATCCTGGGGCCTTAAAAGCTTCGTTTTAGTCCAAAACTCATCCATGATTTTTGCAGAATTTTTAAGTAACGTTTACATGAGTAAATTTGAACTTTTTTGTTTGTATGGGAAATTGAATATTATGTTCTGAATTATCAACATCATTTTAGTTTCTTCTGTGGAACTGAGAAAGCTAATGGTTTTGGTGCCCATTTATAAATTTTCTCAAGGAAATTTTCCGCTGAATAGCTTTGTCGTAGTTATTAGCTGTTTAAGAGAGATATGACTTTTGACATCGAGAAACTATTAATTAAATTGACATCACTGCTGGGTGCCTAGCGAGGTATTGCAAAAATTACTTTGTATGGAGTATTCGCGAAGCCCCAGCAGTGATGTCAATTGAATTTATAGATTTTTATTGCCAAAAGACATACCCCTGTTAAACCGCAAATAATTTTTTTGCCTAATAAGATACGAATTTGCAGTCTTCTACAAAGATGTTCAGCGGAAAATTTCCTTGAGAGAATTTAAAAATGGCACCAAAACCATTAACAAGCTCGGTTCCACAGAAGAAACAAAAATGATGTTGTTTTTTCAGTAGGTACTAAATATTCAATTTTCCCATACAAACAAAAAATTTCAAATTTACTCATGTAAACGTAACTTGAAAATTCTGCAAAAAATCATGGATGAGTTTTGAACCAACACGAAGCTTTTTAGACCCCAGGGTTTGAGACATTTAGAAATGACCCCAAATCGACTCAGTCTAATGCACAGTAATGACCACTTCCCTCTTTATCCCCCTTATTTGAGTTATCCATGCTTCTGCATTAAATCATTAAATTCTAAAAATATGGCAAATGTAGACTGTTTATTGCCATTTCCAACACAGATAACTATTCTGAAATGGTCTGGATAAAATCAGGAAGCTTAAAAAAATGTTTTGGATTTTGTTTCCTTCAATGCCAATGCCTAAATTATTTATTTATTTACATAGTATTCTGTCTTACGACATAACTTGACGAACATAATTCCTAAAATTCACTCGGTTCATAGCAACCGTTCTCTAATTTCCCGGGCACCCCACGTTCGCCAGATCACGCTACACTTGGTCTAACCACCTCGCTTGTGCGCCCCCGATCGTCTCGCCAATGTCAAAATACTTAAACTGATTAAACAAGCGAAGCCCAAGAAAAATGACTTGAAAATTGGAAGTTGAAGAGCCAAAACAAGCATAAAAATGCCAAAACTATCGTCAATGTTCTTAATTTGTTAAAAAGCAGAAACCATGATAAAACATTTTTAAATCTTAAAAAAAAAGTCAACATCAGCAAAAGACAGAAATTTATCAAATTTGTCAACTATAATGAAGTTGTTGAAAACTCGACAAACAAAAACGCTTTGACACACTTTGGCGTAAAATCATTAAATTTGATGGGAAAATTTTGCGTTCATCGTATTTAAAAGATTGAAGATTTTTGATGTCTTTTAAAATATGTATAGCTTAGCTAGTGAAAGACAAGCGTCAGGTTTTGTAATTATTTTTTATGAAATTGTGTCCAAATTATAATTTATTCAACCCAAAATATATCCCAGCGGATTCTTTCTAGGACGGGTTGTAAACATACAATTGAATAAGGACGTGAAACTGCATTCAAGTTTAATTATAACAAAACCAGAAATTGATATTCAATTTGACGCCACAGTTGCTCATTTTACCGTACGCAACAAACAACAAACTTTGTCACGCAACACCGCAACGCGTATCGACACCTGTAGCATTCAGTGACAAATTTGCAGCATGAACCGAAGACTTTCGAAAATGTAGATTCACAGTAGAAGGGCTCAAGTTTGATTCTATCCAGACGAATTGAGGTGCAAATGAAATTTCAGGTTCAAAAATGTTTCAATCGAGCGAGAACTTCTAAAGGTATCATGTCTGAGCATGGATTTCACGTTTTTCATAAATTTGTCTAAAGATAGAAGGTACTGAACCCATTTCAGATTTGCAGTTTATTCACACTAAGTTTTTTACAATTCTTCAAGCCACACCCTCACTGCCATAAACTGTGCTCAGTAAACGCCTGAAAGTCTGCAATTTTTTGCTTATAAACGTTTCATCTGCCATAGGCATTTTAACTTCCACGCAATTTTTGTTTTGTTTGAATTTCACCATAACTCACTTCATCGAACGGATTCAAATCGGAAAGCACAATAAAACAGAATTCTCATGAAAGGAATAACTTTTTAATTAACAGGCACCCGCAGCACGATTTTCCCACCATTTGTTCCAATTTCCACTGTTCGAAGAACACGAACAAAGAATTTTCTTATCTTGGACCAAAATATCTAGCAGAAGGCTATCATTTAGTCCGATTGGTTTTCCCAGAACTTACCCAACTAGCGAAAGAATAATCACGCAGCCCGGTTCTGTGAAATTTGGATTTTCAGGGATATCACTATACGCTTTCCTATTCTAAGGAACCGAATTTGATTAAGGGATTTTCGCGAGAAAATCTAGGCCCCAAACCGCCCGAAGGCCAACAGACAACTCAATGAAACGGGATTCCAGTCGCTTTAAATCACCACGTGGAACAACGAACCGCACACATCAAATGTTCAAAAACAACACAAAATAAATAATCTCCGTTTGAAAAACGATTGATTTCCACTAGTCAGACGCCCACGTCGTCGGTTTTTCAGGCCGCAGGATGCAAAAACTAGCCGCAGCAGCAGCGTTAACTTAGCACAGGAAAAGTTCGATCCGAGTATTTTTATCCGTTTATTGATATAAACAAACGCTCGTTTCAATCACTCTGGCCACCAACCCTTGACGTGGAGCTTACATGCCTACAATCGTTCACTTTACGAAAGCCCCTGAAGGTTGCCCCAAATCAGGTTAAAGTAGCTCCCCCGCATGTGGGTGGCATGGATGGGTGGGTGGCTTACTGTCTGTTTTCCCGCCTCAGGCTTGTGGGGGTGGTAGATATTTTATGGCAGGTGGTGGTTTCGCGCGATGCGAAACTTTTTGGTGGTGTGAAAATGGTTGCGGTCGAAGGAATTGATTTTGGTGATGCAGGCGAACATGTATCTATGGGATTGGTGGCGTGAACTTTCAATTTTTCGATTGGCATTTGGTGAATTCTGTCTTTTGATTTACTGACTGCTGGGTGAAGAATTTGAAAATTCGATGCAAGAATGTTGCGAGGATTTTTTCTTCGATTATAGTCATTTTACCATCTTTATGGCATTCGCGACTTTATATCAACGTTGCTGTTGGTGGACAGTTATTGAAAAACTTATCCGGTACAACTGTGTTCGATGTTTACTCTTACGAACTCACGGACATCGGCGCAGGAGGCAACTGACTTGCCAACTGAGCTATATCACAAGCCCGATTGCAATGAAAACATAAGGTTGCTAGAGTTTTACAGCACCAATCCAAGCCGGAGAAATCCGGGCAACTTTATATAAAAACCTGGCAAAATCTGAGAATTTGATTTCAAAATTGACAACCATTTATAAATCCGGGCTAATTTGGGAAAAAAATTTCAAATCCCAGAAATTACTCAAAAAAAAAAATCAAGAAAAAACTGAAAAAAAACTTCATCAAAATTTATCGACAGATTTTAAATCGTATCTTAGGCCTTTCATGGATTATTTACATAAAATTAAAAAAGTACAACACAATTTGCTATTTTTTGTTTGATTTACCAAAAAAAAGTGAATAAATCCGGGAAAAATTCGGGCATTGTTAAATAAAATCCAAGCAAACCGGGCTAGGCCGGTCTGTTCTCAAATTTTGAACTTTTTATCCGGACAAACCTGGCCACATTATGATAACACATGGCAACAAAATTTAAATTTTTCCGAGGTGCCAAGAACTTAAGAACTGATTTATACCAATACGAGGGCGCTGATTACAAATAAGCATTTTATATTTATAGCAGCTCTTGTTTTTTAAATAACTTTGAAAAATGGTTAAAAATTCATTTAAACAATTTTTGCACTGTTTTGCAATACTTAAGAAGAAAACAAGGATTTAAAAAATGAAGGTTCTATGAGTTGAAATTTAATGATAAACTTTTCCGAAGATCGCGAGAAATTTTGACTTTTGAGAAAAAAGTTAAAGAAGTAAAGGTAATAACAGGGAAAAGGAATAAAAATAAACGTTCAATATGATGAAGCTCGAATGAAAATGGAATAAACGAAAATGAAAAACATCATGAGCATTATTTTTGAGAAAATTCCAATGCTTACCAAAGTGTGCGGGTCAGCTAGTTATAACTATGAAAAAAAATATTATTATTTATTTAAAAAATTATTTTTACTTGCCTATTATTTTTCAAATTGGCAGAGTTTCAATATTTAAAATAATTACATTTCTGGAATTTATCATTAAACTAGCTGATCTTGTATGAACTTCGTTTCACAAGCAACGTTAAAAATTTGATTGGATTAGATGTAAAAAAAATATGATCTCGGTATTCCTAACATTAAAAAATATTACCTTCGCTTAAAGAGTATGCTTATTGATATAATAGGAACCCAACTAAATAAATGACAAAACAGTTTTTCAAAAAAAATAATCCCTATTCGTTGAACAATAAGCAAAAATTCTACACAAAAAATCATATTGATTTTAAATATAACTGAATTCATGTGCAAAAATTTTCAAGTCGAATCTATATTTCTTTACTTCATTTTTTTAAAGCACGAATTTCTATAAATTCCTAGAACTTTTTCCTAGTGGATGGACTTAATAATTTTCAAAATTTTCTACTACGTGGTACTGTTTTTCAAATCAAAATGGTAATTTATCACTTAATCTTAACCCTTCGTTTCATAAAGTAACAAATTTGCAACAATAAATGTATGGAAAAATGGAAAAATCGTATTTTGTATTAATTTTTTTTTCTTCATGTACTCATTATTTTCAACTATTTAAGATGATTTTTAAGGCAAAAATAAAAAAATCATGAAACGAAGGGTTAAAAGTATCTTTTATATACGCTTAGAAAGAACAAAACAAATATAATGCCAAAAATTGTATATGTACAGAATCATGTTATTTGCAATTTTCTTTTGTTAAGATATTTCAACCATGTTTAGTGAATCAACAGAG
Source organism: Uranotaenia lowii (assembly GCF_029784155.1). NCBI lineage: Eukaryota > Metazoa > Arthropoda > Insecta > Diptera > Culicidae > Uranotaenia > Uranotaenia lowii. The sequence goes on along the minus strand of NC_073691.1, from coordinate 38,536,085 downwards.
CTTGCACCTTGCAAAAAGTAAAAAAGACGTTGAGACTTCAAGTGTTTTGCCTATATGGTAAAAAAAAATTCAAATGCAATAAATTTTTCCTTTGGAGTTGTCAGGTTTTGTCAGGTCATGTCTTTCATTTGCTCTCTTATTTTCTTTTTTTTTTCGACATTGTGACCTTTATTTAATGTTAATGAAATTGGATTTTAATTTTGTTTTGTTGTGTTAACAAATTAAAAATAGATCAAATAGGCATGCATAACATAGAAAAAGCAAAACATTTTTTTTTCTATTTTTATCCCGTTGGCGTATAACTTTTTCTCTTAAAAATGAATTAAATGAAAAAATTAAAAACTTTAAAATGAAGGGTAGAAATTTAAGTGTTTCTTGTGACAACTTTAAATATTTCAAAAGAAAAGCTCAGGTTTTAAATTTATCCTTATATGATTTTGTTGTAGGTTCTGATTTTTACAGAATGCATTCCAAATCTCCATTATTTATCCGTTGAAGATATTAAGACTGATTAGACGATTTCAAACAAAAAGATTTACAAGGAAGTACCTACGTTTATTTTTCAGAATATTACAAAATACAGACTAATGAAAATAATCGACTTGAAGAAATAAAAAAAAATGCGACGTAAAAAACGAGTATCGCTTTCAAAAATTAACTAAAGCTTCATTTTCCTTTTGCATAGAAATAACAAACTTTCTTGTATGCATTGTGAATCGTTTTCACAATAAAAAGAGTTTTGTTTGTTTTTGTTTCGGTGTACCAATTTATGAGCAGTTACCGTAATCAAACAAATAAAAAATCAAATCATAATCAAACAAAAAAAATGATTTGAAGTTTGAGTAAAAAAAATTTCCATACTTAAACAAAAACGTACAAAATAATGGTTTATTAGAGAAAGTTTATTTTTTAAATGAATTTCCTTCAAAGATACTCCACAATAAAGTTTCAATCAAAAACACCTTAGCACAAATGTTTCTGTTGAACTGAAAACCACTTTTTAAAATGATTTTTTTTCTTTATTTTTAAATACAATTTAAAATCATGAATTCAAAATGAGAATATCATATCAATACTCTGATCTCAGAGAAAAAAAACTTTCACATGAAACTGAAACAAAAATTGAAAACTGAAATTTCAAATCCAGAATCTGATTTAAAATTTTGAATTCAAAATTAAATTTCAAAATCTGAATTGTGGTTCTGAATTAAATGATTCGTTTGCTCAAATTTTTTTTTTAGTCCTAAACTTATCATCATTCAGGGATTATTTATGAAACATTTAAAGTGAATCAAATTATGAAATTTGAAAAACACAATTCAAATATTAAATCTGTTTTAATGTAATTCCGTTTAGAATCTTTCACATCAAATTACATTCTATGGTTAATCGTGAATAAAATACAAGTATTGCTACACTGGAATTGAAAATGGAATAATACGGTGTAAAACTTTAAATTCATTAACATTTCTTCAGATTTTGAAATTCAAGGTAAATTATTAGAACACAAGAGATTCAGCAATAAGAAAAAATAAAATATATTTATATTCGTTGTTTTGATATGAAGGATTTGGATGAGTTTGAAAACGCTTAATTCAAATTCGGAAATTTTCAGCTCTTGTTTCCGGTATAACTTAAGAAAAACAGTTGAAAATTATAGTGCGTTTTTTTTTGGCAAAAATAAAAGCTCACAATTAATGATCATATTTCTGGAAGACCATTTGTAATTTAGGCTTCAGAGAAAAAAGTTATATGTTTCTTAGATATTTTAAAATCATTTCAAGTTATCCGGTTTAATCCGGGCTTGCCCGGATTTTCAGTAAAAAATGAGAAAAGCTCAATACGGGCCGGTTGCTCGAGTGTCGAAGAATATCGGATTTTGCAGATTTGATCCACAATATAAGCTTAGTCTTAACGAAAAATTCAGACTCACATAGATACCATAATTCGTAATTTTTGCCATTGACTACGATTATTTGTTGCTTGTTCTATTGAAAAAGGCTTGCAAACATTTTTCAAAAACATCATTTATGCATAACTTATTTCAAAAAGTAGATTTTTCCATTAACGAGGCTTGAATAATTACACCCAGTGCTGGAGAAATCGAATTTTGTCACGAGTTGAATACACAATTTTTGCAATACCGAAAAATACCTACGAGAATTAATGTATTACACTTGCAAGTAACGGTTTGTTGATCTTCTTTGGAATCAAAACAGTGTCGAAAAGTAGCGCTTTTTGACATTTTTTTAAAATTTGTATCGAAAAGTAATACTTTTTGACACTGTTTTATTCAGTACAATAAGCAGGCCTTTTCAAAATTAAACTTCTTAACGAAAAACCTACATTTTAGTACGAAGTAGAAAATCGAATCAAACCAAAAAATAAAATCGATTTTTTATTTTTCTCTTGAATACTAGGATTTTCGCCGTAATTGCCCGAATACTGCCCGGGTTTTGACTTGAAATTTCGAAATATAAAGCCCGGATTTTTCCAGTTTTTGAGTAATAATGTCTGGATTTTCCGGCCGAATACGATTAAAATAAATTAAAGTCTTAGAAATACGATTTTAAATTTTTCTTAATCGGCTAATCATTTGTATCAACTTTCTTATGTACTATTTCATTAGTTTAAGTTCGAAAATTATTTAAAATCTTGTACGAACCCTTGAAATTCAAAACCCAATCAATAAGAATAAAGTTCCAAAAGCTACGTTCCTCAAAATTTGTTCTGATAATCTTACTTCAGAGAAACCAGAAATGACAATGAGAATTGTATTTTAATTGTATGTTTTAAACGACAGTAACTTGAATTTATGACGATCCTTTCGACTTTCAGTTTGTTAAAATAACAAAACAGACTATTTTTAAACGTTCCAACGTTTCAATCCATATATTATAATCGTCATCAGGAACTGAAATGTTTATTATGTGTTAACCAAACTCTTAAAAAATATTCACGAAATTAACTGATTTTTACCCGAAATGTGTCGTATTTCTTGTCAGGTTTGATTCGGCTGATCGGATAAAGCTGTCGTTTGTATCATTACAATATTTTGGGATTAATTTCTGATTTGGGAGTTTTGTAAAATGAAGAATTTCGGAATAGTAATATAGTATCAAAGTTTCACAATCATTTTTAAATTCATAACAAATAAAATTCATCTCAAATGTTTGCTTCTTTTAACGTATAGTTGCAAAATGAGAACCAATAAAAAATTGTGGTGAGCCTTGCGCTGATCCGAAGAAGCCCAGGAAAAATAAATAACTTAAAGATTTTTTTTTCCATTCTCTTCTATCATATGTTCTTTTCATAAAAAAAAATTAGATATTCCTTAAAGAGCTCAAAAACTGATAATTTTTTACTCTCAGATAACCCCAAATTACGAAATTAATCTTTTTATATCAACATTTTCTCGCAAAAATTCACAAATTGAAGTTGTATAAAAGGATATAGGAATGAGTATACTGAGAAAATTAGTTTAGTTAATTTGGAAATCATCTCCAATTTAAATATTTTTGAAAAAAAAAAACCTTTAATGTGGTCGAATAAAATACAAGAGCAACAGGATGATCAGAGTGCAACAACTATTCTAGCCTTATGGCAAAAACTTACAATACCCTCCACCCCATTTTGAATCTTTCTTAAAACGAACATTTTTTTTCATCAGATATTTATGTTTCTTTTCGACAAAATTTTGAAAATTTGGATAATTATGATGTTTGATAAAAATTCTCTTAAATGCAAAAAAAAATTGAAAATTTCTTTATAGAAAATTTCTATTGTAGTAGTGATTTGATCTTTTCCAAATTCCAGATAACATCTCGGGATTTCAAAATTTTCTTTTGAAAATGGAGAAAAAAATAAACAATAATGAAATATTTAAAAAAAAACAATAACAACAGAAAATTTTTTCATTATTTTCATTATTACAAACAAAATATCAGTTTCTATTTTTTGTCAACCCACCTTTCGAAACTTTGAAAAATCACGAAGGAGGGAATAAATAAAGTTTGAGGTATTTCATGTAAATTTCGAAAAAAAAATCAAATATCCGAAAGACTACAAGCCAAAAAAAAATTGTAGATGGTAAGAGTTATTTCACCATTTGTTTTCTTGATTGAATTAAATTTTTCGATGAGAAATTACTTGATTTATAGGTCTTGAGCAATGATATATTTTGCAATATTGTTGCATACAAGCTTTTTTGCAATTTATTCCAATTTATTTGTTTTTGCATTATCCTCCCCCCCTCGCGATGTTCCAACTCCGTGTGACAAGAGATGGATTTGAAATTTTCTCCGGTCTTGTTTATTTGCAACAAAATCTTAAATTATGTTTTTAATTAAGACGTCAATTTAGGAATCTGAATATTTTCTGCATCTGATTTTTGTTTTAAATCAAGGAAAAATAGATTTCTGTTTGTCTAAATAAAAAAAAAAATTATTTTGTTTCTATTACTTATTTTTTAAATTTATGTTTCGGACTCTAGATTGGAAATCTTAAAAAAAATATTTTGAATTAAATTCTGATTCTAAATCTAAGGTATCTAATATTTTAACACGCTTTTTCGAGCGATATTTTTAACAAAAATTGAAAGTGATTATTTAGTTGACAATTTCTCAATGTTGAACCATGAGTTTAGAACTTTGAAAAAGAGTGTGTTGTGAATATTAGTAAACAATTAGTGTTTGAAGCAGAAAAAAAAATTAAGTTTGGGTTAGTATCGATTGGTTGTGGTAAGACATATCTGATGAAATAAATTTCAAAAATTACCTTTAGTACGTCAAATTCTTGATCTTTGATTTCCTCTAAATTTGAGAGTTTTAAAAAGTAAGATCTGAACAAATCTCAATGAGCAGCCGGGCCTGTACCTCGATAGTAAAAGAAAACAGTTTTTAGACATGCAATTGAATTGAATATTTGATCAAAACTCCGCAGTCCGCTTTCAGAACACAATTGTGATATGTTAATTTTTCGGTGTTTTTGAAGCCTCATATTGAAAGGTTGTTATATATTTGATGTCTCTTTACGTTTGATTTTCGTCGCAAACCTTGAGCCACATGGGTCGAGTTTCCGTACGTGTGGCTATTTTTCTGATTCGAACCCACGCAAGCTTTGACAAAACGTGACAAATTAATCACTCTACGCCACCCTTCTTGATGAAGAAAAAAAAATCAGTTGAATCATCTTACACAACACCAAACAAGTTCATTGTCTCCGAGATTACCGTACCCCCTATCGTTTCTTCTTCGCCCAAACTAGCAATTTTCTTCACCCACGAGTGTCTAATATGGGAAAACTGGCCATTGTTTTCCCGGCCACCCACCCACACTCTTCAACAGAAACTTTTTTGGCTGTAAGCGAACGCCGAACACTTTTCCTTTTTTATTCCGTAATTTGGCATTGTGTCACATGATGGTTTATAAGCACCTTCTTTAGCTTCTTACCCCTGACATCCATCCGAGAGGTAAGATTTTAAACCATACCGATCTTGCGGAAATCTCCTAGCTAACTTGGATTAGAAAAAAACAACCGGCATCCACCCACGCTGGCTTGTCACCTGCTGTACAATATCTAGATGGAAGCCGGTAGATAAAATTTAACGTTTAGTTCACTTGTTAGGCGAATTTACTACCATTATTAGACGAGCTTCTGTAAGTTGCTCGTTATGGACCTCCCGAAAGAAAACCCAAAAAAATGCATTGTTCTCGACTTGAACAGTCTTTTTGTTTGTTTCTAGCTTATTACCATTTTGTGGTTTGGAGACTTCTTTGAATAGTTGAAGTTGTCATCAAACGGGGTTTGATGTTGCGTAAGATTTGAATTGCGGTTGATTCGATTGTGATGTTGCTAGTTGAATGAGTTTATTTTTAGACAAACAAAACAGTGGGTTTCTAAAGCTTTTTTACGGTTGGGGGTAGTATTTGCGTAGACGATATGACCAATTTCCAATAATCATATGTCAATTTGGATTTGTTGAATTACATTAAATGTTTAAATTGAGTTTGTAGACCTTTTTTCTCTCCAAAGTCAAATTAATTTTGTGGATTGTTGAACATTACAGTGGCTGACAAATGGGTAATGACTAATTTCGAAAATGGACCGTAAACATTTTGCACCGAACCAATAAAATTGAAATTTTAATTTTGATGCCAAATGACTTATAAAGGCATAAAATGTCGAGATGCTCAAATATTAACTTTCTGGGACTTAGCCAGAATGTCGATATTTTACCAACAAATTGCAAGATTGGATCTCTTCGATTCATGCATTTCAAAGTCATTTGGCATCAAATTAATATATGAATTTTTCGGATTTTCTTTGGTCCCCCTTACATGACTTTTTAAATTCTTAAATCCATTTTAGACAAAAAAATCATTTTCCAGATAACGCCAGATTTCGCGTTTTATGCATTTTAGCCAATGAAACTATCGGAAGTTGGGCGGCATGTTGCTTCATTTAAGTGCATCCACACAATACAATTTCTTCGGGGACCCTCAACACATTCTTCAAATCTTTAATTTTGCATCATTTCTTTTTTAATGGATGCACCTTGAAAGCCCATGAAGAATACCTTCCCGATTAGACCTTGAGTGTTAATTTGACGCTCCTCGTCTAAAATTACTATATCTCTTTTAATTTAATGATTAATGGCATTTCGGTGAATTATACATTCTAATAGGAAGAATTTCAAATGAAAGTAATGAAAATTATAGACGGATAGATTAGATTAGGAAGCATGAAAGGTGTTGAAAATGAGCCAAGAGCGTGATTTGAGAAAATTTCTAGCCGCACAAGACCATTTGTCCCACATCGTATTATTGTCTAGAAGAAGCAAAGTCGATAGGCTGACTTTGCATTGATCTATACAATGATACATGGATGGATCGAAGCACGTGTTTTTCGTACCCCGATCGGACAAAAGGAAATGTACGGCCGGCTCAAATGAAGTTTTCTATTGCGAGAGCTGGTTCGATCGATGTGTAAGCTGTTTTCGGGTGTTCGTTGTTTGCACGGCAGCGCAACTACTTTTTATTGTTTCACGCATTTGAGTAACCGTCAACGTCCCTACTTCTTAAGCCATGCACATCAATTAGTGAACTGCATTTTTATTTCCCCATATTTCCCCCCCCTTTTCTTTGCCAATTGATTTTGTGTTTTCAACACCTTTCATGCTTCCTAATCTAATCTATCCGTCTATAATTTTCATTACTTTCATTTGAAATTCTTCCTATTAGAATGTATAATTCACCGAAATGCCATTAATCATTAAATTAAAATCACAAACCAGCGGTGATAAACTGTTAACACACACTATATCTCTTTTGTTTTTCAACCGATTTTTACAAAACTTATAATTTTGGAAACCTCGTAAAGTAACGCAAATAATATTCACCTACAACACTACAGTGTTCCGCTATTCATTGTCTAAGGAAAAAAATCCGAAAACCGTGCTTTGGAAAAAATACTGCTTTGATATGTAGTATTTTTCCAAAGCTTGATTTTCGGATTCCTACGGAATGCTCACAAAAAATTGCACTTTGTGGCCAAGAAAGCTGAAATAAGAAACTATACGTTGCACATAAGGATATACATTTTTTTAAATTGTTTGAGATCATAACCAAATGTAAAAAATCAGTGTAAAAACCGTACTTCACAATCAATGAACCGTCAAAATTGTGTAAGTCACACCAGATAGATTTTGGAAAAAAAAAGTTGAAATGTTGACGTTATTTTGCTCTTTTATGCATTTTTAGATTGTCAAATTACGAAACATAGGAATTTTGACGAATTTTCAAAAATAGCTATTTTTCGAACTTTTGGTCAATTTGCAATTTCTCAGATTTTCTTGTACCTAAATTAAACTTTGCACTGAATTTTGTGTATTATAGCTCAAGATTTCTGCAATATATTAATATTTATCTTAAACCAAATTTTATACCGATTCAAGCGGTGTAATAACATAAGTACTGCAATACTTTATAAAAAAATGTGTCAATTTGAGAAACTTTACAGGTTTCAAAATCTATAAAATTAAATTAAATTAAATAAATTTTTTCGAAACACCAGGAAACGAATGCGAATCAAAATTTCGAATGAAATCAGAACTTTAAACATTGGACATTGGATTCAAATTTGAAAAGAAATTTAATTCAAATTACAAAATAAAATCTAGATCCAAAGTTTAGAAATTAACCATGATTAATTTTTGTAAGCAAAATTTTAAAAGGTGTTATTTTGAATCCTTTTAAAAAACACTGCGATTCTTTATTATCAATTGAAGAGTTCAAAATTTCCTCTGTATCATAACAAATTTGAAAAAAAATTAAATAACGATAATGAATTTTCGATAAAGACAAAAAAATCCATTCTGATCTCGAGAGAATTTTTCCAAACACAAAGATGATGAATTCAATGTGATAAAAAGAAAATAAAAAGCTTCATGAGTGTCAGGGATCAAAGTCAGCGATAAAATCCTTTTAAATATTAAAACTCTTTCACAACAAAATAAAATGTTTGTTTGAAGTTCATAATAATATTTAAGTACAGCTTTAGAAATGAGTGAATTTTTTATAAGTTTAACTATAAAATTCGATTAGTTTATTTAAACATTAAAAAACTGTTCAAACAAATTTTGTAAATTGATTTGAAAAAAAAAAAGTTTATTTAATTTATCGGCCTTATCGGTACAGTTATGTTCTATCAGTAAAAACATTTCAAGATTATGAAATTGATAATTTCTCCCATGAGGAACAAAAGGAAAATGCTTTTTATAAAGTTCTAACCGCTCATTATCAATATCTATTCAATTCTTCTAACTTTCATTTTTTTAAACTAATGGTGATTGAATGTTTTATAAATTAAAATAAAATATGAAGATGAAAACGATAAGTTTCAATGTTCAAGAAAGATTGTTTTTCCATAAAAACGACTCACCATTTTCAAAATTTATCCGTGGAATTTAAATGATAACCCAAGTGGCAAATTTTTTATGAGTTCGTTCAAATGATTGGTTTTCATATTCTGTCTATCACCTCTAGTTTTGATAATATGGAGTTTCTATTAGTTTCAAAATGAATCAATTTAGAATGAAATCAATCATTGATAACTGATGAACTAACAAATCCATCTGAAAGAAAACAAAAACAGATTTTTATCCTGGATTTTCATCCTTTGTTGAATGAAGGGGTATTTGATTTTGTGAGTATTTGTGAGTATTTATATTTGAAGATGATTGAGATGATGATGAATGATCTTTAAAAAAAATCAAAAGTTTTTTTTTTAAATTTGGAGTGGTAAAAATTCGTTAAAAATTGATTATTTTAGAGTAATGGTAAAAGAAATCAAATACTTATAAAATTTCTATTTTTTTCGCAGGGATCAAAATTACTTGCGGTTTTGGAGAAAAAGGGTAACAACATTTATTTAAAATCTTTTTTTATATATTTTAAAATCATGTCAGAAAAGTGCAGAATTATCTTAAACTAGCTGACTCGGAAAACTTTGTTGAGCCTGTATTTTTGAGATTTTTTTTATTATTTTAGCACTGTTCCTTAGTCAGCCTTCCTTTTGAGTGGATAAAAGCAAGTGGATACCCTTGTGTCGGAAAAAAACCCAAAATTATAGTTCAATATACAAATATAAGTTACGCTAACTTTTGGTTAGCGAACTTATTTTCTTCCGGTAACTTAAGAACGCTTAATCTATCAAGTTTCAATTTAGTTTAGCCATCATTCCTATTTAAAAACTCTTATCTGATCAAGTATTTTTAATTGCTGAAAATTGATTTGAACAGAAAATGGAACTTTTTTGCTGGAGTCGTCATAAACTGAGTTTTTTTCGATTTGTGTTTACCTCTGTATTTAAACACATTGAAGTTTTCTTCAAGCATGATCGTCAGAATACAAAAATAAAAAATTGACTTGAACAAAACCAGAACATTTAAAGAATACTGAAAATATACTTAATTTTAAATTTTTTTTTCATTATTTCAAATGTCGTTTTTTCGGACTTTGTACTTAATACACAAATTGAATCTTATTGTGAATTGACAGAGCTGATTTTTACAAATTTTTAACAATTCAGGAAAAGCCACTTTTCATCTAATTTTACAGCAACACTTTTCTAATCAATATAATGTTTGAAAATGTCTATAAAATTTGTGTCATCATTATCTTTTTTCAATTTTCAGTTAGGGATTGGCAAATTGCACTATAAATTAGGAAATTAAAAAAATATATTAAACTGTCATGTTTTTGAATTAGGAGAGAAGTGGGCTATACGTGCCTATTAAGCAGAACACTGATTTAATCAAATATCACTTAGAGTATGTGTACAAAAACTATGTACACGTGTGCAGGCATCTATTTTCTATACATTGGAGTAAATTTTATGTAAAAATTTACTTCCGTTTCCGAGAAATCAATTTTATGATAAGTGTTGTCTAAATTGCTGAAACTCAAACCGTGCGGACTAAATGCGTTTATTTATGTTTTGAACAAAATTCCTGTTTTTGGGCAATATTTCCTTATAATTGATTTGAAATTGATAGAAAGTAATAATTTCCGTACGACAAAACTAAAGTTTTATAAAAATCTATGTGCATTATAATTTTATGGAATAAAACAAAAGTTAGGGTTGCCATACTATGGAGGCAGTTTCTCAAATCTGTTTTTAGATCTTCCAATCTCTCTTAAGATGTTAATTAGAGCTTAGATTTGAAGGTTCAATGATAAAAATCATTTATTTATTCTATTTTACCTGTTATTTTAGGATGAAGGCATTTTACAAACATGATGGGGGCACACGAAAACACTCTATTATTCCACTATTTAATCACGATTAAACCTCCACAAAAGCTGAAATATGTTTTATTTCTTAAGTTCAATTGAATAAGAGAAAAAAACCATCCTATTTTTTGTTTTGTGCTTCTTTACGTATAATTTTTAAAAGTCGAAATATTACATCAAAATATACCAAAACCTTGTATGTTTTTTTAATTTTTTTTGGAGTTTGTAAATTCATAAAATAATTTCTTGCCTTATGTTCAATGCGTATCACCTTAAAAATGCATTGGTTAGATATGCTGTCTAGCCAGCCATTTCGTCAAACAGCCGTAGGCGCATTTAACCCGATAGGCTCATTTAGGAAACCTTTCCCCTACTTTTCTCTTAGTATTTGAAACCTTTAATGAAGGCAAATCTATTTTGAGTGTTGGGAATAACAATTCAAAACAATCATAAATTATTTAAAATTTTAGTTCATGATCGTTAGATTAATTAATTCTGAATTTTATTGTTAATTTATATCAATATTCTGAATTTGGCTTTATAATTCTGGATTTTCAGTTATATTTGAACGTTAATTTTAAAGCTGATTTTTTTTATCTTGATTTTTATTTTTGTTAATCGAGTTCAAATATTGATATTCTTAAACTCTCTTGTGCTTGATAGATTGTTTTTTTATCTGATTTCTGGTACGAAACTTTTTTTTTGTATTTTTGTGTATTGGTTCAGATTTTTCTCTATACTTAAATGTTTCGAAATTTTAGGTGGCATGCTTTTTACTTAAATGTTAAATTTTTATATTCTTTTAAGTTTGATGATATTTTTGACTACGATCCTTTTTTTCTGACTTTTGAAACTGAGAGTTGGATCTAATATCAAGTCAAAGTCCTATATAGTTAAACTTTGGAAAAGTTCCTTTTAACCACTGAGCATAAAAGGTAGTGTGCATTTTTTAATGTTTCCTGCTCCTCCAATCCGTTCTTATGATAGTGATGCAATTTACTTGGAATAAAAAAATTGATAACATTCAATTCTCAAACTGACTGGATAAATTCCCAACATCTTCTAAAAATCAACCAAAAATAAATAAATGTGATTTTTTATCAGTTATATGCCATTCTATTCAAATTGTGTGTTACAGGACTAAATACATTTTTTTTTTTAATTTGTTTCTAAACACCTTTTGGGATGAAGTAGTTTCACGTTACTTCGGTAAATTTATTTTTTGAACTGTAAATTTTACGTAAAAAATCTTTACGGGGGGAGGTTGAACCTTTAAAAAAACCTTTTTTCGCGGTTTTGAATGAATTTATAAAAAAAAACAACAATTCCTAAGCTTCTAAATGCACCCTTTAGATCTGCAATACGATGTTAGAAGAGAAAGATATGAATGAGATAAATTTGCATGTTTTTAAAAGAATGATCGAAAACTTTTTCTCCGATACATCATACTGAGGGGTGATCCCAAACTTTTGGACGATAACTTAAGTGTCTATTTTATTAATTAAAAGTACATTCTTAAATTTTTGCACAAAATTTTATCATTGTGTTTTGAGAAGTATAGAATAAGGATTCTGATGCAACTCAAATTTTGAAATTCTGTTCACCCTATCGCGAGATGATCGGCTTTGAATATTGAGTGCGATTTTTTGAAAATGTTCTAACTTTAGGTTAAGTATTAGGTGCAAAACTAAAACATTATTTCTGGGCAAAATACCTCCGAAATAGCTATTGCTCATTATCTTTCAAATGAGATCAGAAGATTTGCAATATGCCCTAAGACGGCTGAGATTTGAACGATCAAAATTTGCATGTTTTTTAGCGGGTGATCCCAAACTTTTGGCCGGCAATGTAGGAACGTCAAATGTTTAGAAATATATTTTTTTAATCTGTCAAGAACATGAGCTATGTTTGATCTGATATAAGATTCTCAAACTAGTGTTCTTGCATTGAAGCTTCATGTTTCATCAATATTAATTTAAAATGCTCTGACAAAACGTGAATATTAATCCAAAGCTATTTTGCAAAGCCGAAAACAAACAAACAAACGTAAAACAGCTGAATACAATTGAAGCCGTTTAAGATAAAGCTCCACGGAGCTTAAACTGCTCAATTATGATTCGCAAGAACGGCCCAAAAATGGTGTTGCAAATTGCCCGAACTACCCGGTTGCTACGATGTTTATCTTAATAAATTTTATTGCTGTTGTGTTGATCAACATCAAGTGACAAGCTGCCGAGTTGAGTTGACACACCGAAAGCACCACGCCGCGCCGTTGAGAATTTATGGTTGTCAACATTGGCAACTTCTATGTCGGTGTTGGTGCAAAAAGCACCAAAATTTATGTTGCAAATCGCATCGCAGTTGATGGTTGCTTCAAAGTTCAAAACATAAACCTACCACCTCAACCCCCCGAAACTGGAACGAGTCATGCGCAAATAAGCGATTGACTTCGGAGTCAGGTATACACCAATTTTGACAGTTGCCTTTCTGACGTTTCATGAATGCTTTGTTTATTTGTCGATTTGAGTGTGTTTGTGCACAGTTTCCTTCAAAATACTCCGAGACATGTTTGCTGCGCATTTGCGCAGTTCGTTTCGTTGATGGAGGAGAGCGACGGACACCTGTAAACAGGTAAAAAAAATATGTTTGAAGTGAATTTGTTTATTCATGAATAGATGAAAAGTGAGCAAGTGAGGTGAGCATGTTTATCTCATTTCTTGGAACTGAATTTAAAAAACGTTATCGGTCCTATATATACAGTGAGCGAAACAAAAATAGCACCACCATGTGTTTTGCTTGTAAAAATATGAATGATTGATAATTACGAAAATTTTCTTCCACAGTTTGTTCTGAATTGCTTAACGGATAAATCAAGCATAAGTTCACTTTTTTTGGACGTAGCAATTGGCGTTGAGGATCAAAAATGTGGAAAAAGGGTGCGAAATAAGAATAGCACCACTTGAGTCATTTCAACAAAAACAAGATTATTATCAAAAATTTACTGTGTAAAAGTGAATAATAATGCTTCTACGAATTATTTTGATTGATAACTGCATTTTAATGAGTTTTTCAGAATTTCAATGGTTTTCAAAGGTATTAAAAGGGGGTTTTAAGAGATGCTCCTTTAGCTTTAAGGAATTTGATATTTGAGCTATAAAACTTTATCAAACTGCCTTATTTCTTCATTAACATTCATAAGTATGATGAAAAATGATGAAACATAGATTTGAGGATGAGTTTGCATTCAAAAAGCAGGTTGGAATTCAAAAATACTAATGTTTTTTAATAGTCAAACACTATTTCTCTAGTTTTAAGTCATAGATGGCAGCACTATCTTGCCATTTAACCAAATTCATGCCCATTTTCGGATATCCGGGATTAATTAAGGAGTACTGGATGATTTTGGTCAAGAAATAAATACATGTACCTTGTGAACGCTTTGGAAATTCTAAGATCACTAAATCCAAAAAAAATAAGAATAGCATAAAGGTCACTAAAAGTGAATTTTTTGGACCGATTATCAGAATAAAGTTTTACTTTGCGATGGAACTTGATGAACCAGACGGCTAGCAGTATTCTTGGTATTATTTGCTATTGAATCGGAAGTTGAGATGAGCAGGAATTTTGGCGATTGGACATTTTTGTGCTGGTGATTCTTTTGCAAATCCGGTAAAGCTTTCTGCAGCGTGAACTTCCACAAAACTGTGATGCGAAAATACCTCAAAATGATGAATATGGGCCTAAATAAACCTGGAAAATCAATATTGAGACTAAATTTGGTTTTAACTGCAAGATAGTGCTGCCATCTACAACTTGAAACTGGAAAAAAGTGTGGTTTACTTAACAAAATCAAAGTTTTTTTTATTTCCAACCTATTTTTTTCTGATTCAAAGTTAATCCCGAATGTTTGTTTCATCATTTCACGTCATTTTAATGAAGAAAGTAAGTCATTTTGAAAAGAATTACAGCTCAGATATCAAATTCCTTAACTCCCTTTTAATACCTTTGAAAACCCTTGGAATTCTGGAAAACTCCTTAAAATGCAGTTATCTATTCAAATAATTCGTAGAAGCATTATTATTCACTTTAACACAGTAAATTTTTAATAATAATCTTGTTTTTGTTGAAATAACTCAAGTGGTGCTATTCTTATTTCGCACCCTTGTTTCATATTTTTGGTCCTCAACGCCAATTGCTACATCTTAAAAAAGTAAACTTATGCTTGATTTATCCGTTAAGCAATTCAGAACAAACTGTAGAAGAAAATTTTCGTAATTATCAATCATTCATATTTTTACAAGCAAAACACATAGTGGTGCTATTCTTATTTCGCTCACTGTATGAGGAATAATTATTGTTTTATACTGGATCTTTATAAGAAGATAACATGTTTAAGAAATCAGAATTGAATTCGGAATTTTTTTCATTTCTTCTGTATTGCATTTTAATCATTTAAAAAAATATGATTGTGTTATTGTTATAGGTTAATTCTAATGGATGTGTTTCCCAATTTTGTATACTACAGTTAGGAATAAAAGATGAATTGGAAACTATTGAATTTGTCCAAATAGATTGATTTTGTTCATCCTTAAAATTCGGCACGGATTCTTTGGTTTGGGGTCAAAAGAAGAGAATATAGGAATTTGAAGAAAAAAAATTATCATTTAAATAAATCGGTGAAATCGTTTATTTAAAAAATCAAATAAATTTTTTTTTCAAGTTAAATTAGTATAAAATTAAGGAAAAATATTAAGTTAGGCTTCCGCTTTTCCAAATCCGAATTGCCGGGCCTTACGCTAAACCCCTGTCATCAGATTTTGTACAGCCACCTTGTCCACCTTCTTCGCCGCAGAAAGCCAGTTTGCCTTGAACTGCTGCTCGTCCTTAGCAGTATTTTTGGTCTTCTATAGGTTCCGCTTGACAATAGGCTAGTATTTATCAATTGGGTGGAGCTCTGGCGTGTTGGGAGGGTTCTTGTCCTTGGGAACCACCTGCACGTTGTTGGCGGCGTACCACTCCATGGCCTTTTTACCGTAATGGCAAGATGCCAAATCCAGCCAAAACAGTACGGTACAACCGTGTTTCTTCAGGAAAGGCAGCAGACGTTTATTCAAACACCACGTAAATATCTTTGTTGACAGTCCCGAAAGCTATGAAAATACTGCTTTTCAAGCCACAGGTACAGATGGCTTGCGAAACCAGATATTTCTTCGCGAACTTTGACAGTTTCATGTGCTTGAAAATATCTGCTACCTTCCCCCTTCCTTTTGCCGTATAAAACTCCTGTCCCGGAAGCTGGTTGTAGTCGGCTTTGACGTAGGTTTCGTCTTCCATTACCACGCAGTCAAACTTCGTCAGCATCGTCGTGTACAGCCTCCGGGATCGCGCTTTAGCCGTCGTATTTTGTTTATCATCGCGATTTGGAGTCACTACCTTCTTGTAAGTCGATAGTCCGGCTCGTTTTTTGGCTCGATGCACGGTTGTAGACGATACACCTAGCTTATTTGCGGCATCTCGGAGAGAGAGGTTAGGGTTTTGCTTGAAACTACCGGCAACTCTCTTTGTCGTCTCAGCTGCTTCCGGTTTTCGATTTCCCCCCGATCCAGACTTTCTGGCTGTCAACAAACGTTCCCCAAACACTTTAATTGCATTTGTAACGGTTGATTTGGCAACTTTTAGCGATTTTGCCAACTTTGCGTGCGAGTAGCTCGGATTTTCGCGATGCGCGAGCAAAATTTTGATACACTGCTCTTCTTCCTTGGACGGCATTTTGACAACTGAAGAGTGAATTCCAGAATCAGGTTCAGGTTTTTAAATGCAAAATTGAAAGAAATACGTCAAGTTGTTTTTGACCAAATTTTGACCGTATCATTCTTTAGTATTTTTGGACTCGTTCTAGTTTGAGGGCATGTGTGACGTGATATGGTGCCAAACTGGCGCTGCGTACTCAAGTACACTACGCACCAATGAGCAGTATAAAGATTTGAGAGCATAAACGTCAGTGATAAATGCTGCGTTGCGGCGAATGAAGCCCCAGAAAATGCTTTGGCTGCAGTTAGCGAAACATGTTCGTTGAATCTTATACCGTATTTTTTCACCTGGAGGCAAACCAGAGGCAACCTAGGTTCGCTCTAACTGCTGTCATCGTGCTCATGAATTGCTCTAGAAGCAACCTAGGTTCGCTCGAAAAACGGACGGAGTCGCCCTAAGAAAAAAGTCAGTTTTGCGAGAAGTTCACCAATACTCTCAACGTTGTTGTCATAACATTAAACAGCTGTTTTTTGGCTGAAAGCAAAACAGTTGAAATAATGAACGGGAAAATGATTATTGCCGCGATTTTGAACCTCTCAGCCAAGAAAAATCGTACTATCTGCTGTCCAGTGCAATCCGGACACGAAAAAAGGCAATCCGGATGTGAAGAACCGAGTGAAGAAATCCAGAAGGGAGAACAAAATGACAGCTGCATGTAAACATTGCGCTCGTTCTCACGCACACCTACGTATGGAATAACTCGAAAACCGAAGGTCGTTTTTTTATTCGGACGGTTCCAGAGCCAAATCCGGAATAAAAAAAAGCCATTAGTTTGCTATCAACAACTACACCTAAGTCACGAATAGAACTAACCCGCTCAAGGACAGTCGAATCAATCGCGTAGCTAAATTTGATAGAAGTCAGACAACGAGTAAATGAAACTACTTTACATTTCTTGATGTTAACGACCATTCAGTTTTCATCGCACCACATCAGGAGCTGATCGATATCATTTTGCAAGGCAGCACAATCTACGCTGGAAGCTATTATTCGGAAGATTTTGAGATCGTCTGCGAAGAATTAATCGGATGCGAGGTCGTTGATGTACAGGATGAACATTAGCGGACCGAGCACGCTCCCTTGAGGAACCCCTGAGGTGATGTTGAATAGCGCTGAACCTTCGTGATTCACTTGAACGAATGCTTTGCGGTCTGACAGGTACGAATTCAACCATTCAACTATCCACCTCGGAAAGCCCAGATGTAAGAGTTTGTCGATTACAAGGGTATGTGGAACTAGATTTGACGCTTTTGAAAAATGTACATATATGGAGTCTACCTGGCGACGAGATTCAACTGCAAGGAAAAGAGGGTTAGTATAGTCCATTAGATTTGTCGTTGTTGAACGTCGCTCAACGAAGCCATGTTGAAATTCGCTGATCAATGGTTTTGCAGCGTTGCTTAAAAACCGATGGACGAGCGTTTCAAAGACCTTTCCGAGAACACAAAATATCGAAATTCCACGATAGTTTTCAACAAGTTGGATACTTCCTGCATTGTGAATTGGTACCATCTTAGCAATCTTCCATGCTGACGGGAACGTACCCTCAGCTAGCGAACGGTTGAAAATCAGTGTCATTGGTGCATCCAGCGCTTCCGAACAACCTTTCACGAAAAATGGTGTTAGTCCACCAACTCCAGGACCTTTGGTAGTGTCTAAACTATTAAGTGCTATGAATACATCTACGGTAGAGAAACGAAAGTTCGGAACGGTCACGTCGTACGTTGGCACGAAGTGAAATCTTTCAGGATGTGATGAAGGAGAGGTGGTATGGAATACACTTTTAAAGAAGACTGCAAACAGATTGGCTGCTTCCTCAGCTGTGCATGCTACACGTCCTTTATACTCCACGTTGCCCGGGATGCGTATTACAAGATGCCAGTATCTCAGACTATATGCCCTAACTCCAAAAGTTGTTTTATTGGTCGAGTTGACATTATTTCGTGAAATCACAAACTTCTATGTAGAAATATTCATTTTTAGTGAGGAATAGTTCCATTAAATTTCGAAAACGACCATCGAAATCATATTCAGCTCGGACATTATTGAATTTTGCACAGAACAAAATTAAGTGTTCGGCCGTTTCTGGTTCGTCGCATAGGTCGCATTCTTGATGCTCTTCGATTTTCATTCTGGCTAGCCAGAATCGCGAGTAATCGTGCCCCGCTAGAAGTCTGTTCAGTAGCCTTGTTTGTCTGTTGTCAAAGTTTCTTCCATAAAACCAGGGTCTCTTATTCAGGGTATTTTGAAATTCATAAAACGTTTTACCCTTTTCTTCCGCATAAGCTGTATACCATTCATTGGCTGCTTTTTCCACGTTTCTTTGGAAAACCATACAATATCCTTGTCCAAAATCGGATTCGCGAATATATTATTTTGATTCTCCATTCCATGTTTGGCCAGTTTATCGGCCATTTCGTTTCCGTGAATGTCAACATGGCTTGGTATCCATTGGATACTGATGTTCCATCTTTCAGCCAACACTAGGATATCATTCAGCACCTGAAGCCTTTTTGTTTCTGCTCTGGCATTGGTTAGTAGAATACAGGCTGATTTGGAGTCCGTAAGTGTGGAATACCGCTAGACCAGTGGTCGGCAACCTTTTGAGTTGGAAGAGCCAAAAACTTTAAATTCTCAAAACTTAAGAGTTTGAAAGAGCCACATTAAAGGTTTATTGTTTTTGTTTTTCATATAAAAAAAATCAAAATATATGAACGATCGCTGAACATAAGTGTTACGATTAGGAAAAATAACATTAAACCCATTAGAGTTTTTTTTAAAGTTTTGGATTTTTCTTTTAAATCTGTTTCTGATAACCATTAAGTATATGGGTTCTTTTCTGGATCATCAACTCTTCTAACATGGATTGATTTTATATCAATTTTGATACGTTGGCGAGTATCATGTCAAGAATATTTTAAATTCATTCAAAGCTTAAATAAATACTTTTCATGACTAGAAGTGAAAGATTTTAAAATATTTAAATAAGCAAAATATTTATTATTTCTTCGGCCAGGAAAAGCTTTTCAAATAACGGAGCAAAGGGAAACAATTTTTTTGAAAATTATCAACCTTTTTCATGGAAATTCCCAAATTTAGCTAATCCTTTCATAAATCCAGTTGAAAGTAAAGTCTACTAAAATTTTTGTAGCAAAAAATTTTAATCCTTAAAAATTATGCTCCTGACAAATGCTATAATTTTCAAAATTCATGACATCAAGCGATCGTGTTTCAACATGCATCTGGAAAATTCAAAAATATCATTTTGTGTCACACGTGATTCATCAGTACTTTGTGTCAAATTGAATGAACAATGAAATTCCATATATTGAATGTTATTCATTGATGCTTGCTAAAGCTCAGATTACTGGAAAAAAATCTGAAGTTCTATAAAAAAGTAATAATGTGATTTGAACTGGCAAAATCAGTTCAAGGATTCTTTTAAGATTTCAAAACGAAAATTGATCAAAAACAATTCAATTTGTGTGATTTTGGTAAATATTGGCTGAAAGTATCTCACTTAAAATTTTTAATGTGTCAAAGATTCAAAGTTTAACTTATATCTGTCAAACGTTAATTTTTAATTCTCAATTCTTAGTTGTGGAATTTTGAATTTGAATTTCATTTGAAATGAAAATTAATTTTTCAACCTGTTATTTATTGAGTAGGCAATCCAGATTTTTCCTATACGTATCCAGGCCGGGAAAATTGGGTTCCCAAATTTTAAACTCAAAACCAGTCAAAATCTACGTATTTTTCATAAAAAAAGCATGAGAAAAGCTGAAAAATAAACAAACGAAAAAGGATTTTTACCAAGGCACATCAGCGGCGTTCAAATCTTATCTCACATTTCAAAAAAATGCATGTGAATTTATTTCGCTAATACAAGTTGATAATTTGACCTGTTTCCTCGATATCCGGGCAATCGGACCGGACCTGGCATTCCCAATTTTTTCTTTGAAAATCCGGGCAAGTTCGGTTAAAACCGGGCAATCTTGAACGCTAATGAGGTATCTATTTTCAGGTACATTAAAATTATCGTTTTCAATTCAAATTTTAATGAGATAGAATTAGGGTGGATTTTCTAATATTTTTCTGTTCAAACGCGTCAAAGTTGTAACTATTTTTTCGAAATGGTTGGTTAATTCATAGAGATTGCAAGTGATTGTGAGTGCTGAAAATATAAAATTGGATGAGGGTTACGTTGTTTCATAACAAAACAGAGGCTGTCTAAGAACTACTTTTTTGTAAATGATAAACTTTGATTTTCCTGTTAGCTACAGCTCAACTTTTGTGTTCGATTGATTCAAAAATATACACAATTTTGGAAATAAATTTTTTGATTCAAGTTTTTGTTGTTTTAAAACCACAGTTATCTCTTGATCTCTTTGCTGATGCTTTTAAAAACAAGCAAAAAATAGGCTCAAAAAATGCTGTGTTACCATTTGATCCTTTCCGCTTGTTCCTACAGCAGATGCAATTTTAAAATTCTCTTCTGGACCTATCTTCTGAAAATCCGTGTGCCAGGCCACAAGACTCAATTATCGCTTTAGTATGATTTAATAAATACTTTATTCGAAAATTTATATCATATAAGCGCGGTGAGGTAAAGCAGTCCCTCGCGCGCACTCGTTGTAAGCAGACGTGTTTATATTATGTGCTGCTGTGCAAATTAGCTCTAGCTTTCGTCAGCTCCTCTCCGGTAGAAAAGTGCACAAGAAAAAGTTTGTCATGCAAAGTCCGTATCGAAAATTGGGAAATTGAGCAGGTTTCCAACAGAATAGTGTATTTCGACGCAGCATATTTGAGTTGTGAAACATTTGAAACCAAAATTTCAAAGAATGGGGAAGCAAAAATGTGATTTATGAGAATGTTAGGAGGATAATAATCATGAGGAATCGTCTGGAAATCTGTTGTGCGAGTGGGACTTTGTGAAAAAGTTTACAAGATTATTTCATTCTTTGAAATAATCGAGAAATGAAGAAAAAGATTTAGTTATTATTATAATTTTATTTGAGACACTTTACCATCTGTATGGCATTCGTGTCTAAAAAAAAAAAAGATTTAGTGTGAATAAGATGACGTATCGAAAAAGTGAAAGGAAGAGCTAAGGGTCCAAACATGTTTCCACATGTGCAGGTTGAGGAAAAAAAACCCGGTGAGGCAGTTCCAGTTTGGAATTTAATTTTATATGTTTCACCCTTTTTTTTACATTTCTTTACTAAAAGTAGATAGAAAATGCAGGCATTATATTTTCTTCAAGTAATTAATCAGTAGAATTCCAATAATTTCAAAACTTTGCATCGTTGATTGAGGACCCTTCCACTCTGATTTGCTGATTGATGCTTCATTTGAATTTTCGATCACAGCAATCGCTGACTTTCCGCACCAATCGCTATCATTTTCTTCTTCTTATTTTCCATATGCGGCTCTCTATATAGTCGTAGTGCGTGTTGATGTTTTAGTACCTATTAGCCTCGCATTGAAAGATTAAAGATAATCGAAATGTGGTATTATCAACTTGCAAAGTTTATGAATTGAAAAGTATTGAATATTTTAAAATAAATTTAGAAAATCTTTCAAAAGTATAGCAGTTTATCCGTAATTCAACCTTTTGTTTTATCAAACTTTCAGCTTCAAATACAATATTCTTTTGAGTTTTGAAATACATTATCTTTTCAGAATATTTTTTAGTATTCTACTGTATGTACTTAGATATTTCAAACAGAGAATGTTCAAAATAGTCAAACCCCACTGCATTATATTCGCAATAAATATTACAATCCCTTTTGTTCCAGAAAACTAACTAAAATATGTGTATTTTCACAATACAGTTTCTAACATCCAATTCTGATTTCAGCCTTCATTGGAAAAACCGGTTCTTCAAGTGCGTTTTTAAATTTATAATTTTATTTAACACTTTCACAGATTCTTTTCCTATGAGATTTTCTTAAAAAATTATACACTAATTTCAATTGTTTAGCTTTATTAAACCCAGTTCTTTAGGAAAAACATCGCATCTACATATAAAAAGGAAGGCAGATTGGAAAATATTTCAAATGAAATATAACTAACAGATTTTCTTCAGCAGTCTGGAAATATTTGGTGAATTTTGAACTTGTATAGCTTAGTGTTTTTTTTTCTTTCGCATGAAGTTAAACAAATGAAAAAAAAATATAATGCTTTTTTTATTTTGGTTTGTCAATTAAATTCACATTTTCGTTTTTATGGCTTGTATCTCGATGTATGGAGATTTTTTTTCAGGGCGCTCGTTTCGGTTCGATTGAAGACGATTTATCAATATACCTAATAAATTATATCATTGTTTTTTTCAGGCCTTAAAAAATAATTAATTATAGTCTTCTTAAACATTTTTACATGCCATCACATGCCATTATTATCATAATTTTATCATTTTATTATATTTGATGACTATGAAGGCTCTCAGGATCAGGAAGATGATTTCAAAATGCTCGATTTTAATTGAAGTATACTAATTGATTTTTCATATTTCAATAAACATCTGGTGCAAAACTCATTTTAACACTTTTTCGATTGTATTGAAACTGCTGGATTTCGAATAATATAGAACTCAAAACTTTCATTTAGGTGTTTGCATTCCTCTGGTTCTGAGCGCCTCAATTGTATTTTTTATATTATGTTAAACTACATAAATTTTTATTATCTTACTTTTATTATATTTGATTATATTGAATTACATTAAGTTTTAGTAATGTTAATCGAATGAATTACAATTGGCTCTTTGGCAAAACATACCTGCCAGCTCAGCGGGTCGTGGGATGGAACATACACATACATACATAATTTACAAATAATAAACATTATATTCAAATACGGAACATTGCATCTTTGCAGTACTTATATATCTGTAGTAAACTATTTTTATGATTTGTATTGCGTGAATGAAGTCAATCTTTTTCAGCTAGACCGAAAACCAAAATTATAACAGACATGTGAAAAATCGAAAATTTAATTTGAAGTTATATTTTACAGTTTGTTATTCAATCATATTATTAAAACAATTAATCTTACAGGCATGAAAGTTAACAACACACCAAAAGCTGCCGTACAGGAGAATAGTGAGAATAGTGACAATGTTTATACTCAGAATGGAAATAAATAGATACTATCTAGAAATCAACTTACAATTTTTTTTCAGGATTTGATGAACCTGTTTATATATACATCTGAAAAATTAAACTATTTTTTGTATCCCGTTATTTAACAGTTTTACATTGTATTATATCATATTTGATTATATATTTATTAAATTTATACTGTATGCAATATTTCATGGGGTTGGTGGGATGCATCAGGGCATCAAACAAAGGGATTGAGCGCATGGGTATGGATCTGTGGCAGTCCTACTCGTATTAAGTTCTCCTGCTGTTTGACGCGCTCTTCTAAAAACAAATCTTGGGGGCGGGGACTACAGAGACTTGCATAGTGAGTTAGTTGTATATTCGGCAATAACATCTCGAGACCAATCGATCCTAACCCTTTCGGATATCGTAAGTTACTCTACTTACGAATCCATTCCCTTGAACGTCTCATCCAGCTGTTATTAACTGGATATATGGTAACTTACGGTGAATTGTTGATGAAGCCTTAGCCACAACTGCGGTACAACCGTGCACCCAAGGTGGCTACCATACATACATACATAATATAAGCGCGGTGAGGTAAAGAGCCGCAGATTTTCATTCAAAAGAGCCGCATGCGGCTCGCGAGCCGCAGGTTGCCGACCTATGCGCTAGACCATCCTTGCCGTTATATCGTCAATATAATAAGTAATTACCCAATATATCTGAACAACCATATGAACACCCCTCGTCAGCAAGCGAGCGGTCTATACTAACATCTCACCTCGTTGACAGCATCCTTTTCCTCCTTCATCATGGTGAAGTCAGTTCAAACCGAACGCCTCAACGCGCCAGTCCAGCATCCAGGCTAACGCCAGTGAGAAGCGGTATTTCCTCGTCGCGTCTAAAACATCTTCGAATAAGCGTCGGATTTTCCCGTACGGTTTGCATATCGGTCGTGACCTGGCCCCACAGTAAGTATTACATATCCGTGTACAGCGCTGCTGTCTATTATTTTAACGGCAGAATGAATGGCCAATAACTCTGCCGATGTTATGCTCGTATCGTTTTGCAAGTGATAGTAATAATTCTTTTTAACTTGTTCATCGTAGATGCCAATTCCACATCGCGTATCTTCCTTGGAAGCATCGGTGAACATTTTTGGGCTATTGCGGGATTTCCCGTTCATTGTAAAAAGTGCCAACTGCTTGAGTTGCCGTGATCTGCAGTTTTTTTTGCATATGGTCATATCTTCGAGTTCCGTTCCGATATCGATATCTTTTTCCCGTCCCTTCTCCAGTACCGTTACATTTTCAAACCTATCTTTGTAGTTCAAGTAAACTTTCTCCAAATATGAAAGTCGATTGTTGTCCAAATTGTTGCTCAAATTTTGTAGCTGCTTGGCAACAACGTTGTTAGTAACAATACGACATCTTAGTATCTCTTTCGCTGCTAGATATTCTTGTCGAAATTCTAAAGGTGGTTGACCTGCTATGGCCAGCAAGGTGTTCAGTGGCGTAGTCTTCGTACATCCCGTAGCTTTTCTTAATCCTTGATTGTTTATGACTGCGATTTGATTTCTATTAGTTTTGCTTGCGTTATTTGTGATTGCTCCTCCATATTCTGGAATGCTTCTCACTAATGCTTGATATATGGGCACCATGGACTGTGGATGTCCTCCATTGTGAATTGAGCTTATCATCGTTAGCATATTTATTCTATCCTTAATCTTCCTGCAAACCTCACGTGTGTGACCTCCAAAGTTTAAACCTCTGTCTAGTGTTATACCAAGATAACAGTGGGTTCGCACTGTTTCTAGTGTGGTTCCATTTACTTTTACCTCGAGTTGCCTGTTGCTATTCATAAAGACAATTGCTTTTGTCTTGTGAGGGTTTATCTTGAAATTCAGTGTTTCGCATTTCTGTATAAAAATATTCATATAACGTTGCCCTCGACCATGTTTTGACCCTTGATGATGATCGCAGAGTTATCAGCGTATTGGACCAACGTTACCTTCGATTATCTCATGTATTGGATTCGTATAGACATTAAAAAGTGTGGGAGACAGTACGTCGCCTTGGGGCAAGCCATTGCAAATTTGTCTGACAAGCTTCTCATTGCCCACTTGGAAACTAATTGTACGATTTTTCAAAAATTCTGTTATCCAACAGCCCAGCTCCCATGGAATACCATACTGTGTGACAATTTCTTCTAACTTGTCAACTCTAACCGAGTTAAAGGCGTTAGATAGATCTACAAAAAACAGCTGAGACTAACTGGTTGCGTTTGGCTTGTTTGATTTCATTCACCACGTAAGATAGGCAAGTCGTAGTGGACAGGCCTTTTTGAAAACCAAAAGATGTTTCCGACAATACATTTCGATCTTGCAGATAACTTTGCAAGTTTTCTAGAATAGCTGTGTTTAGGGCTTTGGTCAGCGTGGGAACTAGTGAAATGGGTCTCTTACCTTCGACTGTATTCTGATCCTTGCCTGGCTTCGGGATGGCAACCACTTTAATGGTTTTCAAAACAGGAGGTAGGTATAAACGTTTCCAATAGCTGTTGAGTTCCGAAACTATATTTTGTGCTACAGGCCGTTTGAGTAACCGTAGCATTTCATACGTCACCTTGTCTTCTCCTGGAGAAGTATTTTTCTTACGTTGCAGAATATTTTCCCATTTCTCAAAGCTAACTATATCAAAATTTGGATAAACTTCAGGTTGTATCGCCGTTTGCACATCGTGGGGTCCAAAGTGAGTGTCGAGGAATTGATTAGCCATAATTCGGTCCTCATGTACAATGTTATTTTCTTTTTTATACCTTCTTTTTCCTGTCAGCCTATTGACTTTATTCCAAAGTTCTTTTGAGGATGCAAAGGGAGATATTTGCTTTGGGAATTCTTCGATATTTCTTTTAATTTCCATTCGTTTGCATCTTTGAAACTGTGCAGCTTTCTTTTTGAATATCAGGAGATTTTCTAATGAAGATACTCTATTGAACATTTTACGTGCCTCTGTTTTTTCTTGCCATGCTTTTTCCACGGTATCGCACCACCAAAACTTTGGTGTAAGAGTATTTTTTGTTTTTGCACTCTTGTAAAAGGATTTTATATTTTCATTTAGGTCATTTATAGAGGTTATTGTTTCTGCACCAAGTTGGGAAACATTTTGATGTATTTTCTTCAAATTGTAGATATATCGATCCGTGACTATGCTTTTTTCCATTATATCTATTTGTATAACTAAATGGTGGCTTCCACCTAAACCGTACTCCAAAGTTTTCCATTTAATAATTGCATGTATGTTTGCCGAACACATTGTAAGATCAATTGCGGTTGGTTTTCTGTTCATTCCTATTGGTCTGAAAGTCATGGTTCCGTTGTTCAAAAGCTTCAGACTACTTGTATTTAGAAAATCTTCTAGATCGCATCCTTTACGATCATTTGAGTCGTTACCCCACGAATCATGGTGCGCGTTTCAATTGCCACCAATTAGCACGTTTCTTTCATAGCCAAAAGCAATAAAAATTGTATGCACATCTTCTTTAAATTTTTCCGTGGTAATCGTGGGGCTGATGTAGACAGATACTATTGTTAAATTCAGTTTGGTCACCCTAATTGCGACTATCTGAGTGTGTTGACTAACTGTAGGGGTATCAATTGGGTGGTATCCCAAATCTTTTTTGAGAAGTATGGCTGCCCCCCCCCCCAAATATATCGTCCCTAGAATGGAAAATTTGATGAAAACCAGAGATAATGTATTTTTTAACTTTTTCTTGATCTCTCTGAGTCCATGTTTCCGATAGCAATGCTGCTGTATAATTTTCCTTGTGTAATGTTCTCAAAAGCTCTTCTTTGTTGCTATATATTGATTGTACGTTGTACTGTAGAATCTTTATTCCTGCTATTTCAAATGCGAAATAAGTCTATTTGTGTGCGATTACTTCTCTTAAATAGAAATGCTTCTTAAAAACTTCTTTAAATTTGAATCTTGTTTCCTCTGCAATATCGTTGCCGTTCATAAATTGAACGTAGCTGTTCATGACGCTAACCTGGGCTTTTTTCCAGGCGTTTTCTTCGGCTGATTTTCGTAGTTCTTCACTCCATTTTTCATTTTCCGTCACTCGGTGTGGGTTGGAAAAAATCCGTGTTGTTTGCGTTGACATCTGCTGATCCTGTTGTTGCTGCTCATTATCGTCTTGTGTATTCCTTCTCTTTTGCTGTGTTTTTTGTTTCTTCGTGTCAGGGTAAACTTTAACAGCTGGTTGTACTGGTGTACGTCGCTCATTCGTTTTTTTGCCACTGAATAACCATAGCACTCGGTCGACAAGATGACTCACCTGCAATCTGTGAGAAGCTTTCCGCAATTGTGGGAAATTCTTCAACTGGGAGTGTGTCAAAGGTGTTTTCTGTAGGGATCGAAAAGATTTCTCTCGTCTCTATGTAGGTCAGATTCTGCCTCGCCATTATTTTTTTAATTTTGGATTGTCGGAGTTTTCCGGACACTCGTTACTGCCACTTACATGTCGGTTAGATTTGCAATGCAAGGAAAACACTTGTTTGGCACATTTCTCAAAATCTTCTTTTTGCTTGTGCTGTTCAGTGCACTTTTGACACTTTTCTTGCCACGACATTTTTCGGTTGTATGACTGTAGCTCAAGCACTGAGCGCAAAATACTGCATATTCGATGCATATTCTGTTGGTTGGCACTTTGTCTTTGCCGTCAAACCGTTCAAGACGGCGGACATCCAATATGGGTACTTCGGATACAATATCCGCTTTAATTTTGTTCATCGAAATACTTTCCGGGATTCCAGCAATTATTCCGGAAATGCAAATAAGCCTTTTTGGAACGAAGCATTTGTATTCCGTGTTCTTCTCGTTAACATGTTTCATTACCTCATTTGCAATTTTGTAGCTGCTAATCATCACTATGACGGTATTCCGTCCGTTGTACTTCATGTCAGTGATAAATTTGCTAGCAAAATCAATTTTCCGAAGCGTTGATCCCAGTGCAAACTTATTGATTTTCCTGTCATTTCTTTCCTGTTCGGTCCTCAATTCTAAGAACAATCGATATGATCCTGTGTCTTCGTATGTGTACTCGAAACTGGGAGGAGGGCTTCTCTTCCTTGTTCGGTTTGTTCACTTTTTCCGGGATCAGCTCCCGGCTCATCCTCCATCATTGTTCTTCCTAACCTCACTATTAGTGAGGCCTTTTTTTCGCTTATTTCACAAAAAATAAGTCTTAAACTTAGAAAAAAACAACCACTTGTTAATCAGGAACGATTTTAACACGTTAAAAAACGCCAAAAACAATCCGAAATCCGAGACTGAAATCCGAGATGCGTCTTAAAATGGCGGCTGAAAATTTTGGAATGAGGAACACGCTTGAAAGATTTGAGTACTAGCCACTTGACAGCACTGACATTTGAAACTTTAAGATTTTCAGCTTTTTTTCCAACAACTTTCACACCGTCCAGCATAACTCACTTCTCACTAGGATTTTCACCTGTCACACTTTGCTCGCCATTGACGGAATGTAAACAACCACCTTCGCCTGTCGAAGCACTGCTCACGTTTCTCACCAAACTGCGCATGTAAACAGAGAACGAGAGAGTGCATCTTTCGCTCGCTCTCTCTCTTAAAACGGTACCCAAAACAAAAACACCTCAACTACGATGCTTGCTTGGCTGGCAGTTGAATGGAATGGAAACCTCTGTTCGTTCGTTGTCAATGCGCAATTTCGCAAAACAAAACTTAAAGAGAGAGACAAAGAACCAAGCCACGCTGAGAGAGATTTTATAACCGGAGAGGGAGCGCAAGCGAAGCGATACATGAATGAAAAGTCATCGGTGAGGAACCAGTCAGCAAACGACGGGCGCCTACGTTGCGGATTGGACGTTCTCGGAGGTATCTTGTCACGGGTTCCGTGGCTCGGCAAAAACGGTTCTTTTCGTAGCAAAGAACTTTTCCCTTCTGTTTTCTGAGGAACTAAAAGGTTGGTGTTAGTGAGGGTGATGTTCCTATATCATTTGTAACAAAACAAATCATTGTAGGGTGTTGCTAATTAATGGAAGATTGAGTGAGACGATTCTTGGAGAAAAGGCTGAATCTTTCCCGTCAAGTGGCTGATATAACATAGAAGCTAGAACGGATTTCGACGAATTGAATTGTCCAGTGGATGATGCTGACTCGTGTGTGCGTGTTTGTGTTATAGGCCTCAAAAGCCACATAGGGAACTCGGCGATTGGGAGATTGGGCGATTGCTGGAAGCCATTCTAGGTTCATTAAGTTCCGAACGCGTAGAAGATTATTGTGCAAACCCGGATGATCCATTTTGCGACTGTTTGTGTGTAAATCCGAGACGCAGATCCACGAGTTTTCCAAGAATTGGAAACCTCTATCAAATCCTAGTGTCTGGGAATCTGTTTTTGTGGGGACCAAAATGTGTCCATAGCACTCTACATGGCGACCGTTAAAAAAATCAAAAGTTGACTACAGGATTGACTTACAAGTCAAAATAATTCAATGGTTTGAATTTTTCCTCTAAAGAAAAATGCTCTGTAAGTAATTGAAGATTGTTTAAAATTAAACCCTGTGCTGAAGTGTTGCGAAAAATTTAAAATCCAAAAAACGAACCGTCATTTCCCAAAACGGTGCTGAATCAAAAAGCCCAAAACAAAAGAGGAAAATTCCTCACGTAACACAGGGCCCGGGCATCGAATTAATCTGCACGCGAGAGAAATTGCATAAATAATTCGCTTAAATTGACTCGCGACGACTGGTTTGGTTTGGTCTAAGCTGCAGTTTTACAATTAGCGAAATAAAGAAAAAAAGCAAAATAAACCCCCTCGAATGCATATAAATCAGCTGTCTTCAGGGGGAGGGCCCTATCGTGTCAGTGCTCCAATAAACGTGTGTGTGTGCTCGAGTGTATGTGATTGATCAGCTTGAATTAAATGCAGGAAAAAATAGATAAATAAACCAACCTACACCGGATGGTGCATTAATTGTGGTGGAAAAGTTAAAAAAGAGGAAAAAATAGTGAAGCTCCAAGGCAGTTATTTTCTATTTAACCTTTGAGGCAGACACCGGGAGGGCAAAATAAAATTCGAAAAAAAAATAGTGACAAACAAAACAAAGGAAGAACAACATCAACAACAACGGCAAAAAAAATATAAAATTCATTCAATCTGTTTTGTCCACCTGACTGTTGTTGTGATTTTTTTTTTCTCCATTCCATTTATGCTTCGAGCAAAGGAATGATCGGAACTTGAAGCCGGACACAATTTCCGTCTACATTCCAACCGGTGGCGACCATTTCCGGTAAGTTTTGCTGTCGCTTTTTTGCTATCGATGAAGAGATTATATTGATCAGACTTGGATTCATGATGAATCAATCAATCTAATAGAATGTCGCCCTTAAAACTTAAAATTTGAGACCCAAGATTTTTTTTTATTTTTCAAATTTTTCATTTCCTGACTTTATGATACCTGTCTTTCTAAATTTCTGACTTTCTGAATTTCTCGTTGTTTAATTTCTGGTTTAAAATGTCTGAATTTGAAGTTTCAACTACATATTATATTCTGGACAATTTTGTTTTCTTATTTTATAACTTCCTAATTTTCTGACTTTCTAACTTTCATGTTCAAACTTGCTGACTTTATGATATTTTGACTGCCTGACTATCAGAAAATCTGTTGAATCTTTAGCTTTCCGAATTTTTGATGTTATGACTTTCTTAATCATTGACCGTTTGACTTTCGTACTTTCTGAAAATTTGTTATTTTTTGTACTCCATTTTCTTACATTCTAAATTTATCACTATATGAGATTTTAAGTTTTTTCCATTAAGTTTTTTTTTTCGCTCTTAGTTTCTGTTTTTCTGATTGTCTCGCAATTAAACTTTAGAATTTTCTTACTTTCAAGTTATTTAGTCCAAATTTCCATGTTTCTGGCTTCCCATCCTGTTCTCTCCTTCTGACTTTCTCATTTTCTGAACTTTTAAGTTTGTAATTTTCTACTTTTAATTTAATTTCTGTTTTCAATTTCTGTTTTTTTTTTCTGATAGATTCGATTTGAAATATTATAACTTTCTATTTTTCTGGTTTTTTCAGTCCAAATTTTTATGTTTCTAAATAGCATTCCATCTTGTTCTCTTTATGACTTTTTCGTTCTCTGAATTTTTGAGTTCGTAGTTTTCTGCTATTAACTTTCTAACTTTCTGGTTTTTTTCAGTCTAAATTTCCAAGTTTTTTAGCTTTCTATTTTGTTCTCCTTCTGACTTTCTCATTCCCTGAATTTTTGAGTTTGTAATTTTCTGCTATTCAGTTTTCTATGTTTTTAATTTCTGTTTTTTTTCTGAAAGAATCGCTTTCAAACTATATAACATTCTAACTTTCTGTTTTTTTTTTTGTTCTTTTTCTGACTTTCTCATTCTCTGAATTTTTGACCTACTAATTATTGACTTTCTGGCTTTCCGGAAGCCTTACTTTCTCACTTGATGACTAACTCACTTTTTGATTTTCTTATTTTCTGAACTTATAAATTGAAAACTAATATTTACCAATACTTTTTAAATAGAAATGTCTAAATTTCTGGCCTTATGACTTATGTTTTGTTTAAAGACATTTTGACTCACTTATTTTCCGACCCTACAATTTTTTTAAATTTAATAATATTTTTGATTTCTTTCTTTCAGACATTTTATAACTCTAAATTTCAAATTTCCTGACTTCCTTAAATTTTTCCTGTTTCTCCAATTTAAAAAGTTTCTGATTATTTTCTCTGATTAAATGATTTTCTAATTCTATGATTTTCAGACATTTTGATTTCCTGATTTTCTTACTTTATGATTTGCTGATTTTCTGATTTTTAGATTCTCTAATTTTTTTATCATCCAATTTTCTTATTTCCTTATTTTCTAATTTTCAAATTTTCAAATTTGAAAATTTGAAAATTTGAAAATTTTAAAATTTGAAAATTTGAAAATTTGAAAATTTGAAAATTTGAAAATTTGAAAATTTGAAAATTTGAAAATTTGAAAATTTGAAAATTTGAAAATTTGAAAATTTGAAAATTTGAAAATTTGAAAATTTGAAAATTTGAAAATTTGAAAATTTGAAAATTTGAAAATTTGAAAATTTGAAAATTTGAAAATTTGAAAATTTGAAAATTTGAAAATTTGAAAATTTGAAAATTTGAAAATTTGAAAATTTGAAAATTTGAAAATTTGAAAATTTGAAAATTTGAAAATTTGAAAATTTGAAAATTTGAAAATTTGAATACAGGTCGGACTCGATTATCCGGAGACTCGATTATCCGGAGACTCGATTATCCGGGATTCGATTATCCGGAATTTAAGACTCGATTATCCGGAGTTTTAAAAAAAATATTTTTTTTTAAATTTTTATTTTGATTTTTTAAATAATTTAGTTCTATAATTCACAAAATAATATTTTTATCAGCTGTGGACGGAGTTAGGGGGGTCAGGGGCTAGTATAGTAGTTGTACTTTATATTAAAACTCGATTATCCACAGTGTATTGTTCAAGATCAAACTCATTGACCCTTATTCTGCGCCGCGCGTGACGTGACGATTGTCACCTCACCTCGGAGTCACCGTGAGTTTTGTCACCTTATTCCCGGAGTCGATGTTGGTAAAGTGACAGAGGTGAGTGACTGAATGAACACATCTGTCAAAATGGTAGAATTTGATTTGTTTTCGTTCGCGCTTCGAATTTTCCAAACAGATTTTTAAAGCTGTTAGTGAGAATTCCGGTTCGTAAAAGGCCACCAACGAGTTATAAGGTGACAGCATGCAACTATAGCGAAAAACGGGCATTTTTGTGCGTCCTAAGCGGAGAAAGCTGAAACCGGAAACTCCAACTAGAAGGAAAAAATAACAATCGACGCTGCTGCTGCAACCAACCGGTGTCCAACAGACGGATTCAAGTGAGTAAGGTAATTTTTCTTTTAAAATGCTTGGCCAGAACAGCTTCCGATTTGTGTCATTTTACAAGATATAAGCGATTCACGTGTTTTTTTTTTGTTTTCAGTTAGTGCTGCCGATCTAGGTGCTTTCCCCGAGGTTACCACCGTGGCATGCCGGAAATCATAAGCCCACAGCCCGGTCGCCAGTAGATCATAAGGATTAAGGAATACCGAGCACTGGTATCGAAGTCAACAAGGCTGCAGCAGCATCATTTATTTTCATTTCTTTTCTTGCTCGTCACCACCTAAAACGTACCGACAATCGTCACTTAAAATCCTAAAGGTATGAGCCGAATAAAGATGTTACAAAAATAACTTATCGGAAAAAAACAGTTTGGAATTTCCTTCAGCCAAATTTAGCAGAAATCCCTTAAAAACCGCTCAACTCCAACCCGTTTATAAAAAGAAATTTTCGTCGTTTACAAATTGATAGATAAATAAAAGCTTTAAAACATGCTGGGTATATTTTTTTGATTGATTTCTAACAACTAACAACACTGCTTTACTGTAATTTTCGTAAATTTTCATTTCATTTCTATCTCGTCGTCACCTGAGTACGTACCGACAATTGTCACCTAAAATCGTCACCCGAATGCGACGATTCTCACCCACGGTGACTACGAGAATAGGGTAAGAACTCATAAAGTTCATCCGAGGTGACAATTCTCACCTAAACCGACTACTGGAATAGAGTGACTTGGGTGACTCTACTATCGTCACGTCACTCGAGGCGCAGAATAAGGGCCATTAACACTATAATACATAATATAAATATGTGGTCAAGCAAGAACGTAGCTAGGAACAGAGGGGTAAGAATAAGAGTTGTCAATGTGTTTAACAAGTGATCCACAACATTAGCGTCTTTATCAAGTTTGTAAATCTACTATGATGCAGTCAATGATTGTATAAACTTCCTTGTGTACTCATTGTGCTTGTCTATAAGCCTTCTTGAAATTTAGATATAGTATTGGAAAACAATCTAGCAACTATTGAAACAATCAAAAACTTTTTTCAACGAATTACAACTTTTGAGGCCATGGGGAACAACTTTTGTTCAAGATCTTTCCTTACAAAAACTTTTTTGTTGTTCAAATATTTAAAAAATAAACGTGGGAAGTAACGGGTTAATTATTTATTATCTAGTTTAATTAATTATCGATTGTCTTCGGTTTAAAATGAGTGGATTTTGAAATGTATTTTAGTTTATTTACAAAGTATGATCAAATGTACAAACGTGAAAGTAGTAAGAAAAAGAGGGACTTAAGCTAGGGTGTCATTTCAGTATGTTCCCCTTTTGATATTCTTTTTTGTTTCATTCTAATTTTGGTTAAATAAAATTCATATTTATTGTCAGGAAACTTCTCGTTTATTTAAGCTTAAAAACAAATTCATTTATTGAATAACGAAGCATGAGAATAAAAATCACTTCCGAGATGTGTCAGGTCAAGGTAAAGTGAAACCAGTAATGATTTAATATTACATATTTGTTTTTTTCTTATCACGGCTTTACCCCATTTTCCTATAAAAATGATTTCTGGCTATACGCCACTGCATTTTACAAAAATAATGCACAAAAAAATTACAATTTAACGTCCTCAGACTGAAAAAAAAACATTTTTTTATGATTCGATTATTCGGAAGATTCGATTATCCGGAGTGAAAATAAAATCGATACTCCGGATAATCGAGTCCGACCTGTATTTGAAAATTTGAAAATTTGAAAATTTTAAAATTTGAAAATTTGAAAATTTGAAAATTTGAAAATTTGAAAATTTGAAAATTTGAAAATTTGAAAATTTGAAAATTTGAAAATTTGAAAATTTGAAAATTTGAAAATTTGAAAATTTGAAAATTTGAAAATTTGAAAATTTGAAAATTTGAAAATTTGAAAATTTGAAAATTTTCAAATTTTCAAATTTTCAAATTTTCAAATTTTCAAATTTTCAAATTTTAAAATTTTAAAATTTTCAAATTTTCAAATTTTCAAATACAGGTCGGACTCGATTATCCGGAGTATCGATTTTATTTTCACTCCGGATAATCGAATCTTCCGAATAATCGAATCATAAAAAAATGTTTTTTTTTCAGTCTGAGGACGTTAAATTGTAATTTTTTTGTGCATTATTTTTGTAAAATGCAGTGGCGTATAGCCAGAAATCATTTTTATAGGAAAATGGGGTAAAGCCGTGATAAGAAAAAAACAAATATGTAATATTAAATCATTACTGGTTTCACTTTACCTTGACCTGACACATCTCGGAAGTGATTTTTATTCTCATGCTTCGTTATTCAATAAATGAATTTGTTTTTAAGCTTAAATAAACGAGAAGTTTCCTGACAATAAATATGAATTTTATTTAACCAAAATTAGAATGAAACAAAAAAGAATATCAAAAGGGGAACATACTGAAATGACACCCTAGCTTAAGTCCCTCTTTTTCTTACTACTTTCACGTTTGTACATTTGATCATACTTTGTAAATAAACTAAAATACATTTCAAAATCCACTCATTTTAAACCGAAGACAATCGATAATTAATTAAACTAGATAATAAATAATTAACCCGTTACTTCCCACGTTTATTTTTTAAATATTTGAACAACAAAAAAGTTTTTGTAAGGAAAGATCTTGAACAAAAGTTGTTCCCCATGGCCTCAAAAGTTGTAATTCGTTGAAAAAAGTTTTTGATTGTTTCAATAGTTGCTAGATTGTTTTCCAATACTGTATCTAAATTTCAAGAAGGCTTATAGACAAGCACAATGAGTACACAAGGAAGTTTATACAATCATTGACTGCATCATAGTAGATTTACAAACTTGATAAAGACGCTAATGTTGTGGATCACTTGTTAAACACATTGACAACTCTTATTCTTACCCCTCTGTTCCTAGCTACGTTCTTGCTTGACCACATATTTATATTATGTATTATAGTGTTAATGGCCCTTATTCTGCGCCTCGAGTGACGTGACGATAGTAGAGTCACCCAAGTCACTCTATTCCAGTAGTCGGTTTAGGTGAGAATTGTCACCTCGGATGAACTTTATGAGTTCTTACCCTATTCTCGTAGTCACCGTGGGTGAGAATCGTCGCATTCGGGTGACGATTTTAGGTGACAATTGTCGGTACGTACTCAGGTGACGACGAGATAGAAATGAAATGAAAATTTACGAAAATTACAGTAAAGCAGTGTTGTTAGTTGTTAGAAATCAATCAAAAAAATATACCCAGCATGTTTTAAAGCTTTTATTTATCTATCAATTTGTAAACGACGAAAATTTCTTTTTATAAACGGGTTGGAGTTGAGCGGTTTTTAAGGGATTTCTGCTAAATTTGGCTGAAGGAAATTCCAAACTGTTTTTTTCCGATAAGTTATTTTTGTAACATCTTTATTCGGCTCATACCTTTAGGATTTTAAGTGACGATTGTCGGTACGTTTTAGGTGGTGACGAGCAAGAAAAGAAATGAAAATAAATGATGCTGCTGCAGCCTTGTTGACTTCGATACCAGTGCTCGGTATTCCTTAATCCTTATGATCTACTGGCGACCGGGCTGTGGGCTTATGATTTCCGGCATGCCACGGTGGTAACCTCGGGGAAAGCACCTAGATCGGCAGCACTAACTGAAAACAAAAAAAAAACACGTGAGTAACGGGTTAATTATTTATTATCTAGTTTAATTAATTATCGATTGTCTTCGGTTTAAAATGAGTGGATTTTGAAATGTATTTTAGTTTATTTACAAAGTATGATCAAATGTACAAACGTGAAAGTAGTAAG
Source organism: Uranotaenia lowii (assembly GCF_029784155.1). Taxonomy (NCBI): domain Eukaryota; kingdom Metazoa; phylum Arthropoda; class Insecta; order Diptera; family Culicidae; genus Uranotaenia; species Uranotaenia lowii. The sequence goes on along the minus strand of NC_073691.1, from coordinate 38,498,603 downwards.
AAAAAGAGGGACTTAAGCTAGGGTGTCATTTCAGTATGTTCCCCTTTTGATATTCTTTTTTGTTTCATTCTAATTTTGGTTAAATAAAATTCATATTTATTGTCAGGAAACTTCTCGTTTATTTAAGCTTAAAAACAAATTCATTTATTGAATAACGAAGCATGAGAATAAAAATCACTTCCGAGATGTGTCAGGTCAAGGTAAAGTGAAACCAGTAATGATTTAATATTACATATTTGTTTTTTTCTTATCACGGCTTTACCCCATTTTCCTATAAAAATGATTTCTGGCTATACGCCACTGCATTTTACAAAAATAATGCACAAAAAAATTACAATTTAACGTCCTCAGACTGAAAAAAAAACATTTTTTTATGATTCGATTATTCGGAAGATTCGATTATCCGGAGTGAAAATAAAATCGATACTCCGGATAATCGAGTCCGACCTGTATTTGAAAATTTGAAAATTTGAAAATTTTAAAATTTTAAAATTTGAAAATTTGAAAATTTGAAAATTTGAAAATTTGAAAATTTGAAAATTTGAAAATTTGAAAATTTGAAAATTTGAAAATTTGAAAATTTGAAAATTTGAAAATTTGAAAATTTGAAAATTTGAAAATTTGAAAATTTGAAAATTTGAAAATTTGAAAATTTGAAAATTTGAAAATTTGAAAATTTGAAAATTTGAAAATTTGAAAATTTGAAAATTTGAAAATTTGAAAATTTGAAAATTTGAAAATTTGAAAATATGAAAATTTGAAAATTTGAAAATTTGAAAATTTGAAAATTTGAAAATTTGAAAATTTGAAAATTTGAAAATTTGAAAATTTGAAAATTTGAAAATTTGAAAATTTGAAAATTTGAAAATTTGAAAATTTGAAAATTTGAAAATTTGAAAATTTGAAAATTTGAAAATTTGAAAATTTGAAAATTTGAAAATTTGAAAATTTGAAAATTTGAAAATTTGAAAATTTGAAAATTTGAAAATTTGAAAATTTGAAAATTTGAAAATTTGAAAATTTGAAAATTTGAAAATTTGAAAATTTGAAAATTTGAAAATTTGAAAATTTGAAAATTTGAAAATTTGAAAATTTGAAAATTTGAAAATTTGAAAATTTGAAAGTTTGAAAATTTGAAAATTTAAAAATTTGAAAATTTGAAAATTTGAAAATTTGAAAATTTGAAAATTTGAAAATTTGAAAATTTGAAAATTTGAAAATTTGAAAATTTGAAAATTTGAAAATTTGAAAATTTTCTGATTTTTTAATTATTGATTTTTTTATTTTCTGGTTTTCTTACAAACTATTTTTCTTTTTTTTTATTTTCTTATTTTCTAATTTTCTCATTTTCTCATTTTCTCTTTTTCTTATTTTCTTATTTTCTTATTTTCTTATTTTTCAATTTTCTTATTTTCTTATTGTCTTATTTTCTGATTTTCAAATTTTCTGGTTTCCTTTTTTTTTATTTTCTAATTTTCCAATTTTCTGATTTAAAATTTTTCTTATTTTCTTTGTTTCTGATTTTCTTTCTTTTATTTGAATTTCCTCATTTCCTTATTTGCCAGTGTTCAAATGTTCTGATTTTCTGATTTTCTGATTTTCTGATTTTCTGATTTTCTGATTTTCTGATTTTCTGATTTTCTGATTTTCTGATTTTCTGATTTTCTGATTTTCTGATTTTCTGATTTTCTGATTTTCTGATTTTCTGATTTTTTGATTTTCTGATTTTCTGATTTTCTGATTTTCTAATTTTCTGATTTTCTGTCTTTCTGATTTTCTGATTTTTTGATTTTCTGACTTACTGATTTTCTGATTTAATGATTTTCTGCTTTTATGTTTTTCTGATTTTCTTATTTTCTGATTTTCTGATTTTCTGATTTTCTGATTTTCTGATTTTCTGATTTTCTGATTTTCTGATTTTCTGATTTTCTGATTTTCTGATTTTCTGATTTTCTGATTTTCTGATTTTCTGATTTTCTGATTTTCTGATTTTCTGATTTTCTGATTTTCTGATTTTCTGATTTTCTGATTTTCTGATTTTCTGATTTTCTGATTTTCTGATTTTCTGATTTTCTGATTTTCTGATTTTCTGATTTTCTGATTTTCTGATTTTTTGATTTTCTGATTTTCTGATTTTTTGATTTTCTGATTTTCTGATTATCTAATTTTCTGATTTTCTAATTTTCTTATTTTCTGATTTTCTGATTTTCTGATTTTCTGATTTTCTGATTTTCTAATTTTCTGATTTTCTGATTTTCTGATTTTCTGATTTTCTGATTTTCTGATTTTCTGATTTTCTGACTTTCTGATTTTCTGATTTTCTGTTTATCTGATTTTCTGATTTTCTGATTTTCTGATTTTCTGATTTTCTGATTTTCTGATTTTCTGATTTTCTGATTTTCTGATTTTCTGATTATCTGATTTTCTGATTTTCTGGTTTTCTGATTTTCTGATATTCTGATTTTCGGATTTCGTGATTTTCTGATTTTCTGATTTTCTGATTTTCTGATTTTCTGATTTTCTGATTTTCTGATTTTCTGATTTTCTGATTTTCTGATTTTCTGATTTTCTGATTTTCTGATTTTCTGATTTTCTGATTTTCTGATTTTCTGATTTTCTGATTTTCTGATTTTCTGATTTTCTGATTTTCTGATTTTCTGATTTTCTGATTTTCTGATTTTCTGATTTTCTGATTTTCTGATTTTCTGATTTTCTGATTTTCTGATTTTCTGATTTTCTGATTTTCTGATTTTCTGATTTTCTGATTTTCTGATTTTCTGATTTTCTGATTTTCTGATTTTCTGATTTTCTGATTTTCTGATTTTCTGATTTTCTGATTTTCTGATTTTCTGATTTTCTGATTTTCTGATTTTCTGATCTTCTGATTTTCTGATTTTCTGATTTTCTGAATTTCTGATTTTCTGATTTTCTGATTTTCTGATTTTCTGATTTTCTGATTTTCTGATTTTCTGATTTTCTGATTTTCTGATTTTCTAATTTTCTGATTTTCTGATTTTCTGATTTTCTGATTTTCTGATTTTCTGATTTTCTGATTTTCTGATTTTCTGATTTTCTGATTTTCTGATTTTCTGATTTTCTGATTTTCTGATTTTCTGATTTTCTGATTTTCTGATTTTCTGATTTTCTGATTTTCTGATTTTCTGATTTTCTGATTTTCTGATTTTCTGATTTTCTGATTTTCTGATTTTCTGATTTTCTGATTTTCTGATTTTCTGATTTTCTGATTTTCTGATTTTCTGATTTTCTGATTTTCTGATTTTCTGTTTTTCTGTTTTTTTGATTTTCTATTTTTCTTTGATTTTCTGATTTTCTGATTATCTGATTTTATGATTTTCTGATTTAATGATTTTCTGATTTTATGATTTTCTGATTTTCTGATTTTCTGATTTTCTGATTTTCTGATTTTCTGATTTTCTGATTTTCTGATTTTCTGATTTTCTGATTTTCTGATTTTCTGATTTTCTGATTTTCTGATTTTCTGATTTTCTGATTTTCTGATTTTCTGATTTTCTGATTTTCTGATTTTCTGATTTTCTGATTTTCTGATTTTCTGATTTTCTGATTTTCTGATTTTCTGATTTTCTGATTTTCTGATTTTCTGATTTTCTGATTTTCTGATTTTCTGATTTTATGATTTTCTGATTTTCTGATTTTCTGATTTTCTGATTTTCTGATTTTCTGATTTTCTGATTTGCTGATTTTCTGATTTTCTGATTTTCTGATTTTCTGATTTTCTGATTTTCTGATTTTCTGATTTTCTGATTTTCTGATTTTCTGATTTTCTGATTTTCTGATTTTCTGCTTTTCTGATTTTCTGATTTTCTGATTATCTAATTTTCTGATTTTCTAATTTTCTTATTTTCTGATTTTCTGATTTTCTGATTTTCTAATTTTCTGTTTTTCTGATTTTCTGATTTTCTGATTTTCTGATTTTCTGATTTTCTGATTTTCTGATTTTCTGATTTTCTGATTTTCTGATTTTCTGATTTTCTGATTTTCTGATTTTCTAATTTTCTGATTTTCTGATTTTCTGATTTTCTGATTTTCTGATTTTCTGATTTTCTGATTTTCTGATTTTCTGATTTTCTGATTTTCTGATTTTCTGATTTTCTGATTTTCTGATTTTCTGACTTTCTGATTTTCTGATTTTCTGATTTTCTGATTTTCTGATTTTCTGATCTTCTGATTTTCTGATTTTCTGATTTTCTGATTTTCTGATTTTCTGATTTTCTGATTTTCTGATTTTCTGATTTTCTGATTTTCTGATTTTCTGATTTTCTGATTTTCTGATTTTCTGATTTTCTGATTTTCTGATTTTCTGATTTTCTGATTTTCTGATTTTCTGATTTTCTGATTTTCTGATTTTCTGTTTTTTTGATTTTCTATTTTTCTTTGATTTTCTGATTTTCTGATTATCTGATTTTATGATTTTCTGATTTAATGATTTTCTGATTTTATGATTTTCTGATTTTCTGATTTTCTGATTTTCTGATTTTCTGATTTTCTGATTTTCTGATTTTCTGATTTTCTGATTTTCTGATTTTCTGATTTTCTGATTTTCTGATTTTCTGATTTTCTGATTTTCTGATTTTCTGATTTTCTGATTTTCTGATTTTCTGATTTTCTGATTTTCTGATTTTCTGATTTTCTGATTTTCTGATTTTCTGATTTTCTGATTTTCTGATTTTCTGATTTTCTGATTTTCTGATTTTCTGATTTTCTGATTTTCTGATTTTCTGATTTTCTGATTTTCTGATTTTCTGATTTTCTGATTTTCTGATTTTCTGATTTTCTGATTTTCTGATTTTCTGATTTTCTGATTTTCTGATTTTCTGATTTTCTGATTTTCTGATTTTCTGATTTTCTGATTTTCTGATTTTCTGATTTTCTGATTTTCTGATTTTCTGATTTTCTGATTTTCTGATTTTCTGATTTGCTGATTTTCTGATTTTCTGATTTTCTGATTTTCTGATTTTCTGATTTTCTGATTTTCTGATTTTCTGATTTTCTGATTTTCTGATTTTCTGATTTTCTGTTTTTTTGATTTTCTATTTTTCTTTGATTTTCTGATTTTCTGATTATCTGATTTTATGATTTTCTGATTTAATGATTTTCTGATTTTATGATTTTCTGATTTTCTGATTTTCTGATTTTCTGATTTTCTGATTTTCTGATTTTCTGATTTTCTGATTTTCTGATTTTCTGATTTTCTGATTTTCTGATTTTCTGATTTTCTGATTTTCTGATTTTCTGATTTTCTGATTTTCTGATTTTCTGATTTTCTGATTTTCTGATTTTCTGATTTTCTGATTTTCTGATTTTCTGATTTTCTGATTTTCTGATTTTCGGATTTTCTGATTTTCTGATTTTCTGATTTTCTGATTTTCTGATTTTCTGATTTTCTGATTTTCTGATTTTCTGATTTTCTGATTTTCTGATTTTCTGATTTTCTGATTTTCTGATTTTCTGATTTTCTGATTATCTGATTTTCTGATTTTCTGTTTTTCTGATTTTCTGATATTCTGATTTTCGGATTTCGTGATTTTCTGATTATCTGATTTTCTGATTTTCTGATTTTCTGATTTTCTGATTTTCGGATTTTCTGATTTTCTGATTTTCTGATTTTCTGATTTTCTGATTTTCTGATTTTCTAATTTTCTGATTTTCTGATTTTCTGATTTTCTGATTTTCTGATTTTCTGATTTTCTGATTTTCTGATTTTCTGATTTTCTGATTTTCTGATTTTCTGATTTTCTGATTTTCTGATTTTCTGATTTTCTGATTTTCTGATTTTCTGATTTTCTGATTTTCTGATTTTCTGATTTTCTGATTTTCTGATTTTCTGATTTTCTGATTTTCTGATTTTCTGATTTTCTGATTTTCTGATTTTCTGATTTTCTGATTTTCTGATTTTCTGATTTTCTGATTTTCTGATTTTCTGATTTTCTGATTTTCTGATTTTCTGATTTTCTGATTTTCTAATTTTCTAATTTTCAAATTCTCAAATTTTCTAAATTTCAAATTTTCAAATTTTCAAATTTTTATATTTTCTAATTTTCTTATTTTCTAATTTTCTAATTTTCAAATTTTCTGATTTTCTCATTTTCTAATTTTCTGATTTTTTACTTTTCTAATTTTCCCATTTTCTATTTTTCTATTTTTCTTATTTTCTAATTTTCTAATTTTCTAATTTTCTAATTTTCTAATTTTCTAATTTTCTAATTTTCTAATTTTCAAATTTTCTAATTTTCTAATTTTCAAATTTACGAATTTTCAAATTTTCTTATTTTCTTAGTTTCTTTTTTTTTTAATTTTCTGGCTTTCTGATTTTCTGATTTTCTGATTTTCTGATTTTCTGATGTTCTGATTTTCTGATTTTCTTATTTTCTGATTTTCTAATTTTCTGATTTTCTGATTTTCTGATTTTCTGATTTTCTGATTTTCTGATTTTCTGATTTTCAGATTTTCTGATTTTCTGATTTTCTGATTTTCTGATTTTCTGATTTTCTGATTTTCTGATTTTCTGATTTTCTGATTTTTTGATTCTCTGATTGTCTGATTTTCTGATTTTCTGATTTTTAGATTTTTAGATTTTCATATTTTCTGATTTTAAGATTTCCAGATTTTCAGGTTTTCAGGTTTTCTGATTTTCTGATTTTCTGATTTTCTGATTTTCTGATTTTCTGATTTTCTGTTTTTCTGATTTTCTGATTTTCTGATCTTCTGATTTTCTGACTTTCTGATTTTCTGATTTTCTGATTTTCTGATTTTCTGATTTTCTGATTTTCTGATTTTCTGATTTTCTGATTTTCTGATTTTCTGATTTTCTGATTTTCTGATTTTATGATTTTCTGATTTTCTGATTTTCTGATTTTCTGATTTTCTGATTTTCTGATTTTCTGATTTTCTGATTTTCTGATTTTCTGATTTTCTGATTTTCTGATTTTCTGATTTTCTGATTTTCTGATTTTCTGAATTTCTGATTTTCTGATTTTCTGATTTTCTGATTTTCTGATTTTCTGATTTTCTGATTTTCTGATTTTCTGATTTTCTGATTTTCTGATTTTCTGATTTTCTGATTTTCTGATTTTCTGATTTTCTGATTTTCTGATTTTCTGATTTTCTGATTTTCTGATTTTCTGATTTTCTGATTTTCTGATTTTCTGATTTTCTGATTTTCTGATTTTCTGATTTTCTGATTTTCTGATTTTCTGATTTTCTGATTTTCTGATTTTCTGATTTTCTGATTTTCTGATTTTCTGATTTTCTGATTTTCTGATTTTCTGATTTTCTGATTTTCTGATTTTCTGATTTTCTGAAGCTCTGATTGTCTGATTTCCTGATTTTCTGATTTTCTGATTTTTAGATTTTTAGATTTTTAGATTTTTAGATTTTTAGATTTTTAGATTTTTAGATTTTTAGATTTTTAGATTTTTAGATTTTTAGATTTTTAGATTTTTAGATTTTTAGATTTTTAGATTTTTAGATTTTTAGATTTTTAGATTTTTAGATTTTTAGATTTTTAGATTTTTAGATTTTTAGATTTTTAGATTTTCAGATTTTCAGATTTTCTGATTTTAAGATTTTCAGATTTTCAGATTTTCAGGTTTTCTGATTTTCTGATTTTCATATTTTCTGATTTTCATATTTTCTGATTTTCTGATTTTCGGATTTTCTGATTTTCTGAATTTCTGATTTTCTGATTTTCTGATTTTCTGATTTTCTGATTTTCTGATTTTCTGATTTTCTGATTTTCTGATTTTCTGATTTTCTGATTTTCTGATTTTCTGATTTTCTGATTTTCTGATTTTCTGATTTTCTGATTTTCTGATTTTCTGATTTTCTGATTTTCTGATTTTCTGATTTTCTGATTTTCTGATTTTCTGATTTTCTGATTTTCTGATTTTCTGATTTTCTGATTTTCTGATTTTCTGATTTTCTGATTTTCTGATTTTCTGATTTTCTGATTTTCTGATTTTCTGATTTTCTGATTTTCTGATTTTCTGATTTTCTGATTTTCTGTTTTTCTGATTTTCTGATTTTCTGATTTTCTGATTTTCTGATTTTCTGATTTTCTGATTTTCTGATTTTCTGATTTTCTGATTTTCTGATTTTCTGATTTTCTGATTTTCTGATTTTCTGATTTTCTGATTTTCTGATTTTCTGATTTTCTGATTTTCTGATTTTCTGATTTTCTGATTTTCTGATTTTCTGATTTTCTGATTTTCTGATTTTCTGATTTTCTGATTTTCTGATTTTCTGATTTTCTGATTTTCTGATTTTCTGATTTTCTGATTTTCTGATTTTCTGATTTTCTGATTTTCTGATTTTCTGATTTTCTGATTTTCTGATTTTCTGATTTTCTGATTTTCTGATTTTCTGATTTTCTGATTTTCTGATTTTCTGATTTTCTGATTTTCTGATTTTCTGATTTTCTGATTTTCTGATTTTTTGATTTTGTGATTTTCTGATTTTTTTATTTTCTGATTTTTTTGATTTTTCGATATTTTTTTTCGGATTTTCCGTCTTTTGATTTTCTGATTTTCTTAGCTTATGATATTTTTTTCGGATTCCTGATTATCTGACTTCTACATTTTCGACTTTCTGTTTATTCAACCTTCTTACATTTTTACTTTTCAGCTTTTTGATTTTTTGATAATAAGGTTCTGGTTGTTTTTTATCATACTCTGATCATCACTGGATTTTGCATCCATGTTCTGATTATTTTCTGTGAACGGTTTGCAAATTTGATTTTGAACTTAGCGACATTCAAAAAAGTAGCCGGAATTTTTTCAGAATTTATCTGGGCAGAAATTAACCTGGCAAAAACTGGGAATTTGATTTCAAAATTGACGACCCAAAATCAGGGCAATATCCGAGCAAATTTTGTCTAAATCCAGAAGTTATTCAACAAAAATCAAAAGATAACAAATTGAAAAAATATTTTTTTAAAAACTTATTGACAGTTTCTATTTCGTATTTTAGAATTTAAAAAAACCTTTCATGATTTTTTTTACAAAATTTTCTCAAAAAATTTCGTTTTGGAGGCAAAAAAATTTGTATCATTTGTCAAATGGAGTGAATTAAACCGGGAAATATCCTGGTTTTTTCAATGAAATCTGGGCAACCTGGACCAGATGGACAGTATAGGACAATGTGAATATTTGAGATTCTGAAACGTTCCAATGTTCTTCGAATCCTGAATTTTAATTTCGTTTAAGAGTTCTGAAATTATTTTGGATCTAGCTTCCTGAAAACCCTAGAAATGCACGTTGTTCAAGCATAACACCTCCGATAAATCGAATCCATAATTTTGGGGGGGGGGGGGGGGGCAACCTGACGTCATTCCAATCATAAGGGCAGGAAACTGACACCGTAACACTGCTATCAACCGTCTGTCGGTTGGCATTGCCCACGTGGAAGAACACGTTTCACATTTTTCCGAAGGGGGTTGTCTATTTATGTTTTTTTCTCGAATAATACAACTTGACAGCTACCTGTGTCTGATATCGATTTCCGGCAGCCAGAGCCCGAGCGCTGAAAAATCTATAGACAAAAATCGAAAAAACTATAAAACTTTGAACCGGATTGTGGAGACGATGCCATTTCCATTTGTTTTTTTTTTTTTTTCAAAGTAAGCTGAGCTCAGACACGCTTCTTCCGGCTGAAAGATTTTTCTGATTTTTTGCTGGGATATTTACGCAGGTTTTTTTTTTAATTTCATCGACCCATTATCGACGAAAGAAATGTTGGTATGATTAGAGAGAAGAACGGGCCAATTAGTGACGCCGCGGTCCGACGATGGTGGAAGTTTTTTTTTGGTTCAGGTCTATCTAGATCTCGAACATGAGCTTCGATTGTTATTATTTGCTTCCAGCAGATGAAATCGCTGCCTCTCGATTAAAAACCGCTTGTGGAAAAAGGGCCCTGTGCTCTAATTAGTGCGGTTGACCTATTTTGTAAAACGCAGGCTAATTAATAAGAATTGCCGGTTTCCCCGGTGTGCCCTAGCCTAGAGAGATTAGTGGAGAGAATGATTTGGAGCGGAAGGAGCTTTAGGAATTTTTCTGATGATTATCAGACTGAATATTAACCTGTTTTATTGGTTATGTTAAGCGGTTTGGAAAAGTCGAATTTTCAAGTTTCACGATTTTGTTAATTATCGTTAAATAAACTTATCAATCAAAAAAGCAGTGATCAAAAGGGTCTCAAAACATTGCATAATTTTTAGGATTCTGGGGGCTCAACTTTCAAAGGATAGCTTCATCTACTTAAAAACAGAATATTGACAATTTGCTTTGTTTCGGTTTTCTAAAAATTATCATTCTATCATTAACTTATCCCGTTCATAACCCAATAAAGCATTTCAGCTTTATTATGGGCAGCACAACATCGTTAGAGCTAAAGCATTAATCTTCATAAAAAGTTTAAGTGCACTGCCAGAAATCTAATAAAGCTAAAATCTGGCTATTTGTCCCTGTTCTAGAAACGTCATCATGACCACCAAAGCTTTTATAAAGCTTTAATGAATCTTGTTCCTCAATTCTAATCTGTTCATCATTAGTACAGTTAATGAGGACAGACTTTTTAAGTTAAATAAATAAGAGATCGGTCGTGAATATCCGTCGTTATGATACTATGCGTTAAAGTTGAATGTCGTTGTCTGGGGCCATTTCAAAATCAAATATGGCGGCTTTCACTTGACTTTAAAATACTGTCGATGACTTAAAATTGCATGAAAGCCCCACACAGCCCCCCCCCCCCCCGTTTTCTGACGCTATCTTGAAATCTAAGATGGCGGTTCCCGATTAACAGTAAAATGGTGTAAACCAAGGTTATAAGATCAAAAGGTTCTCTGACTGTGTCAGTAAGTAGGCGAGGAAAGCGCGGTGAGATTCCGTGAGTATGTTTGTAAACATTGGTAAATTTGCTTGAACTGAGGGCTTTGTTGGTAAACAAACTCCACGAACTCCGCAGTAGTAAAATCAAAATGGCTGAATCAGGAATTTCACATATTGTTACACCTCCTATATATAAACACCTTGGTGTAAACGACTAAAAACCAAATGAAACCCCCACAATATGAAAATTTGGCGAAAGGGCTAGACGAGTAGAAATCAAATTTCGCTATCTGCTGCCACCTAAGATGGTGACCTCCGCTGATCTTTACAATAATGGAAATGTTCGAAGATCTCGATAAAATTTCATGCGATTTTCTGTGATCAACAGCATTTGCGAGTTAATCAGAAGTCGCCATCTTGGATTTCAAGATGGCGTCAGTAAAATTCGACTTGAACTCGTTTGACATTTTCACCAAATACCCATATTATGAAAGTTTCAAGCGATTTTCAGTGATTAACAGTATTTTAAAGTTCAGCGAAAGTCGCCATATTGGATTTCAAGATGACGTCAGATAGCAAAATTTGATTTCTTCTAGTTTAGCCCTTTCACCCATTGCCCATATTGAGGGGGTTTCATGCGATTTTTAGTCATTTTCAGCATTCTAAGTTCAGCGGATGCCGCCATCTTGGATTTCAAGATGGCGTCAAATAGTAAAATTCGACTTCTTCTTGTTAAGCCCTCCAACAAATAAACATATAATAGGGGTTTCAAGCGGTTATCAATATTAAACAGGTTTTGAAAGAAAAGCCGAAGCCGCCATCTTGGATTTCAAGATACCATCAGAATACGAAATTAGACTTCTTCTTGTATAGCCTTTCTACCAATATTGTGGGGCTTTTATTTGATTTTCGGTGATTTATAGCATTTAAACTTAAACAAAAGCCGCTAATTTGACTTCTTTGTGTTTTTAATTTCAAAAAAGGGTAAAAATGGGAGTTCCAATTCAAATATGTGCAATCTAGCCTGAGTGTTTCCTGTTTTAACAACTTGATCGTGAACTGTCATGTAATTTTATAACGGTTTTAAAATCAAGCACTGAGTGCCTTTATAAAACATTTTTTCAGCTTGTAACAAATTTCTTGGTTTATGTTTTATTTAAAACTTCAATAAAATAGAGCATTCAGAACTCTTTCTAAACAACTTGAATAGTATATTTATAAAAAAACCTTTATTAGCGTTTTTAAAACAAATGTTTGGATGAAGAATCTAAGCATTTCTCAAGACCATAATAAAACAGTTATAAAGCTAACTGCATTTTTTTTTATTATAGATGCCATAATAATACCATAATAAAACTTTCAAATGCTAGTTGGCTTCATCTTGTGTTACAATTCTCAAATTGATGCCAAAGTATTAAAGGGGAAATTGTAATTATGACTGCAAAGAGAATAAATTGTCAACTTTCAGTTTGCCACAATCGAGATAAGATGATATATCTTCAACCAATCCTAAGGGCTCAAACAACCATTTTTTGATAGTATTCCAAAAATAATATTTTTAAACCTTAAGAAAATTAGAAAAATGTATCTTCCTTATTTTGAAAATATTCATGTGGTGTTATTTGTGATATTGCAAAGACTGCTCATGATCTGTATTTGTTCTTACGATTTTTTACATTCTCTGAAAACATAAAGACAGAAAGAAAATAAATCATCCAAAAAAGTACCCTTTACCAAGGCCGGGCGAATGGGGGGAATTTTATAGGTTTAAGAATGGGTTTTAATTAAGAAATTTGTATCAACAAGTTAGTAGTACAAATGTCATGCTGTAATCAAATATTCTTCAAGAAACCACCTTCAACCTCAATTTAATTTTTTATTTCTTGTTATTTTCTTCAAATGCTCAACTTCACATTACAACGGGTTTCAAAAAATGATATAAAGCCACATTTTACCGAGGGGCAAATAATTGAGGAGCTTCTTTTTATTGCTCGGGATGCCCTGAATCCAATTAGGTATGCAATGATTTTTTATCTGTAAGTTTTTGATTTTGAAATAATTTTTAAAAAATAAGTTAAATTCATTTAAGAAATTTCTGACTTTTTGACAAAACTTCAAAACATTTCAACAAATTTTGAAATAAAGGGTTTTATTTAATTATCAACTTTCCCCAAAACCGTAGGCTATTTCCAAAAACAAAAGTAATAGAAGTTTTCTTTTTGTTTAGTTTCCCCATTTTTTACCAAATTGAATGTAAGATAATTTGTTAAATAATTTGTTTTCCTGGAAGATCAGGAGTACTTGTAATGATATCTTCCCTAATTTTGAAAAACTGGAGTATTAAATCATCATCAAAATATTATTTCTAAATTGAATGAAGTATCAAATTAGGAATCATTTTTTCCAAGACCGATTCGTTTTTAATCTAATAAACTCCATATTTACAAAACTGGAGTTGGTAGATAAAATCAGACGAAAGATATGAGTTTGGGACGCCAAAATCTACCGAATCAATTATTGAAAAATAAACATAAAAATACTGTTCCCTTGAGTTATCAATAAAATTCTTCAAATTTGTAGATATTCAAATGGTTCGAAGTTTTTATGGAATATATGTTTAAAAATACATTTTTTTTCATCTTAACATAATTTCTTGATTTTTTCAAAATAATTCAAAAAGTTTGACTTGTAATTTCAGTAATTCTAGTCAAAGTTTGACTAGAATTACTGAAAATAAAAGTCAATCTTTTTTAATTTTTTTTAAATATTTTTGACCAGTTTTTTTTATTTTCAATTCTAAATTTTTATGTATATAATCTTTTTCCAACGTATAAATCAAAATTTGTAATAAGAACTTACATGAAAACTTCAGACTACATTTTAATACTTAATAATACTGCGAAACCATTTGAATCATGCTTTAAGAAATATGCAAGATTCATTTTAATTTTAATCTTCTTTTAAATTTTGTTAAAAATTCCCATAATAATTACTCACGTTCTTCGGGAAAGATTTTCATTGAGTCAAAAATTTATAGTTTCATAATATTTCTAATGTGCTACAGGTTTTACTCGATAGGCTGTGACCGTCAATGATGGACGAGTTTTAATTTTGGAGAAAATTTTTCAAGATCTCCCAAATTCAAATTCAAATTGTTAATGTTTTGCTGAAGTAAATTTTAAATCAAACCCGTAGATTTATCATAAAGATCTATTGGATATTTTGAGGTTGTAGAAGAGAATTTCCCAGGAGAAAAGATGCTTCATATTGGTTGAGTTTTGCGCGGTAAAGACGTGAAAGTTGGAAGCTAGTGATGAAAAATGTGGATGAAGAAGTGGATCAGAGGTTTTTCATACAAAAGTAATTGATAACAAATAAGAAGGTCTAAAAAGAATGTGACATGATAAAGGAGAACAAAAACCCAAAGCTAAGTATTATTTTGATTTACATATATTTTCTATATCATTTATATCATATACCTATGTGGGTTAAAAAACGACAATAGTCCTCACTATTCTTCCAATATATTCAAACGAGAATTTCAATTCAATTATCGTATTACCGATTGGCGTTATTTAAATCAATAAATAGTTGTTTTTTTTGGAAATCCTTCTGATTTTTTTAAGTTTGTTTTGTACAGTTCTCGTTCATTAATAGAACGATTTTGTTTTGAATGTTATTGGGAGCTGAGATAAAATCCAAATTTATTAAATGATTGTTCAAATTACTTCAATATTTTATCTAATTTTTTCCAAATATTTTACTCATTGAATGCTCCCTCATTTCGGTCATTTCAACATCTATAAATCGATAGTTTTTTTTGAAGATCGAAGTTTTGATCGGTGGATGGTTATTAAACTGTCAAAAAGAAATCGATGTAGGGAGTTTCAGAAATTATAAGATGATTTTTCCAATTTCAAGAACTCATATGTTGTCCTAGCTCGGCTGGGCACATACTAAAATGGGAAAAGAATTCATACCTAAAAGCGTTGAATATCCAATATTCAAAAATTATGAAAACTCGAAAAACAGTTTGAATTTACTTATAATTTTACATCGCTCTTGAATCTATTCAATAGCTAGTTAAATAATAAATTAACAGTTTTAAATGCACAGTGTGACAATTTTTTCCTGCGCATATTCACTAAAGTTTATTTTATGCATGTTTAGTTAAACGTTTTCAAGGTTTAAGTAATTTTCAATAGGGGTGGAGAAAGTTTGAGAAAATTTGTTTTTGATCTGGGTGTTTGAGATATGTGAAAGAAAATGGTTTACCTTCTAGGAATACTTCAAGTTAAGGGTTTTTAAATAAGTAATACCAGTAAGGCAATAAACTATAAATATTTGGTATGTGTGAAGTAACATGTTTCCGATTGTGTTTTAAGTGTATTCTAAAATAAAGTAGGGTGGTCACAGAAACAATCATTAAAAGCTATTACATGTTCGACTTGAAAATAAACATGAGGCGAAGTTAGGTCATACAGTAGTAGAATTTAAGAAACACTAAATTTTCAAAATATTTCAATTTGGGTATGATACACAAAAAAGAAATTTCTAAGTTGCGTGATTGTAAACTTTTAAGTATCCTCCAATTTCCAAACACTAATTTTTAACAGCTTCAGACAACGATCTGGTGTCTTAATTTTAATAAGGAGTTTCATAAGCAAATTTTAGGAGATAGAAAGATTACCAGATCTTATCCTTTGCCCACATTCCCATACGATATTTTTCGCTAGGATGCAGAGGTGACCTCGGTCCTAAAGCGCAAATTTATGTCTTTCATCCCTTTCTCTATTTTCCTCACTATCTTTTGACTAATAGGACGTGGCAAGCGCCGTTATTGATGGTCAAAAGAGAGCATCAGTTTTGTGCATTGAGAATGAGCTTCTTATCCCAAGAACCATTCTTTTGATCCTTGTTCAAAATTGATGGTCTCGGACAATCACGAAATAGCAACCATTTCCGACGTGGAACTTGTTCAACTGAGCCACGCCTGCGATTGTGGAATTCGAAATGCATTTCTTCCAAAACACTGACAAACATACAATCATTTGTTTTTAACTTCTATGCCTCAAAAAATAATGAACAAAATTGTTGAAAGATTATCTTTAATTAGAAAACAGTTGATACAGCCTTTTTGCTTCAATGATTAATGTGGATGCACAAGTGTCGTGACTGGACGTTTTCTACGTTTAGCTGCACAACCTTCTGTGTCAAAATTCGTTTCTAAACTGACTGGATGATGGATCCTTTCCGACTTCGTTAAGCTTCATTTTTCTCTTTTTCGCTCGTGCAGAATTCATTATCTTTTTTTTTCTCTCTCGTTCTCACATAATCGAAAACCGAAAGCGTAGACGTGTGTGTTTATGCAGTTTCTACCTACCGTTCTGCAAATCTCACCAACACTTCTGCATTTACTTTTACCTGACTGCTGCACCGTGCCAAATGCGCAACTTATATTTTCATAAATTTTCTTTTAATTATCTTTCTTTGCCTTATACTCTACAATAAGTAGTCAACCAAGCTAAGCTCAGCTTATGTTTCTCATGTTGCTACACTTTTTACAAATTTATTCAATGGATTTTACCTATTTTCAAAAGATATCTCGAAAACAACAGCTGATGGAGTGCTCCAAAATTAGTCAAAATAAGTTCTTTGATTCTGTGTTGTCTTTACTTTTTATCATGGGTTATTTCCGACTTTATCTGATATAGATTCGGAATTTTTTTTATTAATCTGGTGTTATATTTTATGTGTTTTTATTATATTCCCTTATTCTTAAGGCCAGAGGTTTTCATTCAGGTTTTATTCGAAATTTAAGTTACATTCGTTTGCTGGTGTTTCGGAAATATTTATTTAAATTTGAAAACTAGACTGCTTTGAATTCATTTTCAAGTAAATTCTTAGTTCAGAATAAGGAACATTATTTTAAATGATTTATTAATAACTTAGTGAAAAAAGCATTGGTTTAAAAGTTTAATTATGATAAATTTTGTGTTTTGAGTTTTTGTGATGGCCAGGAGTATAGAAATCTATTATCACATATTCTATGCACTTTTAGTCCAACAGGCAATGGACAGGTTTTGAGTTATAAAATTTATTTATTCCAAAATAAATTTTCAACAGACATCCTTTTTTAGTGAGTAATACAAACAGGTAACAAAAATTTTCCGCAACCAACATCAGTTGGTCATTCGTTTTCCACCATGGTTTCTCGAAGGAATAATTTCAATATTTTTGTGTTGCTGTTATTACATGAATATTGCATGCTGCGTGATAGACGGCAACAACCTTAACCGTCTTTAGAAGATATTTATGTAGCTAGCTGTATGCAGACGCCGGCCATCATCGTCGTCTTCAGGCTTCTAGGTTAGGGACGCACATCGACCAAACTAACAGGAAATGAAGATAGAGAAAAACACTTGAAAAAAAGCAACCAACCCAAGTCCAAGTTGGTTGAACGTTAACCAACCCTATTCCGGAGAACCACTCTGGATGGTTTGGCTGTTGTTCGTGTTTATTCAGCCATAGTCAAGACAACTAAGAAACCCGGCTCTCAATAATGGTGGCACGTTCCAAGATTTGCAACTAAATATGTGCGATGATGAGCATTGAAGAGGAAAAAAGCGAAACCCTACTGCAGCACAGGTAATTTCGCACCTATTAGCTGCCTGCCGGTGTTAAGTTGTACTCTGTTATGCTTTTCAGCGGCTTACCAATAAATTATAAACGTTGAAAAACCAAAACAACTCGAAAGACCGTCCATGACCGCGAACAAACATGAATGGGGGGATGAACGAACGACCATGGACTACGAAACTCTGAACCTATACCTACCTACTATTGACTGAATGGATGGATCGGGTGCTAATATGTATCTGAATGCCTTTTATGGAAAGGGTTTTTTCTGACTTGTCTTGTCAGCGGTAAGTCGCGACTAAACCCATATTTTTATGTTACCTTCCTTATCCAGTTTGCTGACTTCAAGCTGACTTGGAGTAGTCTATCTTAGGTTGTCGATGTTTGCCGTTTGCTGATGTTGTTGAATGGTGTGAAGGTTGTGTTGACTAAAACTGGTGCAAATTTTTTCCTAGCACGGTCTTACGCATGCGAGACGAAAACGGAAGTTGTCGCTTCTAACTAAGTTTGTTTATCTAACAGGCTAAATGAGAATAGTAGGTAGGTAGTCTACCAGTTTACTAAATAGTTTCCAGCTAATAATAAACAATGTTGATCAAGCTGTTGATGAAAGAACTTGCTTATGTCACTGGGTGAGGATCAAGTAAACTGCTGTACATAAATTACGCAATCTACTGTTAATGCTGTAGAAACTTTGTTGATATTACTCTAAAAACAAATAGATATGCAAAAATAAATGAAATATTTAATATCAAAAAAATTGATTTTGAAGGAAAACTGCAATTTCAATTAAAATTAATTGGTAAAGTATCAAGGAATTTCCAGCATTGTTAAAAATTGCGTTTGCAAAACGTTGCGAAAATCCTATCATTCATCACTTATCGATAATACTAGTCGTGCTGGAAAAATAAACTTTTTGCCAATTTTTTGCATAATTAACTACTTTTAATTAGAAAAGTAAATGACTAAGCCACACCTGAGGTTTGATAAAGTATTTTTTTTTAAGAGCAACCGATGTTGCCCCAAAGATGATACGTTCACGCTTTACGCTCACTGGCTCAAAGAATCGAGCCCTCAGGCAAAATTGTACTGGTCCAATGCATAAATACAAATATTCAATCGAAACAAGAAAAATATTTTATGGGATTTTAAGCCTTTTACATAACTCATCCCAAAAACAAGAAAAAAAAATGCCGTCAGTGAGAATCGATCTCACAACATTTTCTACCATCATCTGCCCACTAGACAGCTTAATCAGTGCACCACCTGTGTCTGATGGAGAACGAGGGTTTATTATCATGCTTAAGGTTGCCAGAATTTTTGCAACACGTTATCGGGTCGGACAAAATTTTATATAAAACATGGCAAATCCGAGCCAAATGATTTCAAAATTTATGATCAGAAATCCTGGCAATATCTGGGCTAACTATGTTAAATTCCAGTGAATTACTCAACAAAACTTAAAAAAAATTGAAAAAAAAATCTTCAAAACTTATCTATAGACTAAAAATCATATTTTGGGTCCAAAAAAAAAACCTTTTATGATGATTTTTGTAAAACTTGCCCAAACAATTTCGTTTTGGAGGCATATTACAGCACAACTTGGTTTTTTTTGTTCGATTTGCCAAATAGAGTGAATAAATCCGGGCTTTTTTCAATGAACAAATCTTTTGCCAATAGCCTTAAATTATTGAGAATTCATGAAGGAAGTAAACGGTAAATTCTGGGTGAAGTTTCATCAAAATAAATTTTACTATTTTTGAAATATGAAACGACAAGGTTACAACTATTTCTGAAATCATTTAGGAAAGTCGTTGCGTATATGATATTTAAAATTTGAACTCATTTAACAAATTTTTTGTCAACTGCGAATCGATATAAGTTTTTCCTAAAAAAATAAAGATTCGATTTTTGACAATTTTCTTTAAAATTTCGTTAAAACTTCCGTTTTCTGCGAATTGAGAAAAATTAACAAAACGAAAACATTTATCACATTTTTATTCTCTGAAGTCAAAATTGCTCGCGGTTTTCAGGAAAAAAGATCATTGAACTATAACCTTTCTTTTTCAAAATCTTAGTTTTTTTTGTTTTTTTTATGGTTTATTTGAATTAAAATCATCTGACAAAGGTGTCTTTATGGTCTACATAATATTATTAGTAGTAGATATTCATAAGGATTCCCGACAAACATAAAATCGAATTGAAAATGATAACTCAAGTCATTAAAAACGGTACTGCGAATCGTAATTCCAACTAACGCGAATAAAAGTTCGTAAAAATTGTTACTCGAAGTCGGATTAAATGGTTTAAATCGGACATGACAAAAAGTCCGCCATGTTTGCAGCTTTTGAAGACGATTTCGTTTCTTTTTTTTTCTCCCGCATGGGTCAAAAGAGAGAACAGCTTTGTTGTTCTCTTTGCGACAAGCAGTGCAACCAGATTGCTTAAAATCAGATGATGTATTTGCAAGAATTGCCCAATGACAGAGGCAACAAATATTGTCACTGGCAACGGTTCGCATGCGTTGAGAGGAAAAAAATTGTGCTCTCTTGCATTCTTTCAGTATGTATGAATATGTTGTCGAAATCGAATACTCTTATTGCTTTAGCCAGAAGTTGAAAATTTGTATGTATATTGCCTCCACTTTGGTAGGTAGGGGGAAGTGTTCCTAAATGCGCATGTAGGGTAATATGCGCATACAGCCGATTGACGATATGGCTAAAGATTCATCATATCTAATCAGTGCAGTTTGAGGGTAATACGCTTTTAACACATGGCATGAAAAAATTAAATTGTTATATAAAGTCGAAAAAATTTAAAAATTCAAACAAGATTTTTGTCAGTTTTGTTATAATATATTGAACTTTAATTATTGTGCGTACAGATTCTGTGAACAAAAATTTTAATTGTTTTTCTTTCTCATTCATCTGGAAATCGGAAATTCAACAAATTGAAGCTTTTGGCAAAATTGTAAATGATAAGATATTGGAAAAACAGACAGGTTCTGAATGCCCATTTCAAGGCAGGTTAAATGCCTATATCAAGAAAAATAGATTGTTCTTATAATTTTTTTTACTTTCTTTCATTTAAACATTAAATCTACGCTCAAATCACGATCTTACAGCGAAAAAAGAAGAACTTCATACTGATCTGATAGAAATACAATATGAACAAAATATTACCATGAAATTTGGCCATATGGCATACTTAACTATGTTTCATGCAAAAGAACTAGTGATGTAAAAAATTTCACCAAAATTTCAGCTTTGACATATGATGAACATCCGTTTCTACCATTTTCAATTAAATAATTTCAAAATATTGCAAGTGTAAATGAAATACAGCTTAAAACATAAATATGCGCATTTAGCCCACCGGTTTCGGAAATCGGCTATTTTGACTTCTTTTATTATAAAATTATTTCCACAAAAACTGAAAGAGATTTTAACAGAACAAATGCTCTAACGTATAGAAAACAGATGTCCGCTCACGTGCATATAGTTTTCAGACTCCTATCTATCGGAATATGAGAGAAAATGAGGGTTTTCCTTAATATGCGCATATAGCCCGCCTCTCCCCTAAATGCTGTTTTTTCGAGTTTCATACGATCATTCTATAATGTATATGAAACGTATAACAAAGTTGTTAAGAAATATACCTACAAAAATGTTTGTTGGGTTTTCCTTAAAAGTGCACAAAAGTATTAAATGAATTTTTAACCAGAACCGAAAATAAGAGTAAGTAGGAAAAAATCTAGTTGGATTTTTGAAATCAGAGCTCCAAAATAAGCCAGCTCAGAAAAATGTGAATTTTGATTTCTTGTGTTAAATCAAAAAGGAAATTCCTAAACATTTTTTTAACAAAATATATGAACTGATTTTGGATCATACTGAAGGCTACGAAAAAAACATTCATCGTTGCTTTTATCAACTTCCTAAAACAATTTAGATTTTGTATGCAAAACAAGTTTTATTGTGCAAATGAAGTAAAGGAAATCCGAGCTTTTTTTAAGAGAATCGGGAAAGTCGAGCCGGCCGAACCTTTCCCATGTTTTGTACATATTAGATAAATATTCGGACAAGTCTTGGATAAACCAGATAACGGTATCAACTTTGATACTTCTCTCATATTTTTTGCAATTTTTTTCAACGATGATTATGTTTTCTCAAAAGTAAGATAACAAATAAATAAGAAAATTTAGTAGCTTGGAGTTTAAGAGCAAAAATTCCGAGAATCTATACAGCAGAGGCTTTTTGTTTAAGTTTTTTACATAAGATATTGATGATTTGCTATTAATCGTATTTGGAATGCTTTCCACATCGTCCTTTTTTGTCGTTGATAAATAATTTTATTCATGATTATCTCATTACCGTAAACTCGGCAACTTGGATCAACATGAAATTTTTGCAGATAATCATCATAAACTAAGTCTGAAGTTAAAAAATCTTAAAACTGTTTCTTACGTTTGAAAGTCTATAAATTGAGTTTCAAATAGGCTAAATTTGGTTTGTAGTTTGTGATTTTTACAGTATTTTTAATATAATTTAAAAGTTTTAAAATATCTGTTTTTTCGAAGACTCACAAACAAATATCTCTCCTGATAAAATGACAGCATTCAGAAGCAAATGGGTTGTTTTATTTGAAAGTTTAACTTTCAAAAAAAAAACCCTATCAAAAGGCTAAGTTTGGATAAAAATGAACATAGGAACAGTGGGAGGACCTAGGGAATTGCATGAAAGTAAAATTTTATTCATTTTTGAGGCCGAAAAATATTGAGAAATGTTTATAATGTTTGCCCCGAATTTGACTTGGAAAGAAAACGTGAAAAATTCAATTGCGTCCAAACAAAAAATTACTGTTATTGATCTTTTGAGTCTTCTGTGCTAATTGGCATCAAAATAATAATTTTGAAGATGTTGAGATACGTTAAAACCATAGTGATCAAAGTTGCCTCGAAACCTTTGTTGCCTTGCCTGCCTTTTTGTTATAAATGATCGTGTTTTATACTTCTTTAAGACCAAGCCCACCAATGGTTGCTAAACCTCGAATCGAGTACATTCAGCAACATATCTATCAACCCATCATCGCACCAACAGTCGCTAACTTGATTCGAGAAATAGCATTCGAGCAGTAGGTTGTTACAGGATGCGTTTATGTAGCAACCCGGTAGTAACGCAGCCGGTCGTCGCCTTCAGAAAATAAACAAACGCAAATATCAACCTGGATGGCAACAATGAGTGCCAAAATCAGTAAATAGATAAAAACGCAACCAATCAAACCATCTAAAATATCGACCGAAATAGCAACGCCCGATGGGCTTGGTCTAAAGTGTTACAAAAAAGCAACCCCTTCCAAAATATTTGAAAATGTATTAAAATAAAGTGATCAATGTTCCCCCAGTTTATGGTACTCAAGAAGCCTGCCCAAATCACAGGAATATCAATAGATTTATAGGCCTTCATTATACTATTTGATTATTCATATTTAAATTCATTGATAGTTTATCGTATTTTATTTTATGAAAACTTTTGAAAATATTTCATTAAACTTTCAAATTTAAAGCTAGATTTATATATGGAATCCTTTAGTAATAAAAATAGAAACTTAGTTTCATCGAAGGTTAAAATCTTCAAATTTATTAGAAGAAATCTGCCAAATTAGGCTTATTTTAATTGGTGTACAAAGAATTAGTTTTTTTTAAGACCTTTAATTTCCTAATTTTGTTATCTATCCACCAAATAAAATTAAAAAAAAAACAATGAAAAGGATTTAAATTTGATTCAGAGCCCTCAGTCATAAATTTTTAATTCAAATTTGAATTTATTACTTCAATTATTTATATTTAATCCGACTTGCGAATCTCAATTTATTCTGAGTATTAAATTCTGTATCACTATTTTGATGCATTGTTATCTTTGAATTCTGCATAAGAAACGAGTTACAGATCTTCGAATCTGTATATCAACAAAATACTCGGGTTGGTTTTTTCACATCCAGAGAATTATTATCGAAATATTGGAAATGCATATGAGTTTCGAAAACCATTTATTTATTTTGGAACTAAAAGCAAAATTAAATTTGAACGACGATTTCAGAAAAGCTTTTTACATTAATTTTCTAATGATGATTCGAACCGAAAAACGAGAACCCTTACTTGATACAGAATTCGAAACGTGAAAACAGAAATACAATTTTCATTTTGATAATACAGAACTTCTGAAGGATAAAGATAAATCAGTGTTTTTCTTATAGAAAACTATTGAATTTTTGTACTGAATAATTAGCTTATATTTAGGAAACTGGGCTGATAAACTATTTAATTCCTAAAATATGAAAAAAAAACAATGGAAACATATCTCATTTTTTTAAATATATTTTTATCACATTAAGAGCCGAAAAAAAATATACAAATTCGTTGAGCCGTATTTCAACATAAAATGGATTAAATGTGCAGATTTCATATTCTTGAGTGAATTGAAGTGTCGTTTATAATTTAAAAATTAAATTTTACATTTTATGAGAAGATTAATCACCGTAATTATCGTTTATTACTTTAATTTAACGACCTTACCGGTGAAAAGTAATGTCCTTTTTAGTTTGAATATCTTAAGATTATGTTTTTTTAAGATTTTAAAGACTAATATATGTACATAAACGTTCATAGAGATGCAAATAGTTTTGTTGACTTGCTTACTTTCTTTTAAATTTTATTGAGTGCGTCAAAAATGGTAGGATGTGTCCAAAACATTGCCCGAACAGATTTTGATTCCTAAAAAAAAAATAACAAACAGTAACCAAAATGAGCTATCAATGGCAAAATGATAGCATGATATGAAGTTTTTTTTATGATGCCACAAAAAGGTGTCATTGAGATATGATAACAAACTTATAACAATGAAAAATAAAATTAAGCAAAATGATAGCACGATTAGGCGTTGATGTTCTTATGACAGCTAAATAAGCCATCATTTAGGTTTTGTTCACTTTCATAGAGAAGATAAATGAGATAATTATGATAGCATGCTTTTTTTTTTATATTTTCTGCAACGAAAAATTTATATCGACTGAATTCATCGACACTGTCATAGCAAAACTAGGCATCATTAAGATATTTTTCTTTTAAAAATTTTATTTTTATTTTGCCGTATGTCGGATACAAACTAAAAACAAAAATTAATCAAATCGAAGGAATTTAGAAAGACAATGATGCCAAGTTTTGGGATCACTCGACACCTAAAATCTGGTATGTTTTCGCTTTCCAAACGCGTTGGTGGCTGAACGAGGTATCATTAAGGTTTCAGTGGAACCTGCACTTTGCACACATGGAAATTGGCACAGAAATGTTGACATTATATCACCTTTGCTTGAAAAAAAAAATGATACCAAATTTAACTTTCAAGACATGATAACAAAATAACGTTTAGTTTTGCCCTAAAATAGTTTTTCATCAAAGTGAAAGTTACTCATAAAAGTCCAAACTTTTCAAAACAATATCAGCAATTAAAAGAAAAAGTTAATTGTATATTCCTATTTAAAACACCCTTCAAGTTTGCGTTAAATACTTTTCTGAATCCAGGGGTTCTTTTGTCAATTTTAAATTACCAAAAATCATGCAAACTTATCATTGACTTCTTTTCATCTGCCGTAAGTACCAGTCTTCTTAAATGAGTGTGACCTGCGAGTGTGGATTGTTTCAATTGAGAAACCCAAAAAATCTCACGACACCTTTTCGCTCCCCGTGACACATCGAGGTGAAGCATTTGAATTTAGATAGGTAACTTCCATTGAGGTCTCTCAGTCAGGTCAAAGTCAAAGTTACAACGATTTGTGCGATGATCTGCAGCACCTATTCAGATCAAGCTCCGGGGTCCTAGCTTGTGTTGCTTTCTTTTCATTTGATGGGTTTCCATTGAAGCATTTTTAGTTGGAGATTTATCTGCGTCTCGGGTGTTTTTTTATTTGCGAGATACCCTTAATGCAAAACGTGAAGATTTGATCCGCAGGGAATGCCACATTCCATTTGCGGCAGATATCGTGTGCCGGGCATTTTTTTTTTTTCAAGAGACTTGCCGCTTCATTTGCCACCCTGCAACTGGCAAAGTGATAGGAGATGATCTTGAATTAAATGCTTCAGCGAATTTCGAGACGAGACGAGAATCACAATCACGGCTGCTCTACTCAACCAAATAAAGCCGGGTAAAAAAAAACGCTCCCCCATGAAAGATAAACACGCATTTTTAAGCGTGAGATTTCTATGGGCTCCATTGCACTTCGAATGCCTCAAACTTCTATTGACTGTCTACAAATTTTCCCACCTGCCATGGGGCTGTCTTCGAAGGAAGGAGATATTCATTCGAGACAAGAGAAAAAAACTGAAAATGAAATTCATAGCCAACACCCCCCTTTCCTCAGACGGGTGCCCTAAGTTTAGATTTTCGAATGAGAAAAAAAATCATTCAGCATAAAAACGAAAAAACACTAAAATGAAAACGAAAAACCTCGTAAGGAAAAAAAACCCACCAGTGCAGTGGCGACGTCTCATTTAGGCATCTAATCGATGCCGATCGCAATGGCGATACTGCAAGCAAATGGTGAATTAAAAGATAGCATGGAAGACAATAGAATTAATTACCGCCCACCGGCATCCCCCCTTTCCCGGAGCAAAACCACCCACCATCCTCTTATTATCTCGGAATCAAGTCAGTTTCCACGCGTATGACGTCATCGTCTTTTACAATTTTAATCACCCTCATCTCTCCTCCATTCACTTTTCCCCGGGGTCTCTCCATCTACAAGGTGCATCTTTACTTAACATCATCTAAGTAAGTAACTAGATGGTGCCGATTCACGAGACATCGGAAAGTGAAATTTTTGCTTAGTGAAGCGGGTGTATTTTTTCCTACTTGGTGTAGGTGGTTTGGAAGAGATTTTCGTTTGCTGATTGGGTTTTTAGGTGTTGTTGCACTTTTTTGTTTGTTGCTATCGCTTAAATTTTCATCACCTAAAGTTATTAGCTGGTTTTGGTTTTTTTTTCAATCTTTGATCGGTTAAGTGGCGTGTGAGAACTGGCTAATTGTTGCCGAAATTTATCAATCGTGAGGTCTTTTGTTCAAATCAAACGAATTTAAAATTAAGGTTGAGTAATTTTATATTGCTTCATTGTTGCATTTTACATAGCATTGCTGTATTAAAATGTAATTCAAATTTTAATTTATTAACAAAAAATTTATTTTAATTTCCAAATTGCGATTCTGTAACAGGTTTAGAACTCTTGACACACTCTAGTGTACACCATGAGGCATGAGGTGTAATTTTATGAATCATGAAGCAAATTGAATAATCGAGCTAAAATTAAGAACTGATTTCTTATCCGGGGTTAAACTAAGCTTGGAGCTTGTAAACTACTAATTCGTTTCACGCAAAAGACGCTGTGACTAAGCTAACAGAAACAGAAATAGTTATTCAGGGAACAAGTCGCAAAAAAAAAGGATTTTTTCAACACAAGTCTAAAATTTACCGATCGAGGCTTGCCTCCTCAAAATCGTTCGAAATGCGTAGATGAGCTAAACAGAGGTTATTTGAAGACACCATAGCAAATTTGAGCCCTTAGTCCTCAAAAATCGAGCATGAGTATGGATGTTTCTGAGTTTCAGATAAGAAACTTTCGGATAATGAACAATCAAAACACGCCACAGCACGCAAAACGCTGTATAATCAGTAATATAATTGTTTGAGGTCCTTTTCTTGGTCCAGGCATCGATAATCATTAAAAAAAATTGAATGTTGACAGCAGACTCTGAAATCAGCATTTTGAAAATAGCCACTTCTCGAAGAACTCAGCAGTTGTTTCTGATTGTAGATTTCCTTTTACTAACTGTATCAAGCTGAACCGTTTCGTTTTTTAGCCTCTTCCTTCTAATTCGTTCTCCTTGTCCATATATGTATTTTTAAGCTATTTTGCTTTGATAAAAACCTCCCTGGACGTTTTTTGCTTGAAGTTTGCGAATATCTGCGAGAACTTGTTTTTTTTCACTATCTTATCACCTTTAAAAAAACCCTGAATTCCGAAGGAGTTTGTAGAAAATTGATCCTTTTTGACTTCTTGTTTTGTTCATTAGGAGTGCTTTCTTTATTTTTTCCTCGCGAAAACTGACTTTGACTTCAACTCATTTAAGTATGGAGAATTTTTTTATATTTTCTACAAAAATTTTTGACAAGTGGTTAGTGTATCAAAATACTACAATATTTTGAGTTGATATTCTTTATTTAAAAAAAACAGTGAGACGAAAATATTGATAGCGAGTGCGTACTTTATTTTGTCACGTTCTGTATTTTGCAACTCCGCATTAAAATGTCAAGTTTTCATAACAAGCTTTTGTTCCAGAAGGGCTTATTTTTTCCTAACAAAAACACAGTGTCGAGAAGTAGCAGCAAAATCGAAAATAGCTGCTCCCAATTATCATCAAAATGCTGTTAGTTAGTGAAAATTGCATGAAGCCCTCTAAACATAAGAATTTAACGAAAGCGCTCTAACGATTAGAAATTAAATTTCTTAATAAAAAAGTGAAAACAACAAAAATATTAATCCAAATAAAACTAAAATAAATAAGATAAAACAAAATAACACACAGTTTAACATGACTAATTCTAAATAAAAAATGAAAGTAGATTAAACATAATAAAACTGTATTTAAAAAATTAAACTAGATAAACAAAAACAATAAGAAAGTCAAAAAACAGGTGATGATGAAGGTAAACCAGGATCAATCAAGATAAAATTAAACTAACTGTAAATTTAAAGGGCAAATAAAAACAGTATAAACCAAGAAATAGCATAACAGAACTGTATTATTTAGAATGAAACAGAATTTAAAAGGGAAATCAGTATAAACATACTTTAACAAAACAAGACAAAAAAACTGTTTGATCATTTTTTTTATGTTTGTCTAAAATTTATTATAATATGTTTTATTATGTTTCATTATGTTTTAAGTTAGTTTTTAAGGCTGAGTTTATTATTTTGGGTTGTTCTAGATTGTTTTTTTTTTGCTTCATATTGTTTTGTTATGTTTTATTTTGATTCATTTTGTTTTTATTTTTATAATTTATTTTGTTTCATCTTTTAAAGCAGTGTTTTATTCTGATTTACCTTGTAAAATCTAGTTGTATTTACTTAATCTTATTCTAGCTAGTTTCATCTTATAGGCTCAAAAGGCTTGTGATATAGCTCAGTTGGCTCGCCGTTTACCTCATGAGCCGATGTCCGCGAGTTCGAGCACAAGATTAATCATCGAACATGTTGGCTAAATTTCAACGTTGATATAAAGCCGCGAATGACATAAAAACGGTTAAACGACTCAAGGCCGTGAGAACGGGGGGGTTTTAGGGGTTTAACCCCCCCCCCCCCCCCCATGGAGATTTTTACCAAGTAAAATTTCTCAGTTCAAGAAACGAATCTTCACCCAAAAAGGTGTTTTTGAATAAGTGTTAACAAACATGTTGCAAAATCGTCGGAATTTACTCCTAACCTTAGCCTTAGCCTTTATTCTAGGCCTAAGACATTTTATTCTGCGACAGTACATGATACTTACGATTTGAAACTAGTTTTAAAAGTCAGTTTGGATTTACAATTGAATACAAAACCGTTTCTTGTCTTTGACATTGGCTTTTATTAAGAAATGTTTCTTAAAGTAGTTTATCCATAACGATCTAACAAATCCCTGTGATAATTATAAAAAACTTGTATATCATAACAAATTGAATACTGATATGAAATATTCTTAAATAATTCAACCAATTCAAACATCAACTTTAATTTGTGTTTATTGTTCTTCTAAATACTCAACCCGACATTCAAACAATTTTTGTAAATTACACAAGGCCAAAAAATTCACAATTTATTTAAGTGCAAAGAAGTTAAGAGCAAGTTTTGATTATTTTGGTGTCTAGCAACTTTTGAAAATATGTATGAATTATTTAAGAAAATTCTGCACTTTTCTGATAAAACTTCAAAAAATAAAAATAAAAAACTAAATGAAGAGTTTTTCTCAAACCTGTAAGTCATTTTGACTTCTGCGAAAATGTTTATTGAAGTTTTCTTTTTGTTCACTTTTCCCAATTTTGAAAAATCATAGATTTTAAGCGAACTTTAGAGATGTATTTACTTTAATATATTTGAGATATTTTTAAAGCTAATATCAAATCGTTTTGCAGATGTCAAGAAGTTCGTTTACTCGAATCATCAATTGAATTTTATAAATAAGTTATGAAATTTCGATGAAATTTTCATTGTCTTCCAAAAATGTTTTCTTTTTATAGAAGGGAAGATATGTTGGATCTGTTGATTCTCTGGAAAAGCCAAAAAAAATTTCCCGTTGTTTATATTTTAAAATTAAGTTAATGTTATCGACCGTTTATGATGTTTAATGTTTTATTTTTTGGCTATTTTTCGGTCTTGGATTTCAAGCAAACAACTTTCTTTTTGAAATGCCCGGCGTTTCGATCATTTTTGGTGGTCTTCCTCAGACAATACCCTTGAGAAAGACGAGTAGAGGAAAATGAGCGTATAGAATTTGATTAGAAGCATTTTTATCACATGTAATCAATTTGTTCCTCAAGAAACAGATTTTCAAATTATGAATTTGATATGTTCTTACTAAAAGAACATGACTTTTACCTACAAGGCCGATAAATTGAGTTAACATTTTATTATAATTTTCAAATAAATGCACTTAATTATTTTTTTTTAAATAAAATTACCGAATTTTATAGTAAAACCATTAGAAAAATTTGAACCATTTTTAATTAGTTTGTCTTTGTTTTTCAAGTCAAAATTGTTGTTGAAAAATGATTCGTAGAAGCAACTTCAAAGCTTAATTTTGATGCACAATGTTGGCTCAATTAATATTTGATTTTCTGAGTTTTCCTAAAGCTTAAATTATGACAAACGTTTCAACTCCAGATCGCATCACGATAAGCGATATCACAAAAAAAGTCAAACTGGTTTCAAATATAAAGCGATATTCTTTATCTTTAATCTTGTTTATTAAACATTTCACCAATGCTTTCACAATCAGAAAATCTAAAGAGATTGGATTCATTTATGGATTCATATGATTACAGATAACTTTTATGATTTCAGATAATTCAACCCTTCAAGACTGCTGATAGATTTGCCAGCCGATTTTCAAATGTTAAGTTGAGGAGATATTTTTTATGCCATATTCTTTGTTTCAATCCCTTTTTTCTGTAACAAGTTCAAAATTATTTTAAAAAGTTTTCATGAATTTTGATGAGAATATTTTGCGAACTATTTCAATTAATATTATTGGAAGTTAAAATTTAAGAATAAGCAAAACTGAAAATGTAAAACACTTAAAATATATATTTTTTAAACATTTCAAATAAAAAAAATTAAAAAAAAAATATTTTGGATATGAGGTAACCGACCAAATATTTTAACTTTTGGTGGAAATGCAAGCGTAACTGCAAGTGAATTAGCGTTACAGTAATTTTTTTCTTTAAGTCCTTCTACGAATCTCACCGTGCCTTGTTTATTGTGTGTTTTGGTATTGTTAGTAATTCTAGCTAAATTAGAATTTCGAAAAAACCCCCCCATGGACGAGTCCTTCGCACGGGCTTGAAACGGCTATCTGCACTGCCAGCCAAAAGTTTTCGATCACCCCCTAAAAAATATGATAAATTTGATCAGCAGTATCTTAGCCATCTTATGACATATTGGATTTATTTTGATCTCATTCAAGAGGTCGTGAGCAAAACCTTCTTTGTATGAATTTGACAATATGTTAACATTGAGTTTATATGACTGAAATTAGGCTTAAATTTGGGACATTTTTCAAAAGCCGAACTTGAAATTCAAGCCCGATCATCTCAGGATGCGGTAGACCTAATTTCGAAATTCGAGTTGTATTCAAATCCTTTTTTCATACTTTAAATACTTTAAAATACATTTGTGCATGGAGTATGGTGTAACGGTCAGAAGATTGGGATTAATCTTCTGAAACACGCATTTCTATTCCACGCCTATCTATGTTATCAAACAACGAGATCGTCACCCGCTTTTTGGTTTGACGGGGTCCCCCAAGAAATACACCCGTCACCTGAATATGGGTGCCATGGCGACGAACGTGTTAAAATGGTTTGGTGCCCCTCCCTCCTTCTAATGGGGAAAAAAGAATTTGGGAGGGGAATTCCATACAATTTTTCGCACAATTCAAGAAATAATCAAGCAAACGAAACCAGATTTCGCATGTGAAGGTATATAGGTAGGAAGAATATTTTAAAGATGATTTGAGGCTCGTCCTTTTTTCCAGTGTGGAGAGGGGCCTTCCATACATTTTTTTTCCAAATTCGAGAACTAGTCAAGCATATGAAACCAAAATCGACATGGGTGGTTATTTGGGTTCGAGAAATGTTTCTAGATTTTTTTTCCTATGATTGTTGAAGAATTTTTCCTCCTTTCACTGATTCGATAGGAATGGGGAAGGGATTTTTTTTAATAACTCGATAATAAATAGTCTAGTAGATGGTAACAAATTGGAAAGAATATTCCAATACAAGAAATGTTTCTAAGATGATTTGATTCCTTTCACGGGATGGGAAAGAGATGAGAGGTGTCGTACGTTTGTTTTGATAAATTCAAAAGCTGATCAAATAAATTTAACCAAGTTTTACGGGGTAGAGTAAAAGGGAACAAGAAATGATCCTTTGGTTATTTAAAAACCCCTGTTTACCTTCCAGTGAGGAATAAGAGCAAGGAAAAGGAGTTCCGCACAACTTGAGAAGTTATCCAACGTATTCGAGTGCGAAAAATGTTTCTATTATTTTTCATTAGGGAGATACCATACAGTACAGAGCCGATAATAAGAGAAATTTTACCACATAGTTTTAAAAATGTTTCAAGCTAAAGAAACCATATTTTACATGAAAGGATATTTTTAAGATTCAAGACCTTTCCTTCTTCCAGAGGACAAACGGGAAGAAGAAAAGTACTTAAAACTTATCAAAATTATAAATTTTTTTTCGCATGTTTTTCAACATCAATTCTTATCTAGTCCCTGACTTACACAGTTGAATTCATTTCTCTACAAAAAAAAGTTTTATTAATTTTACACGGTACACGTTTTGTTTAGGTTATTCTTTGCAAAGCTCGAGATAACTTTAATTTTCAAATGTTTTTCTCCAATTTTTTCAATTTTTTTTTTTATTTTAATACACTCGGATTCAACCCGGATGAAATTCTGGAATGCCTATTGTAACGTCTGATAGTTCAATTCAAGAAAACATGAATCTCTTTATAAGTCGCGTATTTATAGAAACGCCAACAAAAACTATGAAATTTTTAATTTATTGCAATATAATTTGTGCAAAATAAACTAGTACAAATTTAAAAGTGGAAGACGCTTTATTTTTTTTTTATATTTATGAAAATATACCTCCAAAAACTAATAACCTACTGTTATTCTTCAAAATCAGGCAAATTTCTTTATGAATTTTAAATATTTCTTAATTAAAATAAAATGTTTGATTCTTTTTGAACTTCTTATGTGTTTTCTTAATTGAAAAACCTAAGAGGAAATTGTGTGTTTTTTATTGCAGGTTAAGCGAATTTTTCAGATTTATTCGGACATACCCGGGTTTTCAAAGTGATGCAAAGCTAAATACAACCTGGCTCGGTTTCTCGAATATTGTTTTAAAACAAGTCCGTATTTTTTGGATTTTTTATTTATTTATTTACTAGCTGATCCCATACGAACTCCGTTTCGCTTTCAAATTGGAATATGTCATAAACAGTGTGTATGAATACCAATTGCCAAGCATTTTCCAGATGCACTTCTGAATTATTGTTAAGTAATAATTGCAAAAATATTGGTCGATCACTTTGTCTGTCGTCTGCTACTAAATTTGAAATCAGAAATCCTTTGACCGTGCCAAAAAACCACGTGTATAAATTTCGACTCGATCATCGCATAACAACGCAATTATTGCCAAAAAGCTCAACCCCTTTCGGGGGCTCTTATACAATCTTTGATGGCTGAAATTGATTGCCCTTCCCTCAAAACTCCCGTGTGCTAATTTTCAAAGTAATCCATTGTATAATAACGTCAATATTGCTAAAAACAGTGAAAAATTTATTTATATGAACGACCTCTTTCGTCGACCCCTGGCAAAACATTTGACATTTGAAATCGGTTGCTCGTCCCTGAAAACTACCGTGTGCAATTTTTCATCCCAATCCGATGTAAAATAACGACGATATTGCAAAAATATTGAAAGGTTTATATGGACGACCCCCTTTGCCGGCCCCTTACACTGAATTTAATACCTGAAATCCATTGATCATCTCTCAAAACTCTTGTGTACCAATTTTCGTCTGAATCCTATGTATAATAACGACAATATCGCATCAACAGTGAATAGTTTATATGGACGACCCCTTTGGCCGACCCCTGATTTTAGTTTGAATAAGTGAAATCAGTTGTTTGTCGCTAATAACTCCTATGTGCAAATTTTCATCCCAATCCGATGTATAAAAACGTCAATATCACTAAGATATAGAAAAATTAATATGGACGACCCCTTTTGCCGGCCCCTTACACTGAATTTGATACCTCAAATCGATTGCACGTCACTCAAAACTATCGTGTACCAATTTTCATCTGAATACGATGTATTATAACGTCAATATCGCAAACAGCGAACGGTTAATATGGACGACCCCTTTGGATGACCCCTTACACAAAATTTGACACCTGGAATCGATTGCTCGTCTTTCAAAACACTCATGCGCAAATTTTCAACACGATCCGACGAAAAGTAACGTCAATATCGCGAAAACAATATTTGTCTTCTATGGACAATATTTGTCTTCAGAAGGGGTCATCCGAAAATCTGAAAACATTTTTCATCCTTCCTGGCCCTAATGAGCATCCATGCCAAATTTCAGCTCTCTAGCTCTTAAGACGGCTGAGTCTATAGAGGACAAACAAACAAACAAACAAACAAACAAACAAACAAACATACAGAAATTGCTTTTTATATATATAGATAGATATAGATTATTTATTTTTTTTTATTTAATTATTTATTTAAAAAAAAAAGAGATAAATAAAATTAAGTTTAGTTTTTTTGTGCAGTTTTCATTTATATGTACTGGACTTTTGGGGATTTAAAAACGATTGGAACGCTGCTGACGTGTTTTTATAAAAAAAAAATTAAGATGTTTTTGCACACTTTTTATTTTTTATTTTTTAACAGGGTTCCGCGTAGATTTGTGCGGATTTTTTATTGAAAAATTCAAAATCAAATTCCCCAATTTTGCAGGATTTTGCTCAGCCAACATGAATACTGGAAAATTCTACAAAGCTTACTTTAGGGGGCACTTTAGCCCTAATCTGCTCTTGAGTGTCAATGGACCCTCAATGAATTCTTGGAATCTTTAATTTTGCATCATCATTTTCTTTACGAACGTACCCTGAAAGGCCAGACAAAACACTCTCTAATCAGACCTTGAGTGTTAATTGACACTGCTCGTTTAAACCCGCTTTATCTCTCTTGTTTTCGACCAATTTTTACAAAAATTATAGGTTTGGCAACCTCTTGATACACTCAAATATGTTTTTCAAACTTTATACACTGCTTCAGCTTTCCATTATTCAAAGTCAAAGAAACGAAAATCCAAAAAACATGTTTCGGAAAAATAACTGTAGATCAGCTACGGAAGGCTCAAAAAAAATTTTCTTAGTTTACAAAAACGCTGAAGTTAGAAGCTGTTCGTTGGATATAAGGTTTTTTTTGTTTTGAGTTTTTTTAAGATCATGGGACAAAAATATGTAAAAAGTGGTAAAAAAACTGTACTTTTTAATCAATGAACCGTCAAAATTGATTAACCCTCATCCGCATTAGATTTCGTTACCCTAATCAGCACTAGAGGTGTCAATTTGACACTACAAGCTCAAAAAGTTATAACTTTTGAAGTGTTCAACAGATCTGAACAAAACTTATATCAATAGAAACCTTGTAATGTCAGCAAAATATGTTTAGTTATATACCTTAAGCTTCAAGTTTTCTCATTATTAAGCATGATAGAAAAAAAATCCGAAAAAATATGCCCCAGGAAAACTGTTGTAGTCCATATATTACAGTAAACTAGTAGCTTTAGCTGTATATAATGTTCAAAACATATTTTATTGACATAACAAGGTTTCTGTTGATATAAGATTTATATGAATTTAATTATAATTCAAACGACTAAGATAGATTTTACTTTTGGAGTGTCAAATTGACACTCTATGTCGAAATAGGGAGTTTTTCTGTCCAGGCTTCCAGGGTTCGTCCATAAAAAAAGGAAAGATACAATATTCAAGAACTTTTGAAATCATTTGGGGTCCCCGAAGAAATTTTTGTTTTTTGAAGCTTCTGAAAAAAGTTACAAGCCTTCAAACTTGCAATAGTGTCAAAATGACATTCTAATGTGAATGAGAATGTCATCCGAAAATCTAAAAACATTTTTCATCATTCCTGATCCTCATGAGAACCCATGCTAAATTTCATCTCTCTAGGTCTTTAAACGGAGCCAAACACACGAAAATTGCTTTTTATATTTATAGATGTTAGTTAATAAGATAGTAAGTAAGCAAGTTAGTGAGTTAGTAAGTTAGTAAGTTAGTAAGTTAGTAAGTTAGTAAGTTAGTAATTTAGTAAGTTAGTAAGTTAGTAAGTTAGTAAGTTAGTAAGTTAGTAAGTTAGTAAGTTAGTAAGTTAGTAAGTTAGTAAGTTAGTAAGTTAGTAAGTTAGTAAGTTAGTAAGTTAGTAAGTTAGTAAGTTAGTAAGTTAGTAAGTTAGTAAGTTAGTAAGTTAGTAAGTTAGTAAGTTAGTAAGTTAGTAAGTTAGTAAGTTAGTAAGTTAGTAAGTTAGTAAGTTAGTAAGTTAGTAAGTTAGTAAGTTAGTAAGTTAGTAAGTTCGTAAGTTAGTAAGTTAGTAAGTTAGTAAGTTAGTAAGTTAGTAAGTTAGTAAGTTAGTAAGTTAGTAAATTAGTAAGTTAGTAAATTAGAAAGTTAGTAAGTTAGTTAGTAAGTAAGTTAGTGAATCAGTAGTTTCATAAGTTAGTGAGTAAGTAGAGTGAATAAGTAAGTAACATATGCACATAACCCGCTAGGTGCATTTAGGAACACTTTCCCCTAATCGAGGGCTCAAATGGTCGTAAAACAGATAGGAAAAAATGTCACCGACTCATCTCTTTTCAGTAACGTTTCAAGTATGATCTCGATACTTCCAATACCGAAGGATGAATTTAGTGGTAGCCCCAAGCATCCCAAAAGTAAGGGAATGGTGGCGCCAAATTGAGCAGTTGGTATCAGAAGAGGCAATGTCAACAACAATAACATCAGTAAAAAAAAATTGGCTCCAAAACCATTTAGCACCGCTTCTTTGGGCAATCAATTGGCGGCACGTGCTCAGAATTGTGATGGGTCCGAGGGGTTTTCCTTTCAGAATTTTGTTCTATCGCCAGAAGACGACACTTCCAAACACTCAATAAAGTGTGGCTGCCGGCTGCTCTGGAGTCACGAATCTATTGATCTGAGCGACGAGGTGCCGGTGATTTTGGTCATTTTTATTGACCATTTCCCTGCACGGAAGTGAGGAACATACTTGAATGAGATTTTTAGTTTTCCTATCGTTTTAATGACAAAATTAAAGTTTGTTGAAATTTTTTTCCGTTCTAAGCTCAAATTTCAAATCATTGTGTTTGATTCCATCCTCGAGACAATTTTTAAATGCGGCTTTCAGTGTGAGTCTCACACCATTGAGCAAGTTAATGTGCTCCGGAAAACTCCGGACACCCGGAACGAAAAGACAGCAGGTGCCTTTTTCATTAACCGCGTGAGAGAACAAAACTGAACAATTTTTTCCGAGCCGCAGCGAAATTTTGCAATATGCATTAGGCCGGTTTTTTGGTGCAACATTTTGCCAAATGAGCTCCGAAACATGCAACCATTTTGTTTGACGGTACTTTAGCCGGACGGTGTGGTTTAGTGAATATTTCATGAGCTCGACCGCCCGTTTTCTGTTTTTCGTTTGGCTCGAAAAATTTGCCTAAAACATTACCTCATTGCATTTTTCCGGGAAGGGATTTTCTGTCCTCAAGGTGGAAAATAAACCCGGATAACTCATCAGCAGAATCAATTTGCCATTCGACCCCCAAACAAAAAAAAATCGGCGCTGAAGCTTCCGAGGGAGAAAACTTTACCAAAACGATTACAAATTACCCTCCGGGAGACCCGAACTTGCGGGTCTCATAATGAAGGGGTCATTACAATATTAACTTTTGGCTCAAGTTTCCTTAAAGCATTTTTTTCCCCGTCGAGATCCCATGATAGGCCAATTTCTTACATTTTTTGACCGTTGTTAGCCGGATAAGGCTAAAACTTTCCGGGCTTGCAAAAGCAAGGAAAAGGAAAAATCCAATCAAACTTTGCTGCTCCGGGCCGGGTAAATTATTGGACGTGACCCGACCTTGGCGCTGCGGGATGATTGGCTGTAGCTTAGTCTGGCAAAAAAAATACACCAGCTTTCTTCAAGATTTATCTGTCACGAAACTCCGTTAGTTGATGGAGATTATTACCGGGAGAATATTTCCTGAAGGCGATTTTTATTTGGAAACTTTTGAATGGGCTTTTTGTAACTGCAACTTTTAACTGGTATCAATAACGCTCATTTTCTCTTTTTTTTTTGGGGTGACCTCAACTATACCTCGAAATCAGACTCTTTTACAGAGGTCAGAAGTTCTTGAAAAATGGAATAATATTGGAACGAAATGACTTGTTTGTTGAAAAAAAAAAGGAAATTTAAGAATATTTTGTTTTTAATTATTTAACTTAAGTTCAACTTTTAATTTTTCAGTTGACATTCTTTGTATAGCCAAAACCCCTTTTTATTCAGCTTCTCATTCTCAGGAAATTTCTTAAAACATTCTCATGCTCTTCCCGCAAACCGACAACAATAATTGGATCATCTTCTTCATGACGGACAAACCTATCAGTTTGATTGACTGCATGTTGACACTTTTCCACAACGTTGAATTTTCCGACCGTTCGTTCCAAAGAAATCATGTTGTTTTTTTCTCGTCTCTTTTCAGATCCAAAATTTGCGAGACCATCATCAACCAGCCAGTTTGAAAGTAAGTCGCCCCGAAAGCACTTCATATCGTTGTCAATCATGTGTTTTTGTTGATTTTTTTTTTTGTGTAAAATAACATGGGTTGAGTTCTATTCTCTCTTCATTTATGTTAACTAGAGAATGTTGTCATCCTAAATTGGAACAAAAAATCAAATCAACCAAGAGACTTTATGATGAGGGACGCTCTAGACCCCCGACACCAATCAAGATAAACGAACTTAAGAGTCGGGGTATGTTTTTTCCCGGTTCTCGTTGCCTGGAACCAAAATCCAGAACTCCCGGACGACGAACACAGAACACCATTAAGGAATGATGCTTTCCCACTCGTCTGTCACTGACGATGGTGATTGTGAAAAACGCTTTCTTTGAACCTTTTGTAGAACAGAGGCCTAGCACGAGCAGCTAAGCAATGGGAGCCCTGGAACGAACGAGATCAAAAGCTTATCTTTTCCCGTTAATCTTAGGCATCAGAACAAGGAAAATTTACTTTTACAAGGAATTTCGTAACAATGAGTGGTTCAATTTAAATTCTTAAAACATTTAGAATTTGATTTTTTGGCGAAATTTTAAGCCCGTTCCCATCATCTGGAAAATAAATCACAAAAGATAACAGAATTTCCACAATCAGGAAATTGATAAAATTGAACCTGAAAATTGGTTCCCCAGAAAAGGAACAATCGCGCTAATTATCCTGCTCATTTCCTTAATCTAAAATCAGCTGCAGAAACAACGACGACGACGACGACGTCGGAACGTTCTACATTTCTAGTCCTAGGACGGCAGCGTCGAATCTGGTGAAAAGTGCTTTCCTTGTTTCCCGGTGCCTGGAGGATGTGGGTGGGTTTGAAATTGTGGGTGTAACAAAAAAGCGGGAAACAAATCTGAAGCAATTTCCCAGATCGCTCATTTAGCACATTACCGCGCGCTCTGTCGGTTTTATCTTCTTAAACCTACTTAGCTAAATGGGGGTGGTGGGCCGGCACGGCAGTTTGGTTCAGCTGTTCCTACTATTGCCCCCCGGAACCGGACGAGGAAATTGAACTTTGGCTTTCCTTAAATTCTTCAGAGCATCAGAGCTTCAAAGAAACAATTGAACCATTTCTGGGGATGTTTTATGATCTGATAATTTCTTGAGATTGCGATTCGTAAGAATTCTTTTAAATAATTTGTTAGTATGAAGTACGTAGTTCCGAAAACAAAGCAAAGATGACTGACACAGAGGAATTTTTGAAATTCCTTGTCTATCAAACGATGAAAATATGATGAATCTTTTTTCAGTCCGAAAGGTATTCTTGAACACTCATAATTCTTCAAAAGTGTATGATCTAATAGCAAATATTGTTTGAATTTTTTTTCATCCTCGTAGTTGACCTTGGAAACTGAAAACTCTTAGAGTTTTTCTACTGCTCTCCCCATTTATCTTACCGTCACCCAAGAACGGGTGACACAGATAATTTTTGAAATACTTTGAACATCGCACGTTAAAATCTAGATGATTTTTTTTTCAGTCCGAAAGGTATCCTTGAACACTTATAATGCTACAAAAGTGTAAGATTTATAAGCAAATATTGTTTGAATATTTTTTCCATCCTCATGGTTGATCTTGGGATCTAAAGAGGCGTTTTCTTAGAGTTATTTTCCGGTGTTCGCCATTTATCTTACCGTCACCCAACAACGGATGACACAGATGAATTACTGAAATGCTTCTCCATCGCACGTTAAAAACTAGATGATT
The DNA here is from genome assembly GCF_029784155.1 of Uranotaenia lowii. Taxonomy (NCBI): domain Eukaryota; kingdom Metazoa; phylum Arthropoda; class Insecta; order Diptera; family Culicidae; genus Uranotaenia; species Uranotaenia lowii. The sequence goes on along the minus strand of NC_073691.1, from coordinate 38,458,169 downwards.
CTTTTTTCAGGCCGAAAGGAATCGTTGAACACTCATAATGCTTCAAAAGTGTATGATTTATTAGCAAATATTGTTTTTTTTTTGTTTTCAACAACGTAAATTGACCTTGGAAATTGAAGTTGTGTTTTCTTAGAGTTTTTCTACTGTTCTCACCATTTATCTTACTGTCACCCAAGAACGGGAGACACAGATGAATTACTGAAATACTTTGTCCATCACACGTTGATAACTATATGAATCTTTTTTCAGTCCGAAAGGTTTCCTTGAACACTTAATAATGCTTCAAAAGTGTATAATTTATGAGAAAATGTTGTTTGAATTTTTTTTCATCCACGCGAATTGATCTTGGAAATTGAAGATGTGTTTTCTCATAGTTGTTCTACCGTTTTAACCTTTTATCTTACCGTCACACATAAACGGGTAACACCGATGAATTTCTGAATTATTTTCTTCATTACACGTTGAAAACTAGATGAATCTTTTTTCAGTTCGAAAGGTTTCCTTGAACACTCATAGTGCTATAAAAGTGTATGATTTGTTAGCAAATATTGTTTAATTTTTTTTAATCATCCTCGTGAATTGACTTTGGAAAGTACAGATGTCTTTTCTTAGAGTTATTTTACTGTGTTCACCTTTTACCTTACCGTCACCCAAGAACGGGTAACAAAGATGAATTTTGGAAATACTTTGTCCAATATACCATAAAAATTGGATGTATTTTTTTCAGTGTGAAAGGTATAATCAAATATAATAATAGTAGGAATATTCCTCACTCCCCAGATACTTGAAGGACACATGAAACGCGCCTCCATGTGAGGAAAGTTCTTACGAACATGAATAAATGCTATCGAGAAGACCTAAGTTGCCTTAGACTAAATTTCGAAAGCTTCTGGCGAAAAATGTTAAGCTCATTATCACCAAAACTTTGTGTCCCGATCTGAAAATTATACTAAATACAACACAAGTATATCTACTTTTTTTTTCATAATATCTTTCATGATAAGTAAGTTGACTTCGTTAATAAATTTTATACTCAAATATGATTTTGATTTATCGGTTCAACATGTTTTGGAGTTTTCAAAAAATCAGATGTGCCTAAATGAAAAGTATTAAAAAGAGCTAATTCTACACGAAGATTTTTTTCCTTTACCAATTTATTCATTATAGAGAAATGCTGATTTCCATTTACCAAACGTGCTCCAGATAATAATAATAATAACAATAATGATGATGTGGTCATCAATAAATCTCAAATCATATTGTAGAGTAGATTTTAAGATCAATTTACTTAGTAAATTGTTGCCATTTTATGATTTCTTTTATGAAATATTCAGTATTGCCCAAAAAGTGAAATTGCCAGCAATGATTTTTCCAATTCAAATGACATTAGAATCTCAAATTGTAGATTTATTAGCATACTCCGTCAGTCGGGACCTTTTTTCCATCCGTCAGAAAACAACACAAATTGAGAACCATAGCAACATACTTTGCTACACGAAGAAAAGTTGGAGTCGGCTGAAACTCCTATGTTGAAAATAAAACATAAACGAAATTTTCTGCGTGGTCATAGAAATGCAAGTTCAAACACGAACTTTTGTAGTTAAGACGCGAACCCACGGTTGATGGAAAGAATGTTCAGAGTTTCCTCAGTACCTCAATGCTTGAAATTTCCTTCTAGTAAGAACTTTCTCCAGGAGGTGGTGCTGATATACATGTCTTTGCTGAAGTATATGAAGCATGCTGAGAGTTACCAATGTTGATTATAATATGTTTGGTATAATTGAACAATCGTAATGCTTCAAAAGTGAATGATTTATAAGCAAATGTTATTCGATTTTTTTTTCATTCACGTAAATTGACCTTGGGAACTGAAGCTGTGTATGCTGAAAGTGATTCTACTGTTCTCACCATTTATCTTACCGTCAGCCAAGAACGGATGACACAAATAATTTTTGAAATACTTTGTCCATCACACTTTGAAATCAAGATGAATCTTTTTTCATTCCGAAAGGTATTCATGAACTCTCAAAAAGCTTCAAAAGTGTATGGTTTATTAGCAAATATTGATTGAAATTTTTCTCATCCAAGTATATTGACCTTGGAAACTGAAGATGCGTTTTCTGAGAGTTTTTCTACTGTGTTCACCTTTTATCTTTCCGTCACCCAAGAACGGGTGACAATGATGGATTCCTTAAATACTTTTTCCATCACACGTTGAAAACTATATGAATCTTTTTTCAGTCCGAAAGGTATTCTTGAACACTCATAATGCTTCAAAAGAATATGATTCATAAGCTTACATTGTTTAAAATTTTTTTTCATACACAATATTTAACATTGGAAACTGAAGATGTGTTGTTAGAGTTATTCTACTGTTCTCACCATTAAGCAATCGTACAATAACTAAGATATTAACATTGCATTCGTGATTCCTTTTACCACTAAATTTATGAGATAAACGAGCATTAGTAATTTGAGGATGAAAGATGGAAAAGAAAAATATAGGTGTTTCTTAACGTTTGGACCACAATATTTGAGGGAATGAATTTCAACAACGCCTCTTTCAGGTTAAACGTTTTAAATTTGATAATGTTTCAGTTTAAAAATGGAAGTTCAAGCATGAAACTTATGTGCCCAATTTTAAAACTAACTTTGAATGAATACGCTGATTCCAAATTTCGTAGGATTAAGCATTAATAGAAGGTGTTGTGAGTATTCTTGATAATAAACTGGAAACCTTGAATATACTATCGGTGTAAAATCATAATCATTTCTGCTTCCAAATTGTGAAAGTTAACTTACATTGATTAAAACCCATACAGCTATTAGAAACAATAACCCTTGATAACAAAGATTTTATTTCAAAATAGCAAAGTTTCTTCTGGGGGACAGTTTCCAATAAAAACAACTCATACGGTCTCCTTGCCAAAGAGCCTTTAATAAATATTCAGTGGATATTTCCATTTCCCTGCTACCGAAACCTTTGATCCATAAAACGCAAAATATATGGAACCAAACTACAAAGGTACAATGTTTTATTAGAAAGCTACCTTTGTATACTGAGAATGAAAGCACCCGAAAAAGGGAACGACGCAACATATGCTTTGGCTTTTTATTGGGGCAAAATAAAAGTTTTCAACATCTGCATCGTCAACAGAAAAAAAAGCCAAAAGAAAGCAAGTTCGGCAACAGTACCGTTCCTTTTGAAGCCGGTGTTTTTTTTTGTTTCCAACCAAAAATTTAACTTCAAAGCTTCAACGACCAGGATTTTTTTTGTCTAAATAAGAAATTTGGGAAACAGCATCCAAATGGGAAAGAAAAATGCTCATTTCTTATGCATTAAAGTGCTGCTTCCCCCTTCTTCGTTATTCGTTTTAAAACTCGAATTTCCTTGCTCCAACAATAATCCGAACCCGGGTAGAACCTGCTAAGTAAAAGAGTTTTCTGGGGCTTTGTGACTTTTTTTTACCCCCTTCCAATTTGCCAACCCTTGAAAGTGCTCCTTTATAGCGCAGGATTTGCGAACGGTTTCATTTTCCATTCTTGTGCCCGACTTTCTCCCGAAAGCATGCAATGAGAAACCCCATTCACTAAATAGTGTTTTGGGAGAAGCACTTCAACGCTCTGGTTGGTCCTTTGGATTACTTACAAGCTGAATGGCTCACTCACCCGGGGGGGATTGAGAAATCACACGTGGTTTTTCAAATTTTGCCTCCCCATAGAAGGGGAGTTTCATACAGCCTGGCCGTAATCTCGGGTATCACTTTCCTCCTGATTAGCTTCATTCTGTAGCATTTTTTTTGCTCTTTTATGTAATCTTCAGGTTCCAGTTGGCATCAGCACTTTGGGTGGAAAATGTAACCGGTGGAACATAATTAACTGATAACATATCGGTTGCAAATCGGATTTCGTGAAAAAGGGTTTCCGTTTATCTATCTGTTGAAATGGTTCCGGTAGCAGGGTTAATTAGCTTTACCACTGTAGAAGTATAAAAGTATAGAAGTACAGAATTAGAGAAGAATAGAAGAATGGAAGTATAAAAGTATGAAAGTATAGAATTATTGATGTATAGAAGTGTAGAAGTATAGAAGTATTGCAATATAGAAATATGGGAGTTTAGAAGAAAAGAAGTGTAGAAGTATGGATATAGGAAAGAAGTTACTTCTAGAAGTAAAAAAAAAAGTAAAAGTTTAGAAGTATTGGAGTATACAAGTGTAGAAATAAAAGAGTTTTATTAGTTGATCACCCAGGTGGTAAATTCTTTTTACGGATTACATTTCAAAGCGCGGCGAGCCACCCTTCCAGTATGCTACTCTGGGTCCATGGGTACAATTGGTCGACTCATAATACTAAGTACCCATCCGCCATAAAGTCCACCAGGGGCCTCTGGTCATAATTCCCATCCGGACCTGCATCGAAGGCTGTATCCGAGATGGGAGACCAAGTCCGCACTTAAGCGCTCATCGGCTAACTCAATTTCAAAACTCCAGCATATATACCCTGCCTCTTGTTTCAATTCAAGACCTACTTCTCCTCTGTCGACTCGAGGTCCGGCTTTTACTCGTAACTCGAGGCTCGCTTGATTTCCACGACTATCGTGACCACTGACCAACCATTGCAAGAGACCAATGACCTCTCCTCTAATGACTCGAGATCTTGGCTCCGTTTGGTTTAGCTCGAGGTCCTCTCGTCTTTGCCCGTCCGTGTGCTGAATCGAGAGCAGCTTATCCTGGACACGTGCTTGTCACAGCGCACGTCCGAAACTGCATGGGATATATCGGATGATTTCCGGCGAAGACGTCACACTGCACCGACACGAGTGACTCGCCTGCCGACGTCGTGATGTCACTTTATCCGGGGGTATTCCGCGGCGTGAATACTCTTCTCCCTACGAGTTCGACAGTAAAGAAGGTCAAGTCTTATCCCCGCAGCTTCCGTCGTAGGGAGCGCGTTCTACTCAGATACTCCGTGGCGATAACGATGGAGATATCCTACACAACGTTCGCGACGTACCTAGCATATCGGCATACGCAGAAGGTAAAGTCTTATTTGTTTGTTTTACTGCTAGGTTTGGACGCACTCTACTCAGATGCTCCCCGATGAAAGAGTCACCGTACACTGGTTGCGGACAGGTGCTAATTTCAACTACTTTGAAGGGCAGTCATAATCCGGGTGAACCCATCGCTGACCACGCGCTAAGTATTGGCATCCTCGCACATCCTCCGCACGATGATGTCGGCAGTCATGTAGGGTCCATAGGCGGCAAGAACCCCTATGCGTACCCCTTCGAACCTTGGGCAGTTGAACACTACGTGCTCTGGTGTCTATGTCACCGGAGTTTGGGCAGAATAGCGAAGCCACATGTCCAAAACGATGGTGGTACAGCTTGAAACATTCGTGACCAGTTAAGAACTGCGTCATGCAGAAATCCACCTCTCCATGCGTCTCATCCATCCAAAATCCGACGAAAGATATCAAGCGAAGAGTCCACCAGCCGCTTTCCTAGCTGTCCAACTGCTTCTGCCAGTTGAACATCGAGGCCTCGTTGGCCTCGTAGCAGGAGATATCTTCTTCTAGCAAAACCGAGAGACATGACACCCGCTACAACATCAGCCGCTACCAAAGACACGATTCGGTATGCCCAGATAACTCACAGGTCATCAGCCTTTTCTGCAGATTACATTTCCTGCCCAAGGCTGCCTTCCAGGCTGCCGCTCCGTACCGCAAAATGAACGAGGTTACGCTCTTCAGTACCCACCTTCTGCTACTGTGTATTGCTGAGTTGTTTGACATGGCCCGCGAGAGAGCTGTTGTCGCCTTTGATGCTCTTTTACAGGCATAATCGACATGGGCCGTGAAGCTCAGCCGGTCGTCAATCATCACCCCCAAATATTTGATCGCACGCTTGGAGTCGATTGCGCACAGTCCTGCTGTAATCGTCCCTGTTTGTGCTGATATCAGGTTTGTGATCAGCACCATCTCGGTTTTGTAGTGAACCAGACGCAAGCTCCTTGAGCGCATCTAACTTTCCACTTGATCGATCGCTACTGTTGCGAGTAGCTGTTGTAGCCTCCTCTGTTGAAGGGCCTGCTGCCAGGAGAACCACGTCGTCATCGAAACCCACAAGTGTCACTCCCGTGGGGAGACGCAGTTTCAGTAGTTCATCGTAGACAATGTTCCACAATACCGGGCCAAGTATCCATCCTAAACTCTTACACCTACAGAGACACTCCCTGTTACTAATCCCTCGCTGGTCATATACTGTAGTTGGCGGTATTGCTGCCCAACTGAAGCTGTTGAGGCGTTCCTTACTTCAAGAATGACCATTGCGCAAAGCCGTCTCCTTCTCTCTTCTTCAGCCTAACTTCGTCTGCCTCTTCGATGACTAGTCGAATGGCATCCACCGTGTACGGCCTTTCTGAAAACCAAACTGTTTATTGGATAGGCTTTTTGCACCTTCGGTATAGAGCTGTATGCAGCTCTGGACCACCTTCTCTAACACCTTTCCAGCAGTATCCTGGAGACAGCAGTATCCAGAGGCGATATGCTGATAGGTCACTTGGTGGCTTTTCTAGTTTAGTTGCCGCTTTCACACATCTGGGTAGACCCTATCATCCACATATTGTTGCAGTGATAACCGGAACATTTCACGGTGTTCCATGAGCGCAGCCTTCACTGCTACGTAAGGGATGCCATCCGGACCCGGAGCTTTGATCAACTGGAGGAACTTAGTAATGTCCCAAAGTTCCTCTTCGCTCGTATTCCAGTCATATGGGACCCTCAGCCATGTGACTTCACCGTTCTGTGGGAACAGCTCGTTGACGATTTTGCGCAGTTTGTTCGGGCACGTTTCCTGCGGTACACCCCTGAAGCTTGCCTTTTTGCTCGCCTTAATTGCTCTACAGAGGGCAGACCTTGCACTTGCGAAGGGCACTGTACGCTCTTCTCTTGCTGACTGGGTCCTCGCTCTCTGCATATATCGCCTAGCCGTAGGCAGCTAGAAAGCAGGTCAGTGATTTCCGTCGTCCACCATTAGAAGGGTTCCCAATAGTCCTTCCACTTGGCCCTCCTCGTTATCACAGTGTCACATGCGCGTGCGAATACCCTCGTCAGGTTTTCCACGGACAGGTTTTCCAAGCCCCGCTCCAATTTCAACAATATGGCGAAGACATTTCAAATGTGTTGTCTTCCAGAGGCGTTTTCCTGTTGTCGTACGTCTTCTGCCAATCCTCGTACTTGTGCCTACGCATTTACGGATTGCAAAAGTGGTCACTATCGGTGAACACCCACCCTCCCCACCCTCGAGTCACTCGCCCAGCCCGGACTACAGAAAATGACATCAATGATGGATTCGCTTACATTCCTGTAGAGGTCTATGTATCGCCTACATTCCAGGGCCAGGGCTTCCAGTATTAGTTGACCCCTGGGGTTTGTAAAGCGACTACCCCATTATACGGTCCACACGTTGAAGTCCCTGCCGATGACAACGGGGCTTCTACCCTTGGGACCTTCCTTGATTCTGACCATTATAGTGCCAAACCTTTTCAGGGACCACATGGGAAGAGCGTAGCAGCTACAGACAAAGATCCTTTTAACCCTGGCTATCTTTTATGGGGTATCTTTCTGTAACCCATATCGCTGCCAGTTTGGTTTTATCAGTTACCTAACTATTGCCAACAGAGGTCCTTTAATACGGGTCTGCCACTAAAGCCACGTCCAACTTTTCCTCCTGCAGCTGGTGTGCTGAGTGGTAGTGGTTGAGGTTAAGCTAAACTGCTTCTATACCCGCGAAGGTGCAGCCTTTTGAAAGGCGGGGCACCTAGGGTTGTTAGCCCTGTGTCCTCCACCGCAGTAGAAACATTTTGCCTCTTTGTTGTAGCTAGCCTCATGATGGCCGGTTTCACCGCACCACCAGCACAAACCACTTCTTTTGGTGCCCTTGCAGGCAAACGATTTGTGTCCGTACTAGACACAACGGAAACACTTTTCCGGTTGATGGGTGATGGCCATATGGCAGATAGACCACCCCACCTTTAGCCTCCCACACTTCAGTGTTGTGTTTGCTGCCGCACCCGGAAGTCTCACGAACGCCACTTGTGTTCTGGATTTGGGAGGAGCAAAACTCTCCGCATCCTAATCAAATCCTGGTCCGTCTCAATCTTACACAAGTCCTTCAACGTGTTTTTGGATTCGCTTTCTGTGGCTATCTCGTCAAGATGTTTGATCCTGTCGGTAATCATGGTGCTCACGGCATGAATTTCCGACGTCTCGCCGAGTATTTCCTGCGAAAGCACGCTCTACTCTGCGCTCTTGGTGTTTTAGCCCAATCTGAGCTCAAGGATCATCTCGCCGGAGCGTGTCCCGTAGATCTCCTCACGTCCCCTCCAAAGCCCACCAGCCTATCGCTCGTCCTAATGTGGCGAAGGACATCGGCGTAGGTTCCTTCCGGTGCCTTTACCACTAGTGCCTCCCCCTTGTCCCTGACCCAGTTGGGTTTGGGTTCGGACTTGGGTTTGGCATTCGTGGCCTTTTTCCTTAGTCGCTCAAATGTCTGTCACCCAGTTGGCGCTTCAGAAACTTGGCCTTTCTCCTTGTTCTCGTTTTCTTCTGCATTTTGGCGGGCTTTAAGATCCCGGGTTTTTTTCTTCGGGGCTCTAGGTCGGGGAGCCCCACGCCTCCCCTGGAGACCCTCATTTTTTGCCTTTTCCGACAAATTCCGCTTCTCAATCGGTCTGCACGAAGACGCTGACCTTCTTCGGACGATTAGTTTCCGGAGATCACCACGTCCTCTTCCCATGCCTTCTCACACCGCTCGGTTCGCCGTGGCGAAAAGTGCCATCAAGTTAGCGAGTTGCTCAAGTTAAACATCAACAAGGAGGTCCTTGTTTATGCTAGACTTCTTCCAAACACATTCCGCCAGGTCATGAATGCTTGCCATTGCCACAGCAAATTCAGCAAGAGCCTCAGGGTCCTAAAGATCCGGACAGCTTAGGATATCCTCGACTGCCTGCTGAACTTCGACAAAGGGGCCTTTCCTCTCTCCAATTTCTACCTCGTCCTAACCGGCTTGGCGGGTTGCCTAACAGGTAAGCGCCTTAGCCCGTAAATATACGGTCCGCTGCGCCAGATAACTGCTTAGCGCAGTAAGGACTGGAATACTGATGGGTGTAGTTCTACTGTACTGTAGCCGTACTTCTGCAGTAATGCAGACACGTTTTCACACCACACTACTTCGCAGAGCGAAGAAGTAAAGGAGGATATAAGTATAAAAGTATAGATGTAAATATCAGACTCTACCTCAATAAACCTTGAAATTGGAATTTTCGGCATACGATTCTATGGAAGGCCGGCACTGACAAGCTTTCTCATCTCTGGCATTTTCTTCCCAGCGCAACCGCGCTTCGCATTCCCATCCCATTCCCATCCCATTCCCGTCTAATTCCCATCAAAGACAAAAGAGGAAGAAAAAAACCAGCGGCCAAACGGCAGACAGTCAACGCAGTGCTTTTTTTTGGTGGCGTGGCAGAAGAACTATGACAATAAACCTTCAATTGCTAACTGACTCAGTTGATACACTGGATAAGTTATTGAACTGGCAAGTCGAAATAAAAATGTTGCGTTGGGTTCGAATCTCTCTTAATTTTTTTTTTATGATTATCCAAAAGGATGATAACCCCATACAATGTTTTTCTTGAATGTTGTAGTGGTCATGCATCATTTTGCTTGGGAGCTCAAGTCTTTATGCCAGTAATGCTTTTCAATCATATAATTTTTCCAATCATATCATCTTTGGTACAGTATATTTTTTAGCGCATTTTCGGCATAGAGTTAGCGCCGTATTCTTCAAGGTTGCCGAAAAAATCTGGGGTTTTGAAAAAAAAAAACCTGACTTTCTGTGATTTTACTCAACAATTCTGTGATACTGTTTTCATTAATGTCATAGAAAAGTTATGACAAATAGGGTGATTTCTACATTTTGCTGCAGGAAAATCAATAATCATTAAAAATCTTATCATATTTCTCCAATTCGAAGTTAGAAATCCAAAATTTTAATAGACATAAACAATCATAATTTTGAAAAAACGTATAAAATATAAAAAAAATCTGTGAAATCTGTGATTATTTCAAAAATTCTGTGTTCTGTGACACAGATTCTGTGATAAAAATTTGCTCTAAATTTCTAGATTTTTTTGTGATTTCGGCAACCTTCGTTTACTTCTTTAAGGGTGATATTGGAAGTATGGGAAAAATTTCATAATCGAATTTTAAAAACAGTCCATTTACATTTTGTAGATTGGCTCAAAAAACTTCCCAATTAAGCGCTCAAAGTTGAGGATTATGTATCCTTAAAAATCACCTAGGGATGGCTACAGGAAATACTGAAAATCAATATTTAAATGTTGATGCCAAATGACTTACAATGTATAAAACATCGAATACTGGTGGTATAAAACAAAATTTATTAAAAAATGTTTCTGGGCAGATTTTTGGTATACCCCTCATTTTTCGAAAAACCGGGAAGGTTCCAGAAAGTTTATTTTTTCCCAAAAAATTTTTTTTGATACATCACCAGACCAGTTTTCTTTGCATTTTTAAGTCATTATTCATCAAAATTAATTTAGGATTTTTTTTCGTTTTCCTTTCTTTCCTTTCCTTTTCATTCGATTTTCAATTCCGAAACTTTGAGGCACTTCTAAATTAAGATCGATTGAGCTAAGATTTTGCAAAGGATTTTTTTAAGCCAATCAACATAATCTACATCTATGTTCGTTCATATATGTTTTTACTTATATACTTCTAGATTTTTATATTTCAATATTTTTTTCTTCTATATATCTTCTTCTCATCTGATTCCCATCCACTTCCAATATCTCGATCAACGAATTATCCTTTCTTCATCATTGATGCCTTTCTGCACCGGAAAAAAAACCAAACCAGCTTCTCTGCCAAATTGAAATGAATTTTACCCAGATGTGCCACAAAACCCTGGCAACGCACTCGCTGCTGATCCAGTTCAATGTATCACAAGACTGAGTCGATTTGGGGTAAATTTTTCAGTTCTCAATTCCTGGGATTTAAAAAGCTTTGATACGTAACGGTGTTCGGCAAAGTTGTTTAGCGGATAATTTCCTCTAGAAATTCATAAAATGGCAGAAAATTCATAAGCATTTTCACAGAAGATACAAAAATGATGTTGTTTTTTTAGAACAAAATAATCAATTTTCCCATAAAAACCTCAAAGTATAATTTTAATCATGTAAACGATACTTAAAAATTCTGCATAAAATCATGGATGAGTTTTGAACCAAAACGAAACATTTTAGACCGCAGGGATTGATAAATTCAAAAATGTCCCCAAATCGACCCAGTCTAATGTGTGTGAAGAAAATTGAGGCGCCTTCTAGTCTGCCAACCATTTTCTTCAATAAGTTTTTCACTTTTTCAGTTGGGGGTTTGGTCCCTAAAAAAATATATTCTTGTTTAATTTTTAATTTTTTAAAATTTTTGGTGTACAAAAACTATAAAAATCTTTAAATAATATTTCACGAATGCTTTGAATGTGCAGCAAATAACTCGGAGTAACTTACACAAAACATTGGCAGAGTATTCACGATATTGCATCGTTACGAAAATCTTAAGTGCAGGAAAGAAAAATTTGTTGATCAGAATTGTGAACGTCTGAAGCTAAAAATTCATCTTCAAAGTTTGAAGAAAATGTATAAAAACCAAATTAGTAAATTTTTAATTTCAAATACAGAGTAATTACTAACTTCTAATTTAGGAAATGGAACAACTATCGATGCCTGACCCCCAGGGTAACATTCTGCTAAATCTCTACACTCCATCTTATCCATGGGCGAATAAATCCTCGAAACGGAAAATCTTCAGAAGATTCTTGCTTCCGTTGAATCTTAAGGAAAGCCGGAGCCCCATAAAGTGGCCCTGATTGTGATTTGCCTTTCGGCGGATTTTGTTAACGTATGTAGGTTCGTTCTCGAGCTGCCAGGCTTTCGCGTTGAGTTCCGTAAAATATTTATGGAAAGCCGCTTTTCCACCCGGTTTGCTTGCGTTAACATCGGAAGATGATGATTCTTTTCGCCGGAAAAGGTACCTTGCTGGTTTTAGTTGCTGAGTGTAGCAAATTATGATTATGGCTGACGTTATTGGGGTAATATTTCGTGGTTGGTAACGGTTACGATGAGATTTTGACTTTGGTCTGGCTGAGCTTCGTTTTGAAACTATTCGATTACTTTAACTATTGAAGCCTAAAGCTTGTTTTAGAAAGTTTCCCAATAAAAATGATTTAGAAAAGTTTGCATAACTGGTTCACAACAAACACATTTCAAAACGAGTGAGTGACGAATGAAAAAAAAATTTAATCATCCTCAACATAACATAACAAAACAATCAAGTGTCAACATTTCGTGATATCAACCTACGCGTGTCGAGGCGTGAGAACGCACTTTCAAATATGTGTCACGCAAATGCCTCAACGCACGGATGGAATTGGAAATGAGGCTTCCTATTTTCGAAATTGCAGCTCCTTGGCATAATTTTTTGGCCCTTCCACTGACTGGCTGCTCGATGGTTTTGAAATTGTGCATGCGATTGCAATTTGGCACAGTGGTTGAAAGTTGAAACTTTTGATGGTTAACAATTTTAGCATGGTTGAAATAACCATAAGCCAATCGTTAAAATTCTTGTTGAATTCTGGTTGAGCCTTTGTTTTATCAAGTTAGTATAACCTGTTTTTTAAGTTTTAATTTTAAACTATCGAATTTCCAATTTTCCACCACTATCCAGCTGTCCCACCATTAAACGTATTTTGGTGCGAGGTGATAAGTGTTTGAACAAAATTATGCTTCCATGCTACAAATTTTGACGATGATTGTTTGCCAACCATATTTTTTTTTTTTGGTTATTTCAACCTTGTCCGGATTAGGCATTGCATGCCAGTTGCATTGGTTTGGTTTTTCGAATTTTGATAGCCTTCATGCACTGTTCAATGCTAATCACGTGCTGATTGCTGTATGATTTTCGAACCACATTCAGTCTTCTTCTGGTTTTATTTGTTAGGTTTTGGTGCTTGGTGATGGGTGTGATTAAAATTTAAAACAGCGGAAGGCTTTCTCAAAATCACATCACCACCGAAAATGATGGGCAGGAAGACGTCACGGTTTGGCGTTTTGGAAATTCTCATATTTTTCGCCTGAGGGTAGTTATTAACCTGAGGAAATTATGGCTGGGTGAAATGCTTTTTACGGTCACGCTTAAATCTCACGAAGGTAATAATAACAAACTACACCTTTTTCGAAACAAACTTAAGAAACTGCTCTGAAATCTCCAACGAGAATTCATATGTACAATAGACTGAGTCGATTTTGGGTAATTTTTGAATTTCACAAACCCTGGGGTCTTAAAAGCTTCGTTTTAGTCCAAAACTCATCCATGATTTTTTGCAGAATTTTTAAGTAACGTTTACATAAGTAAATTTGAACTTTTTGGTTTGTATGGGAAAATTGAATATTTTGTACTGAAAAATCAACATCACTTTTGTTTCTTCTGTGGAACCGAGCCAGCTCATAGTTTTTGTGCCAATTTATTAATTCTTTGAAGGAAATTTTCCGCTGAACAACTTTGTCGAATGTCATAACTTCGTATCTTATTAGACAAAAAAGTAATTAGCTGTTTAATAGGGGTATGTCTTTTGGTATTGAAAAACAATAAATTCAATTGACACCACTGCTCGTGACCCTCGAAGTATGGCATGAAAAGTGATGTTGCAATATCTCGCTAGGCACCCAGCAGTGATGTCAATTGAATTTATTGTTTATCAATCCAAAAAGACATACACCTGTTAAACAGCCAATAACTTTTTTGTGTAAAAAGATACGAAGTTATGACATTCGACAAAATTGTTCAGCGGAAAATTTCCTTCAAAGAATTAATAAATTGGCACAAAAACCATGAGCTGGCTCGGTTCCACAGAAGAATCAAAAATGATTTTGATTTTTCAGTACAAAATATTCAATTTTCCCATACAAACCTAAAAGTTCAAATTTACTCATGTAAACGTTACATAAAAATTCTGCAAAAAATCATGGATGAGTTTTGGACTAAAACAAAGCTTTTAAGACCCCAGGGTTTGTGAAATTCAAAAATGACCCTAAATCGACTCAGTCTAATGTATAAGTGAATTTTACATTTCTCAAAATAAAATTTTTCTGCTCATCTATGAGCTCATAGCTCTCATCTTAAACAATATTCAAGTGAAATGTTGATCGAACTATGGATTGACATTGACCTGAATTTTTGAAACATTTAGAAACACATTATCTCTTATCTCTGAAAATTTCATTTCAGATAAGAAAACAAATGCCATTAATGAGAGCATAAACTTAAAGCGATAAGAAAATCTACTCCAAGCAAGTTATGTTCAAAAGAGCATAATGTGTTTCAGTTTCTGATCCATTGAGCATTTTTTGCGGGTTTGCTATGAAATGGGAGACGAATCTTTTTATCGCCGAAAGCTTACACAAACGTATCTTACAAAATGGATTAAATCAGACGAGTGGAATGATCTCTACTTTTGGCTCACTAAATATGGTTTAAGTTTGCAAGGATTTTTATGTACACAATTTCAGAGTTGACAGAAGTTCAACATTCTTAGTGGTGGGTATGGGATTTTTTTCTAATCGTACGGGTTTGCGCCGAGGACTTTGGGTTTTTAACAAATTTCCAAATTTGGATCCGTATCGTGATAAAAAATAAACTAATTATTGCTATTTTTTTCATATGTGTTCTAATTTAAAACATAAAAGATTTGATTCCTTGATTAAAGGTTTAATTTTGATCAAATGAAATAAACCAACAAACTATACCATTTATCATATAATCATACTTAGCAATTTTCTGTACATTGCATAGCATAAAAAGCATATCAAAACGTTTTGAAATTTTATCTGCTAGCTAAATAATACTCTGTCAAGTTTTTATGAAGTAAATTTTTACATCAAAATTGGTTTATATGTACCAACAGTAGCTCCAAACATTTTTGGGGAAATATAAGATATAAGCATTAAAAAATGATGTATCACAAAGAATTTGAAACTAAAATATCCCAAACACAAATCAAAACTAAAAAAATGTGTTTATAATAGCCGCCGACCGTGGCCTAGAGAATAGCGTTCAAGTCTTATAATTTAGAGGTTTTGGGATCGAGTTTCGTTCACGTAATACAAAGTACTATTTCTGCAGATGGAGAGTTTTTATCATTTGTTGGATGCTACCCATTTTATCCTTGAAAGATGTACGATTTAGTGTTAAGTAGGATTTAGATCTCTCTAAAGAAAGATGATTTTTCTTTGAGATCCTATTCGACTTTCTCATAAAATAAAGAAAATAATCGTCCCAAAATTCACCCAATTTGAATATTGGAGAACATCCGAAGTTTCTGGGTACAATCATGAAAGAAACTATAAAAATAATCTACTTGTGGCATCTGAATAAGAAATTTTAATTGAAAATTTCCAGCTTAACAATTACTGTAGAAGTAACAGTAAATTGTTTTAAAAAAAATTATGTCAAATCGAAGACCCTCGACTGGTTTTGGACATTTTATAGTTTATCTAAATTGGTCCCGTTTCTAACCTTTGAAAGAAAATAATATTCAAATAAGAAAAGATAATTATTTGAAAGATCTTGAATTGTTGACTACCCCCATTAGATTAAGTATGTTTTTCATCACCGTTCGTTATAATATGTCAATCCATCATGCCAGTGAAAATTTATGTAAATGTTGTATGCTAAAGATATGTTTTATTATTGTAAAGAGTTAACAAAAAATTCTTTCAAGCTCTGGCAAGTTTGTCTTATGTCAGAAGGAGTGTTCTAAAAATACCTTTTAACTCTTACAACGTACCTTCCTTGAAAATAACACAATGTTAAATGATGCAAATTAATAATTTTTTTTTCAAATTTAAAATTTTAATACTTCAACATTCATTTTCGAAGTTACCTTAATAGTTAAGTGCGTGAGATTTTAAATTGTTATTTTTGCATTTCAAGTAACGTTCAGCATCTCGTTTGAAACAAAAGTTGGTGCAAACAAACCAAAAAACAGAAACAATAAATTTAAAAAAAATCAAATCAACCCCCGTCATACAAATTCAAAAATGGATAACCATAAGTTGAGAAAAATCAAACAAATCTATAGAATGACAGCATAATATGCCATTGTTGTATAAAGCGTTCCAATAAATACACAGTCCTAGTTAATTTTAACGCATTTGAAAAATGCTTACTTTTTTTACAAGGCGCCGCCGGTCGTGGCCTTGGGGTAGCATTCCAGTCTTCTAAGCTAGAGTCCATGAGATCGAATCCCGTTCACGGCACATATAGTGCTCTTTCTATGGTCTGGTGGTTTTAGCATTTGTAAGATGCTAGCCATAATATCCTTGAAAGATGTACGCCTCAGAGATAAGTAAAATTAGATCTCTTCAAAGAAACATGAAGTTTCACTGAGATCCTATATGTGTGTGTTCGTTTTAAGGCAACCATCAAAAATTAATGCTTTTGGTGATTTTAAGGAGATTATTTACAGAATTGATATTAATTTATCTTAACTAAGGACATTTGCATGGGATCTCATACTCTGTCCGTTAAGATCTTCTATGCTCATTTGGAACAAAATAATATGCCAATTACGAGGAACGATTAGATTGGGAATGATAGAAATATACATTACGACTAAAAAATTGCCGAAATTTATTCAGGACCAACAAGCAAAAAGAATGCATTGTAGATAAAACGTCAAATTGTTCAAATTGACCCAAACACTCCGCTTTAAAAGTCTGCTGAAAAGCTTACTACTTTATTCGATGAATGGACGAATAAATTTTGTTCAGATTAAAGATTTAGTTTTTCACATTAAGTATGTTTTTAGGTGGATTCCAGGAGAAACTAGTTTAAGAATCGTTTTACCAGAATCCTCAATCCTCTTTGACTCAATTCATTCCATATCAAGTGTAATTGAAAAATATTATCAATTGTGAAAACTGTGCAAAATGTAAAAATAAAATAAATTTTAAAAAGTGTTTAACTGTATAAACTTTAAAAACTTTAAAAACTGTTAAAAATGTAAAAAAAATTAAAACTGTAAAAATTTAAAAATTGTAAAACCTTTAAAAATAGTCATCACTGTAAAATTTATAAAAACTGTAAAAACTGTAGAATCTTTAAAAACTGTATAAACTGTGAAAACTGTATAAACTGTTGAAAACTGCGAAAACTGTAAAAACTGTAAAAATTGTAAAAACTGTAGAACTTGTTAAAACAGTAAAAACTGTAAAAAATTGTTAAAACTGTAAAAATTGTTAAACTGTTAAATCTGTAAAAACTCTAAAAACAATAAAAACTTTATCAACTGAAAAAATCGTAAAAACTGTAAAATCTGTAAAACCTGTACAAACTGTAAAAAACTGTAAAAACTGAAAAAAACTGAAAAAAAACTGTAAAAACTATAAAAACTGTAGAAACTGTACAAGCTCTAAAACTTGTACAAACTGTTAGAAGTATTAAACCTGTAAAAAATGAAAAACTGTCAGAAATGTGAAAAATGTCAAAACTGTAAAAACTTTTATAACTGTGAAAATTGTTTAAAACTGTAAAAACTGCAAAAACTGTAAAATCTGTTAAAATTGTTACATAAAAACTTTTAAAAACTGTAAAAACAATTAAAAATGTATGAACTGAAAAAACTGTAAAAACTATAAAAACTGTAAAAAATTAAAAAACTGTAAAACTGTAAAAACTGTAAAAGCTTTAAAAACTGTAAAACTGCAAAAACTGTACAATCTGTAAAAACTGTTAAAACTGTAAAAACTGTAAAAACTGTAAAAACTGTTAAAACTGTAAAAACTGTAAAAACTGTAAAAACTATAAAATCTGTAAAAACTGTAAAAACTGTGAAAATGGTTTAAACTAACAAACTGTAAAATCTGTTAAAACTGTAGAAACTGTGAAAAGTACAGTACAGTTGAAACTGTATGAACTGAAAAACTGTTAAAACTATAAAAACTGTGGAAACTTTAAAAACTGTAAAACTGTAAAAACTTTAAAAACTCTAAAAACTGTAAATCTGTAAAAACTGTAAAATCTGTGAAACCTGTAAAAACTGTAAAAACTGTAAAAACTGTTAAAACTGTTTAAAACTGTAAAAACTGTAAACACTGTAAAAACTGTAAAAACTGTAAAACTGTAAAAACTGTGAAAACTGTAAAAAACTGTTAGATCTGTTACAAACTGTAAAAATTGAAAAAACTTACAATATGTTAAATCTGTTTCAACTGTTAAAACAGCTTAAACTGTATCAACTGAAAAATTGAAAAAAAAAAACTGTAAAAACTGAAAAAAATTAAAACTGTAAAAACTGTAAAAACTGTAAAAACTGTGTAAACTGTAAAAACTGTAAAAACTGTAAAAACTGTAAAAACTGTAAAAACTGTAAAAACTGTAAAAACTGTAAAAACTGTAAAAACTGTAAAAACTGTAAAAACTGTAAAAACTGTTAAAACTGTAAAAACTGTTAAAACTGTAAAAACTGTCAAATTTGTAAAAACTGTGAAAACTGTTAAAACTGTATCAGCTAAGAACTGTTAAAACTGTAAAAACTTTAAAAACTGTAAAAACTGTAAAAACTGTAAAAACTGTAAAAACTGTTTAAAACTGTAAAAACTGTAAAAACTTTAAAAACTGTAAAAACAGTAAAATCTGTAAAAACTGTAAAAACTGTTTAATCTATAAAAACTGAAAAAACTGTAAAAACTGTTAAAACTGTTAAAACTGTAGAAACTGTAAAAACAGTTAAAACTGTATGAACTGAAAAACTGTTAAAACTATAAAAATTGAAAAAACATTAAAAATAGTAAAAACTGTAAAAACTTTAAAAACTGTAAAAACTGTCAAACTGTGGAAACTTTTAAATTTATTAAAATAGTAAAAACTGTAAAAACTGTTAAAACTATTTACACTGTAAAAACTGTAAAATTTGTAAAAACTGTAAAACTGTAAAAACTGTAAAATCTGTTACAAACTGTAAAAATTGTTAAAACTTACAATCTGTTAAAACTGTACAAACTGTATCAACTGAAAAAACTGACAAAAACTGTATAAACTGAAAAAGAACTGTAAAAACTGTGAAAATTGTAAAAACTGTAAAAACTTTAAAAACTGTGAAATCTGTAAAAACTGTAAAAACTGTAAAAACTGTAAAAATTTAAAAAATTGTAAAAACTGTTAAAACTGTAAAAACTGTAAAAACTGTAATAATTTTTAAAACTGTAAAAACTGTTTAAACTGTTAAAACTGTAAAAACTGTAAAAACTTTAAAAACTGTTAAAATTGTATAAACAGTATAAAATATGAAAAGTTTGAAAATGGTAAAAACTGTAAAAATTGTAAAAACTGTAGAAACTGTGAAAACTTTAAAAATGGTAAAAATGGTTAAAACTGTGAAAACTGTAAAAAATAGAAGATGTGTAAAAACTGTAAAAACGGTTAAAACTGTAAAAATTGTTAAATTTCTTAATACTGTAAAATCTGTTCAAACTGTAAAAACAGTTTAACTGTAAAAACTGTAAAAACTGTAAAAACTGAAAAAACCGTTAAAAACTGTAAACACTGTAGAAACTATAAAAACTCTAAAACTTGTAAAATCTGTTTAAACTGTTAAACCTGTAAAAACTGCGTAAACTGTTAGAACTGTGAAAACTGTCAAAATTTTTAAAACTTTTATTACTGTGAAAACTGTTTAAAACTGTCAAAACTGCAAAAACTGTAGAATCTGATTAAATTGTTAAATTCATAAAAACGTTAAAAACTATGAAAACTGTAAAAACTGTAAAATCTGTAAAAATTGTAAAAACTATAAAACTGTAAAAACTGTAAAAACTGTTAAAACTTTTTTAACTGTAAAAACTGTTAAAATATTAAAACTGTGAAAACTGTGAAAACTATAAAAATTTTAAAAACTGTAAAAACTGTAAAAACTGTAAAAATTGTAAAAATTGTAAAAACAGTTAAAACTGTAAAAACTGTAAAAACTTTAAAATTGTAGAACCTGTTTAAACTGTAAAAACTGTAAAAACTGTAAGAATTGTAAAAACTGTGAAAGTAAAAACTTACAATCTGTAAAATCTGTTAAAACTGTAGAAACCATTAAAACAGTTAAAACTTTTTCAACTGAAAAAAACTGACAAAAAATGTAAAAACTGAAAAAAACTGTTAAAACTTTACAAACTGTTAAGACCGTAAAATCTGTGAAAACTGTAATAACTGTGAAAACTGAAAAAACTGTTAAAACTGTAAAAACTGTTAAAACTTCAAAATTTGTAAAAACTGTAAAATCTGTAAAAACTGAAAAATTGTCAAAACTGTTAAAACTGAAAAAAAACTGTAAAAACTGTAAAAATTTTAAAAACTCTGAAAACTTTAAAATCTGTACAAACTGCAAAAACTTTAAAACTGTTAAAACAGTAAAAACTGTAAACATTGTTAAAACTGAAAACTTTTAAAACTGTTCCAACTGTAAAAACTTTTAAAACTGTACCAACTGTAAAAACTTTAAAAACTGTTCAAATAGTAAAAACTGTGAAAACTGTAAAAACAGCAAAAACTTTCAACACTGTTAAAACAGTAAAAACTGTTATAAACTGTATAATTTGTAAAAACTCTGAAAACTGTCAAAACTGTACAAACTGTTAAAACTGTTAAAACTTTAAAACCGTAAAAACACTAAAATTTGTAAAAACTGTGAAAACGGTGAGAACTGTAAGATTTGTAAAATACATTAAAACTTTAAAAAAATTTAAAACTGTGAAAAATTTTAAAAACTGTAAAATCTCCCAAACCCTTTAAAAATGGTAAAAGCTGTAAAAACTGTGTAAACTGTTAAAACTATTGAAACTGTTTAAACCATGGAATCTTTGCAAACTCTTAAAACTTTCAAAACTGTTAAAACCGAAAAATTTACTAGTAACAACTGTAAATTTCACTGTTAGAGAGCATTTGTAAGCATGATTGAAAAATTACATTTTAATATCAGATGGAAACCGTCAAAATTGTAATTTTGAAAGTGATTTGAGGAATTAATAACATTTTGAAGATGGTTAAGTTTCTATTAGGGGTAACGATCTTCCATAATGTATTGTTGTTTTTTAGTCAAAATGTTTGTTTTCTCGACCGAAAAACTCAACTTTAAGTCAAAAAAATCAAATTAAAACTTTGAAATTCTTTTGATTAATTTTTTTTTATCTTTTAAATTAAACTGTGAATCATATATAACCAATTCATCAAAAGTTATCCAAAAGAAAAAAAATGCTTAGGAACGTGTTTTAATCCTACATCCTGAAAGCTCTTTTTCTATCTCTTAAAGCTTTATTTCATATTCGGAAGATTTTTATAAAGAATATTTATAATTAAAGGTCCAAACTTCATGAAAAAAATGAACAACTGTAGACTCTTGACATACGAAACGATTTCCTGATTTTTTTACAATCGCAATAATGATTTAACATTTTTAAGATTTTTAAGCTCTTTTCATCAAAATACAATTGTTTGACAAAAAAAAATGTATTTTTGTCTGCGCTTGTTATAAAGCTCAGTTGGCTAGTCAGTTATTTCCTGAGCCGATGTCCGCGAGTTCGAGCTCAAGAGTGAACAACGATGATTATTCGAGTAAATGGTACCGGATAAGTTTTATAATAACTGTCCGCCAACTGCAAAGTTGATACAAAGTCGCAACTGTGAAGTAAAAATTTGAATTCATAGTTCATTTGTTTTAATTTGTGTTATACTTAAATCATCACGTTGCCCAATTACCCTTGATAATACAGCTTGATTCACCGGACTAATTTCGGTTACGCAATGCTCATTAGTATATTCAATAATTATTGCCATTGGCCACATGTTTGCCGTGAACTTGCCCGAAACACCACCAAAAACATCAGCACACGTGTTAATTTAAACATATTATCGAATTGTGTGGCTTATTTATCCAATTGGCCAAATCAGCCAGCAGCAATTCAGCAAGCTTATTTCCCATGCGTGTAGAGAGAGAAGATGCAAGTAAAAGAAACATAGTTGCGGGGGAAAACGAAATCGGAAAACAAAACCAACGAGCGCCATGTTGTTAATCGGTTTATGAACTTTGCATGGCGCAACTCAATGGCGAACAAAACAATGAATGGCTAACTGATGGGGTGTTGGAAGGGAAAAATAAAAAAAAAAATGGATGTGGCTCAGGAAAAACAAAACTATTCTTTGCCATCTCACGCAAAAGACGCGATTTTAGTTTCGAATGAGCCCTCGGGCTTTGTGTGCTTGAAGTATATCATAGAGAAAAGAAATGCGGAAATGGCCCTTTTGAATTCTCTGTCCACTTCCAATGGGCGAACTAAATTGCCGGTGGGGATTGCATCACTTTTAAAAACTACGGGAAAAATTAAATAATTGCTGCTTGTAAGAAAAAAATGGAGCATGGAGCTTCCGTGATGCTGGAAGCATAAGTTTTTTCGTTTTTCCTTTTAGGTTTTTTCGAAAAATTCAACAACTGTGAGAAAATCAAAAGAAATTTTCAGCTTTTTCATTTTTTTTGTTTATTTTTTTTAACAAACTAGGCCCAATGGACTCGTTTTTTAACACCCATGTGTGGGCAAAACTGAACGATTAGTGTTGGTCATTAGAGCTTGAACTTCAAAAGAGTACTCACTAGCTATGCGTTTACAATCTAGCCGGGAATGATACCGCAAAGTGTTGTAGGATTTATTTTTTCCCTCACTAATAAGATAAGCGTAGCGGCGATACAAAACTGCAACCACATACACCTTCAAACGGGACCAACTGAAAGTTTAAAATACCGTGAAAATTAAGTGGAGTGGAAGCATGGGATGGCGTTGGAAAAAAGAGGTGTGCGATTTATGGCCGCATTATTGGCTTCAAATGTGCTACCGCCTATTTGTTGTCTTAATGTAGCAAACTCACAAGTGGCGATCAATTAGCGGCGATGCACTTGGCATTCGATGTGTTTAGCGGTTCTTGGATTTTTTGAAGGGTTTCGTCGATTGGAGGTGATTCAGAAATTTGTTTCATTTGGAAAATTCCATTAAGTGGATTTATCCGGGTGAACGAAATTCTATGAAAGTTCAAATTGTTGCCCTACATTAGCTTACATCGTTCCTTAATGGATGTTTCAGGCAGAATATTTTCGTACAGATAGGAATGCTTTCTCAAAATAGGATTGAAACAAAAATAATTGCTTGAATTTCAGTTATTTATTATTGAATTCAAGAACTATTTTGAAACAACGTAGCGTTTTCTTCAAACTTTTAAAAAGAGGGATAAAATTATTCGTCAGAATAATGGCCAGCCAGAAGGCCAAACCAAAACAAACCATCATCGTAAAAATCTGCGCTTCATAAGCCAATTTTGCCTTTTTCCACTGGAAGGTGAAATCGAAACAATTAATCAATCTTTCATATCTGCGCTTCCTAAGCCAGTTTCGTTTTCTTCCACCGGAAGGCGTAATAAAAACAAACAAATAGCAGCAGCAGCCTTAAAAGTCTGCGCTTCCTAAGCTAATTTCGCTCTTTTTCACCGGAAGGAGTAATCAAAACAAACCATCAACAGCCACAGTCTTTCAAATTTGCGCTTAAAAAGCTAATTTAGTTTTCTTCTACCAGAAAGCGAAATAAAAACTAATAATTAGAAGCAGAAGCCTTAAAAACTGCGCTTTCGAAGCCAATTTTGCCCTTGTTCACCGGAAGGCGAAATCAAAACATACCATCAACACCCACAGTCTTTCAAATTTGTTCTTAAAAAGCTAATTTAGTTTTCTTCCACCAGAAGGCGAAATAAAAACTTATAATTAGCAGCAGCAGCCTTAAAAATCTGCGCTTCCTAAGCCAATTTCACCCATTTCCACCGGAAAGCGAAATCAAAACAAATAGTCAACAGCAACAGTCTTTCAAATCTTCGCTTACAAAGCCAATTTCGTTTTCTACCACCGGAAGGCGAATTAAAACCGAACAATTAGCAGAAGCAGCTTAAAAAATCTGCGCTTCTTATGCCCATCCGTCTTTTCCGCCGAAAGGCCAAATCAAAACAAATGATCAAAGTGGCAGCATTTACAATCTGCGCTTTCAAATCTCTAAGTCTTTTTTACCGGAGGAACGAACAATCAAAGTAGCAGCCTTCACAATCTTTTTAACCGGAGCCGGACCAATTTTTAAACAATCTAAGCACCAGCGTTGCAAATCTGGGCTCATCTCACGCATAATGAAATGGAGTTATGACTGTTTTTATCCTCAATTCTCCTGCACTTTTCAATCAATTCAGAAAAAAAGCTTGTTGGACCTGATGATTTTGAACCAAATGAAACTCACCTTGATTGATTTATTCCGAGAAATCGAATGAAGGAAAATTGCAACCGCACGCATTGAAAACTGAAATTATTGCTGTTTTACCCTAGATTTACCAATATTTTTCTTTTAATTACGAAAAAGTTTGCTCGGACTGGAAAATTTTTGAGTAAATAAGACTTATCCATTGAGACTTTTTCTGAGGAATCGAACGAGAGCTTTTTGAACCATCGCACGCTTTGGAAAATGGAGCTATAATGGCTTAATTATTTGAAAAATGTAGGGAAATTGATTGTTAAAACAACCATATTTCTATTTTCCGATGCTTGAGATTGTTCAAATTACCTTCATTCGATTCCTCGAAAAAACCGCATAAGATAGGAATCATTTAATTCAAAATTTTCAAGTCCCAACTTACTGTTTTCATAATTAAATGAAAAATATAGGGGAATCGAGGGTGAACTCAGCCAAAGCTTAATTTTTTTCAAAGCATGCGGAGACTCAAACTGCCGTCACTTGATTTTTGGCAAAAAAAACCACACAAGATCAATCTCATTTGGTTCAAAATCTTCAAGTTTGAAAGTTTAAACATGCTTTTTCTAAATTACTTGAAAAATATAGGGGAATTGAGGTTAAAACAGCCATAACTCCATTTTCCGATGAATGCGGATGCTCAAATAGTCTTCATTCGATTCCTCAATGAAAAAACAAGATAGGTTTCATTCGCTTCAAAATCTTTCAGGCCGAAAATGTTTTTTTCTGATTCTATTGAAAAATGTAGGAAAATTTGGGGTAGAACTGGTAAATCGTCCTTTACTCCAGTTTCCGATGCGTGCGATGGCTCAAATAGCCTTCATTCGATTCCTCGGAAAATCACATGAAATAAGTCTAATTTGGATGAAAATTTCCAAGTCCGATCAGTTTTTTTTTCTGAATTATTTGAAAAATTTAGGGGAGTTGAGGAGAAAACAGCCATAACTCCATTTTCTGATGCGTGCGATTGCTTAAATAGCCTTCATTTCTAGGAAAAAATCTCATCTCTCCATTCAGTTCCAAATTTTCAAGTCCGAACTTACTTTTTCCATAATTAATTGAAAAATGTAAGGGAACTGAGACTGAAATCAGTCAAAAATCTGATTTCTCGGAAAAAAATCGCACAATGCTGGTCTTTTTTGTTCAAAATTTTCTAGTCTTAAACATTGTTTTTTTTTGGACTGTTTACTAAATATATGGGAATTCGCAGTGTAAGAGGCACTATAGCTCTGAACATTTTCGCTTAATAAAACAAAATTATATTTTATGGATTTGGTTTGTGAAGGAGGGAAAATATTGAATCTCTTCGCGGTTTATACACTTTTTTGCCATTGTGCAATGTGTTAAGAGTTTGTTAATCCTAAGGTTGCCAGAATTTTTTCAGCACGTATCCGGGCCGGACAAATCCGGGTAATTTTATATAAAATCTGGGAAGACCAAAAATCCGGGCAATATCCTGGAAAATTTTGTCAAAACCCAAAAATTATTCAACAAACGTATAAATAAATTTAAAAAATAATTTTTTTCGAAACTCATTAGACAGTTTGGTAATCGAATTTTTCGGCTTCCAAAACGTCCTTTATGATTATTTTTATAAAACTGGCTAAAAAAAATCGTTTTGGAGGCAAAAATAAAAAGAATTTATAATACAATTTAATTTTTGATTATTTGATTGGCCAACTAAAGGGAGTAAACTCGGGCAAACCCGGATAAAACCGGGTAATCTGGCAACTTTAGTTTAAATATACACGTACAGTTCATCTAAGCTGGTGATTCTTTGCCATCGATTGGAAACAAAAAAAAAGTTGTTTTTCTTATGCCGGTTTAAAGTTGATCACCCATCGTTTTTTATTGGAAATCAGATAAAAGATGGCTTGCAAGAGGACAAGTCTCCATTATTTTTGAGTGACATTAAAAAAAGATGGCTTGCAAAAGTATAAGTCCCAAATAATGAATAAAATTTAAAAAAAATGTCTTGCAAGAGGAAAAGTCCCAATTGATTTGATAAATAAAAACAGATGGCTTGCAAGAGAACAAATGTTCATTGTTTTGAGTGACATTAAATAAAAGATGACTTGCAAGAGGACGTCGTTTTTAAATGAAATTAAATAAAATATGGTTTGCAAGAGGACAAGTCCCCATTGTTTTTGATTGAAATTTAATGATAGATTACTTGCAAGAGGACAAGTCCCCATAGTATTCAATGAAATTAAATCAAAGATGGCTTGCAAGAGGACAAGTCCTCATTGTTTTTTAGTGAAACTTAATGTTAAATAGATGACTTGCAAGAGGACAAGTCCTTATAGTAATGAATTAAATTAATTTAAAGATGGCTTGCAAGAGGTAAAGTCCCCTTTGTTTTTGATGAAAATTGAATAAAAGATGGCTTTCAAGAGGACAAGACCCCATTGTTTTTAAGTGCAATTAAATAAAAGATGGCTTGCAAGAGGAAAAGTCTCCATTAATTTTGAATGAAATTAATTAAAAGGTGACTGGCAAGAGAATAGGTTCCAATTGTTTCGCATAAAAATAAATAAAAGGAGGCTTGCAATAGGACAAATCCCCATTGTTTTTGAGTGAAACTTAAGAAAAGATGACTTGCAAGAGGATAAATTTTAATTTTTAGTGACATTAAAAAAAATATGGCTTGCAAGAGGACAGGTCACCTTTGGTTTTTGGATGAAATTCAATGAAAAATGGCTTACAAGAGGACAAGTCCCCATTGTTTTAAATGAAATTATATAAAAGATGGCTTGCAAGAGGACAAGTCTTCAATGTTTTGAATGAAATCAAACAAAAAAAAGCTTGCAAGAGGACAAATCGTCATTGTTTTGAAAGATTTCAAATGAAAGATGGCTTGCACGAGGACAAGTCCCAATTGTTTTGAATGAAATAAATAAAATATGGCTGGCAAAAGGACATGTTCTTATTGTTTTTGAATGAAATCGAATAAAAAATGGCTTGCAAGAAGACAAGTCCCCATCATTTTTGAATAAAATTAAATAAAAGATGGCTTGCAAGAGGACAAATCCTCATGGTTTTGAATGACATTTAATAAAAGATGGCTTTTAGAGGACAAGTCCCCATTGTTTTGAGAGAAATTAAATAAAAAATGGCTTGTAAGAGGAAAAGTTTCCATTGTTTTAAATGAAATTAAACAAAAAATGGCTTGCTTGAAGACAAGTCCCAACTTTATTAGAAATGAATAAAACTTACAAAAGTTGCTTTCTTTACATTTCAGAAACATAAAATTGATGTTTTTAGTGTATATGAGAAAGCAAATGTGGTGGATAGAAGTGGAAAATATTAAAGTTAATGGGATATACAATTAAAGTTGAATATTATAGCGTAAGAAAAAAAAGTCGTTCACTGTTCGACTCGAGTCAACAAGTTGAACTGAATACGCGTTATTAAACTGATTGAAGTGAAAAATCAAAAATTGAATGAGGATGCAGTGCGTACATTATAAATCAAGATGATATGCTTGTTTTTTTTAATATTTCTGTAAAGATGATAAGAACATTTATTTTTAGCCGAAAAATTACACTTACTATAGAAACTACGAAATTATCCCTTGTGAAAGTTTATTTATTAATATAGTTTTTCTTATGACTCGAACTGGTTTGAATTTGAATGCTTTTACAAGTGACGCTCAGATCATCGCTCTAACAGTTTTTCCCTGAGCATCATTTTCGAGGCACCACAAAAAAAAAACAAAAATCAACAAAAACAAAACCAAATCCACTTCTCCGGTTTTAACAAATCCAAACCTCCTGGAAACAACACAATAAACATGAAAAGGTAATTATCGGATGCAGTGTTTTTGAGGTTTTCTAATTTCGAGCCCACTGAGTGAGTTGTTTTGGTTTTACTTTTGTTTGCAGCAGGTTGTTAGTGCCTAACCAACAGCACACCCGGTACAGAACAACACTCAAACACAGAAAAACCACCAACAGCCACCGATCGATTCAACCGAAAACCTTAGCTGTTGGTGTTGGTTTACTGAATGACTGCATGTCGGTGATTTGGAGCGGCTAATGGACATTTGTGTCAGACACGGGCCCATGCAGATGAAAGCCAGCAATTAAGTTGTTGCTGCCGAGGAGGGGTGCTGACTTTTTTTTATTACCCTCCAACGATAATGTTGCTGGAAATTGCAAGTGGCTTATGAAAATAACTTGCATCTAAGTTATGTAGTTAAAATTTAACTTAAATTTTGTAGCATTATTTTAAGACAAATAGAAGGGATTTAAAACCACAAATCCAGAATATCTAAAATGCATTTTCAAAGATCGTGAGATGTATTAGAAAAACATGAGTTAAATATATAAAAAAAAAAAGATGTAAGCCGTAAATATCATGAATTTTTTGAAAACATTACAGCGGCTCACCGACGGGACTTGAACCCGCAATTTCCACTTCAGAACAATAGGTGTTAGCAAATTACACTACAGTGAACATGACAAAATGGGCTCCAGCATGCGTACATTTTTAATAGGGTTAATCTCCTTTTAAAAAACAAAAAAAAAGATCCAGCAGTCAACCGATGGAGCTACCCCACCATGTTCACAGTGGTGTAATTGGCAAACGCACCGTTGAACTGAAGCTAAAGTTTCGGGTTCAAGTCCCGTCGGTGAGCCGTTGTATCTTTTTCGAAAAATTCATGATAATCAAGTCTCTCATACGTTACGCTCAACTAATTCAAAATACATCCATTACTAGTTCCCAAATCTGAATCATATCAGAAACTTTCAAAATTATACTATTTCGGCAAAAAAAAAATTAAGGAAAAACCACCATCCATCGATAAATCACCGACGCCAAGGAATGTTTTCGTCAGCTCTCGTTACTTAACCAAATGACTTGAAAAAAATCCATCCCACTTCTGTTTTTTTGCTTTTTACCGCTCCAAATGCAAGCAAAAACAAATTTAAACCATTTGAGAAATTGCTCCGCCTAGCTGGATTTGCCGTAGGAGAATGTTCTGCAAATAATGTGTTCGCCGCCAGTGGCAAATATTTGCCCAACCAGGCGGCACATTTGAAAACTTTTTGGAACCACTCTTATCCGTTGCCTCCAGCTTCTAAAATGTCCCAGAAAAGCACCGGAGGAATTCCGTCATCCCAAGTCGGTTGTCATATTGCTTGAAGGGTACAATTTGGATCGTTTAGTTTTCGGTTTCTGTGGAGAGATCACCGCAACCAAACTGGGACCCCACAAGTATGTAGCTTGCCTATGTTCATAGATGAGGTTGCAAATATTTGAAAATTGTTAGAGCTTCTTATTTCGACTAGAATTTGTCCCCGAGGAGATGTGAACAATGTTGTCGAATGAATGGTTTGGTTCCATCCATTCTTGGTCCGTGGGTTGTGGAGGCGTTTCGACAACTTGTGAGGCTCGTTTCACCTACATATTTGCGGTAAATTGTAATCTCCAACATATGGTTAAATATGGTCTGAAGCATAATCATCTGCCTCCGCGTAATTTTTTCCATTCAGAAGAGGTACTTGAAAAATGGTTCTGTCCATGACGTTGAAAACAATGAATTCTCGTTCGAAATAAAAGGTGCGAATCTTAAAGAAATCTAGAAGTACGAACGGTGCTAAATTTCAGCTCGATTGTATACATTTTTTGGGAAATTCAAAGCGCACATTAGGTGTGGAATTTTTGTCTTCATTTTTTTAAAATTTCAAAATCATTTTTGCAGCATTTTCAAGTCTTATCTGTGGCAGTTTCCATAATTTTTGTGGCACTTTTGTGTCATTTTTGTGACATTTTTATGTCATTCTTGTTATTTTGGTCAATTTTGTCATTTTTTTTCAATTTTGCCATTTTTGTCAATTTAAGGCCATTTTTGTGTAATTTTTTTCATTTTTGCCATTTTTGTCATTTTTGTCATTTTTTTCATTTTTGTCATTTTTGTCATTTTTGTCATTTTTGTCAGTTTTGTCATTTTTGTCATTTATGTCATTTATGTAATTTTTGTCATTTTCGTGTCATTTTTGTCAGTTTTGTGTCATTTTTGTGTCATTTTTGTGTCATTTTTGTGTTATTTTGTGTTATTTTTGTGTCATTTTTATGTAATTTTTGTGTCATTTTTACGTTATTTTTGTGTCATTTTTTGTGTAATTTTAATGTCATTTTTGTGTCATTTTTGTGTCATTTCTGTATTATTTTTGTGTCATTTTTGTGTCATTTTTGTTTCATTTCTGTGTCATTTTTGTGTCATTTTTGTGTCATTTTTGTGTCATATTTGTGTCATTTTTGTGTCATTTTTGAGTTATTTTTGTGTCATTTTTGGTTCATTTTTGTTTCATTTTTGGTTCATTTTTGTTTCATTTTTGGTTCATTTTTGTGTCATTTTTGAGTCATTTTTGTGTCATTTTTGAGTCATTTTTGTGTCATTTTTGTGTCATTTTTGTGTCATTTTTGTGTCATTTTTGTGTCATTTTTGTGTCATTTTTGTGTCATTTTTGTGTCATTTTTGTGTAATTTTTGTGTCATTTTTGTGTCATTTTTGGGTCATTTTTGTGTCATTTTTGTCATTTTTGTCATTTTTGTCATTTTTGTCATTTTTGTCATTTTTGTCATTTTTGTCATTTTTGTCATTTTTGTCATTTTTGTCATTTTTGTCATTTTTGTCATTTTTGTCATTTTTGTCATTTTTGTCATTTTTGTCATTTTTGTCATTTTTGTCATTTTTGTCATTTTTGTCATTTTTGTCATTTTGGTCATTTTTGTCATTTTTGTCATTTTTGTCATTTTTGTCATTTTTGTCATTTTTGTCATTTTTGTCATTTTTGTCATTTTTGTCATTTTTGTCATTTTTGTCATTTTTGTCATTTTTGTCATTTTTGTCATTTTTGTCATTTTTGTCATTTTTGTCATTTTTGTCATTTTTGTCATTTTTGTCATTTTTGTCATTTTTTTCATTTTTGTCATTTTTGTCATTTTTGTCATTTTGGTCATTTTTGTCATTTTTGTCATTTTTGTCATTTTTGTCATTTTTGTCATTTTTGTCATTTTTGTCATTTTTGTCATTTTTGTCATTTTTGTCATTTTTGTCATTTCAGCATTTTTTTCATTTATGTCATTTTTGTCATTTTTGTCATTTTTGTCATTTTTGTCATTTTTGTCATTTTTGTCATTTTTGTCATTTTTGTCATTTTTGTCATTTTTGTAATTTTTGTCATTTTTGACATTTTTGTCATTTTTGTAATTTTTTTCATTTTTGTCATTTTTGTCATTTTTGACATTTTTGTCATTTTTGTCATTTTTGTCATTTTTGTCATTTTTGTCATTTTTGGCATTTTTGGCATTTTTGTCATTTTTGGCATTTTTGACATTCTTGTCATTTTTGTCATTTTTGTCATTTTTGTCATTTTTGTCATTTTTGCCATTTTTGTCATTTTTGTCATTTTTGTCATTTTTGTCATTTTTGTCATTTTTGTCATTTTTGTCATTTTTGTCATTTTTGTCATTTTTGTCATTTTTGTCATTTTTGCCATTTTTGTCATTTTTGTCATTTTTGTCATTTTTGTCATTTTTGTCATTTTTGTCATTTTTGTCATTTTTGTCATTTTTGTCATTTTTGTCATTTTTGTCATTTTTGTCATTTTTGTAATTTTTGTCATTTTTGTCATTTTTTTCATTTTTTTCGCTTTTGTCATTTTTGTCATTTTTGTCATTTTTGTCATTTTTGTCATTTTTGTCATTTTTGTCATTTTTGTCATTTTTGTCATTTTTGTCATTTTTGTCATTTTTGTCATTTTTGTCATTTTTGTCATTTTTGTCATTTTTGTCATTTTTGTCATTTTTGTCATTTTTGTCATTTTTGTCATTTTTGTCATTTTTGTCATTTTTGTCATTTTTGTCATTTTTGTCATTTTTGTCATTTTTGTCATTTTTGTCATTTTTGTCATTTTTGTCATTTTTGTCATTTTTGTCATTTTTGTCATTTTTGTCATTTTTGTCATTTTTGTCATTTTTGTCATTTTTGTCATTTTTGTCATTTTTGTCATTCTTGTCATTTTTGTCATTTTTGTCATTTTTGTCATTTTTGTCATTTTTGTCATTTTTGTCATTTTTGTCATTTTTGTCATTTTTGTCATTTTTGTCATTTTTGTAATTTTTGTCATCTTTTTCATTTTTGTCATTTTTGTCATTTTTGTCATTTTTGTCATTTTTGTCATTTTTGTCATTTTTGTCATTTTTGTCATTTTTGTCATTTTTGTCATTTTTGTCATTTTTGCCATTTTTGTCATTTTTGTCATTTTTGTCATTTTTGTTATTTTTTTGGCATTTTTGAGTCATTTTTGTCATTTTTGTCATTTTTGTAATTTTTGTCATTTTTGTCATTTTTGTCATTTTTGTCATTTTTGTCGTTTTAGTCATTTTTTTAATTGTTGTGTTTTTTTATTTGATTTTTTTCGCTTTAAGTTTTTTTGTATAATTCTTTAACCAAGGATTTCTTCAAAAAATTTCGCTATTTTTATTTTCGACAAACGGTTTGAGCCACTGAAGCTTGAATTTGCGTTTTGCCTTGTCATGATACGTCCGGACAGGCAAATTTTCTTGTTTCACTTGATTGATTCTTAAACAATCCTTAAAGCAAAATCAGTCACCCGTGCAAATTTTTGTTGCCTTGTGTACATACGAAAAACAGAGGATGGAACAAGCTGCAAAAAAAACTATCTCCAAATTCAAACTACAGAAACTCCTCCTCCGCAAATGGAGCCACAACTAGAGCCCCCAGTATAGTTGTTAAGAATGAAGGCAGGTTCTGCGGTTTTTTGCTTGCATTTTATGACCATTCATTGAGCGAAGTGCGCGTTCCGACTAGAAGTGAAAAGAACTATGAAGAAAAAACGGGCAAACAAAAAACACTCTAAAACAGTGGTTTCGATTGCTGAAAATTACAGAACTCGCGAAAGTACTCAACCTGCGCGAGGGTGATTTATGCCACCATTGTTGAGTGGCTGAACTAGGGTGGCTCGATGGTTTTAAATTGGGATCTCTTAATATTGAATTTCAATCTTGAAAGAATATTACACAGCAAAATATAAAATCTTTAGCAAATATAATAACAATCAAGAACCTACTTTGAAATTCCGTTATAAAAATTTGAGACTTAGCAAACTGTCATTAAATGGTCATCATATGGTTATCAAATGATCGTCAGACAATCATCAGGATGATCAATCATCATGGTCATCATATGGTCATGATATGGTTATCATACGGGCATCATATGGTCATCTTATGATCCTCATATGGTCATAATATGGTCATCATATGGTTCTCATATGGTCATCATATGGTTCTTATATGGTACATAATATTGTCATCATATGGTCATCATATGGTCATCATAAGGTCATCATATGGTCATCATATGATCATCATATGGTCATCATATGGTTCTCATATGGTCTTCATATGGTACTTATGTATATGGTCATCATATTGTCATCATATGGTCATCATGTGATCATCATATGGTTATTATATGGTCATCATATGGTACTTATATGGTACTTATATGGTAGTTATATGGTAATCATATGGTCATCATATGGTCATCATATGGTCATCATATGATCACCATATGGTCATTATATGGTCATCAAATGATCATCATTAGTTCATCATATCATTCGAGCATCATATGGTTCATCATATGGTCATCATATGGTCCTCATATGGTCATCAAATGATCATCATATGGTCCATATATGGTAATCATATGGTCATCATATGGTCATCATATGATCATTATATGATCATCATATGGTCATCATATGGTCATCATATGGTCATCATAAGGTCATAATATGGTCATCATATGGTCCTCATATGGCCCTTATACGGTACATCATATGGTTATCATATGGTCATCATATTGTCATCATATGTTCCTCAAATTGTCATCATATGATCATCATATGGTCCTCATATGGTCATCATATGGTCGTCATATGGTCCTCATATGGTTCATAATATGTTTCTCATATGGTCATCATATGGTTCTCAACATATGATCATCATACGATCATCAAATGATCATCATATGGTCATCATAAGGTCATCATATCGTCATCATATGGTCATCATATTGTCACCATATTGTCATCATATGAAAAATTTTGTTAGAAAAACATAAAATAAGACAAAAACGATACACCCTACTTCAAATCGCCGAAGAATTGGCATCGGCAAGAGGCCACAGCACCTCCATTTGGCGCACTAAAAACACTATTCTTCAAACTCCAAAAGGCGGCACCGTCCGGCTAGAATTTCAATTCAAAATTGCGCAAAATTGTACCCCTCGACGAATTTTGATGAAGATGTAACGCTTCCGTGGGCGTGTTGATGCATCGTTGACCTACTAGTAAGTAGCTAGCTTGCTAGTCATCACACGGGTCGAAGAATTTGTTAGAGAGTTTTCGCTAGCTAGAAGTGCTTTCAAGCTGGCACTGCCATAAAAATTTCATTGAAAGCCGCAAAACCGTAGCCCATTTTGTACAAACCATTTCAATGGTAGATTTGTGGAAATCAATTCAACCTTCCTTCGTGCTTCCGAAGCCATAATTCATGCAGATGCATTTGCATAAAGGTTCGAAACGCTGCATCTTGAATACTTTAGCATTGTTTAATTCCTACCGTTCATTCGAAAAATCTGCACCTACGTTCACCTTCTCAAAAGTCATCAAAATTGTAACCATGAAGGTTGAACCTTACTTACTGGCCTGGGAAAGTACCGTAACGCTCCTCTCACAAAGTTTTGTACCGCAAGTCGGCCAATTTCTTTGCTCTTTTCCCCGGTACCCAAGTGCGGTTTTATTATTTTTTACGAGACGCCCGGTTACACCTCTGAGGCGAAAAGTCTTCGAATTCGTAAAAAGTACAAACTGCGCGGTGCCAATAAAACTTAACGGGTTTCCAGCAAACCACCGCGACCGACTGACTGAGTCTGGGAGTGTTGTTATGGGATGCTCACACTTCTTGCCAAAAGGAAGAAAGTAACCAAAAAAAAGGCACCTTCCTTCCCAACTGTTTGTTTGCTGGCTTACTCAAACCTACCTCATATCATCATTCTTCAAGTTGAATGCCGTCGGTGATTCAATTTTTTGTTTGATTCAACTTCTTCCCCTGTGTGAACAAAACTTGTGTGCTTTCCACTCAAATTTAGCGTGTGGCGCTGCTAAATTAGAGTTACACCACACATGAAAGTGTCGGCCTTTATGGCTGTTGATTGCCGTTACATGTGTCATTTTCTGCTTTAAATAGATTTTTTATTGGATTTCCCTAGGTTTGTATTCAAAATATTTGGGTCAAGACGGGTTGTTTGTGTTACTTAGATTTATTTTTAGAAAAATAGACAATCTTGTTAAAATAAAAATCTTTCTTCTTCAACAATTCCTCGAAGGAGTAACTAAAGTTCACTGATTTTTTTCCTCGAATATATTTGCAAGCTTGAACCGCGTATTTAATAATGATTCACTGAACCCAATTCAACAGGAACAAATATCAACACCTTCAAGGACAAAACCGAATTTTCCCTTAATTAAGTTTTAATAATTTTGTCCAAAATTCGTCAAATTAATCTGTTTGTGGACATGGGTCGTAATTACGGCCCAAAAACATTAAATTTTGAAAATCGCGAGTCACAGGTTCTAACCATGTGATTTTGCTCTGTTTTTAGCAAGCTCGCCGAAGAATAAGTGCAAATAAGCAAGCAACCAAAAGTCCCATAAAACAGGTACAAAAAAGCTTACTCAGCACCATCATTGCTATGAAGTACGTTCTATGCAGCTCGAAATTTAAGTTCTTATTGGTACATTCAAGTTCCAAAACAAGTCTTTATAACCTTCTATTCAGCTTCCAGCGGCCTTTTAATTCAGCTTCCAAAAAATAGTAAAATGTGCAAACAATTCTCTCACTACTATCTCATTCGCACCCTTGGCATCGGTTCATATCACCTTCACTTGATTATTTACTATGTTCCGTACATAGTGCAGCCATGGTGCCACGCACCGGAATCCAAACTTGAGAAATTTCGGTTTGCCGAGATTTGGTCAAGTTTCAAAGTAAGTTATTACTTATTGAAAAAAAAACTTTCCCGGCTTGGGGTTCAAACCCCGACCTTCGTGGTGAGAACCGAACAGGCTACCACAAGAATACGCCTAGATGTTGTTCTAACTTAAACTTAAACTCGAAGTGTGCCTTAGTAAATCCCGTTTTGAGCACTTTTGTGCCCTTTATTTGTCTTAGGGGGAAGTCGTCTATGACCGGACAACATAGATTTTTCGAAAACACAATATCCTAAAAATGTTTTAACGCCATGAAAATAAAGTAAATAGTAGCCTGATATGGTGTTAGAAATATGGTAATACAATCTGAAAAGGTAAATCAATGATAGGCATCTATAGCTTTGGCCTAGCAGTACGGAGAGGATCGCCTAAACTTTGCATTTGTATTGTGGTCAGTTTTTTCGGCTTGTAAAATTTGAACCGTACATGAACGACATCGTTGATTGGTTATCTTTCGACTACAGTAGACATAAGATAGAGAAACTTTATATTTTCCTGTCTGGTCATAGAAAATTTTTCTCTAGTTTTTTTTTTCGAAACAAATGTTTCATTCTTGTTTGTCGAAAACAAAAAATATGACTGGCTTCATAGAACGTTCAGTATTGGAAAACACATTCTCACAAGATCTGTGCAAGTGATTTCAATCATTTTGCTACGTTTTTGTGCCATTGGTGACAACTTTGGTGAAGTAATTCATATTGTCCGGCCATAGATAACACTTTTGAAAATGAGTGAAAACTACCATGATATGATTTCTCTTACCACATGAATATGTTGTTAATAATTTTAAAAGTTAAACAGTATCATAATGAAGATTTTTAATTGAATCATTCAATGCAATTCAATTTATCTTCCATATATTTTTTTTTCCTTAGAAATTGAATCTTATATTGTAACTGGATTCGAAACTTCGAATTTGAAACACCAACATCATTCATGTTTCAAATTACATTTATTGTTTAAATCATTTTTAATTTTTAATTTTGCCGCAGCCCGTGGCCTAGAGGATAGCCTTCAAGTCTTCAAAGCCAATGATATCGAATCCCGGTCACGGCATACATTGTACACTTTCTGTGGATTGGTGGTTTTAGCATCTGTAAGATGCTAGCCATCATATCCTCGAAAGATGTACGCTTAGAATTAGGAAAAAGGAATCTCTTCGAGGAAACATCAAGTTTCATTGAGATCCTGTATGTGTTTGTTAATTTAATCTTATATTATTATTAATAGTAAGTTTTTTGTTATGTAAGCTTGTTCCTCAATTTATTACCATAATGAAAGTAACGAATCCTTAGCTGGATGCAGAATTCAAAATCTGGAGATTGAAATTGAAGTTGTGATAACTGATAAAATAACAAGAAAAGCTTAAAGCATAGGTTATCATAAAATTTGATATCTGGATCTTTTGTTTACCTTTTTTCATACTTAAAATAAAAGAAAACTAAATTCAAAATTCTGGATATGAGATGATTTCTTGAATTTATTTTCGTAGTTTTGAGCCAGCGTTTTTTATTCGATAAAAAACTTAACGCTATTAATCAAAATTTGATAAGGAGGAAATTGATATTTTTAAGTAGCATTGACCTTCTCGTAGGCAACAGTGGTCCGATTACCGATAAACATCGAAAAATGTACCTATATTTTGAACATTTTTGGCTCTGAAACTTGCTTAAATTTTCCGACAGTCATAAGTACACCGACGAAAACTAATTATTTTTATATTTTTCTTGAAATAATTTTCTTTAATTTTACCGTAATTAACTTGAAAAATTTCAATAGCTCAGTAAGCAGTTCCTAGTATGTTCTTAAATTTCCAAACATTTTGCTGCAAATTGTCCTCCATCTAAAAAAGATTCATTTAAGCTAAAATCAAGTCACAATTATAACACCAACAAAATTAATTCACTTTATTCTAAATTTTTCTGATGGAAATTTTATTTTGCAAATTTTGACCAATAATGTGAAATTTTGGTTTGTTTTTTATTCTATAAATGGTTGTTTCTAACATCAAGCACCTAATTTGAATTTGACATTTAAGAAAGCACTTTGTGCTTCATATTTTACTTTTTTTCTTTATATTTCATATCTTTTGAAATTGACACACCTTTATTTTTCAAGTTATTTTGATGGTTTCCATTCGGTTTTCATTAATTTTTCCTGACCAAATTCTTACATTGAAATTATAATTGATATTGCTTTGAAATATGGTTTTTTTGGTAGATTTTTTAGAAAACTGAGCATTAAGACACATATAATTAGTTATCAGTCTAGCTTGTGTTCCAGAAGATTCTTTGCTTAAAAGTCAAGTTTTTTTTAATGTTTCTTCTCTCAAACCCGTTTTCCAAAAATGGCAAAAATGGCGAAAAAGGCAATCTTATTTGCAATATGTTGCCGTTCAAAAACGTAGGAACTCATCTAAAATAAAAAGAGCGGAATTATGTGGAGTTTTAAATTAATCTCAAATAAATGTTTAAAAACATGAAAAATGCATCATGTTTTGCAAATTGATTGTATTAAAAAAAAGTTGCCTTATCCAAATCACACAATTTTTCATTTAGTTTGGTGGCATATTGCCTTGATTAAATGTAAAAATTAATGCAAAGCTAAATACATCCGCGAATTTTATTATTTACAAGCTGACCTGATGTGCTTTGATACACTTTCCAAAAATAAATGAAATTTTAGGAAACCAAGTTTTGTTTTAAGACATCATTTTTAATTAAATGACAATTTAATTCAGAACCGTTTTAAAATGAGAGCTTGCATTGCAGTTTTGAATTTCACTACAAAGATTATTTAATATCATTTTCTGATACTTGATCCATTAATTAGTTTTCCAAGAGCGGCATTTTTTGAGAGAAAAAATCATACTACTTAAAGTTCTAGAAATATAGGAAAACAAATCTAGAAAATTGTAATAATAACCCCAAAGGGGCAAGAACTCAGGTTTTTTCCCGCGGACTTTTTTTCAAAACAAAATCTATACATTTGATTTCGAATTTTTCAACACAAAATTTAAGAAGAATCCAGTGATAGTTCGAAGAAAATTCAAGCAGAAAGTGAAAAAAAACATCATTTATTTTTATATGGAACACATCAGTAGCTTTCGTATCGTTTTTCAAACTCCCGTGTACAATAATTTAGATAAAGCTTGGGTGCCGACACCCTGTTTAAAAAAAAACTGAAAACAATTTTGATTTTCTGTATCTTTTAAATGTGAATAAATCAAGCAAAATATCAAAAGTTTAAGCAAAAAGCATAAGAATAAGTAAAAATAATGTTTGCACCCTCTTTCCAAAAGTAAATTTTAAGAAAAACAACAAGATTGAAAAAAATACTGTCGTTGCTTATATTTAACCAATCAGCTATACTTAGTTACTCTATTTAATTTCTATTCCAAATCCAGCAGGTATAAGATTTTGAATTCGAATTGAAACCTTTCCAGTTGATAGAACCAAAAGTCTTATACTTTTGATTCTAAGGTATTTCTATTCTATAATTTTACTCTGCTGAAGAAAACATCCTGAACTCTGCATTTAATTTTCCAAATTACCGTCCATTATCTCACTTTATTCATCATAAAAACATTCTCGTTATAATCGCGAATTTGCATAAGTGATTTTTTAAAATAAACATTTATTTTTTTTCTAATCTTGTTGTCTTTTAGATTTTAAAACAGAGATTAAAATCATTGAGATTTTCAAGTCTTGTGTTGTTCCTTTAGTTTCATGATTTATCTGAATATGAAGAATTCGAGATCATTTCAGAAGGTTATCTGGATTCCTTCTCTAATGTTTTAGTAACTTAATTAATGATTTCGTGTTTCAAACATCTGATCACTTGTTAGAATTTATGTTTTCAGCATTTGTCACATTCAAAAGAACTTTTTCAGAAATGTTTCTGTTTTTAATATTTGATCTGGTGAGAATCCTTTTCTTAAATATTGAAAAAATCACCATTACATTTTAACTTTGCTGTACATTACGTGAAATCTTTTTCTTTGTGTTAGATATGTAAATATATTGATAAAGAATTATACAATTTGCCATTCTTGTTAAGGCGCTGATTTTAACATTTTCAATTTTGAATTTTAATTTTTTAAGTGTTTCAAAAATCTTTTTTTTATTTTTATTTTTTAAATTAACGTCACTTTATCATCCTTGTGGTTTTCGTGTCTGAATTTGATTCGAAATAATGATTTGAGTTAAGGACACAGAATTGTGGTTCAGGGTCAATTTAGATCTGATTTATGGATTTGAATTTTGCCCAAAGTCTCAAATATTAATGTCACTTCCCAATTGTCATGAGAAAATTATTTATTCTGCTTTCGATGAAGCACTTACTATGATGTACAATGAAGAAATTAAAAACTTTTCATTGCTTACCTTTGAATTTTTATTTACTGTTTCGCGATGTTTGCGCGT
Source organism: Uranotaenia lowii (assembly GCF_029784155.1). Classification (NCBI taxonomy): domain Eukaryota; kingdom Metazoa; phylum Arthropoda; class Insecta; order Diptera; family Culicidae; genus Uranotaenia; species Uranotaenia lowii. The sequence continues at coordinate 38,417,204 of NC_073691.1, read as the reverse complement.
GATGGTTTAACTATTAGGATTTGAGGATACCAGAATCTGCCTTCCAAGCGGACATAATGGTTATTTAAACGCAATTTATTGAACTCATTTTCAGTTCATTCGTATGTTTTTAATGTATTTCCTGAGATGGCATATGGAAAACAAATCGATCAATGGATTTATGCAAAACAATTGTATGGGAGCTTCCCTTTACCTCCAATTAGGATATATTGACAGTTCTACACGAACACCACCAAGAGGCCTTAGCCCTAACCTCAAACTATGGAAGAACAGAATCGATTGTGGAGAAGGGCGCACGATAAACGCGATTTTCCAATTCAAATATCGGCAAATTCACCCTGTGGAAAAATAATACACAGATGTTCGTGTTTTGATTTTTTAGGATGTTCAGGGGTGCCAAATGTTTTGATATTTGGAAAATTATTATTTTTTATAATAGCATTGTTATTAAAAAACCTTTTCATAAGTACTGATAATTTGCAACTTGTCGATAGGTTTCTATTCAAATTTGAAATTAAACGCATTATTTATCTGAACAAAATAACAACTGTATGTATTGCACACTTAAACGATGTAACGAATTACGTGGACATGTTTAAAATAGTCAGAGCATGAATGCGATTATTTTCAAAGTCAACATAGACGATGCTTTCGTTAATTCAAAGTTTTAATCAATGAATAATTTTGCATTCGTTTAGAAGCTAGAAACAACTCTTTTTATTTCTACCAAGCAGTACATGAAAAAATACGACAGATGTTTAATATTCATCTTAAAAATCATTAGCAAAAGATGGCTTATTTTTCTCTATTTTGGGTCGGAAACGCATAATGAATTCAAACGTAAAGCTGTAGATAGTTAAAAAATGTAATTAATCCTGTAAAATAATAATAAGTCTTAGTATCACTGGTGAGGCCGCCAGCAAATCAAAATTTGAGATTATGGCTGAGCCCAATTTTTCGCTAATACTATGGTCTGTATATACCCTTATTGAAGAAGTAAGAAGTCTCAAATTTCCCATATCTGAATGCCCTCACATGCTAAATTGATATACCTTTCCTCAATGTATTCTATAGAAGGCATAAGTACCAAATATTGAAAGAAACATTCCTCGTACTCAAAAACCCTCCATAGTCATATTTAGTTCTATTAGCTGGATAAGTTCTCGAGTAATGTAAAAAGTTTTATGAAAGCACCCTTCCCTCCTAAAAATTTTCCCACTGGAAGAATAAATGGTCTGCAAAATGTCATAGAAACATTATTCGTCTTCAAATACCTTTCCATGCCAAATTTGGTTACATTTGCTTGATAAGATTTTCAGATATGCTGAAAATTATCAACGATCTTTCTCTATCTATCTCTCCACTGGAAGAAGGAAGGGGTAGCAAATCTTCATAGAACCATTTCAAGTACTTAAAAACCCTTCAAGCCAATTTTGGATTCCATGCCAACTTTGGTTCTTTTAGATTAATTAGCTCTCTAGTTATGTAAAAAAATTTAAGGTTGCTCCCCTTCTACATTTCTATCTCCCCGCTGGGAGGAGAGAGGTGTACCAAATATTCATAGGAACAATCCTTGTAACCAAATACCCTCCCATGCCAAACATCATTTAATTTTCTTAATCAGTTCTCGACTCATGGATAATATTTTTCCAGCTTTTCTAGGTTTTAGATCACTGTGCAAGTCAGGGATTAAATTCAGAATCAAGATTTTTGTTTCGTGATTTTTTTGTCCACCCTGTCGCCCATTCTGGGTTTAAAATTTGATAGTCAATAATTTCAAAAGTATGTCTATATAATTTGATCCTAAATCTTATTCAAAATACTAAAATTGAAGAATACATATAACTACATAAAAATTCCTAGCAAATGATTCAGAATCCTTTTTTAATATCCAACAACTTTAAGCAACAATGAAGCTTAAATTTTAACAGCTTTCCTTTCAAGCTGAAGATTCTTTCAAAGCCATCGGTTTCTAGCGCTTTCGTCTAATGTCCTACGAAATAAATGAGCTAGGAAGGTTTTCCAATTTCCATTGGAAGAACTAATGACAGCGCGCGAAGGTTTCCACCAATTAATGAACCCGCACTGTTTCACCAAATTGATCTTGGCTCTTTCGCCATTGCCCAGGTGTCTCGATCCAATTGATCGCTTAGTGCATAGTGGCGCCAATTATAGCAAAGCTGTTGATGATGATCGAATTCTGATGAAATTTACCCACCACCTTGCGTTCGCCGAATAAGCTTGAGCCGAGAAAGTTAAACATTTGCGCTGACGGATTTCTGTGAAGTCAAGTTGATTTGCCATTAAGACTTGAAGGTTTACTTTCCGCTTAAGGTCGCGATGAAAAATTAGCCGACTTTTGGTTTTTGATCTTGGATTTGATTTTTAAGAGTCAATCAAATTTTTCTCATTTTAATAAGTTTCTAACAGCTGTTTCTTTTTTTGCTTTTTTTTTTCTTACAGAGAGTAAAACAAACATCAATCGGACTCCTCAAAGCAATTGGTAAGTAGATATGAAGCACTCTTAATTAAAAATGAAGGCTTTTATAACATTAGATTTTAAATTGGTCATGTTTTTAGTCAATACGTTGTATCGAAATCGATGTCTTTGTGAGTTTCACAATCTTTTCTTCACCTTGAAATTGTCTTTGAATGTTTTACAACTGAAAAAACCTTTATATTTTTAACCTTATGGTGAGTTAGATTGGATCTCTTATTTTTTTTAATTTTTCTTTTTTATCTGAATCACCTTTTAATCTCAGTTCAATGACAGACATTTTTTCATGAGAGATTCGAAATCGGAGAGGTTTGTCATCCTGAATAACTGCAATATTTTTTATGACAAGAAAAATAAATTTTATTATGCAAATGATGACTGTTTAAATCTCGATTCATTTCGCCTACATTTCGCTCCCAAGCTTTATAGACCCTATCTAGGTGATCACTCAACCCGTAGTATATTCCACTTTCTTGGCATTAGCAAATTTCGTAACCCATTTGTTCCATTAACACAAAAAAACAGCAAAGAAAAAAAACGCAACAGCAGATGCACTAATTCAGTCACGATCTTTATCCATTTTTTTTTTCTTTCTGTACGTTGCTGCCGACGTTCCGCAGTAACTTCATCAGTTGGGGCCCTCCATTCACACTTTACATAATCTCGACGACGACGATGGCACTAAATTGTGTCCCAAATGACACCTGCCCGTAAGGTACCGGCAAAAATTTAAAGGTACCTACCTGAAACAGTAGAAACTAAAAAAAAATCATATGAAAACCGCAACTGAACCAACAAACCAGACAAATATTAACAACAGGGTGTCAACTTTTGCGGTCTTACAAGCCTAACAAACAACAATCGGATTCATCTACTAGAGTTGAGTCGAGTCAAGTCGGAGTCGAGTGACTAAGACTAGGGTGATTAACAAAAATTATTTCCCTCTTTCCTCTGGCCCTCTTAAAAAAAAATTGTAGAAGGAACGAAAACGGCGATGAAATCGGACAATCTGAATGAGATCCGACTGACTGACTGGAGTTACCAGATGAGATAACATATTCAGTCAGTGAATGAGTCACCCGGCTTGGGTTTATCTTCCAAATTGGACGCTTAGTCACACTTGACTTTATCAGTGTTTGTTTGAGGAAGAAAACACCTATCTTTCTCCCATTTTCCTTGTTTCACAATGTACACCTTTATTATCTGTATTTTTTCTAATTAAAAAAAAAAAAAACAATACATTGCAAACGGTCCTTAAAGGGTTAACAGCTTGGCAATCGAGTCGTTTAATTGGGTGTAGCAATTTTTTAATTTCCCATTCATTCAATTGTGGTGGTGATCTCTCGGTGGTGACTGTTGATTGATTGATTGCTTACACCTGGGATTCGATTCAATTCAGTTTGGAACAATTAGCTTCCCTATTACAGGCAAGCGAAGGGGGAATTTTTCTGCCATCTCCATAAGTGAATGTTGCCTAATGTCGATTCTGGTACCTATATAATGTAAGTGTTTTTGAAATCGATTCACTAAGTACTTTCGCGCTTTGGAACTAAGATATTTCCGAGAAACTCACCAATACCTTTCTTGAATTAGATAGTACCTCGTAGCCAATCTACAATTAAATCCTACCTCGTAGCCAATCTACGAATTGACTACGAGGTAGAATAAACCTTATGCTATAAATTCGTATAAAAATGGGAAAAATAGTATTTTTGAAAAACTTTAAGTATAATGCTTGTAATTATTATTTAACTGTTAAATTTCTAACATTTTATATTTGAGTTATTTTTGTAAGTGCCAGAGTCAGACGGAAGCAAGAAAAAGAGATGTATACATTCGGTTTTTAATGTAATAACAGCAAAATTCAGCTATTGAGATGTAGGGAAGTTAATAATGAGGGTAATAATTTTAATTTACGTTCAGTTGATTTCAATTAGAACTCCTATTCTTACTTTTCTTTTGAAATAACATTTGTTCATACTGTAGAATAGATCATTCAATTACTGAAAAACGAATCTCTATTTGATTTTATTTGTGCTCGTTGTTTGAATTTCTATTCTCAGCCTTTAATTATAAAACCTTTGATTATAAATTTATATCTTTTTTCACTTATTCAAAAATAAAATACATAGGTACTTAAAAAGTTTATTAAGTAAAACAAATTTTATTCTATTAAGTCTGCTCAGATAAAAATTGCAATGAAACTAGTTTTAACTGAAACTTTAAGGGCTTACGCTTATGGATCCATATTAAAAAAAAAAATATCATTAACATTGATTTCATTTATTCCATATTGCAATTAGAGCTTCATGACTGAAAAATTCAGATAAATCTACATCCAGGGTTGCTAGCGAACCGGGAAAACCGGGAAAAACTTTGGAATTTCATCGCGTCACCGGTAAACCGGGATAAAATCGGGAATTTCGGCACCTCACCGGGAAAATTGTCACTTTTGAAATTGAAATTTACGGAATCGTAAAGATACTTTTAAATAATTTCTCAATTTAAGAGTAGTTTTTGACAGTCTCGATATAGATTTATCTCATAAACGCTTATTTTCGTACATTAGTAACGTGTAAAAATTGTGTCAAAAACAAGCTTCTGTCAAAATATCAGGTACCCTACCCTGATACAAAACAATATCTTACATTGAAACATTGAAGCAAGCGGAGAAGCCCGAGAAGCAATTCGAAGGCAAAGCCACACAGACATAGGCTGGACCTTGCTACCGATGGGGGAACCATACATACATACAAAAAACATTTTTTTCTAAAACATGTCTTTGGATTAGTACAAAAATGTATAACTGAATTCAGAAAATAACTAAATATTTTACTGTAATCTGATGATTTAAGTGTTGTTAGACAAATTCCCAATATAGAAATTTGTCTACAATTCTAGAAATTTGATAGTGGCTTAAAAGTACTACAGACCCGGTTGGTTTTGGCAACATTCGATTTTGGCAACATCCGATTTTGGTATATGTGTTTTAGAAACGACATTACCTTTTAGTTTTCGTTATAACAGGACCAATTTAATTGAGACAAACACCATAAATAAGTTTTTGTGTTCTGAACAATAAAAACAAAAGTTTTTTAAAAATTTTATAAAGTATTCAAAAACCCCAAATGATGAAAAATTCAAAAGTAAAAAAAAACATATTCAATGAAAAGACTAAAAATGACAAAAAAATAACTAAAAAATGATGAAGAATTACAAAACAGCAAATATGACAAATGAAAACAAACATTTTAAACAAAACAAGAAAAATGCAAAATGTCTCTAAAACATGATGAAAAAAAAATGACTACATAGTCGAGTATGGACTAGAAATAACGATTATACCTAATATCAACTATTTTGTAAAAAAAACTGAAAAAAAAAGTTGAGGAAATTTTTTTTTCGATTTTAGCAACATTCGATTTTGGTAACACAAAAAGTACGGGCGTGTTGTCAAAATAAAACGGGGTCTGTACATTATAGTTTTAAGATCAATTCCGGACTTGTTTTGCAAAATTGTTGAAATTATGGAGCAAAACAATGAATAGATGCCAACTTCGTTAGATTCGTTTAAAAAAATCATGAAAACCTTTCAATTTGATACGAAAAGACTACGTGTTGAAAGACGTCGAAGTATCTGTTATAATTTCTTACGAGTTAATAAGTTTTGGGATACAACTGTAAGAAATTTGACCCTTTACATTAAATTTTTTTTTCGTCTTGATTTTACAATAAACAAATATCGGAAAAATTATCATTTATAGCCGGGAAAAAACCGGGAAAAACTTTGGAATTTCAAAACGAAAAACCGCTAGCAACCCTGTACATTATTTGATTTTAAGTTTCATACTGATGTAAATATTATGTTGAGCCATTACTGAACAAATTACATGAGGCAACAACATTCACACTTTTCTGTGGTGCAAAGAATATAAGAGCCAATTTTGATTTATTTTGGGGCGCTGTTTCAAATATTCAAAAAAAATTTTCTATCAGCTCTTATTTTCGAAAATTTTTTTTTCCGAAAATCCAGAAGGGGGACATAAATAAATTTAAGAGAGAAAGTCAAGCTGTAGAGAATGGGAATTGTAACACCTTTTGTATTCGATTTTTTTCTAAATTTCCGATCAATAATAATTCGATTTTTCGATGTTGTGCTATGTAGGTTATTTGCAAGTTTTTATGTTTCAATTAAAGTTGTTTTAATATCTTCATGTCATTCGCGATTAATATCAACGATGCAATTGGCGGTCAGTCAACTGTGATCGATATTTACTCTTAGGCTCGAACTCCACGGACATCGAGTGAGGAAGCAACTGACTTGCAAACTTGTTGCAAGTTCATTGCATGCAGGCTTTTGTTAATTTTTTTTTTAATTTATTGAAATTTTGGATTTTTTTTTATTAACGCCCCTCCCTTGCAATGTTTCAACTCCATGTGATAAAAGAAGGATTTTAAATTTGTTCCGGCCTAAATTTGTGCACTTTTTTTGGCAAAACTGTAGAATATAACACATATTTTGAAAATAAAGATTTTAACTCGATGATCAACGTAATCGAAGACCGCGAGTAATTTTAACATCTGAAAAAAAGTTAATGAAGATTTTTAATTTATTTTTTTTAAAGATCGATTTCACCCAAAACTAATAAATTATAAAACAACCAAACGCCGAATCACCAAAACTAGAGATGATAGATCAAATAGATACACCAAAAATTCTTATCCTCTATTTTATTTTATTGAACAATGGACTTATATTCTCCATTTATACACTAATTAAGTTGAAAATAAAAAAACGCAATTAACTTTAATTTTCTATATTTTTTGTATTTTTCCGTAATTTTCTGTTGTTTTCCAAAAATTTCTTTATTTTTTTTTTTGATTTTCTGACATTTTTTTGTTTTTAATAAAATTTCCTGTATTGTGTGTACTGCAGACCGCTTCAAGCTTTGTATAGAAATTTTCAATTTCTTAATTATTACTCCTCCCATAACTATTTTTGTTCGTTTCTGCTGCCAGAAATAACAAAAAAAAATTTGGAAGCGATCCATCCAGTCCTAAATTAGCGCAACGAGTTTTAATTTTGTATGGAAATTTGTATGGGAAAACAAATTTTTGTCATTCAAAAATCGCCAGAGATGTTCTGAAAATTCAAAAAAATATACCTTTAGATGAAAAAATATTTCTTGATGCTTGCAGTACATTTCATGCGAACAAAGCACCAATCTAACTTGTATCCCAGAAAAGATATTCAATTTTACAAAAAAAAAGTTTGTTTTCAAATTTTTCTTTCAATTTTTGCGTGTTTGACTACTTATTTGAAAGCTGTGAAACCGTTGGACGAGAATAAAACATTGCTTTGCATATCTTTTGAACTTATTGATTTATTGCAAAAACATTTCACGAAATTATTAAAAGCTCTAGCAAGCAAAGTCTACCATTTTTAATTTTTTTTAATGGATTCTGATTTTTCATTTTGAAATGGTTATCATTGTTTTCATGAAATGTTTAGCAGCTTGTCATGTTAGCAAAAAATGAAGCTTAAGAATAGTCAAAACCAAAAATCAAAGGCAATCAATTTGGATTTTTTGGTATGCAGATTTTTTTTCTTCCATCAAAATTTCCATACAAAATTGAAACGCTATTGCGCTAACTCAGGAATCAACCAAATTATCTCAAATTTTACACTGATGCTTGGTAATTTAAAAGGCATTGAAAAAACATATGGGAGCTAAAATCGTTTTTTTTTTTTCACCGGTCTAGAACTGTTTATATTCATCTGTTTATTGTAACTATTTGTTGTTTGTATGTTTTGCTGTTATTTTTTAAAATTTTTTTTGTTATTTAACGTAGTTTTCTACAGGTTGTATTTTGGGAAATTTTGAAATTTTCTTTGTCTGCGCAATATTTTTTTATATTTTCGATATAACTATCTACAGTTCTAGATAAATTTTTTTTTCATTTTTAAAGTTAACTTTGTGTTTTTTTTTCATAATTTTTCAATGATTTTAGGGAGTTATTTCGTTATTTTCTTTGAAGTTATTTTCGACATTGAACGTTATTTCTAGTGTTTTCTTTTATATTTTTTGATAAACTGCAATTTTTCGGTATTTTTAATAATTTTCTTAAAAAAATTCGTTTTTTTTATAATTTTTCCTTATTGTCTGTGGTTTTCAGTACTTTTCTGGAATTTCATGAAAATTTTTGCAATTGTCTTGGATTATTATATTTTACTTTTTTGTAATTTTCCGCAACTTTCAGTAATTTTCTGAAGCTTAAGTTTTCTATAGTATTTTTTGAAATTCTCTTTAATTTTCTTGAATTTTTTTTTTCAATTTATTAACAAACTACTTTTTGTTATTTTCCGTCAATAGCTTAAGTTTTTTGTAGTTTTCTGTAATTTTTTTGTTATTTTGTTCTGAAATTTTTTGAAACTTTGTTTGATTTTGTTGAAATATTTAATATTTTCCGTATGTTTTGTAATTTTTCTGTAATATTTAAATTACAGACACCGTTCGTTTTTGGCAACATTCGATTTTGGCAATATCTGATTTTGGCATATGTGCAAAAATTAAACGGTTTTTGGAACGCCATTACCTTATAGTGTTTAACAGGATCAATAAAATTTTCATAAAAACCATACATATCTACGTTTTCACGTTCTTAAGTGGTGAAAAATGCAACAACAAAAATATTTATTTTAAATATATGAAGTACTCAAAAGTGATAAAAAAAGATGGAAATCTCATAAAATTGAATAAAAAATACAAACCAAAAAAATTGAAAAAACAAAAAAAAAGCAAAAATTACAAAAAAAACCAATCATTTTTGTCATATTTGTCGTTTTTGACATTTTCATCATTTTTGTCATTTTTGTCATTTTTGTCATTTTTGTAATTTTTGTCATTTTTGTAATTTTTTTTCATTTTTGTCATTTTTGTCATTTTTGTCATTTTTGTCATTTTTGTCATTTTTGTCATTTTTGTCATTTTTGTAATTTTTGTCATTTTTGTCATTTTTGTCATTTTTGTCATTTTTGTCATTTTTGTCATTTTTGTCATTTTTGTCATTTTTGTCATTTTTGTCATTTTTGTCATTTTTGTCATTTTTGTCATTTTTGTCATTTTTGTCATTTTTGTCATTTTTGTCATTTTTGTCATTTTTGTCATTTTTGTCATTTTTGTCATTTTTGTCATTTTTGTCATTTTTGTCATTTTTGTCATTTTTGTCATTTTTGTCATTTTTGTCATTTTTGTCATTTTTGTCATTTTTGTCATTTTTGTCATTTTTGTCATTTTTGTCATTTTTGTCATTTTTGTCATTTTTGTCATTTTTGTCATTTTTGTCATTTTTGTCATTTTTGTCATTTTTGTCATTTTTGTCATTTTTGTCATTTTTGTCATTTTTGTCATTTTTGTCATTTTTGTCATTTTTGTCATTTTTGTCATTTTTGTCATTTTTGTCATTTTTGTCATTTTTGTCATTTTTGTCATTTTTGTCATTTTTGTCATTTTTGTCATTTTTGTCATTTTTGTCATTTTTGTCATTTTTGTCATTTTTGTCATTTTTGTCATTTTTGTCATTTTTGTAATTTTTGTCGTTTTGTCATTTTTGTTATTCCAATATATAAAATGTCCGAAATTTCTTGAAGTTATTTTTAAATAATTTCAAAAATCAAAATCTTTTCAATCTCTCAAGTCCTACATTCCAAATCTCAAATATTGATTTAAGATCCTTCCAAATCTTCAAATCTTCCAAATCTTCCAAAATTCAAAAAATTAAGTTAAGCTTTTTTTCTTATAACGGGAAAAGAAACCAGAAAATGCATTAATTTCTTACCAGAATTTTTATTACAAGGGAAAACCATTTGATTCAAATCATAAAATTCAAACGACTTCATCAACTCAATGATCCTTCAACCGGAGCTTATAAATAGTTTGCCTTAATAAACTTGTGCCAAAGTAATGAAAAACCAATGAACCATTGCCTGAAACATTAGGGGTCTGTATTTTTTTTCCGATGTGTACCTTACTCAAACCATGGAAAAGCCCGATGCCCGAATCGAATGCGCCCTGATCCGAAAATTCCACAAGGCGATTAATTCGGCGATTGTCATGGACCGGGGTGGAAAAAATGCTGGCGGCAGCCCGTCTCTAAATCTAACACACAAATAATTGGATCGCTTTTCATCGAATCGGTTGCATAATCGAACTAAAACCGTTCAATTCAAACATTTTGGACATCCAATTGAAGGGTAAAAGGGCTTATTTTTGTGTCATATTTGTTTTTTTTTTCAAATTTTGAAAATTGTAGGAAATGAGCTTAAACTATATCTCCATAACAGTGTTTTTAATATTACATTCTGAATCAGGAAAATTTATTTTTCATTAATATGAATTTCCATTTTTAGATGGCAAATAATATCTCTTACCCTAATTACTTCAGGGCGTTGTCGATTTCGGTGTCATTTCCTCAAAACCGCAGTCTGAAACTGACACGTGTATTTGTTTACAGCTGATTGATAGACACACCGAAAAAAATTAGCCTTCATGGCTCGGACCGGAGGGTTTTTTTCTCATGTTTCTGTTGTGTTTCTTGTGGATTAGAGCTGGATCGAATCGGGCGGAATTGATCAATCGCGCATGGCCCCAAACCAAATCGCAGGTTTCATTCAATTACGCGAACCGAACGGTTTTGTGGCTTCGGATGACGAATTTCAATAGATTGATTTTGTTTTCAAATTTATTTCTGAATAAAAAAAGGCAAATATCGTCTGAAGTCGGCGAAGCTCCGAGAAGCGTCCGACTAATAAACTAGTTCATTTTCTTCCTCAAACAAAATCAAAATACTTTCACTATAAAGTTTTTCCACAATAACATCCAATGGCTTAATTGGTACCCATCGGTGGAAAATAAAAGCTTATGAACGAAATTGTAGCAAAACAGTCAATGACCAACTCACGATCGGCAGGAAGCCCTCAGGATCTTTTCTATGAGAGGTTTCAATCCTATACTTTGATGGGTTCAGAACTATCACAATTCAATTTATATTAGGTTTATTTTGGTGGCTAATTTTCTTTGAAAATGGAATTTTGCCATTAACAATATGGTAACTTTATTTTTTTTTTCAAAATGTTTAAAAAAAGTTCTTTTCCTAAACTGAACTCTCTAGTAAGTAAGCTTTTTCCCTTTGCAAATCATTTGTACTTGTTTGACTGGCACCTAAATATGTAAATAATTTTCAGGGGAAAGTGTCAAGTTTACTCTCAACATAAAAACTTCAAACCGCTGCACACAGGGGAAAACGATGTTAAAAGGTGATCAAAATTGTTTACGCCAAAACGGAGCATTTTAGACCCATAGTGTCTTCGGGACATTTTACCTACATTCAAAGCACTTTAAAATGAGCTTTTGATAAAAATGATTAAATCACCTAGCAGTGAGATAGAAAAATTATTTTTTGTATTTTTCATTTTAGAGCACTTATGTCTTTGGCAAGTTTTTAGATTGTGAAAAATGTAGCAATTTTGTTAAAAACGTTAACATCGTAGAAGCTAACCCAAAAAAGTTAGAAGAGTTCAAAATAAAAGAATATTTTTTTATCAAAATTTTCAGTATTTTAACGATATCTTTTTAGGCCGAGCTTATTCGAGCAAGATATGTTTGAAAGAGTTTTGAGTCACTTGAAATCGAATAGTTTTGTGGAACACACTTAATAAAAATATTCAGACTGAAACAAGTTAGATTGAAAAAACTAAGAAAAATTAGCTGTTTTCGAACACCTGTATCTTTCTAGTTCGGTTGAGTTCGGTTCGCGCTGGAAAAAAAAATCCACATTCATGTTAATCAAGTTGAGGTTATTTCGTTTTTTTTAACCCACTGCCGCTGGTGCTGTTTCCATTGATGTTGATTGCAAATGAAACACAACTAAACGAAGTGTGTACAAAAACACATCAACAAATTAGCGCTGCTTAATCAAACGACTCGAAAGACAAACACAGCTAGATTGACACATGCATAATTTGTGAGCAGCGATGCGTTTAGTTAGCTCTGTAATTCCAGTTAGTTTTTATTTTCAATTGAAATTGTATAAGCTTTGTAAACTTCTAAAAAACTTCAATAACTTTTTTCTCAATGTCAAAATTGTTCGTAGTCTTCAAGAAAGTTAATCATTGAGCTTAAACTTTTATTTTCAAAATATTTGCTGAATAGTAAAATTATTAAAGACATTTAAAAAACAAAAAAAATAGAAATTTTTCAAAAATATCACTGAAATTCAAAAATTGTACTAAACGATAAATATCCCATAAGTCTACATTATATTAAAAACAATTACAGAAAAGTCCAGAAAACTTCAGAAAATTTGTTGTAAAATTGAAACATCACCGCATTAAAAAATTGTTTCAAAAAATGGGAAAAAACAAGAATACATAACAATAAAAAAAGCTGACACTACAAAAAATCTGAAAAGCTTTACAAAAAGTTTCATGAAGTTTCTTGAAATTACTGACAAATAGTAAGATTTAAAAAAATGACGATAATTCTAACAAGCAAAAACTATACCAATGAGCAGCTTGAAAATTGTTAAAAATACCCAAAATCTAAAAAGGTGATACACGTCACTAGTATAATTGAAAAGTCGATGTATTTGAAACAATGACACTTTTAAAGCATGAATTCAATATACATAAGACATTTTTTTGCAGAGTTGAAGATGAGAAGATACAAATTCAATGTTCTAAACAAAATATTTAAAAAAGTTGCTGATTAAAAAAGATATTTTAACAGATATTCTTTGGATAAAAACAGATTTATCAAAAATTCGAAAAAGATACAAGAAATCACCGGAATAAAAAAAGTATTAAGTTTACTCAAACTGTTAACAATTTTATAAAAAAAAAATTAAAAAAATTATCGCGTTGACAAAGAATATACAAGAATCTATAGAAAACTTCAAAATTTCTCAAAAATTCACCTGTAGAAATCTACATAAAATAACAAAATAAAAACATTGAAAGGAACATCAAAATATGAAAAAAACAAACAGTTAAAATAAAACAGATAAATACACACAATAAGAGAATTTTATAAAAAAAATAACAGAAAAATTGAAAACAATTACAAAAGAGAACTTAAGAAATTTTCGAAAAATAATAGAAATATACGTGAAAAAACAAAAAAAAAATCATAAAAAATACAGTAAATTGAAAAAAAAAATCTGAAAACTCAAGAAATCCATAGAAAATTCAAGAAAATATTATAGAAAAGTTTCAGAAAAGTACAGAAAACTTAAGTTACAGAATTTCACGGAAAATACAGAAAATAGTTTAAAATAACACAAATCCATTGAAGTTCTCACGAAATTTTAAGTAAAAACTGAAAAAAACATTTTTGATTTTTTTAAGTATGAAAAACAAGAAAATAAAAAATATATAAAAAATTGCAATTTATTACAGGAGATAACAGAATATTAAAGAAAATACTAAAAAATAACAGATAAATTGAAATGAAAATAACATTAAAGAAAGTCACAAAAATACTTAAAAAATCATTAAAAATCATTAAAAAACACATAATTTAACTTTGAAAAATGAAAAAAAAGTGATCTAAAGTTAGAAACCAAAATTTACAAAAATACAAAAATTGACATAAATTTTCAAATAACTTAATTTATCGGCCCTATTGGTGAAAAGGGACATCTTTAATCTCAAGTTTATCTAATGGTGAAGCGTTGCAGTTCAATTTTCGACGCACTTCCACAGATAAAATTCACACTACAATATTTAATCACAACAAAAATTAGACGAAAAACTAACCCGACAATTATTACCCACTGCAGAAGGCCACAATAAATGGCCGAAACGTTTGGACAATAATAAAAATCACTCGTTTTTATTTCCCACAATTGACTGACGAAGCCATTCAATCCCCAAAAATTTAATCTCAAGATTTTGAAATTTGTCTAGAAGGACAGAAGGTTGAAGAAATGCATGATTGTCAAAATACCAAAAATGACAAAAAAAAATACAAATATTACAAAAATTACAAAATTTTCAAAAATTACAAAAATTGCAAACATTACAAAAATTTCAAAAATTCAAAAATAACAAAAATTACAAAAATTACCAAAATTACAAAAATTACAAAAATTACAAAAATAACAAAAACGACAAAAATAATAGAAAAGACAAAAATTACAAAAATTACAAAAATTACAAAAATTACATAAATTACAAAAATTACAAAAATTACATAAATCACAAAAGTTACAAAATTTTGAAAATAACAAAAATTATAAAAATCAAAAAAATTACAAGAAGTACAAAAATTACAAAAATTACAAAAATGACAAAACCAAAAAAAAATGACAAAAATTACAAAGAAATTTCGGTAATTGACACTTATAACCTAAAAAAAAGGAAACTACAATAAAAACTCCGCTCATATTTGGTAAGACACCCGAAATTTTCGTGTTTCCAAAATCGAAGGGTTTTTTTCCACTTATTACTACAAAGTTTAAAATAATAAATACCGTTTACATTATTTTCAATTCAAAATTTAATCTTTTTTAGTCAATTTTTAATTTTTTTTTTCGCGGTTTTTTAATGCATTCAGCATTTGTTTGTTTTTTATAATAAAGTTTGTTTTTTCGTCATATTGACTTTTTTTATTTTAATTTTTTAAAAATTTTTTTTGTTGAATTTATTTTCACTTTTATGAAATTTTCAATATTTTTTCACTTTACTTTATATAAAAACTTAATATAAAACTTTATATAATTTTTTATCGTCGCCAATATCAGAAAATCACCAAAAAATTATAAAATTTCGATAAATTCAAAGAAAATTAAAAAAAAAAATAACAGAAAGACTAAATAAAATAACAAAAAAAAACTTAATAAATTACGAACTATAACAGAAAGTTACGAAATTATAACGGAAAATGAAGAAATTATTAATAAACTGCAAATAACTTCAGAAAATTCCAATTAAAATCATAGAAAATTTAAGAATATATTATAGAAAACATTATAGAAAGCTTTGAAAAATTACTGGAACAAATGGAAAATAACAAAAAATTGCAAACATTTATCGAAATTTCAGATAATAACTTATAACTAGGGGAGATGGGGGCATAATGGCCACCTTAAGGAAAATGCTTATTTAACCATAGAGAACAGCTGTAATATGTGAATTGCATCATTGTTTCGTGTTCAGACACTCAAATAGTCTTTTGCCTAATTGGATGAAACTTGAAAAAGTAGATAAAAACGTTTAAAAATGCATTTTAAAATTTTTTGTCGAATGCTGAAAACCAGTCACTGTAGAGGCATAATGAGAAACCCCCCGAGGCAGTATGAGCACCATTAATGAAGGCATAATGAGCATTTTCTGCCGGGAACTCTAGAAGCAAATTCGACTCGATGAAGTCAACTGAGTAATAGAGCAACAGCTTGACTTGTATCGTCTGACGATTTGGCCTATTGGTAAGATGTCGGAGAGGTAATCAGTAGGCTCGAGTTCGATTCCTGGTCGAGGTGATTTTTTTTTCATTTATCATTCATGATCATGATTGTACTAAACGGTGAGGCGTAGATTCATCAAACAAAGCAATGACAAAATAATCTAGGTCTGTTTGTAGAATTCAAAGAATGAACACATGCTCATACATTTTGTTTCTGGTGTTTTGTTTGACGGATGATGCTTTGATGTTATTAACGTTTAATGTAACAATAAAAAAAATCAATCATGAATGGTATGTGCAAAAAAAAAATCCCCTCGAACAAGAATCGAACTCGAGTCTACTGATTACCTCTCCGACATCTTACCAATAGGCCAAATCGACAGACGAAACAAGCCAAGCTGTAGCTCTATTATTCAGTTGACTTCATCGAGTTGAATTCGCTGCTAGATTCCCCGGCAGAAAATGCTCATTATGCCTTCATTGAAAGTGCTCTGTTCGCCTCTAGTGAACACATTAAAGTAAAAAAGCGTTTTAAAATTGATTAAAGTGAAAAATCAAAAATTTTATGATGTTGAAAATTGAGAAACAATGCGTAGATCATGTTGCAGTGCGTACATTTCAGATCAAGATGATTTAAAGGTCATGAAAGCTTATTTGGTGGTGCTCAAAAATTATAATATTTTCGTCACTTGAGAACCAAGCTGGTTATTATTTAATATTTCTGTAAAGATGAGAAGGATATTTCTTTTTTGGTGAAAAATTAATACTATGGATAGTACGCAACAAATCCGTATGAAAATTTGTTTAAGAAAATACGTACTTATGTAGAAATAAGGAGTGCTCATTATGCCCTGGGTGCTCGTTATGCCCTCATCTCCCCTATAGAAAATTATGGAAAATTACAAAAAACTTTAAAAAAATTTAAGAAAAACACCGAAAATTACAGATTATTACAGAAGATTTCAGAATATAAAAGAAAACACTAGAAATCACATACAATGTTCAATATTATTTTGAAGAAATAAACAAAATAAGCTCCACGATATCATTGAAAATAATGAAAATTTAATTAAGAAAATAAAAAAAAAATACAGTAAACCTTATTTTAATACTAAAACTACAGAAACTTCAGACAAAACATAAATTTTCATAAAATTAAAAAATCTTAGGAAAAATTACTGATTATAATACGTCATCAAGCAGATATTCAGAAGAAAAAAAGCAGAAATTTTCAGAAAGTTTCATAAATAAATATAAAATTACAAAACGCTATGAAATCATTGAAATGAATGAAAATTGAATGAACAGAAACTTAAGAAACTGTATAAAATACAAAGAAGTTAAAAAAAAATGTATGGTGCTGACAAAAAAAATACAAAAAACTATCGGAAATTTTGAAATTTCCCAAAACACAACCTATAGAAAACTACGTAAAATTACAAAAAAAAACATAAAAAAACAACAGCAAAACAACAAACTGTTTTACTTTTCATTATAAAAGACTAAATCTACATAAAATTACAAGAAATTTCAGAAAATTACGGAAAATTACCGATAATTACAGAAAACAGCAAAAGTTTTCATGAAATTCCAAATATTTACCGAAAAATACATAAAATTAATAAAAATTACAAAAAACACTTAAAAAATACTAAGAAAAAAATATCTAAAATGACAGCTTATTACAGGAGATAACAGACTATATAAAAAAAACTAGAAATTACAGACAATGTCAAAAATGAGTTTGAAGAAAATAACAAAATAAACTCCCGAACACCAATGACAATAATGAAAAAAAAAAATCAAAATTAACTTTGGAAAATTTACAAAAAATTACATTTAGCTTAAATTTAATACAAAAATTTACAAAAATCACACAAAATAGCATAAATTTTCAAAATATTCAAGAAAATCTATGAAAAATTGCTGGTTATAATAGGTATTCAACCAGAATACTTTCAGAAAATTTCAAAAATAAATCAGAAATTACAAAAGGCAAAATCTCTACAATAAAAAAAAAAATTAAAAACCTAAGAAAACTGCGCAAAAAACATAGAAGTTCAAAAAATTTATATCGCTGAAAAAGAAAATCAACAAACAGTTAAAATTGAACACGTATATATACACTGTACTGTGTGTACTACACAATACAGAAAATTTTACAAAAAATAACAGAATAATTGCCGAAACTTACAAAAAAAACTTTAGAAATTCACGGAAAATAACAGAAAGTGACGTGAAATTACAAAAAAATTATGAAAATTTACGTTGGACTGCAAAAAAAAATTTTTGAGGACTAAAAAAGACAAAGAAAATTTTTGAAAACATAACCGAAATGTTTCAGAAAATAACAGAGAACTTAAGTTACAGAAAATTTCAGGAAGTTACGGAACATATAGAAAATTATTGAAAATCCCAGAGAACTACAAAAGATTCACGAAATTTCAAATAAAAACTGAAATTAAGAGTTAATTTGAAATTTTTTTAAACTTTGAAAAATGAATAAAATTAAAAAATATATAAAAATTACAATCTATTACAGGAGATTACATAATATTGAAGAAAACATATGCAAATAACAGACAATGTCGAAAATAACATTAAGAAAAATTTCAAAATAAACCTCAACAACTCTTTGAAAATCACACACAAAAACACAAAATTGAACGTAAAAAAATACAGTAAACTGGAATGGAATACATAAAATTACAAAAATTACAGAAAATAACATTGATTTTTAAATAACATTATTTATGGCCCATATCGGTGAAAAGTTTTGTCCTTTTTAGTAGGGACATCTTAAGATTATGAAATTTTTTTAAACGGAAAGAAGGTTAGAAGAAATGAAAGATAGTGAAAATGAGCGGGTAGAATTGATTAAGAAGCATTAGCCTAACTTACAACATTTTTATTCAGTTCCCGCACATTTTCACCATCTTTGATTTCGTCAAAACTTCTATAAAAATTTTATAATCTTGAAATCTCCCTACTTAAAAGGACATAACTTTTCACCGATAAGGCTGATAAATAATATTATTTGAAAATGTATGTCATTTTCTTGTAAATTTTTGTATTAAACTTTAATTTAATGATTTTTTTTTTGAATTTTGAATTTTTTTCAACAATTTTCAATTTTTTTCTTATTTTTTTTGGAATTTTCTTGAATGTTACGTTAAACTTTATATGTTATTTTCTTGTATTTTTTTTAATTTTCAGTTATCTTCTGCAATTGATTGTTTCTGTTATTTTCAGTTATTATCTAAAATTTTTCAAAAGCTTTTGTATGTTTATATAAATTTCAATCATTTCCTGTATTTCTTCGCAACTCTCTGTAATTTTTTGAAACAAAAATTTTGAGAAAGTCTTAGAAAATAACAGAAATTGCTGATAAAAATAGATATTCTTACAAATATAGGGAAAAAAAACAGGATACTTGAGAAACTTTCGAAAATTTATCACAAAAATTAAAAAAAAAGTTACAGAAGTTTATTAAATAAACAAAAACTGTAGAAAATTGTAAAAAAATCAAAGACGTTCGGAAAATTGATGGCGCTGACAAAAGAAATACAAGAAACTAGAGAAAAGTTAAATAAAAAACCTTTAAAATAATGAAAATAATCCAGAAGTTCAACTAAACATAAAAATAACCAACAGTTACAGTAATACCTACAGATAGTAATAATTAGTTAAATTATCCAAAAACGTTTCAAAAACAACAAAATAGGGAAATTTTAAAAAATATGACCGATGATCGTTAAAAACGACAACCTTCATTATATTAAAGACAATAACCGAAAAGTAAAGAAAACTTCAGAAATTTTTTTGAAAAATAGAAACACCACCGGAAATAGAAAATATTATTGAAAAAAATGGAATGTACCAAGAAAAAATTTAAGTAACAAAATAACAATAAAAAGTACCTTAAACTACAGAAGCCCAGAAAAACTATTCGAAAAGTTTCAAAAAGTTTCTAAAGTTAATATAAAATTACTAATGAATACTAAGAATTAAGGAAAGAGAAAAAAATGATGAATCAAATTATCAGAAATTTGCAAATGTGAACCAAAAAAATCCAAGGGATTGCAGTGGAGAGAATTCTTTGCATTTGGAATGGTAATGATCAAAATTCAACAACTGCTTGACAAATTGCAAAATTAGCACATTTTCACTCTCCCTGAGCACCGGTTTCTCTAATTTTAACTTAAACTTTCTAATTCTCTCTAACAAATTGCATCCAATTACCACAAATTCAATCATTGGCTGCAAAATTTGTTTGATCATTGACGATGATTCTCCATTTACCTCAGTCCACTGAAAAAATTATCAAAAATTACTTAGTTCTTAAAAGTAATACATGTAAATACAATTGAAAATTTTATTTATTTAAAAGTACGACACTTTTCCATTTGAATTTTTACATTTGAATTTGTTTTTTTTATCAGATAAAATTTGAAGATGAGAAGAGACAGAGTTCAACGTTCTCCAGAAGATTACGAGTTTTTCATCGGTTCACAAGTAATTAAAAAATAACAAATTTGAAGTTCATTGATCGTCTTTGCCTTCGCCTTCCAAAAACCAAAAAAACGTAGTCACTGCCAAGATCAGCACCTTCTTCATTTCGCTTAACTTATTTATTGCAATTTCAACCAGCAACCATCCATTGACAAATGGATAGTGCCTTCCGATTGTTTCGCCGAACTTGTTCCGTTTCCATGATTCCGAGCTTAAATTCCGTCTAGGTATCTTCATTTGTCGTGACTTTTGTTTTCAACTTAACTGTCAGACTTGTTCCTGCTGTCAGTTTGGTTTGTTTTTTTTTGGTTCATCCTTTAAAAAAAAGAATCATCTCCTATCTAACCTTTGTGCATCGAGTCATTTGTGACAGTTCAGTGAAGCGAAAAATTGTGCATTCATTTTATGGCTGGTTGTCTTGAATAGGTTTTTAGTTTTTGGTTGAACTTTTCTCTGCTAGAAAATCCTAAGCTGTTTTTTCTTTTCATCTTAATGTCTTTTGAAGAAAAATTTAAATTTTGATTGTAAGAATGATATGTGTTCATGCTGGCATAAATTCATTGAAAGAAGTACCATGAGAGCATTTTTAATTATGAACAATCAGAATCCACTCGAGAAAGTTTTTCCAGTTCAATCTAACGACGTCACAAATTGTTGGCTCATGCAATAATGTCCTGTTTATTTCTAGACGGAATCAGAACCGTAACTGACGACCTGAGAGAGAGTGCATTCACGTTCTATATTTGCAATCTGTTATTGGATTTTTTTTTGCATAATGTGTGAGTTATACTTAGCAGCACTGTACTGAGGCTTGGCAATGCCGTAAAAAAAGTTACTTAATTATTGCCGGTTTTAATAAACGACTCGTTAGTTTCCTCTTCAAAAACGCTCTGCAGAAAACGAAGCAGAACAAGTATGAGCACTAATTAATATAATGTTATCATGATTTTTTCGGAATTCAATCGCGTTTTCGATATGAATTTTGAATTTTGAATTTTGAATTTTGAATTTTGAATTTTGAATTTTGAATTTTGAATTTTGAATTTTGAATTTTGAATTTTGAATTTTGAATTTTGAATTTTGAATTTTGAATTTTGAATTTTGAATTTTGAATTTTGAATTTTGAATTTTGAATTTTGAATTTTGAATTTTGAATTTTGAATTTTGAATTTTGAATTTTGAATTTTGAATTTTGAATTTTGAATTTTGAATTTTGAATTTTGAATTTTGAATTTTGAATTTTGAATTTTGAATTTTGAATTTTGAATTTTGAATTTTGAATTTTGAATTTTGAATTTTGAATTTTGAATTTTGAATTTTGAATTTTGAATTTTGAATTTTGAATTTTGAATTTTGAATTTTGAATTTTGAATTTTGAATTTTGAATTTTGAATTTTGAATTTTGAATTTTGAATTTTGAATTTTGAATTTTGAATTTTGAATTTTGAATTTTGAATTTTGAATTTTGAATTTTGAATTTTGAATTTTGAATTTTGAATTTTGAATTTTGAATTTTGAATTTTGAATTTTGAATTTTGAATTTTGAATTTTGAATTTTGAATTTTGAATTTTGAATTTTGAATTTTGAATTTTGAATTTTGAATTTTGAATTTTGAATTTTGAATTTTGAATTTTGAATTTTGAATTTTGAATTTTGAATTTTGAATTTTGAATTTTGAATTTTGAATTTTGAATTTTGAATTTTGAATGGATGCTTTAAATGTAATTTAAAATCTGCTGATAAGTTTTGATAAAAAAAAATGTTTCCAAGTTTTTTTTTCATGATTTTCGTTAAGTAGTTCTTGGGTTATACCAAATTTGCTCAGATATTGTCCGGATTTTTTGTTTAAAATTTCGAATTCAAATGTCCGGATTTTGCCAGAGTTTTAGATAAAAATGCCCGGATTTGTCTTGCCCCGAAATTCGGCGAAAATTCTGGCAACCTTAGTGAGGACAAAAACTCATTTCGAACAACTCATCTGATTCAAATTTCTGCACGCTTTGGATCAGCGATCCATCATCAATCGACGGGGTCTCCTAAGAAAGTCGAAGCAAATCGAAAGAAATATGTAATGAAGGGAGTTGAAAAACCCCATTGACAGACAGCTCGAACGGAGGACAAAATCTACAAGTCATAGTCAAACTCGTCACACCCATCCAAGCCATTTATTCATTCATCCGCCCACGATGAGACGCTTTTGAAGAAAATGTCTCAAAGATGGGTGCAGAAAAAAAACAGGAAATTGACTCCGATCTCCATTGATGCGTTTCGTTGCCAAATTTTGTCGCCTTTATTACTATTTTTTGTTTTCATATTTTCATGTCCGCAAAAGTTATCAATCTAAATTGCATTTCGATTTTGAACAGCTCCTCTAGCAGAAACCTACTTCTTTAAATAACTTTTGTATCAATTCAGATTGGATGACTTTTCGTTCAAGAAATAAAAAGTCAGTCTTTTTTTTTGACAAACCTCAAAGTTAACCCTTTTGTGTTTTAATGAAAAAAAAAAAAGAAACCAAAACCACCATGAAACCGATCATCTTACGGCCATGCCCCAAATAACCTTTTTTTCACAAATCGAAGGCCAAAAATATGAAGGCCTTCTAGACTAGAATAGAGCTTCAACAGCAAGCAACCGGAAAAAAAACACCAAAAATGGGTCCCTTTCCGCCCATTTTTTATTCATTCTTTTTTTTCGGCCTCAATTGAACCATTTTGACATTTTTCTTCTTTAACTTCTTTCATTGTTGAGCCTTAGATAGGCATTCATTGACCGGTGCGATGGCGCTTGGTGGCCGATTCAGGCCCAACTCTACACAATATGTGTCGCTTTTTATGGGTCATGATCAAACGTGGATGGAAGCAAAGCACTGTTGTAGCTATTGATTTCCTACGGTGGGTGTTTGCCTTTCTCAATGTGAGAAACCTTTAGCTCATTTTTTTTTGGGAAAAAATAGCAAAAAAGTTTTAAAATCATATTTTATTAAAATTTAATTTGAATTTCGGAATAACAAGAGATCCTCTATCTGAAATATTATAACCCAAGAAATTAAAGTTCATGTAAACAGATTTTAAATTAAAAACAAGGTCAGTTGACCGTGGAAAGTCGCCCACGTGCATGCTGTCCATCTGAAAATGGCAAAGTTTTGAGTTCTCCATTAACTACCTTATTGTGACTCGAGGAACTTGTATATTGGTTGTGCTTCCAAACTAAAACTATTAGTGGGTCAATTTTTGAACTAGCAATGTTCCACCCACCCTCTCCAGAACTTTGCTAATTAAAATACTTTGTTTTGTCAACAGGAGCTTGAACATATTGACGTGGACATGGTAGTGAAAATTAGGCCTCATATCTCATGTTTGTTTAGATGTCCCGGTCGAAAAACTTACTTTCACGCTTGAAGCGTTTCAGAAAAAAAACAAGTAATGACTGAATTGGTTCCCGTCGACGATAGAAATTAAAAGCTGTTGAACAAAGTTGCAGCAAAACCATCAAAAATCAACTCACGATCGGCAAGAAGGCCTGAGGTTCCTTTCTTTACTTTGAAGAGCCAAAGACTCTCCAACAATCGAAGCTTAGTTTAATTTAGCTGCTGATTTCCTTCTTGCACGAAAAAAAAATTGGCTAAAAACAAACCGATTACGTGATATTGAACTTCTTTGATAGTTACCTTTTTCATAACGATCTTGAAACTAGAAATCTGCTTTAAATTTCGTAAAAATTTTAAAAACTTCAATTTTGAGAGAAAAGAGACGAGCTAAAATTTGAAACAAGAATTTAATCAAAAAAAAAAATAGAAATAAGCCACATTCATTTTGACCAGCATTGATGATAATTATTTTTTGTTTCAGCCATCCTGCTGATGTTGATTGCTAATGCAACGAAATTAACACTAAACATACTGACACTTTGTATATAGGGGAAAGTGTTCCTAAATGCGCCTAAGGCCGTTTGGCGACATGACTGATAAGACAACATATCTAATCAATACAGAGGGGCGAGGGTGATACGCTTTGAACATAAGGCAAGAAAGAATTTTATGAATTTACCTAGGGTGGATGTGCCTAATTTTGCTATATTTGTCAGAGGTTTCTAGATTTGATAGGAGTATTCCAAATCTTTAATTGTAAGACATAAAATGTTTTGGTAACTAAGTTCCAAATTATTTTATGCATTTGGTGAATGTTTAAAAAAACCATTCTAAGCTTTATTTTTGAAAATAATTTGATGTTCCTAATTTGGCACTAATTGTTCCTAAATATGAACATATGTGCTCCTAATTATGGACATAAAAAGGAAAGCTGTATCGACGTACCTTATGTTACATATTTTGTTCCAGATTCTGCATATGGTTATGTTTCTTAATAGTTTAATGAGAAAAATTTTTTAACTCGCCTTTTCATCATAACTTTTAAAATATTTTTTTTCGAAATAGGTATGAACACAGAGAAGTTGATGTTGAGCTTATTAATATAATCAAAGTTTCCATTTTCCAGTTAGGACTGTTGAAATTATTTTTTTTAATTTAAATCTATTATTTAAGGATAAGTAGATAATTCAAAGTCATGGATACGAATAAGTATACAACGTATTTTATTCAGAGCTCTCTGTAACTTGATTGTTTACATCTTTATTTTTTTTTATTTGAGTCTTTCTGCAATCCATTCCTGCTGATAGAACAGGTAAATATTTTTAATTTTTTATAGTTACGATGTTTTTTTTCTCTTTGTGGTGTCGAAAGTAACTTTAAGAGCTGCGAGAAGTCATCTGTTTGCGAGTTTGTTACATGTTTAACGATTAAAAAAATTAAAACGTAATTGGATGATTTTCTTTGAAAAATACTTATCTTTGAGTGATTTTCTATCCATTGAAGGTTTTTTCCGATTGGTTTTTAGTTTTGAGGAGCTTTGAATTTTCATCGCTCATTACATGTGATGAAATAAGATTTTCCTAGTTTGAAGCAGACTGTAGTTCTCCTGTGGTTCTCAAATAATTAGGCTGGAACAAATTTCAAATAATTCTTTTGGGGGGGGGGGATAATTTGTATACAATTCGTTACACAAAACCTATTAATCAAGTTTTTTTTTTCGAAAAATTCAATAAAAAAACATTGGTCTTGTAATCCTTCGGATATCTGATTTTTTTTTCAAAATTTACATAAAATACTTTAAATTTTATTTGAAGTGAAGGGGGGGGGGGGGGTCGGTTGGTAAACAAAATAAGAAATTATATTTGTTCCAGCCATATTCCAAGATCGATAATGTCAATATGCTCTGCATCGAGTGGTTTTTCAACAGAAACCTTTGTAGTTTAGTCTCATAGAGGATTAGTAGGCTATATGCGCCTTTTAACAGAATTCAGATGTTGTAGAACATATTAGTTCAGTAGTTTTCTATTCTATACTATTTTGTTTATTTATGGAGGATTTTAACCAGCTTGGTCATTCTTCCTCTTAAGAAAGTGTGTACATTTCGTCTGAATTCTACAGTTTATGCAACGATTTTCGAGAAAACGATTTTATTGTAAAAGTTTTCTAAATATCCCAATCTCAAATTGTGCGGGCTAAATGCGACTACTGATGTTTTTTTGTAATATTCACGAGAAATTGAAAACGCAAGAAACTTAGAACTTTTATATGACAAAGCTGTAATTCATAAGAAGCTATTTTTCTTATAATTTTATGCACTAAACAAAAGTTAAGGTTGCCATATTTTAAAATCAATATATTCATTTGAAAAACTTTATCAAATCTGTTTTGAAATCTTCAGATCTCTTTTGAGATGCTCATTAAAGCTTGGATTCCATGTATAAATGATTTAAATCATAAATTTATTTCGTTTTTCCTGTCTTTAGGGATAGTGCGGTTTTACAATCGTGCTTGGGCCAAAAAAAAAACGTTCTCTTATTCCACTTTCTAATCATTATTAAAGCGTCAGACATACCTTAAATTTGTTGTTGGTAGTTTCGATGTTCAACTGAATTAGAATTCTACTATTTGTTTTGAGCTTCTGTACGTATAGTTTTCGAAGGTAAAAATATTACATCAATAGTTGTCTAAACCATGTATGATTTTTTTTAAATGAGTAAGTTTTATGTATGGAGATCATTTTTTAAAGCAAAAACGATTTTTGTTTTTATAAATCCAACGTTTCAATCCATTTTGTATCATCATCAGGGACTAAAATTTTTTTAATAAAGTATTTTTCCAATTAAAAATATATGAAATTTACCTAAAATGTTTCGTTTTCTTGTTGAAATCGGCTCGGCTGGTCGTTTGAAGCTGTCTATTAATCTTTAAAATCTTTTTTTAAATGATTCCGAGTTAAAACGAGTTTTGTTAAAACAAAGGTGTAGTGTTTAATTTACTGTGAATATTTCTTCATGGATAAAATCCGTTTGTCTGGTGTTTTGGGGTTTTTTTTTTCCTCAGCGTGAGAATATGCGCAGTCTTTACTATTCACTTTTTGTTTTGTTGTTTTTTAATGTCAGCTTGTTGTGTGTTTTATGTAGGGTGTTTTTTGTTTTTTTTTGTTTACTGATTTTTGGATCATCGTTTATTGATTTATAGTTTTGAAAATATTAGAATATGGGGGGTGGATGTAATCAATATTTTGTTTTATGTTTACGACGTTTTGTGTTGTTTTAATGCAACAACTTTCCAGCATTCGTAATTTTCCTTGGTTGTCTCCCCTGTTGGTGATCCGAACTCCATCAATGTCAAACAGGTGATTCATAGCTTGAAACCGGTTGGTTACAAATCGTTTAATTTTTGTTTAAATCTGTGGTTTTGTATATTTAGCTCAAGAAAATTCATATTCTTTGTCCAGTCTGTCTCACAACAAGATAGCACCACAGTAGGCTACATTTTACTGCTGCCTGCTGTCATTTCACAGAGGAGGAAATGGAAGAAAGAAAAAGAGATAATGGAAGGCGAAAAGGAAGCTTGCTTCCGTAAAAATCGCTCTCTTCTGTATCAGGCGTACGTGTGTGAAGTCAAGTTCCTCTTAAGTGTTTGTGATCGTCTACGGAATTCACCCGGATACCGGATTGTCTTCGTCATGGCTCGGCCCGCAGACCCCTTGTGGTCTCGTGCCTAACACGTAAAGGACCAGCATCTTCGTCCTCGGGTTCTGCGGATCCCTAACTCTAAAGGAGGACTTCCCTTCTCGGCCTGTCCGGATACGGGGCACTCTCGTGGGCAGGCCGATTAAAAGCCTAAGAAGAAAGCTGCCTTCGTCAACATTAGGAACACACTTTAAAAAGTATTTCTAGATAAGGACATAGCAATTTTTAGTTTTTTCTTGAAAAAACATGGTTTTAACATTCTTATTATAATAAGGTTGCCAGATTTTTTTCAGCACGTACCCGGGCCGAACAAATCCAGGGTATTTTATCTAAAAACCTGGCCAAATCCGGGCATTTGATTTTTAAGTATTGACCGAAAATCCGCGCAATATCCGGGCAAATTTGGTCAAATTCCAGGAATTACTCAACGCAAATCGAGAAAAAAAACTTGAAAAACTTTTTTTCATCAGCTGTTTTAAATGCGTATTTGAGGCTTTCAAAAAATTTCGTTTTGGATGCATAAATACAAATTTTTACAACACAATTCGATTTTTTGTTTGTTTTGGCAAATAAAGTAAATAAATCCGAGCAAGATCCGGGCTTTTTTCAATTAAATCCTAGCAGCTGGGCTGGGCCGGACTTTAGTTAAATTTTTTATTAATTATCCGGGCAAACCCGGATAAAACCGGGCAATCTGGCAACCTTATATTATAATAATGATGGTAGTAAATAATCCGACAAAAATAAAAAAAAACGGTTGGAAATTTTAATGTGTTTTAAGATACAAGCAAAGAATCCCGTTCAATTTGAACATACATACTTAGAAATAATCCAGTTTTTACAAAAAATCTAGGGAGTTAGGGAACTAAATTGTATATACATACGATTAAAGCTCAGATGATTCAGTACAAGGACCTTCAACCGTTTATCAGATATCTTCGAAATTAAAAATGTATTAAGCTTTTACAAGGGTTTCGTAATGATTGAAAAGTGGAATTAGAGAGTGTTTTGTATGCCCTTACCATGTTTGTAAAATGCCGCTATCTCAAAATAACAGCTGAAATAGAATTAATATATGATTTTTATCATTAAAACATCGAATCTTAGCTATAACTAACATCTTAAGAAAGAATTGAAGATCTCAAAACAGATTTAATAAAGTTTTTCTTAAAAATTTTCTTAAAAATTCGATGTTATATTTTATAAATCAGTACTTTGTTACCTTCTTATACCGCGAGCGGTTAAATGACGGCATACACTTTTTTTTCGCTAAAACTCTCTTGTGTCTCAACCGATTTCAACAAAAATTTAAAGTTTTTGAAAGCTTATGAATTCACTCAAATATGATGCTCAAATAATTTTCAGCTACAATAATTTATTTTAAAGTTATTCAAGGTCGAAGATTTTTTTTTTTGAAAAAAACATGCTTTGGAAAAAGGCTTAAAATTTGTTATTAAGTGTACGAAAAAAAAATCACTATGCGCCTGGATTAGCTGAACTTAGAAACCTGAGGAATTTATAAAATATAAGAAAAAATTTCAAATCTTTTTTGAGATCATGGCCACAAAAAATGTAAACTTTCACTCAATCAACCGCCAATGCTTTTTCAGTCACAGAAGAAAAATTTATAAAGGCAAATGGAAAGTTTACGTAACTTGTCACGTTTGGGCATCTTTAGATTTTTGATACAAGAAACACAAAATTAATGACGACTTTTCAAAGGTTGATTTTCGAACTTTTTATCAACCTGGATTATATGAGACAATTTATTTGAACTTAAATTCAGCTCAGGCAATTTAATTCCGTTTCTAGTGATGTAATTGCATTAGCGGAGTGGTGCTTGACAAAAATATATGGAAGAGTGGGGAATCATGGGCCATTTTTTTTCTATGCTCCATAACTTCTTTATTATAAAAGATAAAAAAAAAACAAATGTTATGGTTCTTTACATCTCTAACGTATCATAAGGTATTTTTTTAAATTTTGAATGAGTTATTTTCTCCAAGTTCTGACTATTTGAAAAGAAGCAATATTTTTGGTATTTTGAAAAAAGGTGGAAAATCGAGGGCCACCACATCCAAATTGACCAAATAAGATGCATAGTTGATGAGTCGACCCAAAACTGTAATTTTTAAAATCATTTCGTTATTTTTAAGTAATTTCAGATGATAAAATGAAAAAAAGAGTTGTGTATGATCGAATAGTTGGCTTGTGAACTTTTCACGAGCCAGGAATCAACCTGGCTCGTGAACTTTTATGCAGAATTCCTTCTATAGGATGGACAAAATATTTTTCATAACTCTTCATTTAGCATAAGAAAACATTAAAGATAGGAAACGTATTTGAAGTTCTGAATATGTACAAAAAAAAAACATTTAAATATAGGTTATTTGTGTTATGAGCTTTAGGTTCCTCATCGATACAATTAGCGGGTGCTTGTTTAATTATGCAAGTAATTTGTTTTATTTTTGTTGAGCTTGATAAATAAAAGAAGCATATGATGCAGGGGGTGAATGACCACAAAGATCAAAATCCTCTTTAAATAAATAAAAATAGAAAAAGAAGCATATGATGCGTATTTAAGTCAACAACATATTGAAAAATATGCTTACGCAAAGCGACGGCGATGACAGTTGGATTTAGACATTTATCTCAACACACATCTAAGATATTCAAAGTGATCCACGTTACTCCACTCTCCCCTATGTATACGCAAAGATGAAAATTTGTTTGTATTCGGTATCTGGAATCAAATATCAGTAGAATTAAAACAGTATATTAATAAAAGGGTCAGTTGCGAACTGTGTATCAAAGTCACAAATGTTTTGTTAGTGAAAAATCAAATTATTATTGATAGCTTGTTTTTTTAAGCTTATTCTTTTTTTAAATTTATATCGAGTTTTATAAAAAAAAAACTAAGATTGAGGGTTCTATTTGCTGGGTTATCCTTAAGAAGATTCAAATTTACAGTTGAAAATAACTAATGCAGGTTCAGGCCAATCCTTCTTACTAAGGAAGCGTCGTATTAAAGGTTAAATAGCTTATCGATGACTGACCCAGATCCTCAGAAATTAAGAAGCTACGCCGAATTTAACATACAATTTCCGTCTTTGAGATCTGCAACAATAATGACCAGCTAGCCATAAACTGTCCGCCTTCCATCCAGAAGTGAGAAAGTCTTACGGCCAAGACAATTTCCTTGGTCCGGAAATTACACCTTTCTGAATTGCAGCATCATCGCCATCACCATCTTTATCCCTCTAGATTGCTTAATCGTTCCAGAGATTCAGTTCAAGGTGTTTTTTTGAAATCTGGAAAGTGCACGTAGCGAAAGAGTTTCCTTCTTTTACCTTAGCTTCGCGTTTAGGGCCCTTTCAGCTCTTTAGTAATGAGGAGATAGAAAAGCTGTAATTAGATAAACTCTCCATTAATGGAACCGGTCTCTTTTTATTCCCTAAAGGGAGTTGGGGAAAGAAAATTGACCAAATTTTATTCTTGCTGTCGAAAGGCAACGAGACCTGTCACTAACCTTTTGCAAACTAAATTTTTCCATTTTCTTCTCCTTTCAGGTGTGGAAAAGCCTCGAAGGATTTTTGGTTTTCCATTGGATAACCCAAAAAAATAATCCCACCAATGCTACCGAATCACAGCCTTCGTCACGTTGAAGAGCGTCTTAGAACGATGTCTCGACTTTTCCGGTAGGCGGGCGGGATCATCCTAAGTAGAAATGAGTGCCCTCGGATTGCCGGAAGGCGATTGCATCAGCACGCCGACTAATCGAAGGTGTCGTCACCGGATGCTGCCGGGGACCGGAAGCTGTTTCAGTGCGATTCCGGGAGGCGGCTTCACACCCAACGGGGGAAGCAGGAGGCGATATTCGACCTGTGGCACCGGCGGCAAAATGACGGTCTACTCTTGGAAGCACTGGTTTTGGATTACGGTCTTCGGAGGTGAGTGGTTTTCTTATTTCGGGTTTTTTTTTCGTTTAACAGAGGGCAAGGATCGAGGTTTTCATAAGGTGTGGCAATGGAGAAAATATATTTGATACTGATGAGTTTTGATAGCGAGAAAAGGTAGGAAAGTTTGATTCTTCGAATTTGTTCATCCTAGCTTTACACTTTTAAGTTACTGAGATTTTTAACTTTTTCACTTTGGTCAGTAATAGGCCTCCCTCAAAATGAAAAAGGCTTTCGATCTGAAATGATCCTGCTTAAGTTTTGCATGGTTTTATTCATTTCATAGGCTAGTTGACCCGGTGTGCTTTGCTACAACTTAGAAATAAAAGCATGTTTAAATAATTTGACATAAAATTCTTTAAAATTTGATTTCAACACTATGCAGAAGTGAACTATTTTTAATGTTTCAAGTTTAAACGCCTGATTGATTGGAATTATGTTTCTCAGAAACCCTGAGTTGAAATTGGATTTCTTATTACCTTAAATCTTTGATTGAAAGTTTTCCTTCGTTTTTAATATCCTGAACTTGAATTTCGATTTTCTCAATCCCAGTATAAAATTAAATTTCTGATCTTTTTCAAATGACCATTGTTCTTAAACTTGATAATAAATTTGATAATTCATATCACATGAAACCAAAGAAAAAATTAAAAAAAAAAATTTTCAATATAATTTATACAGTTTTGATTATTGATTCCTTGGATGAAAAAAGAACTTATTGAAGATTGAAAATTTCAATTGAATATCATTTATTCAGTGAATGCAAATTTTGTTTTGTTATAATATTTTATCTTTGGTTGTTAGAACTTTTAAAATTAATTTTTAAAATTAGTTTATTTCAACACTGCCCTTCCGTTGCTCGTTTTTTAATTTTTTTGTAATCTCTTTGACTCTCTCCAAAACGATCAACATCCTTTCATCGATAAATACACGTTCAATGAAAACTTGCCAATCTATTTCTATCTTAATAACTTTCTAGATATATGTATATAAATTCATTTTTTTTTTTTTTCTAAAATCTAATCTAATCTTTAAATATTACAGTGCGTAGAATCTTATCTTGCCACAATAAGTATTGGCAAAAATCTTACTATGAGAGAATATAAAAATAAAATTTTCCTGGCAATTGGTGCGAACTAATGAGGTTCGGAAAAACCTGAAAATCGAGAATTCAGACCAAAATTTGAAAACAAAAATTGATTTCGGGATCAGCTATTGTTTAATCGGAAGTTGAAAGTTATCATGTAAATTTCCAAAATCAGAATAAATCCAAAAATTTGTGGCAAGAAAATCATACGTTTTGAAATTTAAAAAAAACATTCGGATCTCTCTTCGAAATCCATGGCGTCTATATTGAAAAAACTCATAATTCAAAACTCTTTATTGCAAACTTGAAAATTAAAAAAATAAGCTCGTATTAGGTACAATTTTTCTGTAATAGTGTTTAATTCAAGAGTTCAGCACAAGACACAAATTAAAAATGAATGTATAAATCATCTTTACGCACGGCACGGTGCTTCATAACAACAAATTTGACATCTCTGAAAATTTGCGGTGTCAAATAGGAAACTAATTCCTACCAAACGAACTGTTTGATAAAAGAAAGTTTCCTATTTAACTCTCAATAATTTCCTATCTAGACCCCAGAAAGAAGACTAGACTTGATTAAAGTCTGTTTTTTTTAATTGAGCTTAAAAATTCACTGTATATATTCATAATAAAGCTTAGTTCTTTTAGAAATGGGACAGTTACGAGTGCGTGTATCTCAAAAACCATTCGTTCGATCGAAATTTTTTCTATGGAAATGGAATCTTATGATAATTTATGAAAAAATAAGTAAAAAAAATATTTATTGGTTTTTATAAAAAAAAAATTCTACTTTATTCTTGGTACCTCCCATCGGCCCAACAGTTTTTTCCAAATTATACTTCGTCTAATCTGTATTTTAAGGTGGCTACATTTGGGTTACCATACGTACTCTTTTAAGAGTGCAGTTGGTAAAAATTTTGCGTAATGTACTCTTTTTTTGGTGAAAGGAAATCAATGAAATTTACTCATATCAATCTTCTTATTTCTTCTGATACATGAAGATTATATTCTTATAAATACAAAAAATCCCACTTTTTAAACGTTCGTTGCACAACACTTCAGTTTTGATTCTTTTCTTAAATGTTTCAAAGGATGGATTCCTATGGAAGGAATAACGAGTACATCCACAATTTCAAATCGGAATTTTTTCATTCGAAATTAGCGCCTTTGAGTATGCAATAAACTCTTGAACAGTAGGCAATATGCATAACAACAACTTACTTAAAAGCATAGTGCACAAATCAAAAGCGAACGAATCAGCAATAATGTTTTCGAAGAGTGAAAAAATACAACTTTATAAAAATTTTTAAAAATGCTGTTTTTTTAACAACTTGGGTGTGCTTTCTCAGTATAAAATTGAAAACTTTCAATAATTCAATTTAAAATCCTGAATATTTGTCAATAAAGTCACATATCTTGCAACACATTGGCATAATTTCAATGACTTAAAACATTATGGTTTTGAATAAATGGCGTATGTCTTTACAATTTTGAAAATATTTCTCAATGTACTCTTTTTGGCGTTGCAGAATATGATAACCCTAGAGTACATCCTTCTTCATCGAGTTCTGCTACTTTTTGGTCCAATACTTCTCTTTTAAAACAAACTGAGGGCAATTTAGTGGATGCAGCTGTTTTGAAATTAATAAAACTGGATTATTTTTGAGCCACACGAATCAATCAAACTGAGATTGTTGTTGCCTTATCGGATCAGAAATTGATCCTTCTTTTATATATTTTTTTAATTTTTTTTCTAGAAAATCTTTTTGAAAAATCTTCACACCCTTTACTTATTTTATTAAACAAGCATACGAAAATTTCGTTGGTGGGAAATCTAAAGTTCATAACAAAAATATGGCCATACGCTTATGATCTTAGTTTTGTCATGCTCTTTCACTTGGAAAATAAATTTTGATGAAACATCAATAAGTCACAAAAACGCATCCAATTTGCAAATCAACGTTTGTGGGAAATCAGGAGCCTCATAATGTGGGGTATCTTGGGCCACCTATATTTTTGTGTTTTAAACGCGTTCATAACTTTTTATACATTGAACCTATATGTTAAGTTTTATCATGCCAAATGAAGAGTTATGAAAAATATTCTGTCTATTTTTATCAATGCGATAGAGACGAACATGAATTTTGTATAAGGATTTTTTTCAAAAGGTTCGCGAGCCAGGTTTTATGAAATTTTTCGATCATACCCAGCTCTTTTTTTATATCCTCACCTCAAATGATAACATGAATTATGCACAGTTAACGAAAATTACCGAGTTCGGTAATTTTTTTACCGAAATCCTAACATGTGTAAATCGTTAAACTGTTCGGTAATTTTTACGGTAAAAAATAAACGAACATCGGTAAATCGATTCTTCATTTACCGATGTTCGTTTATTTTGTACCGAAAAATTACCGAACAGTTTAACGATTTACACATGTTAGGATTTCGGTAAAAAAATTATCGAACTCGGTAATTTTCGTTTACTGTGTGAAATTACAGTGTTGGGTCAATTCATAAACTTTGTATGTTATTTGATCAATTTGGATATGGTGGCCCTTGATTCTTCACAATTTGTCAAAATAAAAAAAAAACTTTTTTAAACAGTCAGAGCTTGGGAAAATAATTTACTAAAAAATAAAAAATAAAATACCTAATGAAACGTTAGAAATGTAGAAAACCATACCATTTCTTTTTTCATTTTATATTTTGTGGGCTTGTGGTAGAGCTCAGTTAGTAAGTCAGTTGCCTTCTGAGCTGATGTCCGTGAGTTCGAGCCCAAGAGTAAACATCGATCACAGTAGTACCGGATAAGTTTTTCAATGACTGTCCAACAATCGCATCGTTGATAAAGTCGCGAATGACATTAAGAAGTTAAAACGACTATAATCGAAACATTATTATAATTATTTCATCTTTTGTAATAAAGAATTTATGGAACAAAGAAAAAAAAGTAACCCAGTAAATTCATATGAAATATCTTCTTCTTAAGTTTATAATCAATAAAATAGGGTGGATTTTAAGATTATCCCTTCAAAAGAGTTTAAAAAGCAAATAGATTGAAAATCTTATAGAAAATTCTGATTTCAGATTTAATTAGGCTTGCGTCATCAGGTTTTTAGTTTCTAAACCCATTAAGAAACCAGATTAAAACTGAATAAAGAATATGTCTGATTGTCTTATTAGAAAAAAGTACACTTTATTATTTTTAAATATATTCAAATTCCTATACGATAAGCAGTTAGTTTTTTAAGTCAGATCACTTATTGAAACGAGTTCCAATTCATAAACACATTTAGATAACAAAAACTATTTGTCTGTGTGGTTGCACTGGTTTGAAATTAACGAAATTTCAAAAATTTTATCAACAGAACTTGAAATTTAACGTGTGATATCTCAAAAATCACTGAAGCTTATACAACATTTCATATTTTTTAACTCGTTAATGTGCCGTGTTTTATATTGCAGAATATTGTAAAATTGTTAGAGGTATTTATATTTTTTTAATTATTTTTCTAAGTGTAACATAAGGCGGGAAATTTAAGACGAGATTTTTCGTAGTAAGTCCAAAATGTGCTGAGGGTTTTGAAAATCGGATTGAAAAGAATATCGATGGCACAGGTTCGAAAAATTCACGCAATATTTGCTCTTATTTAAGAATATAAGGTATGAATCAGATTCAAATTTCTGAAGAACAATTGTGTTATTAACATTCCGATGTTTTCATTCATAACTTAAATTCAGATATAAGATTGAAAAAAAAAATTATAAAAGATATGAGGTTCAGAACTCAGAAGAATATTAAATATAATTTAGTCAATTATCAAGAATTATAACTTAAAACCTTCGAGTCAAATCGCTCCCATTTTGCTTTCCGATTTAGACAATTACAAAAATTTCTTGAAAAGTTTATTTTTCAACATAAAAATATGATCAACTGAATGCTGCTCAAAAGTTACAAACATTTCAAAAATTTGATCCTTGGGTTGTAAAGATATACACAGTAAACGAAAATTACCGAGTTCGGTAATTTTTTTACCGAAATCCTAACATGTGGAGTTCGTTAAACTGTTCGGTAATTTTTTCGGTAAAAAATAAACGAACGTCGGTAAATCGATTCTTCATTTACCGATGT
Source organism: Uranotaenia lowii (assembly GCF_029784155.1). Lineage (NCBI taxonomy): Eukaryota > Metazoa > Arthropoda > Insecta > Diptera > Culicidae > Uranotaenia > Uranotaenia lowii. The sequence continues at coordinate 38,380,486 of NC_073691.1, read as the reverse complement.
TCGTTTATTTTTTACCGAAAAAATTACCGAACAGTTTAACGAACTCCACATGTTAGGATTTCGGTAAAAAAATTACCGAACTCGGTAATTTTCGTTTACTGTGTACCTATAATGTTTAATTTTAAAGTGTTCCGACTGATTTCCGCATGTTGAGTATAGAATGATAGTTTTGGCTCAACATTCAATAATCTGCACAGTAAAAGAAAATTACCGAGTTCGGTAATTTGTTTACCGAAATCCTAACATGTGTAAATCGTTAAACTGTTCGGTAATTTTTTCGGTAAAAAATAAACGAACATCGGTAAATGAAGAATCGATTTACCGATGTTCGCTTATTTTTTACCGAAAAAATTACCGAACAGTTTAACGATTTACACATGTTAGGATTTCGGTAAAAAAATTACCGAACTCGGTAATTTTCGTTTACTGTGTGGTTTGTTTGAAGCAGGTTAATATCAGAATTTGGGAGTGATCTGCTGATTTTTCAATTTTGATAGAAAGATAAAACTATCATCTGAATTTCGAAACTTAAAATTAAAACCACTATAACACAAAAAGTAACATTTAAAACTTGAAATTTCAAAAACACAAGCTTGATTCCTTAAACCGCATTGCGATTATTTTCCCTGGACCTTAACCAACGATGACGATTATTTATCGTAAATTTGAATAATTTTAACAGACATATTAGAAGAAAAAAAACACACATACAGAATACGGGAGATTAAAGATTTGTAGCTGCAAACAATATTGCATTTTTTCATCTGGTATGCGTGAATTAGCCTTTAGTACTGATTTTCATATCTAGCAAACTTACGACTAATAATTTAGGACTCTAGATCAAGCTAAATTAACGGAATAGTTTGTCAATTTTTGTATCATAAATAAGTTAAAACCATTTAAAAACATTTCCAACTTGCATACTAAGCAAAAAACTAACACAAAAAACATAAACAGAAGTTTAAGGTGGTCAAGTTCAAATACAGATATACACAGATTTTTTCATGCGGCCGATACGGATTAAAAAAAACATGGCGGCAAGATGTATACAAAGGAAATAGCAGAAATAGTGTTCAGGGTGCATCTCACCCAGAAATCTCGCGCAAGCAAATATCAGTGGTTGTAGCATTAGACTGAGTCGATTTTGAGTCATTTTTGAATTTCTCAAACCCTGAGGTCTTAAACATTTCGTTCTGGTTCAAAACTCATCCATGACTTTTTGCAGAATTTTTAAGTAACGTTTACATGACTAAATTTAAACTTTTAGGTTTGTATGGGAAAATTGAATATTTTGTACTGAAAAGTCAACATCATTTTTGTTTCTTCTGAAGAATCGAGCCTGTTTATGGTGTTTGTGCCAATTTATAAATTCTCTAAAAAAAAATTTTCCGCTGAACAACTTTAATTTAATTTCATAATTTAAAAAAATTATGAGTATGTCTTTTGGTTAGGTTATTAGGTATGTTATTAGTTATTAGGTATGTCTTTATTATTAGTTATTAGTTATTAGGTATGTATTTTGGTATTGATAAACAATAAATTCAATTGACATCACTGCTGGGTGCCTAGCGAGGTATTGCATGACTACTTTTCATGCAATGCTTTGCACAAAGGACTGAAGCAACTGTCAAATCACATACAAACGGACCGTACTGACTTTTCGGAACCAGAACGTCAGTTCCCCTTTGATTTCAATGGTATTTTGGTACCAAAACGTCAGTGCGGTACTGAAATGTCAGTTCGGAAATTTTCTTCTCGTTCAGCTCTTTGGCTTTGCAAAGCACAAGCAGTGATTGTAGGGATGCAGAAAATAAATCAAATTTAATTAAAAATAAATTTAAATGATAGTTGTATTTGGCAACACTGAAGGTAAATTAAATAAAACAAATTTCAATGGCAACGTTTGCTATTTTGAAACATCCTACAAACGAACAAAACAAAGTCGGTCATTGATCTATTCTTGCTGCTGTTGATTTTTTGGATTTGGCCTTCCGGTGGAATAAGATGGATTGGCATTGAAAGCGCAGATTTTTAAAGCTGCTGCTGCTGCTGATTGTTTTGATTTGGCATTCAAGTAGAATAAGACGGATTGGCATTGAAAGCGCAGATTTTTAAGGCTGCTGCTACTTGTTGTTTTGATTTGGCCTTCCGGTGGAATGAGACGGATTGGCATTGAAAGCGAAAATTTTTAAAGCTGCTGCTGCTGATTGTTCTGTTTTGGCCTTCCAGTGGAATGAGACGAATTGGCAATGAAAGCGCAAATTTCAAAAGCTGCTGCTGCTGATTGTTTTGATTTGGCCTTCCGGTGGAATGAGACGGATTGGCATTGAAAGCGCCGATATTTAAAGCTGCTGCTGCTGTTTGTTTTGTTTTGGCCTTCCAGTGGAATGAGACGAATTGGCATTGAAAGCGCAAATTTTAAAAGCTGCTGCTGCTGATTGTTTTGATTTGGCCTTCCGGTGGAATGAGACGGATTGGCATTGAAAGCGTAGATTTTTAAGGCTGCTGCTGATTGTTTGGATTTGACCTTCCGGTGGAATATGACGGAATTGGCATTAAAAGCGCAGATATTTAAGGTTGCTATTGCTGATTGTTTTGATTTGGCAACACTAGGAAAAACAAACAAGACAAAGTCCGTCATTGATAAAATTTTATATTTAAAAAAAAAGGCTGTAAATTAAAGATTCTATTGAGAATAGAGTTGAGAAAAACTGTAGAGATGAGATGAAGGATAAACAGAAATTAAATAAAATTCGTAAGATGGAGAACAAAGATGTGGAATATGGAATAAAAATTAAGGATATTTGATTAATGAAATTTTGTCCAAAGGAAAAAAAAACAACAGTCGCCGCGTAAAAAGTTTAAAATGAGAATAGAGGTGAGAAGGAATGTAGGGATGAGATGAAGGATATGCAGAAAATTAATCAAATTTAATAAAAAATAAAATAAAATGATAGTTGTAAACTTAAAAGTCCAAATTTACTCATGTAAACGTTACTTGAAAAATCTGCAAAAAAATCATGAATGATTTTTGAACCAAAACAAAGCTTTTAAGACCTCAGGGTTTGAGAAATTCATTGATGACCCCAAATCGACTCAGTTTACTGTAGCATGCCATCTAGCGACTGTTAACCGCGTAAAAAGTTCTCTCCTTGTTGGACTATATCGACGGAAGCCGGGTTGAGGAAAGCCATGGTCTGCGCGTACTGTAAAAGTGGTAAAATTGATCAAGACGAAAGTAAAGCGGAATCCAAAGAGATCAATGCAGGGCCTGTCTAAGGAAGCGAATATCTCGAATTCTTCCTTGCAACGATTGGTTAAAGATGACTTAAAACTATCATCAAAGTCAAGAGCAAAGCGATAACAGAACGAATTAAAGCACTGCGACTTGATTGCTCGAAGCGTTTGCTGTCTAAGTTCGAGAAGAGGCTGCTCATCATCGTGTTCTTAGATTTTGTAAGCACAATATGATAAACCGAGTGCGTATATAGCATTACTTTTCTATGCAACGCCGCTCATATGAATGCTGCCTATCGCTGAAGCTCTTCACGTTGTTATGCATCGCTGACATAACAGATCTCTCCTGTAATCCACTTCAATGGGGTTGCAGTTATTCACTTTTGCAATAAGTGGAGTTACCATACAGATGAAAAACTTTCCCTGATTCATCCAGTGTTCAATTAACGTACGGATCGGTTTATTTCTCTTCTAAAGGCTAAGGATGTTCCAGAAAATGTGACATTCAAGTCTGTTATCAAGCATCATACCAGAGTCATAGTAGTTGGAGCGGTTGTTTCGAATGTTTTGAAGATTTCTTTTGTTTTCATAAAAGCTGAAGTAAAAGTTAATACTGATGTCGATAAGAACATTTTGAAAAATCAGGTGCTTCCGTGGATTCGGGCAAATTTTGGTTAACCCGAGAATGTTGTTTCAAACAAAATGGAGTCCATGTCATACTTCGAAACGGACCCAAGGATCTTTGTCCTCCGAGCAGTCCGGATTTTAACCCCCTTGCTTGACTTTTTGGTATGGGCGATAACATGGTTTGGTATGGTTCAAGCGAAAGTATGAAGATGCTATCACTTAAATGTAGGTTTTCTGGAGGTTTCCATTAGATTTTCGCATTTTTTTATGGGTCATACGGTAGAGATTTTGGAGTCTCCAGAAACATTTATCCGATACAACTGTGCTAGAGGTTAACATTTGGGTTTGAACTCATGATCAACGGCAGATTGGCATGCGTCCAACCAATTAGCCCAAGCTCATGCGGCGTTTCTGAAGTCGAACCTATACTTTTAAATATATATTCTAGTAGGTAATTTCAATATATTTTTTTACGTGGTTTTCTAATTGCAGTGGTTCTGATCGAATGCAGCCCGCTCAGCTCGATCGACACCTACCCGAGCAAGCTGAAGCTGGAGGAGCAGGGCGGCAACAAATCAACATATCTGAAACGGGCCGGAGAACCAGCTATTGGTCTCGGTGGATCCCTACCAGGGTCAGTCGCCGGAAGTAGACCTTCCGCACCGGGTGGTGGACCACCCTTCATATCATCTTTGCCGCCGATGGCAGCTGCTTCGAGTGGGCTGGTAGCCGGTGGTGTACCGGCTTCGGCAGCTCCCACCTTGAATTCTCTACTGGAACCGGACGTTGACGACACCTTCGCCAGTGGAAGTCTGGCTGGAACGGACTTTGGCGGGGTGGATTCGGTGCTACGGTATACGAGGAAGGATGTTGAAGGTGGAAGTTCTACGTCGGGGCCGCCGGTTGTCGGAGAGGTTGAGGTGGTGGAAGATGTTTCGTCGTCTTCCAGCACAACTTCGTCCTCGGTTGCCGGGCAGGCCGTACCGACCTCCGGAAGGTTTAAGAAGAATGGAACCATTTTCACCCGAAACGAACAAAACATAACAACGTTGAAGCTGAAGAACTACAACCGGGGATTGGAGAAGGAGTAAGTTGTCTGTTTTCGTGTAAGGTATTTTTTTTTATAATCTTTGTCCTTTTTAGGGAATTAAAGGCACCTCGGGTGCCAGAACGTGGCACTCGATTGATCGATAGTTTAATGCTAACGGCCGTGGACAATAGCACAGATGATCCGGTCGGTCCAGATTCGGAGTTAGAGGAGGCAACCGAATTAAGTATCCACGTCGCCGATCCTTCGAGTGGAGAGAACGTTACAAATCCCACGGTCGTTGAAACCGGTGATTCCTTACAGATGGCGCCGGCGCCCAGTGATGATATCAGTAGTAGTAACAGTAGCTTTAGTGATAGTAGCAGTGGTAGCAATAGAGTTAGTATTAATAGCAGTAGTAGCAATAGTCCTAGCGTAGTGAGTAATAGCAGAAGCGATCAAGACATTTCCGACGGCAGCCATAGCGAGGGTTCTAGTGGAATTGGCACAATTTCAAGCGATCGACGGATAGGCAAGACCATGTCCGCCGATTTTAGGGACTTTGTGAGCCATACAAACACGAATCCGAACTTCAGCACCTACAATTCCCGGGCGATTGCCTTTTCGACGGCCAATCTGCAGGAAGGCGTTGATGATCAAGATCATCCACTGGAAGACGACGATTATCGGAGAAGCTCCCGGAGTGCTCAGCGCCTGAACGTCGGAGCCATTTCCGGAATTTGCCTGGCCTCTTTAGGGCTGCTTTCGGGGATTTCAGCAGCGCTGATCATCCTCTACAGGAGGTATTTGTATCTGAACAAGCCTCAAACGCTGAGCGAGCCGGATTCGAGTGGCTACATCGACGACAGCACCATCCGGGACAATTCCGATGAAATGTACAGCCTGGACAATGATTCGTTTCTGAACTCGCTGGAGGCGATGACGATTCAGAATTACTGGACTGATAACGTTAAACATACCAAGCTGTAGATGGTTCCCAGAAGAGTTTGAAGGGTTCTCGATCACTGCTGATAAGAATGAAGTTTGATGTTCCTACATTTACATCAGAAATTATAAGCATCAGTATAGAAGTTTATACAGCATAAAAACTTCTGATGAAGCTTGAAACATCAAACTTCATTTCTGTCAATTTTTCGAAGAAGTTCTACAACAATGTATGTTTAATGGATTTCCGGGTAGTGATTCAACGAGAACAAGGAAACAAAAACCTACTCTGTACGTATTATTTTATTCGATAAGTCATCAATTTTTGCAGCAAACCCATACACGTTCAGCTCACAAACGTCGCAATCATTCCGTCACAAACCGTCCTATTTTTGCCCCTAGGTTAAGCAACTAATGAAAATATGTTGGAAATATTATTTAGTTAAGTTAGCAAAAACAAACTAAACAAACAATTAGGGTCGAACAAGCTTAATTTGTCCGTACTTAGTTAGAAATGCACGCGGGAAGTCAGGAGAAAAGACAAAAAAACAAAAAAAAACACGTTTACATCACCGTTTATGTTTACTCTATTACGAGTAGTTAACTATTTTTTTACAAATATAAGTTCAAGGTGACTAACATTCCCAGTGATAAGTTTAGTTCCGCACATTAAACGATCAAAATCCATTCTTTTTTCTTAATTGAAATAATGTAAAAACGTCAAGAACGTGGAACGGAAAAAAGGAAAATCAAATTAAAAGTGTTAAAAAAAAAAACAAACAAACAAAAAGTCGAACAGATGTTCAAGTTCAATGCTCCCACACTAAATACAGAGAAAGAGGAAAATGTGTACTTAAAAAAAAAACCAGAAAAATGTGATGCTAGATTTGGAACTCACTAGTTATTGATCGAAATGATATTCTCGTTAGGAGGAAGACACTTAAATCTTTTCAATAATTTTATTTACCTTGAAGCGATTGCAAGAGACCTGCGTTTTCCGGGGAACGAAAATATCATTTATTGATGAAAAAAGTTAAAAATATTTAGTGGTGCGAATTAGTGTGATTTGGTAGAAGAAATGGCGAAGTAGGGGATAGATTGTAATTGGGAAGTATTTTTGGTGAACGAAACAAGTAAACAATGCAACAAACAACAAAACAAAATTAACAAAACAAAAGACAAATTATGTAACACTATTGTACAACCGGGTTCCGATTCCATTATTTTGTGAATAAGATCAGAAATAAAATTCATTGAATTTGAATTGGAATTAATATTTGATTTATTTTGGTAGGGAATATCACAATCGAACCCACGACGGTGCTGAAAAGCGCCTTAGGTTATACTAAAAAAAATCCTATGAGGATTTTGCAGCTTTTGTGATACCAAATCAAGCCCAGAATCCCGGAAAAATAGCTTCTAAAGGCCAGATCAAGTATTTAAAAAGTTGTGATCTAAAAGAAAAGCTTAAAATCCCGAAAAAAACGCTTCTATAGGCCAGAAAACATATTTTAAAATATTGATCCCAAATCCCGAAAAACACTTCTGAAGGCCATGAAATGCATTTTTCTTATCCTAGATTAAGCCCAGAATCTCGAAAAAAACGTTTCTTAAGGCCAGATAACGCATTTTCAAGTTTTGATCAAAAATTAGGCTCAGGATCCTGAAAAAACGCTTCTAAAGGCTTGAAAACGCATTTTAAAGTTGTGATCCCGATTAATGCTCAGAACCCCGAAAAAATGCTTCAAAAGGCCAGACAACGCATTTTAAAGTTGTGATCCCGATTAAAGCTCAGAATCCCGAAAAAAACGCTACTGATGGCAGGAAAACGCATTTAAAAGTTTTGATCCCAAATTGAGCTCGAAATCCCGAAAAAAAAGTTTCAAATTTTAAATTTGTTACCTCAAATTAAGCTCATATAAATCATTTTAAAGTTGTGATCCAAAATTAAGCTTTGAAAAAAACACTTCTTAGGACCAGAAAAAGCTTTGTAAAGTTTTGATCTTAAATAAGGCTCAGAATCCTGAAAAAAAAACGCTTCTTAAGACCAAAAAACGCATTTTAAAGTTTTGATTCCAAATTAGGCTCGGAATCCCGAAAAAACGCTGCTAAAAACCAAAAAAAGCATTTTAAAGTTGTGATCCCTAATTGAGTTCAGAATCCCGAAAAAATGCTTTTCAAAGCCCAAAAACACATTTTAAAATTTTGTACCCAAATTAAGCTCAGAATCCTGAAAAAACGCTTCTTAAGACCAGAAAACGCATTCTAAAGTTTTGATTCCAAATTAAGCTCTGAATTCTGAAAAAACCCTTCTAAAGACCAAAAAAGCATTTTAGAATTGTGATCCCTAATTGAGCTCAGAATCCCGAAAAAATGATTTTGAAAGCCAGAAAACACATTTTAAAATTTTGTACCCAAATTAAGCTCAGAATCCTGGAAAAACGCTTCTTAAGACTAGAAAACGCATTTTCAAGTTTTGATTCCAAATTAGGCTCAGACTCCCGAAAAAAACGTTTCTGAAGCCCAAAATACGCATTTCAAAGTTTTGATCCCAAAAAATCTCACAATCTCGAAAAAATGCTTCTTAAGGTCATACAACGCATTTTTAAAATTTTGATCCCAAATCAAGGTCAGAATCCCGAAAAAACGCTTCTTAAGGCCAGAAAACACATTTTAAAGTTTTGATCCCCAATTAAGCTCAGAATTTCGAAAAAAAGCCTCTAAAGGCCAGAAAACGCATTTTCAAGTTGTGATCCTTAATTAAGCTCAGGACTCTTAAAAAACACTTCCAAAGGCCAGTAATCGCATTTTAAAGTTTTTATCTCACATTAAGCTCAGAATTTCAAAAAAAAAACAACACTTCTAAAGGCTAGAAAACGCATTTTAAAGCTCATAATCCCGAAAAAACTCAACTTATGCGACGAACATTTCCCAATACGCATAGGGGGGCATCCATAAATTACGTAACGCTCCTAGGGGGGGGAGGGGGTAAGCTTTAGCGTTACCAATTGTGACATAGGGGAGGGGGGGAGGTATGCTCATCGTTACGTAACGATTTTTTTTCCTAAAAAATTTCAGTTTAATCGCAGCTTTTTTGATATCATGCAATTTTGCTGAATGATAAGCAAACCAAAATCAGCTTAAAATTTGTAAGCTTTAAAAAGATTGAAACTGAATTGTAACCATTCCTATTTAAAGATTCTAAGATAGACTAAACGTGTATTGAATATCCGTGAAATAACGGTTGGAAAACCGAATATTACGTACATTTACCCCCAAGAACTCAATCCAATCTTAAGATGGAAATTTTACTTTTTTTTTTAAATTGATTTTGATTATTCCGATCAGCTATTTTTATTACTCCGACGAATATTACTAAGTGGAGTATATTTTGCATAACAAGTTATGCTGCTTGAAGAAAATAAAGTTAACAAGGTAGATCATCAGTTAACAAGCACAAGGCAACTCGAAATAAGACCATTATTTTTATTATATTACAACTATATTTTATCAGAGAGTTATCATCAATGAGTACTAAGAAGCGATTTGCATGGATAATAATTCCGTTTTAAAGAACGTTAAAAAATTATGTTTTATTTTTTTACCTTCGAAAATCAGTGTATAAAATCATGAGAAGATGGGAGGGGGGGGGATAATTGTCAGCGTTACGTAATTTTCATAGGGGGTTACGTCGAAGCGTTACGATTTGTGACATACGGGGGGGAGGGGTTCAAAAGAGTGAATTTTTGCGTTACGTAATTTATGGATGCCGCCTAGCCAAAGTATTGGTGAGTGAAATTCTACCACAGTTCACTGACGAAAAAATACGACAAAAGATGGCTCTGTTTGAAGAAAGCAGTGGCCTCTGTTGGTAAAATTTATTTTTCTCATTCGCTTGCTCTCTCTAGTGAGCAATATGTCCCCTACGCTAGCACACTCTAGTGTCAAATGATAATGAGTTCTATTTTGAAAGATAGGTGGCACTACCAAAACTAGTTCTGCTTCTGACCACTAGGGCGCCAAAATGATTCAGTGTTGGGTATTTCGGGGGAATATGCACCTGCACCAGGGAAATGACCGAGTATACGGAATGCAGCATCTGAAAACCCGAATACATTGCAACATGTTCTTCGTATTTTTTTTGTCAAAATAAAATACTTTTTATTGTTATAACTAAAAAAATATTCGATTTTTTAAAAACGCTTCTCAAAGCAACCTTCGATATCATTCGATGTTAAAATGTGAGATGCCCGAGAAGTTGAAAAACGGTTGCCATGGACCGAGTGAGTTGGAGAAATACTGTTCATCAGGTCATGTCGTGAGACGGAAAACCATGAAATAAAATAAATGAAATTAATGGTCGACCCCTTTCAGAGGGGGTTGTCTCCAAATTGAACGACCAAACGTTTCACCGCGGCGATTGATCCGGATTGTCGAACCACGTTGCAAAAGTAAACTATTGGAATTGTTGCTAGTTGAACACATTGGAAATCAATAGTGAGGTGTTGCCAATATGACGGATGGATGATCCAAGCATATATCAATCTCTATTGTAACCTGATTTCTAAACATGACTTAACGAGAACATATTTGATTGAATTATCAGTTTCCGATATAAATTGAACTCTGTTTTACTTGATTTCTCAACAAGTTATGGGTTCAGTGGCCAACTGGCCGTATGAAATCGCTGATCATCCTCTACAGGAGGTATTTGTATCTGAACAAGCCTCAAACGCTGAGCGAGCCGGATTCGAGTGGCTACATCGACGACAGCACCATCCGGGACAATTCCGATGAAATGTACAGCCTGGACAATGATTCGTTCCTGAACTCGCTGGAGGCGATGACGATTCAGAATTACTGGACTGATAACGTTAAACATACCAAGCTGTAGATGGTTCCCAGAAGAGTTTGAAGGGTTCTCGATCACTGCTGATAAGAATGAAGTTTGATGTTCCTACATTTACATCAGAAATTATAAGCATCAGTATAGAAGTTTATACAGCATAAAAACTTCTGATGAAGCTTGAAACATCAAACTTCATTTCTGTCAATTTTTCGAAGAAGTTCTACAACAATGTATGTTTAATGGATTTCCGGGTAGTGATTCAACGAGAACAAGGAAACAAAAACCTACTCTGTACGTATTATTTTATTCGATAAGTCATCAATTTTTGCAGCAAACCCATTCACGTTCAGCTCACAAACGTCGCAATCATTCCGTCACAAACCGTCCTATTTTTGCCCCTAGGTTAAGCAACTAATGAAAATATGTTGGAAATATTATTTAGTTAAGTTAGCAAAAACAAACTAAACAAACAATTAGGGTCGAACAAGCTTAATTTGTCCGTACTTAGTTAGAAATGCACGCGGGAAGTCAGGAGAAAAGACAAAAAAACAAAAAAAAACACGTTTACATCACCGTTTATGTTTACTCTATTACGAGTAGTTAACTATTTTTTTACAAATATAAGTTCAAGGTGACTAACATTCCCAGTGATAAGTTTAGTTCCGCACATTAAACGATCAAAATCCATTCTTTTTTCTTAATTGAAATAATGTAAAAACGTCAAGAACGTGGAACGGAAAAAAGGAAAATCAAATTAAAAGTGTTCAAAAAAAAAACAAACAAACAAAAAGTCGAACAGATGTTCAAGTTCAATACTCCCACACTAAATACAGAGAAAGAGAAAAATGTGTACTTAAAAAAAACAAGAAAAATGTGATGCTAGATTTGGAACTCACTAGTTATTGATCGAAATGATATTCTCGTTAGGAGGAAGACACTTAAATCTTTTCAATAATTTTATTTACCTTGAAGCGATTGCAAGAGACGAGCGTTTTCCGGGGAACGAAAATATCATTTATTGATTAAAAAAGTTAAAAATATTTAGTGGTGCGAGTTGGTGTGATTTGGTAGAAGAAATAGTGAAGTAAGAGATAGATTGTATGTAATTGGGAAGTATTTTTGGTGAACGAAACAAGTGAACAATGCAACAAACAACAGAACAAAATTAACAAAACAAAAGACAAATTATGTAACACTATTGTACAACCGGGTTCCGATTCCATTATTTTGTGAATAAGATCAGAAATAAAATTCATTGAATTTGAATTGGAAACTAAATTTGATATGTTTTTGGTAGGAAATATCACAATCAAATCCACAACGGCGCTTAGGTTATACTTAAAAAAATCGTTCAAGGATTTTGCAACTTTTGTTATACCAAATCAAGCCCAGAATCCCAGAAAAAACGCTCCTAAGGGTCAGACAATGCATTTTAATGTTTTGATCCCAAATTGAGTTCGTAATCCTAAAAAAACGTTTGTAAAGGCCAGATAGAAGATCTCAAAATTGTGATTTATTTCCAAATTAAGCTCAGAATCCCGAAAAAAACGCTTCAGAAGGCTAGAAAACGCATTTTAAAGTTTTGATTCCAAATAAAGCTCAGAATCCCGAAAAAACCAGAATATTAAGACTAGAAAACACATTAAAGTTGTGATCCCAAATTGAGCTCAGAATCCCGAAAAAATGCTTTAAAAAGCCAGAGAACGCAATTTCATGTTTTGATCCCAAATTAAGCTCAGAATCCAGGAAAAACCGTTTCTAAAGGCCTGAAACGCATATTTAAGTTTTAATCTCGAATTAAGCTCAGAATTCCGAAAAAACGCCTTTTAAGGCCAGAAAACGCATTTTAAAGTTGTGATCGCATTTTAAAGTTGTGATCTCAAATTTAGCTCAGAATCCCGAATAAAAACGTTTCTAAAGGCTAGAAAACGCATTCTAAAGTTTTGACCCCAAATTATGCTCAGAATCCCGAAAAAACGTGTCTTAAGACCAGAAAAAGCATTTTATAGTTGTGATCCCAAATTGAGCTAATTGCTTCTAAAAGCCAGAAAACACATTTTAAAATTTTGTACCCAAATTAAATTCAGAATCCTGAAAAAACGCTTCTGCAGCCCAGAAAACGCAGTAAAAAAGTTGTAATCTCAAATTAAGCTCAGAATCCCAAAAAAACGCTTCAGAAGGCTGAAAAACGCATTTTAAAGTTCTGATCCTAAATTATTCTTAAAATACCGAAAAAACGCTTCTGAAAGCCAGAAAACGCATATTAAAGTTGTGAACCTAAATTAAGCTCAAAATCTCGTAAAAATGCTTTGATTGGTTAAAAAACGCATTTTAAAGTTGTGATCCCAAATCCCAAAAAACGCTTCTAAAGGCCAGAAAACGCATTTTAAAGTTTTGATCCAAAATTAAGCTCAAAATCCTGAAAAAACGCTTCTTAAAGCCAGAAAGTTCAGTTTTTAAGTTTTGATCCCAAATTAAGCTCAGAATCCCGAAAAATACGCTTCTTAAGGTCAGAAAATTAATTTTAAAGTTTTATTCCCAAATTAAGCTCAGAATCCCGCAAAAACGCCAGGCCAGAAAACGCGTTTTAAAGTTTTGATCTGAAACTTAGGTGAAAGTCCCGAAAAAACGCTTCTTAAAACTAGAAAACGCATTTCAAACTTTTGATCTCAAATTAAGCTCATAATCCCGAAAAACCGCTTCTGAAGGCCAGAAAGCGCATTTTAAAGTTTTGATCCCAAATAAGGCTCAGAATCCCAAAAAAAAACTCTTCAAAAGGCAAAAAAAACGTTCTTTAAAGTTGTGATCCCAAATTAGGCTCAGAATCCCGAAAAAACGCTTCTCAAGACCAGAAAAAGCATTTCAAAGTTGTAATCCCTAATTGAGCTCAGAATCCCAAAAAAAAAATGCCTTTAAAAGCCAGAAAACACATTTTCAAATTTTGAACCTAAATTAAGCTCAGAGTCCCGAAAAAAATGCTTCTAAATAATGACCAGTTAAGATTCCAAATTAAGCTCAGAATCCCGAAAAGAGCTCCCAAAGGCCAGAAAGCGTATTTTAAAATTTTATCTTAAACTAAGCTCAGAATCCCGAAAAAACGCTTCTGAAGACCAGAAATCGAGTTTTTAAGTTTTGATCCCAAATTAGGCTCAGAATACCGAAAAAACGCTGCTAAAGACCAGAAAACGCATTTTAAAGTTGTGATCCCAAATTAAGCTCCAAATTACGAAAAAAAACACTTCCAAAGGCCAAAAATCGCATTTTAAAGTTCAGAATCCCGAAAAAAAACTCAACTTATGCGACGAACATTTTCCAATACGCATAGCCATCTAGTGAGTAAATAACTACTACAGTTCACTTACGAAAAAATACTACATTAGATGGCTCTGTTTTGAAAAAGCAGCGGTCTCTGTTAGTAAAATTTATTTTTCCAACTCGCTAGCTCTCTCTAGTGAGCAATATGTCTTCTAAGCTAGCACACTCTAGTGCCAAATATTTATTACTTATATTTTGAAAGATAGGTGGCACTACCAAAATTAGTTCTGACTCTGACCACTAGGGGGATCGAATGATTCAGTGTAGGGTATTTCGGGGGAATATGCACCTGCTAAGGAAAATGACCGAGTATTGCTACAAGTTCTTCGTATTTCTATCTGCTGCTCATATTCTGTCAAAAAAAAACTTTTTATCTATATATATAAAAAGCAATTATCTGTATGTTTGTTTGTTTGTTTGTTTCTTTGTCCTCTATAGACTCAGCCGTCTTAAGAGCTAGAGATCTGAAATTTGGCATGGATGCTCATTAGGACCAGGAATGATGAAAAATGGTTTTAGATTTTTGGACGACCCCTTCTGAAGGGGGTCGTCCATACAAGACAAATATTGTTTTCACGTTATTGACGTTATTTTCCGTCGGATTGTGATGAAAATTTGCACATGAGTGTTTTGAGAGACGAGCAATCGATTACAGTTAACAAATTTAGGGTTAGGGGTCGGCAAAAGGGGTCGTTCATATCCACTGATTAATGTTTTTGCGATATTGGCTTTATTTTACATTGGATTGTGATGAACATTTGCACATAAGTGTTTTGAGAGACGAGCAGTCGATAACAGTTATCAAATTTAGGGTCAGGGGTCGACCAAAGGGGTCGTCCATATCCACTGATTAATGTTTTTTACGATATTGGCGTTATTAAACATCGGATTGTGATGAAAATTTGCACATGAGTGTTTTGAGAGATGAGCAATCGATTACAGTTATCAAATTTAGGGTCAGGGGTCGGCAAAAGGGGTCGTTCATATCCACTGATTAATGTTTTGCGATATTGGCTTTATTTTACATTGGATGGTGATGAAAATTTGCACATGAGTGTTTTGAGAGACGAGCAATTGATTACAGTTATCAAATTAAGGGTCAGGGGTTGGCCAAAGGGGTCGTCCATATTTACTGATTAATGTTTTGGCGATATTGGCGTAGTTATACATCGGATTGTGATGAAAACTTGACCCCCTTTTTGTTAGAGGCAGTTAATTGATACCAATTTAAGTGTGAAGGTCAAGCAAAAGAGTCGTGCACACAAACAAATAGTACATGTTTCTGCCATAATGTCTAGATTTTGCAACCGATCGAGAAGAAAACACTCTCACACAAATTTTAATAAAAAGCCAATCAACCGTTTAATTTGAATTTCAAGTAATAGTTACAGTAGACTTTAAACACTGTTGAATTTTTTCCCCAAAATTGTCGAAAGAATGTTTCGAATTCATTTTCTAAACTTATTTTGACGTACCAATGATTTAAAGCGAAACGAAGTTCGTACGGGATCAGCTAGATGTAAAATAAAAACTACGAGCAAGATCACTGGTGTTGGGAAAAAGTGGTAGAAATTTTGACACTTGTAGCACATTTTGAAAATTTTACCATGCAAAAATGTTTTCAAGATCTTTGGGCGTTGTATTTTTTAACAGCACTGTTTCTATTTCAGCCGTATGTGATAGAAATATTGCTATTTTTGCATCACAGCGTGCGAAAATTGAACGCGTGTTGTAAAAAAAATTGAAGACCGAACTGAATTGTGGATCTTGAAAATGTATTTATATGGTAAAGTTTTCAATATGTGGCCACAAGTGTCAAAATTTCTACCACTTTTTTCCCAACACCACTGAACTTGCTCTAAGAAAATATTCAATTTTTACAAACGCTTCTCAAAGCAACCTTTGAGATCATTCGGTGTTAAACGCCATAGTGTAGGAAAGTGATGCTCCAAAATATTGGTACATAACAACTCAAAAACAACACAATGTTCACAGTAAAATGAATTAATTCTGCTCAAAAATTCAGAAAAAAAGGAACAATTTTATTTTTTTAATTTGTCTACACATGAAAACGAGTGGTTTTTATACATTTTTCAATGGAAAAATTATATTTTTTTTTTTTAAATTTTTGACTTTACTTTCCACTGTGTTGATTTCAAAGAAATTTTTCAGCTGTTGTTGGCGACAAATTGAGTGAATCGATTCGATTTTCAGTGCACGTTTTTAACTTAAACTCGATCGAACGTTACAATTATCATGCATTCTT
This sequence comes from Uranotaenia lowii, assembly GCF_029784155.1. Taxonomy (NCBI): domain Eukaryota; kingdom Metazoa; phylum Arthropoda; class Insecta; order Diptera; family Culicidae; genus Uranotaenia; species Uranotaenia lowii. Next base: position 38,364,220 of record NC_073691.1, on the reverse strand, counting down.
TTGATAATTTATGACTAAGCAAAGAAGAAGATCGATACATCATTTTGATAATCGATCTGTATTCATGGAGAACTGTACTTCAAAATCTAGAGTAAAACACGTGGTCAACAAATATGAACATTTTTGAGGTAAATTTCCCAAAACTGAAAAGTGTTGTTGTTCCTACGAATTAAACTGGAATAAGTGCTATTTTCGTAAAATCTAATCACAGATTTCACAATTAAATTATTTCTGAATACTCAGAGAATCTTAAGAATCATTAAATTTTATTATCACAATTCGTTTAAAGCGTCTCCTTTTTTCTTCCGCTTTAATCTCTTCTTTTGTCTTGTTTTCTTGGTTCGTTTTACTTTTTTTTTCTTACCGATTCTTTTTTTCATCTCTCAATCACATTATTTTGTTCCTCCATAGCCAAAAGCCTATTAGGAATTTTTCATATATTTTTTTTTTCTTCTTCTCAGTTCTAATTTTTAACCGTTTAGCTTTAGTTCATACTCCTACCTTGTTTGTGCTGTCTTGCCGTTTGCTATTTTTTCGTATTTGTTTTTTTGCCTTTTTCACTTTTCTACTGTTTTGCGTTATTTTTTCGGTAATTTCTTTCGTTTCTCTTTTCCTGTTGCATGTTCACTCTTCACAACTATCTTCCCTTTCTCCTTTCTATCCGCACTCATCTCTTTCATTATCTTGTTTTTTTTCAATTCGTTTCATTTTATTTCATTTCCTAATTCTTTTCACTTCTATGACAAAAGTATTGATTGAATTGCATATTAAAACACTTTGATTTCAATCAAATTCATTTCGAGTCATAAGCCTGGAGATAACTACAAAATTTATCAGAGCCTTTCATCTGAAATTCCAAGTCTTTTCAGAATATTTAACAAGCCCAAACCTCGCAGTGAATTTCATCATGCAAAACAATGAATATTCTGAGTCATGACTCATGAGTCGGTGAAAACAGCAAAAAATTTCCATTTTTTATCGCATTGTTAGCTTAGTTTCTTTATTGATAAACCAGTTTAACCTAGTCATTTGTCTTCTGTTATTCGAGTATAAAACCCGAGTCTTTAATCGAAAATTGAAGTCTATCATCTGAAAAACAGAACTGTTCCGAGTCTTTCATCGAAATTTCGTTCCGAGTCTTCCATCGGAATAACACAACTGATCCGCGTCTTTCATCTGAGTTTTGATGAACAACCAAGTATTTCGTCGGAATTTCGAAATATGATCCGAGTCTTCAATCGGAAATCGTTCCGAGCCCTTCATCGGGATTTCAAAACTCATCCGATTCTTTCATCGGAATGTCTAAATATTCTAAATAAATATCTTGAAATTTCCGATTTTTATCACTCCACAAATGCGCGACCGTTAATCAGAAGTTTCGGCAACAGACTGACGAATCATATGCGATCTTTTTCAATTTTTCATGAGCGATATCGTCGCTAACGTTCTTTCACTTTTGGGTATTTCTAATTTCGATTAAATCTTCGTCAATTTCCGACACATTATACCGGGTTTAGTACTTTTTTCGTAAAATTGTGAAAGAGTTTTTTAAAGTTTTTGATTGTCATAAAAAAATTAAAAAATCGTGCCATAGATGTACTAATTTTTACATTTTTCGATGCCTTAAAAAACTTTATCTAGTATGACGGATTGGCTTAATGATATCACCTACAAACTTGATATTGCTTTCATTATCCTACACCAACACTGTTGGTGTACACATATTTTTCGAAAAATCTCCAATTTTTTTAAAATAAATATTTTTATAATTCAGTTAGCCATCTGGGGCAAAATGCAACAAAATGCAAATCAGAACTAAATCTCATAAATCGCGTTTCCATATGCTGGGATATGATTGTTTCGCATTATGCGTTTGTTTACATTAAAATTTCATCCATTCTAAGATTTATTTACATGATTTAAGATAATAGAATATGTTGTAGTATTTTTTACCCCTAAATGTATGCAGCAGATTAACACTCTTTTCTTAAAAACATTTTTGACAGAAAAAATGTGAAATTCAATTCGAAAAAAAAACAAAATTTACTGCGATTGGTGCTTTATCATGACATCACAAATCTTATATATAAAAATGGAGGCGTTTTCTTTGTAACAACATCACGTATGAATGGTCGGTCGGAATGAAGTGAAATTTGGTTTCCGAGTGTTTTTTGGGTCAGAGATTGTTTGTATAATAGTTTCAAGAATCTCACTTTTTATGGAAGGTGGTCCCAATACAAATTCAACTTTATTTGTTACGATTTCCATTAGAATCGATTCGCGAGCACGATGAAGTTAAGTGAAGTGTAGATGAAATCAAACATTTATTACGATTACATAAAAAGGTTAAACGAAGTTTACCGGGTCAGCTAGTGTATCATAAACTATAAATTTTTAAACGTTTTCATTTGATTTTTCATTAATTACAGAGTTTGTTGCAACTTACCCATTTTTCTTAGTAGGGTGAAAATCGCATGCTTTTGTTATTTTAAAAATAACTGGTTAAACCAATAATTTTGCTGACTACGTCAATTTGGGTCCCATCAACTTTAAAACTTTTGATGTACAAGAGATATGATTATCTGTAAGCATTAAGATTTAAGAAGCCATTGAAGTTGAAAATTGTTGCATGTTGCCCAAGTTGACGGTATATTATTTCCCTCACAAAATCTTAATTTATTTTTTTTATCTTCAATGATTTACATTTTCTAAACCATTTTGTTGTACTGACTACAGTATGCATTGAAGGAAGTCCAAGAGGAAATTAGGCATCCATCAACATATGAAGCAGAAACTTAAGATAACTTAAAGTAATATTTTTATAAATAATTCTTTTAATCCACTGCACTTCTTATTTGTATATTTGTAATGAAATATGTTATAAAAAGTGTAAAAAAAACCCCAAAGGTTTTTGGCAAACAAATTACATAATAAGAGTAAAGATTAAAAAAAAAACAAAAAATTTAAAAGAGAAAAAAGGATTTTGAACGATAAATTATTAGAAGATGGGAATAATGAAGGATTAAAAGATAAAGCAAAGTGAGGAAAGATAAAAATTGGAAAATATCAGAAATTGCAAATGTAGAGTGAAAAAGTGACTGGTGAGAAACGGAAAAAGAAAAACGGAAGTTTTTATAAAAGAATATTCATTGAGAGTGGAAAAGAAAATGATGAAAATTAAAATAACATCACAAAAAAAAACAAAAATTAACTGGCACTGATTGGCAAGCTTGCATCTGAAATTTTGTTATTTTGGTGAAAAGCAATGAGCAAAAAGAGATAATACTTCTGTATTCCTTGACATTTATTTTGAATCTAACCTCTGAGTGGGACAGCTTGACGTCTGAAATTATGTGCAAACTCTTGAGTCTGGCAGCACGATATGAAAGAATGTGTAAACCCCTGAGAAAGGCAGCACAAGTTGAAAATAAAATGTGCAAACCTCTGAGTGGGGCAGCATAAAGGGAGAGAAAAAGTGCAAACTCCTAAGTGGTGCAGCACGACGTAGAAAAAAAATGCAAACCCCTGAGTGGAGCAGCACGGCGTCTGGAATGATGTGCAAACTAAGTCGATACCGGACCATTCGCCTCAAGCGTGCACGCATGCAGTCGGTCGGCAAGCAAGCGAGCTAGCCGAGTAGTGCATGCGTTCTATAAAACGGCTGAATAGCCTTCTCCTCAGCTTGAGTTTAATATTTTAAAATTTTAAACTGAGAAGCTTCCTAGAAGCGTTCTAGGACGTACTGAGTAAGTTTTGAAGAGCTTTCTCTATGGAATTTTATGTTCCTGGAATATTTACAATACATATGCAGATTACAGAAACTGGTAAATTTAAGTTTGAATGTCAATGACAAAAATCATTCCAAAGGTGTTGAAACTCACTCGCGACGACCGGTGATGTTTACTCCGCGGCGATTAATAGAAACTGACGAACCGCGTGGCAAATGTAAACAACAACTGAGACTCGCAAGTGAGAGAGATCGTCGATTCGCTATTGTTCTAAGAATTGACGAAGAGTGAATTTGTAGTGTTCACTGGAATAAATGCCAGGTGAACAGTTAGGAAATCATAAAACAAGTGTTGCCACTATAAGGATGGATAATCTGACATATCAATCACTACTGTAACTTTACTTATTTATATGACTTGACGAGAATAAAGATGATTGTTATCAGTTTTCCGATACAAAATAGTATTACTTCGTTGTGATATCACAACAAAAGGGTGTACACTTTTAACATAGGATTGTCTTGAAATCTAAATGTAAGGATGGTTAAAAAAACTACAGTACTTTCTAGCAAATCCCATCGCAACCCACCGGAAACTGTTAAGTTCATTACTTCTAAACTAAACGGCAAAGAAGCAGAGACAGCTAATGCTCCGTGTTACAACGAAACTTCACCAACGACCGATGGACGACCAAGGAACTGTGTCCCCCATTCATGAAAGCTCGTGGGGCCAACCCGATAATGTGACAGTTCTAACTATAGTGCCAGTAGTAGCACCGAGTGGGATCAAAAGAACACCCAACTAGTCTATAAAACCGGAGATCCCCGGGAATATGAAGTTAAGTGAATAAAAATCGTTCCAAAGGATTTAAATGTGGTTTATTGGAAGCGGGGAACAAATTTTTACTTTTACTTTGGCGGGCTCTCGCTTATTACCCAGGGGTATGACCCGGAATTGACGGGGTTTTCCGCCTTTCCGGAATGGTTGGTTTTAAACTGAGCCAAGGGAAGCTGACCATGAGGGGCTGCTGAAAGGGATTTTTCATCCCCCCATTTTTCCTTCGTCTCTTCTAGGCTCTCTAGGGTAATGTTGTCGCCTTTGTTTCCCGATGTGATATTTTGTGCTTTTCTTCTTTTTCGGGGAAGATAGTGTCTCTCTTCGGTGAACTCGAAGAAAAAATAAAACTAGAGATATCAACTAGCAGCTAGTTGTAGAAGAAGCAGCAGTTACTTGGTACACCCTCGCCATTCGTTGAAGTCACTGGGTGGTCTCGTGCCGTTCCATTCATTTGTTTTTGGAATTTTTGTCCTTACAACCTTTTAATGCGCTCTATCGTTGCTATCGCTGTTTTTTCTGGGTGCCATCCGGTAGCGAAGGGGTAGTTCCGGTGGTCGTTTCGCAAAAGGAAAACCTGGAAGTCGAAGGGTGGCTCTTCGGATAAATGGGATTTTTATGTGCTCCACTTCTTGCCCTATGTGACAACACACTTAAGTTACGGTTTTTGCCAATGAAAATAGCATAGCCATTGGAGGACTGTATCTTTAGTAGCCAACCAAAAACGATTCTGTCTCGTATAAAAAGAATTTTACTTATTTTTCGGGCTGCAGGTACTCGACATGAAACCTTTTGAAAGCGTGGAATGCAGGTTCTAATGTTTGTCTATGTTCTGCTTAACATTAGGTAGCACTCTATATTTGTGATGTGTTTTTGCTCTCAGGGGTCAATGTGTTGTACTAACGCATTTAAGTTTATGTAAAGGTTCAGACCCTTTTTGCAGAATCTGTTAATTTGTTCAAGACTTTTTGAAAAAAGCTACGAAAAACATCATGATTTGATAATATAAAAAAGACAATCAAATATCAAGTACCTTATCTTTTCACCAACAGTTTGCAGAATGGTTCCAAGTTCGTCAAGAAAGCAATCCTTCCTCCCAGACAGAGCTTCCACCTTGCAGCAATCCAGAGAAAATCTTTTAATTTGAATCCAAATCCTCGACGTTTTGCAGCGAAAGCTCCCAGATCTCCTAGAGCAGCACCTTTCTGCGATTGCGAGTGTTTTTCAGCTCCAAAATAAAGTGGCCCCTAAGACGGGAAAATAGAAATAAATCTCCCAACCTCGATCGGAAATTAGCTCCGCCATTTATCGACGTGCTATCAACCAGGCAGCAGCAGCAGCGCAAGTGGATTTGGATGTGTGGGTATGTGTAAGCAGTCAAAAAACCGGAAGCTAAACCCCGGAAATAAAAAGGCACCATTCATCCCCCCTTTCCAAAGTCGAACAGTGCATGCAGAACCCCAAAAGCAAACGAACGATTTCCGAGCAGAAAATTCTGAGTGATGGGACGATGGGTTTCCGTTTTTCCCATATTTTTCGCTCTCTTTTGCTTTGGAAAGAAAACTGAAAACCTCTTCGCTCGAAGCCAACGAAATCCAGCCGAAGTGGCCGGAAAGCAGCTTCCGGACGAAATAAGTCACAAGGATTGAATATGATTACGGGATTTCTACCAATATGTTGAGTGTATTTTAACAGATTTGAAGAAAATGAACAATCCTTCTTTACCATTGTTTTTCAGGGTTGGCGTTGAATCCAAAAAAAAATCAATTTTAATTTATGAGAATTGGTTTTTATAGGCTGATGTTATAAAGGTTTTGGAAAAAAAAAATAAAAAAAAGACCATGTTTGGATCATATGTGTCGAAAGTGACCCTATTTTCGTTTCGCCGCTATCAAAGAAATTCGTCATCTGGAAACAATTTCTAAGTCCATTGGCGTACCAAAAATATTGACAAAATTACCAAAAACCAAATTACTCTTAGTGGAAATTCTAGTGACTGATAATTGTTGAGGAACTTCAGTTCTCAAAGCTAAAACAATGTTCTTAATTCATTTTAATGATATTTGAATTCTGAATTCCAAACCCAAATTCTTATGATCCTAAAGGGTAAATCAAATTTTAGTATTAAAATTTCTAAATCGTCGCAACCTAAACTAATTTTTAAGCACGTCTATTCCTCATTCTATTAGTCATACAGCGAGAAAATGTGAATCCAATTTCTTACTACGGAAAGCTCCCTACGTTTCCGTCTAAGGGTTAAATCCCTTCTTTTTTCTGAATCGAATCCATTTACGTTGCCCAAGATTCTAGTTCCGTTGTGTCAGTTGTAGGGGACGTCAGTACGTTGGCAACCGGAAATCCTCCAATTCAATTCCTCACTTGCAACAGCCAGTAGCAGAACCGGTTAGCAAAATACATACATATATAAATATCGGGGCTTCTTCTTTCTGTACCTTCAACTCATTTTCCTGAGATGGAAATGAAAAACAACACGTAAGATGATTCCTTTCTTCGCCTGGCCAATCTTCGGAAACCACTCAGATGCTGCCGATTTTCTAAACTCGGATAGCAGTTTTTTGATCTAGTTTTCATAGCTCTTAGCTTTTTTTTGTTTTCCTGTTTTGCTTGATTTTCGATTGCCTCATATAAATTCATACCGTAGCTCTTAGTTTTTTTTTATATGCTAAAGCTTAATCCATAATTTTCCTTCTCACACATCGATTTTTCTTACATTTTTTTCCTGATTATCTAGCTTCCTAGTGAAATTGATTAAAAAATGTCTCATTTTTTTTTACAAGAAAATAAATCATATTTATTAAAAGTAAAAATAGCCTTGGTAGATTACTATTGTGTGCCATTGATTACATTGTGTTACAATATCCTGAAAATCCAAAAAGAGTAGTAGGTTGATATCACAGTTCAAAAGATTTGGGAGAAACAGAAGAAAAACTAAATATGTGACTTACCTAGTTTAAATGATATTTTAAAAATACATTCATTCAATCGAAAATACTTATACTCAAGTTAATTTTTGTTAATTTCTAAGACATTTTAAACGAAAAGCTAAAAGCTCACTGTTGGATTTTTCGTAAAAGAGAGAAGTATTTGATTGTAAAAAACATACCAAGCAAGATAAAATGTTTCATTTAAAAAAGCGTTGTTGTCATTTTGCTCTATACAAACCTTATATTATTTCCGATTCGTGCACTTTTGATTTGTAAGCGTAAAGTTTTTTAAGTAAATTGTTTTTATGCATGCTGGTTTCAGTTAATTTTTTTTTGCATATTCAAAGGTTCTTACTAAAAACTTAAACTAAAAACTTCTTACTTACTTTTCACCGATAGGGCCGACAAATTAAAGAACAAACATCAATAACGTTGAAAAATCTCTTCACACAAATGTTTGATAATTAAATTGTGGTTTGTGGAGTACTTAAATTGTATCATTGATTACAATGATTATACTTACTGAAAAATTGAAATAACTGAATTGTTTACTGCATAAGTTATGAAATAGACCTTTGCACTTCTCATTGTTATTTGAATAAAGCATTGAAATATCAAGGAAACCTTTGAAGCTCTCTATGGCATTGAATCCAATAATAAGTTGACATTTCGCAGCTGTTTTCCCTGAACCTTGATGGTGAACGCGCGGTTAATGGCGGTCATGGAAAGGTTCACCACTCAAGCAGCCCCCAACCAGCCAACTGACAACCCCGAATTGGTCATCAAGTCTCTGTCGTCCAATATTCGGGAGTTCTGCTACGATCCGGAAAATAGCCTTACATTTGACCGTTGGTACCAAAAGTACGAGGACTTTTTTCTTCAAGATGGAGCCAAGCTGGACGATGCGGCCAAGGTACGGCTGCTGCTTAGGAGTTTGAACGAGATAGTTCACGACAGATACCTGAACTTCGTTCTTCCGAGACATCCAAGGGATTTTAGTTTCGATAAGATCTGTCAAGAAACTGAAACAGCTCTTAGGAACTCGAATTACTTTGTTCAGCAATAGGTACCATACGGTGAACAAACGCTGTGTGTGAGGACTTCGAGTTAAGCAGAATCATTTCGGATCAGTTCATGACACTGATCTTTATCCGAGGCCTCCAATCGTCGAAGGATTCCGATATCCGCACCAGACTTGTTTCTTTCCAAGCTGGAATCGGATGAAGGAGACTGCAAGTTAGAGACGCTTATCATCGAATTTCAACGACTCCAGAACCTCAAGCACGATACCGCTTTGGTCGAGCAGAAGCAACCTTCATCTGCTGCTTCAGTATGTGCACTGTGCACTCAAACAGAAAAAGCAGCAGGGGAAACCGCACAATCAACCCTCGAAGAAAGGCAAGCAACATTCAACTTTACCCAAGACACCGTGTTGGCAATGTGGAGGTATGCATTTCGTCCGAGAATGCCCCTTCACCTCTGCAAATCCTGTGGGAGGACTGGACACAAAGAGGGATACTGTAACTGTCTCTCAGCGAAGCAGCACAGCAAGGATAAATCGATCGATGGGAAGTTCGCTGTCAACAATATCAGCAGCGGACTACGATGCAAATTCATCTACGTCCGTCAATGGCGTGTATATCAAGATGCAATTCGTCACCGCTTCCGATATAACTGTCAATTCAAAACCAACATGGAAGAAGCTAGGACCTCTGCAGTTTGTCGGCGAAATACAATGCGACGTCACCATGGAAAACCAAACCAAGTTTGGAACGTGTTATGTCACCAATCAACCATCCCTCAATCTTTTCGGCCTGGATTGGATTGAGCTGTTCGGACTGTCTCTTCCACTGTCATCGATCTGCCACAAAGTTCAGGCAGACCATTCCGAACCGATCCAGCAGTACAAGAAAGCGTTTCCCAAGGTGTTTTCCAACTCACTCGGACATTGCACGAAAACTCGAGTCAAGCTGTTTTTGAAGCCAGACGCACGACCGGTTTTCAAGCCCAAACGCCCGGTTCCATTCATGTCCATACCGAAGGTCGAAGAAGAATTGGTTCGTCTTGAAAATCTTGGAATCATTTCCCCAGTGGATTTCTCACAGTAGACCACCCCAATAGTCGTTGTCAAGAAGGCGGGTGGCAAAAACAGAATCTGCGCGGACTACTCAACCGGTCTGAACGCTGCTCTAAAGCCGCACAATAATCCTCTTCCGGTGCCGGATGACATCTTCAGCAAGCTGAATGGATCCAAGACTTTTAGCAACATTGATTTGTCCGATGCTTATCTCCAACTTGAAGTGGACACCGAATCAAAGAAGCTGCTCACAATCAACACCCATCGAGGACTTTACCGTATCAAAAGTCTCTCCCGGGGCGTTCCAGCTGTTGTTGAACGGAATGATTGCGAATCTCGAAGGCGTTGAAACGTTCCTGGACGACATCATTATTTTCAGTAAGACCGAATCCGACCATCTCAAACGACTACGAGCACTCTTCAACCGGCTGATTCTCCAGCGGCGAATCAAGTATCTGGGCCATATTGTTGACGAAAAAGGTATACACCCAGATCCTTCGAAGATTGAAACCATCGCCCGAATGCCAGTACCAGCAGACGTCTCATATCTCCGCTCATTTATTGGTGCGGTAAATTTCTTCGGCAAATTTGTACGCGCTATGCACCAACTTGGGCGCCCTCTTGATGCACTATTGAAAAAGGACGTCAAATTTATCTGGTCTCAAGAATGCCAGCAAGCTTTCGAGAAATTCAAGACGATGCTCCAATCAGATCTGCTGCTTACCCACTACGATCCGAGCTTGGACATCATCGTTGCTGCTGACGCGTCGGAATTGGTGCCGTCATTATGCATCGATTTCCGGATGGTTTCTCAAGACAATTGCTCATGCTTCCTGAACGCTTACGTCAGCTGAGGTCGGTTACAGTCAGATCAGACTTATTTTTGCGATTACCAAATTTCATCGCATGCTGCTCGGTCGACGGTTCACTTTGCAGACGGATCACCAGCCCTTGATCCGAATTTTTGGATCCAAAAAGGGCATTCCACTACATACAGCGAATAATCTCCAATGTTGGGCGCTCACTCTCCTGCGCTACGATCTTGACATCCAGTACATATCCACCAATCAATTCGGATAAGCAGACATTCTATCCCGTCTGATCAGTAGCCACACCAAGCCGGATGAAGATTTCATAATCGCATTCCTCCAACTCGAAGAAGACGTTGAGGTTTCTTTGGATGAAGCCATCGAATCGTTACCTGTTTCCTTCAAATTGGTCCAACGTGTGACAAGCAAATGTCCTGTTCTCCAGCAAGTTACCGAGTTCACCCAAAAAGGATGACCTTCCGATCTTAGCAGTATACAGCATGAAACGGTCAAACAATATCATTCCAATCGTGAATCGCTAGCAGTTGTGAAAGGCTGCCTGATGATGGCCGACAGACTGGTGATTCCGAACAGTTTGCGCCAACGAATACTCAAGCAACTTCACCGAGGGCACTCTAGCATCGAGAGGATGAAAACTGCGGCCCGAAGCTACGTGTTCTGGCCCAAAATCGATGAATGCATCACGGAATACATCAAACGTTGTAGTAGCTGTGCCATACATTCCAAATCCCCACCGAAGGTATCCCCTCAGCCATGGCCAGCCACCAAAGATTCCTGGGAACGAATTCATCTCGATTTCGCTGGTCCATTCTTCAACCAACAATTCCTGATTGTCATCGATGCCCACTCAAAATGGTCCGAAATCAAAGCGGTCCGTTCTCCCACAACGTTGGCGGTCAACGAGTTCCTGAACGAGCTGTTCTCAAGGTTTTGCGTTCCAGAAACAATCGTAACTGACAACGGGACGCAATTCACATCCGAAGAGTTTGCTGCTCTCTGCAAATCCAATGGTATTCAACACCTGCGAACTGCACCATACCATCCTCAATCAAACGGGCAAGCAGAAAAGTTTGTCGATACGATGAAGCGCTCCATGCTCAAAATCGAGGAAGGCAAGGGTGGAAACATTGCAGAAATTCTTCAAACTTTTCTGCAAACCTACCGCTCCACTCCGAGTCGGATTCTCAAAGGGAAATCTCCGGCAGAACTGATGATCGGAAGGAAAATGCGCACTACACCGGATTTACTACTCAAGCCGCAGTCAAACCCCAGTGAAGGCACACTTCCCTCCCGACGTTTCACGGTTGATGACGAGGTTTACGCCAAAATTCACGAAGCCAACAGCTGGAAATGGGTTCCTGGACATGTGTGCGAGGCAATCGGCAGCGTTACTTACAACGTGCTCCTGGATTTCTGGCATGGCCGACGAAAGCCTATTCACTCCCATGTCAATCAATTGAAACCTCGACTCAATGGTAATCAAGACACCACCAATTCAAGCTCTCCACTAAATATTTTGGTGGACATCTCAATCCGTTGCTCAAACATCGAAGTGCACTACCGAAGCTCAAGATCCAGCGATTCCACTACCGGTTGAAAATCCAGTCCAACAATCTGAGGGTACATCAGATTCTTCATCTGTTGTTTTCGAGGACAGCTTTGAGCCACAAAGCCCTGCTCGCAGTGAAGAGTTCGTAGATGCAGAAAAAAACACATCAAACAGACGACCGATCTTCAAGCGTTCCTGAACGGGTCGGGCCCCAACGAACCGTCCGGATGCCCTCCCGTCTCGAGCATGGAAATTTATGTCGAGTGAAAATTGGGAAAATAAAATCATTCTTTGTTCGTTAGCCAAATAGTAAAGACTTATTTGAACAGTTATCATATTGATACAGTGTAAAATATGCTTCAATTTTAGAAAATATTTTTTCATAATACTGGAATGATTTTTAAATGTTTTGTCATGAAATCAGTTATTTATTATCCGAAGCATCAATTTTCGTTCGTGATTTTTTTCAGATAAATAATCCAACCAGTTCACGTTACTTTAATTTAGATCTAATCTTCCCTCAGACCTAAAAGTACAGCTCAATTTATCTCCACACAAATCAAAAGATGGTTCTGCATTGATCTGTAAGGAGAGCATTTTCTGTTCTCTACAGATTACAGAGCAGCTATTAGAGGTTCACTCCAGATAGTTTTTTTACAGGACACTTTTCGATAGACTGAGTCGATTTCCAAATGTTGGGAAAAGATATTCGCTTCTAAATTTTTTCAAATGTTTCTATGGCAAATCACTAGAATGTTGAGAAAAAAAAAATACAGAAAAAAATCGACCCATTCGAATAATTTTAGCATTAGATCCCATCGGAGGTGCAGGCAAGGAAGAAATCCAACAATGAGAGGTTGGATTTGTGAAAGTATAAATATTATTACGAAAAAGCATTTCACTGAAAGGGGAGAGCCGGCAGATCTGGAACACAAATAAATACAGAATCTAAACCTCTAGTCTCAGAAATTGCAGAGTGAGCGGAAGAAGAGAAAGTTACTTCATTGTATTCCGTTTTATCTGGTTGAAGGAATCGGTAAGCCCTTCTTGGTAGGTATTTATTGGTTTTTCCCAACATGGTGTTGGGTGTGTTGGAAAACTTTCTGGAACCAATATGAGATGGCTCTGAATCATTGATTAGAAAATTGCCTTCCATGGTTTCCATTCCTTATTGCGGATGCTTAGGTTGAGTAGATATATTCCTTGTGAAACTGCTGAAATTCGAAATTTTGTTAGGATTTGTTATTACTCTTATCTCAGTATTGTGAATTGTAACTGCTAAAATTGAAGTTTCAAAAAATATCTTTCAAAAAGCTTTTTAACATGACTGTAAAATGTGTCAAAAGTGTTAGTTTCAGCTTTTTGCCCTGCTTCTGTTAAGCTTATCCCTACAATCAGGAAGATTAGGTAAGAAATTACTCTCCCAGACAATTTGTGGGTCATAAAGTATACCGGTCAGATAAAAACAACAATCTAATTCAACTCAAAGTTAGACAATGTTTTTCAACAGAAAACAATTGCTTTTACTTGTCATCTCATAAACGTTGTGGGCTTTCAACCCGGAAGATAAAAAAATTACGAAATCATCAGACATGTGGTATTTGATTATGATTGGCTATTTATATCAGAGATAAGCAAAGTAAACGGCACACTTTTTTCTCCAAATTCCCGGTAAAAATGGTCTCGGGTATAAAAAGGATGTAACCTGAGTCTAAGATTATCAAACAACCATCAGCTATCAACCATCATGCAGTCTAAAATTTGCGTTCTCCTGCTGGCAGCCCTGGTGTTATCGGTGGCATCTGCCCCGGAGAAATCTAGCCGAGTGATCAACCCTTACGTGGACATGAAGGTTACCCGGGACTTCTGGGGAGCTTGGCGTTACTGCGAAAGCCAGGGCATGCAGATGCCAACCATTACCTCGGATGAGGACTTCAACAACTATCGATTGGCGATTTCTGCGGACATGAATGGAAACTGGTGGATTGGAGCCGTTGATTTCGGAGCATCGCCGGGATCGTTCGTTTGGATCACCAATGGCAAGGGAGTCTCCAGCCCAAGTGGTTACACCAACTGGTATCCGAATGAGCCGAACAACCTGAATGGAGTCGAACGTTGCATGGAGTTGAGGACTCAGTTCTGGAATGATGCCGACTGCTCGCTGCAGAGAAAAGTCGTGTGCCAACAGAAAATTGCTTGTTAATTCGATGGAATAAATAAAAATTTTTGGCCTATAAGATCATTTTTTTTATATTTGAATATCACAATTGAAGTTAAACCGTAGAAGGCTTAATTACTGAATTAAGATTGGAGAAATGGCACATAACTGCTAACGTTAAGATTACACAGGAAAACAGCATTTTTGAAGCCAATGTTTTAATATCTGATCTGGGGACGATTTTTGATCACCTCTAGCTTTGATGAAATGGTGCGAGGAGATCTTGAAATTGATCAGATTTGACATGAAAACTAAAAACTGATTTTGAATCTGCTTATTATCCTCCCTTTAATCTAGGACTCAGATCTGTTGAGATGAGTTGAAGGATAAGCAGAAATTAAACAAAATTTGTAGGATGGAGAATAAAGATGTGGAAATTTTAATTTATTTTATTTGATTAGAGAGGCTTGCTTGGTAGATTCGCCTCTATTGAGGAATATGGAATAAAAATGAGATGAAGGATATGCAGAAAATAAAGCAAATTAAATTAAAAATAAAATAAAATAAAAGTTGTATTCGGCAACACTGAAGATAAATAAAATAAAATAAATTTCTATGGCAACGTTTGCTATTTTGGCAACGCTAGACAAACAATCAAAACAAAGTCATTCATTGATCTACTCTTGTGAGTGACAGACGTGTCCAAGTGAATCTCTGAATTTAGATTCGTAAAATCACGACAAGATCTTTCATAGATATTCCTATTTCAGAGATACAACGCTTTTTAAAAACTCTATTCTACAAGTACATAGCATATGACGGAGAAGCAGATTGACCCGTGTTGCTGGATTACCAGATTGTGAGTATAGGTGTTATTTAAAACGAACAAGTTGAAATGGATTTAAATAGAAAAAATGGTAAGTTGAGAGGACAGCCTGAACAGCCTAAATAATTCGTGTTGTGAGGACAGCTGTGGAAGAAAAAAGGTGAATTGAGAGGACAGCCTGGATAATGCGTGTTGTGAGGACCGCATGAATAGAAAAAAAACTTTCAGAGGTCAAATGAAGTAAAATGGAGGTGTATGGAAAACAGCGAGTTCCGAGAACCACATGGATAGGGGAAGAGTGTATCGAAAGACATCTGTTATAGAAAAGGCGAGTTGTTAGGCCATCTAATTCAATGGAATTTTAGAGTATCACACGGAAAGGTGACTTTTCTAATGAAGACATCAGAGTAATGGCAAGTTTTAAGAAGCCCATGTATAAAGAACAGCGTGTTGAAAGGAAACCAGTATAAGTATTTCAATTTTGAGATGCAAGGGAAACTTGATGATTGCCAGATAGTGGTATGGCATGGAAAAAATCAGCGTCTTGAAGTAATAGATTCATCAATATGAGGGTTGCTTCAACAAAAGGAAAGTAGATTCTTAGGGTTCTTAACTTAACTTTAACTTTTTTTAAAGTTTCAATCCATTTGTTCCAGTATTTCTGTTTTCAGCTGGATTAACAAAAAAAAAATGATTTTTTTGTCTTTATTGAGAGATAGCAAACGAAATGATTGATTTTTACATTATTTAATACTAAACACATCTATTATTTTTAACAACAAATTATTTTTTAATTTTTTTTTATCCCAAAATTGAGCTGACAACTATTGCTAAAAACTTGTGAATAAGAATTTAATGAGGATCCAAATGATTGCTTTGCTACCTCAGCGTGCAGAATTGGGAAATAAGGAATCAAAACAGAAATCGCGGAGTGTCAAAAACAGTGAGGCCAGGCAGCGCGTGAATCGACCTATGACAATGATTTTCGTTCTTGAGCAGGGATGCCAGGTGTTGAGGATAAAAGATCTGGGCAATTTGGAAAAAAAGTCTGGGAATGTCTGTGCACAAGAAAGATCACAAATTTGGTACCAAACGATGCGATTTGTTGATGCGTGCGAGCTGGCGAGCGGGGGGGAGAAGGTCTTAATATTTTATTCGATTTATTTATTTTTGAGTTGAGAACTACTTAACAAACACTGTTTCTTACCACGTACCATGCCGATCTTTTTTTTCAAATTTTCTTTTATTGAATGTTTGGTGAGATATCAATGCATAAAAGCGAGATTTCTACTATAATCTAGCACTTACGGTCATATCAGGTACATGAAATCAGAATATTGATTTTATCACTCAATTTTGAAAGTCTGACAAATCTGGGCCCTCTTAGCAAAAATCTGAACAAGATCTGTGTCTGACCCATACCTGGACGAAGGGTCAAAAGTCTCTGTGTTACAGACAAATCTGGGCACCTGGCAACCCAGTTCTTGAGATCCCGAAGACTAGGGTTGCCAGTACCATTGACTTATCGATTCCTATCTTAAACGAATTGTTTACGGACGAAGTTCAGGACTTTGAAGTTTGATATGGATTTGTTGAGTTTTAGTTAATCGACTAAGAATACTTGAAAATGCCTGATGCCTAACTGGAACCATGGTTTACAAGACACATCGGGTAACCATTTTGAAATGGTCTGATTAGAGCTTTAAAATGACTTTGAAAAGACTTTGATGGCTTTTATGCCGTGTTGAACGTTGCACAAACTTGAAATACAGGTATACATAGATTTTTATGACTTTCGTACTGAGATCAATTATGCTGCTGGTACAGATTTTGGATTGGATTTTTTTAATGATTGGTATCAAATGGTTTGATGAAGGGTACAAATTCAGGATGTTGATGTTGATGTTCAGAATTCATCGGCATTTGAGTTTTGAAATCATGTTTGCCACATTTACAAAATTAAGGCCTTATTTTCGGAACAGAAAACAGATTTTTTTTAATCTTCGGTACTAATAAACGGTGTGGAAAATTATAGGTATTTCTATCCAAAAATTGAAAGAACTTAATACAAAATGCTTGAAAACCAACTTTGATGATTTTGTTAAGTTAGGCTTGTCAGATACTTTAGGACCATAATAAAGCTAAAATTGTTACTTGGGTATAGTCCTTTTTGCCATTGATAGTGTTCTTGATATTATGCTGGTTGTTTCAATCAACCTAAATCCACCTAACACCACACGCTCCTTTTTTTAAACTCAAAATTAAGTAGTTTTGGTTCAAAACAGCACTTCGGTGGCAGCCCTCAACTTTGAGTTCAACTGGGCAATCGCAAAACTAAGTTCTGATAGGCATACTCAATACTAAGTTCGGCAGCCGAACTCGAATTCATCTTTTTTTTTTCGAGCGTAGCTTATTTTCAGGGAATTAAACGATGTTTCAAATTTGTTGTTCCCAAATGTTGCTGTTCCAGTACATTTCATTGCAATTACAGAGCAGTGGAAAGTTTTGACACTCCCGACCAAAGAAACCTTCCGGGTGTTCTTCCTACGGGAAGTAATCAACATCCGGAAGTTTCTGGACATTCCAAGCCGCTCACCGTATGATGACAATGACGGACAGAATTTTACGCTGACACGGTGAACATGCATTCCATTATGAAGTTCCTTCATAGTCTTCCGGTAATTGTTCCGGAACGACAAAATTTTGCGACGTGTTCGTTGGTTGCTGTTTCGGTTCAAACTGAACTCGCTAAGTGTTTTCAGTCCAACAAAGAGAGATCAATTTTTAGTTCATAAGGTCGAACTCAGCTTTGCTCCCTCGCCGAAGGAAAAAAAGGATCAATTTTGATTTCGCAGTTCGAACTGCGTTTTGAACCGTCGCAAGGAGGAAAAAGGGTAGGGGAGAGTGGGGATACTTGATCCCCTTTTCTTATTTTCACCATATCTTTTTGGAAAAATTTAGCAACTCGCCGTCTTTAACATTTTCTGACAGCTTGTAACGTCAAGTTTCTATGCTCTAAAAATTAGAACGATACTTGAACCCGTTGATGAACTAGAAGCATTTTCGTGGGAGTAAAAAAATTGCGATTTTTCTGAAGTTAGGGGAGACTTGATCCCCTATTGAAGGAGACTTGATCTTTTATTCAGGAAGCCCTAATCCTTGTATAAAAATCAAACAAAACCCCAAGATGGAATGTTAATTAACTTTTTGGTCATGTTTGTTCTCATTTCACAATTTATACCAGACATAAGAAGAAAATTCTATAACTTTGTCTCAACGCTAATAACATTGCATACTTAAAGGCGCTATTTTTTATAATTAAGAGAAAATTAATTATTTTTGCTCTTTTCTTCAGACAATTGTTTGATAAATATTAGTTTTTGGATAAATATTAGTAATTTCGTAATCAGCAATCATAACGATCAATTCAGAAGAAGAATATGCCGTTTGGAAGGGGGATCAATTCTACCCAACTCTAGGGGATCAATTGTACCCA
This sequence comes from Uranotaenia lowii, assembly GCF_029784155.1. Classification (NCBI taxonomy): domain Eukaryota; kingdom Metazoa; phylum Arthropoda; class Insecta; order Diptera; family Culicidae; genus Uranotaenia; species Uranotaenia lowii. The sequence goes on along the minus strand of NC_073691.1, from coordinate 38,345,777 downwards.
TAATCAACATTTTAGAAAACTTTTTCTGAAAAAAGTTGAGAGTTTTCCATTGCTTTGAGAATATGGCATTATGAAGTTCATTTTACGCTCGAACGATTGATACATTGGAACAAATATCTTTTTCATAATTTGCCCAAGTAAGGAACATTTCAAAGTGATGAAAAAAGATCTTCAAGTTACATTTTGTGAAATTTTTCAAACAAAGTTCAATTACTCAAACAATTATTTTGTTAAAATTTTTTAAACAACAAACATTGTTATTTTGCTCATTTTGGCACATTTTCTTAGAACATTTGATCTTTGTAAGACATTCCAGTTTCGAGATATAGCTAAGGAATCAAGTATCCCCAGGGATCAAGTATCCTCATTCTCCCCTACTTAACTTTAAGTTCATAGAACCGAACTATGTTTTGAACCTCGGTCGTGTTTTGAGTTAAAATAAAGGAGCGTGCATGTTTGTCGACCAGCTGCCCGTTTTTAGTACCGAAAGTTTTTAAGGTTAATTTTCCAATCTCCTCTATATACGCTTATATGAGATGTTGCAGTGAGTGCGATTCTCATAATAATTTTTTTCATGAATTTTCCAATACGCTGAAAATCCCATAAAAAAAATTTCTTGTTTCGCATGAATGTAGTGGTCATGTATCATTTAGCTTGGGAGTTCTTAATGCCAGTATTGATTTTCCAATCAAACTATCTTTGGTACAGTACACTTTTCAGCGCAATTTTGGCACAGAGATTTGCTAAACAGGCACTGGATTTTTGCAACCTCTTCTATGGGTGTTTACAAAACATGGTTACAAATTGTTCGGAAAAAATCACAGTATATGAAAATTTGATAACAAATTTTTCTGGAATTCTGTTAAAATGTGATAGAGCCATATGTGTTATAACTAAAAGCTGGAACAATAAATTGAAAGTTCTACGAATACCAACAAAGTTTGGAGGTAATATAGATTGTGATATTTTAAATTAACAATACGACAAATAAGCCGAAACATATCAATTTATTTCATCAAATTAACAAGTAGTTTTCTGTTGGCAGACGACATTTCTCTGCAGTGAGCAGTCAGCATCATTCCAGAACTGTGTCCTCAACTCCATGCAGCGTTCGACTCCATTCAGATTGTTCGGCTCATTCGGATACCAGTTGGTGTAACCACTTGGGCTGGAGACTCCCTTGCCATTGGTGATCCAAACGAACGAACCCGGAGATGCTCCAAAATCCACGGCTCCAATCCACCAGTTTCCGTTCATATCCGCAGAAATTGCCAATCGGTAGTTGTTGAAGTCCACATCCGAGGTGATGGTTGGCATTTGCATGCCCTGGCTTTCGCAGTAACGCCAAGCTCCCCAGAAGTCTCGGGTAACCTTCATGTCCACGTAAGGGTTGATGACTCGGCTCGATTTTTCCGGGGCAGATGCCACCGATGACACCAGAGCTGCCAGCAGGAGAACGCACACTTTGGACTGCATGGTGGTTGATGGTTGTTTGATGCTCTTAGACTCAGGCTTAATCCCTTTTATAGTCGATTTTTTTTCTAAGAAAACGTCGTCTAATCTAAGATTTGAGTTACCAATTTGATTGTTTCCTTTGTTTAACATTGTTAAAAATACCTTTTGTTTCGAGTTGGCAAATAAATATTTAATGTGATTTATGTTTCATTTTGCCATTGTCCTGCAGCATGTCTTATGAACTCTCTGTTAGGTTTATTTTCCTAATGACTGGTGAGAAACTTTTAAGATAAGCTCTTATCATAATGATGTAATTTGTTTTGTCTGGAAGACTGCACAGCTCTGTTTTCATAGCTCCACATACACTAGCTTATATGTCCCAAAATTTTCAATTTAATACAATTTGCCTTAAAATTTTGCATCGTTGAAGTTTGTGATAAGACAAAGTTCAATTAAGTAAACGAGATTTCTCCCTTCTACGTAGGCACATTCCACTTTCTTGAATCCACCGGCTTTCTTCAAAATTAAAAAGTAATATGTATATATCGCCCGGGCAATCCCACTTGATCCGATCGGAGAAAATGATTTCGAATCAGCCACAAAACAAACCTCGTCAACCCTTCCAACTTCAGCTTCGAGAACAACAACAACAACAACAACAACAGAGAAAACATATCTTTCGGTCTTTTAGTTTGTGTGTTTCAGTTTCTGATTTAAACTAAGGAGAGGTTCAGGAGAGAGAAGGGGAGAAAATCCCTTCTCTAGAATCAACCACTATCCAACTTCTTCCCGTTGTTCATTTTCTGCCATTTTGTAACAAAAGTCAAGGGCGGAAAACCATAGAAGAAACTGAGGAGTATGGTGCAAAAATTCAAAATATCGTGAAGAATCAATCTGGAATCGCAAAGTGCTGCAAACCTTTTGTCAAAAAACAACCGTCATTTCGTCTGATAATTTATTTTCGGAAGGCCATTTTGCCATTCCTTTCCCTTTTTAAACAACAACAATCACCTTTTATCAAAAGAAGGGTTTCGATCCTTTGTCGTCGGCTTCCTTTAGCCGAGGGAGGAAGATTCTCAACCCGGTAAGAAGGGTCTTCGTCGTTCATAATTTGGAGAAACGTTGCTTTTACCCTTGATTGGGTCGGGTTTTCTTCAAATGTTTTCGGGCAGGAAGGTATCTGTAATCCCTTCGGAGAGGCAGAAAGGCTTAAAATTGTCGAGCAAAACGCAGAAGTGGTTTTGCAGATTCGCATATGAGAGTTTTGCGTTAACAAATTTAGGAAATTGAAGTTGAAGAAGTGATTTCTCTGTTGAGGTTTGGGCTCGGAGAAGCTTTTTCTTAAGTGATTCGACTATAGTAAATAGAAAGTGAGCTAAAAAAAGTTGAACGTTTCTTAAAAGAAATGAACAAACAAACAAACAAACAAACAAACAAACAAACAAACAAACAAACAAACAAACAAACAAACAAACAAACAAACAAACAAACAAACAAACAAACAAACAAACAAACAAACAAACAAACAAACAAACAAACAAACAAACAAACAAACAAACAAACAAACAAACAAACAAACAAACAAACAAACAAACAAACAAACAAACAAACAAACAAACAAACAAACAAACAAACAAACAAACAAACAAACAAACAAACAAACAAACAAACAAACAAACAAACAAACAAACAAACAAACAAACAAACAAACAAACAAACAAACAAACAAACAAACAAACAAACAAACAAACAAACAAACAAACAAACAAACAAACAAACAAACAAACAAACAAACAAACAAACAAACAAACAAACAAACAAACAAACAAACAAACAAACAAACAAACAAACAAACAAACAAACAAACAAACAAACAAACAAACAAACAAACAAACAAACAAACAAACAAACAAACAAACAAACAAACAAACAAACAAACAAACAAACAAACAAACAAACAAACAAACAAACAAACAAACAAACAAACAAACAAACAAACAAACAAACAAACAAACAAACAAACAAACAAACAAACAAACAAACAAACAAACAAACAAACAAACAAACAAACAAACAAACAAACAAACAAACAAACAAACAAACAAACAAACAAACAAACAAACAAACAAACAAACAAACAAACAAACAAACAAACAAACAAACAAACAAACAAACAAACAAACAAACAAACAAACAAACAAACAAACAAACAAACAAACAAACAAACAAACAAACAAACAAACAAACAAACAAACAAACAAACAAACAAACAAACAAACAAACAAACAAACAAACAAACAAACAAACAAACAAACAAACAAACAAACAAACAAACAAACAAACAAACAAACAAACAAACAAACAAACAAACAAACAAACAAACAAACAAACAAACAAACAAACAAACAAACAAACAAACAAACAAACAAACAAACAAACAAACAAACAAACAAACAAACAAACAAACAAACAAACAAACAAACAAACAAACAAACAAACAAACAAACAAACAAACAAACAAACAAACAAACAAACAAACAAACAAACAAACAAACAAACAAACAAACAAACAAACAAACAAACAAACAAACAAACAAACAAACAAACAAACAAACAAACAAACAAACAAACAAACAAACAAACAAACAAACAAACAAACAAACAAACAAACAAACAAACAAACAAACAAACAAACAAACAAACAAACAAACAACCAGACAACCAGACAACCAGACAACCAGACAACCAGACAACCAGACAACCAGACAACCAGACAACCAGACAACCAGACAACCAGACAACCAGACAACCAGACAACCAGACAACCAGACAACCAGACAACCAGACAACCAGACAACCAGACAACCAGACAACCAGACAACCAGACAACCAGACAACCAGACAACCAGACAACCAGACAACCAGACAACCAGACAACCAGACAACCAGACAACCAGACAACCAGACAACCAGACAACCAGACAACCAGACAACCAGACAACCAGACAACCAGACAACCAGACAACCAGACAACCAGACAACCAGACAACCAGACAACCAGACAACCAGACAACCAGACAACCAGACAACCAGACAACCAGACAACCAGACAACCAGACAACCAGACAACCAGACAACCAGACAACCAGACAACCAGACAACCAGACAACCAGACAACCAGACAACCAGACAACCAGACAACCAGACAACCAGACAACCAGACAACCAGACAACCAGACAACCAGACAACCAGACAACCAGACAACCAGACAACCAGACAACCAGACAACCAGACAACCAGACAACCAGACAACCAGACAACCAGACAACCAGACAACCAGACAACCAGACAACCAGACAACCAGACAACCAGACAACCAGACAACCAGACAACCAGACAACCAGACAACCAGACAACCAGACAACCAGACAACCAGACAACCAGACAACCAGACAACCAGACAACCAGACAACCAGACAACCAGACAACCAGACAACCAGACAACCAGACAACCAGACAACCAGACAACCAGACAACCAGACAACCAGACAACCAGACAACCAGACAACCAGACAACCAGACAACCAGACAACCAGACAACCAGACAACCAGACAACCAGACAACCAGACAACCAGACAACCAGACAACCAGACAACCAGACAACCAGACAACCAGACAACCAGACAACCAGACAACCAGACAACCAGACAACCAGACAACCAGACAACCAGACAACCAGACAACCAGACAACCAGACAACCAGACAACCAGACAACCAGACAACCAGACAACCAGACAACCAGACAACCAGACAACCAGACAACCAGACAACCAGACAACCAGACAACCAGACAACCAGACAACCAGACAACCAGACAACCAGACAACCAGACAACCAGACAACCAGACAACCAGACAACCAGACAACCAGACAACCAGACAACCAGACAACCAGACAACCAGACAACCAGACAACCAGACAACCAGACAACCAGACAACCAGACAACCAGACAACCAGACAACCAGACAACCAGACAACCAGACAACCAGACAACCAGACAACCAGACAACCAGACAACCAGACAACCAGACAACCAGACAACCAGACAACCAGACAACCAGACAACCAGACAACCAGACAACCAGACAACCAGACAACCAGACAACCAGACAACCAGACAACCAGACAACCAGACAACCAGACAACCAGACAACCAGACAACCAGACAACCAGACAACCAGACAACCAGACAACCAGACAACCAGACAACCAGACAACCAGACAACCAGACAACCAGACAACCAGACAACCAGACAACCAGACAACCAGACAACCAGACAACCAGACAACCAGACAACCAGACAACCAGACAACCAGACAACCAGACAACCAGACAACCAGACAACCAGACAACCAGACAACCAGACAACCAGACAACCAGACAACCAGACAACCAGACAACCAGACAACCAGACAACCAGACAACCAGACAACCAGACAACCAGACAACCAGACAACCAGACAACCAGACAACCAGACAACCAGACAACCAGACAACCAGACAACCAGACAACCAGACAACCAGACAACCAGACAACCAGACAACCAGACAACCAGACAACCAGACAACCAGACAACCAGACAACCAGACAACCAGACAACCAGACAACCAGACAACCAGACAACCAGACAACCAGACAACCAGACAACCAGACAACCAGACAACCAGACAACCAGACAACCAGACAACCAGACAACCAGACAACCAGACAACCAGACAACCAGACAACCAGACAACCAGACAACCAGACAACCAGACAACCAGACAACCAGACAACCAGACAACCAGACAACCAGACAACCAGACAACCAGACAACCAGACAACCAGACAACCAGACAACCAGACAACCAGACAACCAGACAACCAGACAACCAGACAACCAGACAACCAGACAACCAGACAACCAGACAACCAGACAACCAGACAACCAGACAACCAGACAACCAGACAACCAGACAACCAGACAACCAGACAACCAGACAACCAGACAACCAGACAACCAGACAACCAGACAACCAGACAACCAGACAACCAGACAACCAGACAACCAGACAACCAGACAACCAGACATCCAGACAACCAGACAACCAGACAACCAAATTGACAAAGCGTTTGAGCATTCAAGGAAGAGCTCTTCCAGATTTCAAACCTTGTATTTTATGACAGTTCTTATGTCATTTTAGCTGTTTTCCTGTAATTCAGAGGGTCGTGGTCCTGAGCGAAGAAATTGCAATCTTAGTGTGTATATATTTCATGTTTGAATTTATTTTGTTTTTTGTTGTTCAACCTTGTTGTTTCTTTTTCCCATTTTATTTCCTATTGCTTTATTTGGTTTTCTTCTGATCAGATTTTTAAAGCAAAATTTCATATTTACTCGTTAATCCTTTTTCCACAAAACCCATACTCGTGGATTCTCTTTATAAATTGAATTTTTATATAGCCGCCATCTTGGGTTTCAAGCTGGCGTCGGACAGCGAAATTATCCCTAAGCGTGTGGAGCACTTTCAAGCCATACTCATATTGTGAGAATTTCCGTTTGCACTAAACTTTTTCCAAAATAACAAATTTAAACCTCTTTTGATGACAGGGGGTACTCGCCAAACAGTGCTCCCAGTTTTCCTAAATAAACATACAAAGAATATAAAAATACGTTGTTTGCTAGTTTTTTTTTGTGAAACATAAGTTTATTTCAATGAATCAAATCCATTTACTGTAGAACATCAACACAGTCCTAGAACCTCAGACACAAAAAGGAAAAATATCTTCACAGAAGCCTTTTTTTCCTAGGTTCAATAATAATAACCTCCATATCCGCCATAACCGTCATATCCGTAACCGTAGCCTTCGTCATATCCGTAACCATATCCATCATCGTAACCCTGATGAGCTCCAGAGTAACCTCCATAGTGGGCTTGCTGTCTGGCCGCTCGCCGTCTCCCGAATAGCCGTTGGTGATGATGATGATGATGTTTACGTGGTGCTACTCCACCTTCAATGTAGGAATCTCCAAAGTTGAACCTTTGTCGACTTATCGCTAAATCGAGCAAAGGGGGGAACAACTGAGCCTGGACTGCAGTAGCCACTAACGCAAGAACAGCAAAACACCACAGGAATTTCATTGCTTGTTTTATTTTTGATAGTTTTAGCACTGCAATGTTAAGGGTTGGAACGAATTGATTGCACTGATGTGGTTTGATTAAGCGAACTCGGATTTTATATGAAGTAGAAAAAAGTTCACTTGGCTCTGCGTGTTGATCGTAGATGGTCAATTTGCGATTCAATTTCTCTATCAGAATTCAGAACAAGACAAGCCAACAGAAATTGAAAACGCTTTGGTTCTACATTTAGACCGTTGAGCTGCTTCAACCCGATTAAACATGCCCCTACAAAGGAAAGCTGCGCGTGTTTTGGATCCAGCTAGACAGCGGTCGATCATGTTGTTTACACGTTCTCTAACATTGAACTTGGCAATTTAAGTGTGGTAAGAGTGCCGACACGCCTGAAGTTGTTTTCTGGCCGATGGTTATTATTTAGTAGGGTAGAAGGTTTCTTCCGGTTCAGTCCCTGGGAAAGAACACCGATCAATTATGACACAAGAAATCGAACATCATCACATTGGAAATCACCGAGACTTAAGAAAATCCAAAATACCTTTAGAAAATCAAGGTAGGTAATTATTAAGTAGTTCAAGTTGGCAGGCGTGGGAAATGATTAAAAATAAATAGATCTATTCGAACGATTCATTCATAAAACGGTTTGCGCTTTCACGCTTGAACGAACATATTTACCTAGGCATATCAACTGACAGACAAGACAACATGGAAACATAAAAAAGTAGGCACTGCGTTGCTGGGATAAACATATGTTGTTAAACATAGTGTTTTCGTTTATTGGCAGTGGCAACCTAGTTACCCACGAGTTTTGCCCTAGCTGCTGTTATTGTGTTCGTTTATTAATTCAAAAGTCCACTATTTTTGCCCGAGATTTGAACCTCAAGCAGGCGGTTACACCCCGTAAAAGTTGTCAGTGTTGGGGGTAAACATAAGTGTAAGTATAGCAACCATATATTTGCATCGTCCCGGGTAACGATTCTGTTTGTTTATTCAGAAAAAGTTTTGCCCCGCGCTAGTGGAGAAAACGAAAACGGCATTATAAAACGAAATCAACCAGGCATTATGTTTTGTGGCTTCGTTGTTTTCTTTCATCGGATCTTCCAGATACAAGAGGTTCCGTAAACTGGGGGAACGTTGATAACTTTTAAAAACATTTTCGAATATTTTGCAAGGGGTTGCCTTTTTGATACACAAAAAAGTTACAAAATACTTATTGAAGTAAGTAGTAAACCTTCGCTATATTTCGAAACTGGATTTTCTTACAAACATAAAATATTCTTGAAAACTGTGCCAAATAAAACAAAACAACAATACTGTAGACTCAAAAATTTTCCAAAATTTCATTTTTCGAGTTATTGAACTTTGTATAAAAAAAAAATCACAAAATGTGATTTGAAGATCTTTTTTATCACCATAAAATGTTTCTGACATGAAAAAATTATAATAAAATTATGTATTAAAATTTGTAAATCGATAGAAATTATTATGAACCTTATAGGTAAAACCATATTTTCAAAACAATAGTAAACTACCAATTTTATGTTAGAAGAAGTTTTCCAAAATGTATAAGATGGGTAAAATTGATCCCTATTGCCTAAAGGATATATTTTTCTTCTGAATGGATCGTGATCATTGCTTATCATGAAATTGCCAATATCTGTCCAAAAAATATCCAGTAATAATCTGATAACAAAATAAAAATACTGTATTAATCTAAAAACCATGAAACTGCGCCTTAAAGTATGAAATGACTGAAGGGTAGTAGACAAACTTTTAGAATTCCTTTTGTCTGATGCTTATAAGCTATGAAATGAGATTTTATATGGCAAAAAAATAGTCAACGGACCTTTTATCTATGGATTTACCTAGATATTAGTCAAGGGTTTTGGCACCTTTATTTGAGGATCAAGACTCCTTCAGTAAAAGATCAAGTCTCCTAAAATTGAAAATACACGCTGTCAGAAAATCCAAAAGACGGTGAGTTGTTAAATTTTCTCAAAAAGATATGATGAAAATAAGAAAAGTGGATTAAGTATCCCCGTTCTACCCTACCTACCATTATTATATGTGAAAGCTAAACTTTCACATATAATAACTCAGTTTCTTCTTAATTTCATTTTTTCAGGAGAAGTGTTTGTTTGTGAGTCTTCGAAAAAACAGATATTTAAAAAAATAAAAATTACATTAAAAGTAATATGAAAATTCTCCAACTACAAACCAAATTAAGCGTTTTTGAAACTCAATTTACATGCTTTCAAACGTTGAAACCAGTTTCCAGATATTTTAATTTCAGACTTAGTTGATGATGATTATCGGCAAAAACTTCATGTTGATCAAAGTTACCCCAGTTTACGGTTTTTATAAATGCTTGCGTAGAGCAGTGCTTTGCTATTTATTCAAACTATAACTTTCAAATATTGCGAGGTGCTATGAATCCCCACTTAATTTTTTTTATTCAACGATTTCAGTGATTCGAAGTATTTAAAAACATGTGAAATTTTTAATGATCTCAAGAGCAACACTCGCAACTTTAACATGAGTAGAAATCGAACAAAACTACTAAATATGATTAAATTCAGCATTGTTTCATTAAAACTAGTCTAAAATGTTGGGAAAAAACTTGAATGATTTAATTTTACTGAAGTTTTATTAAATCAATCAGATCACGCTACAGGCGCTCCACTTAGATCGAGGGCATAGTAAGTGTGTGAATGGATTAAATCGGCACTGCGTTATTCGTCACAAGCGTGTACGCAGTCAGTCAGTGAGTCGGCTAGCGAGCGAGCGAGTCGAGTAGCGTGTGTGATTCTCCCGGTAGTTCGTGAACAGTAGACTCTCTAGTTCTACTTCCGGGCTTCGGAGCTCCGGACCGGTCTGCACATTTGGCGACCGTGACCGGTAATTTCTTGTTAACCTTTTAAAACGAGAAATTATTTAAAAAAAAAAGACGAACCGTGAAAGGTAAACAAACGATTCACGCTTAATTAATTTTCATCGAACCAGATTAAAAATCAAACAGTTTATTAATGAGCCGTTTTAGAAAAAACTGATAAATTAGTAAATGATGTGAAATGTATCTTGTGACAAGTTGAAGTGAAGGAAAAAGGAAAATATAGTGCCGTAGTTGATAAATTACTTTTAGTGAAAATAAACGCGTAATGAAATAACACCGAAACAAAAATCGATAAGAAAAATTAATTAAGCTGAAATAAGAATGAAAATGACAGATTAAGCGAGTCGAGAGGACAGCTTGATCATGTTCACAATTTCAAGCGAGTTGAGAGGACAGCTTGAAATTGAAAGGCGAGTTGAGAGGACAGCCTGAACGTATCGATAGTAATTTCAAGCGAGTTGAGAGGACAGCTTGAAATTGAAAGGCGAGTTGAGAGGACAGCCTGATTGTATCGATAGAAATTTCAAGCGAGTTGAGAGGACAGCTTGAAATTGAAAGGCGAGTTGAGAGGACAGCCTGATTGTATCGATAGAAATTTCAAGCGAGTTGAGAGGAAAGCTTGAAATTGAAAGGCGAGTTGAGAGGACAGCCTGATTGTATCGATAGAAATTTCAAGCGAGTTGAGAGGACAGCTTGAAATTGAAAGGCGAGTTGAGAGGACAGCCTGATTGTATCGATAGTAATTTCAAGCGAGTTGAGAGGACAGCTTGAAATTGAAAGGCGAGTTGAGAGAACAGCCTGAAAGTATCGATAAAAATTTCAAGCGAGTTGAGAGGACAGCTTGAAATTGAAAGGCGAGTTGAGAGGAAAGCCTGAAAGTATCGATAAAAATTTCAAGCGAGTTGAGAGGACAGCTTGAAATTGAAAGGCCAGTTGAGAGGACAGCTTGGAAGTATCGATTGAATTTTCAAGTTAATTGAGAGGACAACTTGAAAACGAAAGGCGAGTTGAGAAGACAGCCTGAATGTATCGATAGAAACTTCATGCAAATTGAGAAGACAGCTTCCAATTGAAACGCGAGTTGAGAGAACAGCCTGAAAGTATCGATATTTTCAAACGGGTTGAGAGGATAGCTTGAAATCAGAAGGCGAAGTGAAGGAGAGTCTAAATGTTTTATCTTGTGGGGAATCAAGCAGCTTGAAAAAGAAATAATTGGAAATTGAGCGAGTCGAGAGGACATATCTTATCAAATTGATGATCAGAAATTTTAAGCGAATCGAGAAGACAGCTTGGAATTTGTAAAAAAAATAGTTGGACGAACTGGAATATCTTATCAAATTGAATATCAAGCGAGTTGAGAGAACAGCTTGAAATAAGATTTAATTATGAGTCGAGTCTGGAAGCTATCATATAAGGACAACCACAATATCATATAAATTTGAAAATCAAGCGAGTTAAGAAAACAGTTTAATAAAAGATTCAACTATGATGCAAGTCAAGAAGAAAGTTTGAAATTTAAAAAAGGCGTGTCGAGAGGAAGGCTTCAAGAAGCTTGAACTAAACAATCACAAATGTACACATTTAGGAGATAACAGCACAAATGTTTTTTTTTTATTTAAAGTGAGTTGACAGGACTGCATTGATAAACAAAATTCGTAAAGACAGCTTCCTCATTTAAGGAATAAACTGGAGAGTGTCGTGAGAGGACAATTTTGGTGTCTTATCAAATAAATAATCAGGTGGGTCGAGAGAGCAGCATGTAAAAAATAATTGAAAAGAGTTAGGCGAGTCTAGAGAACGGCAAAAAAAAATCCTGTCCGAATGGAAAGAAAGAACGTTTATTTCTTTGACAACTGCAGTTTCATTCAGGATAACTGACCAAATATTGTTTCCAGTACATTAGTTCGAATTTTGTCAAAAGCACAGAGAAGAAGTTCTATTACCAATACTTCATGCATTACTGTAAGAAACTAGCTTTTCTAGGTGAGCACTGGAGGAAGATAAATTAGAACAAAATGCACTATTTATGGAAGATAAAATTGACCTTAATGAACAGAGAATAATGTTTGGTATTTCAGATTAAACAGTAATTTTGAGTTTCTTGTTGATTTCAAAATTTTATACAACGTGGTTTCATGTTAATTCAGGGAGGCAATTAATTGAAATTCAGAAAAGATTCAGCCATAGGCAGCGTTATAGAAATTGTTATTTCAGTTTTGACATTGTTTGCATTTTTGGAACAATTGACGCTTAAGGCACAATTTTCCCGTATATTTAAATAACGTGCCGCTATAAAGCCTACCCCTATTCTGAAGATAGGTAAGCATCGACAACGCACAAAAGCGTAAGCTCTTCATACCTACTTCACATTTGTTTATTGATAGGAAACATGGCGGAAGCCAAGAAGAGGAGTGTTCTTGAATCGGTATTTCAAATTGTTCTGTAACGTCTCCTTGTTTTCATTAGACACATTCCACCGTGACGTGAAATCGCTTTTCCGGACTTTTCTGCACTGTTATCATTCTAGAAGTCAACCAATTCACTTGAAAATGAAAAAAATTGTAGCAAACGGTCGCAAATGGAATCTCCTTCAAAATAAATAAAATTTGGTCATTTTAAAATTTAAGTTGTTTTTGTTGTGATTAATTACTTTTGTGACGTGAATTCACGCTAGAACTTCCCATTTCGGACTTGAGTACATACATCTTTGATTTTCTGTTCTCCCTGTGGAAATAGAATATCGGTGTCTTCGAATAAGTTGTAAAGAAAACAATTACCCACAATTTGATGTACGTAGCTTTCCGATTGTACAACAACGAACGAAATAATGCTTATTTGAAGTTGTGACGTGAATTCACTCAGTTCTAACAGAACAGGGTAGTTGAGTGAATTCACGTCACGAAATATAAAGTTATACTGTGGTTATACTGAACCATTCTTTGTAGTCTTCAAATTTTATGTACACTTTCAAAAACAATATTTTGTTGTTCCGACTTTTACAATCATAAATTTTCAGTATCTGCACCTAACGTTTTTCTTATTTTGATTGGCACTTGAATAGCAAAATATTAAGGGATCATATGTAAAAATTACTACTGTCTTCATTTAAAGATTCACCAATAATTTTATTTATTTTTTTTTTTACTTTTTGTATTTTTATTTCAAAATAATGAACTTATTTAAAAAATCAACTAAATTATGCTTGATTTGTAAAACTCCGACCATCAGGAGGGTCAAAACAGCTTTCAGAGCACATTTTTCATATAGAATTTAACAAAAAATCAAATTTTGTGACGTGAATTCACTCATTCGCGCTGTTGTAACTCAGCTAGATTTCAACCGATTTCTTTAAATTTTAGAGTATTAGAATCGTCTTATCATTTTCAAAGAAAATCTCATTTTTTTTATTTAAAAAATGTCAGAGTTTTCCCGTAAAATTAAAAACTTCCCTTTTTTTGTGACGTGAATTCACTCATTTGCGACTGTTTTTGTTCGCTTTTCCAACCAACTACATTGAATATAAACAAATTCTTTTTTCTACAAAATGAAACCGTGTTTTTTTGGCTTCTGAACATACTAAAAATGTTTCCAAAAAAAACATCCATATATTAAAATTTATAATTTTGCAAAAGTTGTCAAAAACACCACTTTTTTCAACAAAAAAACTGATTTTCAAAATCATCTAAAACATGTGGAAAAAAACTTTTTTCTCTTTTTTCCGTTGGTTTTGTGTGATTTGAATTATCAAAATTATAGACAACTTTGAGATTTTTTGATACGCGAACGGATAAAAATCACTTTTGAGCGGTACAAGCGCGTGGAATGTGTCATTATCACATTTTATTAAAAACTTTATAAAAAAAAAACAATTTTATTACAGTCTATTAGTAATTTTATTAATGTTTTTTTTTTTTGGGATAGGAGTGGGATGTGTGAATGGATTAAATCGGCACTGCGTTATTCGTCACAAGCGTGTACGCAGTCAGTCAGTGAGTCGGCTAGCGAGCGAGCGAGTCGAGTAGCGTGTGTGATTCTCCCGGTAGTTCGTGAACAGTAGACTCTCTAGTTCTACTTCCGGGCTTCGGAGCTCCGGAGCTCCGGACCGGTCTGCACAGTAAGCACGTGCGAAAAATCGCTTCTCATTTAAAAACGATGTAAAAACAACGAATTGCCACAGTGCATGCGATTTTTCACGCGAAGAACTGGCTTGATCGAGCGCGAATCCATCGAGAGTACCGTTACCAATATGCCTGATTTTCAGGATTTGAAGCCAATTTTTTGAGGCCCATTCTGATAACCTGATGAGCACAATTTTTCCTGATAATTGGAAACAAGCCTGATATGCCTGTTTTTTTTTCACGGAAAATTATATGTTTTAATAAGCAAAATGATGTACATATATTTTACCCTAATCCGTCTTAGCGTGTCCATATGACATTATTGGAAGTTTTGTAGCTTGTAACTTTTTTCAGGTACACCCAAATACAAGAAAAAATCTTCTTAGACCCCCAATGAATTCATGATAACTTTTATTTTGCACCATTTATTTTCATAGATGCTCACAGAAAGCCACGACAAAAATAAACCCTTAAGGGATCTAAAGTGTAAATTTAACATTCAGCGCTTCAAAGTGCTATGTGTCGCTTGTTTCCAAACCGTACAAATTGTACAGTTTGTACCAAATTTACAGTAATGCAAACCTTGTAACGTAACTCATAAATGATACTCAGATAAAATTTAGCTTGATTATTTTTTGTATTTTATCCAAGGTCTAATTATTCACTATATATCGCTAAATTTACCAAGTGGCTAAGGGCACTGTATCTATCAAATGTACAAGTTTCCTTTGCACTAAATATTCTCATTAAAATCTAATCAAGCTTTGAATTCCAGTTTGACAATCTTAATGAATTGCGAATTATGAAATTCGTAGTTCGAAAAACATTTTTAACACATGATTCGTAACATATGAAAAATTTAAGTTTGACTGATGTTGTTTATTTCCCAGCCCTTTTTTTTTAAATATGTCTTTATTTGTACCAATTCATCATTACATTTATATTACATTATTACATTAAATTAGGTGTTCAGTTCAATGATGAACTGTCCAGAGCCCTATAGTTTATTAATCACTATAATTTATTTATTTGCATTAATTTTGCTGAGTGCAATCAAGTATTTTTATGTAGGAGAACATCCTGTAATGTGAAAAACATTTTAAACTTACTACTAAAAACTAAGACTATCCTATATTAAAACTAATTATAGAGAGAACGAATCTCTGCGATGGAAGACTGCATCGATTTGCCTCTGAAGTTGGAGATGATTTTGTTGGCCATCTCTTCGATAGATTCAATGCCTGCAATCCGATGAAGTTCTTCGGTGCTGTGCCAAGGTGGAAGCCGCAAAATCATTTTCAGAACCTTGTTCTGAATCCTCTGGATGGCTTTCTTCCTCGTCGCGCAGCAGCTAGACCAAATCGGAACTGCATACATTATCGCTGGTCGGAAGACTTGCTTGTAAATAAGCATCTTATTCTTCAGGCAAAGTCGGGATTTCCTGTTGATGAGAGAATAAAGAGATTTAGTGTATTTATTACATTTAGATTGAATATCTTCAATGTGATTCTTAAAAGAAAGATTCCGATCAAGTGTGAGTCCCAAGTACTTCACGTGATCAGACCATTCTAAAGAAACGCCATTAAAAGTTATGGAATGATTTTCATTAGGTTTTAAAAAATTTGCTCTTGGCTTATGGGGAAATAAAATAAGTTGAGTTTTGGAAGCGTTAGGAGAAATTTTCCACATTTTCAAGTAATTCAAAAAGGAATTTAAATTTTGTTGCAATCTACTGCGTACCACCCGTAAATTTCGACCTTTGGCTGAAAGCAAAGTATCATCAGCAAATAATCTTCTACCTTTTCCTTCTGGTACATCAGGAAGATCAGAAGTAAAAATATTGTATAAGATTGGCCCAAGTATACTACCCTGAGGGACCCCAGCTCTAATGGGTGTCCTTTCAGAGCATGAATTTTGATAGCTTACTTGTAAGGTTCGGCTAGTCAAATAATTTTGAATAATTTTGGTGAGATATACAGGAAAATCAAATCGAGCTAATTTAGCTACTAAACCTTTGTGCCAAACACTGTCAAAAGCTTTTTCAATATCAAGAAGAGCAACACCAGTTGAATAACCTTCAGATTTGCTAGCGTTAATCATATTAGTTACACTCAAAAGTTGATGTGTAGTAGAATGCCCATGACGAAAACCAAATTGTTCATCAGGGAAAATAGAATTCTGATTAAGGGGGGGGTAGGGTCTAACGGGTATAAAAAAACACAATTTTCACGATTTTTTTCTGGAGCTATCGTTCAAACAAATGTATTCAAATTTTTTGCATTATACAAAGCATTGTTAAAAGAACATTTAGTAATTTTTTCGTAGAAAAATATTGAAAAATGAGCCGGTGACGGAGCACTTTCGATGATGCCTTTTAGAAAACAGGATTTGCGGTGGACACTGTATCTCAGCACAGAATGATCTGAAGTCAAAAAATCAGAGCAAAATATTTTTAATAGATGTTTTTCTGGACCCCAACGTTTTTATTTAACTTAATTTTTTTTTTATGAAATTTTTGTGGCTGTTTGAAGTAAAAACTACGATTTTTCACTTAAAAATCCGCAATTTTTCACCTGTAAAATCTCCCCAAAGTAAAAAAATCGAAAAAGAAAAACGTTGGGGTCTGGTATTTTATATGTAGAAAATATGTTCCAAATTTGAAAAGAATCGGATAAGTAGTTTTCAAATGACGATGTCCACGGACTTTAAAAATGTGCTTTCGAGAAAAACGCCTTTGAAGTTTCTGCTCTTGCTTTCTTGCAGTATTAGATAGAAGGAGATAAAGGCCTATAACTTCTACAGTTTTGCTTCAATTGACTTGAAAATTTGACACAACATTCTTGAAATGTTTTACAATAAGATAATAAAAAAATAAAAAAATCGATTTTTTGAAAGTGTTAGACCCTACCCCCCCCTTAATGTGAATCATCATTCTATCCAAAATAACTTTCTCAAATAGTTTACTTAAAGAAGGGAGCAAACTAATTGGTCGATAACTTGAAGGCTCTGAAGCATTTTTTCCAGGTTTTAAAATTGGAGTTACTTTGGCATTTTTCCATTTATTTGGAAAATAAGCCAAGTGAAAACATTTATTGAAGATTTTAACTAAAAAATTTAAAGTGCTTTCAGGCAACTTTTTAATAAGAATATAGAAAATCCCATTTTCCCCTGGGGCTTTCATATTTTTCAATTTTTTGCAAATCAATTTAAGTTCATCAATATTTGTCTAATGAGAACTTTCAAATACATTTTGTTTAGAAAGAATATCATCAAATTCAAGGGAAATTTGAGCATCAATTGGACTTACAACGTTTAAATTAAAATCATGAGCAGACTCAAATTGTTGGGCTAATTTTTGAGCTTTTTCTGCATTCGTTAAAAGAAGTTTATCCCCGTCTTTCAAAGTAGGAATTGGCTTCTGGGGCTTTTTCAGAATTTTAGTTAATTTCCAAAAAGGCTTTGAGTAGGGTTTTATGTCCTCTACTGCTTTGGCAAAGTTTTCATTACGAATGAAATTTAAACGACGTTTGATCTCTTTTTGAAGGTCGCAATAAATAAATTTCAAATAAGGATCCCTAGTACGTTGATATTGGCGTCGACGAATGTTTTTCAGTCGTATCAAAAACTGAAGATCATCATCAATTAAAGGTTGATTAAATTTATGTTTAACTTTAGGTATTGAAGCGGCTTTAGCATTGACTATTGAAGTTGTCAAATTTTCTACAGCCAAATCAATATCTTCTATTGAATTCAGTGGAACGTTTACATTCAAATTACGTTCAATAAAATTCATATATCGCTCCCAGTTAGCCTTTGGAAAGTTAAAAGCTGATTTTAAAGGGTTTTCAATGGGACTTTGGGATAAAGAAAATGTTACTGGAAGGTGATCTGAATCGAGGTCCGCATGAGTAACTAATTGACTACAATGCTCGCCTAAATCCATTAGAACCAAATCAATTGTGGAGGGATTTCTAATTGAAGAAAAACAAGTATGCCCATTAGATTTCCCAGCCCTCTTTCTATATAATGCTCATCCATTTTTTCTATCCTGTAGATATAAAGCTCTTAATTCATGGAGAATTTTGATGATTATTTTACGACTATATTGGTGAATTTTTATGTTCTCTTAGTGAAAAAATTAAAAGATTTTTGAAGTATAGATGAATTGAAGAAGATTAGAAGAAAACAATATGTGTTGAAAATAAACGGGAAAAAATTTTTAAGAAGCATTTTCAACACATACTTAACTTTTGTTCAGCACGGATAAACTATTTTTGAAATGTTCGAATCGGACAGGGTTCGCAACGAAAAACTTGCATTGGGAACCACGTAGGACCTACTATCGTGTTGTGTTAGACTCAACCCTGTCCGATTCTAACATTTCAAGTGTTCTTAAGAATCATAAAAAGCTGGTTTTTCATCATACATTATTTTCTTCACCAATCGATTGATTAATTACGTAAATTTTATTAACATTTCATTTTAGACTAACAAATCACCTGAAGACTGCAACTCCATTGGACTTAAAACAAAAAAGTTATGGCTGTTCAAAGATTGTATGTCGTTCGCAAATTATCCTGTAAAACGCAATGGTTAAAATGTACTCATTGTGTGTTAGACGACAATTTGTCACAAATATACAATCTGTGAACAGCCATAACTTTTTTGTATTAAGCTCAATCGAGTTGCACTCTTCAGGTGAAATGTTAGTCTAAATTGAAATTTCAATAAAATCAATAACATCAAGCATTCAATTGGTGAAAAAAAATTTGTTTTAATGAAAACCAGGTTTTTTATGCTTCTTCAGAACACTATGTCTCAGAATCCCTCTTACACTCGAGATTCATTGCAACCCCTTTATGTTGTCCGATTCGGCTTAAATTTGGAATATGGCCTTCTGATGATTCCCTTAAACCATCCAAGTCTTTTTGGCAAGTATTTTGATTTTCAAGTAGGTAGGGCTAGGTGGGGTAATTATGAACAAAATTTCTACATTTGGCACACTTATAGTCACCATATGTTTATTTCTTATCGCAAACTCTGAAAATCTACCAACAATGAATGTTTCCGTGCTCTTCATCATTCTGTAGAACAACTTTTTGTTTTTGGTCGCAACCTATGTCCTCGAGACGTCTGTTCATAATTACCCCGTCTGTTCATAATTACCCCGCTGCCTAGGGGGTAATTATGAACACGGATTACGAACTTGGTATAAAATTTTCGAAAAATAACAGTAGTTATACGTTACATTTATCCATGGCAAGCAGTGTATGGTGATTTTTTACTTAAAAAATTATGTTCATAATTACCCCGGACTATGTTCATATTTACCCCGAGACTTGTCCAATATGATTTACATAGTGTCAGAAAATCTCAATTCAACACCAAATAACGACAATTATTAGTAATAATAAGAAAATGGGTTGTTTTATAAAAACTAAACTCAATTCATGTATAAAACTTGCAAAACAAACAAATGTAATCAAAATAAAGAAGTAAAACAATAGAAAATTAGCTATCTAAAAAGTGTTCTTTTTTATTGATATGTTTCTTTCTTTTGTTTCAAGAGTTTAAGTTCTTTGTTGCATCTTTTACGATTTGGTTGGTTTCTTTTTTCCGTTTCTTTATGTCTTTACTGAACATTTTTATTTGATAGGACCTCTCCATACGTGTGAAATTTTTGGCTAGTTAGGCTACTCGATAATTTTTACATCTGTTTAAAATGTTTGGTGCAGCAAACATCAAGTTTTCACCTAAATTTCATGGGCTAGGCTTTTCAGGTATCATGAAATTGAAACCTATACATACACCGAAAATTTAAAAATCTCTTAAGAAGGTTGTTTCACAAAAACACTCATTAAAAACGTCTTCAATCAGTAAACAGTCATTTTATGCAAGGCTTGTCAGTTCTATATGATCGACTGTTTTGAAAAATTTTTACACTAATAAATTATTTTATCACCTCTACGAAATTACTCATTATTAGCTGAATTTTCTAAAAAAGAATTTGAGTACTGCAGATGTTATCCTCACCAAACTTAAAGAGAAAATCTTCAACTAAAAATATTCATTTTGTACCTAATTCTAAAATAATGTATTCGAACAAATTAACATTGAAAAAAAGCATCTTAGTATAAAAATAAGAAAATAGATTTTGGATCTTTGTTATCCGGATATAACACAGAAAACAATTATTATTTGCTGTAATTATAATGTTCTGAATAGAAGCACGTTGTCCAAACATACAGGAAAATTGATCTTTTTGAATATTTTTGATCTTTGCTTTGGTGACTTATTCACCTATTAAATTTATCAAAGTTTTTTTTATTTATTCTACTGTTGACCACAGAGATTTAGAGTCCATAATAATGGTCAATTTCACGCGGTTATGAATAAAAGCTCGAGCAGCAAACCTTTTGTAAACAAATGGGGAATTTTATTTTTAGTAAAATTAAACATTTGTTCAAGTTAAGTTTATAACCTTGTTATTTCTCAATACCAACAAAAGTGGTTTTGGAAGGACATAAAACTTATATCCGGTATTAGAGAACTCTTCCTGGAATACAAGTTTTTGGTTTTGGTATTACCGGTAAAACTATCCTTACGCACCACTCACTTAACCTAAAAAAACATTTGACTGCCTTTTTTCTATCAACAGAAAGCAAGTACTTTAAACTTTTCTGGCAACTCTGCTTCTGTGAACACCTGCTGCATTAGCCGCTCCAATTCAACAGTGTTTTGCACTCGAAAAACTGCCCCGACTACGCCGCACTGCATAGAACCAGACTGATAAGCGCCAAATCTACGGATTACGATAACCGGAATATCGACACTGGGTTGTACTGGAAGGTAAAATCAATTCTTCGCCTGCTCTGGATTGACAGTGGTCGATTGAGCGTACCCGCCACCTCGCCCCACCCTCTGCTCTCCCACCTCACCAGAAGCCCACCAACAAACCCTAGATACCCGATCAATATTGCTGCCTGCTGCTGCCGTTGCTATCTAACTTACCCTGCTGCTGTTGTTGCCTACCTGCTGAAAAACCATAAGCTGATCCCATCTAGTGCCTGCTAAAAGAACTGTACACAATTCCCGATCTGCTGCCAAATAAAAACCTCACATCGCTGGTTGTTTTGATTCGATCCGCCACCCCTTGCCTCAGCTACGGTACCTAGTCATCCTATCAAAAATCGACGAGCCAACGCGATAAGGACAGCCCGACATCTGCCCAACGTAAACCAAAAAGTGAGAAACATCACACTATACACTGGCTGCATCAGGTGAGAGCAAATCCTATTGCGTAAACGCTTTTGACAAAACCAAAAAGCTTCTGGTAGACGTCGGTCAAATTTTTTGTGACCGCAGCGCCATCTGTATCTCAGCTCTTGAAACTTTTCGTATTTGAATTCCCGGTTGCCATTATGACAGAACCAAATGCAAATCAAAATTTTTTATCGAAAATGAGCACTAAGTTCGATGAAATCACGGATCAAATAATTCGTAGTCAGGATTTCATATCTGCCATAATAGACAAAACGTTAACAAGTCTGCAGGTTTTGAGTGACGAAGTACGCGATCTCAAAAAAGAAAATAATCATTTGAAAAAGGCACTGAATGATTCTGTCGGCTTTACCAAGTCTCTAGAGGAGCGTCTTCAAACTTTAGAATTACTGATTGATAATCGAGATAGAGCTTCCGTAGCAAACAACCTAATTATATCTGGTATTCCTAAGGTACAAAATGAAGTACTACCGAAAGTTGTTGAAAAAGCTCTCTCATCGTTCGGATGTAATATTCCTGTGAGTTCGATTGCAAAATGTGAAAGCTTCATGTCCTATTCATCCGAGAAAAAAAATCCACCTATTCGCATTGCCTTTACAAATCTGGCAACTAAATTGAAGGTTCTTCAGGAAAAACGCGCATATGGTCGCCTCCATATAAAACAACTTGAGGTAGATGCACCTCATGATCAACGCAGTCAATCATTTGTTTCTGTTCGGAGTGAAATGACTCCCACGAATTATAAAATTCTTCAAGAACTTCGATCCAAGCAAAAACATCTTAACATCGCATATATCTGGCCTAGCGTTGATGGGCACATACTCTTAAAAAGAACGTCTAGTTCTAAACCAGTAGTTGTTCGGTCTTATTCAGATATGATGAAAGTCATAAAACAATAACACATTCTAAAAGGAATTGACTTTAGACTAAAGCCAATATGACTGATACATTGCTCACACATAAAAGTAGTAATATCCTTTGCGTTGCTTCAGATGATATTCAGCTAAATAGTTTGAAGAACGAAACAAAATTGTTGCAAATTAATATTCGTGGAATGAATAGTCAAGAAAAGTTCGATTCATTGAAAATGTTTCTCGAGAGCATGAAAACTAATATTGATGTTATTGTAATTAGCGAAACCTGGGTCAAGGAAAAGAATATTGCTTTCTACAATTTGCCAGGGTACAAGGCAATTTTTTCATCTCGGAACAGTCATGGTGGGGGCTTAGCGCTTTACATAAGAGATGAAGTAAAATTCAACTTGAAGAAAAACTTTCAAGATGAAGGCTATCACTCCATTGGAATAGAGATGGTATCGAATGGAGAACAGATTACTGTTAACGGGATCTATAGGCCTCCAGACTATAATATTTCTAAATTCCTCAACCAATTAGAACAACTCATTTCCGAAGCAGAGCCTGGAAAACCAATATTTATTTTAGGCGACCTCAACGTCCCCATCAACAGACCAAACGATCACTCAGTTCTGGAATATCAAAGTCTCTTGAATTGCTTCGGCCTGACTGTTTCCAATAACATTATCACCAGACCATCCAGCAACAACCTGTTAGATCACTCCATTGTACGTTTTAGTGATCTAAACTTCGTCACTAATCGTACGTTTGAGTGGGACATTAGTGATCATAGGCCTGTCCTCACTGCATACTGTAACAGAAAAACATCACCAGAAATTACACTTCTATCACGTCGAAATACCAATTGGAGAAAGTTGAACAGAGACTTTATAGATTTCTTAACAAATTTCTGCTCACGAAATCGAGACCCCAATGCGAATTTACAATCTGTATCTGAACGCTATCAGCAACTTCTCAAAAAACATAGCAATGTTTCCACTACTAGAGTTAAACTGAAAAAAATATGTCCTTGGATGACATTCGAAGTATGGCAGCTATCGAAAACCAGAGATAAGATCCTGCGGAAATGGAGGAGGAACCCCAACGACCAAAATATTACTGAGCAACTGAAGAGTACAAATAAACAACTACAAAGCACAAAACGCAAAGCAAAAAGAGAATACTACGAACAACTGATGAACACTTCTAACATGAAACAACTTTGGAAACAAATAAACGAAATAATTGGAAAAAATTCTATACCCGGTGACCTGGTTCTGAATATACATGGAGAATCTGTAAGTGACCCGTTAGAAGTTGCGAATGCTTTTAACGATTTTTTCACCTCAATAGGACGACAGCTAGCTAGTCAACACCATTCAACAGGAAACATTAATGAGCATGGCACAATTGAACGAATAAGACATTCCATGTATCTTCGGCCAACGACAGTCCAAGAAATAACTACTATTATTTCTAAACTGGATCCTGCTAAAGCTGCTGGAGCTGACGGCTTCCCGGTATCTGCCCTTCAAATCTTTCACAAAGAGTTAGCCCCTATCCTCTCGTCGTCTTTCAACGATAGCGTGTGTTTAGGCCAGTATCCTGAATCTTTAAAACTTGCTGTCGTTCGTCCAATCTTCAAATCTGGTGATCCGAAAGAACTCAATAGCTATCGACCGATTTCTGTCTTATCTGCGTTCAGTAAAGTTTATGAGAAACTTATTGCTACAAGATTGCACGAATTTCTTGAAGGCGAAGGCTTCCTGTATGAGCAGCAACATGGATTTCGGAAAGGTGGCTCTACGGAAATAGCTGTCCTAGAATTAGTGAATAGTGTGTCACACAACTTAGACAGGAAGAAGGAGATACCGGCTACCTTGTTCCTGGATCTTTCGAAGGCCTTCGATACAATAGATCATTGTCTGCTATTGAAAAAATTAGAATCGTATGGTATTAGAGGAGTAGTCAACGATTTTATGCGAAGCTATCTGCACAATCGCCAACAAGTCGTCAAGATAAACGATACTTTAAGTTCTAAATTACCGATAACCGTAGGTGTACCCCAAGGTAGCAATTTAGGGCCTTTACTGTTTCTCATCTACGTGAATGACCTATCGAAACTTTGACTGTGTGGTATCCCAAAACTGTTTGCTGATGACACGGTGCTAGAGTATTCCAATAAGGATGTAGAAACAACAATAAGTGAAATGAAGAAAGACCTTGATGTTGTAGATAGCTACCTTCAGAATAATCTATTAACGCTTAACACTGCTAAAACAAAATTTATAATTTTTCGTGGAATCAAAACCAAACTTCCGTTGCATTCACCCTTAATTCATAAGCAAAACGAAATAGAAGAAGTTTCCAATTTTAAATACTTAGGAGTTCACCTAGATAATCGTTTATCGTGGAAGCCCCATATAGCGTACATAATAAAAAATTGTGCTCCAATCTGCGGAATCATACGGAAGTTTTCGTACTTCATGCCTAGACATATTTTACAGAAGCTTTATCATAGTTTTGTACATAGTCGATATACATACGCTATCAGTGCCTGGGGACACACCAATGTATCTAACTTATCAACGTTGAAAGTCCAGCAAAACAGATGTATGAAAGCAATTTTTAAACTTCCTTACATGTATCCTAGCTTAGAATTGTACAAACTATCAGAACACAATATCTTGCCAATCAGTTGCTTAAGAGATTTACAAACATTATTGATAATGCATCGAATAGTAAAAATCAAGAATATCCACCACAATTTCAATATGCAACACGTAACACACAATTATAACACTAGGTTTATCGATAGATTGTGTGTAGAAAATGCTTCAACTAGAATCGGAGAAAGAAGATTGACCACAACAGGCCCAACTTTGTATAATCGTCTCGGCACAGACATTCGGAACAGTAACAGTGTACCTATGTTTAAAGCGCGTGTTAAACAGTTATTGAAAGCTAATCTAGAGCGGTTAACGTAAGCACTATTACACCTAAACCCATCTGATGTAATCTATACCCAAAACCTTTTAGAGGAACATAAGTTCATTAAGGTTTTCTAAATTCTCAGTTAATGTCAACAAATAAAGACTGCTTCTTGTTTCAAAAAAAAAAAAAGTACTTATCACTAATTTTTTTTAACAAAATTAAGACTTGTTTAAATGTGGTTACGGATTGAGTTTTTTTTCTAAAATTTCTGTTCTATTCACTATTTTCACTTTTGAAATTTTATTTTCAGTTTTGATAAAATTGTGTTTAAAAATTTTTTTTTTTCAAAAACTGAAATGAACTGGCATATCAAGCTTTTTTTCTAAATCCGAATCTCATTTCAAGAAAAAAATCAATTTTTCAAAAATTCAAATCTTGACACTTAACACATTGCGGACCTATTTTAAATATGAAATTTCTTGAATTTGGTCTGGTGGATTCTATTATATAAGATGCCTAGTGTTGAAGTTTCCCGGCTAAGATTTCTTCACGGTCCTTATTGTGTTAAGATCTTACAGAAGGGGGCGGGGGGGGGGGGGGGTAGTTTTGTATGATTTTTTTACAAGGGAGGAGGGGGGAAGGGGTTTGGAAATGCTTGGGTAATTAGTGAATAGCCCCCTAATTTGATGAATAAAACATTTGACCATCAAAAAGCCAAAGGAATGTCAGGAAATGAATGAGAACATGTGTTCATAATTACCCCATAGGACGAAAACTATGGGGTAAATATGAACACTCATCTGTGAACCTGTGCGAATAAAATTTTTCAAAATTCCTTCAAAATCCAGACAAAGCATCATTAACCGGATGTAAAAAAGTTGATAACAACATGCTAGCTGGATTTCCTATGATTAGATATTCAAAACATTGAACACTGTCCAAAACGATTTCCGTTTCACGAGGTAATGGTTTTTTAAAACATCTGAAATAATATCATTATGATTCGAAAACACATCGGAAACTGCTTATAGCAATTGGATGTTAAACTAATACTTTTGGAACTTTTTGTGTTCATTCATCCCCCACAGCAGCGCGTATGGCACTTGTTCGGAATTACCCCGTGTTCATAATTACCCCACTTGACCCGATTTATTAGAGATGTACCGAATAGTGGTATTCGGCGAACGGCCGAAATCCGAATATTAACCTTTTCAACTATTCGGCCAAACGTTTTCAATAGAAATACTTCTATTTCTAAAAGAATCCTTCTATTTCTGCTATCTTAATGCCCCTCATGTTTTAAGTCGATTATTCCCAATCAGATGATCAAATCTTTTTTAAGTAGAGGTCTCTTAGATTTTCAAAATGTCACCATTAGCTGAAAGGACATCAGATGACTTGTCGTGTTTATCACAAAAGTGATTGGGTTCCATTAAAATCTGAGATAAAACATGTTAAAAAAAAGGTGCCAAGCTATTTGAAATTGCTTTTTTTTTCATCGAATTAGATGAATTTCTAATTTTTGCTAGATGTTACCAAAAAGAACGATGGTTACAATGCTTTGCCTTCTACGACACGTATCAACACGACCGGATCTGAACGATTTTTCAAAAAAACTTGTAAAAAAAGGGAAATCTGCACAGAAACTAGGCATTATTCTCAAATATGCAAGAGGAACAAGAACTAAAATGACATGAAATTAAATGTTTTCATCGAATTACAACAGCAGGATTCAAATCGTATTTAACGAATAAATTTACATTAAAAAATCGTTTTGTAACAAAAAATTTAAAAATTGTAGACATTTAATTTTTTAAATTTGGTTTAGCAAAAAATCTTAATTTACCCGCGTCATCCCGGTCAGTCTTAACTCTTATCGAATTCTTTATTTGGTTTATGGGCAAGCCTGGATTTATCAAGAAAATTTAGAATAAACGATAATCAAAGTATATAGCTATCTACAGTGAAAAATACATGGAAACATTTAAATTGTTTTACTGAAACCATAATTTTTTTTCAACATTGCCTTTGAATATTATGTAAATTATCCAACAGGAGTTGAAAAATTTGACAAGTCTGTTGTTGTATAAATTTAAAAAAATAAATATTTGGCCTATTCGGTCTATTCGGCCGAATACTTAGCTCAACTATTCGGTGAGCCGAATATTCGGCTTAACGGTTTTTTAGCGGTATTTGGCGCCGAATATTCGGCCGACCGAATATTCGGTACATCTCTAGTATTTATTAAGACAAATTTGATAAATTAAATAAATAATATCCATAATTGTGATTATTATTAAGAATTAAACCGAGAAAAGCTCATCAAACGATGATACAAACAACATGTTTTGTACAACAAAGTTCAAATGCACAAAAATCCGCATCTTTTGATGGCATTGGTATCAAAAAAATTTTACGTTTGGTACACATGTTGGTCAGTTGAATACAAAATTTTTGGAGAAAAAAGTTTTTTTTTTCATGAAAATAGCTAGCTTGTTTTCCATTTTGACACAAACTTGGTTCATTTTTCATTTTGAACGTGTAGTATCTAATCCAAGCAAAACTTTAAAAAAATAAAATATATAAATTTTATGAAAATTTTTGAACTCAAAATTTATTTGAAATCAAATATTTTGAAAGTGGACTTTTTTCAAAGATCGCGCTTGCGGAACCTCTAAACATGATTTTTTTTAGTCGGTCCCATACAAAAATTTGTTTTCCACATCCTAATCTACCATTTGGAGAGTGAACTCCCAGATTCCCAGACATTATGCAATTTTGGGACACCCTAATGTCCATGTAAGGATTGTCTGCTCGTAAGACGTTTCGATGCTGTTGACAGTGGCTGAGACAACTGCTGAAACACACCACTCCTTGGACTGTACGATGAATGTCTGATGGAACTTGAAAGCCGAGCTTGTTTCTTATAGTCCTCGAAACTGTTATTCAATCAGCTGCTATCAAAACCTTACTGTAGCTCCCCCGAATGGGTCAATGATTACTTTGCTTGCTTGCGGTACTTCAAATTAAAGCCTGTACTCGAAATTAATGCACCACTTCCTCAAAAAGCACTTGACAAATTGTCATCAAATTTTGCACATGTTAATGATACTCTACTAGCTAACTTTAACGAAAATTTCATGATTCATCCACTCAATCAACAGTTTTTTACCCAGGATCAGTTTGCATTAACTTCGAGTACAAGTCTTATAAGTAAATCAAACGTGTTTTTTGTACCGATACTCGGTTGAATATGACAGAACCAGAGGCCTGGTGACGTTCTACCACCTCACTAAGAGTAACCGTTTCCTTGTTAAACTAATCGATATTGTACACTAACGAGCCTATAGTAAACAAAGAGACGAAATGTCACGATGGAAACTCTCGATTTTCTGTTAGTATCATTCCACTCAAGCAAAACAGTCTTAAAGGCAGCCCTACAACAGGGTTGCAAGCTTATTATTTCAAAACATGTTTGTTGTTTGTGTAAGAGTTTCGGAACACTGAAAAAAATATTTATCAAAAATTTCAACTTTTATTTTTTTCTAGTTTTTTCGTGCTAAGTTCATTAATCCTTCTGGAGTGAAAAATTCAAATTTCTTCCTCTAAAATTCACCATTTGGAGGCTTTTCGCTTGGTATGCAAAACCGGTCCTCCGGATTCAAAACGCTACGACTCATCCACCATTCCAAAACATCCTCCTGCTTCCGGAGTTTCCCCATTCTCACCATCATCATCCGTGGATGTTGCTGGCTGCGAAGCTGATTTTGGCAGCACAACTTTCCCTAAGAGGAAGCTGGTGCTGGTGTTTAGAATTCCAAATCACGACGCAGGCCACAAATTATGCAAATTTTTGAACCGAAAGCTGGAAACTATACCTCCAAGTCGCCACGGTTTTTAGGGGTGTGTAGAAATCTGGGAGGTGGAAGAGGATTCCAAACATTTCCAAACAAATCTGATTCCGATTCCGTTTGTGCTATGGTTTTCCGAACGAAATTGGACGATGCCATACGGGAAAGGCAAGGGGAGGTTTGGGTCCAGCAGCAGCAGCAGCAGCAGCAAGGTTATGTATTATTCATGCTGTTTTGCTGTCTTCATTTTGTTTAGGAATTGGCCAAAACACAACGCGTGGTGGGTGCCTTACCATGCTACCCTCGAACCAATCATGACATTCAAATTTTTGGGAGAAAGAATGCAGCACGTCGGTCGGGCCAGTTTTGATGAAAGTTTGTAATCCTTTCATGAATATTTCTAATTGATGAACGTTGTCGTCGCAGCGGAATGGAAACGACCGGGCGGAGAGTGACCAATGCGTTGAATTTATTTCAGGTGTTTGGAATCTGAGGCTCAATATGAGCAATTTTAATTTCAGATACCTATTTGTTTTTAGTTTTAAATTCTCGTATGACAACTCAAAAAATACTTTTCAAAAGCCAGGGCAACTATGAAAACACATAGATAAATTATATAGAAATTTTCCTTTTATTCAGTGCTAATTTAACAAGTTGTTGTTTTTTGTTGACACACCACTTTTTTAACAACCGAACAGTCAGCGTCGTTCCAGAACTGATTCTTCATTTCGATGCAGTGCTCAATCGAATTGGTATTATTGGGCTCTCCCGGATACCAGTCGGTGTAACCGATTGGACTCGAAACCGACTTCACGTTGATGATCCACACGAACGATCCCGTTGATCCCAGATCGATTCCTCCGGTCCACAGTTTCCGTTCATGTCAGCGGAAGTCGCAAGCCGGTAGTTGTTGAAATCGGTATCCGAGGTGATTTGTGGCATCGGAATTCCCTGGCTTTCGCAGTAACGCCAAGCAGCCCAAAAGCTCAGCAAGTTTTCATGTCCACGTACGGGTTTATGACTTGGCTCGATTTTTCCGGGCAGATACCATGGATGAAACTAGAAAGGCCAGCAGGAGAGCGAACACCTTTGACTGCATAATAAGAGTTTGATATGAATTTTGGGATGGCGATGGTGCATTTTATATAGACAAAATTGAGCGGTTTATTTGATTGCCTTATCACCGAAAACAAAGGGATGGTGAACCGGTGTACAAACAAGGTAATAAACATCATTAAATTATATGATATAGAACAGTTGTTCACATATTAAATTTGTTGATTATGGGATAGCATCACGTTGACAAACCAAGACAACAATATCGGTATCAGCGATCTAATAATTGATGCTCAACATGCATTTTAACGACACATTCAATTCGGAACTCATTAATCCGTTCGATAATTTTGTTCATGGTAGAGCAGTGACAGCAGACAAACATTACTGAACTTTCTCGGTAAAAAAAAAACCAAAAGTAGGCTTATAATGTCTTGGATTATCTGTCAAAATATTGAGAGTTGCCAACGTGATAGCTCGTCATATTATCGAATAACCGGTATTTTTGGACCAAAACATCGATAATTAAAATACTTCTTGAAATTTTTGTCCAACAACTCTCTTTACAATCACTTCAACTTTCAAGATCGCAGGCGTCAATGGTTGCAACTCCGTGATTGACCGAGGCCATCAATTTTGGTTAGAGTTCGAACGAATGGTGCCAAGGATTGACAAAACATTCACAATGCCAAAAACTGATACTCGCTTTATAAACAACAATAACGTTGCCGGACACGTCTTAGTAGTCAATATATAGGTTTCGAAAAGAGAAAAAGGGATGAATTCAAATGGCATACTAGCAAAACAATTTTGGGTTGGGTGAAAAGATATGATCAAGAGACACTTTTGACTAGTGCAGTGGTCGGCAACCTGTTGAGCCAAAAGGGCCAATAACTTGAAATTTTCAAAACTTTAGAATTTGAAGAAGCCACATTTGTGATTTATTATTCTTATAGTAAATTAATAATAAACAACAAATATATGAATGATAAATCATAATTAGCTTTTCGAAAATAACTTTAAAACCAGCGTTTTTTTTTTACTCTGGAATTTTTCTTTTAAATCTGTTTCTGATTACTATTAAGATACTCTTCTGGATTGTCAACTCTTCTAGCGTGGTTTGATTTTATATCAATTTTAATGAGTTGGCAAATATCGAGTCAAGAAAATTGAAATTCATATCAAACCTTATTGAATCCTTTGTATTAAATTTAAGTGAAAAATTCAAAAATATTAACATGAGCA
This sequence comes from Uranotaenia lowii, assembly GCF_029784155.1. Taxonomy (NCBI): domain Eukaryota; kingdom Metazoa; phylum Arthropoda; class Insecta; order Diptera; family Culicidae; genus Uranotaenia; species Uranotaenia lowii. The sequence continues at coordinate 38,313,911 of NC_073691.1, read as the reverse complement.
AAATATGTTTAGTTTCTTCCGCAAAGAACAGCTTTTAATATAACAAAGTAAAGGAAAATAAATTTTCTCAAAATTATCAAGCTTCTTAATGACATTCTCTCAATTTAGCTCAACCTTTCCATAAGCCAAAAGTATGAGGTAAAATTCAACTAATATTTATCTAGTTCAAATATTTTGTTCCTGGACAACTAGTAGAAATTTCCAAAATTCAAAAACAAAAATTTATTTTAAAAAAATCACTGGTAATGTATTGTCATTATTTAAGTTAAATTTGAATTTCGAAAATCCCCTCATGACCGGGCAAAATCGAGCAAATGGAATCAAATTTGGCATGGAATGGTATAAGGGAACGATAAATGTGGGTGATCAAATAACACGAGAAATGGTAATATAATTATTTGAAACCTCTTCGTTATTCTATTGGGGATACAGGAAGGAAGCTCCTATCCTAAGCTTCATATCGAAAAGGATTAGAGCACGAGAGGTGGTTCTTTAATTATTTGAGACACCACTCTTCTTCCAATCATATATAGTAGGAAGTGAGAGGGGCGCTGATACAATGTTGTTTGCATAACTTGACAAAAAAAAACTTCAAATGAAATCAAACTTGGCATGGAAAGATATTTTGGTACGAGATATGTGTCTAAGATTGCTATAAACCCTTCCGTCATGCAGGGTGGAGAGAGGAGGGATAGGAAAGAGAAAGGGGGAGGCTTTTTTAGCATAAACTGAGCACTTATCAATCAACTTCTTTTATAAGAGAATTTCTTCGTGTACGAATAATTGGAGATCCTCCTTTTTTCAGGGTGGAGTTGGACAGGATACAAGTTCTTTTCATATTTTGTTCGGCATAAATTACAAATTTATCAAATAAATGGCGTCAAATGTGTCAAATCCATACGAATAAAATGAACATTTTGGCATAATAAAAGAACCTATGAAACTTACAAAAACGAAAATTTCAGATCTCGAAAAACAAACTAAACAATCTAGTTTCACTTAATAAGATGAAATCATGTTTTATTTAGAGTCATACCAACAAATTTTTTTTTTTTTACAAATTTCATTTATTTTAAAAAGGTGTACAAATCACTCCGGGTCAGCTAGTCTTAGAAAAATAAGCTTTGAATTGCTGGTTTGAAGTTGTTGTATTAAACTTTAAGATGGGACAATTCAAAAGTGTTTGGTTTAGTATGAAAGAGAGTTTATTTCATTTTTTTAATCAATCAATATACAAGTGTCGGATAATGATTACTTTTACTAGAAAATAAAAAAAAAACATCATTCAAATTAAGCTTAAAGCCTGCCAATCTTATAGCTTCTGATTACGCACCATGAAAATTTATTGATCACTGGTTAAGTTTATTCGTATAGTATGGATACTTTTAAGCACTTTCAATATGAATTTTTCGTTTGGTGATTGCATACACAGTGAAGAATTTTTATTGCTTATAGCAGCTTTGTTTTTTTTGCTGGCACACCACTCTGTAATCGTATTCGCATATGGAATCGTTCCAAAACTTTTGTGTTACCATAAGACAGCGTTCGATACCACCTCCATTGTTGGGTTCTCCCGGGCCCCAATTTGTGTATCCGTTCGGATTTTCTACAGGTTGCACATTATGGATCCATACAAATGATCCTGGTTTCTCACCAAGATCGACTCCCCCGATCCACCATGGTCCATCTATATCCGCTGAAATAGCCAGCAGGAACTGATTGGCGTCTTCTTCCGAAGTAATTGAAGGTAACTGCAGCCCGTGTTTTTCACAATGACGCCAAGCTTCCCAGAAGGGGAGTACAACTTTCATATCCTTGTACGGATTGCCGGCTCGATTGAAGCTTAAGTTACCGTTTTGTGTGACTGATACCACACCTGATATAAGGGCAGAAAGCAGAAAGATGCACACTTTAGATTGCATGATGAAACTCTGATGGTAATTGGTAATGATCATACAACTTATATACACCAAGAGAAAATATTATCAGCAAACACTTAAGTCACTTCCTGATTTGATGACAATTGTTTCAATAAGTTATAACTAGGTCATACAAGACAGTTAAAAATTGTTATCATATCTATAAAAATGATTTTACTGGGGACTCATAAAATATTTTTCAATGGCGACAATAACCAAGACACAATCACGAAGTTCGTGATGATCTTTCCGAGCATATTTGAAAAATTACCTAACCAACGAATTTTTTCAACTCAATTTAATTTTTTCTACTGTGAGCCCTTTAATTCTCATTGAAAACGCAATTGCAAAGCTTGAGTTGTGTAATCCGGAGAAACTGGTAATCCACTTGAATCCATAAATACTTCATGAGTCTTTTCAATTGATCAAAAAACAAGACGCAGGTATTTTTTATGTCAAGTGGGTTCGAGAAACAGCGTAGTATAAAAATGTCACCGAATATGGTGCCGTAGGGGTGTTTAATTTGGAAATACAACTCTACACAAGGTCGTAAGGTTTTTATTAAATTAATAAGAAAAAATACAAGAAAAAAATTGTCTGCTATTCCGATGAATTTTCAAACTATTCGTCAAATTCTATTCTATTTTGTTTATTTATAGAGGATTTTAACCAACATGATCATGCGTTCTCTTAGAAACTGTTCGTCAAATATCTTCAACTGTTTTCTGTACAGTGGCAACATAAACCTTATTAGCCATTTTTACCATCATTTTGTCATATCAGATGTTTTTTAGTGATTGCAATTAAAGACACAATTTTTGTTTCCTGGTTTTGTATTGATTTTTTTTCACCAAGTAATTTTATAATTTTGTGCTCAGGTTAAAATATTTGAAAGTATATACAAATGTTGACAATCCACAACATGAAGGTTTTGGCCAAGAGAGTGTAGTTCATATCTAAAATAATCAAATATCAGTTCTTAACGAGCCGGTGAGCCAGTTTTCAATCGGAAAACCAAACAAACTTAAGATTATTTCGTACAAAACCCATTTTCTCGACCAAAGTGTGCCTATTATATTTTGTCTTCAATTTTGCTCTCAGTGGCGTACTAAATAAAACATTTTTTTTCTGTTTTTCATGGGGAAGGTAGTTTATAATGTTTCGCATCCACTGCTGTAGATTATTCAATTTTTATCAATTTGGCGTTCAGTACGATCTGCTCGAATCCCGACCTACTGAAGGATTGGCGTCAATTCGAAAACGCCCTCGCTGGCTGAAATAGAAAAAGCAATCAAAAACATGAAATCCAACAAAGCACCTGAGATCGATTGCATCCCTGCTGAAATGCTGAAAGCTGACCCTGCCTTGTTAGTACAAATGTTGCACCGTCTTTTCGCTGACATTTGGGATACTGCAAAATATCCGGCCGACTGGATGCAGGGTATCCTCGTAAAGGTCCCAAAGAAAGGAGACCTGACAGAGTGCGGTAACTGGCGAGGCATAACGTTGATCTGTAAAATCCTCAAAGTACTCTGCAAAGAGATTTTGAACAAGATCCAGGATAAAATTGACGCTACACTCCGACGGCAACAATCACGAATCATACAGGAACAAATCAACGAACTCCAGGACTCTCTTCTGCTGGTGTTCGTGAAAACATCTGGGTGGCTCTAAGGCGACGAGGAGTCTTAGAGAAACTAGTCCATTTATCAGGTCTTGCACGACGGTGTCTTGTCCGAACCAATCCCGGTAACTGCTGGAGTGAGACAGGGATGTATCCTATCATCGCTTCTTTGTCTAATTGTAATGGATGAGATTTTGACTGGATCGATCGACTGTGTACCGAACCGAGGATCGCCGTGGAATCCTTCAACCATGGAGCAACTGAAAGACCTTGACCTGGCAGACGATATTGTTTTGCTCGCCCAAACACAACCAGATATGCAGAGCAAACTCGACGACCTCACCGAAAGCTCCAAAGCAGCAGGTCTCAAAGTCAAAGTCGGAAAGATGTCGATGGAAATGAGCACAGAAAATCCCTCCAGTTTCATGTCAGCTGAGCAACAAGTTGAGAAAGTGAAGTGCTTCCAGTATATTGGTAGCCAGATTACGCCTGATGGTGGTACCAGGAAAGACATCGAAATCCGGATCAGAAAAGCCCGATTTGCGTTTGCGAGTCTCCGGAACATCTGGCGGTCACGCCAGATCTTTCTACGAACGAAAATCCGAAACATCAATTTAAACGTCAAATCCGTATTGCTGTATGAGTGTGAAACTTGGTGCACATATGCGTTAACGACGAGAAAACCAATGTGGTGGAGAGAGAGGTGGGGCGAGGTGGGTTCTCAAATAAAGAGCTACATCGCAGGTGTCATCAAAGGGCGCTATAAATCGAGATTCATGAACGTAAGTGGAGATCGATTGGGCACACGCTGCGAAGAGATGAAAACGAGATTTGCGGGGAGGCGTTAGAATGGAATTCAGAGGGACATCGAAGAAGAGGCAGACTCAAAAAGACGCTGGCTCCTGATCGTCAACAGTATTTTATCACGGCTCTATGCACAGGAGGATCGGCGCGGGAACATTATGTAAGTAAGTAGGTATCAAGGGGCTGAAGAAAGCAAACACTTCCGTATCAAGTTTTCAGTCAAGAAACCCGCAGGGAGAAGATAATTGAAACGAGTGAAACACGTAAATATATGGGCAACATGGCCGTCTTCATTGCAACAATGTTCTTCATAATCCTATCTTTAATATTAATGTTATTGTAAAATCTAAGATAATCTATATATATAAAGGTATAATGATGAGAAATGTTTTCAGATTTTTGGATGACCCCTTCTGGAGGGGGTTGTCCATACAAGACTAATATTGTTTTCGCGATATTGACGTTACTTTTCGTCGGATTGTGTTGGAAACTTGCACATGAGTGTTTTGGAAGACCTGCGATCGATTTCAAGTGGCAAATTTTGTGTTAGGGGGTCAGCCAAAGGAGTCGTCCATATTAACTGTTCGCTGTTTTTTTCGATATTGAAGTTGTTATACATCGGATTCAGATGAAAATTGGAACACGATAGTTTTGAGTGACGTGCAATCGATTTGAGATATCAAATTCAGTTTAAGGGGCCGGCAAAAGGGGTCGTCCATATTAATCTTTCAATATTTTTGCAATACCGTTGTTATCATACATCGGATTGGGATGAAAATTTGCACACGGTAGTTTTCAGGGACGGGTAATCGATTTCAGATGTCAAATGTTTTTCCAGGGGTCGACGTAAGGGATCCATATTATTTAATGTTTTACTGTTTTAAGCAATATTGACGTTATTATGCGATGGATTGCTTTGAAAATTACCACACGGGAGTAATGAGGGCAAAAGATTTCAGAAATCAAAGATTATAGAAGAGGCCACCAAAAGGGTTTTAACTTTTTGGCAATAATTGCGTTGTTATGCAACGATCGGGTTGAAATTTGATTCCTGGTGTCAAATTTTGTAGCAGACGACAGAAAAAGTGATCGTCCAATATTTTTGCAAGTATCCTACTTAACGAGACGGAGTTCGTAAGGGATCAGCTAGTTTTCGATATTTTACAAATGCTTCTAGAGGCAACTGAATGGCTAGTGAAGTAGACAATGTGCAACTCGAGACCCCATACACCCAACCTTCGGGTAGTGGTCATATCACCTCTTGTCTGCAACTCCGATTCTCTACCTCCCCGTGGTGCTAGCTGGAGTGCGAGCAACCTCAGCGGAGATCGGGTACCCAACCCCGGTGGATGCTTTGGTCGCATGCAGACTGAGTTAGGGGGCTTCGTACGCGTCTGTTCTCCATGTTAGGGACGGCGTGCGGAGTGCAACAGCGTCCTGGTGGTGTTCGGGACCCAAAACAGCAACATCACGACGGTCCTCCTGCGAGATAATGGGGTTAGTTGCGGGCCTTGCGAGCCTGTACCTACAAAAAAAAAAAAAACCAGCAACGAACAACTCCTTCTAGAGGCAACCTTTGAAATCATTGGAATTCAAACGTCCAAGTGTAAGCTACTTGAAAACAGCACAAAGTTCAAAAGTTCAAACCCGATCAAAAATTGTACATAATTCTATTGATAAATCAGGACTTAGCGAAGAACAAGATCGCTGTTTCATGAAAACTGTACTCCAAAATCGAGACTAAAACACGTGGTTTTGTTAACATCCTACCGAAAATCACCTTCAGAGGAGAGCAATTTGTCCAAAAATTGAAGAGGTCAATTTGATTGGATACTTAAAGTTTAATAAATTTTTAGTTTACTCAAAACAACAATTTACAGCCGTTTTATTATCAATTGATAATTTGAAAATATATTCTTTGATCTATTCAACCAATAAAATCAATGGTGAGAATGTTCTAAGCACCTTGGCGTAAAAGTCTCTTTCATTTGATTGCTTTTTACAAATTAATTGATGAATAGCTACTTTTAAATTTATATAGATTACTATTCGCGTTTAACGGAATACCTGCAAGTTATTTGTATTTAATTAACAAGATTTTAAGAACTCATTTGTGTAAGAAGAGCTCACTTGAAACTTCGCAAATCTTAAAAATCTATCAAAATTCAGTGGCTTATGATAAGACTCAGTTGGCAAGTCAGTTGTTTTCTAAGCCAATGTCCATGAGTTCGAGCCGAAGAGTAAACTTCGATCACGGTTGTACCGGATAAGTTTTTCCATAACTGTCTGCCAACTGCACATCAAAAAGATGTTAAAGCGACTATAATCGAAACCCAAGAAAAAAAAAATCAAAATTCAATCGTTGGCGTTTTACCCCGCAAGGGCATTTTGGTCGGATGTAGGGGAACTAGGGTAGGTGTACCCTCCTCCGTCGTATCCCTCTGATTCGTCGCAATTCAAGAATGCATGTTTAAGAGCCGAAAAATCACTTTCCACTTTAATTGGCTACTCCACATGATAAACTTAAACTTGTGAATTTATTTTCTATCACAAATTTGTCACTTTTAAAACTATTTCTTAATTTATTTGATATTGAAATCGCGAAGTGAATTGAATTATTGACGCACTCCGCCATATTGTAAAACGAACTTAGTGATCCCCCCAACGTGTTTCTTTATTTTATCGCTTCCTGTCAATGCATATAACGATCAAAATCATAAAATTCGACAGAAAAGTGTTGAAATAAAATTGGAAAAATGACTTCAAACTAATCTGAACTATATAAATTTGTCAATATTCGATTGAAATCGAATCGCTCGGGCCCCATAATTCGTCGTAATTTTGCGACAGGAATAGGAAACCGTTTTGCAAGAATTGGAATTAGACCGGTTCATTTTTACTATTTTTTGTTGAACACAGTCGGACTCATAGAGAATGAACATAATGGATTTCCAAGTAATCACAACACAATACAGTAATTTTGTTTATTTTGAAGCTAGGAACTTGATGCGCTGGGAGATAAGTGCAAAAAGTCTATTTATATTGATAAATTACTTGAATGTATTCAGCATTGCTTATAATGCATGGTTTCAAATGAACAAAGAATTGATGGATTTTTTAGCTTAGTGGTTGGTGTTTTACAAATTATTTACTTACAGTATCGTGCATAATTTAATAAACGTTTGAGTGCACGCAAGAATATCTCCAACTTTACACATTTCTAGCATTCAACTCCAATGAAATTGTTTCTTCAAAATTATTTCATATTTTAATATTTGATAATTTTTGTTTCTATTATCTGATGAAACTAAACCTTTCTCAAGTGTTTGAAACTTGAGATACATCAATTATTTGAAAATTAGACTTTTTAAGCTTCTTGCATTCAAACTGCTTTATCTCACATATGACCAAAGGCTTTGCTCTACAGAATGGTCACTGAGAGATCCTTGAAAACTAAAACTAAAACTTCTCCAGTTTTCAGAAATTCTCTAAATGGGGATCAACTCGAGGAAAAAATTTCAATTCCTGGACCGAAAACCTCGATGTTTATTGAATCTTTACGATGCATGGAAAAACGATGAAAAAAAGAATCCCGTTGAAGGTCAAAATGACAAGAGAATTTGGATGAATGAATCATTTAAACTTTGAAATAAGAATTCATGAGTCTCTGGTTTGGATCTCAATACAAGTTTGGATAAAATATCGGTAGATATGATTTTTTGTACATATAGTCGTTCAAATTCAACAAAATCAAACCCGCTTATATTCTGATTTCTACCATATAAGTTTTAATACTTGACTCATGTTTGCTGCATTTTTATAAATTCTCTGTGAATTTTCAACAAAAGATGTTTTGTCGTTTTTGACATATTACAATTTGAATGAAAAAAGTCGAAAAGTTTAATTTCAGTTGGATTACTCTGCGTCATTTCCCAAAAATTTGAATCCAAACAACAAAATGTTAGAATAACGAAGCGTCAATTTCCGAAAAAAAACATGTTTGCAAAAACTTTTATCGCTCGCAAAAAACTTGAATAGATGAGCTGAACCAGTCTAATGCGCATTACACGAATCAACGTGGTATTACTTTGTTTCGATATCCTTCGCCAGGGTTCCCACATGTATAAGAATACACATGTTGACAAAACGCAAGTGTGATTCTGCCTCTCCTCAAATGTCTTACTATTCAGTCTCATTGCGTAGAAAAACATATAGTACTATTAAAAATGTTGATGTTCTATAAATATATGCAATTACTTTGTAAATTTGTGCCATGTAATTTGTGAAAAATGTCTGGTTGAATGTTATAAAATCTTATTTTACGGACAATTCCTGGATCATGGCAGCCCTGTCCGTTGGAGAGTGTGTTGGTACAAAATACATTTGCAGGGTGGATTCAATTTATAAGGTATAATATTGTGCTGCCTGCAATTGACTTAGCCAAGCAATGGTACCTTGCTACAAAAACGCTACCTTGGGATTTCTTGGCAAGTCCATTTTATTGCGACTTAGATCTCATTCAAACTTTGCAGTTATCCTGCGCGGTTGATCCGTGCGAAGTAATTAATCGCATTTGTATGAACCGCAACCGCTAAATTTCAAATCTATCCCTCATGAGGGAGGAATAGTTCCAGACAATTTCGGTAGAATTGAATAGAAGGTATAATACTTTGCTGCCAGCAGATGCATTAGCCAAGCAATGGTAGACCTGTTTAGAATAAAGCTATCTTAGTTTCATAGCTTATTGCGACTGGTTACTCGAGAGAACTTCTGCTGTTATCCTGCGCGGTTGATCCGTTCGATGTAAGCTGATGCTAGTTGCATGAACCGCAACCGCAAAATTTTAAATGTATTTCTGAAGAGAGTGGAATAAATTGAGACAATTCCGGTCTCCTTGTACGACGGAATTAGGAACCTGGTACGACAATGGAGGAACTTGAATGAGAAAAAAAAATCATTAATTGGCTCAAAAGTACGTAATGGATTGATCTATTTCCTACATAGTTTCATAAAACAGTATTCGAAATAAAGTTTAATGAATAAACATCAGTTTCAAATCAACATGCAAGGCAATTCTATTGAATTAATGAAAAAAGCTTCCTTAAGCCGTTGTCTTAGGTACACTTACCCTACATAGGGGTAAGACGCCCACGTTAAGAAGAATCTTTAATTACTCGTAAATGGAGAATGCAATCCAGTAATTTCGTCTATAGTTTTGAAAAGGTGACTGTTCTTCATCAGAAATAAATGAACAGGAACACTTATACCAAAAAAACGATACTTGCCAGTATTTTCCTGTACTATCTACAGCGAAAGATACACGGATACACCTAAGATAATTGACTGAAACTAGAAGTTTTTTTTATCATTGTGTAGAAAATTTCCATACTTTATAAATTGTCCAAAATTATTTAAATATTTTGACAAATACTAATACCTACTAAGTTCAAGACGAATAATAAGCTCAACTATTCGGTGAGCCGAATATTTTGCTTATCTAAAAGTTTTTTGTCGATATTTGGCGCTGAATATTCGGTACATCTCTAGTTGCTAATAATTTTCACAGTCAAGGGCTCGCAAGGTCCGCAGTCAGCCTAACTATCTCGCAGAAGGACCGTCGTGATGTTGTTGTTTTTGGTCTCGAGCATCACCTGGACGTTGTTGCACGCTGAACGCAACATGGAGAAAATATGCGAACGGAGTTCCCTATCTAAGCTCGCATGTGATCAAAGCATCTCCTTTTAGGTTGTAAACACTCCAGCTAGCACCACGAGGAGGTGAAGAATCGAAGTTGTTAGACAAGAGATGAAACGACTACTACCCAGAGGTTGGATTGATGCTAACCTTATGAGCAGCTTTCACCCTGTGAATTGTGTAATTAACATGAGATTCCCGATGGTTATCGCTAAAGCAATTGAAAATATAGTTGAAGTGTTGATTTTAATTTGATCTGAACTTTCGCTTTATCAAAAAAGACCCACCAAGCCATGAATCGTTGGGTATATGTAAACTGTTTCAAGTGCAGTGAACAAATCTTGAAATCTTAGAAAATCTCTGTGAGTTAAAAAAATCGATTGTGGTTGTACAAATCCCCAGGTCAAGTAACTGAATTAAAGGCTAAGTTTCAGCCGATTTAACAGCGATTTCGTTGAGTATAAAAAGCAGTTCGTCTACTGATTTCCATCAAAGTTTCATCATGCTATCCAAGGTGTGCATCTTCCTGTTTACTGTACTGGTGTCAAGTGTGGTATCAGCCACTCTGAACGGTACCTTAAGTTCAAATCGAGCCGACAATCCGTACACGGACATGAATATTCAACTAACCTTCGCGGAAGCTTGGCGTCATTGTGCATCCAAGGGGCTACAACTGCCTACGATTACATCGCAGAACGAATTCAACAACTTCCTGCTAGCTATTTCGTCGGACATGAATGGAAACTGGTGGCTTGGGGGTGTAGATTTCGGAGACCAACCGGGAACATTTGTGTGGATCCACAACGCGGAACCTGTGCAAAATCCGAACGGCTACACCAACTGGGGTAAGGGAGAACCCAATAATGCAGGTGGTAACGAACGGTGCCTCTCAGTAACTCAAAAATTCTGGAACGATCAAAAATGCGGAAATAAAATCCGAGTTGTTTGCCAACAAAAAAGCAATAACTGCTAGAATTCACAGAGTGAAACCATTGTCCGAAGAAGAAATTAAACAATAAAAAAAACATTTGTTAAGTAATTATTCGATTTATACAATTGAACCTGTATGAGCGAGAGTTCAAAGGGCTGGACGTTTTATTCTCGCCTAAAAAATTTTGTTTCTTATGCTTTTTCAATGATAATCCGTCATCCCTACAAAGGTTTTCAGATATTGAGTCATAAAAATTCAAGGTAGAAATTAGATGAGATTTGAAATGTAAATCAAAATATTATGTAACGCAGAACAGCTTGATGCGATACAAAATAGCCAGAAACAACTTTTATCAATTGGGCTTATCAGCGGTCTGTATCCATCATACAAATCCATTAGAACGTGAGATCGTCAAGCATTTTGACAAGCTCCGAACGACATGAATTGGGATTCTTTTTACAGTTTAGTTGGCAGTTTAGTTTAGACACCTACTTTCCAATTAAATTAAAAAAATCAAAAAGGAATGCATGGTAAATAGCGATATCGAATTAGCAATCATAAACAAGAATGTAGCATACAGTACTTCAGAACGATCGAAGATAGCTTAAAAAGAGTGAAATTCAAACAAAAGAGCTTTTGTACAGTAGGGTCAAGTGGGGTAATTATGAACACGGGGTAATTCCGAACAAGTGCCATACGCGCTGTTGTGAGGGATAAATGAACACAAAAAGTTCCAAAAGTGGTAGTCTAACATCCAATTGATAGCTATAAGCTGTTTCCGACCTGTTTTTAAATTCTAATGTTATCATTTATGATGTTTTAAAAAACCATTCCGAGTTTGGCACTCATCGGGAGCGGACGTGTTTTTTGCCTTGTTTCGTGCCGTGAGATTTTTTTTTGTTTCACAAGTTAAGACCGATGCGAGGGTTTGTGTTTTCCGAAAAAGCAAAGTAAAGTGAATTCCGTGTAATTGAGAATTTCAACGATTCTGGCTGAAAAAAGTGATTTTTGTGCTTATGGTTTAGTTGCATTTGATGGGAGACAACAGTGTGCGTTCGTTCTTTCGGTCATATACGGGAAAAGTTAAAAAAAGGTTGCGATCATTAGTGGGTTTGGAACGAGGGATAAATCGGTTGAAATTGTTGAGAAAGAAATGTTTGAAAAACGAAGAAAATTGTTACCTAGAAGTGTTTCGCAAATTGTTCCGAAAAGAGGGCTTCAATTATTTTAATGTTCTAGAATCGGTGACCGCGACGACGTGTTCAAACATGTTTCCCATCCAAGCCGCCGCGTCATTCGTTTTTCGATCAAACCAAGCGGTGCGTGGGAGCGGCTGTATATCGCGGTTAAAACTCACCCCAAATTCCGGCGAGAAGTGTCCATACTGTTTATTCTTTATATTTTAGTTATTTTTTTATCATTCTGTTCGGTGGAAACCAGGATTGCATGGGCTTGAATTTTTTTTATCGTTTTTGTGATTTACAGTTCTGATTGAATAATTGCTGTTGAAAATATTTCATAATTGCTTAAAAACAGAAATTCTTAACAACGACAGTAAAACGTAACTTTTCACGGGTTCCTGTAAGAAGCAAAGGAGATTGTTTAATTTTGTTTTGACCTTTTAACGTTATTTATTAATTTCTCTAATATTCATGGCATCAGAGTACGATTGTTTCTTCATGCTAGGTGATAGCACAGACTGTGATGATAGTTCGTAGGAAATTATGAGTTCAGATTTTTCTATAAATCTTCAAGCGTAATCGTTTGAGTTGGATGAGGTAGTGCTCGAAATATCATGTAACGCAGTATTAAATATTTCATTTAAACCGTTTGGCTTAGTTTGTGATAGTATATAAATTTCATTATTATTTTCATGAAATGTATTAAAGGTCGGATGGAGCTATAGGCAAGATTAAAGGTTTTCTTTGGTTAAAGGTAAGTTTGTGACGAAAAGGTAAGATGATTTTATTGCATATCTATTCCTTTTATTTCTTAAAATAAATAATCATTTAAAAACGACCAATCATTTCCCAGCTGGGCAGGTATGTACACGGATGCGGGATACCTGTCATAGATTCATAACCTTGAAAACGTTATGATTTTTTTACGGCTGAAAAGTGATTGCTTCGTTTTACAAAATAAACCTATCACTTACACGTAAAACATTCCTTACATAACAGTTCACACGAAGCCATGGTGTCGGGTATGTGTTACATTGCATTAAAGATATGCCGAACTATTAATCTAAAGAATGCAAATAACGCATGCGTTGGCGAAACTGCGGTGAATCCGTGCACCCATGGTGGATTATCTACATTTATGATGTTTTAAAAAACCATTACCCGTTGAAACGGAAAACGTTTTCGACAATGCTCAATGTTTTGAATATCATATCATAGAAAATTCAGCTAAAATGTTTTTGTCAACTGTTTTACATCCAGTTTATGATGCTTTGTCTAGATTTTGAAGAAATTTTGAAAAATTTTATTCGCACTGATTCACAGAGGAGTGTTCAGATTCACCCCATAGCTTTCGTCCTACGGGGTAATTATGAACACATGTTCTTATTCATTTCCTGGCATTTCTTTGGCTTTTTGATGGTCAAATGTTTTATTCATTAACTTAGGGAGCCTAATTACCCTAGCATTTCCAGACCCTTTTCCCCCTCCTCCCCCTGTAAGAAATTTGTCACAAAAGTACCCCCTCCCCCTCTTCTGTAAGAACTTAACACATTAAGAACTGTAAAGCAAGGAAACATCAACACTCGGCATTCTATATCACAGAATCCACAGGACCAAATCCAATAAATTTCATATTTGAATTAGGTCTGCAATGTGTTAGTGTTAAGTTTTGAATTTTTAAGGGGGAAGTAGGGTCTAACGGGTAAAAAAATCACCATTTTCACGAATTTTTTTTAGAGCTATCGTTTAAACAAATGTATTTAAATTTTATGCATTATACAAAGCATTGTTAAAAGAACATTTAGTAATTTTTTAGTAGAAAAATATTGAAAAATGAGCCGATGACGGAGCACTTTCGAGGATGCTTTTTAGAAAACAGGATTTGCGGTGGACACTGTATAAAATTTCAAAAGTGAAAAAAGTTAATAGAACAGAAATTTAAAAAAAATAGCTCAATCCGTAACCACAAGTTTTAATTTTGTTTGAAAAATTAGTTATAAGAACTTGTGTTTTGTTGATAGAAAAAAAAGGCAGCCAAATGTTTTTATTAGTGAGTGGTGCTTAAGGATAGTTTTACTGATAATAACGAAACCGATAACTTGTATCCCCGAAATATTTCTCTAATACCGAATACAAGGTTGTAAACTAAATTTGAAGGAATGTTTAATTTTACTAAAAATAAAATTCACCATTTGTTTATAAAAGGTTTGCTACTCGAGCTTTTTTCATAACCGCGTGAAATTCAACATTATAATGAAGTTTAAATCTCTGTGGTCATCAGTAAAATACATGAAAAACTTTGATAAATTTAAAAAGTGAATAACTCCAAAAAGCAAAGATAAAAAAAAAACAATTTTCCTGTTTGTTTGGAAAACGTGATGCTATCCAGAACATTAGAATTACAGCAAATAACAATTGTTTTTGTATTAATTTCGGACAACAAAGATCCAAAATCTATTTTCTTGCAGTCTTATTTTTATACTAAGATCCTTTTTTCAATGCTCATTTCTTCGAATATATTTTTTAAAATTTGGTGCAAAATTTATATTTTTGGTTGAAAATTTTCTCTTTCAGTTTGGTGATGGAAACTTCTGCAGTACTTCATTTTTTTTAAGAGAATACAGCTACTAATGTGAAATTTCGTAGAGGTGATGAAAAAAATTTATAAGTGTATATATTTTTCAAACTGACAAGCCTTGTAAAACTACTGTTCACTGATTCATTTTTTCAAATTTCAAATTTTACTGTATATGTATAGGTTTCAATTTTATGATACCTGAAAAGCCTAGCCCACGACATTTAGGATGTAGGGTCAAGTGGGGTAATTATGAACACGGGGTAATTCTATTTTCAAATCCTTATGATATCATTTCAGAGGTTTTAAAAAACCATTACCTCGAGAAACGGAAATCGTTTTCGACAATGTTCAATGTTTTGAATATCTGATCTTTGGAAATCCAGCTGGAATGTTGTTTTCACCTGTTTTACATCCAGTTTATGATGCTTTATCTTGATTTTGAAAAATTTTTGAAAAATTTTATTCGCACTGGTGCACAGATGAATGTTCATATTTACCCCATAGTTTTCGTCCTATGGGGTAATTATGAACACACATTTCCTGACATTTCTTTGGCTTTTTAATAGTCAAATGTTTTATTCATCAACTTAGGGGACCATTCATTTGTTACCCAAGCATTTCCAGCCCCCTTTCCCCCTCCTCCCCTTGTAAGAAATATCTCACAAAAATACCCCCCCCCCCCCTCCCCTTCTATAAGATCTTAACACAGGACCGTGAAGAAATCTTAGTCAGGAAAAATCAACACTCGGCATTCTATATCCCAGGAACTTACTGGACCAAATTTCATAAATTTCATAATTAAATTAAGTCCGCAATGTGTTAAGTTTTGAATTTTTGAGAAATTGATTTTTTTTTTCTTCCAAAAACGAGATTCGGATTAAGAAAAAAAGCTATGCCAGATCTTTTCAGTCTTTGAAAAAAATTTTTTGCACACAATTTTATCAAAAGTTAATAAAACTTAAGTTTATAAAACAGAAATTTTGAAAAAAAAAAAAACTAAATCAGCATCTAAATGAGTCTTTATGTTGTTTAAAAAATAGTGGTATAAACTTGCTTTTTGTTGATAGGAAAAAATGCAGTCAAATGTTTTCTCAGGTTTAGTGAGTGGTGCGTACGGATTTAGTCTCGCTTTGGTACTAGTCGAGTAAAGACGTATTCCGGAGTAGTGGCGTTTCTATAGAGTGTTTTCGGTTTTGAGAGTCTCTGAGACTCAATTCGTACAACAACACAAAAAACAAACACGTTGCCAAAATGGCGACATCAGCATATCACCTCACGTCTAACGGCCCTAGAACTAACACGTTGGTTATCGACATGTCCACAATCCCGTCACGTAAAGTCAACATGGATATAATCGCAAAGTTTGTGAACGAGAGATTGAAGATCAAGTATTCAGACGTTCGATCTTTGCAACACAATACGGGTAAGGCGCTGGTTTTCGTAGAGGTTCCCTCTGCAGAGATGGCGATTGCAGCAACTGAGTTGGATGGAGGAGCTCACGTGTTGACCTTGGAGAACATAAATTACAAGGTAGCAGTGTACATGGAAGATGGCGCTACCACTATTAGAGTACATGATGTGTCTCCACAAACTGAAAATTCTACCATCAAAAAAGGTTTGGAAAAGTATGGTAACGTTTTATGGCTGAAGGAGGAATACTGGACCGAGCCGGCAGTTTTGAAAGGAATCAAAAATGGTGTCAGGGCGGTTCGAGTAAAGCTTCATACTGCTGTTCCATCTTACATAAACATCGATGGAGAGGTGTCGTTAATCACCTACAAACACCAACAACAGACGTGCAGACACTGCAACAGGCCGGTACACTGGGGGCGGAAATGTATGGAGGCAGGTTACATGGAGCTCCAGGTCCAAGGAGGAAGTGTGAGCGACAGGTTGATAGCATCGGGTGTCAACTATGCGGGAGCAGTTCGAAAGCAAGAGACGAGAAAGTTCACTCAGATCAACACGGAGTTGGAGAAAAATAAGAGTTCATCGAGCGAAGACGGTCCATCAAAATCAACGAGAAATGATACAAGCAAAGAGGTAGGTCTTGTTTTCACAAATCTAAATGAACTAGTTATGAAGAAATCTAATGTCAGCAATGTTCCACAACACGATGCACCCATAACACGCAGACCTAAAACACGCTCCTCTCCACAAACTTCAAGGTCAAGATCAAACGTGCGTAGCTCAGGGACACGGGTTGAAAAAAATACTAAGCGTGCTGAAGTTGATAAAGCTCCCGCGAGTGATCTTGACTTAACTCGGACAGTCCTGCACAGCAATGTGTATAAGGGACTCATGCTTGATGACGATAGTGATATTGAGACACGGATGAATGCTTTTGAGTGATTGCGATTTGAGTGAGTGATACGTTAAAACTTGTGAATCAGAGGGTATGATGAACATGCTCTCGTATAATATCTGTACAATAAATCTCAATGGAATTTCAAATACTAATAAAATAAATGCGCTTAAAAACTTTATTTTCGTTATGGATTTGGATATAATTTTGCTTCAGGAGGTGTGTAACCAATTTGAAATTAACGGTTTTAAACTTTTTTCAACATTGATAACTCTAATCGAGGAACAGCTATTTTAGTGAAATATCACATAAAAACTTCAAACATTAAAAAATGTATTGATACTCGAATTATTAGTTTAAAAATAAACGATAATATAACAATTTGTAATATTTCGCCCCATCTGGAAGCCAAAATAAAACCTCAAGAGAGAAATTTTTCAATCAAAACTTATCTTCATATATTAATAACGGTTACGAAAATTTAATAATCGGAGGTGATTTTAACAGCGTGATCAATAAAAAAGATGCAAACCACGTCTCAAACTACAGTGCATCTTTAAAATTTGTAGTTGAAAATTTGTATCTTAATGATGTTTGGAATATAAAACATAAAAATAAAAATGATTTTACATTTATCAGAAACGGATCAGGAGCTAGACTTGATAGATTTTATATCTCACAGGCATTGAAAAGTAATATTGTTGACGTTAAATCAAATGTGTGTTCGTTTTCGGATCATAAGGCGGTTATTTTGAAAATTAAATTAGAAAATCTTGGAAAGCCAATTGGTAGAGGCTTGTGGCGTTTAAATGAAATTGTATTGAATGATGAAAATATTATAGAGTTTAAACAAAAATGGAATTATTGGGTTACTCAAAGAAGATATTTTGACTCTTGGTTATCGTGGTGGACGGAATATTGTAAAATTAAAATTGTTGCTTTTTTCAAATGGAAACAAAATTCAATAAAGAAACGTTTTAGAGATACTGAAGAATTTTATTACTCAGCACTTAATCATTTATATAACAATTATCTGAATGACCCATCGCTTCTGGTTGAAATCAATAAAGTTAAAGGAAAAATGTTGGCACTTCAAAAAACAATGACGAACAGTTTATTCATTCACAGGAAAATCTTCATTTCAGGTGAAGACGTATCGTGTTTTCAAATAAGTGAACAAGTTAAAAGTAGACAGAAAACTTTGATAGATAGTTTGGAAATAAATGGGATAGAAGAACAAAACAAAGAAGTTATAAACAACGAAATATTGAAATTCTATGAAAATAGTTTCAAAAGAGAACCGACTAGAAGTGGCGGAAGAAATTTCGATCCGAAATACAAAATACCAGAAAATTTTGCTGAAAATAATGAACTGATGAATGAAATAACAAATAATGAACTGATAGCCACTATTAAACAGAGTCAATCTAAAAAGTCCCCGGGAAGTGATGGTCTTACAAAAAATTTCTATGTGAAATGTTGGGAGGTGATAAAAAAAGAATTTCTTTTAATGGCGAACGAAGTAATCAATGGTAGGAACTCTTAAAAATTTATGAATGGAGTAGTTATATTGATTAAAAAGAAAGGAGGGAATAATTTAAGTAATTATAGACCAATCACACTTCTAAATTTTGATTACAAATTAGTGTCCAAAATTATTAAAAATAGATTATCCAATTTTAATAATTTAGTGCTCTCAAAAGCTCAGAAATGCTCGAACAAAAATAGAAATATTTTTGAAACGACGTGTTCTATAAGAGATAAAATTTGTGAATTGAATATCAAGAAGAAACCTGGATTACTAATATCATTTGATTTGGAAAAAGCGTTTGACAGAGTAAATCATGAGAACTTATTATTAACTTTGGAAAAAATGGGATTTCATAGAAAGTTTATAGTATTTTTAAACAGTTGCTTGAAAAACTCTTTTTCAAGAATTTTAATAAATGGAAATTTATCACGAGAAATTAAAATAGAGAGATCAGTACGTCAAGGAGACCCTTTATCTATGTTACTATTTTGTTTCTATCTAGAACCTTTAATTGCAAATTTATCTGAAATTTTAAATGAGAATGATGAATTAATCAATAGTTATGCGGATGATATAAGTATCGTAGTAGTAAATTTTAATAAAATTGGAAGAATAAAACAAATTTTTGAAGAGTTTGAAATTTTTCGGAGCAAAAGTGAACTATCAAAAAACTCAATCAATTGCAGTTGGGGCTATTTCTAGTAACAGAATACCGGAATGGATTGAACTGAAAGATGACGTTAAAATACTTGGCGTTTGGTACAATAATTGTTATCGAAATATGATGGAAAAGAATTGGGATGAAGCTATACGGAAATTAAGTTTTGTACTTCATCAAAATAAATTTAGAAAACTTAATTTGATCCAAAAAGTAATTTACTTAAACACTTATGCATCTTCTAGAATATGGTACCTAGCTTCTATAGTTTCAATTAATAAGAAATACATTGCCAAACTTAAATCAATGTACGGGACGTTTTTGTGGTTTGGGATATCTTTGAGGGTGTCATTTAATCAAATAATTTTGTCTAAAAAATTAGGAGGTTTAGGTTTAATATCGCCTGAATTTAAATGTACAGCATTGCTTATATCCAGATTCATAAAATTAAGAACAATTTCTCCTTATTTCGTCAACATGATTTTTAGCGCAGGAAATCCCCCAAATTTGAAAAATCTTCCTATAAACGCACATTATCTCAAAACACTTCTTTTAGAACTTCCTTATTTACCTGAAAGAGTAATAGAAAATCCATCTGCGTCATATATTTATGAACTTTATATTCAGCGATTGCCGATCCCACACATAATGCAAAAATACCCTAACAGAAACTGGATTAAAATTTGGAAAAATGTTTTTTCAGAATCAATTTCTTCTGAACATCAGATGTCATGGTATCTTTAAGTGAATGAAAAAATAATGTGCGCGGAGAAACAATTTCGCTTCGGATCGGTTCCATCGATGTTTTGTGAATTTTGTCCTCAAGTTATTGAGGACATTGAACATAAAATTTCGGTGTGTCCTAAAATACGAAATTGCTGGTGGTTGACTATAAGTAAAATCAAGATTATTAATCGAAGTAGTATGCGTAATTTTGGATTTAATGAATTAAAGTTCCCTGAGCTGAGCACTTTGGTTAGATCAGAAAAAATAAAAGTAATACGCATTTTTACACTATACCTTACATATACATTGAACACAAACAGAGCTGACATTAACCTTGATGAATTAATTTTTAAATTTAACTGTGATTTGTGAAAGCAATCCCTACATATTTGTTTAAGTTATTACAAGTGCTCGCTTAAAACATGAATGTAAAGAACCCAATCAAACATAAATAAACATGCTTGTAGAAAAGTAAAAAAAAAAGATAGTAATACCGAAACCGAAAACCTGTATCCCAGGAATAGTTTTCTAACACCGAATAAAGGTTTTAAGTCCTGTCAAAACCAGTTTTTTTGTATTGATAAATAACAAGGTTATAAACTAGACTTGGAGAAATTTTTTATTATACTAAAAATAAAATTCATCATTTTTTAACAAAAGCTTTGCTGCTCGAGCTTTTATATATTACCGCGTGAAATATAACATTATTATGAACCTTAAATCTCTGTGATCAACAGTAAAATATATGAAAAACCACGATAAATTTAATAGATGAATAAGTCCACAAAACATAGATCAAAAAGATAAATTTTCTTGTATGTTTGGACAACGTGCTGCTATTGAGAGCATTAGAATTACAGCAAAGAATAATTGTTTATGAGTTACATTCGGATAACAAAGATCCAAAATCTATTTTCTTCCAGTCTTATTTTTATACTTAGTTACTTTTTTCAATCTTTATTTGTTCGAATACATTTTTCTAAAATTTAGAACAAAATGAAAATTTTTTGTTTGAAGATTTTCTCATTCAGTTTGGTGATGAAAACTTCTGCAGTAATGATTTTGTTTTGAGAAAATAGAGCTACTAATGTGATATTTCGTACAGGTGATAAAAAAAATTAATTAGTGTAAATATTTTTAAAAACAGTCGCTCATATAGAATTGACAAGCCTTGCAAAATATGACTGTTCACTGATCCAAGAAGATTTTAATGGGTGTATTTGTGAAACAACCATCTTTCAAAAAAATAGAATTTTCTGTAAATGTATAGGCTTTAATTTCATGATATCTCGCACGTACGTGAAAAGCAGCACCTACGACATCCAGGTGGAAACTTGATATTTGCTGCGTAAGACATTTAAAACGGATGTAAAAACTATCGAGTAGCCTAACTCGCCTAAAATTTCACACGTATGGAGAGGTCCTATCAAATAAAAATGATCTGCAACGACAGAAAGATATGAAAGAAAAAGAAACCAACCAAAACGTAAAAGATGCAACAAAAAATTTAACTACCGAAACAAAATATGGAGAAAAACAATACAAAAGAACACTAAATAGCTGTTTTTGCGTTGTTTTACCTCTAAATTTTGATAACATTTCTTTAACTTATAAGTTTTATACATGAATTGAATTGATTTTTTATAAAACAATCCATTTTCTTATAACTGCTAATTATTTTCATTATTTGGTGTTGAATTGAGATTTTCTGACACCATATAAATCATATTGGACAAGTCTCGGGGTAAATATGAACAGCGTTCGGGGTAATTATGAACAGGTTTTGGGGTAATTATGAACATAATTTTTTAAGTAAAAAATCACCATACACTGCTTACTATGGGTAAATGTAACGTATAAATACTGTTACTTCTCAAAAATTTTATACCAAGTCCGTAATCCGTGTTCATAATTACCCCCTAGACAGGGGGGTAAATATGAACAGACGGGGTAATTATGAACAGACGTCTCAAGGACGTGGGTTTCGACCAAGAAAAAAAAGTTGCTCTACAGAATGATGAAGAGCACGGAAACATTCAATATTGGCAGGTTTTCAGAATTTATGATAAGAAATAAACATATGGTGGCTGTGAGTGTGCCAAATGAAGAAATTTTGTTCATAATTACCCCACCTAGCCCTACAAATTATCAAGTAGAATAACTCGCCTAAAATTTCATTCGTATGGAGAGGTTCTGTTCAATAAAAATGTTCTGCATCGACATAAAGGAACGGAAAAAAACAAACCAACCACAACGTAAAAGACGCAAAAAGAAATTAAACTCCCGAAACAAAAAATAGAAAAAACCTATAAACATAGAACAATATATGGCTATTTTTTCTGTTGCTTTACATCTTATTTTTGATTACATTTGTTTATTTTTCGAGTTTTACACATGAATCTAATTGAGTTTTTATAGAACAACCCATTTTCTTATTACTGCAAATTATAATCATTATCTTGTGTTGAGCTGATTTCTGATACCATATAAATCATGTTGGACAAGTCAAGGGGTAAATATGAACATAGTTCGGGGTAATTAAGAACAGGTTTTGGGGTTATTATGAACATAATTTTTTAAGTAAAAAACCACCATACACTGCTTTCTATGGGTAAATTTATTTATTTATTAAGTCAAACTATGTAGACTACAATACTTAAAACTACTTAAAACTAATGTAAGCTATTTTGTTGTTCTATGAAGTATGACTTCTGTTACTTTTCAAAAGCTTTATACCAATTTCGTTATCCGTGTTCATAATTACCCTCTAGACAGAGGGGTAAATATGAACAGACGGGGTAATTATGAACCGACATCTCAAGGACGTGGGTTTCGACAAAAAAAGTTGCTCTACGGAATGATGAAGAGCACGGAAACATTCATTGTTGGCAGCTTTTCAGAATTTATGACAAGAAATATCCATATGGTGGCTGTAAGTGTACCAAATGAAGAAATTTTGTTCATAATTACCCCACCTAGCCCTATATTATTTTTAGTAGGCCGTTGGTCAAACAAAAGTGACAGCTTCATGCAAAACGAATACGATTCGAATCAAGAACGTTATTTTTTGTGATAATTGATAAAAACTATCGAAAAAAAATTGATGTACAGAACATTTTGAGATGGCAGTACATTTGTTTATTTGTTTGTTGTAGATTGGTTATCTCATTTTAACTACAAACCTTTGTAAAAATCGAGACAAATACTGCTAGTAACTAAATTTCTCGACGAAGCGTTACAAGCTCTCCACAAGCTACAAATTTTATAAAAATTAATAGAGAAACAAGAGATGTTTAGTGATAAATACGCTTGCCCGGAAGGCACGTCTGGACACAAGGGTCGAGATGAACCAAAGAATAATATTTTCGAGGAAATCTGCTTAACGGTCCAGTGAAAGGTGTACTTTAAAATGTTCCAAAAAATTTAAGCACACTTTTAAAACAATAAAAGATATTGTTTGATTAATTATTATTTGTTTTATTTGCCACACTGTATTATTATTTGTGTCCTACCCAACACTGTACTCTTATTTGATGAAAATCATAAGCCAGACATATCTCTTTTCCTCATTCCTTTCCCTATTGTTTGAATTTCACTCTTTTCAGCTAACTTCGATCGTTCCCAATTAAAATATCTTTGACTGTATGCTGGATTAATGTTTATGATTGCTATTTCAATATAATTAGAATTTTAATGGCATGTGCGGCGGAATGAAAACTAGAGAGAATTTATTTTTAAATTAATTTGAAAGAAAGGTGGATAGACAGGCATTAGTGCGCCAATAGGAGAAAGCTTGATAGGTGTTGAAATTTTAGGCTAGAGGGCATGTTGATGAAAAGCTCCCATGAATTGCTCCCGCCTTTGCTCTTCACTAGCTAACTATACATGAGAAACTCAGAAAGAGAATTCCCATGTATAGCAAGCCCAGTGGTTTGAGAGCGTGTTTTTACGCACACTTCAAACGAGCAAAAACGTAGCAACCCATGGGCCTAACTGAGCTTTCCTTATGCGAGAACAGTTCTATCGACGTTGCCATCTTTTTAAGATTCGCTGCGAATAGTAGCTACTTGTCGATTTTTTCGCATTTCACATTTTATCTATTCCGCGTTTCTTACTTTTTTGGCCAAGTGTCTATTTTTGAACCGTATTTACTTGTTGTATTTTTTTTCTTTTTGCCAATGATTGTTTGTTATATGGTTTTAATCGTCGTAATTTGAATGATTAGAATTTTAATGGCATGTGCGGCGGAATGAAAACTTCAATATAGCGATTTAACGATGCATTCCTTTTTGAATTTTTTTAATTCAATTGGAAAGTAGTTATCTAAAAGTACAATATAAAGTGAAAAAAGTTACAATAAAAAACTGAGTTAAGTTTCCTCCAGCATATGCGAATCATCTACATCTACACTGTAAAAAGAATCCCAATTCATGTCGTTCGGAGCTTATCAAAATGCTTGAAGATCTCACGTTCTAATGGATTTGTATGATGGATACAGACCGCTGATAAGCCCAATTGATAAAAGTTGTTTCTGGCTATTTTGTATCGCATCAAGCTGTTCTGCGTTACATAATATTTTGATTTACATTTCAAATCTCATCTAATTTCTACCTTGAATTTTTATGACTCAATATCTGAAAACCTTTGTAGGGATGACGGATTATCATTGAAAAAGCATAAGAAACAAAATTTTTTAGGCGAGAATAAAACGTCCAGCCCTTTGAACTCTCGCTCATACAGGTTCAATTGTATAAATCGAATAATTACTTAACAAATGTTTTTTTTATTGTTTAATTTCTTCTTCGGACAATGGTTTCACTCTGTGAATTCTAGCAGTTATTGCTTTTTTGTTGGCAAACAACTCGGATTTTATTTCCGCATTTTTTATCGTTCCAGAATTTTTGAGTTACTGAGAGGCACCGTTCGTTACCACCTGCATTATTGGGTTCTCCCTTACCCCAGTTGGTGTAGCCGTTCGGATTTTGCACAGGTTCCGCGTTGTGGATCCACACAAATGTTCCCGGTTGGTCTCCGAAATCTACACCCCCAAGCCACCAGTTTCCATTCATGTCCGACGAAATAGCTAGCAGGAAGTTGTTGAATTCGTTCTGCGATGTAATCGTAGGCAGTTGTAGCCCCTTGGATGCACAATGACGCCAAGCTTCCGCGAAGGTTAGTTGAATATTCATGTCCGTGTACGGATTGTCGGCTCGATTTGAACTTAAGGTACCGTTCAGAGTGGCTGATACCACACTTGACACCAGTACAGTAAACAGGAAGATGCACACCTTGGATAGCATGATGAAACTTTGATGGAAATCAGTAGACGAACTGCTTTTTATACTCAACGAAATCGCTGTTAAATCGGCTGAAACTTAGCCTTTAAGTTGGTTACTTGACCTGGGGATTTGTACAACGACAATCGATTTTTTTAACTCACAGAGATTTTCTAAGATTTCAGGATTTGTTCACTGCACTTGAAACAGTTTACATATACCCAACGATGCTTGGCTTGTTGGGTCTTTTTTGATAAAGAGAAATTTTCAATTAAATTAAAATCTCCACTTCAACAATATTTTCAATTGTTCCAGCGATAACCATCGGGAATCCCATGTCAAGTGAAAAAAAAACGAAAATTATCATCATTTATTCAACGTAATATAAAAGCTATACTAACGATATATATTTAATAATTTATTAATTTGTGAAACTTATCAACGTTTTACTTCGCTGCTTATTTGAAAAATATAAAAAATGTAATGTGGGGAAAGGAAGGAAGAAACTTTTCTTCATATCAAACGATAGACATAAGCACATTGAAGTCTTTTTTTTTAATGTAAAGTGCATCCAGCTTTATTTACTCCTCGCTTGTATTAGAAGTTCAAGGACCGTGAAAATGCCCTCTTGTATCTGAATCGAAAAGGATTATCAATACTGGTCTCAATAGCTATGGTATAAAAACAACAGTACTTGTAGTTCGAATTCGACACGGCCAAGATGGTACAATTTTTTCTCCTTGCCTTTGGCTGGGCTGCCATCTTGAATGGCGCTCAAGCGATTGACAAAGAAGCCAAAAAGATTCCTGCGATTTCTAGTCGTTCTTCGCAACGTTACGTGGATATGCAGATGGAGGGAAATCACTCGACAGCCAAGGACCTTTGCGATTCTCACAAAATGCAGATGCCCCGCATAGTATCAAATGACCAAGCCGTCGAGTTCCTGTTGGCCATCGACTCGGACATGGAGGGTTCCTGGTGGATTGGCGGAGTCACTTTTGATGGCTGGAATCATTGGGTTTGGATCGACGATGGTCAGCTGCTGCAAAGCCCTTACGGGCATGACAACTGGGGCCAGGGAGAGCCAGCACCTACTGGTGGCAACTGTCTCCTGCACCAAAATCGGTTCTGGTACCGTAGTGATTGTGCTAATGTTTTTAAAATTGCGTGCCAGGTGAAAGATACTTGTGTATGTGATTAAAATGATGTTTCAACAGTCATATTAACTCCTTCTTCATTTTTGTAACCAACAACGGTTTTCTTATCAATTTTTCTATTCTTTCGAAATGACCCAGCTAATATAAAATCGTGTAAAAATGATAATTTAAGCCGTTTAAAATAAGATTTATCGTCGTTATTGAATAAATGATAACCTATTCTGAATGATTTTCCATTTGCGACACTTGCGCAAAACCATTCGAACCGATCGAATTATAGCTTTGTTTGTAAATAAAGCATGGATCACTACAAATCTGGACGCATTAAAACAGGTCTATCTCGGAGCTATATAAACGAAATAAAAATGTTTTGTACTTGAAACGTAGGGTTTTTATTGCACTTTAAAGGAAAAATAATAAAAAAATCATTCCGATGTTGTTTTGATGAATTTTCGAACTTTTGGTTGAGTATCACTCATTATAGTTTGAACACCCTATTCGCTGACCTCAGCGGCCATTTTGTTCCACAATCTCTTCATCTCTGTTGCTTCCCGAGTTGTCCTACCATTCTTCTTCATCTTCTGCTTGACAATTGCCCAAAATTTTTCGATAGAGCGGAATTGAGGGCAGTTGGGTGGGTTGATGTCATTTTCGACAAAATCCACCCGTTGGCTCAATACCACTGTAGAACCTCCTAGCTGTAGTGGCAGCTTGCCAAATCTGGCGAAAACTTAACTAGTCCTTTGTGAGATCTAATGTAGGGGAGGGGCGGGCTATATGCGCATATTAAGGAAAGTACTCATTTTCTCCCATATTCCAATAGATAGGAGTCTGAAAACTGTATACACATGAGCGGACATCTTTTTTATATACGATAGAGCAATTTTTCTGTTGAAATCTCTTACAGTTTTTGTGAAAATAATTTTATAATAAAAGAAGTCAAAATAGCCGATTTCCGAAACTGGCGGTCTAAATGCGCATATTTATGTTTTTAGCTATATTTAATTAACACTTTTGATATTATTTAATTGAAAATGGTAGAAACCGATGATAAGCATACGTCAAGGCTGAAATTTTGGTGATTTTTTTACATCACTAGTTCTTTTGCATGAAACATAGTTAGGTATGCCATATGGCCATATTTCATGGTAATATTTTGTTAATATCGTCTTTTCATCGGAACAGTATGAAGTTCTTCTTTTTTCGCTGTAAGATCATGATTTGAGCGTTGATTCAATGTTTAAATAATACAAAGTAAAAAAAATTTTAGACTTATCTATTTTTGTTGATATAGGCATTTTACCTGCCTTGATATGGGCATTCAGAACCTGTCTCTTATTCCAATATCTGATCATTTACAACTTTGCCAAAAGCTTCAATTTGTTGAATTTCCGATTTCCAGATGAATAAGAAAGAAAACCCATTAAAATTTTTGTTCACAGAATCTGTATGCACGATAATTAAAGTTCAATATATTATAACAAAACTGACAAAAATTTTGTTTGAATTTTTACATTTTTTTGGCTTTATATAACAATCAAATTTCTTCATGCCATGTTTCAATAGCGTATTACCCTCAAATTGCACTGATTAGATACGTTGAATCTCCAGCCATATCGCCAATCGGCTGTATGCGCATATTACCCAATAGGCGCATTTAGGAACACTTCTCCCTACGAAAAAAAAAAGTTTTTCAGGCATTCCTCCTTGTAAATTTTGGAGTCCATGGTCTTGTTTTTCACAAAAACCGGAATTTTTCGTCCGCAGCTGCAAATTCCTTGCCAGATCAAACACTTTATTTCAAAATTATCAGCAAAAACGAATTTGAAGTAGCCGGGGACATCACCATGACCAGTGCAGTGCACCACTGCAGTGGCTTTACATAATTTTTGGCCAGAAAGCTGCCCAAAATCCATCTTCACGTACGTTTCGTCATCCATGAGGATGCATCCGTCGAACTTCGTTGGAATCTTCTTGTATAACTTGCGGGCACGTCCTTTGGCTACTAAATTCTGCTTCAATGTCCAGTTTGGTTGCTTACTGGTCCGATAGGATCGTATTCCTTCGCGTAGACGAATTCTGCTGACGGTGCACCGGTCGGCGTTGAATTTCTTGGCAATGTCTTAGTCCGACTACCCTGTGTTTTCCTTGATCGTTCTCAACACCTTCAAATGCAGTTTCCGATCCTTAATTCCACTATGACGCTTGGTATGAACCTGCCGATCTATAGTACGCATCTCCGGAAACGTTTGAGAACGCTACACACGGTTGATTTGACCATTTTTAACGATTTCGCGATTTTTGAACCCGACCACGTCGGGTTTTCGACGTGGGTGTTCAAAATTTATTTTCATCTCGTGGCTTCCATCACGTGTAACTTTTTTGAAACAAAACGAATCGTGATGAAATTTTTAGCACTGGTAGAAGAAACATTCTTCTACAAAGTGCTGCCAAAACATTCTAGATCCGACAACTAGGAGCACTATGGTAAAATAAATAGTGCGTCCAGATTTGTAGTGATCCATGCTTTATGCCGTCAGAAAGACGTAACATCTGTGGCCAGTTGGCTTGACTTCAGGATCAAATTTCAAATTACAACGCATTTCACTTTCAGGCAACTCAATGATAAGTGAAGGAAGTCTTTCATCAAATGCTCCGCGACATTATATAATTGATTGGAAGAAAAGTTTTTTTTCCGAACCCAAATTAATGATATTTGCTGAGAAGCAACCTGGTAATGTAATGTTCACATGTGCAATTTTTCGTGATGATTTTACTAGTGGGTTTAGAGATAGCGTCCAATGAAGAAATTTTTTGACTTTACTTTTAGGGCAACACGTGCGCCTCTATTTGAACCACAATTTTTTCAAATCAAACCTAGTTTTGATAACGTTTACAGTATCCTGAAGTTCAATATCCAAATAATTTCTTTTTTCATTTGGTTATAACTTCGACCGACGAATTTTGACGAATTTTTCCGATTATCGTCCTTCGGCACAAAAATAACATTTTTGATTTTTATCACTCCATCACAGTTTTTGCGTAATGGCACGATTCCAGATCCAACAAAAACATAGTATGGAGGCAATTTTCTTTGAAGCCAGTGTTCTTTTTCAACGAAAGTCTCTGGCAGGAAAAAATTCAAAAAGTTCAAAATTTTTCAAAATATTTCCCCACTAGCACTGCAAACATTTTGAGCACGATTTGACCACCGCATTTTGTTTATTTTACCAGTGGACTGCTTTTTTACCATATGAAAATAAAGTCAGGCCTGTTTATTAGTAAACCAGTCAGAAAAAAAATCTTTTTTCTCACTTCCCTGACTGATATTATTGGATTGAGCTTGAAAAAACCTCTTACATTCCTTATCTTCACGGAGACAATCATCTTCGCTTTTATTCAAATTCAGCTCACTTTTGGTCCTCCGGGACTTCTTGAACAAATATCTATGTAAGCTTTTGTCAAATAGTTGATTTCCAGCTGTTTTCGGGTCTCCCACTGGGACTCGCCTGGATTTTTCTCGATACTGCACAAAACATTTTTTAAAGGAACTTCATTGTCTCAAAACCACTTGACAAATTGTACACGTACACATTTCATTACTAGCACATTACTTTCATAGCAGTCCTCTGATTGTAGAATGATTGTATGAAAGTTGAAAAAACAGAATTTGCCTACCAATGTGGAGGCAATATACAAACATTACGAAAACTACACCAACTGGGCGTTATATGAAGGACTGCAATGATACACAGGGTGTTCAATAAGTTCGATTTTTTTTAGCAAATTTGTGCTATTATCAGACAAACTATTCCTGGTGTCGAAGAATTGATTTTCATAAAGCGTTCGTTTTTTTATCAGCCTTTTCACACCACAAGTCCACCGGCAAAAATCCAATTTATTGACCAAAATAAACAGTTTACAGGTCACCTTATCTGAATTTTTTGATCAAATTCTCATAATCATTGATGATATCGAGTTAAAAAAGTAGGTTCAGAATTCCTAAATTTGTCTCATATAAAATGTATTTTTTTTGTATTATGTATGAAATGTCGAAAAAGTAGCTACGTGCTAGCTTATTTTTATCAAAAAGCTTATCAACGTGATGGAGCATAGAATAATTGCACATCATACATAAATAAGTGTTTATTTTAATAAGTCCTTTATTTTATTCAACAGTTAGTTTCACATATGTTTTCATGTTTTTGTACCTTTTCTGATGTTTTCTCATTTGTTACTACGATTTTTTGGTTCATATTGTATGAGTTTATGAATGAATTTAAGATAAATTGGGGGGAACGAAACTTTTTTCGTCAACTCAGTGCTAAACGGTGTTCTTCATTCGATGAATTTTCCACCTGATTCAATGTTTTTCTCATATTTGCATTTCCGTTTGTTACTTTTTTTCCTGGAAACTGCATGAATTTAGGGGAAATCGGGGTGATTGAGGCTCTTCTCGTCAACTGCACACTAAGCGGTGTACATCATTCGATTCAGCAATAAATTTTACACCTGTTTCAATCATTTTTGTGCATTTTCTGATGCCTCGTCATTTGTTACAATGATTTTATTTTTCACATATCGCTCGATTTTAGAGGAAATCGGAGTGATTGTGGCCATTCTCGTAAGTTGAGCACTAAGCGCTGTACACCACTCGATTTAGCGACAAATTTTACACTAAAACACTTAGTTTTCGCAGTTGGTACAGTCAGTGAGCGAAACAAGAATAGCACCACTATGTGTTTTGCTTGTTGAAATATGAATGATTAAAATTTACGAAAATTTTCTTTCATAATTTGTTCTGAATTGCTTAACGGATAAATCAAGCATAAGTTTACTTTTTTTGAACGTAACAATTAGCGTTGAGGACCAAAAATGTGAAAAAAGGGTGCGAAATAAGAATAGAACCACTTGAGTTTTTCATCAAAAACATGATTATTTTTAAAAATTTACTGTGTAGAAGTGAATAATAATGCTTCTAAGAATTATTTGAATAGATAACTGCATTCTAAGGAGTTTTCCGTAATTCCAAAGGTTTTCAAAGGTATTAACAGGGGTTTTAAGAGATGCTCCTCTAGCGTTAAGGAATTTGATATTTGAGCTTTAAAACTTTATCAAACTGCCTGATTTCTTCATTAACGTTCATAAGTATGAAGCAAAATGATGAAAAATAGATTTGAGGCTGAGTTTGAATCCAAAAAGCAGGTTGGAATTCAATAATACTAATGTTTTTTAATAGTCAAACACTATTTCTCTAGTTTTAAGTCATAGATGGCAGCACTATCTTGCTATTTAACCTAATTCATGACCATTTTCGAATATCCGGTATTAATTAGGGAGTGCTGGATGATTTTGGTCAAGAAATAAATACATGTAGCATGTGAACGCTTTGGTAATTCTAAGATCACTAAATCCAAAAAAAAAAAATAGAATTGCATCAAGGCCACTAAAAGTGAATTCTTTGGACCGATTATCAGAACAAAGTTATAGGTACTTTGCTATGCAGCTTGATGGACCAGACGGCTAACAGTATTATTAGTAGGATTTGCTATTGAATCGGAAGGGGAGACGAGCAGGAATTTTGGCGGATGTACATTTTTGTGCTGGTGATTCTTTTACAAATCCGCAAAAGCTTTCTGCAGAGTGAATTTCCACAAAATTGTGATGGGAAAATACCTCAAATTGATGAATATGGGCCGAAATAAACCTGGAAAATCAATATTGAGACTAAATTTGGTTTTAACCGCATGATAGTGCTGCCATCTACGACTTGAAACTGGATAAATGTGTGGTTTACTGAACAAAATCAAAAAATTTGATTTCCAACCTATTTTATTCTGATTCAAAATTAATCGGGAATGTTTGTTTCATCATTTCACGTCATTTTAATGGAGAAGGTAAGTAGTTTGGTAAATAATAACAGCTTAAATATCAAATTCCTTAACGCTGGAGGAGCATCTCTTAAACCCCTCTTTTAAAACCTTTGGAATTCTGGAAAACTCCTTAAAATGCATTCATCTATTCAAATAATTCGTAGAAGCATTATTATTCACTTTTACATAGTAAATTTTCAAAAATTATCATGTTTTTGTTGAAAAACATAAGTGGTTCTATTCTTATTTCGCACCCTTTTTTCACATTTTTGGGGTTCAACGCCAATTGCTACGTTCAAAAAAAGTAAACTTATGCTTAATTTATCCGTTAAGTAATTCAGAACAAACTGTGGAAGAAAATTTTCGTAATTTTCAATCATTCATATTTCAACAAGCAAAACACATAGTGGTGCTATTCTTATTTCGCTCACTGTATGTGAATTGCTCAATTGTTACAGTGAAATAAATACATAAATTTAAAAAGCTAGGGGAAGTTGGGGATATTTAGCCATGTATATTCATTCTTGTGCAAATAAGTGACGCGATTAGCTAGAATATAAATAAATCTACCGAAAATAATCATTCATGATAAAAAATTGTTGAATTACACTTTGTTTGACTACATTTCTTTGAAAAAAATCTTAAATTTAGGGGAAAAGAGGCAAAATGAGCCTTTTGTCGTAGTAAAAAAAAAATTTGAGTACATCAAACGCTTCAGCAAATATTTCAACAAAAATAAATATGGTTTGTATGACTTTTTTGTTGCAAGGTAGATGGATACAATCGGAATTATAACTTTAGATCCAAAACATAGGGAAAATCGAGCAAAATGAGAAATTAAGAGTAATTTTATCAGAAAACGGTGTAAACCATTCGATTCCTCGTGTTTTTTTACAGAAAAAATGGTTGTTTTTTCATGCGAGGCGTTCTTGCCTGAATAGGGTACCTTTTTTGGCTCGAAAATCCTCACTGTTCATTGTCTGGTGATGATGCTGATACGCGCGTCTCTGATAATTGTTATTTTAATATTTTAACAAAACCTGTTGTTTGGTTAAAAGATATCGTGAATGATCACAAATACTATACGTTGGAATTTTTTTTTTCTATTTACAGAATTTGATTCACAGAACAATTGAATCAAATTTTTCATGATAAGAAATGATGTTCAATGCACTGTTTGTAATACGGTTTATTATCCCATTGTTTTGGCGATAAACCAACTAAATAATTCGCAAAATTTTCCCATATAAAATGCACCATCGTCTTCACATAATCATCCAACTCTCAACATGCAGTCCAAGGTTAGTGTTCTCCTTCTGGCCGTTCTGGTGTCATCGGTGGCATCTGCCCCGGAAAAATCAAGCCGAGTCGTCAACCCGTACGTGGACATGAAGACTTCGCTGAGCTTTTGGGCCGCCTGGCGTTACTGCGAAAGCCAAGGAATGCAGATGCCACAGATCACTTCGGATGCTGAGTTCAACAACTTCCGGCTGGCGACTTCCGCTGACATGAACGGAAACTGGTGGACCGGAGGAATCGATCTTGGATCAACGGGATCGTATGTGTGGATCAACAACGTGAAGTCGGTTTCGAGCCCACTCGGTTACACCAACTGGTATCCGGGAGAGCCCAACAACGCTAATTCGATTGAGCACTGCATCGAGATGAAGAATCAGTTCTGGAACGATGCTGACTGTTCGGTTGTTAAGAAAGTGGTTTGCCAACAAAAAACTTCAACTTGTTGAAAGGTTTCAATAAACTGGAAATTTCCAATTACGCAATTGTTTTTCTTGGGTATTCACTTTCACAAGGTTTATGGATTTCCAATAATTCTTACCTTGACATGTATATTTAATTTACTGAATCCTTTTTTTTTTTTGTTCCGAATCCGTTCAGAGGAAGACCCCTTCCCTTTTTCATATCACCTCATTAGAAGAAGGGATGGATCTCAGATAACCAAAAACAAATTTCTTGTATTCGAATATCCACTCATACAAAATTTGTTTTTTTTAACGAACACAAACACATACAGGATCTCAATGAAACTTGATGTTTCCTCGAAGAGATTCCTTTTTCTTAACTCTAAGCGTACATCCTTCGAGGATATGCTGGCTAGCATCTTACAAATGCTAAAACCACCAACCCACAGAAAGTGTACTATGTATGCCGTGACCGGGATTCGATCTCATACCCGCTGGCTTAGAAAACTTGAAAGCTATCCTCTACGCCACGGGCTGCGGCATTTATGGTTCCATTTGCTTTATTAGTTCCCGAGTTATGTGAAAAATCGTAAGTTACACTCTCTCTTCCTTCCTGTCTTCTAACTGGAAGGAGGGCAGGATATCAAATATTTCTTGTGTGAGCTCGTCGTTTGAAACAAAATGTAAACAAACAGTTTTATTACGTTAAAATACGAAAACTGACATAAACAAGGCGCAGTTTCCTTCTATATGTGAAATACAAATTTTAAAGTTCTTTTGATAAATATAGCCGCAGTTTTCTGTGAGTTCTTGAAGGTGTTTCATACGACGTAATGAAAGCTCATGCGAGGTTTATAAAAAAATTTCTCGTACCCAAAAAGTCTTCAATGACAAATTTGGTACCATTTGCTTGAATGGTTTGCAAGTTATGCACACATTTGGTATTTGTTTCCTCTCCCTTCCAGAGAGAGGAGAGGTCCCAAACCATAATAGAAACCTTTTTCGGCCTCAATCGCACCTACCTGTCAAGATTCAAAGCAATTGGTTCAGTACTTTTCGAATCTATATGGACAGATAGAGAAACAGACAGACAGGCAGGCAGAATTATTTTTTTTTATAAATGTATGTTTTGATTAATTGTAATCAGATGAACATCTGCTAATGTTTACCAAGATAAGGTAGCCGGTGTTTGAAGAGGCTTATACACTCTTCAAACACACTTACCCAAGTAGTAATTCCATCTTGAGTGTCAAGTTCACGATTGTTTGGAGAATGATTCCGTAATTTTTGCCATCCTCTTATCTATCTTCAACGTATTCAAACAATTTAACGTAAGTAGGAAGAAAAAGTTTGAATTTCTCAGAATTTTGAGAAAACGGTTATCTCGAAATTTGTGAAAATTTAAATTTTATTATCTTTACGCAGCATTTTTTTAAGATAAGATAAAGATTTGCGTATAAAAGCGAGTGACTACGGCTTAATACTTTTCAGTCCCTCGGAAAACATCAAGATGGATGAATGCCTTATGAAATTTAGTGAATAACATTTTGGATGCGTAAAACTTCGTGTAGCTAATTAGGTCAACTTTGTTAAGGAATTTGATTAGAACATCCTCAAGATTATCAATGCTCTCTCTTTGTTGTTAATCTTAAATGATTCCTCATTTGATGTTTTTTTAAAGAACTTTTAAAAATTACTCTTGTATGTATTCTTTTGAATGGTTCTTAAGTTGTGTTAAATGAAGTCATTCATTCATTGGCCTGAACTTTCATCTGTTTATTCTATAAAAAATATACTGTTGAAAATTGAGGCCATGACTCCATTTAACAGATTTATTGAACTTCAGAACTTTCAACAGTAGGTACATGTATTCTAATATTGCTCTTTTTCTTAGTTCATATTACAAATATTTTGAAATATTCTTGACAATTTATGGTTGCTTCTGAGCAAAAAAAGAGGTTCTCTGGAGCCACCTTTTTATTGAGTGTTTTGCTGTTCAAGTTATGATTTATTGAAGCATTTCCTATTTCATACACTTATGTCTGCAAAACTATACGCGTTTAACCTATTAAATTTGTTGAATCTGTGATTTTTTTTAAATCATAAGTCGAGGTTTAGTTTTTGAAAAGTCATGTCAAATTGAGCTTTTTTAAAGTTTTACTTGGACAAATTAAAAACCATTCCAAGGATCCGAGTTTGAACGGCAATTTTAAAAGGAAAGAAAAAAATTTCGTGTTTTTATGTTAAAAAATCAAAAATGAGACATTTATTACAAAGTATTTTTGAGGTTTCAATGTTTCAAAAATCTATATATATAAAAATGAATTTCTGTCTGTCTGTCTGTCTGTCTGTCTGTCTGTCTGTCTGTCTGTTCCCTATAGACTCGGAAACTACTGAACCGATTTGCGTGAAACTTGGCGGGTGGAGGTATTGGAGGCCGAAGAAGGTTCCTATTATGGTTTGAGACCCCTCCCCCTAACACCAAGGGGGGAGGGGCCTCCCAAACAATAGACAATTTTTTGCATAAATCGAGAACCCATCAAGCAAATAGTATCAAATTTGGCATGGGGTGGTATTTGGGGACGAGGAATATTTCCATGAATATAAGGTACGCCTCCCTCCCCTCAGTGTGGTGATAGTAAGGGGGGAGGGGGGCTACCTTACAATTTTTCATATAACTCTAAAACTAATTAAGATATTGGAACCAAATTTGGCACGGGAAGGTATTTGGATACGAAAAATATATCAATGATTATTTGAGACCCCTCCCTCTTTCCAGTATAAAGGGGGAGGGGCCTCTTTCATATTTATTTACATAACTCAAAAACAAATAAAGCAAATGGAACCAAATTTGGCACGGGAGGGTAGTTGGATACAGAAATATTTCTATGATTATCTGAGACCCCTCCCTCTTTCCAGTAGGGAAATATGAAGGGGGCAGGGGCCTCTTTTATAATTTTTTACATAACTCAATAACTAATTAAGCAAATGGAACCAAATTTGGCATGGGCGGGTATTTGGGAACGTGACATGTTCTAATGATTGCTTGAGACCCCTTCTTTCTTCCAGCGGGGAGAAAGGAAAGAAGGAGGGAAGTTCCATACAATTTTTACTGCATAACTCAAGAACTACAACAGCAAATGGAACCAAATTTGGCATGGAACGATATTTGGGTACGAGAAATGCTTCTATGAATATTTGGTATCCCTCACTCCTTCAAAGAGGTGGATGAAAGGGGGGAGGAGAGGTCTCCCTTACAGTTTTCAGTATAACCGGAGAGTTTATCGAGCAAATTGAACCTTTTTTGGCATGTGAGGGTATTAGGATACGAGAAATGTTTCTATTATAATTTGAAGCCCCAACTTTTTTTCAGCGGAAAGATATAAAGGGGAAAAGGGGGGCTTCCATACAATTTTTTTGCATAACTCAAGAATTAATAGAAAAAATGAAACCAAATTTGGCATCAAAAAGTATTTGAGTAATACTTTTCTATACTTTTTCTATGTGAATCAATTCCTTTCTTGCAGTAGGATGATAGAGTTGGGAATACAGGCAGGGAAGAGAAGGCTTACATTTAACTTTTTTTTTCTAAAATCCGAGAAATGGACAAAACTTAACATGGAAAATCATTTTGCTATGATTCTATGAATATCTGACACACCATCCACCTTTCAGTGAGAGGTACATAGGAGGAGGGAGGTGAGTCCAATACAATTTTGTTAGCATAAGTTCTAAATTTATGCAACGAAACCAACAAATGGAAATAAATATGGCATGGAAAGGTACTTGGTTACGAGATATGTTTCTACGAATTGTAACGACGGCTAGCTCAGTCACTCGTTACCTCAGGGTCGGCTTCACTTGCTGGGGAGTGGACAAACGACCTTAGGGAGAAGGGACAAGCAAGCTGATGGAACTAGAACCCAAAATGTACAAGGGGGTTTCGGACACGTTACTGACAAAGCGACATATACATTCTATCAATTTATTTTGGGTTTCATTTCAAAGGAAAGGGTTGAGGGATTTGGGAACGTTGGGGCCCATTTACAAACAGGTTACTTGCCGGCGTATGATGGCGGGATCCTGAGCGACATCGATGGCCACACGCTTTGACGAGATGGTGATTGGGTCGTGTGATCCTCCCGGGGAATGCCTGGTCCATGGACGCACTTGGTGATACCAGCGCCACGGAGGGTCCGTTCCGAGGCCGAACTACCAGCGCGCCCTACTTTCCCGACCGGTAATGCACTGCCGGATCTATCGGGATTGTAGGGTAATTCTCAAGCGTCTTTACAACTGAGGGCATTTCTTCAGAGCAACTGACCCTGGCTGTCCGGAATATTTTACCTCTAGGTTCTTCTTTGAATGGATTCCTTATTGAAGATGCAGCCATCTTGAAAGCGACAGCAAAGTTGAAAAATTCAACCTCTACGGGCCCGGACGGTATACCAGCAACTTTTTTAAAACGTTTTATGCCACTTTTGCTGACTCCCATCAAATATATTTTTCAATCATCGCTGGACAACGCAATTTTTCCCTCATTATGGAAGGAAGCTCATATGTTTCCTGTCCACAAAAAAGGGGACAAGCGAGATGTTAGCAACTACCGTGGGATATCAGCTCTATGCGCGATATCCAAACTCTTTGAACTGGTTGTTATGGATCCTGTTTTCTCGTTCTGCAAGCCTCACATTTCTAACGACCAGCATGGATTCATGCCTAAACGATCCACAACTACCAACTTACTGAGCTTCACATCTTTCATTCAAGACTGCTTTGCCAGAAAGACCCAAACTGACGCCATTTACACTGATCTCTCTGCTGCGTTCGACAAGGTGAACCATGATATTGCTATTGCAAAGCTCGGACGCTTAGGATTCTGTGGATCTCTTCTGGATTGGTTCCGGAGTTATTTAATGGGACGGAAATTATCCGTTCGAACTGGTGAATCCTTCTCCAGGCAATTCCCTGCCCCTTCAGGTGTGCCCCAAGGAAGCCATTTGGGACCGATAATTTTCGTAATCTACTTCAATGACGCACTCTCGCTTCTGGACGGCACCAAACTCGCTTATGCTGATGACCTCAAACTTTTTCACGCCATAAACAACCAAGACGACATCGACTTTTTACAGCAGCAATTTTCCGAATTTGCTCACTGGTGCGACATTAACTGCCTGCCTTTGAACCGCAGCAAATGCTCGGTTATGACATTTTCCCGTAAGCGGCACACTCTTCATGCTGAGTACATCCTTGGAAGCGATACCATCACCCGAGTCGAACACATCAACGATCTAGGAGTTATCCTCGATCAACGGCTGGAGTACAAGACTCACACGAACTATGTTGTTGACAAAGCTTCTAGAAACCTTGGATTCCTGTTTCGCATGGCCAAAGACTTTAAAGACGTGTACTGCCTTAAAAGTCTTTATTGCTGCATAGTTCGTTCCATCCTCGAGTACGCATCAGCTGTCTGGTGCCCCTTCTATCAGAACGGAGCTGAACGAATCGAGGCTATCCAGCGGCGCTTCCTGCGGTATGCACTACGTCACCTGAATTGGCACGATCCGTTTCGTCTGCCAAGCTACGAAAATCGTTGCCGCCTCATAGATTTGGATACGCTTCAAGTTCGTAGGAACGCTACTCGAGCTCTGGTTGTGGCTGACCTGCTGACATCAAGAATTGACTCTCCCACGCTGCTGGAGGCTGTCCCTCTTAGTGTACGACCCCGAGGATTAAGAAACCAGCATTTGCAGCTTTACGTTCCCATTCGTCTGAACAACTATGGGGCCAACAGCGCTTTTGTGGGAATCTTAAAAACTTTTAATCGTTTTGCTGAGCATTTTGACTTTGACGTTTCGAGAAATGTGTTCCGGAGGAAAATATTAGACGTGTCTAGAACTGTGTCGAGTTGATTTTAAATTTAGAAAGTGAATTAGGATTAAGTTATCATTTGGATCAACATGTGATCCGTTGATTTTTTATACAAATAAACAAATAAACAAATTCCTCCTCCCGATGACTCGGTTGAAGGCGCGCCAAGCTTACCTCCACGGTCTGCAGCGCCGGAACTAGGGGCAGGGTGATAGCCCGGACCTTCGGAGCAATCAATCGGCTGGACCGAGATCTGTGTGTGGTCGTAGGGTCCTTGGAGCTGGGACCGGATGGGGCCGTTAGATGGCTGGGCCCGTTGGTTGTCTTCCAGAGGTGTCCTTGGAGACCGGACTGGTCTGAGGAAGTTGCTTCGATCGGTGTCAGGCAGCTGATGCGACTCGTGCCTTCTACGAACCACGTGGTTTTTTTTGCTTACTGGTTTGCAGGCGGACGGATTTGGACGTCCGCACCGATCAGCGACCACACTTTAATTGACCCGTTTTCTTTCAGCGCGTCTTCTCGCTCGCTCCAGAAACGTCATCGAAGAAGGGTTGCCAGTATTCCGGCCGAAAGATGATGTTGTCGCTGAGTTCTGACAGATGAGGGATGGGGGACATTGGTTGGGACGAGGGACCTATGTATCTTTACTAATTTCCCTAACCGTTATACAATGCAAAATCCGAGGCCCCTGCACATGAAGGTTCGTATTTAAACTGTTGCTACGGTTAGTCCGTAACAGAATGTTGTGGACCCTTACGCTTTACAGTGTAGAGAGGGGAAGAAAGAAGGGGGCTCCTTATAAATAATGTTGTAAAGCTTAAAAACTTATCAACCAATGGAGTTATATTTGATATTAGAGGATTTTTGGGCACGAAAAAATGGGTATTATTATTAAAGACCATGACCTCCATTCAGCAGGGGATGATGGGAAGGACAGGGGGTGCTCTCTTATCAGTTTTTAGCATAAATCCAGAGAATATCAAGCAAAAACAACCATATTTTATAAGTTAGATTGTTTGCGTACGATTAATTAGAGACCCTCCTTTTTCAGGGCAAAGCTTAAAAAGCAGATTAAAATTATCAGATCTTTAACACCAATTTATAGATCAAAATCCAGAAAATTAGTTTATGTCATCTTTGTGTTGCAATTCGAAATTCCAGCTGCAGCTCTCATTTTAAAGCGGTTTTAAAATAATGAAATAATGCCAACAAAACAATGGAAGTTTGAATAATTTCTGAAAATATCATGTGTTTTGGAAAGGTGTAGCAAAGCAAACCGGGTCAGCTAGTAGATTATAAAAATAATCAAGTCTGAACAAGATTTTTTTTATAACAATCCAGCTAAGCTATGCTAAGCTAATTCTGAACAAGTTTTTTTTTAACAGCTTTGAGTAGAATTCATTTTTATCAAACGAATAAATCTACATGAAGAATCTGATAAAAAATCTTGATTCAGATTTTTCCTAAGTAGGTACTCTGGTTCTAGAGTAATTATTTAAGATTGCCTGGATATTCCAGTATTAACGAGCTCGAACATTTTTTTTTTATATTCTAACATAATAATATTTTGAAAACTCAGTCCAACATGTCGTTATTTTGACAGTTTTTACTAAAAGACCATCTTCGGCCTTTCAAAAGATTTTTAATTATTCCTTAACTTTGTTGGAGACCGTTAAACATTTGGATTTCTGTAATATGTATTAAAATTTCTAAAAACTCCCAAACATGTTTCTTGCGTGAGCTTTCATTACGTTGTATAAAATAACTAAAGAATTCACAAAAAAACAGATGCAAATCACATTAAAACTACTTCGAAATTTGTATATTACACATAAAATATGTTTACAGAATAAAAATATTCTAAATGGAAAAAGTTGCAACTATTTGTTATCGGTTTTTTTTTCTTTGTAATAAAACTGTTTGTTAACATTCTGTGTCATACGACGTAACGAAAGCTCGCGCTAGTTTTCAAATGAAAATTACACGTGTTCAAGTAACAATAATCACAATAAAAATCTTTTTATGATTAAATGCTGACGTGATAATGATAAGCTTCATTTGGAACAATACGCAATTGTGAAATTGAGTCTGTACATTAAACGTTTCATAATACTGATTTTGCTGTTATTTAAATTTTTAAGCTATTGTGTACTATCTTCTATGGTAAATATAAGCAAACCCGAAGCGATAGTTAATTTTTGGATGGATCGAGAACCTAGCTTTATGGCGTTGATCATGTGATGACTTACTTTTTTTTCGTAAAGAAGAATGTTTATGACCGACAACAAGCCCGTGCTCATTGTTTTAGACGATAAGCAAACCAAATAAACAGCCCAATTTTCCCATATAAAATGCACCATCAGCTTCCCAAAGCTCATATCAAATCCTCATCATGCAGTCCAAGGTTTGCGTTCTCCTGCTGGCCGTCCTGGTTTCATCGGTGGCATCTGCCCCGGAAAAATCGAGCCGAGTCGTCAACCCGTACGTGGACATGAAGACTTCGCTGAGCTTTTGGGCCGCCTGGCGTTACTGCGAAAGCCAAGGAATGCAGATGCCACAGATCACTTCGGATGCTGAGTTCAACAACTTCCGGCTGGCGACTTCCGCTGACATGAACGGAAACTGGTGGACCGGAGGAATCGATCTTGGATCAACGGGATCGTATGTGTGGATCAACAACGTGAAGTCGGTTTCGAGCCCACTCGGTTACACCAACTGGTATCCGGGAGAGCCCAACAACGCCAATTCGATTGAGCACTGCATCGAGATGAAGAGTCAATTCTGGAATGATGCTGACTGTTCGGTTGTTAAGAAAGTTGTGTGTCAACAAAAAACTTCAACATGTTAAATGATTTGAATAAACATTGATCACAACTTAAATCTCATAGGTTTATCGTTGTTATAGTAAACCAATTCAAAATATATTACATCCCTTGCATTATGTGCCGATTAAATGTTCATATTCATCCAAATCTGTCAAAGGTAAATTTTTTAAAAGCTGTTTTTGTTAATTATTATTTTAAAAAAATCTGTTACTTCCGCTTTTTATAAGTTTGTATTTGACATAGGTTTAAAATAAAAATGAAGGCCAGACATAGGCCAAAATGAAAATGAAGAGTATACGATTATGCTACTTTTATGATGCCTAGTTTTACTAACACTGATTAATGCGCGCATATGACACATTCCACGCGCTTGTACCACTCAAAAGTGATTTTTATCCATTCGCGTATCAAAAAATCTCAAAATTGTCTATAATTTTGATAATTCAAATCACACAAAACCAACGGAAAGAAGAGAAAAAAGTTTTTATTCACATGTGTTAGATGATTTTGAAGATCAGTTTTTTGTTGAAAAATGTGGTGTTTTTGACAACTTTTACAAAATCAATAATTTTAATATATGGATGATTTTTTTCGGAAATATTTTTAGTATGTTCAGAAGCCAAAAAACACGGCTTCATTTTGTTGAAAAAAGAATTTGTTTATATCCAATATAGTTGGTTCGAAAAGCGAACAAAAACAGTCGCAAATGAGTGAATTCACGTCACAAAAAAGGGAAGTTTTTAATTTTATGAGAAAACTCTGACTCTTTTTAAAATAAAAAAATTAGATTTTCTTTAAAAATGATAAGACGATTCTGAAACACTAAAATTTATAGAAATCGGTTGGAATCTAGCTGAGTTACAACAGCGCGAATGAGTGGATTCACGTCACAAAATTTGATTTTTCGTTAAATTTTATATGAAAATGTGCTCTGAAAGCTGTTTTGACCCTCCAGATGGTCGGATTTTGACAAATCGAGCGTAATTTAGTTGATTTTTTAATAAGTTCATTATTTTCAAATAAAAATACAAAAAGATTGAAAAAAAAATATTTTTTTTTTTTGGTGAATCTTTAAATAAAGACAGTAGTCATTTTAACATATGATCCCTCAATATGTTGCTATTCAAGTGCCAATCAAAATAAGGAAAAAGTTAGGTGCAGATACTAAAAATTTATGATTGTAAAAGTCGGAACAACAAAATATCGTTTTTGAAAGTGTACATAAAATTTAAAGACTCCAAAGAATGGTTCAGTATAACCACAGTATAACTTTATATTTCGTGACGTGAATTCAGTCAACTACCCTGTTCTGTTTGAACTGAGTGAATTCACGTCACAACTTCAAATCAGCATAACTTCGTTCGTTGTTGTTCAATCGAGAAGCTCCGTACATCAAATTGTGGGTAATTTTTTTTTTACAACTCATTTGAAGACACCAATATTCTATTTCCACAGAGAGAACAGGAATTCAAAGATTTATGTACTAAAGTCCGAAATGGTTAATTCTAGCGTGAATTCACGTCACAAAAGTAATCAATCACAACAAAAACAACTTAAATTTTGTAATGACCAAATTATATTCATTTTGAAGGCAATTCAATTTGCGACCGTTTGCTACAATTTTTTTCATTTTCAAGTAAATTGGTTGACTTCTAGAACGATAACAGCGCAGAAAAGTCCGGAAAAGCGATTTCACGTCACGGTGGAATGTGTCATATGCTAGTAATGACTGAATTCAAGGTTTGTTTTCAGTGTATAACATATTTAAATACTTAAAAAAGGGTTTCTTTTCACATAA
Organism: Uranotaenia lowii; assembly: GCF_029784155.1. Taxonomy (NCBI): domain Eukaryota; kingdom Metazoa; phylum Arthropoda; class Insecta; order Diptera; family Culicidae; genus Uranotaenia; species Uranotaenia lowii. The sequence goes on along the minus strand of NC_073691.1, from coordinate 38,269,460 downwards.
AATTAAATATTAAAACCTGCTATTATTTGTCGCTTTACCATCACCTTTGTTTGGGTTCCCTCCCATTGCTCAATAGTGGGCAATGAGAAGGCAGACTCTCTGGCAAAGGTGGGGGCGATGGAAGGCGACACGTATCCACGTGAAATCGTCTTCAACGAATTTTACTATTTGGTTCGAAGAAACTCTCTTGTCAACTGGCAGCGCAAATGGGACGAGGATGAGTTGGGTCGGTGGCTCCACTCGATTATCCCAAAGGTAAGCCTTAAACCCTGGTTTAATAGATTGAACCTGAGTCGGGATTTTATTCGTATATTTTCCCGTCTCATGTCCAATCATTATTCCTTAGACGCGGTACTCTATCGTTTTGACATTGCTGGCAGCAATTTGTGTGGTTGCGGCCAAGGTTACCATGACATCGAGCATATTGTTTGGTCGTGTGAGGTCCATCTTGTCGCTAGAACGAATTTCATAGACTCCCTTCGGGCCCGAGGAAAACCACCCTATGTTCCAGTGAGAGATGTGCTGGCCGTGATAGACTTGGACTACATGTTCGAAATATACCTTTTCCTAAAAGCTATTGATCTTCGTCTATAATTCTTTTTATCTTCATATTTCCCTATCTATTTTCTTTTCTATTCTAATAAAAAGTGATGAACTAGATTTAAGCACACAATTGTAAACAAACAAAACGAGTTTGGCTCCTTAAAGCCTAAAGGTATGAGCCGTTTCAAATAAAGATGTTACAAAAAAAAAAACCTGCTATTATTTTGATCTGACTTTTGTGCGCTGCGCTGTGGAAACAAATGAAACCTTAATGGTGCCTCATTTAGCTGTCTTTGGAAAATCAACACCTAACAGTGGTATCTCTTGATATATTGATGCTTCAATGAAACCTAATTTTGCAGTGGAAAAAAAATCGATACTAAATTATGCTATCATTTTGGCATTAATAGCTCATTACTGTTGGCTATCGACTTAAGTCTGCTCGGGAAGGCATTAAAAATTCATGGAAACTTTTCATCAACATACCCTCTAGCCTAAAATTCCAACACCTTTCAAGCTTTCTTTTACTGGCGCATTAATGCCTGTTTATACACCTATCCTTAATATTGTCATAAAATTAAATTTTCACTAGTTTTCAGTCCATCGAACATGTAACCTCAAATTTAAATAATAAAGTGTTACTACGTGTGCTCTAAAAGTGGCGTTCAGCATTCAATCCTTCGACAAATTTGAAAGAATATGAACATCAAATAGGCATTTAAAGCAGTGGATGTGATATATTTAAAATTGGAATACCATTAAAACGATAAACTTATAATATTTAAATTGTGTTCAATGCTTATTCAAATCATTTAACATGTTGAAGTTTTCTGTTGACACACAACTTTCTTAACAACCGAACAGTCAGCATCGTTCCAGAACTGACTCTTCATCTCGATGCAGTGCTCAATCGAATTGGCGTTGTTGGGCTCTCCCGGATACCAATTGGTGTAACCGAGTGGACTCGAAACCGACTTTACGTTGTTGATCCACACGTACGATCCCGTTGATCCCAGATCGATTCCTCCGGTCCACCAGTTTCCGTTCATGTCAGCGGAAGTCGCCAGCCGGAAGTTGTTGAACTCAGCATCCGAAGTGATCTGTGGCATCTGCATTCCCTGGCTTTCACAGAAACGCCAGGCGGCCCAAAAGCTCAACGAAGTCTTCATGTCCACGTAAGGGTTGACGACTCGGCTAGATTTTTCCGGGGCAGATGCCACCGATGAAACCAGGAAGGCCAGCAGGAGAACGCAAACCTTGGACTGCATGATGAGGATTTGATATGAGCTTTGGGAAGCGGATGGTACATTTTATATGTGAAAATTGGACAGTTTATTTGTTTGGCTTATCGTTCAAAACAATGAGCACGGGCTTGTTGTGGGTCATAAAAATTCTTCTTTACAAAACAATGTGAGTAATCACATGACCAACGCAATAAAGCCAAATCATCCAAAAATAAAAATCTCCTCGAGTTTGCTTATATTTACCATAACAAATTGAAAAGGGTTACGAAACTGTGCATGAACAGATTAAACTTAACAATTGCGTATTGTTTTGAATGATAAGTTTGTACGTTAGGATTTTATCATAATTTATATTGTTATAGTGATGAATGTTACTGAAAAAAAATGTTATATTCATTTCCACGTATGGCAATTTCAGCATTTTCAAGGAAATTTAAACACAAATTGGTAATTTTGAAACCAGAAGTCACAATGTTTAATAGTTTTAATTAATCTTATGATATTTCATGGAAAAGTTTGAAAAAAAAATATCGTTTTTGTAAAAAAAATTTCTACTTTATTCTTGGTACCTCCAACTTCAAGTATAATCGGTTAGTATGGATCGTTAGATGTGAAGGTTACATAGAAGCAGGGCCGTAGGAAGAACCGATTCATGGGGGAGGGGTTTGATTGACTGATGTTTACTTTTGTTTTTTTTTTTGCCAAACAATTCATGAATACACAAAAAAAATAAACTAATTATTTTTGTAACTATATGATTATTCATTTTTAAGTACTTTGACATTAAAAGTTTTCGTATTAAATCCTATCTTTAGAAACTTGGTCCTAAACCTAAAAGGTGAGCTAAATTCGCTTTCGTCGATTGTTAAATAAAATCTTTGAATTTGTTTAAGAGTCTGATAGATCAAATTTTATTGATTTGGCCATAAGATAATCTTTTTTTAGGAGAGTTTACCTTTTCTTAAAAAAAAAACATTTTCTATACTCATATCAAACAAGCCCAATCTTCCATACTATTTAGCAAATTCAATGATTTTAACCTTTGATGAAAATAAATCAAATTTTCAAAAAAAAAAAAAAAAATACGAGATAAAAATCATAAGATCAAATATTCTTGATGCAAACTGGAACCAAATAAATGATTTAAGTATGAAATTTGGCTTTAATGAACTGCACTATTAACACATTGCGGACCCAATACGAGATATCTTGTTTATCCGCTTGCCACTAGTAAGCTCTATTAAAAATCATAATACGAAATTTAACACAGCACTTCCCGTTACTCAAATATCTGTAATAAATTAGCAGAATTTGGTTTAATGATTTCTGAATCATAAAATGCCAAATATTGGTGTCCTCAATGTGTTAATAATGTTGAACAATACACTAGGAAATCAGAGAATTTTATGAAAAATCATCAAAATTTTTAGGTGGAAATGTTTTTTTAACATCAAATATCTTATACATAAAAATGGAGGCGTTTTCTTTTTAACACCATCACGTGTAGTTGGACGGTCGGAATTAAGTGAAATTCGGTATCCGAGGGTTTTCAGGTCAGAGATGGTTGTATAATAGTTTCGAATAACTCACTTTTTATGTAAGGGGGGCTCTTATACAGAAACCATTGAAAATAGAACAGAAATCGAACAATTTCACTGCGATTTAAAGGTAGAACGAAGTTTAACGGATCAATTAGTTTTTCATAAAGATTCAACTCCATAGTGAAAATCCTGTGGATGATATTTTTTTTAATTAAATGTGGTTTTTTTGGATAAAACTAAATTAAATTTAGTTAACAAACTAATTTTTTTTTAATTGAAATCTGAAAATTAAATTGACAAGCAATCTTAACAAATTAAGAACCGCGATGGAATCAATGGCCAGGAATACCGAAATTCGGTATTCTATATCTCAGAAACACCTGGACTAAATTTTACAAATCTTAGCATTTTTAAGCTACGGCAGATGTTGTGTTCATTTTTGTCGAATAAAGTTTATTGTAAAATTTCTTTTATAGTTAAACCTTTTTCTGAATTTTGAATCTGTATTTCGAATTTTTATTCTGAACCTTAATAAAAAAATTGCGCTTTGAATCTGTATCCGAATTCCCATACAATTTCTGAAATTAACAAAAAATACGATTTCCGAATCTTATTCCAGATAAGAGTTTTATGAGCCAAGTTATTGAGCCCTCATTCATGAATCTATTATTTGAATTCTGTAGTTTAGATTTAATCTAAACACTATTTAAATTATGTATTTTTAATCTGTGAATTCAAATAGATCTGAATTTAACTTTTCAATTGGATTGCCATTTCAAAGCTTTAATTTTTTTAATTTTGTGTAAGAATTAAGTTTAAGAACTTCCAATTTGAATATAACCAAATGTCTTGTTTTCATATTTTGAAAACTATTATCAAGATATTGAAAAACATGATTTAAATTTGATATGAAATGTAAAAACAAATTAGAACTAGGATTTCAAAGCAGCTTTTTATTTTTTATGATTATTTGAACTGAAAACTAAAAAGCATGAACTGGATACAGAATCCGAAAAACGAAAATATGAATAAAGTTTTGAGAAAATATGGAATCAGAATTCAGGACCTCCGAAATGGGTTTAATTTAATTTAAAATTTGATATTCAGATGGGTATTTTAATGAACAAAAGAAAACAAATTTAAAAAGTGTAGCAGAATTTTGGACTTGGGATGGATTTTTGAAGTTTTGGTATAAGAGTTTTTAATTGAGATTGTCACTCTTGATTAACCTTTCTTCTTTTATAATAATTTGGTTCATGATTTAAAATTTCGAGTGTAGAGTAGAAAACCTCGTTTGTTTTTATTTGGATCCTCATGGGGGTTTTTTTCCCATCCACCACTACTTGAAGAAGGTTTGCAAATTTTATAATCATACCTGATATTCCATTCCCAAAATTCCTTTCATACAAAATTTGGTTCCATTGGCCAATAAGGGACCATTCAAATATTACGTAACCCCCAACCCCCCCCCCCCTCCCATTGAGCGAAGTTGACGAAATCACAGAAAAATTTGTAATTTCACAAAATTTTGAGCAAATTTTAATCACAGAATCTGTGTCACAGAACACAGAATATTGAAAAATTCACAAATTTCACAGAATCATGAATTCATGAATTTCAATGAAATGAAAGGGAATAGCATCACAGAAAACCATCACAGAATTTTTGGGTATTTTTGGGTAAAATCACAGAAAGTCAGAATTTTTTTTCTCAAAAACACAGATTTTTTTTTCGGCAACCTTGGGGGGAAAATCAGATATGAATGTGTTACGTAGGGAGGTGGGGGGTCAAAAATGAACGAAAATTTGAACGGCCCCTAAGATCTTAAGCGAGACATTAAAATCCACCTTCCATCCCCTCTCCTCCCTGCAAGCCGGAATGTTTATAACAATCTTAGAAACATACCCGAATAACTTCCTATGCCAAGTTTGATACCATTTGTTGATTGATTCTCAAGTTATGCCAAATTGTATAAGCCATCCCTCCTCCCTCCCCTCTTACTATTAACGTATTGGAAGAAGAGAGGTGTCTCAAATTTTAATGGAACCATTTCTCTAATCCTTTTTCCATGTGAAGTTTGGTATGGAAGCCTCCCTACTCCCTTCCTATATCTCCAATAGAAGAATGGAGTGGTTTCAAATAATCACATAACCATTTCTCATAAGGGGGCATCCATATAATTACGTAACGCTCCAAGGGGGGGGGGAGGGAGTAAGCTCGAGCGTTACGAATTGTGACATAGGAGAGGGAGGGAGGTATGCTCATAGTTACGTAACGATTTTTTCCTTAAAAATTTTAGTTTCATCGCAGCTATTATCATGTCATGCAATTTTTGCAGAAAAATAAGCCCACCAGAATCAGCTTAAAATTTATAAGCTTCAACAGGATTAAACTGGTGTGTAACCTTCCCTTTTAAATGATTCTGAGATAGACTCCTTAAACTGTGTATTGGATATCCAAGAAATAATCGCTAGAAAACCGAATATTAGATATGAACATTTAACCCCAAGAACTCTTTTCAACTTTAAGACGGAAATTCTACTATTTTTTCTTAAATAATTTGACAAATGCAATTTTGGTTGTTCCGGCGAACATTACTTAGTGGGGTATATTTTACATAATTGTTAAATTTATTTTGCTCCTTGAACAAAATAAATTAAACAAGGTAGATCATCAGTTAACAAGCACAGAACAACTAGTAATAAAACAATCATTTTATTTTATCAGATAGTTATCATCAATGAGTACTAAGAAGCGATTTGGATAGATATTAATTTCGTTTCGAAGAACGTTAATAAATTTTTTATTAAAATCTTTTCTTACCATCGAAAACCATTATTCAAAAACATGAAAAGTTAGGGGGGGGGGGGGGTAATTATCAGCGTTACGTAGTTTTCATAGGGGGGGACGTCGAAGCCTTACGATTTGTGACATACCGGGGGGAGGGGGTCAAATAGTGCATTTTTTGCGTTACGTAATTTATGGATGCCGCCTAAGTATCATATAATCTTGCATGCCAAATTTGGTTCCATTTGCTTGATAAATTCTCAAGTTATGCAAGAATATATAAAGGAGCCTCTTTCCTATTTCCCCAATGGATCGAGGGAGCGGTACATAATATCGATAAAAACCTTTTTTGTTTTCAAATACCCACCCATGCCAAATTCGGTTACATTTGCTCGATTTTTTTTTCGAGATATGCAATAAAAATTGTAAGGGAGATTAACTCCTCCTATCTTCGCAATCTCAAATAATCATAGAAATATTCCTCGTATTCCATTTGCTTGAATTGAATTCGAATTTAGAAAAAAAAATTAGGAGCCCCCTATCTCCCCACTGGAAGCGGAGAGATTCAGAGAAAAATTTATCTTACTCTAATATCATTTGGTTTCATTTGCTTGATTTGTTCTTTAGTCATGTAAAAAATTGCACCTACCTTTCTCCAATTTCCCATTGAAATGAGAGAGAACTTTCAAATACTCCTAACACTAGAAAGACCGTATCAGTCAAAATGACTGGTTGGACACTTTGTTTGTTGAATATCTTTTAAATGCTCCGCTTTAAAAATTCGCAAAAAATACAACTTTTCATGAATTTTGAATCTCTACAAAATTGTGTATTTTTTATTTCACTAGCTCTTATAATAAGCGAGAAAAATTTCGCCACGGACACTCGGACCGTGATCAGTCAAAATGACTGGTAAAATTCACAACCCTATAATTCAAATAAGATAAATTTTTTCCGCTTGCTTTTGGTTTAATTTGTGTGTCATTCGTTATGAAATTATTGATTTTCGATGCGAAGCCATGAAGATTTGTAGAAAAAGTTCTCGGATTGGCCGCTGTGTGGCGCTTCAAGCACGTGACTCCCAATTTTTTTTGTCTGTTTTGATGCTCAACTATTATCAAACTTTCTGTCAAAATTTGGCGAAATTTCATTAAGATTTGGAAAAGTTATGTTAGATTTAATACAATTCGAGTAGGGGAGATGAGGGCATAACGAGCACCCAGGGCATAATGAGCACTCCTTTTTTCTACATAAGTACGTATTTTCTTAAACAAATTTTCATAAGGATTTGTTGCGTACTATCCATAGTATTAATTTTTCACCAAAAAAGAAATATCCTTCTCATCTTTACAGAAATATTGAATAATAACCAGCTAGGTTCTCAAGTGACGAAAATATTATAATTTTTGAGCCCCCTCAAATAAGCTTTTATGACCTTTAAATCATCTTGATCTGAAATGTACGCACTGCAACATGATCTACACATTGTTTCTCAATTTTCAACATCATAAAATTTTTGATTTTTCACTTCAATCAATTTTAAAACGCTTTTTTACTTTAATTTGTTCACTAGAGGCGAACAGAGCACTTTCAATGAAAGCATAATGAGCATTTTCTGCCGGTGAATCTAGCAGCGAATTCAACTCGATGAAGTCAACTGAATAATAGAGCTACAGCTTGGCTTGTTTTGTCTGTCGATTTGGCCTACTGGTAAAATTACCTTGTCGGAGAGGTAATCAGTAGACTCGAGTTCGATTCCTGTTCGAGGGGATTTTTTTTGCACATACCATTCATGATTGATTTTTTTATTGTTACATTATACGGCAAATAGCATCAAAGCATCATCCGTCAAACAAAACACCAGAAACATAATGTATGAGCATGTGTTAATGTTTTGAATTCTACAAACAGACCTAGATTACTGTGTTATTGCTTTGTTTGATGAATCTACGCCTCACCGTTTAGTTGAATCATGATTTTTACTTACTTAATGATCCCGCGCCGATCCTCCGGTGCATAGGGCCGTGGTAAAAGACCTCCACTGTTGACGATCCGGAGCCAGCGTCTTCACCTGGTCCCAGTCAAGATTCTCGTCGACAGTTCGGATTTCAGCGGCTAGGCTTCGCCGCCACGAATTTCTGGGTCTGCCTCTTCTTCGATGACCTTCTGGATTACAATCTAGCGCCTCTCTGCAAATCTCGTTTTCATCTCTTCGCAGCGTGTGCCCAATCCATCTCCACTTACGTTCCCGAATCTCGATTTCTAGCGCTTTTGATGACACCGGCGATGTAGTTCCTCATCCGAGATCCAGTTGCCAGGCCACCAAGCGCGGATGATATTCCGCAGGCAGCGGTTTACAAATACTTGCAGTTTTCGCGTCGTTACCGCATATGTGCACCAAGTTTCGCACCCGTACAGCAATACGGATTTGACGTTTGAGTTGAAGATTCGGATTTTTGTTCGTAGAGAGATCTGGCGTGACCGCCAGATGTTTCGGAGACTCGCAAACGCAAATCGGGCCTTTCTGATCCGGGTTTCGATGTCTTTTCTGGTACCACCATCAGGCGTTATCTGGCTACCAAGATACTGGAAGCACTCCACTTTCTCAACTTGTTGCCCAGCTACCATGAAACTGGAGGGATTTCCTGTGTTGATCTCCATCGACTTGGTCTTTCCGACATTGACTTTGAGACCTGCTGCCTTGGAACTTTCGGTGAGGTCGTCGAGTTTGCTCTGCATATCTGGTTGTGTTTGGGCGAAATGAATGATAAATGAAAAAAAAAATCACCTCGACCAGGAATCGAACTCGAGCCTACTGATTACCTCTCCGACATCTAACCAATAGGCCAAATCGTCAGACGATACAAGTCAAGCTGTAGCTCTATTAGTCAGTTGACTTCATCGAGTCGAATTTGCTGCTAGAATTCCCGGCTCATTATGCCTTCATTAATGGTGTTCATACTGCCTCGGGGGGTTTCTCATTATGCCTCTACAGTGACTGGTTTTCAGCTTTCGGCAAAAAATTTTAAAATGCATTTTCAAACGTTTTTATCTACTTTTTGACGTTTCATCTAATTAGGCAATAGACTATTTGAGTGTCTAAACACGAAACAATGATGTAATTCACATATTACAGCTGTTCTCAATGCTTAAATAAGCGTTTTCCTTAAGGTGGCCATTATGCCCCCATCTCCCCTAATCGAGTAGTTTCAGGTGATAAATTCTTTTTATACTAAACTAGAATGAGTAAAATAATTATGAATTGTGTACTCATTTATTAAAATTTTAAGACATCAGCTATGAAACTGAATAATTTAAATGATATTTCAACATGGGTGCATTTTTTAAATGTTGGTTATCCACCGTGGGTGCACGGATTCACCGCAGTTTCTGCTCAAGTATGTATTCACATGCATTCTTAGATTATTAGGTTCGACAAATTTCTAATGCAAGTTCACTTACAGGTATTTCGGCACTCGTGTATATACTTGGCCAACTGGCAACTGATTGAACATTCTTATTATATAGCCAATTATAAGAAGAAACACATCTTACCTGACGGCAAACTCATGGGATTCGAACCAAAAGTTTTCTTGCCGATAACGGGAATCGAACCCAGTACGCCTGGCATACCTAGACCAGACTCGCGCAAGCCTATCTGATAGACCACATCGGCGCTAAGATATTTCAACATGGGTCCACGGAATGGCTGTAAATTCTCCGTTGTAAATAATATAGAAATAAATTGTTTTCAACTTGTTTCAGAACACCAAATATTTTTGAGTTTGATATTATAGGTATTTGAAATGCAATATTGGTCAATCGAAAAACTTTTATAGAAAAACAAATCAACGTGTATGTGTGTATTTGACGATGTTGATTCATTATATATATTTTCACTGTTTTCCGTCGCACGACATAACTTTATGCATATAATTCCTAAAATTCACTCGGTCCATCATGGTAACCGTTTTACAATTTCTTGGATGTTGATCAGATCTTATCAGATAAATAAACGATTGCAAAAAAAATTTTTAATAATAAATAAATAAATTTATTATTTCAAGATATAATTGAAAAATTTCTTTTCCAGGAATGAAAAAACGGAACTTAAAATAAAAATCGTTATTTAAATCATTATGTCTCACCTTGAAAGACATGGTTTCGACTTTGGTTTCGTTAAGATTTGTGAAAATGCTATTTAAAAATTTGCAAAAAGTCCAATATTTGATTAAAACGCGGTAAATCCGTGCACCTATAGTGAAAAACCATGTAAATAACACAAATTTCCATTTGAATCTAGAAAATTCCTTATTCTTTACCTTTTGCATGCAAAAAATTGGATTTTGGCTGAATAGCGGTGAAATCGTGCACCCATGATAAATTGCTCTCCTTGTAGAAAAAAAAATGTTTTAAAACCTATAATATAAGGTATAATTTATAGGCAACGTGCTGAAAAATTTCAGAGCGATGGATGTTAGAAAATATCTACTCAAACAAAATTGAAGTGAAACCGTGCACCCATGGTCAATATCCATAGCCATCCAACATTATTTTATAATTAGATTGATAATGTGTTTTAATTTTTTGATAATTGTTTGAAATATTCATTTTATGACATACACGCAATCGTCAACTATGCCAATATGAGGTGAATCCTTGCACCCATGGTGAGAAAATATTTCCATTTTACCGGTCCTTCTAGTGTTTATAATATTTCTCGTACCCAAATACCCTCCCACGTCAAATTTGGTTCCATTTGTTCGATTAGTTGTCGAGTTATGTAAAAATTTTATGGGAGTTACGCTCCCCTCATTCTATCTTCCTACTGGAAAGAAGGAAGGGTCCCAAATATTCATAGAAATATTTCTCGTACCCAAATGCCCTCCCACTTCAAATTTGGTACCATTTGCTTGATCGGTTCTCGAGCTATGCAAACATATGTCTTTTATTTGAGAGGCCGCCTCCCCCCTTGTTGAAGGAGGGAGGGATCTCAAACCATAATAAGAACCTTCACCGGCTTCTTATACCCCCACCTGTAAAGTTTTTAAAGCAAATCGGTTTCTTAGTTTCCGAGTCTATAGGGAACGGACAGACCGAAAGAAATCCATTTTTGATAAACATATGTTAGACTTCTCCCACTAATAATCTTGGTTTAACTCAATTCAACTTTAAGTTTGTATGGTGGCCCCCCTTTCTAGAAGGGGGAGGGCCTTTAAACATCGTAAAAACTCTTCCCGGTCCCAAAATCCCAAATCCAAATTTCTGTTCATTATTTTCCGAGTCTATTGGAGACATACAGACTTAAAAATTTTTTTTTAAAAGATAAGTATGTACAATTTATTCAGAACATTGAAAAAATCAACATGTCGTCTTCTGTTGACACACAACTTTGTTAACATTTCCACAGTCAGCATCGTTCCAGAACTGATTCGTCATCTCGATGCAGTGCTCAACCGAATTGGCGTTGTTGGGCTCTCCGGGATACCAGTTGGTGTAACCGATCGGACTCGAAACCGACTTAACATTGTTGATCCACACATATGACCCAGTAGATCCCAGATCGATTCCTCCGGTCCACCACTTTCCGTTCAAATCCGCAACGGTTGCCAGCCGGAAGTTGTTGAACTCCGCATCCGAAGTGATCTGTGGCAGCTGCATTCCCTGGCTTTCACAGTAGCGCCACGCCTTCCAGAAGGTTAGGGAGACCTTCATATCTACGTAGGGGTTGACCACCCGGCTCGATTTTTCCGGGGCCGATGCCACGGATGACACCAGCAGTGATGCCAGCAAGAGAACGCACACCGTAGACTGCATGATGATTGTTTATCAGATGATGGTTCTTGTTTGGATGATGATTTGACCGGGTGCGGTGAAGCTTTTTATAGCCAGAAGGTGACCGGGACATGTGGCTGGCTTATCGCCAAAAACAATGCGATTCTGGCACGTTGTGCAAATATTTGCATAAATGTCACCAGATTTTTCTATGCGATTGCTAATCAGTTCTTCAAATATCTTAAAAATGTTACTCAAAATAGTACGCCAAATCCTAAGCTTTTTAAAGTGTTGACAAGAAGTCTAGACTAATGTATTGTATAGAACATTGATTAACAAATATTAATGAAAACAAGATTTTTTTTAAATATCTTGAAAGAATGAAAAGTAGTGAAAAGTTTGTTTTTTTTTGTCTATACTTGTCCTCTTTCATCCACAATGAGTTGTTTTCTCTTACTTATGTAACTTCATCACGGGTGAGAAACATAATCTTAAGTCTGTTGATATAATATTTAGGAACAGTATCATCGATGACAAATAGATTTTCGATGGAACAGAGACCGGTAAAACACCTCCTCCAGGGATATTGTGACTCCTGTTTCGCCGTCGTCTCAATCTCCAGAAATTTGTTGAACGATATGCTGAGGCCTCGATAAGGCAGGTATATAAACAGTTGTTATCCCGGAATAATTTGAAGACCGCCAAGATGCAGTTCTGGTTCAACATCGCTATACAACTTTTGCTCCTCACCTGTTGTAGTTGGGCTGCCAGTTTGAATGGCACCCAGACACTCGATCGAAGAAATGGACCAGTGAAATCTAGCCGTTCCTCGTTCCGGTACGTGGACATGCAGATGAAGGGTAACTTTTGGACAGCGATGGACGTTTGCCGATCCCATGGAATGCAGTTGCCCCGGATAACCACGGCTGACCAGGCCGTGGAGTTCCTGTTGGCCATCGCATCGGATATGGATGGATCGTGGTGGATTGGCGGAAGCAATATGGGTGGATCGAATCATTGGCATTGGACCAGTGATGGACAACCGTTGATGAGCCCTCACGGATATCATAACTGGGGTCCTGGAGAACCGGCAGCTACCGGAGGAAATTGTCTGTTGCACCGGTATCGGTTCTGGTACCGGAGTGCTTGTGCCAACGTTTTCAAAATTGCCTGTCAGGTGAAGACTACATGCGTTTGTGAATAAAATTTGTGCTTGATTATTTTGCATTCGAAAACTTTAATTTAATTTTGTTGATACTAACGGTTCGGATAGGTTCCGGAAGATCGTGCAGCCTGCAGCAGAAGGAATTTTAGTGACATTAGTCTGATATTAAAGGTGTTTTGGTCTACTCAATGTTTTTGGCATTAAACAACCCCACACTTCCCCCAATAAGCGTGTACTCTGGTACCTCTGCTTCGATTGTCAGCCGCCGTGTGCCTGGGATGCCGATTTGGTGGCATAATGTGGGCCTGAACTTCGATTGTCCGCCGCCCTACGCCTGGGGCGCCGATTTGGTTGCACTTTTGATGTTCTCGCCTCCACATTCAGCCGCCCTTCGTCAGGGGCGCCGATTGGATGGCACTATTGGTGCCTCTGCTTTGCTCTTCAGCCGCCTTACGCCTGAGGCGCCCATTGGATGGCACTCTTGGTGCCTCTGCCTTCCGTCGTCAGCCGCCCTCCGCCAAATGCGATTGGATTGGATGACACTATTGGAGCCTATGCCTTCAGTCGTCAGCCACCCTTCGCCAGGGGCGTCGATTGGATGGCACTATTGGTGCCTCTACTTTGCTCTTCGGCCACCTTACGCCTGAGGCGCCCATTGGATGGCACTCTTGGACCCTTTGCCTTCGGTCGTAAGCCGCCCTTCTCCAGGGGCGCCGATTGGATGACACTATTGGATCCAATGCCTTCGCTTGTCAGCTGCCCTTGGAGCTTTGGACCGGTTGGATGGAACTTTTGGCGCCTCTGTCTTCGCTCTTCGACCGTAAGCCGCCCTACTCCAGGGCCGCCGATTGGATGGCACTATTGGTGCCTCTGTTTCGCTCTTTGGCCGCCGTACGCCTGTGGCGACTCTTAGGGACTACCAAGAGGCTGCTTTCTTGTTTCCGGTGGTTCGGTTGCAGGAGATTAGATAATCAACCTCCAAAAACGGGCCGCACGTGTGCGACCATCTTGTTAGTTCTCTTCTCCTTCTGCGGAGCTGGGCTCGCTAGCCCTTTCCTTTTCTAACGGTCGGCTGATACAGTCGACCCGTATTTCACCGGTGGCTATCCCGGTACTGAGGAGTGAATATTTTTGCCGAGCCGCTTGCCTGGTCCACGCTATTGAGTTCCTGCTGCTGCCGTTGAAAATAATGAAGGAACTCTAACCTCGGCTCCGGAACACAACCGGTAAAATCAGCGGCGGCATTTGTGGCATATTTCAGGAAACGAAAACTTTTCACGCAAACACTTGGAACAAAAAGGCGTTTCCTTTCGGCCTGGATGGTTTTGACAGCTTCCATACACGCACCGTTTGGTTTCCTCAGTATTGGGATCTTTAAATTCGAAACTGCGCGCTTGGCACATTTTAACCTATTTTGGTTTTAGTTTAGCAACACGCTTATTTTAATTAGTATGGGGATGGGTTTTATGTCTTACAAATGCCAATTGCTCGTAACGTTTTTTTTTGTTTCTTTTTAGGACTAAACATGTATGTATAAACTAAACTGTAACACAATTGGCAATTGAGACAACGCTATGAATTGATGATTGCTAATGACAGGTGATGATGATAAACGCGGTACAAATGTTTACATCAACACACGGTTATGCGAGACTTCTCAAATTGGGTTCGTGATAACACAACAGTGTTGCCAAAAATTTTAAGCAGAAGTACAAAATAAATCATTGAGAATTGAATACTTTTCTGGTTAGGGAATTCGCTAATGTAATGGGTAGTTATTTAAGGACTTGACAAACAAATTCGAATGTGCATTAGAAGGTAACTCAATTCCACCACTGAAACCTGCGTTTTCAACAGATTTTTTCCAGCATGAGACTTCAATAAACAAGTTATTATCCTTGATTTCATTTGGAAGAAGCTGAGCTAAGAGCCTTTTGCAAGACGTACGCTAAGTGGCTTAATGTGTACAAAACTTCAGTTCAATCGAAATTGATTTAGGGATACGTTGAAAATCGCAAAGTAACAACTGTTTATCTCCGAAAATCACCTAAAGGGGGACATAGCAGAACGGGGAAGTTGAATTTGAATTTTGTTGCCAATAATTAAAAAACGCAAAAAAAATTGTTGAAAATTAGTCTTTTTGAGAAACTGTGTCCATTTTTCAAAAAAGGGATCCTTAAGAATAATTCAAAAATCCTTGAGAAAAGTCAAACAATGGATTTAAAATAAATCAATGATAAATTACAACAATTACAAAAAAATGGTCATAATGAAAAAAGACACCAAAGACAGGAAATTGCACTGAAAGCATTGAAATATTTAATTGAAAATCTTTCTCAATTTCTTCGACAAGAATGAAAAATCAGGAGCATAAATATCAAAAATTTATTTTCATTCAATCTATTATATATACTTGATGTCAACTTATTGTATCTGGCAACACTGCTGAGTTACTATTCTATTGTTGGACTATCATCAATTGCGAATTGCTAAAAGCATGCGGCATTAGACTGAGTCGATTTGGGGTCATTTTAGAATTTCTCAAACCCTGGGGTCTAAAATAATTCGTTATAACATCAAGTAGTGATGTCAATTGAATTTATTGTTATTTTTCAATGCCAAAAGACATCCCCTATTCAACACCTAAAAACTATTTTGTTGAATAGAATAAGAAGTTGCAATCTTGGACAAAGTTGTTCAGTGGAAAATTTCCTTTAGGAAATTTAGAAATTGGCACAAACACCATACACAGGCTCGGTTCCACAGAAGAAACAAAAATAATGTTGATTTTTCAGTACAAAATATTCAATTTTCCATACCAACCTAAAAGTTCAAATTAACTCATGTAAACGTTACTTAAAAATTCTGCAAAAAATCATGGATCATTTTTGGATCATACCAAAACATTTTAGACCCCAGGGTTTGAGAAATTCAAAAATGACCCCAAATCGACTCAGTCCAATGGGGCATACCAAACCAAAAATTGTGTTAATTCTGCTGCAATCGGCAGCATCTCGAGATAGCTGTTTTTCTGCTGGTTACGGAACGTATTTTTCCAGGATCCGAACAGGTGGAAAACGTAAGTATCAACACTTTTGATTATATATATTTACGCATTTCCAAGAACATTTTGAATTTTCGAGCGTTTGTATCATATTTTAAAATAAAGCTCTGAATATTACCGTCTTTGGTTTATTGGGTCCTGGATAGGACGAAAGATAGAAACGAAGTTTTTCGTAAGATTTTTTTTTCAAAACATAAAAGTTCAGGATTGAAAAACGAATACCAACTTATTTAAAAGTATTACAGAAACGAAATAAAGCTGGACTGAAAATTTGGTTTAACGGTTATCTTTTGTCAAACTTTGTCTATCACCTCAAGTTTTTCTACATATTACTGAAGAAAAATTGAAAAAATGGTTTTATTTCATTTTATAAATTTGTGTTAACAGATCATCATCGCTGATTTATGATTTAAGCACCTTTTATGCTTCCTTATTTAATCTATCCTTCTATAATTTTCAATACTCTCATTTGATATTCTTCCTATTAGAATGTAGGCTTCACCGAAATGCCATTAATCATTCAATTCAAATTTAGCAAATTTGTTAAATCCTGCAAAACGGTATGATTTTCCTTGTAAAATATATCAAATTCAATTTGGTTATGAACCTTTTTAAAAATTGGTTGAAATTCCCGTATTTTAAAGAATTTGGTAAAAGAACAAATAGGAATCTTTTATTACTTTTTTTCGCAGAAATTGAAAGTACCTCCGGTATTGCAGAAAGTTGATAATTGGTTTTAAATCTTTATTTTAATTTTTTTTTTTTCAAAAAATACAGTTATTTCTGATTTTTATCTATATTCAAAAGTTATTTCAAAAGAATAAGCTAATAGAAAAAAAATCAAATGGCGTATTTATATTCAAGGCTTCTAAATCAATAATAAAAAGTTCTTTAATTCCTTGTACATAGTATTAAATTCGAATTTAGATTAAAGTATTAACAATACCAAAAAGGTTCGATAAATAATTTAAATGGCAATCAATGGTATTTGCAGTTAGTGATTTATTATTTACTCGTTTTTAAACATTCTAGAAAATTACTTTTAAAAATTAAGCAGAAATCAGTATTTCCGAAGCGGAAGAAAACGAAAGGAATTTAAATTAAGAATTATACCGGAATTAACATCATCCGACAAAAGACTGCATAGAAATTGAAAACATATTAAAAAACCGAATCCTGAAATAAATTTCAGATCAGGTCAAAAATAAATCATAAGTTATAGATGCTTAGCAAAATAAAAGTTATTGTTATTTATTATTCATCATTTGCATTTCTTTTCATAATTCTTAATGGAAGGTTGATTTTGAAACTCCGCTGTAGTATCTTGAATTTGAAAAAAAATTATCACGATATAACCCGAATTCTTGATTAGGAAAAAAAATATTTTTGAAACACACAAAATTTATTGAAAACACAAAGTTGATGATCAATCTTAGATTGACAAAATGAAGAAAATATTCAAGAAAATATATAAATAAGAAAATAAAAAACCACTTTTTGAAGTAAATAAAAAAAAGTGCATATATATTGTTATAATAAAACATGTTCAACTCATCATCAAACATCAAAAAAGCATATACTCTCAAAGTTAAGGTTGGCGAATGGGTGATTTCTCGAATGAGCAATACGAAACGGGTTAAATTAACAATTGAAAACAGAAACTCTAAGTTTTGTTTGAAATATTTAACAATCAAAGCCTAGAATCACTTATTTATCTAACAATGCGCACCAAATTTAACATCAAAGTTGCTACCTCGAATTCTTTTTCGAATTTTTCATAGATTAATAAACAAATCAAGATCGTTTCTCAAAGATGAATACAAGTGAAACAAATGAGGCAAACATGCAAAAATGCGAAAATTATAAACTTTGAGATGATAATGCCAAACGATTCTTCGTGTTTCAAACTATATTTGATGATTTTGATAGATGTAAAAATCTTTATTGACATATTTTTACGTTCCATTTAAAAACACCACTTTTCGTTAAACTTATGAAAAATGGCCAAACACGAATTAAAAGCGCGTTTTCTAGAAATAAACTTAAATCTAAGGGCCTCAAATAAAAAAGAATCGTTTACAAATAAGACATTCCATGATTTCAAGCTCTGAATATTTGGTCGCCTTCAATTTAAATATTGGGTCTTGGAGAGGATGGAAACTTTGTTTTTCTTATCAAAAATTATGATTTTCAGGCCCCCAAGAAGATTTTGTTTTCAACATACAAAAATACAGAATTGAAAAACAATGACAAAATTATAAAAAAAAAATTTCAAAAATATCAAAAAGTTTAACTGCATGGATTTTAAAAATAAAAAAAAACTATAGGGGAGTATGGGGATTCTTATTTTCATCGTATCTTTTTGGAAAAAAAATTGCAGATAGCCGTCTTTTACATTATCTGACAGTGTGTAATTTCAAGTTGATATGCTGCAAAATTAAGATCGATACATAAACTCGTAGATGAATTAGAATCGTTTTCCTGGGTCTGAATTTTTTTTAAAAATTTTAAAAATTAAGCTTTGCCCTAAGCTTTTGCAAAAATCTATGGATGATATCTGTTCCTTTTTTTGTAGAGAAATGAATCCAACTTAGATGAAATTTCAGGGACTAGATATGGGAAAATTGATGTTGAAAAACATGCGAAAAAAATTTTCGCCTTGTCTCCCGGTGAGACTTGAACCCACATCTTGCGCCTCTCCGGGGCCCATGTATTAACATTCTACTACAGGAGACCAACCTGGCGTATGAATATTATACTGGTTGAGTGTCGATGTCTATCGGAATGAAGGGAATAGTTCTCCCATGTGAGCCCATAGGGTCACAGTTTAAAAATAGAAAATAAGGCGGTGCCAAACACCGAATTTGGTTGGATATCCAAATACGGCAAACGTATCATTTCTCATCATAACTGACAACCCGTGCAGTATATGAGAAGGCAATGCAAACCTTGCCGTGCCTAAAATATCCAAATTTGAGTCCAACTACCGTAAGATGAAAAGATGGGAATAGATATAGACCAAGAAAAATGATTATGATCACATGGGAGAACTATTCCCTTCATTCCGATAGACATCGACACTCAACCAGTATAATATTCATACGCCAGGTTGGTCTCCTGTAGTAGAATGTTAATACATGGGCCCCGGAGAGGCGCAAGATGTGGGTTCAAGTCTCACCGGGAGACAAGGCGAATTTTTTTTCGCATGTTTTTCAACATCAATTTTCCCATATCTAGTCCCTGAAATTTCATCTAAGTTGGATTCATTTCTCTACAAAAAAAGTTTCGCTGACTGAATGTTTGAGTCAAGACCCATCTTTGGGTCACAGTTTAAAGATATCTGTTCCTTATATAAAATTCCTGGGTACACATCAATATTCTCGTGCCGCAATCAACCAAATGGTGGGTTGGCCATGTATGTAAAAAATAATCTGAAATTTAAAACCATTGATAATTTTCATATCGATGGATACCATAAAATCTTTGTAGAAATGTCCATCAATGGACAAATCATTGACGTGCACGGCATCTACAGACCCCCTTCTTTTCCCTTCAATACTTTCTGTGATAAACTAGAGTCTCTGTTTGCCGCTGTTCCGGAAAAACATTCTTGTCTTATAGTAGGAGACTTGAACGTTCCCATTAATGCAATAAATAACAATTCTGTGATAAAACATAAAACCCTTCTTGAATCTTTCGGCTTTCTTTGCACAAACACTTTACCTACAAGGCCCAGTAGTGGCAATATTTTAGATCATGCAATATGCAAGCATATCGATGCATCAATATTGAAAAACGATACTATTTTTACTAATATTAGTGATCATCTCTAAGTTGTTACCACCTTCAATCTTAACTCAAACAAACAACACCTCAAATTAAGCAAAACTATTATACGACATTCTGAATTAAATGAAAGAGTTGGGAGTTTTCTTAGGGGAATTAATGAAGTTGATGATGCTGGTCTATGCACACAAAATATTATTTCAACCTACAACTCATTGCTTACTGCTTGTTCGAAGAAAGTAACAAAATCAGTAAAAGTGAAGGGCGATTACTGCCCATGGATGACTCTTGATTTGTGGACTTTAATGAGAATAAAAAACAACTACATCTGTTGCTACGGCCCTGAGAGGGTGAAATTAGGGGGAACATTAAACCCATTTATGACAGAATACAGATTGACAGATTTTTGATAGGAAGACGGTTGAAGAAGAAAGAAAAGAAGTAAAATAAAAGAAAGAGGAAAAAGGAGGGATTTAGGAAAAACGTGCTTAAGCTTGTTAGATCGCAGGAGTGAAAATTGATTTGCGCCGTTTTAAATTAAAGTTTTTCGTGTCGAGTTCGCTCTAGTTTTGCTTCGAACAGATTGCTCGTTTACGCAACCATCGATCACCTTTACTGGATAATCGTAAGTCGCTATTAGAACAGGGAAATCATTAAATGAAAAATCACTAATTTACGCGTGTTCTATCTAGGTGCAATCTAATTCTGTAAGCTCCTCATCCATCTGGCGGGACATAGTTGCATTATATTCAAGCAAGCACAGATTCCTCAACCTTAAGTAACCAGATTAGATCTGAAAACAACAAGATATAAAATTTGTTAACTCAACAGGAAACAAAGGCCGATAGCGGGAAAGATCCCAGGCAAGCTCATTCAATCAAAGAGTCAAAGACTTATTTGTAAGTTGCTAAATTTATATTTTCTCTTAACTTGATAAAAATAACACTATGAATAAATTTCCAGTTGAGTCTCGTTGGAAAAACGAACTACAAAAACCAACAACATCAAAAGAGTTAACCCTTCGTTTCATAAAGTTACAAATTTGCAACAATTAATGTATGGAAAAATGGAAAAATCGTATTTTATTTAAAATTTTTTTCTTGATGTACTCATCATTTTCAACTGTTTAAACTGATTTTTAAGGAAAAATAAAAAATCATGAAACGAAGGGTTAAAAGAAATCCTGAAGATACTCACTTAAGAGAAATGCTCAGCCATATAACGAAAAAAGTTGAATTTACTAAAAGGAAGGAAGTGCAAAAAAACTTATTATGGAAATATTTTGAACAATACACCGCATTCTAAAATCTGGAGAAACATCAACTCAATACTTGGTAGGTCACGTGATAATCCTATTATAAACTTAACTGACAACGATACAGTTGTAGAAAATCAAACCGAAGTATGTGATATATTCAATCGATATTTCACCAGCATTGGGAAATCGCTTGCAAATAATATTACTGTTGATTCGACTAGCAGTAGTCTATCAAATGTTGACCGTGTTTCAAATTCTCTTTTCCTGCTTCCATCATCAGCTAATGAGGTCATCAATGTCATCAAATCACTTGAAAATAAAAGAAGCAGTGGGCCCGATAAACTTCCTACACTTATGATGAAAAATCATTATTTATCTTTTTCACACATCCTATCGGAATGTTTTAATAACATTTTAGTATCAGGTGTATACCCTGAGTGTTTAAAAACCCCAAAAGTTATACCAATTTAAAATCCGGTGACCCTCTTGAAGTTAGTAATTACCGCCCAATCTCAACACTCAGTGTCTTCAGTAAGATTTTTGAAAAACTTCTGATAAATAGAATCAATACTTTTCTGGATCGCAATAACGTACTTTACAATCTGCAATACGGTTTAAAATCTGGTTCCAGTACACTGACAGCTATCTGTGAGTTATCGGATTTCGTGATGGAAAAAATAGATTCAAGGAATATTGTAGGTGGTCTTTTCCTTGACTTAAAAAAAGCCTTCGACACACTCGATCACGAAATTTTATTGAAGAAACTAGAGTGTTATGGAGTAAGAGGTATTGCTAATACATTGATACGAAGCTATTTAACAAATAGAAAACAATTTGTTTGTTTAGGAGATGCAACGAGTTCTCTCGAAAAATTGGAAGTCGGTGTTCCGCAGGGCAGCAATATAGGGCCTCTTTTTTTCTTACTGTACATAAATGATGTTAGTCGACTTCCCCTGCACGGCATACCACGCCTTTTTGCTGATGACACAGCCCTTTTTTATCCCGGCGTATGTCCAAACAACGTGGTTATGCATATGGAAGAAGATTTGAAAGTTTTGCATAAATACTTTTCCTCAAATCTTTTGACACTTAACCTTACTAAAACAAAGTGCATGATTTTCCGCTCTTTTCGTAAAAAAATCGAGCAACATGATGATCCAAAACTCTCGGGTATTGCAATCGAAAGAGTAATGAACTTTAAATATTCGGGAATAATTCTTGATGAAACTTTATCATGGAGCAATCACATACATCATTTGCAAAAAAGGATATCATCTTATAGCGGAAATCTATGGAGGGTCAAAGCATTTGTTCCACGTCATGTCTTGCTCAAGTTTTATTTTGCCTTCATACACTCGCATCTTGATTACCTAATATCTATATGGGGAAGGGCATCATTGTCCCTTTTATCACGATTACAAACCTTACAGAACCGCTGTTTAACCCTTTCCTTCCCACGAGGTTTTTCACGTTTTAAAAATAGAAATATTGATTTAAAATTAAAGTTCTAGAACAAAAGATGCATAATTTAAGGCAACTTTAATGATCCATTCGATAAATTTGGGTTTTGTGGTGGATCATATATGCTCCATTGGGAAGATAACAACACAAAGGGTATAAATAAAAACAAGAAATAATTGCCAAAAAACATGGAATATCATCACCTCATTGATTACAAACTAAAACGATCCTATATGGTAGAAAACTGCATTGGTATTTGCATTCCTCGATAGTCTATTTATTGAAATATTTGAAATTTTCATTTTTGCCTTGAACAATGGCCGCCATGACACTTTGCGCTAGGAAAACAAAACATGCCATTTTTTCAATAAATCTCGAACTTTTACAAATATTTCGAGTCATGTGGTCATTTTAGCAGATGAAATAACTATCCTAAAGCGAAAATTTTTTTTGACGAAATGATTTTCATGAGTATTGATAAAAAGCTTTACAAGAAGAAAAGTACGTTTTGTTCCCAGTGTATCACCAGTGATCCACTTTACTTACTCGAAAATTTACATGTTTTTGTTGAAATCTAACTAAACCATCATTTGATTCTGCTTGTATAGGCAACTTTCTGCACATCAGTATTTTTATTTGAGGGAAATTATAAAAACTTGTCAAGTTATTGAACAACAAATGAAGACTTGATTTAAATTCGAAAAAAATCCGACTTTTTTGCAGCTATTGATCTGCCAAGCAAAACCTAGTGAATCGATTTTCTTCAAAATTCGTGCAATTTTTCTTCACTCATATCTACACATTCGGTGAGAAAATGGTGTTGATCCAAAGCGCCCAGTCCAAATGCGAGCTGTGCAAAGTTGTGGATCACCTGTGCTACCATGGGAAGGAAAGGGTTAAAAACTATTTTCAATCTCCCTTTGCTTTATTCAACCAATTTAATTTATTCCAACAGTTCACACAATATTTTACCACTCACTAAACTTTGTGACCTTCAAACTATTATCTATGTATTTGATAATTTGCATTCATTAAATCGAAATCAAAGTTTAAGGTTCACTCCAGGAATACGCATCCATAATACCCGACATTCTAATCATTTGATACGCAGCACGTCCTCCACTTCTCGTGGACAGCGAAGAATTTCATTCATTGGACCAACAAAATTTAATAGTCTTCCCTCTGATATAAAAAACATAACATACAGGAACCATTTCAAGAACAAACTAATGCAATATTCCAAAGAAAATTTAATTTGATGTTGAGCCAACCACTTTTTTAGAGTCAATTAGATAGCTTTTTGAAATTTTCTTAGCTGGATAAATAATTCATTTAATTTAATTTAATAGTTTTAATTAATCTAATCTTAAGCTCAATTTTTAATTTGTTTTTTTGTTAGCTTGTACCTTTAATAATAGAAACGCATGTATCTCTTCAAAGGAAAATATCTTTCCACTGAGATTCATGTTGTAGTTTAGTTGTTGTATCGTTACATTCCCTCGTTTAAATATTTTTTTTAGGTTCTCAGCATGATTAAATCTTGATCGCGAGTTGTTTTATTTCCCTTTTGCTGCCAGACGTGCTGAGAACAGTTAGCGTCCATTACCAGGGGGCTCTAATGAGCTTCTTGGTGTGGGGGAGTGTGGTAGGCCGCTAAGTTAAAAAAAAAAAAAATCATGCAAAATCTAAAGCTTAAAGTTTTATTGACTTTATTTGGCCATATTAGTTTTCATTTCACAGTTTCAGGCACAGTTTCCTAGTATTCAGATAAAAGCATTTTTTGAGTCCTTTTTATCGGGAAATTATTGGATAAATATAAGACATTGAAGAAATACTGATGATTTCGTGGTAATCAATGATCAACATCCATTCAGAAGAAAAAAAATATCTTTTTGGATTAGAAGAATCATGTGAACCCATATCATACGTTTTGGAAAACTGAGAAATTGAGAATTTACTATTGTTTTGAAAATATGGCGTTAAAAACTTCATATTATAATCTAACGATTGACATATTGGAATTGATATTTTTATTCTTATTTTTTCGTGTGGGAAACATTTTTATATCATTAAAAAGATTATAAAATCAGATTTTGTTTAATTTTTCAAACGAAGTGCAAAAACTCAAAAAATATTTTATTGAAATTTTTTGGGATAATAGGTTTGTTGTTTTGTTCCATTTTGGCAAAAAAATTCTAGAACATTTGATCTGTACAAGACATTCCAGTTTCGATATATAGCTGAGGAATCCCCAGGGGTCAAGTATCCTCATTCTTCCTTACAATTCGATATGGTAAAATTATTGAAAATTAGATTGAAACATGAAGATGATAAAGGAAAGGATTTTTTTAATAAAAACGTCTTACCATTTTAAAAACATATTTTTATAATTTATTTGATAACTCAGGTAACAGCATTTAAGTCCCAATGTTATAATGATAAGGAGGGTGACTTAGGATTAAAGTATTTTCTCGTTACTATGATAATTTCATTTCTTGAACTAAATATTTTACTCAGGAAAAATTTCCAATTTTCTCAGGAATAATCGTCTCTATTTCAGTGAAAAAGGATTTTTTTATCCTCCCAGGGATTGCCAACATCCTCTCACAGATTGTCTTTAATCCGCAGGGATTATCATTATTCTCTTTGGGATTATCATCATCTTCGCAAGGATTATCATTCTTCTCTCAGGAATCATAATTTTCTCAGTTATTATCATTATCCTCACAGGGTACTTTATCATCAATCTTTGTCGGATAATTATCATTTTCTCAAGGATTACCATCATCGTCTTAAGAAGTATCATCATCCTGTAAGGAATTCATCATCATCCTCTCAGGAATCATCTTCATCCTCTTAGGAATTTTCATCATACTTTCAGGAAATATCACCATCTATTCAGGGATTATCATCAATACATCTTCTTCAGGATCATAATCTTCATCATCCTCTTAGAGATTGTCATCCTCTCAGGGATCACCATCATCCTCACAAGGATTATCATCATCTCCTAAGTGATGTGGTCTTCCTGAAGACTAACCATAATGTAGAAAATCCTTATCTCAAAATTATATACAGTTTCAATGAGCTTTTACGAAATTTTTTACTGAGATTATTAAAAGGTTCAAAAAGTTTTCAAACAATTTTATTTATAAAATCCTTGTTTTGTAAGTGATTTAAACTTTTCAATATAAAACTACATTTTAAAGTATTCGATATTTTAAAAAGACAATCTTGTCTCTTGTCTTGTTTTCGTTACTTATCTAGCAAGAAAACACATTTGAAACAATAGTAAATTCATGTTGACTTTAGTAATGATATCTTCCATAGCAATAAAATGAAAAGGATTGGGTGACATATTCTAAATTATGCGTTGTTTAGTTAACATTTGTATGAAAGCATGACGTTTGAGATAAGCGAAACAATGAAAACTTGAGATTAAATCTCCCAAAAATCCAGCTTCTCAGGAGATATAAATAGCTATCCGACTCTTTCCTTGTCATCAGATAATCATCATGCAGTCTAAGGTGTGTTTCGTTCTTCTAGCAACAGTAGCCGTCTGCTTGGCCGCCGATGGCAAATCAAGCCGGGTCATCAACCCCTACGTGGACATGAAGGTGTCCGCTGACTTCTGGGGAGCTTGGCGCTACTGTCAGAATCAGGGAATGCAGCTGCCTCAGATCACTTCGGATGCCGAATTTAACAACTTCCGGTTGGCGACTGCTGCGGATATGAACGCAAACTGGTGGACCGGAGGAGTGGATCTCGGATCGACTGGATCGTTTGTGTGGATTCACAGTGTGAAGTCAGTTTCGAGTCCAATCGGTTATACCAACTGGTATCCGGGAGCACCCAACAACGGAGGACACTGCATCGAGATGAAGAGCCAATTCTGGAACGATGCGGACTGTTCGGTAGTGAAGAGAGTGGTGTGCCAACAGAAGACTACTTGTTGAATTGTTTGAATAAAAATTTAATTTAAAGGTTTTTTTTTCAATCAACAACTGTTAATGTACCTAATAAGTCTACAAATAATTCAGACATGTATCCAAGGTTGCTGATATCACAGAAAAAACTCTGTATTCAAATAATTTTGAGAAAATTTTCTTGACAGAGTTTTGTGAAAAATCCCCGATTTATGAGAAATCGTCGCTTGTTTTAACTGTCAGGTGTTCAAATCAAACGTCCAGTTAATAAATATCATCAAATCAATGTTCACCAAAACTTGAAAAATACATGAAAAATCAAAATGAGTTTGGTATGATTAAAGGTTTGGATTTATTCATTCCTTTAAACATGCTGAAACAACTAAAGATTAGTTCTTTTAGAAATGGGACAGTTACGAATGCGTGTATCTCAAAAACCATTCGTTTGATCGTGATACTTTCTATGAAGGAAATGAAGATAATCTTATGATAATTCATGAGCTTATTTAAAAAAAAAAAAATATCGTTTTCTGTAGGATTGTTTTTTAAGTTACTTTTGGTATCTCCTATCGGCCGTCTAGTCTGTATTTTTGGTGGCTCCATCCTCCTCCTTCAATTTCTGCTACTTTTTGGTCCAACTCTTCTTTTTTGAAAGAAACTGAGGGCAATTTAGTGGATACAGCTGTCTCGAAATTAACAAAAGTTGATTATTTTTGAGCCCCTTTAAAGCGTTTTCAATGGAATTTCTGCTTGCAAAATCTGACAATAACGAAGAAAAACCATCATGAGATTGGATTTAAAGTATAATCGATTAGTATAGATCGAACGTTTAGAAGGGTACCTACAAGATAACTACTTTTAAAAACAGCGAAAACCAAAATTTTCGTTTTGTAAAATTGTTGTTTGTTTCCACAAGAGCAGAATCTTGGGGAATCATTTAAAAAAATACAACCAACAAATACATACTTCAATATGTTAGGGACCTTGTCACGAGCTTACATGGTATAGGGTTCAAACGCTGTAATTTTTTTTAAATAGGTTTTTATAAGTTTTTTGTTCATCAGAAATTATCAGTCACATGGCCTCGCTACCGGTTTAACAGCTTACGAGCTCTGGAACAAGCAAAATTTGTTGTTTGAAGTTAGGTTTGAATGTATCATTACTAGGAAACACTTAACACAGCTTATCGGACTAAATTTTTTTGATCATTTTAGCTATCTGCACTTAGTTTTTTACTTATTAAAAATCAAAAATATTAGTATGAAACTTGACTACCCTGATGACCCTCAACCGTAGTTGCCGATCATGTGCTTCACTCTAATGCTTGGTTTGAACTTTGTTGACATTTTTTACAGTTTTACAGTTTGCATACTTTTCCACCACTCACACACAGTAGTTCTTTAAATAATCAACGGTTTTGTCAACTTTCGATTTGATAATGATGGATTTTGAAGTTAACTGTGCAAAATTTGTTTATTATTTTTCTGTTACATCGTACATATCTCAAAAACGCGTTAATTTCAAATTTTGAAAAAAAAAATAGATCTAAAAGTACTTTTTACAGGCAGCAAAATGCTATCAAAATTTTAAATGTCCGATAACTAGTAAATAAGCTATAACAAAAGAAAGTTCCCCATCTCTAAAAGAACTAAGCTTTATTGTATTTTTCAAAGCATTACAGATTACGCTCACGAAAAATTCACAGAATTTTTTCACAGGATTCTGACCGAAAATATCAGAAATCAAGTATTTATTTAATGAAAAACAAAGACTGTTTTTCGGCACTTCGTATGTATCCTTCTAAGACTTGTCAGTTTAATGATTCACTGCGTGATAGCAAATATCTATGAGTTTAGTAAACATTCTATCTTTTGAAAAAAAATTAAAAAGTATTTATTAAACAAGTGAAGTTTAGAATCTCAGAAAATCCATGTTTTCAAGTTTTGTATAATCCGTTGTACTTTTAACATGATTTCAGCGAAAAACAGAAAATGAATCTAAACTGATTCAAATGGTGACACATTTTAAAGAAACATTATGTGACACACCTAATGTGGGGTTCATCGAGATTTGTAAATAACTATGTCTAAAATTCCACGTGATCGTACAAAATTATCTAAAACGAAAGAAAATGTACTTTCAAGTCTTCTATCAAATCTATATATATAAAAATGAATTTCTGTCTGTCTGTCTGTCTATCTGTTCCCTATAGACTCGGAAACTACTAAACCGATTTGCGTGAAACTTGGCAGGTGGGGGTATTGGAGGCCGGGGAAGGTTCCTATTGTGGTTTGAGACCCCTCCCTCTCTTATGTAGGGAGGGAGGGGCCTCCCAAACAAAAGACAATTTTTTGCATAACTCGCGAACCAATCAAGCAAATGGTGTCATATTTGGCATGGGGTGGCATTTGGGAGAGAGGAATATTTCTATGAATATTAGTTACCCCTCCCTCCTCTCAGTGTGGTGATAGGAAGGGGGGAGGGGGGCTACCTTACAATTTTTCATATAACTCGGGAACTAATCAAGATATTGAATCCGAATTTGGCATGGGAAGGTATTTGGATACGAAAAAATATTTCAATGATCATTTCAGGCCCCTCCCTCTATGCAGTTGAAAGAGGAGGGGCCTCTTTCATATTTTTTTACATAACTCAAAAACTAAGAAAGCAAATGGAACCAAATTTAGCATAGGAAGGTATTTGGATACGAAAAATATTTCTATGATAATTTGAGATCCCTCCCTCTTTCCAGTAGGGAGATATAATGGGGGGAGGGGCCCTCTTTTTAATTTTTTACATAACTCAAAAACTAATAAAGCATATGGAACCAAATTTAGCATAGGAAGGTATTTGGATACGAAAAATGTTTCTATGATAATTTGAGACCCCTCCCTCTTTCCAGTAGGAAGATATAAAGGGGGGAGGGGCCCTCTTTTTAATTTTTTTCATAACTCAAAAACTAATCAAGCAAATGGAACCAAATTTGGCATGGGCGGATATTTGGGAACGTGACATGTTCTAATGATTGTTTGAGACCCTTCCTTCTTCCAGCGGGGAGAAAGGAAAGAGGGAGGGAAGTTTCATACAATTTTTATTGCATAACTCAAGAACTAGACTCGAATGAACACTAAGTGTTTAAAAAGTCTCAAATAAAATTAAAAAAAAAATAAAAAATAAAATAAAAAAAACTCAAGAACTACAACAACAAATGGAACCAAATTTGGCATGGAACGATATTTGGGTACGAGAAATGCTTCTATGAATATTTGGTATCCTTCACTTCTTCAAAGAGGTGGATGAAAAGGGGGAGAAGAGATCTTCCTTACAGTTTTCAGTATAACTAGAGAGCTGATCGAGCAAATTGAACCATATTTGGCATGTGAGGGTATTTGAGTACGAGAAATGTTTCTATTATAAATTACCATTACCTAAATTACAAACCAAATTTGGCATGGGATGGTATTCCAATACGCGAAATTTTTTCATGTCAAATATTTCCTTTCTTGCAGTGGGATGATAGAATTGGGAATACAGGAAGGGAAGAGGAAATCTTATATTTTTTACAAAATTCAAGAAATGGACAAAACTTATCATGGAAAATTTTAGTTTAAGTTATTTTTGTGTTGAAATCCGAAACTCCAGATGCAGCTCTCATTTAATAGCGGTTGATGATGAACGTTATTTTATTTAAAATAATGCCAACAAAACAATAAAAATTTTGAATAAATATATAAATAATAAATTAATTCTGAAAATATCATTTGATTTTGAAAGGTGTAGCAAAGCACACCGGGTCAGCTAGTCACTTATAAAGCTTCTCCAAGTAACAATTTAAGTTTTATTCCAACCTTTACAGTTGGTAAAGATTCCATTTAAAATATTTTAAAAATATTCTCATTTTTATTTTCAATATCTCTTAGAATCAAACTACTTGCAAACTCAGATTTATGATGCAATATTTACGAATGAGCATCAAAACATAAGCGCGCTCTAAAGAAACTCAAGGTTGACCACATTTTGAGAATTTTTTGAATTAAAAAATAATAATTTAAGGAAAATACAAATTTGCTCAAATGATGCAATTTTCGTTTTGCATTGAAATTCATTCCCCTATGCAACAAATAGTACCGTCAACATTGTCAAATTTGTTGAAAATGTCCAATTTTTAGTATTATAGTAATATTTCCAGCAAGATGGCGTTAGTAATTTCGATTCAATTTCATAATCATCATGGCGTTCAGTCAGTTAATTTGAAAATCATAAGGCAGTTGTAAAACACTTTAAAAATGTTAGGTTAGAAAAACAATTTCGAAAAACAGTTTTAAAATAGTTTTATAAGATCTTGAATCACAACTTTGTTTGACGTTTCTCTGAATGGAATGCACGCTCATAATGGATGAATTTTTGAGAAAGAGAAGTTTTTCGTAAAAAAAATTAGAACATTTCAATTTGTTGCTTGGCAAAAGGCATTCATGCAATTTTTATGTTTTTATTTTCCTTTTATCTTTATTATCTTTGAATAACAAGTAGGTAATGTTATCAAATAATCTCAGATTATTTTGGAATAGATCATTTTCTGTCATCAAAAGCCTTGCCTCAAAGCTTAATAATAACCTACAAAAAATGAGGATTATAAACAAACGATTTCCTAAAACATCAAACGACGATTTATAAAGCGTAATAAAACTTTCAGCAAACGATTAAAGAAGTTGTAAAATACATTGCCTGAATCGTGAATTCCTAAATGATTGAATTTTGAATATGTGGTTTTGTAACTGTTAAAAACTGTTAAAACAGTTGTACGGGAAAACTTTTCTATAAAAAGTATGCTAACGGTTTAGGCCAGGGGTGGAAAACAGGAAAAAATTAAATAAAAAAATGCGCTCAAACGCCAAGTTGAACCGATTAAATCACTGATCAGTGAGCAGGTAACAAACTTTGTTCCATTAGAATGATGATTATTATAAATTTTTTTAAGTCTTTAAAAGAGTTGTTACATTTAATATTTTCATTATTATTATCATATAGAAACTGAAAAAGCGCAGATAAACTTCTCTAAGTGTTAAGAACACTGAAATGAAACAAAGGCAAAGAAAGCCGCTTTAATTTTGAGTTGGCACCGTTCGGCGTGCAGTCGATAAAGAAGCATAGCAAAAAGCAAAATTTGACGTGTTGGCAGCATTGATCTGTCAGGTCAGTTTCCGTGAAAAGCGAGAAAGAAAAGGAGCTTGCAAAAAAGGTGCCATCGGTCGGAAAGACGCTCGTCGGTCGGAACGAATTTTCGAGCGTGGGATTGCTTAACCGACAGGTAAGCGAAACTTTTTTTTACCGCCACCAAGAATCCTTTCTAACAGTCGTGTCGTTACAGGCTCGCTCTGCCGATTGATAACCGAAAAACGGACTACCGCGAAGCGGAAAGTTTTATTGATAGGCAACAACCGGGACCGGAAAAGGCCGAGTGTGAGTAGTCGCAAAATTAAATTTAATTCATTCCTGACCAAAAACAAATTTTGAAACAGGACCGCTTTCGGGTGAAAAAACACCCTGCGATCGCGCAAAAATTTTGTCGGTGACTCACAACGAGGCGCTCGGAAACTCAAAAGGAAACACCTGCAAAGTTGCGAGCGAGCGGAAAGGAAACCGATTAGGTAAGCAAATGCCAACAAACGCCAACATTGCCGAGGATTAAACAAGGCACTTTTACAGATTCGCTCTGCCAGAATTCCAGCAAAACCTGCCGGTCAGACCAACAAGAAGATCGCTTGCAAAAGTTGAAAAAACAACACGAGGGGGTCGGAAACCGTAAGTGACAGAATCGCAACAATCGCTACAAGCTTGACCAACACTTTTCCCTTCGACAGGACCCCTTTTATGCGCAATCTTTTTGTGCAACTTTTATCCTGCGGAACTTCCTTCGTGTGCAATTTCTTTTGTGGCTTTTTGCATAGCCTCCTTTTTCATCAGCCTGTTGCTCCAACATAGGTAACAACTTTTGTTACACTTGTAACCTATGGTTGAGTCACTACCCAGCACTGTTAAGACTCCCCCAATTCTTGCCTCAGGGTCGGCTTTTCGAATTCAAAGAACTACAAGGAAACGCTAAATGAATAACTTTCGAGCTTTGCTCGCCCACTTTATTCCCCTTCCTCAAAGTTACAAAAGGCACTTGTCGACGGATCCGCAATACAATATACAATGGCACAATCTTTCCTACCTCACGCGTCTGCTCTCGGGCCCCTCTTCTTGCGTACACCTCCTCCTCGTTCGGAACCGGAAATATCACGACCTCCTAGTTGCGCGGCGAAACTACCGAATTGCTAGGGTGGGTTCGGTTAGCCTAGAGTAGTTCGCGCTATCGCAATTCCGGGACTTAGTGAGTTACAGCGGAGTCACACGGCGCTGACGGGTGGTATGCGGTACGTCGATAACTTCGTGGTGGTAAGTCACGACGTCCTCAAGCAGGAGTCAGCGGGCCGTCCACGTTCTGGATGGGCGCGGCGTTCAGGTGAGCTGCCTCGGGAACCGATACCGGAACTCAAGGGTAAATTACGGGGTCCTGGTGATAGAGGGAACAAAATGGCGGCAAGGCTTTGGTCGGGTACACGAATGGTGTTCCGGATCTTGGATTACCTGGTAGATCCCTTCCACAAACAAACGAGCTTGTTGTTCTCTGTCCCGTAGTTGTCCGTAGTTTGCGTCGGGCTTCTTCCACGGGTTTGGCACTATTTTCCAATGCAGAACGAATCGTACTCGGCCGATTTGGCTTGCCGTAGTACGCGCTCAGAGATACAACTTAACACGTTCGTCGCCCAAAAAAAATCTCAGAGCATGAAAGTAAAGCGAGAGAGCTTCAGATTTACAACGCGTGGCAGAACTGAGCGGCAACCTTGCTTAAGAGAGCCGTCACCCATATATGGGTGACGTAGCGAGGAACGTGTTAATAATGACCATTTTGTTTAAGGTCGATGGCGTTCCGTACCCAGCCGTTAACCCTTCTTGCCCCTCTATCCCTTTCTCCGGTTTCCCCATCAGCAACTCAGCCTCCATGATCTGCTGGCGTGTTCAACCCTGACTCCTCATGCGTGACAGGTGCTGCCATCTGGTGCTGTGTGCCAATATCGTTGTGCGCATATGTTGATTGGCTGCGTTCGAGGCTTTTTCGGGTTCAAAGGCAGGTCCGCTCCACTCTACACTTAATCAGTAGCACTTCCTCGACATTTACATTTTCGCGACGAATCTTGACAATCTTGGCTAGAAACTTTTCCTTGGTTACACACTTTGGTAATCATTCCGGTAGCCACGCGTCTGGCAAGAATCTTTCGGATAGAACTTCCTGTTCCGGAAAGCGGAGAGGATCAAGCCAGCCGACAAATTGAGGAATCACCCGATTCCGTTCCTTGGACGCAGTCTGCTGGAAAATACGTTTTCTTTGTATGCGTGTCGCAACCGGAAGCTCGATCTCAGCCTGAATTATTTCGACGGTCTAGAAAGGCAGAAGGCTTGTCGATTGGAAGCACACTGGGTGTGCTAAGTTTTTGCTCGGCGATCGACGAACAACGAAGGAGTTAGGAATCCGCTGGAAGACAACCCTCCTTAGAGCCAAAAGTGACTAGGTGCTGCACTTCCATTCGTGTGGGCTGACAAGGTGCGGTTTCGGTAAGACGAGGCCGTAGGCATCCAAGCATCATCGGTCAGCGGATGACATTCTACTGTGGCACGAGCGGAAGTCGAGGGTGTGAGCAGAATATTCGTACGAGGAGTGAGAGTGCACGTCAAGAGGTGCACCTGGTGGTGCCCAAGAATCGTCGAGTGTCAGCAAGCAGCATTACACGTGTGCCGAATAGAGCCAAGGAGCCGCTTCAAAGCAACCGAGGTGGAACCCGCAAGGCAGCGAAGATGCACGTAAGTCGCTTTTTCATAATGTGAGGTGGGAAAGAAAAGGGGTGTAGAAAATAAAGCAACCTTAAATAAATGTTGCTATTATATGTTTGCAAAATATTTTATTTATTCGTGGCATCGACCACAGCAGCCTTCGTCACAGAGTTGTACATAGAACTGGTACATGCTGCCAGCATGCATGCTGCCTTAGATATAAAACAATAGTTTTTTTTGATTTTTTTTTTGGTTCCGGCTCAAGTTTTTATCACAAACGATTACAACCCTTTTCAAAAAGTGCTCAGTTTATTGCCGAAAAGAAAAAAAAAATCAGTAGAAATGCTTCAGCGAGTATTTGTCTGACATAGGGTTTAGGAAATGCTATTATGAATAATATGCAACATATCAAACTTTAATGGATATTGTTGCAATTGAAAGCGATAAAACGATTCTATAAAACGTGCTTCGGAAGTTTTTTGCTTACGATAATCAGAACTGCGTTACGCTTTAAATAAATCGTAATTTTCAATGATCGGTCAATGCTAGTGGTCTTCATTATGAATATATAATCTGAAACTTGTTGAGGCTGATGAAAGCTTAGAATGAGCTTTTTCGCTTGTGATGAAGCTCAATTTCTCCGTCTTTGCTGATGAGAAGCCGGTGGCTGCAGCCTTCTAGAAATTTTCAAGGGTGGTTTATCCGGAAGGAATTTTTATAACTCTTGATTGGATGACGTAAATACGATAAAACTGTGTTTTATCATGCCTGCATTTCCAATAAAACAGTTTTTCAACTTGGCTTGAACGCTAGTTTAAAAAGCACATTGAGCACATTTTTAAAACTGGTAGGACCGTAGCTCTGATAAAACAGGAAAGTATGTGTTTATTGGAAGCTTTTCCAATGCTTTTGCAACTTTTTTACAACACTCTTAAGATAGTGTTTTATTAAAGGTTTAGCAAAACTTTCAGGGCTCTATTAAAACACGCAATAAATGAAGTATTTCCAATGTTACAATAAAACCGTTTTAAAAATTGGGTGCCATGAAAGAGACTTCATAAAACAATATAAAAACTCAAAAAAGCCAAATGGCTTATTCCGTGTTACTTGGCATTCCTTCAGGTATCTATGTTAAATTTTCTGCTAAGAATTTTTGAAAAAAAACATCGTAGATTCTTATTCTACGTAACGGCATGCAGGTTTAGGCTAACCATATACTTTCAGAAAAAAGCGGGACATTTCACGAAAAAAAAGCGGTACATCG
This sequence comes from Uranotaenia lowii, assembly GCF_029784155.1. Classification (NCBI taxonomy): domain Eukaryota; kingdom Metazoa; phylum Arthropoda; class Insecta; order Diptera; family Culicidae; genus Uranotaenia; species Uranotaenia lowii. Next base: position 38,233,774 of record NC_073691.1, on the reverse strand, counting down.
CCGAAAAATGCAGGACATTTTAGAAAATTTCCAAACCATATTTTGATGACCTATTCTTATACATATGTCTATATTCCTTCTGCTACAATTTTTCAAAGAAAGTCAAAAAAATATGGATAAAGGAAATTTGTCAAAAAAAACTGAATTCTAAAGAAAACATTCATCTTTTTATACTGCGAACACATACCTATGTCAAAAATGTTGAATATAGTTTAGAGTAATTTAAAATCTGAAATTTGAAGAAAGTTTTTGAAATTTTTAATTTTTTCTTCTTGCGAAAAATATCAACATCGCTAGTACGCTAAGATAAGTTTGCTAGATTTTCTGGGGTTCCCTGGACTCGCCCGGATATGTGACACAAAATTTAGGAAAGGTTTGGTTCGCCCGGTTGTCCAGATTTCGTTAAAAAAAAGCTTGAATTTTGCACAAATTTATTCACTTTATATCTAAAATTAAACAAAAAAAACTTAAATTGAGTTATTGTAATTTTTTTATTTTCGCGTCTAAAAAGATGATATTTTATAAGAAACGTTTTTATTAATCACGGATAAACTATTTTGGAGTGGTAGAATCAGAGAAGGTTCAGTCTGTCATAAAAACTTTCTGAGAAAAAATCGGGACATTTTGAAAAAAAAAGCGGGACGGCGGGACATTTTCTAAAAAAAGCGAGACATGTTCTGCTTTTGCGGGACGGATGGCAACCCTAGGTTAACTGAATACAAGTTTTGAATTTCATGCCATGGTTGAAATATTTCAACCTTATCTCTCTTACTGATAAGAAATGCATCCATATACTTTCAGGCGTTTTGCTTGTGATGATGAAATTTTTCATGGTCTGTGTGATTCGTAGTCATACTAAATTTCATGATATGTTATTGTTCTTTAAGATAGAGTCATAGAACTGATTTTTATGTAGATTTATTCCTAACTAACCTAAACAAATTTCCAAAAGGCTGAACCAATTTCAACTGAACCGCACTGAATCATCCGCACGTTCCCGGGAGAAGCACCCAGAAGGGTTAATCCTGAACCCATTTCCGACACTTTCTTGTAGCTCATCAGCAGACCCATAGACAACTCCCCCGCACCAAATCATAAACTCCGGGCTACCCAGCCCCTGTTTTCTCCACAACATTCCATTGAAGACCGATATAAAACAAACGAGCGCCTTCCGACATTTTGTAGCAGCTAACAGCACAGATATAATTTGTTTCTTCCATCCCGGTACTCTGCTCTTGGCGGCTGTTTTCTATAAAATTTAATTCCATCTCTAATTTATTAGACAGTTAATTAGAACGGCGAGAACCGGAAAAAGGGAAAGGCGGCGAAGCAAAACCCCCACAAACAGATTCAAAGTTTGTGTTTAATCTCGCCTTGGTGAAGTTTTTTTTCTGTCTGTCTTTTCCAGTTGCTCCCTATTTTCCATCCGTTTTTCCGTGATCCTTGATTGGACCAGTAATTGGAGGAAAAGGTGAAAGTCTGCCATAAAATGGGTGGATCAACCAGGAAAAGGGGAAATGTTTTCCCAAAGAAAATTATGTTTTTATGAGACGTTGTAGCTGTACAGATAATAGATGTTTGTAGAAAACATATTATTACACGAAGCAGGGAGCAAATAAGAATTGGAACATGTTTTTCACCGCTTCAGCTTTAAAATTCAATTTAACACCTGGAATTCGAATTTCACGTCCAGTGATAAATCCTGAAATAGAAAGCATACCTTTCTGGACAAAAAAAAACCTTTCTTTCGAAAACAAGTCCTAGAGCAGGCATGTCAAACTTGTTTAAGTGTGCGGGCCGCATTAAAAATTTTCTATGACGTAAAGGGACGCAGCCAATCAGTTAGAAAACATAATATATTAGTTTCGCGAAGATTAGCTACAATAAAATGGAATATAGTTATAAGTAAACTTGAAATGAAATTTTGCATTAAATTTTTATGTAAGCTTTTAATGTTTAAAAGTCTTATATTATAATGAATTATATCTATTGTCCTGATATCAGGTTGAAGTTTATTTGTCACCGACACTTTCATTATTGATGATAAATTTTTATCAGATAATCTCGAACGATGAGGAGTTTTTGTAGCTTGCATTATGGAAAAAACTGCTCACGTAGATAGCTACTTGCAAAAATAGCAAGAATTCTGGCAACAAATTTCCGTAACTCAACGTAGCGTTAAGGCAAATAGCTGTAAAATTTTGGTACAGCCACTTCAATGTATTTCGCTTTTAATAAAAAAAATCGCACTGTAACTCTATCAACTCTAGTTGCAAATTATCAGCAGCAATTTTATAGGAGCAAACGAAAATGGAGATACAAACAACGGAAATTCTTGCTCGTATGAATTAAAGTCACGAAAACGGCTTTTGAATGCATCTAGTAACGATTCTAGATGAAGTATTTATTTACCAAATGATGCAGCCTCATTTGATCTTTCCAGTTCTTGACACGTAAAGAAGTGCACAAGGTTTCCTTTGGAAATTTGGCTGATTCATAACCGTAACTCCGCTTGAAAGTTTTTTATATCATCACAAGCAGTTATGATTTTTTTTTCTTTTCCTTGAAGCTTTAAGTTCAAATCTTGCAGGTGGCCAGTGAGATCAACGTCAAATGCCAAATCCTGAAACCAGTCGTCTGCTTGAAAATGTTCAACAGGTTCACCTTTCATTTCCAAAAATAATATTATTTCCTCTCGTAGCAAAAATAATCTTTTTCATATTTTGTGGCACGAAAGCCAGCGTACTTCTGTGTAGTGAGGAATTTTGTAAAAATTAAGGACGGGGCTACACGGGCCGCATTCACCAAGGCCGCGGGCCGCATGCGGCCCGCAAACTCTCAGTTTGACATGCCTGTCCTAGAGGTTGCCAATTAATTTTTTCAAAAATTTCATTTGAAAGAATTTTTTTCAATTTTCTTATATGAGAATGCTATAAGCAAGTTATTTTTAACTACAAGCATGACCGTTTGAGGCATTGGTAGAAAAATCCTAATATTCAATCTAAAGAAATCTAGTTTTCTCTTAAATCAAAATTTATAATAATTTTTATGTTTTCATGGTTTTTGTTCCAAACTAACACTGATTGAATGTAAAATATAAGTTTTGAATCCAGAATCAAAATTATAAAATTGCGATCGCCTGTGAAGAAACAATTTTATTTAACGAAAATTAGCATAGCTAATTTATGTACCATCGGAAAGCTGGGACTTTTCCCTTTCATTTCAGCCTAAATTTGAAATAATCCATCGGGGGTTCTAGAACAATTGTTTTGGAAGATTTTTTATCCTTTTAAATGGTTTTTCTAACACAAAATCTTACTAATCACTGTGAAAATACTCGTCTTACCTTTTGAGTTAAACCAACTCCATACGTCAACATCATGATGCAATAGGAAATTTCCCTGGCTACATCTTTGTAGAAGACATCAAAGTGATACAAATTAAGAGAAAAGAGTTAGAATGTCACAAACAGAGTGATTTATTTTTCATTTAAAAATCTAATCAAACTTTTCATAACTGATTGTGACAAGACCAGAAATAGTATTCGACGAGCTTAGTTATTGATTGTAGAGTATATAAATGTTCAAGGTAGTTTTTTTTACATTGAAATATAGGTCTTAAACATAAATTTAATCAGAACTGTCTGAAGTAATGAGCATTTATGGGGTTTTTTTTCGGAACAAATTTCAAAGTAATTTTTGTCACTCCGATTTTCCGAAAGATTCCGAAGTGGGGTATAAATAAAGTTTAAAGCATTTTAAACGAAAATTTGAAATCTTTGAAAATTCAAACAGGTGAAAGAGCGAAAGCCAAACTGTAGAAGATGGGAGTAATTACACCTGTTGTTTACAATTTTTTTCAATTGTTTGATCTAAATTTTCTCGATTGTTTGATTTTGTGCGATGTAGATTGTATACAAGTTAGTTGCAAGTCATTTTTTGTACATTTTTTTTTTCATTTTTTTCGAAAATTTTAATTAATCTTTATTATTTCTATTTATTTGTTGTAAATCTAATTTGTTTGCTAGTCCTAAATATTTGTTCTGAAGTTTTTATACTAACTTAGCTCAAAATATAAATAACTAAATTTTCAAGAAAAGCGGAGACATTTTTTCATAATGCTACAAATGCTCATTACTTAATGTTATCCTAAACAAATTCTTGAAAGATTGATTTTTCAAAGTAAATAAACTATCCTAAACATTTATACACTTTAAAATCAATAACTAAGCACGTAGAATATTTCTTGTCTTGGTTGAATCAGTTATGAGAAGATTGATTAGATTTTTCGAATGAAATAATAATTACTCTGTTTGTGACATTTTAACTCTCTTCTCTTAATTTGTATCACTTTGATGTCTTCTACAAAATTGGAGCCAGGAAAATTTCCTATTGAGTCATGTTATTAACATATGGAGTTGAATAAACTCAAAAGATAAGACGAGCAGTTTCACAGTGATTATTAAGATTTTGTCTTTGAAAAGAACCATTAAAATGTTTAAAATATCTTAAAAAAAAAACTGTTCTACAACCCCCGATGAATTATTTCAAATTCAGGCTTTAATGAAAGGGAAAAGTCCCAGCTTTCCAATGATGAAAAACTAGCGATGCTAATTTTCGAAAAATAAAGTTTTCTTCCAGAGACACTGAGCTCGAAATTAGAATCCCGAATTTAAAAACGATTTTTGAATCTTAGTTCCGGATAATAATTCTTACTAATTATAAAGCAAAAAGCGAAATTTGGATCAGATTTCTCAATCTGAATCTCATATTTGAATTCTGAATAGTTGGGTTTCAATGTGGATTCTTTCTTCAGTTATTTTTTTGAAATAGAACTTTTTCCGAAATTTAAAATTTGAAGGAAAACTGCGAATGATGAATAAATCTTTTCAGATTTTTAAATTCTGGATCACCTTGAACCTCTCTTAAGATCCCATTCTGCATAACAATCAAAAGTCAAACTTTCAAATCTAAAAAATGGTTTTTCTTTTCATATTCGAATAAGATGAGTATCGAACATAAAAGTTGGAAATGCAAAACCGAGGTTTGAATCCGGATTTTTTTCAGTGATCCAACCTGAAGTTCAGTAGCAACAAACTGAATGCTGAATCCGAATTCTTATCACAGATACCGAATTATAATGATTATAAGCAAACTTGGAACCACAAAATCCGGGATTATTCTAGCCTAAGCTTTCCAGATATTTCTCCCCAAGGATACAGATCGTGCAAATCCAGGATGTTTTCTTATATACCCACCAATTTCAAAATTATTTTTAAAAACATGATGGAAAACACTTGACTTTTGCTTTAAAAAAATCGTTCGCATTACTTTTGAAAAACTTTACTCAAAAAATTTAGGCGCAAAATACATGATCTTAATGTCTTAATATAAACTTCTGTTTAAATTTGAATCATGAAAAAATTACCTTTCATTCGAATAAAATCAACTTTAAAAGAAATCAACGGATGGATAAGGATATGAATTAAGTGTTTTAGGTAATTTTATAAGGGGCTGTGGGGCCACTTTTTTTTGGCTTCATAACTTCTCTATTTTACAAGTAAAAAGATCTAAATGGTTTACAGATTTATAATGTATAAAACCTTTCCATTTAGGATTTCTACATTTTAAAGGAACCAATTTTTTTCTTAAATAAATGAATTTCCCCGAGTTAAGTCTGTTTTAATAATTTTTTTTTACTTTGAAAAATTTTGGGGAATCGTGGGCTACCAAATTCAAATTGACTAGATAACGGGCAATGTTTTTGCATTGATCGAAATCTTAACCCTTTCCTTCCCACGAGGTTTTTCAAGTTTTAAAAATAGAAATATTGATTTACAGCTGAAGTTCTAGAACAAAAGATGCATAATTTAAGCTTACTTTAATGATCCAATTGATAAATTTGGGTTTTGAGGTGGATCATATGTGCTCCATTGGGAAGATAACAACACATAGTGTGCAAATGAAAAACCGGAAACAATTGCAAAAAAACATTGAATTTCATCACTTCATTGATCACAAACTAAAATGATCCTATTTGATAAAAATCTTCTTTGGTGTACGCATCCCTCGAAAGTCTATTTATTGATATATTTGAAATTTTCATTTTTGCCTTGAACAATGGCCGCCATTACACTTTTCGCAAGGAAAACAAAACATGCAGTTTTTCGAGAAAATCACGAACTTTTACAAATATTTGGAGACATGTGGTCATTTAAGAAGATGAAATAACTATCCTGAAGCGATTTTTTTGGTTGATGAAAAGATTTTCATGAGTATTGATGAGAAGCATCACAAGAAGAAAAGTACGTTTTGTTCCCAGTGTATCACCAGGGATCCACTTTACTTACTCAAAAATTTATATGTTTTAGTTGAAATCTAAGTAAACCATCAATTGATTCTGCTTGCATATGCAACCTTCTGCACGTCAGTATTTTTATTTGAGGGAAATTATAAAAACTTGTCAAGTTATTGAACAACAAATGACGACTTGATTTAAATTCGAAAAAAATCCGACTTTTTTGCAGCTTTCGATCTGCCAAGCAAAACCTAGCGAACCGAATTTCTTCAAATTTCGTGCAATGTTTCTTCACTCATATCTACACATTCGGTGAAAAAATGGTGTTGATCCAAAGCGCTCAGTTCAAGTGCGAGCTGTGCAAAGTTGTGGATCACCTGTGCTACCATGGGAAGGAAAGGGTTAAATTTCATAACTCATTTAGTTATTTTAAAGCAATTTCAGATGAGGAAAATCACACTTTTATGATATCTAGTAGTTTTATTTGGATAATATTTAATTTTATTTCCTTCGTCCAAAATATTTAGAACAAAAAAAAATCGATTCCTCCTGTTAAAAAATATCCCATTTTTCATAAATTGTATGACATTTTTTTTATTTGTTTTGTTTGACAAATAATAATGTTTATATGTAAGTCGGTACTTACTCACTAAGTCGTTACCTGGATGAAGCAAAGTTGAAATTTTGATTGATGAATTGTGGGTTTTCCGTATGTTTAGTTTCAAATCCACATACAAATCGAGGAATAATTTGTCTTTGTAACAAATACATTTCAATATACTTTTCAGTATTATTTTTCACAAGAAAGACTACATGGTGTGCTTAAAATTTTTGCTTAGTCGGAGGCCTTCGTTTTTTTTTTCATTTCAGCGAAGGAGAGAATTGACTCTTCCGGTACGGCCAAAAGAAAAAAAAATTGTTGCTCCTGTTTACTCAAAGCTTTCATACCTTTTTACAGGATTCATCACTCAATCCACTTGAAAGGAAGCGCAAAATGAAACTGACTTTGGCTGGATGTTTACATTTATGTTCGTTCAGTTCTTCATGGTTTTTATTTTCCTTTCCGCGAAGTCACGCCCCATCTCGGGGAGGCACGTTCCTCGGAGATGATTTCACTTTCGGTCCGTCAACATTTGCCCGGATTACTTCAAAGTCGATCATAAAACCGTCAAAATTTATGAATGTATTTCTTTCAATTTTTTCGTTTGTTTTTTGTTGCTTTCCAATCATTGCAGCTTTAATGATAGGCGAAAACAGGAAAAAAAAAGATTAGAACATCCTCAAAATCGCATTAATAGTAAGACAGCCATATGTATACAGGAACCAATCCTTGTGCGAAGAAAATCTTTCCGATTCGGGTGCAAAATGGCTGAAATGTGGAAAAATAAAATAAATATAGTCACAGTTTCCCCCTTCTTGCTGCTGGAAGAGATTCGGTTGACTGCATTCAATCAAATTGAAACAGCTTCTCCATTTGCCGGATGGATTCTTGTTGGTTGCTTCTAAGGAAAAGTGGAGATGGAAGGAAAAAGGTTTCTCCTTTCTTAGAATGGAAGGAATCCTAGTTTTGATTTCATGGACGAGGTCTTCTGCCAACTGCCTTTCCTGGCCATGAAAATGTCGGAGCTCTCTTTTGCTGCGGGTGGATCATCACGCAATATGGAGAACAAACGAAACGAAAACGGAATCCTATTTACTGGGGGATTAGTGAAAATGTTACTTCGGATTTTATTGGTGCACGGGGTGACAGCCGAGAATGTGAAGTCTGTATCATTTTTTGTCCGAAGGGTTGGGGTTAGGAAAATGTTGTGTATCGATGATAGCAGCAAACAGTTGATGGAAACAAAATCAACTGAGAAGAAGAATATAGAATCTGGAAATAATTTTCTTATTTATTTTTCGACCGGGAATAATTTATAGGTTATGTTCGGCTTTCGGTCTTTCGGTCAAGATTTACAACACTTTTTATGTGCTCTTCATCCAACGTTTCGAATTAATATTTATTCTTTTTCAAGGAACTAAAATAAAACATAAAGCATAAAACATATTTCTTATGGAACCAAAAAATGTTCACTTACTCGAACATTCGTGCTATAGTCTGAAACAGATGCGCTCCTCCAATTCAATCAATTCAATCAATACCACCCGAAAATCCAATTTACGGTCGAGATAGAGTCAGATTATCGCCTCCCGTACTTGGATCTGATATTGATCAGGCAGCCAGACCAATCAATAAAAACCGAGTGGTATCGAAAAGCGATAGCGTCGGGTCACTTTTTGAATTTCAGATCAGCTCACAACACACGGCTCAAAATCAACACGGCTCTGAACTTCATAAAACGTGTGAAAATCTTTTCGACAAACGTTTCCCCCGATGCCGCACTTAAGTTGATCCATGAAAATTTGAAGTTAAACGATTACCCTACAGCGTTAATAAATAGATTAGTGCAGAAAGCGAACGAAACCGACACCACCAGCCAAAACACACAAGATACACCCACACAACATTACCGATCCATACTGAACATCGACGGCCTAACTGCGAACATAGTTCGTTCACTGAAAACAGACTATCCGCAAGTACGCATCGGCACCACGCAACAACATACAATACGCAGCCTACTGCCTGTGGTTAAGGATCCGATACAACCGATCGATCGTTCCAATGTGGTATACAACATCCCGTGCGCAGGCGCATCCGACCGTAACGAGACATGCTCAAAAGTTTATGTTGGGCAAACTAGCTACAAACTTCGTACTAGAATGTCCAAGCATAAATGCGACGTCACCAAATTGAACCGAATCATCGTCTCAGGGTCCACATCATCAGACCCAGCCATCAGAGAGCTACGACAATCGGCCGTTGTTGAACATTGCTTCAACCAGGGACACATGTTCGACTTCGACAAAGCCACCGTTCTCGATAGCTCCAACAAGCACCGCCGGCATCTAGAGGTACTCGAAATGTGCTATATTCAAAGCACTCCGAATACCGTAAATATACAGAACGACACAGACCTAAGAGCGATCTCCTACGGCGGAGTGTTCCACACACTCTCTCGGACTGCTCACAAGCACTCATCGGCGCCGGTTTCTGGCTATGAAGAAGAAACCCAAACAACAATAACAAACTGTGAGTCGAGTGGATAAAGTGTTGCTTCGGGACGTCATTCGGAATACGGATTAGGCGCCGCCGCCCAGGCCAAATTATAGTACCGGGCACGTAAGTTACACGCTATCCTCCTCACTTTTGAGCTGAACCATTTCAAATTTAAAATTTTATAGCCAGAAACCGACGATTGATGAACGCTTTAGGAGCGCATCTGTTTCAGACTATAGCACGAATGTTCGAGTAAGTGAACATTTTTTGGTTCCATAAGAAATATGTTTTATGCTTTATGTTTTATTTTAGTTCCTTGAAAAAGAATAAATATTAATTCGAAACGTTGGATGAAGAGCACATAAAAAGTGTTGTAAATCTTGACCGAAAGACCGAAAGCCGAACATAACCTAGAAATAATTTTCGAATGGGTAAACCAAATACTGATGCAGTTTTATGATAGCATTTATTTTTTCGAAAAACACAACCGTAGAAACCGTAAAAGCCGTTCGAACCGAACGAACAGTAGAAACTATAGGAAACATACATACGAACCGGATGGACCGTGCAAACGCTAGGAACCGTACGTGCCGTAAAAACAATATGAACAGTAGGAACCTTAGAAACCTTACGAACTTTAGGAACCGTACGAATCCTAAAAACCGTAGGAACCATACGTATCCACACAATTAACACACGATGTATTACAGGACACGACACTTAACGTTCTTACAAACGTTCGTTTGTGTGTTTATTGTGTAGTTGGGTTCTTACGTTGGCAAAAATCCACTTTAAAAATGAATGACCATACGTTTCGTACGATCCTTTGGAACGATACAATCGTATGAACCGAATAAACCGTAGGAACCTAGGAACTGTACGAACGGTAGGAATTGTAAGAACCGTGAAAACTGTAGGAACCATGAGAGCCGTAGGAACTATATGAACCGTAGAAACCGTACATATCGTACGAACAGTGAACCGTACCACCGTAGGATCCGTAGGAACCGCACAAACTGACGAAACCGAAGGAACCGTATGATCTGCTCGAACCGTACGAACTGTCAGAACCGTACGATTCGTAAGAATCTAAGGAGCCGTGGAAACCAGAGGAACCGAAGGAACCGTACAAACCGTAGACACCGTACAAACCGTAGGAATCGTATGAACCGTACACAGCAAATTTTTTCTGCTGGAACCAGCAAAATGTTGCTGATTTTTGTCCCGCTGGTTTTCCAGATAAATTTTTAGCAATAAAGATTGCTGGAAAAACATCAGTCTTCAAACAGATTTAAAAAAACTAACCAATATTCTGTTCATATTGATATCTTTTGATAAATATAGCTTTTTATTCATATTTCTTAAAATATTTTTTTTTCAATGCTTGGTATACCAAAATAATTGGTTTTACTCATGAATATAAAACAAATTTAAGCTGCACAACAAATTAACCATATCGCATGCTCTTTCTCAATCATTCAGCGACTATCCGGCCGAAATTGAAAAATTAAATTAGTCTGTAAAATAAAAAAAAACATTGTTGGCTTTCTTGTCAAATTCATGCTAAACAATCTACTTGCTGAATGATTCGATTTGGGAGTTTTTTTTCCATTGGAAACATCAAACTTCGAGCTCTTTCATTTTCAATCATCTAAAGTTTACTCTAAAAAATAACAAAGTTCCGAATCTGTCAGATCTATTGCTGATTTCTCAGCAATACGGATCAATAAGGTGAAAATCGGGTAATACGGACACCCTAAGGAAGAATCGCAAAAATCGGGTATCTATAGCTTTTTTCATCACAGTTTTCGTGCAGACGGCAGTTTAGGTTGTTTGTTTTCGCATTTGCCACTGGAATGAGTAAATTTCCTTCATCAAGACTGTTTTAATAGCAATTAAAAACATGCTTGCAAATTACACTTTTCATAAATGGTTGGGTAAAACGGACACCGCGTAGAAAAAATACATTTTCCCAGAAAAATGGCTGTAAAAGTACATATTTTTGTAAGTTAAGTAGATGAAAACTCGTTTAAACCAGAATGAAACCGAGTGGTCCGAGTCCAGGAGCGAATCAGTGCGGTTTTCGGATTTCCTTAGTTTTTAGGCTATGTCTTGATAGGGGATCGAGTTTTCAATTGATTTATGGCCTGTTTGAGATGCTGAGTGCTTTTCGACCGAAAATTGCTCTAGCCAAGTTTTTCAGAAGGCATATGGAGGATGGCCAATTTGAAATACCCGGAGAAACTTATTTGTCCGTTTTACCCGACCTTGAGGTGCCCGTCTTACCCGCCTTAGTAACTTTTTGTTAAAAACGTTTATTGCTCGAACCTTTCGAACAAAATTCGCTGATTTTTTCTCCAGGTAATTAAACAGGAGCCATATAAACTCTCCACCTTTGAAAACGGTTGAATTATTCGAAAATGTTGCGAGTTATGAAATACTTTCTAAGAAGGGAAAAACACATCAAACAATGGATCGTCAAAGTTTTTGTCTGTTTTGTTTACTATTATGAGACCATGTTTAATGTTAATAAACAAAGGGTCTCGAAACTGTTGATACACTTAGGCAAACATATTCCCATCGTTAGATTTGTGCCAAACATTGAAATTTTTCGAAATTTTGAAAGTGTCCGTCTTACCCGACTTTACCCAACTGGAAAATTTACAGCAAAAGCAGGTGCTGGAGAAATCAGCAAAACGAAACATGTTAGCTGGTTTCAGCAAAATTTTGGGTTGCAGGACGTTTCCACCAATTTTTTTTTGCTTGAAATCAAGGCAAAAATTTACTGTGTATGAACCGTACACTCAACGAAATCGACACATTGGGACTATGTGTCGGCCCATATAGAATTTTACAATTTGTCTCTCATTTGAAAAATATGTGTTATCCAAAAGCATTGAATTGTTACGTGTGGTGACACATGAAGAGCATATTTGGGAAACATATATATTACAAAATTAGGCATACAGAGAATATATGAAACACAAATAAGTTTAAATAATTTTCTTGGTATTTACACTACATGATCGATTATTTAATTACGTCTTTGGTTGTGTAACCGTTAAGACTAGTAGTTCAAGCCCAATAATTTCTGCTTAAAACTAACTTAACCTACGTTTACGCATATTCAAATAAAAAAAAAGACTCACTGAGTTTACAACATTTATCAACTGGATGGTTCCGGCCATATACAGTACGGTGGTAGGGTATCCATAGGAAATGGCGTCGCCGAAGTGTCCTCGTGAAAACGTATATATTGACACGTTGCAGTATGTATGCGGGGTCAACACGGTGGGTTAAGGTATCAAAAATGAAGGTTTGTTGCAGTTCAATACGATGCTTTTTTGGTGTAGTTAGGTCTATCAGAGCACACCTTTGCTCATAAGGCGGGAGTTGGAGCGGGTCATTCCAGGGAAGCCGCCGGAGAGCGTATCTTACAAAGCTACGTTAAACTCGTTCGAGACGGAAGCATTGAGTGCTCTGTGAGGGTGCTCACACCTGGACAGCATACTCCATGATACTGCGAACGGACGAGCAGTAGATGGCTTTCAGTGCATGAGTGTCGTCAAAATCCCTTGTATTTCGGCGAAGAAACCCTAAGGTGAGCCTGTTGTCGATTTCAACCCCTAGATCAAGAAAAGATTTTGGATTTTCTAAACAAAGGCCGGATAGCTCTTAGTCAAAATTTATAACATTTCTTGATTGGATAAATGAATGATCTTGCTCTTATTCGCATTTGTCTGCATTCCGTTCATCTGACACTAGCTCTCTAATGTAGCGATTTCAGCTTGCAGGGCAAAACAGTCTACAGTGCTGTGAATCTTTCTAAAAACCTTCAGATCGTCAGCATACAGAAAAGTGTCGGATTGAAGAGTTGCGCACAGGTCTTTTACAAAGATTATGAAAAGAAGCGGTCCCAGGTGACTCCCCTGAGGAACTTCATAAATTGGATTGTGTTTCGGATGGCCAGAAAAAGGTTTAACACCGGAAAACTTCGGAACAAAGGAAAACCACGATCTATTGAGTCGAGAGAAAAACTTTTATTAGATGATCACAGTTTATACACGCTTGTTCATATTTACTCTGTAGCCGTAGCTATTACATTCCGGGCATTTACACTGAGAGGAATACTCGCTGTGATTGTACACCTCAATACTCCAGATGGGATGGCAAACGTTCCCGGGCGCGAGTTTTAATTTTCGTGAAGGCACACCTGTCGGTGAGATATGACTCAATCCATTCAAGCGCCCATTCAGGGAAACCTAGCTGATCCAGTTTAGCTGCAAGTGTTTTGTGCGGGGCACGGTCAAACGCTTTTGCGAAGTCTATATAAACAGAGTCCACTTGAAAACCTTTCTCCATGCTGTTATTAAAAGAGTTTACATACATCAGATTGGTCACGGTTGATCTTTGCTTCATAAAACCATGTTGAGCCTCAGATATAAAAGGTTTTGCAACGTCATTTTGCATTAGGACTTCAAAAATCTTGGATATTGAGTTCAAGATTGATATAGCTCGGAAATCATCTATGCAGTTAATATTTCCTGATTTGTGAATCGGTGAAATGGACGCAACCTTCCATGCTCTGGGAAACTTTTTTTTTGTTTCGATATTTAGTCGTTTTACCATGTTTATGGCATTAGCGACTTTATATCAACGTTGCACTTGGCGAACAGTTATTGAAAAACTTATCCGGTACAACTGGGTTCGATGTTTACTCTTGGGCTCGAACTCACGGACATCGGCTCAGGAAACAACTGACTTGCCAACTGAGCTATATCACAAGCCCAATATTCTGGGAAACGATCTTTCTGATAGTGACCGGTTTATTATACTACAAATTGGAGCAGCTAAAGGTGTTGCACAAAGTTTAAAAAAAGCGGTTGGTATGCGATCTGGACCAAAAGGTAAGTTGATCTCGTAAGATTGAAAAGAGGCGATGTAGTTGCTGTCTGAGTCGGTACTAGCTGGCCAATATACACTTTGGTAGAAATCAGCGAAAATATTAGCTGATTCAGTCGAGTTAGAGCCAGTGACTCCGTTAAAACTCATACCTGCAGGAATTGATGCGTTCCGATTTCTTCGATTAAAGTGTTTCCAGAATGACAAGGGACCACGTTTGAGGTTTTGTTGCAGCTGAGAAATGTTTTGGCGGAAGAGCAGATCGTTCAGGTTTTTTAATTCATTCTCTAGGGATCTCAAATGGCATCTTCGATTTTCAGAACGATTTTTGTTGAAACTTTTACGTGCCTTTGTAGCTGATTTCGTAGCCGTCTAAGATCGGAGATCCACCATTCGTGTTTTATTGGTTTGAAATTCTTCGGGCGTTTCAAGGGAATGTTTTGTCTTCAAATCTAGTAGAGTTTTTCATGGAAAACACTCAGAGCAGAGTCCACCTTGTTGAAAGCTTCAAGAGAATTCCAATCTATCGAATTGAGCGTAGCAGTAACAAGACCGTAATCGCATTTATAGAAATCGATATAAAACTTTCCAACAGGTTCTTCATGATAACACACATGATCGAAGATTTCAATACATATTCGTGGGAATAATCGGAACAGGTGACTCAATAAAGTTCAGGTTCTCGGGATTATTTGAAAAAAAAAACGAGATATTAAAACTGCATATTGGTGTTCGGTATACAACAAATTTGAAGCATACCTGCAGAAGAATCATTTCAGTTAGAACAATTTCAGCATCGGAAGATGAATTCGACGGTAGAAAACTGATTACATCGTGGTCAAAGAACCGTTGGAGCTGTGGGAGATAATAATCACCGACAACGATGACTGTGTCACGACCAGAAGCTAAGCTCATGATTTCTTGGACTGCAGTGAAATGGCTTTAATTTTTTAAATATATCTTTATTTGTATCAATTCATCATTACATTTATATTATTACATAAAATTAGGTGCTCTGCTCAATAATGAACTGTTCAAAGCCCTAAAGTTAACAAGATAACAAAATTTATTTATAAGACTTAAATTTGCTGATCTCAATCAAGTATTTCATGTAAGAGAACATCCTGTAATGGCAAAAATATTTTAAACTTAAAACTTAAAACTATCCTAAAATTAAACTAACATAGTATTTATATGCGGATTTTTGCAGTAGCATTCAGACGAATCGTAGAAACCGTACAAACTGTAGAACAGCCACGATTTAAATATATGATGATTTGTATAATCTCTTGAAGGAGGTAATAATGTTATCCTCGTGCTTTCAGACTGTACAAAAGCATTTGATACCATTCTATGAGCAATGTGTGTAAAACTAAAAAGTAATTTCAATTTTCTGCCATCAGCTGTTAAACTGATTTCTTTTTATTTAAAAAAACAAACTACAAATAGTAATATGTTACAACAAATTATCTCGTTTCCTATCAGTGAGTTCTGGAGTGCTTCAGGGTTCTGCTCTAGGACCAATTTTATTCAGCCTATATATCAGCGATATAACCTAACATATTCCAGTTTTGTTCATCCACATTTTTGCAGGTGACATTCATCTTTACTTTTCTAGCAAAGATGAAAATATTCATAATATAAGTCGTCTTGTAAATAATGATGTAAAATCACTGCATTCTTAAGTCAATTGTTGAAATTTAATAAAATGGTCAAATGTAATAGTATAAAGATGGAATAATAAAAATTATTGCCTTTTTCTATTAACCACACCAAAAAAGAATCAAAAAGTCAACAGAAATTTTCTTATTTATGGTAAATTATAATTTAAAAAAATAAATTTTTTAAAGGTAAGTTCTGTGTTTGAAAATAGAGTAGAGAAGAAGGCTAATTTGGTAGTATGAAATAGGAATAGAAAAAAATAATTTAAAATAGAATATTTTATTAAAATTGCGCTTCTCCTTTTATGAGAGATGAACCATCCAAATTTGAGTAAATCTTGAAAAACCGAACGAATATCACAATACGAGTCTGTTTGAAATATATGTAACGGTGAGTCGGTCTTTCAACAAACTTTCGTGATGAAGTACGCGTTTCCAAATTCCAAACACCATACTACCAGACTATAGAACATTAGAAATATTATGAAAATAAAGGTTTCAATGCAGTTATAACTTTCTCGAAGACCGCAAGTAATTTTGACGTCTGAGAAAAAAGTTATTGATTTATTTGTCTATATTTTACAAATCTGTAAAAACGGAAATTTTGACAAAATTTTTAAGAAGATTTGAAGTAAATTGAATCTTTTATATTTTTTAAAGCAGAAATCAAATCGATCTGAAGTCTTCTACAAAGTTGTCGAATAAGTTTAAATCTTTAATTTAAAATTCTCAAAGATTTAGTGATTTCAAAATCAATTTCAATTATGTCAGAAATAATTGAAATCTTATCGTTTCAAATTTCTGAAACTTGTAATATTTATTATTTTAAAGCGTTGTATGTCTGGCACAAGAACATCAAGAAAAGTTCTGTTAGCAATGAGTAAATACAAATTCAGCTTTTGGTTTTCATGAAGGTTTATTAATTCATCAGTTATCTATAATCTATTTTGGCCTTAACTTACAAATTTAAAAACTTCCACACACCATATCACCAAACTAGAGGTGATAGACTAAATCTGATAAATGATTTGAATTCAGAAGGTCAAATTCTTCCAGAAACATTATTTAAAAAATATGCATCAAAAACGATGTTCCCCTGTGTTAACAGGTTTTTGTAAAGTTTTCATCTAATGGGGGATTTTCTTAATTTTAAAGGGTGTTTACTTCAAAAGAACTGTAGAACTTTATATGGTTTGGTATCGAAGTCATATTGCATGACTGTATAATTATTTGAAACTTACAAGGTCTTTTGAAAGTAAAAAAAAATCTGCAAGCCAACATTGCACAAAAATGAATAAAAAATCTACCTTTTAAAAATGTTTATTGAAACTTGATGTTTATGTCAATCAAATGCAATTGAGGGTTCAAAATCAATTCCAAATTTCTTACGGTTAAAATACTACTTTTATTACTTTAGATTATTCGATATCACAACATTGTCAGTTGCTCATCTGCAGAAAAAAACTAAATGGGTCGTAAATTCCCCACGATGTCCAATCCAATCGGTACAATCATTAATCCAACCAATCAAACATTTTTACTGTAATTCATTTCACTAGTTATTTGGTTGTTTTTTGCAATCCATTTTTTTAATTCAACTGGGACCATAAGGGAATGATTTTTGCGCAATCGACATTGATAGATCCCTTGATGGCGACCCGATTGGCGAAATGCCTATCTAGTTTCTGTAATTTTTTTTTATTATAAATTTACAGATTTTTTATTCACCAACATTTGCTTGCAGCTGACTGTCATTCATGATTGGTGTCGAACGTTTTTAAGTGAGATAGAGGACAAAAAAAAACAACCGACAGCATCGAAAACCTGCATCCCTGTAGGTATAGGCCAGCTTATCTGATGGACATTTTTCAATTACATCAACCAGGGCGGGATGATCCATCATGAATTGCAGCCTCCGGTCATGAATAATGGAAAGATTAATCAATTTTATCATGGGCGTTTGGTGCATTGCGGATTTTTTTTGTGGTACTGGCATCGATTTTAATTTGTTGGTAGTCTTTGTTGATACAAATTGATCAAATCGAACAAAACTAAGCTTTTTAGTAACTCTTCAACTTCCACTTCTCTAAGGGAGAGACTAGTTCATTTGTGAAAATTTCTTCTCAATTTAATAAGAGGAAAAAATAACTAGACTTCAACAATGGCTTCATACATTTTGGCGAAACCAACCAAAGTTCTACTGCAGTTCGGTTTTCCTTCTTTAGACTTGGCATGTACGCTATCTTCCAACACCCTTGGGGTAAGTGAATGAATTTCCCTCCATTTTTTTGTATTTCTCTCTTTAACCCGGGAAACGCACACGGTGTGTCTTTTGTTTTCCCCGACTTAAAAGACCAAGACGCACCATGCCAAAGGCTAACCCAACCTAGAGAGGGAAATGGGAAAATGGGAATGAAGATCGAATAAAATTAGGAAAAATGTGCACTCACATTTGAATAAATTTTCTACGAAATTTATTCCGATTGTTATTAGTTTTTCGTGTACTTGTGTGAGGGTCCGGGTCATGAGCAGTGCTAGAAAGATAGTAGCGACGATTTTCTGGTGCTTTTTTGCTCGGCTGGATTCACTCCTGTGCGTTTCCTTTCGGAAGGACAGTGAATGGTTTACTTTATCTAGTTGAGCAGTCGAAGTACATTGCTAGATAACTCAGGACTAGATTTTTCTACCGTCGAGGGTGGAAAATGAGGCTGTTGTTGTAACTCAACCTATACTGGTATTTTTCTTTGAAAGCTGGGTACTTCAAAACTTGAATAACAAATTTTGTAAAATTTACTCTATAAAGTGTAATAAAATATATAGCCCGATCTGCTACATGACACAGTAGACTGAGTCGCGTTAGGGTCATTTTTGAATTTCTCAGATCCTGGGGTCTAAAAAACTTTGCCTTGGTCCAAAACTCATCCATGATTTTTTGCAGAATTTTCAAGTAACGTTTATAAGAGTAAATTTGTACCTTTATGTTTGTATGGGAAAATTGAATATTTTGGACTAAAAAATCAACCTAATTTTTGTTTCTTCTGCGGAGCCGAGCCAGCTGTTGGTTTTTGTGCCAATTTATAAATTTCCCAAAGGAAATTTTCCGCTGAACAACTTTTTCGAGGACCGTAACTTCTTATCTTATTAGACAAGAAAGTTATTAGCTTTTCAACAGGTGTATGTCTTTTCGCATTGATAAACAATAAATTCAGTTTACATCACTGCTTCGTGTCTAGCCAGGTATTGCGAGATTACTTTTCTTGCAATACTTTGCGCGGCTCCAGTAGTGATGTCATTTTTATTTATTGTTCATCAATGCCAAAAGACATACAACTGTTGAACAGCTAATAACTTTTTTGTCTAAAAAGATACGACATTAGGGTATTGGAAAAAGTTGTTCAGCGGAAAATTTCCTTTAAGAAATTTATAAATTCAATCAAAAACCATCAGCTGGCTCGGCTCCCCAGAAGAAACAAAAATGATGTTGATTTTTCAGTACAAACATTTAGGTTCAAATTTACTCATATAAACGTTACTCAAAAATTCTGCAAAAAATCATGGATGAGTTTTGGACAAAGACGAAGCTTTTAAGACCCCAGGATTTAAGAAATTCAAAAATGACTAAATTGACTCAGTCTAATGGCACAGTAACCTTAATTGGAATGATTTATTCAATTTCATTCAATACTAGCTGATCCCATACGAACTTCGTTTCCTTTTCAATTTAGAATATGTCATGAACAGTTTGAATGAATGTCAATTGTCAGGCATTTTTCAGACGCATTTTCGATTGCATTGTGGAGCAATCATTGCAAAAATGTGGAACACGCTAAATGTTTGATCAATTTTTCTGTCGTTTGCTACTAAATTTGAAATCAGAAATCAATTGACCGTGCCAAAAAAACCGTATAAGAATTTTTGTCCTCATGCGATACAAACTCACGTAAGCTGAAACAAATTTAACAGTTAATAGGAAGACCCCCTTTTTTGTCCTTTGATATAAATATTGAAATCAGAAATCAATCGATCGTCCCAACCCCCGTGTATAAATTTCGACTCGATCATTGCAGATCGGTGGCCTCTTTTACGAAATTTGATTTCTGAAATCAATTGCCCTTCCCTCAAAACTCTCTTGTGCAAATTTTCAAAACAATCCATTGCACAATAACGTCAATATCGCAAAACAGTGAAAAGTTAATATGGACGACCCCTTTGGCTGACCACTGACCCAAAATTGGATAATTGGGATAATTGTTCGTCTTTAATAATTCTTATGTACAAATTTCTACCTCAATCCGATGTATAATAACATCAATATCACAAAAAAAAAATGAAAAGGTAATATGGATGATCCTTTTTGCCGGTCACTTACAGTGATGGTTTGAATCATTTGACTTATTTTTGAATCATTTGGTTATAACTTCTTTTGAAAACATTTTTCCATGAAATGATGTTCTAAACTTTAGTAGATACAGATCTAAGCTACAACTTTCTTGTATGTCATAAATATGTATCTTCAATGTGGTATGAATTGTAGGATTTAATCCAACCCGCTAATCCAAATGATTGTGATTACGATCATTGCTCAAAAATTTAAACTTTTCGATTTCTCATTCATAAGGCATAAGAGATACAGGTTTGTGTTGGTCACAAAAGTTGCAGCTAAGATCTAGTTCTACTAAAGTTTAGAACATCATTTCTGGGAAAAATGTTTTCAAAAGAAGTTATAAGCAAATGATTCAAAATTAAGTCAAATGATTCAAACCATCACTGGTCACTTACACTTAATTTGAAACCTGAAACCGTTTGCACGTCATTGAAAATTCTCGTGTACCAATTTTCATCTGAATCCGATGTATAATAACGTCAATATCGCAAAAATAGCGAACAGTGAATATGGACGACCCCTTTTGCCGACCCCTGACCCCAAATTCAATACTTGAAATCGATTTCTTATCTTTCAAAATCCCCATGCGCAAATTTTCATGACGATCCGACGAAAAATAACGTCAACAACGCGAAAACAATATTTGTCTTGTATGGACGACCCCCTTCAGAAGGGGTCAACCGAAATTCTGAAAACATTTTTCATCATTCCTGGTCCTAATGAGCATCCATGCCAAATTTCAGCTCTCTAGATTTTAAGACGGCTGAGCCTATAGAGGACAAACAAACAAACCCACAGAAATTGCTTTTTATATATGAGGCTCTCAGAGCCAAAGGGGTAAATAAAAGTGACAAAACGGTCGATTTTGAGTTAATGATGCCAAACGATTTTTCACATTTCAAACTATATTTGATGATTTTTTCGGATTTTTGGAATTTTATTATCATACTTTTACATTCGATAGAAAAATACAAATTCTCGAAAAATGTAACGGCCAAACGCGTCAATTTAAAAGCGTGTTTTCTCGAAATATGCTTTCATGCACTTATACCCCTTTGGCTCCAAGGGCCTCATATATAGACTAGCTGATTTTACCCGGCCTTGCTCGGGTTCACATAAAATATAATATCAAAATGAATCGTTTGACTTTTCGAAATTTTGGAAGATTTATATTCATCATTATAAGAAATTTGGCCAAAATTATCTCTTTTCCTCATCTTATCTATAAAAATGGAGGCGATTTCTTTGTAACACCATCACGTATGAATGTTCGGTCGGAATGAAGTGAAATTTGGTATCCGAGGGTTTTTCGGGCCAGAGATGGTTTGTATAATAGTTTCAAGAATCTCACTTTTTATGGAAGGGGGATCCCCATACAAAATTATCTCTTTTCCTCATCTTTTTATATATAAAAATGAAGGCGTTTCCTTTTTAACACCATCACGTACAGTGAGGGGCAAAATAAAGTGTCCAAATTATTTTTTTTCAATTTCTTTAATTTTTTTGGTTAAAATTCTACGAAAACACATCGTAATCATTTTTAAAATATTGTTTATTATGTTCTTTTCAATTTTTGTTAAGTTTGCGCTGGAAAAAAAAAAAGTTTTTCTGATAGATAAAAAATAGTTAATATTCCAAAAAACAACAGGGGCAAAATAAAGTGTCCAGATCAGTACAGCTTCAAATAATTCAAACTGAAGGCAAACAAGAACGATTTAATAATGGGTATGGCCTCCTTCAGCCTTCAACACCACCTGCAAGCGCTTCGGCACACTTTCAACAAGGTTGTGCAAGTGTTGTTGGTCGAGTTCCTCCCACGCATGCTCCAGGGCATCAAAATAAGTACTTTTATTTGTCACACCAGTCTTATCAATCAGAGCATCGAGGATGGCCCACAGATTTTCGATGGGGTTCAGATCAGGACTTTGTGAAGGCCATTCAAGGGGTTTGATGTGGCAGGAACGGGAAAATGACGTCATCAGATTGGCCGTATGCTTCGGATCGTTATTCTGCTGTAAAACGAAGCGCTCTCCGAGGCCCGTCTTGATGAGGGATACCTCGAGGTTTTCCGGCAGGACATTGCAATATGACTCAGCTGTCATGATTCCATCAATTTTTACCAAATTTTTACCACCCCACCCCAAGAAAAGCACCCCCACACCATCACGTTACTTCCTCCGTGCTTGACTGTTCCTTGGATATGGCGGTCTTGGAGCTCCTCACCCGACTTGCGCCACATATGATCCCGCTTCTTCCGGTTGAATAGCTCAAATTTGGATTCGTCGGCCCACAACAATGTTTTCCTCTGAAACAAAGCAATCGAAAGATTCCTTTTAATTCAACCACGGTAAATGAAAAGTTCAGATACCGGTATTTCGATAGCAACTTACTATCTTCTTCAGTAAGCGTTTTCGATTGGTATCGAGCACGGAGCAACGGAGGAAGTAACGTGATGGTGTGGGGGTGCTTTTCTTGGGGTGGGGTGAGCAATTTGGTAAAAATTGATGGAATCATGACAGCTGAGTCATATTGCAATATCCTGCCGGAAAACCTCGAGGTATCCCTCATCAAGACGGGCCTCGGAGAGCGCTTCGTTTTACAGCAGAATAACGATCCGAAGCATACGGCCAATCTGATGACGTCATTTTCCCGTTCCTGCCACATCAAACCCCTTGAATGGCCTTCACAAAGTCCTGATCTGAACCCCATCGAAAATCTGTGGGCCATCCTTGATGCTCTGATTGATAAGACTGGTGTGACAAATTAAAAATACTTATTTTGATGCCATGGAGCATGCGTGGGAGGAACTCGACCCACAACACTTGCACAACCTTGTTGAAAGTGTGCCGAAGCGCTTGCAGGAGGTGTTGAAGGCTGAAGGAGGCCATACCCATTATTAAATCGTTCTTGTTTGCCTTCAGTTTGAATTATTTGAAGCTGTACTGATCTGGACACTTTATTTTGCCCCTGTTGTTTTTTGGAATATTAACTGTTTTTTATGTATCAGAAAAACTTTCTTTTTTTTCCAGCGCAACATTAACAAAAATTGAAAAGAACATAATAAACAATATTTTAAAAATGATTACGATGTGTTTTCGTTGAATTTTAACCAGAAAAATAAAAGAAATTGAAAAAAAATAATTTGGACACTTTATTTTGCCCCTCACTGTATAAATGGTCGGTCGGAATGAAGTGGAATTTGGTATCCGAGGGTTTTTCGGGCCAGAAATGTTTTGTATAATAGTTTCAAGAATCTCACTTTTCATGGAAGAGGGGCTTGAAGACGATTTTCATGAAAACTGATTCACGAGCTCGAAGGAGTTAAAGAACTCCAAACATTTTCCAACGATTTATTAAGCAACGGGTAAAACGAAGTTTACCGGGTCAGCTAGTATAGAATAAATAGTTAAAAAAAATATAAGCAAAAGGAATCGTGACGTCACAACGCGCCTCTTTTTCCACTTTTCAGTTTTTTTTTACAACGCCGGATTTTTCTGCTCTTCTATTTTATCAAATTTTATGAAAATTTCAGGAAAGTATCGATTCATTACAACCAACAAATCGCTGTTTTTAATTTTTTTCACATTTTGATTTCAATTTATTTTAGAGCGATTCAGTTTCGTGACGTCACAACGTCACGAAATTTTATGGTTAGCTACATGAAATAAATCAAAGTATAATCTTAAAATTAATGCTTAGTTAACTTAAAATGCTTAAAAATTTAATAATTAATGTGATTTGTTGATGACATCGATCCATTTATTCCCAAAAAATAAATGAAATTAAATCTCAAAGGCCCATAAGCAGATAAGGTTTGCAACACTGCTCACATCTATTTTATTCGAAGTTTTATTGTGCGATCATGTGAATATTATTTAGGAAAAAACTAAAATTAGGCACTTTTTATTCGTGAAAGCGTTGAAATGTGTTTCTGAATCTTTTTAATCTTTTATTGAAAAGGAAAGGAAAAAAAATGATAATTTCAATGCCTTCGATCTAGAGTGCCTAAATCAGCCATCTAATGAAAATCTTAAAAGTTGCAAGCCTAACAAAAAGTCCAGTGCCAAATTTGGGGATTGGCCCACGGAAATAGATGGCACAATGAGCCTAAAATTTGTATGGAATTATGAGAAATTGGGTTTTGAAGGACATGAAAACCAAGTTAAGCAGTCTGAAGTCCCTATCGGCTGATTTGTTTTAATTATAGTCATCCACGAAACTTTCATTATGACAAATAGTTTATCTCAAGATCCATTTCGACAATGGTTCAGTTAAAAAGGACGCTAATTTTGAACGTTATAGCTGTTTTATGATAACTTCAATCCAAAAGCGTTCCTCAGATGAAATATTGTCATAATTAAAGCTTTACAATACTCAAATTAAAAGAAAAATTGGTTGATAAAGACGCAACCCCTTTCCTTAGAATAATCTGACCCAAATTTTGTATGAGACCTTGTGCTAGTAAATATTTTAATTTATTTAATTTTGTAATTCATTTAAAAGTCTCTTTTGTGACATTTTATGTGAACACGGGGTTCGATATGGATTTTCTAGTGACATTCTTTGAGGTGGAAATTTCAATAAGGGCAGTTTGTTATAAAAATAATTTATTTAATTTTATTAATTAATTATCCATGAATGTCTTTTGAATTTTTTGATGAAAAAAAGTTACCCTATTAAGTTTACTATGTTCAAGATTTTTTGAATCTCATTACATTTATTTCAGGAAACTAATTTTGTTTGAACATAATGTCAGAAAGAAATAAAGTTTTTCATTCTAACATAGATATATGAAGAACTAGATCTTTTGCAAGATTCTTATTCAAATCACAGATAACGACTTGCTTTATGATTCACAAATATTCTTTTACAAAATCGATGAGGATTTCATTTGTATGATAGTTTGTTTATTCTTGAATCAAGCGTTTTAAAGCGCTGTTTTATAAGTTTTATTAGAAATGTTTAAAAACAACTGAGTGAATGCAAAAAAAAAAATTAGTTTCTTTAAAAACTTGATAATAGAATTCGTTTATTGAAGCGCATTGTTGTGTTGAACTTGCATTGAAGAAATACTATCATAGTGTTGAAGTAAAAAGTCTTGAACGTTTTCGAAAAAAAGTAAATAAATTTTCGTGATGTCACAACGCATTCTTTACCCGGGTGCAACTTACAACCTGCTAAACCGATTTTCAATCTAAAAATTGCATTAAATTCCACTCAAAAAGTATGAAGAGACCTCCAATTTTCTACAATATGTGAAATTTCAGTAAATCATAAATTTAAAAACAGTAGAATTTTCGTGACGTCACAACGCTTAAAAATAGATACCTTTATCAACGATTCTAGAGCGTAAACTTGCAGTGACTGTTATTTATCTTATGGTAGGGGAGCATGCCCTATTATGCGCCACCTTAGCGAATCGCTGATTTTCTATGTATTCCACGTACAAATTGTGTTAAAAATGGGTGTAATCGTTGAAGGAAAGTGTTTTCTACTAGTGCCTATGATTTTTTATTACTCGAATTGCTATAGTTGCTTCAAAAACTTGATTTTTAAAAAGCATATTAAAGGCACAGAACAAAACTGTGTTGGAAATACGCGCCGCTGTTTATTCAATACGCGCCTAGCAGCTGAACACACCCGAAAGCAGCCGAAGACCGAAAACACACCAATACTTAAAGACACTTTGACTGAAAAGAAAATCAAAATGGACTAATCAAAATTAAAAAAAAATGGAAAAGTAGATTTTTGGGCTGAATTAACGCTCAAAATATGGTTTTAGACTTTTTGTTCATTTTCAATGAAAATTGGTCTTTTTGAAAAATTTATGCTATTTTCAGCCTACTACGATTGGCGCGTTATAACGAGCGCATGGGCCGTGATAAAACATACCCATAAAAAGCATACCTTTGCGAGTTCAGTATGATTTTTAGCATAAAATCATAGTTTAGATTCTCCTCTATTGATGTGTCTGAAAATATTGTCTTATTCGTTTTTCTCTGCTTGGTGACACCTTATTGAAAGTGTTTTAAAATTTAGATCGAAATGAAGAAAAACCTAAATTGTGAAATTATCGCGACACAGGGGCATTTTAAGGATAAATTCATACTTGCCATGGCGTATCACAGCATTTTAAATAAATTGGTAGGGGAACATGCCCTATTATGCGCCACCTAAGCGAATCGCTGATTTCCTATGTATTCCACGTACAAATTGTGTTAAAAATGGGTGTAATCGTTGAAGAAAAGTGTTTTCTACAAATGCCTATTATTTTTTATTACTGAAATTGCTGTAGTTGCTTCAAAAACTTGATTTTTAAAAACCATATCCAAAGCCACAGAACAAAACTGTGTTGCAAATACGCGCCGCTGTGTATTCAATACGCACCTAGCAGCCGAACACACCCGAAAGTAGCCGAAGACCGAAAACACACCAATACTTACAGACACTTTGACTAAAAAGAAAATCAAAATGGACTATTCAAAATTTAAAAAAAATGAAAAGTAGATTTTTTGGGCTGAATTAACGCTCAAAATATGGTTTAAGACTATTTGTTCATTTTCATTGAAAATTGGCCTTTTTGAAAAATTCATGCTATTATCAGCCTACTACGATTGGCGCGTTATAACGAGCGCATGGGCCGTGATAGAACATACCCATGAAGAGCATACCTAAGCGAGTCCAGTATGATTTTTTAGCATAAAATCATAGTTTAGATTCTCCTCTATCGATGTGTCAGAAAATATTGTCTTATTCGTTTTTCTCTACTTGGTGACACCTTATTGAAAGTGTTAGAAAATTTAGATCGAAATGAAGAAAAACCTAAATTGTGAAATTATCACGACACAGGGGAATTTTAAGGAAAAATTCATACTTGCCATGACCAATCACAGCATTTAAAACAAATTGGTAATATTTTGCAAGCTTAAAATGTTTCAGATTCTTCAAAACAAGTGTGGCGCGTATTAGCCACATGGGGCGTTATATGAACTTTTCCCCTAATATTTTGCAGGCTTAAAATGTATCAGAATCTTCAAAACAAGGGTGGCGCGTATTAGCCACATGGGGCGTTATATGAACTTCTCCCCTATGCTTAAAAGATGGCTTTTCCACCATCATTTTGCAATAATTTTTTTTGACATAGCTAGATTATTGACAAAGTTATGTTATAAATAAAGAATAATTGCAAAAATCAATTTAATTTCGTACTAAAATTTTTTAATTTCAACGTCAACATACTCAATTCGAAAAAAAGGCAGCTGAAAATCTTTTAATGGAAAATGACACTCAAGAAATAACCTTTCTAACGCTAGGTAATTTATTTTTGGATAATGAAAAATAAAAATCGGTTCTCCAATTGAGGGGTGCTTGGAATGGGTCATATATTGTTTTTGAAATTTTTGAAGATCACGACAACAAAAAATGTAAAAAAATGGTGAAACTTATTTGATTATTTGAATTATTTGATCATCTTTTCAAATTACATTTGATAATATTTATTAAAATTTGAATGCTTAGGTTTTGGACAATGTTCCGTTTCTGTCAATCTGCCAGCACGAAAGAAATCGACAAAAAACGACCGTTAAAAAATACTGGCAACACGAGTGAAAAATAACGGTCAGTTAAGAGAAAATTAGCATACGATCTAAATCTCGTGATTTTCTTAGTTAATGAAACTTAAGTTGTTAAAGTTTGATAACAAGTTCCATTCATTCCAATGTGGAACCGTACTCTCCGATAAAAGCAATTCAGCCAATTCGACCGAAATCCGCCCGAAGAATTTTCCGACCCGAAATCGACCGACGCCCACGCCAATTCCAACCTAATATAGTCCACCCGCATTTTGTTCACTGCCTGAACAGACAAAGAAATTTAAAACAATAACAAATATTTATCAAATTCTTTTCATTGATTATTTTCTTTTATAATTTTCTCTCTTGGCTTTTGAATTCCTAAAATAAAACGAAACTTTTTTAACTTTTCGAACTGGTTTTTTTCGCAATGAAGAATGATTTAAAATTCTGGTGAAATTGTAAATTTTATTCTGAGCTCTTTGTTGCTTTTTCCCATAAATGTTCAAAATCTAGCTGCAGGAATATGATATTTAATTTTTGTTTCAATAATTAGATTACCATTGACTAAAAAAATCAGAGTTTTCTTCGCAAATCTTAATTATTTTTCATGATTTGTAACATTTAAGTGTTAACCAATGCTAAGCAGTATCAACAGGTTTTCAAATATTCTTAAGTCATCGATCTACAATCAAAATGCAGGTCTCCGAACATACTTTATCAACCAGCTGATAACTCCATTTGTTTATATTTGGCGAAATTGTTTTTTTTTTAATTCACTTCATTAGGTTCCGCTTGACAATAGCCCAGTATTTCTCAATTGGGTGGAGCTCTGGCGTGTTGGGAGAATTCTGTCCTTGGGAACCACCTGCACGTTGCTGGCGGCGTACCACTCCATGGCCTTTTTACCGTAATAATAAGATGCCAAATCCAGCCAAAACAGTACGGAACAACCGTGTTTCATCAGGAAAGGCAGCAGACGTTTATTCAAACACTCTTTCACGTAAATTTCTTGGTTCCGGACATGCCGGAAGCTATGAAAATGCTGCTCTTCAAGCCACAGGTACAGATGGCTTACCAAACCAGATATTTCTTCGCGAACTTTGACAGTTTTATGTGCTTGAAAATATCTGCTACCTTTCCCCTTCCTTTTTCCGTATAAAACTCCTGTCCCGGAAGCTGCTTGTAGTCGGCTTTGACGTAGGTTTCGTCGTCCATTACCACGCAGTCAAACTTCGTCAGCATCGTCGTGTAAAGCCTCGGGATCGCGCTTTGGCCGTCGTATTTTGTTTATCATCGCGATTTGGAGTCACTATCTTCTTGTAAGTCGATAGTCCGGCTCGTTTTTTGGCTCGATGCACGGTTGTAGACGATACACCCTGCTTATTTGCGGCATCTCGGAGAGAGAGGTTAGGGTTTCGCTTGAAACTACCGGCAACTCTCTTTGTCGTGTCAGCGGCTACCGGTTTTCGATTTCCTCCCGATGCACACTTCCTGGCTGTCGACAAACGTTCCCCAATCACTTTAATTACATTTGTCAACTTTGATGTTCTCGTTCTGGACCGTTCGTCGGTTCTCTTCAGACTGAGCCTCTGCTTCCGACTATGCCAGCTTTTTATAGTCGTTTATACTCGGGCAGTTTATCTCGTGCGTCAGGATACCACAGCAACTTTTAGCGATTTTGCCAGCTTTGCGTGCGAGTAGCTCGGATTTTCGCGATGCGCAAGCCAAAATCCAAAACGACACACACACACACACACACACACACACACACACACACACACACACACACACACACACACACACACACACACACACACACACACACACACACACACACACACACACACACACACACACACACACACACACACACACACACACACACACACACACACACACACACACACACACACACACACACACACACACACACACACACACACACACACACACACACACACACACACACACACACACACACACACACACACACACACACACACACACACACACACACACACACACACACACACACACACACACACACACACACACACACACACACACACACACACACACACACACACGTTGCTCTGCGACGTAGTTCCACCTCCCCGTGGTGCAGAGTGGAAACGTGTCTGCTTTATGCAGATGTACGGCCGAGAGAACTACACCCCCCCCCCCTTATGAAGACCCTCGCTAACGAATTTGGATTACGACAATGGAATTTCTATCGGAAACCGACTCCATTGGTGAAGGTGTGAAGCTAACCGTGCCGATGTACCTGGAAGGCTGGCGGGTCGTTAAGTCACGCCAGTCTCTAACGGTTGCCTGTGGGGCACCGGGACACACCCCACAGTATCCCAGTCCTTGCTGCGCTAAGCAGGTCACTGGCGCAGTGGACCGTCTGTTACCTAGCTACTCGTGGGATTCAAAATGAGCAAAAATCCAAATAAAACAAAAAGGGACGGAACGGATAAAGGCGAAAGCCCGAATCCGTTCGGCGGGAGTAGCCTTAGGCGTTCACCGGTTAGGCAATCTGCCAAACCGGTGGACCCGACGGCAACGTCGGTGGAAACACCGTGCGATGAGCGAGCGGACCCGTACGAACAAGTACAAGAAGCGCTGGAAGACCTACTGAGCTCCCCGGAACTCCAAGATCCGGGAGCTCCAGTAGAGTTGGTCACGGCCATGGCTGGCATCGCTGACCTTGTGGAATGTGTGAAGGGGAAGTCCAACATCCACAAGGAAATACGCGAGAAGCTAGCCAGGGTGATGCAGCTCTTCATCGCAGCCAACAAAGCTGTGGTGGAACGGCTTGCGGAGCCCGAGGCCGCCAGACCAAAAGAGCGAGGGCCGGCAGAGACCCCTCTGAGGGCGGACACCATCCGCCCAAAGAAGGTCAATGCCTTTGCCCAAACAGAGGGCAGCCTTGCGTTTGCTGGCAACAGCAAACGTAAGAGAGGGTCTCCCGGGGAACTCAGACCCGGTGACCCTAAGAAAAGAGCGGAGGATCCGTCTGTCCGGCAGGATCCTGCGGCCAGCGCTTCCAAGCGGGCGGAAGGCCCTGCCGAAAAGGCAGATGAGCCGACGAGCGCAAATACCGGATGGCGGACGGTATCGCGCAAAAGGGGAAGGCCCAAAGGTACGGAGACGGGAAAAGGCAAACCCCAACCCCAACGACGCAAACGTCGCGTCAGGGAGAGGGGCGAGGCGATTGTCGTCAAAGCACCTGAGGGCACGTACGCAGATGTCTTGCGACAGATGCGTACGAACGAAGATCTCGCCGATTTAGGCGAGAAAGTTCGGAGGATCCGTCGGACACGCACCGGCGAGATGATCCTCGAACTGAAGCGTGGTGCTGGAAACTCCAGCGGGACCCTTACGGCTAAGGCGGCCGAAGCTCTTGGCGACAAGGCTGAGGTGCGTGCCCTCTGTAAGGAGGTGACCATCCGGGTCAAAAACCTGGATGAAGTCACAACGGAAGACGAACTGCGGGTGGCACTGGTCGAGCAGTGCAAAATCTGCTCTGACCAGATGACGGTTCGTCTGCGGAATGGCCCTCCCAAATCTGGTATGCAGATTGGGCTGGTCAAACTTCCGGTTGCAGCAGCAAACGCCGCACTTAGGTGTGGGCGGCTAAAGGTGGGATGGTCTATCTGTCAGATATCCATCCCCCAGCAACCGGACCGGTGCTTCAAGTGCCTGTTGAACGGTCACAAGTCGTTCGACTGCACTGGGCCAGACAGAAGTGGCATGTGCTGGCGCTGCAGTGAAACCGGCCACAAGTCGACTAACTGCAAAAAGCCTGCCAAATGCCCTGTCTGCGCTGGAGACCACGCTGTTGGCAACCCTAGGTGCCCCGCCTACACAAAGGCGCAGGCGGTACCACCCCGGGCGCCAAGAGCATAAAGGTCGTCCAACTTAACCTCAACCACTGCTACACAGCACACCAGCTGTTGCGGCAGATGACAGTTGAGGAAAAGTTGGACATCGCGCTAGTGGCAGACCCATATCGCAGAGCTGCGAATGGCATTAATTGGGCGACTGATGATGCCAAACTGGCCGCGATATGGGTTACAGGTAGTTTCCCCATACAAGAAGTTGTGGCGACGGAAAACGAAGGCATGGTGGTGGCCAAAGTTAACGGGATCTACTTCTGTAGCTGCTATGCTCCCCCAAGATGGTCCTTGGAGAGGTTTGGCACTATGGTTGACAAGATGGTGGATGTGCTAATGGGGAAAAGCCCCATCGTTATTGCTGGCGACTTTAACGCATGGGCCGATGAATGGGGTAGCCGCCTAACTAACCCCAGAGGTCAAATTCTTTTAGAAGCCCTGGCGAGGCTTAATGTGGATCTGGCCAACGTAGGGAATACCAGTACCTACCAAGGTTGGAACGGGAGCGAGTCAACCATAGATGTCACCTTCGGTAGCCCGGGGTTGGTAAGCGATTGGATGGTGAGCGAGGCCTACACGAATAGCGATCACTTCGCGATTCGCTATCGGCTAGGCTCAAGTACGCGGACAGGTAGACGCGAGTCTCGTACAGGAGAACGCCTCTGGAAGACAACGCAGTTCGACCAGAACGTCTTTGTCGAAGCGTTGCACTGGGAGAGGAACCTGGACAACCTGTCCGCGGAAGAACTGACGAGGGTTCTAGCTCGCGCTTGCGATGCTGCGATGCCGAGAAGGGCCAAGCATAAAAGCACTAGGCCACCCGTCTACTGGTGGACGGAGGAAATTGCGGGTCTGCGTGCCGACTGCCATAGGGCAAGGCGCAGGATGCAGAACGCAAGGACCCAAGAAGAGCGAACGGAGCGTAGGCCACTCTTCACAAGCGCGAGATCGGCCCTCCGCAGGGCCATCAACGCAAGCAAGAGGGCACGTTTCAAACAGTTATGCCGTGACGCCAACGACTGTCCATGGGGTGATGCCTATCGGATAGTCATGGGCAGAACTAAAAGTGGGGGTGCACCACCTGAAACGTGCCCCGATAAACTGAGAGTCATCATCAATGAGCTGTTCCCACAGCACGATGTTACCCGCTGGCCAACAGTCCCGTATGACTGGGACACCAGCGCCGAAGAGAGGATAACGGTGGAAGAACTTCGCGAGATCGCCAAGTCTCTCCAACCGAGGAAGGCCCCCGGACCGGATGGCATTCCGAACGTCGCGGTGAAGGCCGCGATCAGGGAATTCCCCGATATGTTCCGAACATCGTTGCAGCGATACGTGACGGAACGGGTGTTTCCTGACACGTGGAAACGGCAGAAACTTGTTCTTCTGCCAAAGCCGGGTAAGCGCCCAGGAGACCCATCGGCATATCGGCCGATCTGTCTACTGGATACAGCGGGTAAGGTCCTGGAGAAGGTGATTCAGAACCGACTTCAGAGATACACGGAAAGTGAGGGCGGACTCTCGGGGAAACAGTTTGGTTTCCGTCGAGGTCGCAGCACCGTAGATGCCATCCGCTCGGTCATCGAGGTAGCGGACAGAGCCAGGCTGACCAAGAGGAGAGGGCTCCGCTTTTGCGCGGTTGTCACTCTGGATGTGAAGAACGCCTTCAACAGTGTCAGTTGGACAGCGATTGCGTCGTCGCTCATCCAAATGAGGATCCCGGCATATCTGTATAGGCTTGTGGAAAGTTACTTCCACAATCGCCAACTGCAGTATATGACCGGCGAGGGTTTGCGAACACAAGAGGTTTCGGCGGGTGTTCCACAGGGGTCAATACTCGGCCCAGTTCTGTGGAACATCACTTACGACGAACTCCTACGAACGAGCCTCCCATCGGGAGCCGAACTCGTAGGATTTGCAGATGATGTAGTCCTCTTGGCGAGGGGCTCCTCAACAGCGGAGGTTGAGCTACTGGCCACGGTAGCTATCCAGGAAGTGGAACGCTGGATGCACTCCAAGTGCCTGCGTCTAGCCCACCACAAAACCGAGATGGTGCTTATCACCAACCTGAAATCACCCCAAACAGGTACCATTGCCGTTGGACCGTGCAACATCGTGTCTAAACGCGCAATTAAGTACCTAGGGGTGATGATTGACGACAGGCTCAGCTTCACGAGCCATGTCGATCACGTGTGCAAGAGAGCGGCAATGGCCACGGCCGCACTCACACGAATGATGCCGAACTCCTCGGCTATCCAAAGCAGCAAAAGGCGGATCATTGCAAGTGTGACCACTTCGATCTTGCGGTACGGAGCAGCGGCCTGGAGGCAGGCCCTGGGAGGAAGCTGTAACCTGCAGCGACTGAGCAGCGTTCAGCGGCTGATGAACCTGCGGGTTATCAGCGGATACCGGACCATGTCGTCCGAAGCCGCCTGTGTGGTAGCGGGTGTTATGCCCATCTCGGTTTTGCTAGAGGAGGATGTCTATTGCTACGACAACAGAGACACGCCCAACGTTCGAGATCTCGCCAATGAGGACTCGATGTCCAACTGGCAGCAGCTGTGGGACAGCTCAACGAGAGGAAGGTGGACCCATCGTCTGATCCCGCACATCGGGAGCTGGATCGGAAGAAGGCACGGTGAAGTGGACTTCTATATGACGCAATTCCTGACTGGTCATGGATGCTTCATGAAGTACCACTACCGGTTTGGACATGTGGCTTCGCCATATTGCCCAGATTGTGGAGACGAAGAGGAGACACCCGAACATGTGGTGTTTGTCTGTCCGAGGTTTGCGGCGGTACGTACTTCCATATTTGCCGCCTGTGGGCCTGACACGACAGCAGATAACGTTGTACAGACGATGTGTGCGGATTCCAACACTTGGCATGCGGTCAGCGATGGGTTCACCCGGATCATGACTGCCCTGCAGAGGAGCTGGAACCAACGGCAGTCCGCGAACGGTGTAGGATGACTCCATCGGCGGGGAGCATCTGAGTAGTGTGCGTCCGATCCCCTGATCGAAGCTACAAAGATAAGGCATCATCTTCTGCGTAGCGGAGGTCAGGGGTGCGCCGCGAACGTGTGTAGGATACCTCAATGTCGGGGGGTATCCGAGTTGTGCCGCTTCCTAAGAGGGAAACTGCGGGGATAAGACTATACCTTCCTCGTAGCGGATCTCGAGGGAAGAGGGTTAACCACTGTCGGGGAATACCCACGGGTAGAGAGGCTCTCGACGCCGGGCGAGCCTCTCGAGTCGGTGTAGGATGTCGTCACCGTCGGGAAACATCCGAGTCGTAGCGTTCCAAGTCCCGAATGTGTGCCGTGACAGGCGCGAGTCTAGGATAAGCTGCTCTCGATCTGGCACACAACGGGCAGGAAAATCCGCGGGCCAAAAATCCTAGGGTTGCCAACCAAAGGGGGATAAAGAAGACCGGACAACGGTCGGAGTAGACTGACCCCATCGACGGGGGGCTGTCGAGTAGAGTGCGTCCGACCCCACGGTTTGAAGTTACAAAGATAAGACAATACCTTCTGCGTAGCGGATGCCGTGGGTGCGCCGCGTTCGTGTGTAGGATGCTCCACCTTCGGGGAGTATCCGAGTAGAGCGGTTCTCAACGACAGAAGCTGCGGGGATAAGACTTGACCTTCTTCGCAGTGGAAATCGTTGGGAAAGGGTTATTCCACGTTCGGGGAATACCCACGGGTAGAGTGGCTCTCGACGCCGGGCGAGCCATTCGAGTCGGTGTAGGATGACGTCTTCGTCGGGAATCATCCGAGTCGTTGCGTTAAGTCCCGCGCGTGTGCCGTGACAGGCGCGAGTCTAGGATAAGCTGCTCTCGATCTGGCACACGACGGGCAAGGTGGCAAACTTCGAACCCTGAAGATAAGAGGTCGGGCTTCGAGTCGGAAGAGGAGAGGTCAGGCCTCAAACCTTCAGGCGGAGAGGTTTGTGTGGTAAACCCCGAGTCTTTATGATAAGAGGTCGGGTCCCGAGTCGTAAGAGGAGGGATCAGGCCCCTTACCAACAAGAGGAGGGGTACAAGTGGTCACCTCGAGTCATTACGAGGAGAGGTCAGATTTCAAGTCGTTAGAGGAGAGATCGGGCCTTGAATCGTGCAGAGGAGAGGTAAACCTCGAGTCGATGCGAGGAGGGGTCGGATCTCAAGTCGTTAGAGGAGAGATCAGGCCTCAAGTCGCGAAGAGGAGAGGTTTGTGTGGGAATCTCGAGTCATTGCGAGGAGATGTCGGTTCTCAAGTCGTTAGAGGAGAGTTCAGGCGTCGAGTCGTAAGGATGAGAGGTTTTGCTGAAAGTGGTCTCGTTAATGAGTATTGCCTTTGAGCGCGTTAGCGCGAATAGACCTCCCACTATTGAAGCATAGTGTACCAAACAGTTCGAGGTGGGAACCAGGTCTGCGGCCCCAGGTGGAGTTTAGGGAGTAGGGGGTATACACGGAGTATATCATGAGTCTTCCCATTGTACCCATGGACCCAGAGTAGCAAACTGGGGGGACGCGGTGGCTCGCCGTGCCTTGGAATACAATCCGTAAACCGGGATTTACCACCTGTGGTTACCAACTAAAAAAAAAAAAAACACACACACACACACACACACACACACACACACACACACACACACACACACACACACACACACATGAGGGGTGTTCAGGTTTTTTAAATGCAAAATTGAAAGAATTACGTCAAGTTAATATTGACCAAATTTTAACCGTATCACCCTTTAAATATTGATGAGCATCAGTAGGCCTTGATTAGCATCAGTAGGCCTTGAAATTAGCTCTCCGTTGTGTTTTTTTCCGCGCATTGCATGCAAATTGGGTGAGCCCTGCAAGAGTTATTCGTGTTCGCACATATTTATATTAATTTATCAAATCTATTCAAAATTCAACAATTCTCAGAAATCTGTAAATATTTCAAAATATTTTGTTTTGTTACACAGATTCTGTGATAAAAATTTGCTCAAAATTTTATGAAATTACAATTTATTCCAAGATTTCAGCAACCTTTATCAGGATCCAAATCTATATCAGGGCCTTGCTCAGAATCAGGATCAAAATAACGGTTATAATCCAGATTAGATTCAAGATTAGAATCGTGATCAATATCAGAATCTGGATCAGGATCAATATCAGATGAAATTGAGAATTAGGACCATTGAGAAAATAAAGGTTGTGGGAGAAGGTCGAATTATAGATAGAGCGATGTTTGCATTATTTATCTCGAATAACTCCTGGACATTACGAATTCGAAGAAAAATGAAATTACTTATTATCAACGATTTTTCGTATAAATGCTGAAAGATGCTACGTATCCTTTTCTGTAATCTTATCTCTACGGAACCATGTCTCAGATTTTTATCACGAGATCCCCATAACTGGGAACGTAATACTCACATTTTCATTCATGGCTTATTTTGTGATTGAAAGAAAATTCAAATGCAGCATTTATTCAACACTTGTAAAGCTAGTCGGGCGTTTCAAACTTTCGTATTAAATGCTAAAAAATGGCAATATTCGTTTATCTAGTTTGTTGCTTCCGCAATTTTTTTTTTTTTGTTCCTCAGAAAGCAAATCCTTTCGGAATGTCACAAAGTTCATGAGTTGTGCTAATGGAATTTCTTCTCCTAGCCGTATTGACAAATATTGATGGCCCCAACAATCCGCAAAAGGTTACGATAATTGAAATCATTCGAAAATCCCCAAATCACCCATCATGTCCTAATCAATAGTCATTTACTGGATGGCGCTGAGCTGTACGCTGCTGATGCTGGTCGCTCAGCGCGTGTTTCAGTGTTCTTTTAGCCGAATAGGAAACGGATTTGGTTTCCGAAAATCGTCGTCGCCTTGGAAAAACCAAAAAAAAAAAATCGTCAGATCACCCATTTGTGCCCCAAACGGAACACACGCCAGACGATGGGTTCGAATGAGCACCGGAAGCAGAAGCATCGACGCCACCCCGCCATTACTGAGACATGAGAGCGCTCATCCGGTTATCGCCATCTCTCGTTGGTGGATTTATTTTTATGGGGTTATTAATTTTGAGGATTTCACTCTTTCGGTTTCTGTGAGTTTGAGGTTGAACAGAAGGAAATAGGAGAAGTTGGGAGACTAAACGACCGCCAGGATTCTTTCTGTCGTTTTGTTGGGTGCCTCTAATTCTGTCTGTCGAGCTGTGAAGGACAATTTTCGGGAAAGGTCCTCTTTCGGCAATTCCGGCTTGGTTTGGTGTGATTTTTTTTTCACATATGGAGAGCATTCGATATCGGATACGCGCCCCGGATGATGGCCGGAGAGCACCAGAATATCCATCCAACCGAACGGAAAGTGGTTCAGCTGTAAAGCTCAGAAATGTGGTTGTCCTCTGGATCATGTGTTCTTAGCGCAGAGGTATGACTTCGGTTTTCGGAAGAGCTTTGGGCTAGATGTGATTATTTGATCTATTCGCTTGTCTTGACCTGGGAAACGGAAAATCGAGCGACGTTTGGTGGCAACCCGCATTAAATTTTTTGTCCTGCACAAGAAAACTTCCAGTTAGTTCCAAGTTCAGCAAACAGGTGTTTGGCGATTGGGAAATCGAAGTTCTTAAGACTTGGGTCAACTTCCTCCGATTCCGATTTCTAAAATTGATGACCGCTATAATTGGGATCGGTGGCTTTCCTCCTGGCAGCCGATAAGAAAACCGATGACAATTCATGAAAGGCTAGAATTTTGGCAGCCATCAGTTAATCCCTGGCTAAGCTCAAATTTGACACCGACAGGCGCCTGAATGAACAAACAAACGACGGACGGGTTCGGCGGAGGAAACAAATCGAATCGAATGGTGATTTTTGGTTGATAAGGAACTGGTGGCTGGCGACAATGAACATACAAACCTATGTATCGAAATCCAAAAGGTAGAAAATAGATATTTTGATTTGGTCGGCGCAGTTGGTGACTGCCTAGTGCTGATTGGATTTAGTGAATTTGTTTTTTCTTCCAGGCTGCATTTGGTTGATTATGATTGAGCATGGTTCAGTGGATTCCGAGGTTCGAAAAGGGAGACACTTTCATGTTGGCCGCTTCGATAAATGGCTCGACCTAATGACGCCGAATGAGCCGCGGCTGCTTAATTGATCAGGTGCCTCGAAGTTCGGTGCTTTCCAATGTGATTCAGACTTTTTCGTGAAGGGACTCGGATCATTCAGCTAAAAATGTGGATGAATAATGGTTACACTAGCTTTGTGTGGTAAAACCAGCCAAATGCACACACGACAAGGTTTTTAAGTTTGTTTTCCAAACCAATCACGAAATGGGCTCAAAATTTTTATAAGTTTGTAAACGAATTTTCAACGACAAGTCATGTTGTTTGGGCCTTAACTTGACTAAAGTCAACTTATATTTTTAAGGTTAGGTGAATTTATTGACCGGGGATAAAATATGAAAAAATAATTTGGCTATTTCGGTCTTGGATATATGTAGATCAAACAACGATTGTTTTGTAAATGTTTGACGTTTCGACCAGATTTGTAGGTCTTCTGGTCTTCTCCGTGGGAATTAAAAGTATTACTACCGAAATAGTTTTATGAGCTACACCAATAGAAGAGGTTGCAAAAATCTAATGCCTCTCTGTGCCAAAAATGCACTGAAAAGTATTCTTTACTAAAGGGTTGTACTCCATTTTCACGAAAACGTTTGTCCAGAATTAAAATTCCCGAAGTTCCAATCATCAGAAAACCACTTTCCCAGAATTCATTTTTTTTAGAATGCATCAATTACCAAAACTTTATTTTTCCTAGAATGAACCATTTCCCAGAAAATTTTTCACCAAAATGAACATTTCCCAGAAAGTTTTCCGCCTGAATTACCATTTCCCAGAAAATTCAATGTTTTAATCCAATCTGGAAATTTAAAAAAAAAATTGTTTCCACAAAAATTGGGTTCTCACAAATGAGTAACAATACATTTCTTTTGCGGCAAAGCAACCAACGAGGATAAAGGCCGAGGCTCCCAAATCAGAGGTGGCCACCAACCTAAAATTACATTTTTATTTACATTTGAAATTAAAAAAAAAAACAAACCAAGTTTTTCCCAGTTTGATACTCAACTTATAGGATTTTAAACGTAGACAAAAGAATTGAGATATTTTAAATTTAGACTTAGTTAGGCCAGAACAAATTTCAAATCCTTCTTTTGTCACTCGGAGTTGGAACATCGCGAAGGGGGGGGGGGGGAGGGGGGGGGGAGGGGGGGGGTCTTACATTAAAAAATAATGCGAAAAACAAATAAATTGGAATAAATTGCTCGAAAGCTTGAATGCAACGAAATTGCATACTATATCATTGCACAAAACCTATAAATCAAGTAATTTTTTAACGAGAAATTCAATAAAATCGAGAATCCAAAAAGGTGAAATAACTTCCAGCTTCCAAAATTTGTATTTTCGTCTTGTAATCTTTCGGATACTTGAATTTTTTGTCGAAATTTCCATAAAATACCTCAAACTTTATTTATTTCCCTCTTCGAGGTTTTTGGAAATTTCGAAGAGGGGGGTAATAAAAGAAGAAATTTATATTTGTTCTAGCCTTATTGATGATATGTGGAAAAAATCATGTTGATCAAAATTATCCCTGTGATCAATGTCACCCCGTTTTACGGTACGGAAAACTTCATCAAAGTACAAAACTAATTTAAAAATAATTTGAGTTGAAAATTTTCAAACTATTGTTAGTCAACATAAAATAAAATTTAACAGGAGGGCAAACTACAGGAAGAAATCTTGGTTTCGTGGCATTCTAGGGGTTCCATTCTGGAAAAAAACATGGAAAATGATTCATTCTGGGAAAAAAATTTTGAGAAATGGTTCATTGTGGGGTTGGTTTTCAATAAATTTGTAATTCTGGAGAAAAATCATGTAACATTAGATGCTGGCGAAGCCCCTCGTAAGCTGGATGAAATGAAATGTGAGTCCCAGGCTCTCGTGCATTTTTGTTTAGAATATACCTAGAAATAAGAATATAGAAAAAGCGCAATGTCATTCGGAAAAACCTGTCAACTTGGAAAAATGTGCTCTCGAAAGAATAGTTGTGAGATTTTCGGATAAATTTGATAGTTCCGTTTGTTATAATTCAGTTGAATTGGTTATATCTGGATATATTTTCTAAATAGAAGCGTGAGTAATCAACAATATTGCAAAGAAAACAGATTTCGAACTTAGCTTTATCGTTATAGTTGGTCATTTCCATAGTACTTTGAAATATACAAGGTAGGCTATTCCGCTCTCTTTAAACGTATTGGTAAGAGGCCCCGAAAAATTACTTGCAAAATTTTGGCATTAATCAGAAAATCACATTTTTCTTAAAAATTACAAGCATTAAAATTATGAAAAAAATATGTACCGATGCATTTTGATGCAACAAACAATATTTGGCTTTTCAACACAGCTAAAGTTAGTTTGAAATGGGCTTTTTGTAGATTTAGAATTAAAATTTGGTGATATTTTTGTCCTTTTTCTTTGACGATTTGAATACAAATTTTAAAAAATTGACTTTTCATCACTGAAAGATGAACTGTGTTTGATCATTTATCAAATTTTCAACATAGACAGAAGAAAATATTTCAATGATTGCTTTCAACAAAGAGGGGCGGCGATGAATTTTTTTTTTGAATGCTCATTATTTATGGTTCAGATCTGAAAATCCAATGTAAAAAATAGGATCCAATGAGTCTGCAGAATCAATCTTTAATCTGAAGCCCTTTTCAAAACAATAGAATGGCTATCGATGGAAAAGTTATGAATTTTTATTGCCATTCTATTGGCCATTTGCAACAAAACTTTTTGACATGCAGCGCCAACTGATTTTCACTTTTGGTACTAACAAAAGGGTGATGATAGCTGTTTTTTAACACGGCAGTGAATATAAGTTGTTTTCAAAATAGAAGTTTTTTTGAAAACAGCAGAATTCCATAAAATTTAAATGACATGAACTTGTAAGAAAATCTGCAATTAACTTATTTAAATGCTTTTTGCATGAGAAAATAAAGTTTTTCATGGTTATTCTTACAAAATTCATCTTTAATTTTTTTGGATTGAATTATGTAGATGCTGTTACGATAGCTAACGGTTTTGTAGATTGTGTTAGACTGCGTTAGACCTTATGTTCGGTCAATTTAAGATAGATCTACTATTTATAATTTGAGAGAAAATTTCAAAAAATCATTACACTGATGTGATGTTATTAAGTTGAAACTTTTTCTCTAGCTATATTTAAATTTACTTTTGCTGTATCCAAAGCACTGGAGAGAAACCGCCAGTTAAAAAAAGTTATTTCCATATCCAGCGTTTCCGCTTAAGCTAAGATAAATGAAGCAACATTTCCGTGAAAGGCTTCTTATTTTCTGTAACTACGATTGTCCAACTAATGTTCTTGTATCGGCAAGCTTAATACGTTCAATCATTTTAAATCCAGTGATTTTTTTTTTAATTTATGATAGAAAAAGTTATTATTCAGATTTTTTATATATCATTTCTTCTTAAGGAACACCTGATTTTTGATATAGTTTCCTTTTTCGGATTTGGTGCTAGGGGCTATAGAATTTGTCTAATTTTTGTATGCATTCAGGATTTCTAAATCTATATTATTCATGGCTTAGCAGGAAGTTTCTTCCATAAAAAATCGCATCTCATTTTGACTACATAATTGATTGCCTTGGTTCATGAATCTGCTTTCGATCTGTGCTACATCATGGTATGCAAATGATAATTTTAAACACTTTCTCTATTTCACCAAATGCCTTAAGGTTTTGGGGAAGCAACCTTATACACGCTTTTTTATGGAATGTTTTATATTTTTTTTCCAGGTATATTTCTTCAAGACTCGGTACGAATCTCAAAATAATTCAGAAACATATTAATTTTGTTTTTGAAACTGATCAATGTTGAAGATTATCATTTTAGGGGTGGTTTATTACCAGTCCTAAGAAAATCCATTGTGATCTCAATTGGATAGATTCTAATTCCGGGTAGGCATTCCACGCTGTTGCACAGTGGCACTGCAGAGTTTTTCGTCAACTGAAAATTAACGTATATAAGTTAAAACAGGGCTTTTAAAGTATACACGATTACGTAGTTTACTTTTTCTT
Source organism: Uranotaenia lowii (assembly GCF_029784155.1). NCBI lineage: Eukaryota > Metazoa > Arthropoda > Insecta > Diptera > Culicidae > Uranotaenia > Uranotaenia lowii. Next base: position 38,190,820 of record NC_073691.1, on the reverse strand, counting down.
ACCTTATTCAACAGTTCAATCTCGAATAATTTACCTCTGAACGCCGAAATTCTACAATTTTTCTCTTTGTTTTGAAAAAATACTATGTAGCTTGACGTTTCTATCCATAATATCACCCTTTTGATCGCAGGGCCCTCTGAGAGTCGTTTTGAGCTGCAAATCGCCAATAAAAAACTGCCAAATTTTCATAACTATTTTTGTTGGTATGCAAGCATGCTGTGTACATATAGGGAGCTTTCAAGTGAGGTTAAGCGCAATGACCTACCTGTTATTTTCCAAGTACTATGGGTCATTTCGGCAGAACGATTTCTGAAACACACGAGGAAGTGGAATATTGTCATTAAAAAGTTTTGGTAAGATTTTCACAGAATCTAAGTAACCTAAGATACTTTAGTTAGTTTGAAATAACTAAATCTTCGAATCAAAATCTCCTAGGAATCGCTGATTGACCCTTATCAACCTATTCGAAGAAAAGTAACATAACCAATACCGATAACCGCTGGAATATCTTGTGTTTAGAAAGGCACTTAAATGTAAGTTTAAAAGATGTTTGCTAACAATAATTCCTAAAATTAAATAACAATCTATGATTAAGCTTTGAAGCAACTAGCTATCAAAACAAGTGTAACTTATTTACTGCCATGATCCGAACAATAAGATCTTAATTATCTAACTCGCTACAATATGGTTATATAACTTGAAAAACAAATTTACTAACTAACAATATATCTGAATGTCTAATTTTTCATAAAATATAGAATTTTGAGGTTAACGCCATATTTTTATTTATTACTGGTAGTAAGTTTTGCCAACAAACTCTTCCTGAATCCATTTTCATTCAAAATAAGTTTATACTCCAAAGGTAATTAAAAACGAGCACACACACATAGGATCTCAGTGAAACTTCATGTTTCTTTGAAGAGATCTTCTTTCCTTAACTCTAAGCGTACATCTTTCGATGTTATAATGGCTAGCATCTTACAAATGCTAAAACCACTAGACCACAGAAAGTGTACTATGTATGCCATGACCGGGATTCGATCTGATGAACCTTGGCGTAGATGACTTAAGCTTTAACCACAACGCCAAAGCCGCTGGCTCAAATTGGTTCCATTAAACGATATCACTTACAATGAATGAATTTCTATAGTAAGAGTAATAATGAGTTGGTTTGAATTTATAGAAAACATTGAATTAATATTCTCATATTCTTGAACTGATCGAAATCTAAAACTATCCAAACTAGATAGATGTATAAAGGTGTTGGAACAATTTAATAAAATTAGAGGAAAAATGGCTAGCGAACGGTAAACAATGTGCAACTCGAGACCCCATACACCCAATCTTCGGGTAGTGGTCATATCACCTCTTGGCTGCAACTCCGATTCTCTACCTCCCCGTGGTGCTAGCTGGGGTGCGAGCAACCTTAGCGAAGATCGGGTACCCAACCCCGGTGAATGCTTTGGTCGCATGCAGACTGAGTCATGGGGCTTCGTACGCGTCTGTTCTCCATGTCAGGGGCGGCGTGCGGAGTGCAACAGCGTCCTGGTGGTGTTCGGGACCCAAAACAGCAACATCACGACGGTCCTCCTGCGAGATAGTGGGGTTAGCCGCGGGCCTTGCGAGCCCGTGACTACAAAAACATAAGCAACGAACAACGAACAACAAATGTCGGATGGAAATCAGCAAAGACCCACGCGACGAAAAGAGACTAACGTTTGGAAACTTGGAACATGGAACTGCCGATCTCTAAATTTTGTGGGCAGTACCCACGTGCTCTCCAACGAATTGAAGAGCCGCAAATTCGACATCGTAGCGCTGCAGGAGGTATGCTGGAAGGGCTCCACGGTACGAACGTATCTAGATGGTCGTGCCATCTACCAGAGCTGCGGCAACACACACGAGCTTGGAACAGCTTTTATAGTGATGGGAAAGATGCAAAAGCGCGCGATCAACTCACGAATGTGCCGGTTGAGAATGAAGGGCCGGTTCTTTAACATCAGCATCATCAACGTGCACAGCCCTCACCTCGGAAGTACCGGTGAAGACAAAGACCATTTTTTCGCGCAGCTGGAGCGTGAATACGACCGTTGTCCAAAACATGCAATCAAGATCGTCATCGGGGATTTTAATGCTTAGGTCGGCCAGGAGGAGGAATTCAAACCGACAATTGGAAGGTTCAGTGCGCACCAGCTGACCAACGAAAACGGCCTCAGACTTGTTGATTTCGCCACCTCCAAACGAATGGCCGTACGTAGTACCTTTTTCCAGCACCGCCTCCCACACAAGTACACCTGGAGATCACCGTACTAACGCAATCACAGATCGAACACGTTTTGATTGACAGCCGGCACTTCTCGGACATCATCGACGTCAGATCCTGTCGAGGCGCCAACATCGAGTCAGACCACTATCTGGTGATGGTGAAGATGTGCCCAAAACTCTCCGTAGTGAACAGCACACGAAACCGGCGCCCGCCTCGATTAAATATCGCACGACTGATGCAACCTGAGGTCGCGGCAGACTACGCGCAATCGGTCGAAGCAGCGCTGCCGGCAGAGGGCGAGCTTGAAGAAGCCCCTCTCGAGAACTGTTGGGATACCATCAAGACAGCCATCAACAGTGCTGCGGAGAACGTCATCGGTTATGTGGAGCGAACTCGACGGAACGACTGGTTCGACGAGGAGTGTAGGAGGGTGATGGACGAAGAGAACGCCGCACAGTAGTGCACAAGAGTTACCCGTCGGAATGTGGAAAATCACCGACAGCGGAAGAGGCAGCGAGTCCGAATTTTCCAGGAGAAAAAGAGCCACCTGAAGTAGGAGGAGCTCGAGGAGCTGGAGCAGCTGCATCGTTCCCAAGAAACACGAAAGTTCTACCAGAAAATCAACGCATCCCGCAAAGGCTTCGAGCCGCAAGCCGAAATGTGCCGGGATAAGCACGGGGGCATCCTGACGGACAATCGTGAGGTGATCAAAAGGTGGGAGCAGCACTTCGATGAACACCTGAACGGCGCACATGCAGCAGATCAAGACGATGGGGAAAGGTACATCGCCGGCGTAGCCAACGACGTAGAGGAGCCACTCCCAACAACGATGAGTGAAGTTAAGGAAGCTATTCGCCAGCTGAATAGAAACAAGTCGGCTGGGAAGGATGGCATCGCTGCTGAACTCATCAAAATGAGCCCGGACAAGTTGGCCGATTGCCTTCACCGGTTGATAGTCTGGATCTGGGACATAGAACAGCTACCGGAGGAGTGGAAGGAGGGGGTAATATGCCCCATCTACAAGAAGGGCGACAAATTGGACTGTGAGAACTACCGAGCGATCACTGTCCTCAATGCCGCCTACAAAGTGTTGTCCCGAATCCTACTCCGCCGTCTAACGCCACAAGCAAACAGATTCGTGGGAAGTCATCAGGCCGGCTTCATGGAGGGACGGTCAACGACGGACCAGATATTCACATTACGGCAAATCCTCCAAAAATGCTGGGAACACCAAGTCCCTACGCACCATATATTCATCGACTTCAAAGCCGCATACGACACGATCGACCGTAACGAGCTATGGAAAATCATGGGCGAGAACGGCTTTTCCGGGAAGCTGATCAGACTGATCAAGGCAAAGATGGATGGAACGCAGTGCTGTGTGCGGATTTCGGGTGAATTTCCGAGTTCATTTGAATCGCACAGGGGGCTTCGACAAGGTGATGGTCTATGATGTTCAACGTGGCGCTAGAAGGTGTTATTCGACGAGCGGTGGGCGAAATGCGGGGCACGATTTTCAACAGATCCAGTCAACTTATCTGCTTTGCGGATGACATTGATATAGTCGACAGATCATCTGCGGCGGTGGAGGAGATCTACCGCAAACTGAAACGCGAAGCAGGAAGGATTGGGTTGATGATTAATACGTCCAAGACGAAGTACATGCTGGCCTGCGGATCCGAGACCGACCGAACCCGCTTGTCCAGTAATAACATGGTCACGATCGACGGCGACAAGCTGGAGATAGTCGGAGACTTTGTCTATCTCGGCTCACTGGTGACCGCAGACAATGACACCAGCCGTGAGACCCGGAGGCGAATTATCAGCGGAAGTCGTGCCTACTATGGACTCCACAAGCAACTGCGGTCGAGAAGACTTAGCCCTCGCACGAAGTGTAATCTGTATATGACGCTCATTAGACCGGTTGTTCTCTACGGGCACGAGACATGGATATTGCTCGAGGAGGACCTGCGTACACTCGGAGTATTCGAGCGACGAGTGTTAAGAACCATCTTTGGCGGCGTACAGGAGAACGGAGTGTGGAGGCGAAGGATGAACCACGAGCTTGCGTGACTCTACGGCGAACCCTGTATCCAGAAGGTGGTGAAGGCTGGCCGGATACGCTGGGCGGGACATGTTGCGAGAATGCCGGACGACTGTCCTGCAAAACAGGTGTTCGCTACGAATCCGGTAGGAACAAGACGAACTGGGGGCGTAACGAGCGAGGTGGTTAGACCAAGTGGAGAGTAATCTGGCGAACGTGGGGTGCCCAAGAAATTGGAGAACGGTTGCCATGGACCCAGTGAATTTTAGGAATTATGTTCGTCAAGTTATGTCGTGAGACGGAATACAATGTAAATAAATAAAAATAATTCAAAGTCAAAAGATTTCGTTTTTCAGACTGCAACCAATTAGTTAAAGAAATAAACTTTACTTTCTTCAATAATGTCAGAAAAATAATCTTCAAATTCTCAAAAATTGTAGATCTCAAATTTCTTCATAATTCAGCGTCATCATTATCATCATCTAAATTATATTTCATTGAATAAATCATAATAAACAAATTCAAAATCTGTTTCTTCTTTCACGAAGGTTTATAAGTTTCTTTGTTTTTAATGATTGAATACACTCAAAACTAATTGTTTTTAGAATTATAATCTTCATATCACCGAAAAAATCGAATACAGGATGCCAAGATCTACCATAGGCATCTAAGAGTTGTCTTTCGAGTTATAAATTAAAATCCATAAAAAGGTACGTTTTTATGGAAAAAAATCTTTATAATATGTCATAATTTCGAAAAAAAAAATTAATAAAAAACACTGTTTATAATTACAAAAAACTATAGAAAGTTAGAAGAATCGAAAAGATATTAAAAATAGGGTAGTCCTCATGAAAAGAATTATATTTTCATAATCTTGAAATGTTCAAACTTAACAAACAAAACTTTTAACGTGAGGGACGATAAATTAAATTAACATTTTATGTTTATTCTCTAATAAATTTTCCAAATTTAATTGTATAGTTTTTTTTTATTTTAAAATATACTTGCACAATTTTAAAATCAAACTTATAATAAATAATTTAAATATTTTTCACTAGTTTGTCTTTGTTTTTCTTCTCTGAGTTGGAATCCTATCATTCAAAATTATCAATAACAAAAATTTAATTTCTTGCTGTTGTCCTCCCAAGAACCAAAAATTTCAGTTGACGGTGCCAAAATAATCATACCAAAGAAATTTCAAACTAAATTCAAGCTGGAAAGTTTTTAAAAGTTTAACAAATTATTATTATTTTAAATCCTTCTTTAATAATCTATCATAGTTTTTTAATTGATCTGTGAAAAATTCAAAAAATGGTTGAAAAGAAGCAAATTTAGAGCTTATTTTTTCTCGTACGTAATGCTTTGTGCTTTCATGTAATTTAAAATTATTAATAATTAACCAATTCTTTTATTTTTGTTAAAGAATCTTATCTTATCTGAAATTTTTCTGAATTCAAGCTTAATTTCTCTCAAATCTGATGTTATTTTTAATATAGTCTATTTCTGTGCAATGATTCTCATGTCCTAAGTTTTAAGCTCTAATTATATTAGAAACTTTTATTCGCATTCGTTCTTTGGTGTTTCGAAAATATTTACTGAAAATTTCTAGTTTAGAATAAGAATAATCAGTTTGAACAATTTATTTATAACTTAGTGGAACCAACATTGATTTAAATTTTTGATTCAGAATTATTTTGAATAGTATTTGTATATTTTGTGAAATTATTTTATCGGCTATATTGGTGAAATTTATATTCTTTGAGAAAGAATATTTAAGAATTGAAAAATTATAGACGGATAGAAGATTAGAATAAGATGATAGAAGTTGAAATGGAGCGGAAGGGTAATTTCGATTTGAAAACTTTTCATCACATTTCATCGATTTGTTCCTCACTGAAATGTGATGAACAAATGTGATGAAAAGTTTTCAAATTAAAATTACCCTTCCGCTCAATTTCAACATCTTTCATCTTATTCTAATCTTCTATCCGTCTATAATCTTGGCTAAAAAAGTATTTGTATAATTCATTTTTTTTTTTTCAAACTCGTGTGATGGTCATGAGTAAAAAAAATGGTTTAGAAATCTATTTCTATATTTTTTGTGCATTTTTGGTATTGTAATTATTTCTAGCTAAAATTGAATTTCGCCACTCTAGGCATTTCCTCCTCCAACACTTTATAACGTTCACGAATTGAAATAAACTTTTACTTGTCAATTTCGATTCACAACTCAATAAACTTTTTGTATTGAAACTAAAATATTGACTTACAAAACCGCTACCTCGTCTTTTTAATGTAATTTTTTTACTCAAGTGTTTCAAACGAGTTCATCTTTAATTTGATAACTTTTCACTTTGACAATTAAAAAAAAAATTTCAAATCATTGCAAATATTTTAATGCTGATATGAAATATTTTTCAAAAAACCAATTTTCCTCAATTATATTTTGTGCTTCTTTATCTTCAAATGTTCAACTCCACATTCAAAAGGGTTTTATGAATTTCTCATAAATAGTCACAAATTCCCCCTTTTTCTGAGGTGAGAAATGAAGAACTAGTTTAGATTAATTTTGGTGCCCTGAAACTCTTGCAAATAAATCCAAATTATCAATATTAACTAAACAAAGGTTTTTATCAACGTTCTCCAAGACCGCATGTTGTTTTAACTTTTGACGAAAAAATCAAACAAATAATAAATTAAATTTTAGTTACACTGAGGTTTTTTTACGCGGTTTTTTATACGGTATTTTTTTACGAGACTTTTTTTATGCGGATTTCACGAATTACCACGCTTTTTTTTACACGGATTTCGCGAATCAACACGGTTTTTGAGAGAAAATATTCGAAGAGTTTTTCAAAGGAAAACACTAAGAATCTTTTGGTAGTTGGGAAAATCTTAGCTCTGAGACTAAGAACGTGATACATGAGACTTGAGACCTGAGACCTGAGACATGAGACCTGAAATTTCAGACATGTAGACATGAAACCTGAGATCTGAGACACGAAACATGAGACCTGAGGCATGAGACTTGAGACTTGAGACCTGAGACTTTAGACCTGAGACCTGAGACCTGAGACTTGAGACCTGAAATATGAGATCCGAAACATGAGGCCTGAGATCTGAGACACGAGACATGAGACCTGAGACTTGAGACCTGAGACTTGAGACCTGAGACTTGAGACCTGAGACTTGAGACCTGAGACTTGAGACCTGAGACTTGAGACCTGAGACTTGAGACCTGAGACTTGAGACCTAAGACTTGAGACCTGAGACTTGAGACCTGAGACTTGAGACCTGAGACTTGAGACCTGAGACTTGAGACCTTAGACTTGAGACCTGAGACTTGCGACTCGAAATCTCAGACACGAAACATGAGACATGAGACATGAGACCTGAGACCTGAGACCTGAGACCTGAGACTTGAGAACTGAGACATGAGACATGAGACATGAGACATGAGACATGAGACATGAGACATGAGACATGAGACATGAGACATGAGACATGAGACATGAGACATGAGACATGAGACATGAGACATGAGACATGATACATGAGACATGAGACATGAGACATGAGACATGAGACATGAGACATGAGACATGAGACATGAGACATGAGACATGAGACATGAGACATGAGACATGAGACATGAGACATGAGACATGAAACATAAGACATGAGACATGAGACATGAGACGATCTGAATTCCTCAATGTCAAAAAAGCCTCACTATATTCCACCATTCTATTTATCTAATTGATTTTGTTTTTTATCTTTAAAATAAACGATCATTGTACGCAAATTTTTAAATAATCATGGTTCTTACGCGTTTTTCTAGTAACGTGCTTTTTTTTGCGCGAATTTTTAATTAAAATGGATTTTTTTACGGGGATTTTCGAATTACGGAGTTTTTTTTAATGCGAATTTTGGAATTAACGTGGTTTTTATTTACGCGGATTTTCGAATTAACGCGGTTTTTTTACGCGGAACGAAACCCCGCGTAAAAAAAACTTCGGTGTATTTGAATTGTGCTTTCAATATTTACAACAAATCTTGGAACTCCTTATTTTTATTTTTAACAGTTTCGTATTTGACCATTCAAGAAATCACCCATTTCTCAACCTGTACTTTGTCAGTCATGATAAATTGCATATTTTGTATTTTAAATATTTAAAGTTATTTTTGTAAACTTTGTTCCATCAGGATTTTTGAAGCCTTTTTTTATAAGGGGAAGATTTCGAATATAATAAAGAACTTTATCGCTGACATTGACCCCTGGCACTCTTGAAATAATTTTAAGTTATGTTTCGAATAAACTCGCTTAACAGAGAATTTTTTCTTTTTCGAAAAATACATAGATTTCAAATCGTGATTGAATATTATCTCAAACTAGCTGACCCGGCAAACTTCGTTAAGCCTTTGAATTTCGCAAAAAATAATGAACATGTAAATAAGCAGAAAATAGATATATAATTATTTACGCTCAGGAAACTGGATTGTTACCTTGAAACGGAGTGAATCGACACAGTGTTTTGACTATTTTCGTAATACTTCTGTCATATTATGGTAGTGCCTACCTCCAAGGGCAAACATTTTCGAAGAAGATTGACTATAAGAATATATAAATATCAACAAATTTTCATATACCATTCTGTTTTTAGTTATCTATCATGCATTTGATTGTTCTCTGTATTAGATAATCTCCTCTTAATTTTTAAAATCATCTTTTTTATATCGACTTTAACTTTATCATATTTATCGAGAAATTGATGCTTAAGCACTGAACAAAGAAAATTAGAACATTCAATATATGTGTATGTACATGGAATTTTTATTCACAGCAATTTCAAATCAAACGGTTATGAAACCTTTTTTTACTTTGAGATCTTGAATTCAAAATCAGAAATGAAATTCAAAAAAGTCTTTGCAAATCTACTTCAGTTTTCATTATCTCTGTTTTGGATCTTGAATCATATTTTCGTCGAGACTAAAATTTTTATTTTCCAAGCTTCTTGTATTTGAAGATGTTATTGAACCAATTATCTGTTCTTGATTTCTGATACTGAGTGTTGGATCAAATTATGAATTTTATTTTTAACAAAGTCAACCCTATTTATATCATTAATTTTGTTTAGTTTTTTAGAACCTTAGTATGAAAGGAAGAAGTGGATAATATCTAACATTTCCTTGGTTTTCTGATGAAATTCATATAGAATTACAAAGTTAATTTCATTCTATTCTCGAACTAACTCATTACATTCTTGACGTTTACAAAACCAAGTAAATCAATTTATGGTCGTCTTAATCTATTAATTAAAAATTAGACGTTCTCTTGGTGTTATACCATAAATATGAACAGAAGATTCTATAATGGAATATTTCATTGTTATCTGTTCAGTTGTTTTGGATACGTCAAAACTTCCACAGTCATACGTAAAATATTATTTTTCTTGAATAATATGACAGTCTTTCATTCAACCGGAAAATAAATGGAGTATATAAAAGATTTTTTCCCGCGCGTATCCTGGTCAGGCAAATTTATTTTATCTAAAAACCTAACAATATCCGGGCATTTGATTTCAAAATTGTCAATCCAAAATCAGTGCAATACCAAGCAAATTAGCTTAGCTTAGCTTAGCTTGATTAACTACTCACATCCACCTTAACCCGTAAAACCCGAAATGCATGGTTGAAGAAAATGTATGCATGACTTGTTCAAAAATCAAATTATGATAACAATCATTTCGAGCTCCACGATCGCTGGCGTGGCTCATTAGAACAAGTTCCACATTGCCAATGGTTGCTACTCCGTGATTGACCGAGGCCATCAATTTTGATCAGAGGTCAAATGAATGGCGCTTGGGATTAGCAGCTCATTCACACTGCTCAAAACTGATGCTCTCTATTTTAACGTCAATAACGGCGCCGGCCACGTCCTAGTAGTCAAAAGATAGATTGGAAGAAAGAGAAAAGGATGAAAGATCTATTTTGTGCTTTAGGACCGAGGTTACCTCTGCATCCTAGCAAAACAATTTTAGTTGGGAGAGGGGTTGAAGGAATTGATTGGGAGACACTTTTGGCTAGTGTTACGGTGAACAATAAATTTTGTTTTCCTGACTCATAAAGTTTCTATAGAATACTTTCAGTTCATTAGCAGGCATGAGTATGTTAGGTTAAATAGTGATACAAAAAATTAACGACTATTACCAAGTATAAACATTAATTTTTAAAAATAATTATTTTATATAGTCGCTTAATCCAATGGCATATCAAGATGACGTTTAACCGATTTTTTTATTTGAGAGCTCTCTATGAAAATCCTAACTTGAATTGCAACAAGTTAAGCGACGATAAATGAACATGAAAATTCGATAATTTTTTGATTGACGATTTAAACACAAATAAATATCATGGCAAAATTTACGATTAAAATATCAGTATACGAAAAAAAGCTCGGCAAATGTCTCAATTTTTAAACATAGATATTCTTAATCGGAATTATCAAAACTAAGACTCATCTTGACCTAAAATAACTCCGGGCCATTTAAGATCTATCTTTAGTCAAATTTTCTGTTGTTTTGTCTCTGTTTAGTTCTGTATAAATAAGCGGAAGCTTAGATGAAAAAAACATCAATTTACGTGTTATGCAATGGATTGGAAAAAAATGAAACGACACTTAGCTTTGAATCGGGGTCCAAGAATTGTGAAATCCAAACATCCAAGCTTCCAACATCGTTATTGTTTGTAGTCTTTAGTCCAGAGGTTCAACATGCCTGATTTAGTGCTTCGATAACAGATTAGGGGCTACTGGGAATGGGATCCATTGACCTCAAGCCGATCTGGAGATTTGGGCTGCTCTGCTGTGACACCGTAAATCTGGGTACAAAATCACCTCGGCCAAACCACAACAAATCCGACTTCATTCCACGTTGCAATGATCAACTCCACCGGAACTTAGAGGATTTTCAGTATTCGGGGAAAACTTCAAAAATTTTTAGAAAGAGCAAAAATTTTTCACGTCTTGCCAACCTGTTGGTTACTTTGATCTCACAAAATCCGTGCAATACCAAGCAAATTTGGGCTAAGTTCAAAAAATATTAAAAAAAAAAGTTAAAACGAAAAGCACTTTAATAATTTTTTTATTCGAAACACATCAGAAATTTCAAATCGTATTTTAAGCATCCAGAAACCGTGCATGATTATTATGTTAAAAGTTGCTCAAAAAGTTTCGTTTTAGTACGCAAAATTTAAAAAATATTAACCTTATATGAGATTTTTTTTATTTGGCAAATGAAATGACTAAATCCGGAAAATTCGGGTTTTTTTTTTATCAAACCCGGACAACCGGGCTGGACGACTTGACCGGGCCCTTTAAATTTTGTTTTATCAATTACCCGGTCAAGTCCGGGTAAAACCGGGCAATCCGGCTAGCTTTGAGTAAATTAGCTTAAAAAATGTTAAAGTTGCCTTGATGCTGGAGCAAAAATGACAATTTTCGAAAATGGGTATACATACTCCATACCGGCTTATTGCGTTCTTTTTTTTTTCACCCCATACGGAAGGTGAACAATTACATCAAAGCATCCATTTTACTGGTGCCACGTGAAAAGTACACTTGCAACGAAAATGGGCGCCAAAACTTTCTTTAGAGAGATGGATGAAGATCAGTAAGCCTTGATTGCTTTTGGCGCCTTCCTACTTTGGGTGATTCGAATTAAAAAAAAAATATGGAAATTGACTTGCCATGACTATTATTTGATACGAATAAAAACTAAAAATTAATTTTCAAATTCCACAGAAACGTTCTCAAAATTATCTCTCCGTTGTGTTATTCTTCGCGTGAAGACGAACACAACAAAAAAAAATCGCTTGCAAATTGGATGATCCAGTGAAGAGTTTTGCGTGTTCGCACATTTCTGTATGGTCTGTCACTCTCCCTGTTTTATTTATATATAGATTCAAAATGATACAAAGTAATTTTCTCAATTGATCAGTTAAAAATAAAGAAACAAAATTTAATTTAAAATTATCAATAATTAACCATTTTTATAATTTTGCTAAAAAATGTTTTCTATTTCAGTGCAATGAATCTCATATCCAAAGTTTAAAGTTTTGGCTTTATTAGCAATCGTTTCTGGTGTTTCGAAAATATAGACTTAAAATTTCTAGTTCAAAAAGAGAATAATCATATTTTTTTTTCAATTTGTGTGATAGTCATGACTCATGAGTAAGTAAACAGTTTAGAAATCAATTTCCCTGTTTAAAGTGTATTTTTGGTGTTGCTATAAGTTCTAGCTATAATTAAATTTTTAAAAATGATATCGTTTGTTTTTACACCATTCGAAAGCTGAGACTTATTTCTTTTATTTGAGCCCAAATTTGAAATAAACCATAGAGGGGACAAGAACATTTTATTTATTTAAAGACTTTGATGAATCTCATCACTATTGGTCACCCTGAGTTTATAGTGAAAACGCCTCGATGTATACTAGCTGTTGCTAGCTGTTTGCTTCGTTTGGACTGCTGCTATAATGTTACCCGTGGCATTGAATTATTGTTCATGTTCATTTGATGAGATTTGCGCGGTAAAAACTGTAATCAGAATGAAATGACAATTAAATATTCTCTTCAGTTTTAGTCGTCGACAAGAGGTGGTGTCTTGTCAATTTGTTATCCGAAAATCTATCCAGAAAAAAACAGACTTTTTAACCATTTTAATGGTTTTTTTTTCAAAGACAAAATTATACCTTTAGCATTTTCTCAACTGCATCTATCAAAAACATGATCTATCGGAAAAATCCCTTGCTACAACTTTGTCAAAGATCTCAAAGTGATACAAATTGAAAGATGAGATTTGTAATGTCCCAAAAAGAGCGATTTTTATTTCATTTGGAAAACCTAAGGAAATTTCTCATCGGTGAATGTACCAAGACCTTAAATAGTATCCTGTCCTGACAACTTAATTATTGATTGTAGAGTGTTTATGCAGGAAGGTTTATGCACATTAAAAATCAAACCATCAAAGAGATTGAAAACCTTAAAAAAATAAAATGTTCTGAATTATTTCAAATTTAGGCTCAAATGAAAGTGGAAAGTTACAGCTTTTGAATAGTGCTAAATTTAGCGAAAAAAAATCAAAAAATAAAGTTGAAATACGATATACAGTTTAAATTGTTTCCATTAAATCTTGCATTTTTATCGAGATTGACTTGGCATATTTTAGCAATGGTACATATATTAAACGAGAACGAATTTTCCCAATGAAATGTTCCAGGGTGACTGGTTAATAATATCCTCGGATTACAGCGTGCTACGTCGGATGTTGGGACGCTAATTAACGTAATACGTCAGAAGAGCATCTCATCGTTAAACGTAACTAAACAGAGCCCAAACTAACGAGAGACAAATAGGACCACTTCTAGTGAATAATTAGCTGCTGTTGCTGCTAGATACTCGGATGAGGATTGCGCAGATTTTGGAATCAATTATGTAGCAACACACGATAACGTGACTCTAATACCTGGATGGATACCCAAAGAGAAAATATTAATACTTAAATTCGAGGTTCTGTTTCTTAATAAACTGCTTCTTAAATAGAATAATCAAAAACGCAGGACTGAGCAATGTTTCACAGCCAGCCAATTGAAATTTCGGCCATCCCCGCAAAAACCTGATCCCGGCTAATGAATCTTCCTCATTCAAGTTAAACGTCCGTTGTGGTTTGGCAAACGCGAAAGGAAAACGAAGATTTATTGCGACAAACGCATCAGTGGAAATTATTTCGCTACCGCAGAAAGAAGGAAGTGATCCTTGGGCTGTCCTGCAAGAGGAAAACGCCCGAAAAGGACCTTCACCGCAGGACAACCAACAAAATTCCGGGAGAAAACGGCAATCCGGAGTTTCTAAGTTAGTTGAATTAGGTGGCAAAATTTGGGGAAGAGAAAAGTAACGGGGGATGATAATGTCAGTTGAACGTCCCCCTGCTTCCCGATTCTAATGGCTGTTGTCTCTCAATTAAGAGAAGAAAAAACAACAACAGCCATGGCGCAGACCTGGATGCCCCCAAAACGCGAGGTGAGGAAAGGCATTACGGCGCGCCGCCACTTTTCGGTCAATTTGATTCATTGCTGCCGTCGCTGTTGCGTAGAAATAGGTCCAACCGGTGACATCCAGTCATTGCAGAGAATCGGGAGATATATGGAGATAAATTGCGCATTCCGCAGCCCCGAAATGAACGATACCTTCAATATTGGAGCATAGGCTAGCTGGACGCACGCGGATCGTTACGCGTCCTGGCCTTTGGCGGAGAAAGTTCGTCATTGGCGTATTGGCGCCTGGATGCGGTCGCGCTGTAGGGATGATGGTCGATTCTAAGAAAATTAATTGACACACGGGTAACGAGGATACTTCGTTGCTCTTCTGCTGGAATACCCAACATGACGGCAAAGTTCGAGATTGCGTTTAACGGGCCCTAATGATGAGATACATAAATAATTCTATCCCGTCATTGGAGGGCTTCGATAATGTTAATCAGTATGCTGTATTGATACACTTGATGTTTTATCTTTATCATGAAGCTTTAGGCGCAAATTGGTAAAATTATTTGAAATAATTTATCTCTTCTTGTATGCTAAGTATAAAGTTCATATCTCTAAATATTTAGCTTTGAAATAATTTTCAAAAAGTCTCTAGCAAAACATCAACATTTCTATCTTTGGGGCCAGATGACCATTGAAATTTACATAAACAGGGTTTGAAATTTAATTACTTTCAAAATGTTTTGAGTGTTTATAAAAATAAATAGCCTTTTAAGCCTCCAGGCTATTCAGTTCATAACTTTATCCATCGCGGACAATAAAAAATCCATAACTGTAATCCAAGGCCGTGCGAACGGGGGGGGGGGGGGGTTTTAGGGGTTTAACCCCCCCCATGGAGGTTTTTTCCAAGTAAAATGTTTACCTTAGGAACGGGAAATTACTTGGTTTTAAAATTTGTTTAAAAATAAGTGTTAACAGGCTAGTCCGAAATTTGGCTCGCCTCCGGCGGAATTTAATCTTAAATTACTCTAGGCTTGAGACATTTCATCTTACGACACTATTTGATGTGCATGAATTGAAATTAATTTTTAATTGTAAATTTCTCAAGTCAAGAGTCAATCAACCTTTTGTATTGAAACTCTTAATTTGACGTACAAAAACGCTAACTCTTCTTTAGAATGGGTTTTTGTTAAGAAGTGTAACTCAACCAGTTCAGAGTTTGAAACCAACCATTGAAATTAATTCATCGAATAGTAATTTTAAACATCAACAAGTCGGTAGCCATGTAACAGGCGTTTACCACTCACGATGGTCACTAGAATTCAAAACAACTTAAACTTATGTCCTTTAATTTATTACTTTAAATTTTGACTAAAAAATCATATATGTCGTTGGTAATGTTACGCTGATATGAGATATTCTCCAAGAGAACAATTTAGTTTCAATTTAATTTTTTGTTTTTCGTCCTTTTAAATGCTCAACTTCACATTTAAATTTATTTTTGATAAATTACATAAGGCTAGAAAAATTTCATTCTTCCAACGTGCAATGAATTTGAAAGACCTTTTGACTATTTGGGTGCTGTGAATCTAAATATGCAGTTTTTCTATCAGCTTTTGTTATTGAAATAACTTATAAAAATAGTTATTTAAGAAATTTCCACAATTGTTTGACAAAACTTTATATTTAAAGCATAACGTTTAAATATAAAAGTTTCAAATCAATTATCTTTATTTTTTGCTTCGATTATAGTCGTTTTACCATCTTGTTGGCATTTGCGACTTTATCAACGGTTATAAAGTTTTCCATTTGTTTTCTCAATCTCATTCAACGATTTTTACTTTTCAACTTTATATTTTATTTTAATTTTCAAATAAACTATCCACATTTTACCAGTCTGCATCGTGCTGTCACAGCGACCAGTTCGTTTCGTTTGTTCGCGTGGCTCGTCCATTCGGTCTTCGCAAAATATTGTTGAGAGTCCCGGCTTTCATTGTGTGAAAATGGATAATCGTTTATAAGTGAATGGTGAAGTTGATGGAGCACATGCTATTTGATTGGATTTTTGATGAAAATAGTGAATTCGATAATGCCATTTTTCGTAATGAGCTTGAGTTGTTTGATAGATTCAGCTAGCGGGGGTGAAAAACAATATGGTGCTCAGTTTAGTCTATCGTGGAATGATTCGGAAAATTTAAAGTTTTTCAGTGGATTGGTGGTGAATTTGGAAGAAACAAACATACAGAAGCACGCACGCATGGATACCTGACGAAAGGATCAAACCGGTGAGATCGTTCTAATGCGATTTTTTTTTACTTTGCTTGCTTTGCATTCTGTAGTTTGTTCAATATGTTCGATTACTAGGCTAATATTCCGTAAACGATTTTGAAGTTAAATTTATTATTTACGAAACATAAATTTGAACATCTTAAAATTATCGAGACATGAACCAACATGTTTGCGATTTATCAATGTGGACAGAACTGGTGAAAAGCTATCTCTCTCCCGCTAACTTAGTACCAGCAGCATCGAGACATTTTTTTCTCATGTAGTTCTTTGCGTAGGGTAGGCGAAGGAGTACGCAATTGGTCTTGTGCTGTCACAGCTTAGTCTATACAGCATAAAATACTGTTTGTCTTTTTCATTATCTATCAATTGGTAAGCGCGGCCGAATTTGGGTGATGGTTTTGCATAAGTGCAAGCGGGATGCAACTAAAATTTCAGCCAACTTTTGATAGGTATTGCGGGTTTTTCTCAAGGAGAGAAAGAATAACTTTTCGATTCCATCGCCCATGGACCATGGGAACCTCAGAGCGACGAAGCAGGAGAGAATGAATGAACAGGACAGGACAGGAGATTTTACTTGTGGAAACTTCAGCCAGATTCTATCAAAGCAAGCGTGGATTTTTTTCAGATCATTTCAACCGGGCACCAAATTGGCAAGTTTCGTTCTTGTTACGTTTACACTATGGGTGGTTTAAATATAAGCGGACAGACAAAACATTATCATCATTTTCGAACAACTTAACGATTATTTCTGCTTATGACAGATTGCAAAGAGAATCGAGGGATTCAGTCCAGTCAAAAAAAAAAAAAATAAAACAAAAATTGAAAATGTAAGCTAAGTACATACATGTAGTTGTTTTTTGGTATATTTGTTCTCTTTTATTTATAACTAGAATTTTCAGGATATGTGGTGTAAAGTTTGATATATGCACCTCTCAGTTTTTTTTTCTAAAGTTCAACAGAAGTCATAGAACATTCTTATTCCAATAAAAAACGAACAAGTGTACGCTTCGACTGTCATTTAGACAAATGATCATATTGCCTTTTCTAACAATAAATCTTGAAATTCTTGTACTTTCCAATTAAACAAATACTTACTAGGTGTAGAAGCTATCTGACCAGATTATTTTTAATTGTTCAAATGGACATCCGGAACTTTGTTAGAATATTCGTCGTATTACTGCAGAAAAAAAAGAGTGTGTTGGGAGATTCTATTTAACCTATATTTTTATGCTTTTTGTTCTATGCTCAGTATTGGAAATTTAAGAAAAGTTTTTACGAGTTTTGTCTAGTATGGACTGTTGTCATGTATTTCTAAATTTTAATATTGAAATTCCAGGTATGTAATCTACAATTTGATATTGCATCTGTGAATTCGAAAAATAAAAATAATAGTCGACTTATTCTCCTTCTCCAAATCAAATTTTGTTCATTTTTAGAAACATTTATTAACAAATTTATACTAGATAGACTTGGTGCCAAATAGTCGCCCGATTTTTTTTTTCTATTTTATGTCACGTTTATGAAATTTTATAGCCGAATAGTGTAGATGTTATGTGTTATTAATGTGATATCTGAATCGAAATTGTAGTGTTGTAGCAGAAATCATTCATATGTTTTTGTTTTCTTATACTTTTTATGAAAAATGTACTTCTACAGTAGAGTCATAATTAAATCTTGGTATGTATGATCATATAAATTATTGAGCGTTCGTCTTTTCAAAAAGACAATCGATATTAATGATAGGTTCTATAATCATCAGTTAGGAGAAGGTTTAGTTAAAATAGTAGTTTTTAAAAGCTTCTATTTACTGATTTTTGGATTTACAAACAATTAAAGAGTCTAATCTTGATTTATTGCGCTCTTCTTTTCCAATTTAGGAGCAACACAACTAATAAACCCAATTTAAATCTTTTATCAGCATACATTAGTACCTATAACAGATATTCTTAATCAGAAAATTTACTTGTTTGGCCAGCATCTTATCGGTACAATCAGATAAACATCAATAAGTACTCTAATTTTCAATTCTACTACTTTTAAATTCATTTGTTTATTTTTGTTATGTAATTATGATCTCGTGTATCAGCTCAATGCATCCAATTGAATTATAACATTACTATTATTTCATTTTTCCATTATTTTTCCTCTGCACAGTTTTAATCAGATCATCAATTTCAAAGAGGGAATGAATGCATCTGGGGAATATAGTTGCATTTGAAAAGTGTCGAATATGAAGTTTGCAAAATTACACATCAGTTGTCAGTAAATCTATTATCATAAAATGGAGTGAAAAGAATCAAACGCTCCCATGCTTATAAATTATAAGTGCTCATCATCTTTTATTTTTCAGATCTGTATCCTTTTATTAAAAATAATAATAACTGAACCAAAAAATATATATTTTTTAACATTATATATAAATACATACATTTTCAAGGTATCTTAAGTAATTGTCCTTACGGCCACAGATTATCATTGGGGATAGGGATTTTCATTGTTATAT
Organism: Uranotaenia lowii; assembly: GCF_029784155.1. Lineage (NCBI taxonomy): Eukaryota > Metazoa > Arthropoda > Insecta > Diptera > Culicidae > Uranotaenia > Uranotaenia lowii. The sequence goes on along the minus strand of NC_073691.1, from coordinate 38,171,678 downwards.
TGTATATTTGATAATTTTAGAGGGAATGCATCTGGGGATAACCTGAAGAAACTATTGCTAGCGGAGTGGTAGCCAACCATAGTATGTTTCTGAGGGTTGGATGCCTTTTCTCGACGAACCATCGGCAGTGGAAGCCTTCGGGCCAACCACACAGACATAGGCAGGACCTTGCTATCGATGGGGGACCCTTACATACATACATACATACATAAAATATCCACATTTTATAGTACAGTTGTTCCATAAATTTCCTAATAAATTTAATTTAAATTTTTAGACATTATTTTTAATAAGTTTGTTTTTATTTTTAAATTCTGAATATTGTGTTCTGAAAACATAAGCATTCAAATCTGAATTTTTAATAAGCAAAAACATAGTTTCTAATTGTGTTTTTTCTAGGACCCAATGTTTCAATTGAAAGTGACAAAATCTTCAAAACTTGAAATCATAAACTATAAACCCTTCGATTGAAAATTTATAAACTTTTCATTAATTTTTTAAACATAAATCCATTATTTTAAAGGATCATGATTTTTTAATAAATAAGTTTGAAAAATTATCCGAAGTAGCTAAGTTTGAATGTGCAATGCTAACTAAATTTGTATTTGCTTGGTGATTCCAACATTTAGTTCCTTATTCTTATTTTTTTCTTATTCGTCATTCACGAAGTTATCCATTTCCCAAAATGTACTTTGTCAGTTTAATTGAACATGATTTATAAATTTAATGTTGAAAACTTAAAAGAACCTTTTTGGCCACTGGCGCTCTTGAAATAATATTAAATTCCTTCTTTTTTTATCAAATTAATTATCAAAATTAATTTATATTTAATTTAAATTAATTAATTAAAATTTTTATCAAATATTTAATTTTTTCAAATTCAAAATACTACAGAGAAGTTTTTCAATAAACTCTTCAATTAAAAATGAAGAAAAGAAATGTAAATAAAGATGAATAATTAATTATTATTTCGCTAACCATTTTTAATTATGATAAATTTTTAACCTTATCTGACGATTATTCAAGAATTTAGATTTTTTTTTAATCTGTGTTTTGGAAATAAATAATTCAAATCTGATAAATAGACTGTTGAAAATTTATTTTGAAGCAAATTTCTAGTTCAGAATGAGGAACATCATTTTGAAAAATTTATCAATGATTTACCGGAAATAGAATTGAATTGAAACATTCATTATCATTTGTTTATAAAACTTTGATATATTTTATCAAAAAAAAATTATTATTTTTTGTGTTTGTGAGATATTTATGAGTTAGAAAATGGTGTAAGAAATCAATTTCCTTATTTATTGTTTATTTTTGGTATTGTTATTATTTTTAGCAAAATTTGAATTTCGAAAACCCCCCCCATCGACGGGTCCTTCGCACGGGCCTGCTGTAATCCTTCCATGAGATACATACCCATTATCCAGTAAGAATTTTAGCTTTATTATGGTCAGTACAACTTCATTAGAGCTAAAATATTAATCTTCATAAAAAGCTCAATATGTACATCACCAGAACGATAATAAATCTAAATCTGGCTTTGGAGCCCTGTTCTAGAAACGTCTTCATGACTTATTTTTAAGTCCTTGATAAAATCATTATGCTGTAAATCATACACCAAAGCTTTTATAAAGACTTTATGAAACATATAATTTTTTTTTATTATTTCGCTAATATTCGGCACCCTGATTATGGACGCTACTGTTCTCAGCATGTCTGGCAGCAAAATGATGTGAAAAGTAAACGCGAGAAAATTTAAACGTTGCTGAGAACACAATTATTTACAATGTCGTGCGAGAAAATTTGTTATTAACTAAATTGACTACGACATGAATCTCGATGGAAAATAATTTCCTTTGAACCGATTCATTATTCGATATTTACTATTACACTTTTTAGTTTTTACTTATTTTATCAAGTTATATTCGATAATATAAATAATAAGATGAAATACAAAATTCAAAATTATTAGAAATTTTTTTTAATGGTTTAATTTTTCTTTCAAAAATTGGATCACTTTGGTTTTGAGCATGGAACGAATGGTTAAGTTTTTAATTCCAGTTGGTAAGGTATTGTATTTAAAAGTCCAATAAACGAAATTCTTTTTTGCTCTTATGATGTTGTAGAACGGCTTCGTTGCAAGAAACCTGACTTTCGAATGTTATGAGTTCGCAACCCTGTAGTAAAATGGAGGTTTTGAATATTTTCAGTTGAGTGTAGATTATCATAGAGATATATAACAGTTTGCAAATCACAGAGTTCAGATATTGGAAGAACGTTATGCGTTCTTAAAGAGTTAGCTGAAGTGTAGGGAATAACAAAGGGAGCATTGAGATGATTTTCAAGCACCTTTTCTAGAGCTTATTAGCTTTATTTTGTTCAAACAAATGGCTAATAAGTTTAATAACGGTTTTAAAAGAGCCATATAAATAGCTAAAATTTGACGTTTCTCTCGCTAGCCAACCAATTAAACGCTCATGATGAGTTTTTTTTTTATTTCTGAATTGTTCATCATTAGTACAGTAAATAAGGGCAGACTTTTTTAATGAAATAAATAAGGTATTGGTTGTGAATGTCCGGTGGAATGATACCATGAGTTGAAGTAGAATTTCGCTTTTGGACGCCATTTTGAAATCCGTGATGGCAGCTTCTGCTGAACTTTAAAATGTTACAAACGACCAAAACTCGTATGAAACTCTCAAAATTGCCTGAAAGAGCCAAACTAGAAGAAGTTGAATTTCTTTTTCTGACGCCATCTTGAACTCAAAGATGGATGCTTTCGCTTGAGCATAAAATGCCCTACAATCCTCTACAATATGGGTAGTGTTAAATTTTGGTACCTGAACCCATTTTGTTTTCCACGATCTCGGCTTCCACTGAACTTTGCTAACAGAAAGCCATTATAGAATCATATTAAAACTTTCGAATGCTGGTTGGCTTAATCTGTGTTACTTGGGTACTGATCATCCTCATATGACACAATATAGTAGTATATAGTATCTTTTCCCGGTATTAAATTAGATTAGATTAAATTAAATTAGATGAATTAGATGAAATCGATTTCACATTTTGTCAACCCCCCCCCCCCCCCCCTCTTCGAAGTTTCCAAAAAATCCGAAGGGGGGAAATAAATAAAGTTTGAAGTAATTTATGTAAATATTGATAAAAAAACCAATATCTGAAAGATAACAAGACCAAAAAACAAATTTAAGAAGATGGGAGTTATCCACTTTTTACTTTCTTGATTTGATTGAATAGATCGATAAACAATTACTTAATTTATAGGTTTAATGCAACGATATAGTATGCAATTTTGTTGCATAAAAGCTTCCATGCAATTTATTCCAATTTATTTTTTTTCGCATTATTTTTTATTGTACCCCCTCGTGATGTTCCAGCTCCGAATGATAAAAGAAGGTTTTGAAATTTGTTCCGGCCTTATGTATTTGATGCTCTCAAATAAATCGTTTAAGATATTACAGCTGGTTTTCTGTAAAAACATTAGAGTGTTGTATTTTGAAGAATGGAATAATTTCTATTGAAAGTTTTTGGAAAAATTCTAAAACAATATTGGGAAATCGCTGGTGTAAATCAGAACAGTTGTACAACGTTGTGAGACCAATATCAAAATTTTCTATCAAACTTTGTTCATTCAAACAAGGCCGTGCGAGCGGGGGGTATTGGAGGGTGGGTGGATTTTCTGAATAATTTTCAATTCAATGCATAAATTTACAGTTGTAACGGGGAATTATTTGATCCCAAAAAGTCTATAAAAATAACTGTTAACAAACATGTCAGAAATTGGCTCGCTTCAGGTGGAATTTAGCCCTGTATGGCTCTAAGTCATTTTATTTCTTGGTTCTCTATGCGTTCACGAATTATAAGTTTTAATTTAAAATTTCAAATTGCAGTTCCAAAATCCATTTGTATTGAAACTTAAATCTTGACACTCAAAACTCTTACTCGTCTTCGGAATGGAGTGTATTTTAACAACATAGAAATTTGAAACCAACCATTTTTACTTAAAATGTTGTTCATCAAATACTAATTCAACACATCAATAAGCTAGTAGCCAAGTGACACTTCTAACAACTCGCGATAGTTTACAGAATAAGCAACAAAATATTTAACCTGCTATCCATCACTCTATTATTTAACACTTTGATTTAAAAAAAAAACTTTTATGTCATGTTATGCTAACATGAAATATTCTTCAAACTAATAACAGTTTCAATTTTATTCTGTGTTTCTTGCTCTTGTAAATGTTCCATTCCACATTCGAAATGGTGTAAAAAATTTACTTAAGGTCACAAATTTAAAAATTTTCCAAGGTGCACAAATTTTAAGAGTTATTTTTTAATTGATTCAGGTGATACAAATTACAATATAATTTTTTTTCTATTATTTTTTATTTTTCAAATATCTTTTTAAAATTGAGCACTTTTCTAATAAAACTATATCACAAAACGATTTTTTTTTAAATGAATATTTAAGACATTAATAAATTTTCTGGAAACCGCAAGAAATTTTCACTTCTGCGAATAAAATTAAAAACAATTCAGTTTTATTTCTTTTACCTACTCTGTAAAAATGTAAATCAATGTACCTCAGAAGTTTTAATATCTAAGCATAATATTATAGTTTGGTTCAATGAAAAATATAAAAAAATTAAAAAGAATCTGTTTTTGTCTTTCATTATTTACCAATGAATGATTTCATTTAGATCTGATTCATTTTTAAACTAATAAAACATATTGCCAATATTTCAATTAAAATACAAAATTTAACAAAAGATTCGAGGTCAGGAAGCTTAAATCTTCCTAATGAATCATTAAAACATAGGGATAAAAATCCTATTAAATTAAATTTAAAAAGATATGATAATGGATAGACATTTCAATTGAAAATTTTTTTTTTCTAAAAACTAATCTTTTCCATCTACATTATTTTTAATAATTTTCATTTTAGTTTTCCCAATTCAACAGTCCAACTTTTATAATTTTTTCAAATAAGTTTTTCTTTGTTTCTTTATTCTGAATTTTTGTGTTTTGAAACAAATTTTCTATAAGCATAAAGATCTAGATTTTAAATATGAAAATCATATTTTTTCCTTTCTTTACAAGACTTTCTATTAAAATTGACGGTGAGGACACATTCAGATTTGAAATTTTTTTTCTAATTTTTATTATATTAAAACCTCTTTATCACATAATTTCATTTTTAAATTTCTCAATAATTATCCAAGAAATCAATTTATCAACACATATAAGTTTTCGATTATGCCTTTAAAATTATTCAATTTGAATATCTAAATTGAATAATGTGAATTGAAAAGACAATTTTTTTAACCTTTCATTTTTATACCTGGGAGAATCAAATATATAAAAAATTATCAAATTCAGAAGTTCTTAAATAAAAATATTTTTTTCAATTATCTAGAATTTGAGTTTCAAATTGTGAATAAATGAATATTTTATATTCATGGTTTATTACTGATATGATCTGAAATTAATTTTAAAATTCGGTTTCAATTTCTTTTCAAATCGTTCTTCATATTTAATGAATTCTATTTCAGTATTGATATTTATGTACGAAGATTCAAACTTTTTTCTCATTGGAATTTTAATGCGTATTCGTTTTCTGATGTTTCCGAACTGTTAATTCCATATTTGCAAACAAGACTGTTTGAAATTTATTTTCAAGCAAATTTATAATTCGTATCAAGGAACATCCATTTGAACATTTTTGTTTTGACTTACCGGAATGGTATTGATTTGAAAATTTTATTGTAATTTATTTTTTATTTTTAAAGTAAAATTTGTTATTTACTGGAGTTTTCATGATGGGCATAAGTAGTGAATTGGTTTAAGATAACTAATTTCGTATCTACTGTGCGTTTTTGGTATTGTTATTATTTCTTGTTGAATTACCATTTTTCAAATGCTACAAAAAAGGCGGTGTTATTCGATGTTTGATTTTTAAACATCAAGATGGTGCACCCTACTTTGACCTTGAAATTTTAAAATTAGAAGTTGAGATAAAAATTTGGATTTTCAATAAAATTACCGAAGCTTAGCAAATGAAGTTTTCACGCCAATTTCAAACCTGTAGATTTTTATTGAAATTATACAGCTTAATTTCAAAATGGTAAATTTTTTTTCAAAAAATTAAAGATGGTTAGGTTAGGAGGTTTAGGAAAATTCAAAGGATTTGGAATGTTTATTAAAATGCTTTTTTAACACCAGATCAACACAAAAAAATTTAAATATATTCGTATGCAAATCTGTATATTCAACTCAAGAATGTCAAATCTTGTGAAAGGTTGAGTTTTTTAAAAAAATCAATTGCTCAAGAGGGGGATGAGCTCATGAATTTGACTTAAGATGGTGGCGAGTGCAAAATGTTTGATGATTACATTAACTTGAAAAAAAAACAAAAAATAATGGAAAGATTTTTTTTTCTTTCAATTTTTAAACAGCTTTTACTCATTATTTCTTGGGCGGAGTGAATCGGGGTAACAGCTTATAAGCTTAATAATTTATAAAAGTTATGTCCCGGAGTACAACAAAAATGCATTTATTCAAATGCCATTGATAAACCCCTTAATCGGAGGCCTGTTTTACGCCTCACATTCAAGGTTACCCAAATCACAGAATAATCTGTAACTTTTATGAAGGATGAATCACCGTAATTTTATGTTTGTAGATTTAATTTGTCGGCCTAGCGGTGAAAAGTGATGTCCTTTTTATTAGGGACATCTAAAGATTAGGAATTTTATTTTCATATAGGTGGATAGAAGGTTAGATGAAATGAAAGATGTTGAAAATGAGCGGGTAGAATTTATTTAGAAGCATATAATCACATATCAAATTATATCTACAAATATAAAATTACGGTGATTAATCCTTCATAAAATTAAAATAACTTTGGCCAAAGAAGAAATGGTCGCGATTCGACCAGACCGAACTGAACGCCATAAACTTGATTTCGAGAAAATCGAGTTCGAAGTTCACAGCCCTACCAATTGATACCATTTCATCAGATATCTTATTTAATCATTTTACCATCACATTTAGACTCTTATAAAGCCATCGAGGTTATACTGGTCGATTTCTGATTACACATCAAGCAGAAAACTGAACTTTAATAGCATTATGTTTGCACCCAGTTCACTCTGGTCGAACAAAAATGTTTAAAAAATTGTCATGCACTATCATTTGACTGGGCAATTTGTTCTAAACGTAGGAGCCTACTTATAGGCGGTTTACAAGCAGCACCCAATGAGTATGGGTGATGCTTTGAAAATGTTTTTTTTCGTTGAGCCAGAGTGAACTGAGCCATACAAATTTCGCACTTTTGAAAAGCGGAATATCTGTGATTTTAACTTACCGGTTGCGTTCTGAACGACAGTAAGCAATAAAATAAAGCATCTTTTATCGTTAAATATCAAAAAGCCTAACATTCCCTTAAGTAAATTGGAAAACAAAATTCAAGGGATTCGGTTTAGTCTGGCTGAACGAGATGTTAATAAATGTTAACAATCCGCAACATGAAGTTTTTAGCTACGGGAACGTTTCTCACCATGAAATTTATTAGATATTCGTTCCTGACAAACCGAAGAACTGTTTTGAAAAGGAAAAAACCAACACACATAAACTTATTTCGCACAAAATCAGTTTCATGACCAAAACATGCTTTTCATCTTCACCTCAAAGCTGGCTCTCAGTTCACTTTGGCGCAACGCATTTTTTCCATTTTCACTGTCTGCAACATTGAAATTTTCTAATAAAATCAGTAAAAATAGTAAAAATGTTCTGATTTTTATTGGATAGGTAGTTTATCATGTTTTGCATCTGTTGCAATAGATAACTCAATTTTTTTCATATTGGCGTACAGTTCGGTCTGGTCGAATTGCGACCAAATAAAAAACACGACATCAGAGCATCGGTGATAGGTCACTATCAAACTATCGACCGTACCGTTCCGCATCCAAACCCCGGATGTAACAAAAGCGCGATGATAACAAACTGAGAAGACTATACATCGATAGATGCGTTTCTGAGTTAAAAGGAGCTTATCTGAGCGATCACATATCATCTTTTTGCTCGTCCGCACTACAGGTTTTCCCTTGTGGGGCGGACTACGCTTGGCCTACTAATGTGTGGTGGTAGATGCAACTCTATCTGTATCTACGGCTTCATAGTAGTAGGCCCGTGAGGAACAAAAATTTGATATGTGATGATATGATTCTAAATAAATTCTACCCACTCATTTTCAACATCTTTCATTTCATCTAACCTTTTATCCACCTATATGAATAGGAAAAAAGAAAAAAACAAAAAAATTCCTTATCTTTAGATGTCCTTACTAAAAAGGACATCACTTTTCACCGCTAGGCCGAAAAATTAAATAATCTGTAACTTCACAGAATTTTTAGCAATTTTTCGTCACAGAATCTTGGTTACAGATCACAGAATATTGGAAAGTTTTGCAGAATTTACAGAATTTCTGCATATTGTAGGGGAGAGTGGGGTATAGTGGGCCATGGGGAAACGTGGGACTCTTTTGATATCTCAGATGTGTGATGAGATAAAAATCTCAAACCAACTGTCATCGTCGTCGCTTTGCGTGAGCATATAATTCTATATGTTGTTGACTGCAATACGCATCATATGCTTCTTTTATTTATCAAGCTAAAAAAGTTAGAAAAATTTACTTACATAATTAAAAAAACACCCACTAATTTCATCGATGAGGAACCTAAAGTGCATAACATAGATATGCTCATACGCTTATAATCTTAATTTTGTCATGATCTTTCACGTGGAATAGGAATTTTTGATGAAACATCAATGAGTCACACAAACGCAACCAATTTGCAAATCAAAGCTTGGGGGGAATCGTGGGCCACACATCTTGAACCACCTATATTTTTATGTTTCTGTTTATGTTTATGTTTATGTTATGTTTATGTTTATGTTTTATACACATTCAGAACTTAAAATTCGTTTTGCCTATCTATAAAGTTTTCTTATGCCAAATGAAGAGTTATGAAAATTACTTCGTCCATCCTATATAGGATGGACTCCTATATATCTTTTCGATCATACACAGCTCTCATTTTTATTTCATCATCTGAAATTGCTTTAAAATAACGAAATGAATTAGGAAATCACAGTTTTGAGTCAACTCATAAACTTTGCATGTTATTTGGTCAATTTGGATTTGGTGGCCCACGATTCCTCACCATTTTTCGAAATCAAAAAAACATCCCTTTTTTTAAAACAGTCAGAATTTGGGGAAAAATAACTTATTAAAAATTAAAAAAGAGTATCTGATGATACCTTGAAAATTTAGAAAACTATATCACTTCTCATTTTATCTTTTATAATAAAGAAGTTATGGAACAACGAAAAAAAGTGGCCTATGATTCCTCACTCTCTCATACATATTTTTGAAATGATGAATGTTGAGATCACTATATACCTCATATTTTTTTATCTTTTTCATGAAATTTATTGCATTTGTTATGAAAATATATTTTTGCCATAAGTTAATTAGAAAACAATTCAATTTGTGAACATGACTTCACTTTTCTAAAAAATTCATGACAACAGCATCACACAAAACCGGCACAGAATTTTGTGGTCAAATCATTTCATTTATCACCCGAGAAAAATATAGGATGCATTAGTTCCGGACAAACACCTTCAAATAAATTTCCGAAATTTCTATTGGACTTCCAGCGAAAGCCCTCGACAACGCTATAAGCGCATTCCAATCAATCCCATGAAAAGCGTGCCAAAAATTTATTTTGTAAAAACTAGTCACCACTGTGTGTAATGTTTTGAAACCAAAATTTAAATGGTCAAAATTTCCAATTCAAAATTTCTTCAATTTTTTCCTGATTAACTCCACTTTACCGTAATAACTTCAGGCTCGTTGCAACCCCGTTTCAAATCTTCTCTCCTTCTTCTGAAGCACGTAAGATTTATTATGGTCTATTCATCCTATAACACTAGATAAAGTTTTCTATTTAAAAATATTGATTTTGAATAATATTAAATTGAGCATCAGACACTACCGTTATTGTGAAATGATTCAAACTTTCACAATTTTCAACTGTTTGTGGAAATTAGCTTTTTGAAACTTCCGAAAAATTCTCTTAGTAAAATAAAACAAAATTATTTTTTTTTTATTTCGAACATCTGCAAGTAAACTGTATACGTTATATTGCTGCAACTTTACCAGAAATAGTAGTTTCAAAAAAATCCAAATATAAACGTTGATTTTTACAGTTCAGCTACTCAAAGATGAAAATTTGCAAGAAAACGTTTCATTTCTTTAAAAATCCAAACCCCAGATTTCCGGCCAATGAATTCTGTGGCTCATCAACGGCAACGGCACATTCGAATGAAATGTCTCGAGCCTTCGCCCAACCCCACCCCCCCCCCCCTCCCCGACTCGAAATGCGTCGCCACCATTATACCATTATTATTCTAGGTATCATCATCAAATTTGATTTTTATGAACATCGTAAAAAGCATCGAAATCACCACCATCAGCTTACCGACCGAGACACCCCTAGCCTGGTCCAATCTTCGGAAGATGGCGGGCGGCCGCTTGCTATCAAAATCTGTTTTATCTGCATCGGTAAAAGGCGACAAAATGCAAGGTTGGGTCCCTCCCCTCCCACTTTGAGAACCTTCCGGACCTCGATATATTTTCTGTGCTGGCTCTTCAGCGTTAGATTTTCATTTCTTCAAATTCTCCATTAAATCTGTTTGTTTATATTTATTGTCTTCTTTTCCGAATGGCGTGCGTATCTTTGCTCCCTTTCCGCGTTTTTTTTTTTCAGTCGTGCTTTTCCCAAGGACTCACAAAAAGGGCCGCTCGAATGAGATACCCTGATTTTAGTGTGATGCCATTCGACATTTATGGGTGCGTTTTCATTTGCAGTCTGTTTTGGATGTGGCGTCCTCCAGTTCCAGCTTCTTCCCCCGGCCCCAGGGGTAGTCCATCAGCTCATCCGAAAATAAAGTCAACATCTTCAACAGCCGAGCCTCGAAGTAGGACTTTTATTACCGTTTCCAAAAAAAAAAAAGAAATACGAAGTTGGTCCAGCTCCGTGAAGAAATATCAACGCGCGCCCGCCATTTTTATGGCTTCTACCGAATTGCTTTTATTGGCGTAACTCGAATTGCCGGAACAGCTGTAAGGGAAAGTCATAAAAAGTACACACCAGTATTGGGGGTTCCTCGGGAAAAACTACCGGCGAAATGCTTGTTGTCACCCTTGGAGGGAAAATACAAGAAGAATGACTTTTCTACCATCCAATGGCTTTCTCCGGATGCACGAAACAGAGAAATAAACTTGTTTAATGCTTAATGGGTAAAATAGCACACAAGGTCGACGCGTTCGTTTGTAACGTACTTTTTTTTCTTTTTTTTTTATCTATCTAGGTATTTCCCTCACCCAATTCTGTCCTTTACTTTGTTGGGATGTTTCCGTTTTACGACCATCGCGTGGACAAGCTCCTCCGCCAAGCCCCAAACCCAACACAGATCACAAAAGTGGGAAAAGCTAATTTCGGGATACGCATAAAATGGCTGCATTTGTGGCGAAAGGTTAATAGTTTCATTTCGAGCTTTTATTGGCTAAAATCCGAAGCCCCTGATTTTTATTGCAGCCTACAACGGCTACAATAATTGGCTCTGGGTGGAATTTTGAAATTCGATTTAGAACCTTATTCTTAAATATCACTCAATCGATAATGGACAAATTTTCTAATTTTTTTCACAACTTGAAGCCATTTTTAACAAAGCGCTGATCTGGTCGAGCTTTAACTAGAAGAAAAATATATCAACGAGGTTGATACATTGATGCCGGAAAACCTGAAGTGCTGTAAGTATAAAAAATCAATGATGTGAAACCCGTGGAGCCAAAGGCGTTTAAGTGCATAAAACATAATTTAGAAAAAAAAAAACAAGCTTTTATGTTGTTGTGATTAGCTTTTTTCCATATGTTTTCCAAACACTGTAAATTTTTGCCTCGATTTCCAGCAACAAAAAAATTACTGGAAACGTTCAGCAATCCAAATTTTTCTAATTGCTGGATTCTTCAGCAATCGGTTGTCTTTTTGTCATTTTTGCTGAAAAATCAGTAATCGATTTTCAAATTGCTGGACTTTCCAGCAATTGATCTATTTTGCTGGAAAATCAGCAATCGATTTGTCACATACACACAAAACTTTCGAGGCTCCACTTAGCAAAAATACTACGTTACTTTCGATTAGCAATAAGGGGTGTTTTACTTACGTGATAGCAATATGCGTGTTTTGCTTGAATTTAGTAAAAAAAGCGGGCTTGTTAGCCGCTTTGTTTGGATAGCAGCCGCCGGCTACTAGAGAAAAAAAACAAATCGACGCGAATCTGTGCGCTTCACAAAGAAGATAGATGTTGGCGGAACCTGTGGAGACGGGGCTGACAAAGCCAGCGACCAAATAGTAGCCAGGCCGACACCGGAAGTGTTTACGGGTAAGAATTGATTATGACAAACAGATTGTTCGATTTTTAAGTGCAAAATTCTATGTTTTTAGGAAGAAACCAATGAACGAACAGTTGTGCGGTTACGGAAACGGGCTCACTGCTGACGGTGCATCTGATGGCCAAGTGGACGACGAAACGGTGGATAAATTGACATCGGAAGCGTACAGGTAAGAGCCGATTCGACTATGAGAAAATGCGGCTTCTAGCATGTGAAATTCTTTATTTTTTCATCAGGTTGCTCCTGTCGGCCATCATAGCCAGAATGATCGACAGAAAGGAAGAGAGTTTGCAGATCGGCCGCATCATTTTGCACCCAGGTGGAAGACCAGTTTTGAAGAAAAAAAGTTTCAAGTAAAATGATTTTTTTTAAAATAAATGGAGTGAAAAATCTGTGGTATCTTTTTTCATAATACCTTCCGAATTTCCCAAGAAAAAATAATAAATTTGAATTCCAAATCCCCCGCGGTCTTTTCCGTCGGTTTTTGCTAAAATTTTGGTAAAATATTTCGGCGGCTAACTTTTTGTCTCGTTTGCTAAAATTCTAGCAGAAAAAAATTGCTAAATTGGTTGCTAAATTTCTAGCTGGTCAAATTTGAGCAAAATTTTGCTAAATTCCGGCCTCGAAAGTTTTGTGTGTAGGAGTCTGTTTGTTTTCGTACGCTGAAGCAAGGTGAAACTTTATTTTACGAATTTTGGTTGGATTAATATAGTTATTTTTATTTTCCTCTATATTCTAGCAACCAGACACACGTCAAGGGTGAGTTTTTATTGAAAAGATTTCATAAAAGATAGTAATCAGAACTCTTTTCTCAGGTCTCGAATGATCAACACTCTGGCATAAAGCTGCCACTACAGAGCCGGTGTTGGAAATTTTTAAAAAAAGCTCTTGAAAATAAACAAAACATAATTTTAAATTGGAAGAAACTAATTCTTTTTCATTGCTCATTATATGCACAGCCAGTAATCAATATTTAATTAAGAATTGAAATATAAATTTGGTACTAAATACAGCCGGTTGTTTTGAAAGAAATAGCTGGTTTCCAGCAATCAGGATTGCTGATTTTCCAGCAATTTGAATTGCTGTAAACCAGTATTAACGTTTGCTGTTTTTTCAGCAATTAAAATTGCTGGAAATTTTGCTGGAAAGTCAGCAGGACAAAAACCAGCAAAATTTTGGTGGTTTTTAGCCAAAAAAAATTGCTGTGTATGTTCAATAAACGAAGTGATACTGAAGTTGTTTGTTTGTTTGTTTGTTTTATTACAGAGGCTTGCTGGGTAAATTCGCCTCTGAGATACTGAAGGGCTGAAGGGCTGAGCATCATCTATGCCGGGATTTTTAACCCACTCAAAACAACAACAAAAAAGAAAACACAATACAACAACAAATCTTTTACACAAAATTCAACAAACAGTGATAGTGAACAGAAGGATATTTAGAAACAGAAAAGACACATTTAAACTTGCCCAAGTAACATTTTAGGTTTTATTACCGGCTAAAAGATCAGCTTTAGGTTTTATAAGAGTTTCATCAGTTTTACTTGGATGGACAACAATTTTACTTGTTTACACATTTTAGATAGAGATTCATACACATTTAACAGCTAATACACAGTTTTACTAATTAACAATTTCATAGATTAGCGAAGCAACTGGACGAAAAAAATAAAACGAATCATCATTGTAAGTACACAAACACTATTTTTATTAGACCAACACTATTTTGTACTTTGGAATCATCATAAAACATAAACTAAATATTTTTTCTTTCACACACTTTCTACACACTTGCTAGATTCCTTGATAAAGGCTAAATATAAGCCGAAACGTCGGATGTTGTGATAAAAATCGTTTTTCTGTCACTTAACAGACTGAAGGCGCCGAAAAAAATCTAAAACATTTTCCATATGTTTTGAAACAATTTGTATTTTGCTTTCAATCATAAAAGTATGTATGTAAATCTGAAAAAATCACCAAATAAATAGAAACTAATAGAGTTCCATCTACTATCGCACATTATCATAACAAACTTAAAGTTTTAAAGTATTTTTGTCAATTCATACAAAATAATTCAATATAATTTTCTTTTTCTAAGATAGAAAAATGCGTGAAAATTCATTTAAGGGGATATGCATAAATTACGTAACACCCCAAGTAACAATTTTAGCTTTATTATGGTCAGCAAAATTTCGTTTGGACTAGAGCATTAATCTTCATTAAAATCTAAAGCGCATTCAACATCACCTGGACTCTATTAAAGCCTAAATCAGGCTACTTTGCCCTATCCTATCCTAGAAACGTCATCATGACCAATCATTGTTGTTCATCAATGTTGGTCACCAAAGGTTTTTTTTCGATTCTGTGAGTTCTCAGAGTTTTTTTTTTATTTTTTCCAGCAACTATAATGGTTGATGAATGATAATTGCATTATTGAGATATGATCTGGTAAAATTAATAGCCTAAACACCAATGTTTTAACCATATTATGAGCATTTTTTCTACTGCCAGTCAAGATTTTAGATAAAATGTGTATGAAATGGTATTTTAAAATAAATGCATCTCGTCAAATCTGATGGTCAATCATAATGAAATTGATGGAAAATAAGTATGAAACAATATTTTCCAATGCTTGCATTGTGAATCCATCTACTTGGCATCATTTTTTGCCTTTCGATATTGCAACCAACATGGCGTTAGTCAATTCAATGCTTAATAGCCTTTGTTTACTTTAGGAATGCGGATAGGATTAAAAAACAACCTTTCAGGTAGAATTCCGAAACTAAAGAGGGATTTTATTTCTTATTCATTTTCCATTAACACTTTTCCCGCAAATTTGAACAATAAAATAATGAAAACAAATAATTTGGCATCATTATAGCGGTGGTTGAAGATCTCAGCTAGATAGTCTAATTTCAGGCGTTTAGGTATGATGCCAGGGTGACCAATAGTGATGAGATCGATCAGCCTTTTTATGGTCAAAAATTGCTTATTAGTTTTATTATGGTTTAATGATGACTCCAAAAAAAGCTACGATTTGACGTTTCTCTAGCAAGCCAACCCATTACACGTTCAGGACGAGTTCCTTATTTCTGAGTTGTTAATCATTAGTAGGTACAGTAAATGAGGACAGACTTTTTGATAAAAAGGGATTGGTTGTGAATGACCCATGGAATAAATCATGAGTTGAAGCCGAATTTCGTTGTCTTGGAATTCAAGATGGCGGCTTCTGCTGAACTTTAAAATGTTGTAAATGATCTATCAGGTGCATCTCGAAATCCAAGATGGCGACTTCCACTGAATTTTAAAATGCTGTTTATCATTAAAAATCGCATGACACTCCAAAAATATGGGTATTGGGTGAAAGGGCCAAACGAGTAGAAGTCGAAGTTTGCTATCAAACGCCATCTTGAAATCCAATATGGCGGCCTCCACTGAACTTGAAAATGATTTAAATAACTGAAAACCGCATGAAATCACCACATTATGGGTATTGAGTGAAAGGACTAAACTAGAAGAAGTCGAATTTTGCTATCTGACGCCATCATCAATCAAGGATGGTGGCTTTCGCTATTCTTTTTAAAGCTGTAAATAACTGAAAATCTCATGAAACATCCACAATACGGGGTATTGGGTGAAAGGACAACACGATTATAAGTCGAATTTCGTTGTCCGACGTCATCTTCTGGAAAGCTAAGATGGCGCTCAACTTGAAAATACTATAAATGACTGATTATATCGCATAAAACCCCCACAATATGGGTATTAGTTCTTTTTTTTATTATGTTTCTGATGAATGTAACACTTTTCTTGTTTTGTTTATAGTTTTTGATTTTTTGCCATATTTGCTATTTATGTCACTATGCCACATGTGTCACATGTGCCAAATTGGATATTGCCAAAATCGAATGTTGCGAACGGGATCTGTATTGTGGTGGTTTTATGGATTTTTCAGTCACCTACAGCATTTCAGAGAAACGCGAAAAGTGATATTCGACTTCTATCGTTTGACCCTTTTACCCAATACAATATATTTTGGGGGTTTCATGCTATTTTCATTCATTTACAGTATTTTTAAGTTCTGCTGAAGCTACCATCTTGGATTTCACAATAGCGCCAGGCACATAGCTTATCCCAATTAACAAATACCCATATTTTGGAGGTTTCATGCGATATTCAATTAACTATAGCATTTTAAAAGTTTATCGAAAGCCGCCATCTTGGATTTCAAGATGCATCAGATAACGATATTCGACTTCTACCGGTTGATCTCTTTCAACTTATACACTATTGTAAGGGTTTTATGCGGTTTTCAGTCATATACAGTATTTTCAAGTTGAGTGGTAGCTGCCATCTTGGAATTTAAGATGGCGACGAACAACGAAATTCGACTTCTACTATTTATCATTTTCACCTAATTACCATATTGTGAAGATTTCATGATATTTTCAGTAATTTACAGCTTTGAAAATAATAGCGGAAGCCGCCATCTTGGATTAATGATGGCGTTAAGCAACAAATTTTCTTCCTAATATTTGGGCCCTTTCACTCGATACTCATATTGTAAAGATATTCATACCACTTCCGAAAATTTCAAGTTTTCAGAGATTTTCATATATTTTTTTATTTTAACTCAAAACCAACACACATAACTTATCAAAAATGTGTAAAAATGGGAGTTCCAATTCAAATATGTGCTATCTAACCTGAGCATGTTCTGTTTTGACATCTTGATCGAGAACTGTCACTAAGTTTTTTGGCGGTTTAATTATCATGCACTGGCTTTGAGTGCTATTATAGAACATTCTTAAGAAAGCTTGGAGCAAACTTCTGAGTTTGTATTTTTTATAGTTTAAACAGAGCATTCATAGCTCTTTCGAAATAACAAAAACAGTATGTTTAATAAAAGTTTTATTAGCGTTTTCAAAACTACCTGAAAACATATGGTCGAAACAAAAATATAAGCATTTTTCATGACCATAATCAAATCGTCAGAAAACGAGCTGCACAAAAAATGCCATAATTAAACCATAATAAAACTTCCTAATGCTAGTTGGCTTAACCTGGGTTACTTGGGATGCCAAATATCAGCAAAATCTGACCATGTGAAGGTGTTGCTTGAGCCTCAAGCGTGAATGAGATTTTAAGAAATTTTGTTCGAGAGAAGGAAAAAAGGTTTTTCTTATTATAACTTTTCTCTTCATTGACTGATTGCTTTTTATGAATATTTTTCAAAAAGCCTTAGTTAGAACAAATATTTTACTCGAAAACTGCAAAACGATTGGACTTGAAACAAAAAAAGTTATTGAGATTCAAAGATTGTATTCTGGGCGGAAATTGTCGTCCAAAACGCAATGCGTAAAATGTACTCATTACGTGGTAGAAGACAATTTGTGGCCAAATACAATCTTTGAACCGCAACAGCTTTTTTGTTTCAAGTCCAATCTTGTTGCAGTCTTTGGGTGAAATATTTGATCTCACTTAGGCTTTATGAAACATATTTATAAAAAGCAATCAGTCAATGAAGAAAAAAGTAAATAGTAAAAAATCAGTATTTTTAGTTTCTCTTTCTTCTTTTTTAATCCTACACGCAAAATAATTTTGAAATTTATTTAACGGTATTCTTCACTTAGACTAAGCTTTTGATGCATCATATTGATTCTACGTGTGTCCTGAAGTAACTCCTTTAATTTTACGTAACTTGCGCATGAATTTCACGTAAACTCTACGTGAATGCATTTCGCGCTATTTCAAACACTGAACTTGCGCTTTCAACATTTAAAAAAATGACAAATAAGGTATCAAATAGTCTTCTATGGACTTGAAGTTCCAAAATTTCCCTCAAATAGCCTTTTTGATACATGTCCGCCATTTCATGAATATGAAATGTAACGAACATCACAAAAGGGCAAGATGCTAAATGACAAACAGCTAATTACTTTTTTTTCCTAATAAAATACAAAGCTACAGAGGGTCTTCTACAATATTGCTAAACAGAAATTTTTCCAAAAAGAATTTATAAATTGGCACAAAAATTGTAAGCAGGCTTGGTTCCAAAGAAGAAACAAAAAATAATGTTGACATTTCTGTACAAAATATTAAAATTCCCATTCCATTTAAAAGTAAAAATTTACTCATGTAAACGTTACTTAAAAATTCGTCAAATAATCATGGTTGAATTTCGAACCAAAACGGCCCCAGGGATTGAGAAATTCGAAAATGACCCCTAATGAACTCAGTCTGTAGCATTATTCGCGCTGCAATTTGCTTCGGAGATTTATGGGCGAGCAGCAAATTAACCTTGGGACTTTCTCCTTTGTGTACATTTTGCTGATATAGCGTATACTTAACTACTACAATATTCAAGTCAATTGACAGATGAAGATTAAAGCCAATACACACATTTTTTGGTTTTAACAGTTAAAATAACAATTTTATGTTAATAAATCTCTTTACATCATTTAGAAGTTGAAAATTTAAAAAAAAAATCTTTACTATTTCCTTTTTTTTCAATTCGAAAAATTCGTGTCTTTAGAGATGTCTCTTCATGGTAAAATCTTTTGATTTTGATTAAAATCGTGTTTCAGAATCCCACTTCGATTAACGTCATCTTGATGTAGATTTTTACCATTCCTGCAGGTTTTGCCATTCACCTCATTCACTTAACCGCCTGCCAGAATCCCAGCCATCAGTCATCGGGGCAGGTTTCATTAATCAAAATGCATATCTCCCGAATAAAATCCCACAAATGAAACATCAAACTCATCATTCGTTTGACTGAACATAAGCGCAATATGCTTCAACTTCACTGGCCCCACCTTCCTCCTTCAATCAACCTGATGAGGTTAAGTACCCCCCCCCCCCCCCATTCGAGGAGAAAAATCAAACCGATTCGCTACGCTCGTTCAATCTTCATCTTATAAATATCTCCTGAAACAGTTTCAACCATTCCAGCATCATTCAGAAGAAGAACGTCCATCGGCATCATTCCAGTCCTATGGCCTGGCTCTCCGGGCTCAAGTGGCGTAATAATATTTGTTATTACAAAGATTTACAAGTGCTTAACTTGTTAAATATTCTGATGGGGAATGCTAAATGATGCATATCTATTGGAAGTTTTGTGTCTTGTGCCAGGCAGCGCTAAAACCTTCCATGGGCAGACATACAGAGAACGCGAAACTCGGCAACGACTGGGCCCATGCATGGAAGCTTGGCAGGGTTGCCAGTATTCTTTCATAGTCTTGAAGTCTCGTTGTTAGAAAAAAATTCCTTCATCTGGTAGTCCTACTCATAAAAAACTGTATCTCCCTCGTACGCCTGTTCCCATTTTTCCTGGAGAAGCATATCACGTCGAAGTGGAAAGCCGTCCGTTATTTTTTCTCGTTTTGCCTGCCTTTTCCCCGATTGAATGGAACAGCAGAAGCTGCTCTTGTTTGGATGGATATTGCTGCTGCTGCTGTTGTGTTTTCCCGGCTGTGTTGCTCCGCAAGATGAAGTTGGAAGAAAAACTACGTGGATTGAATTTTCCGCTTCTCAAATTACCGCTTCGTTTCGCAGTTTGACGTGGCATATAAGTAGAAGTAAAGCGGTGGCGCGGCGAGAAAACGTCAAGCCCTCGATCCTTGCCCAAAATCGAAACGCCGAACGTGGCACTTGCTACAATAATACGATACATCGTAAGGAACGTAAGAAACTAAAAAAAGATGAGTTTTCATATAAATTTTGTACCATATAACTAAAAAATCATCAATATACCATCATTGCAAAGAAAACTTCCTTTTTCAAAACTGGAAAGGAAAAATTAACCCTCTTAAACACAAGCTCGCCTACAGAAAAGGTTTCCCACTAGAAATAAAAAAAAAACAACCATTGTTTAAACTTACATTTTGCGTGATTTATTTTTGTAATTTTTGTCATTGCTGTCCTTTTTGTCATTTTTGTCATTTTTGTCATTTTCATCATTTTTGTCATTTTTTTTTTAAATTTTTGTCAATTATTGTCATTTTTTGTAGTTTTTGTAATTTTTAATTTTTGTAATTTTTAATTTTTGTCATTTTTGCAATTTTTGTAATATTTGTAATTTTTGTGATTTAAGGTTTTTTTTTGTATTTTTTTCAATTTTTGACATTTTTGTAATTTATGTCATTTTTGTAATTTTTTAAATTTCTGTAATTTTTGTAATTTTTGTAATTTTTGTCATTTTAGTAATTTTTGTAATTTTTGTCATTTTTTGTAATTTTTGTAATTTTTGTAATTTTTGTCATTTTTGTCATTTTTGTCATTTTCGTCATTTTTTTAATTTTTGTCATTTTCGTCATTTTTTTAATTTTTGTCATTTTTGTCATTTTTGTCATTTTTGTCATTTTTGTCATTTTTTTTCATTTTTGTCATTTTTGTCATTTTTGTCATTTTTGTCATTTTTGTCATTTTTGTCATTTTTGTCATTTTTGTCATTTTTGTCATTTTTGTCATTTTTGTCATTTTTGTCATTTTTGTCATTTTTGTCATTTTTGTCATTTTTGTCATTTTGTCATTTTTGTCATTTTTGTCATTTTTGTCATTTTTGTCATTTTTGTCATTTTTGTCATTTTTGTCATTTTTGTCATTTTTGTAATTTTTGTCATTTTTGTCATTTTTGTCATTTTTGTCATTTTTGTCATTTTTGTCATTTTTGTCATTTTTGTCAATTTTTGTAAATTTTGTCAATTTTTGTAAATTTTGTCAATTTTTTTAAATTTTGTCAATTTTGTCAATTTTGTTAATTTTTTCAATTTTGTCAATTTTGTCAATTTTGTCAATTTTGTCAATTTTGTCAATTTTGTCAATTTTGTCAATTTTGTCATTTTTGTCAATTTGGTCTATTTTGTCAATTTTGTCAATTTTGTCAATTTTGTCAATTTTGTCAATTTTGTCAATTTTGTCAATTTTGTCAATTTAGTCAATTTAGTCAATTTAGTCAATTTTGTCAATTTTGTCAATTTTGTAAATTTTGTCAATTTTGTCAATTTTGTCAATTTTGTCAATTTTGTCAATTTTGTCAATTTTGTAAATTTTGTCAATTTTGTCAATTTTGTCAATTTTGTCAATTTTGTCAATTTTGTCAGTTTTGTCAATTTTGTCAATTTTGTCAATTTCGTCAATTTTGTCAATTTTGTCAATTTTGTCAATTTTGTCAATTTTGTCAATTTTGTCAATTTTGTCAATTTTGTCAATTTTGTCAATTTTGTCAATTTTGTCAATTTTGTCAATTTTGTCAATTTTGTCAATTTTGTCAATTTTGTCAATTTTGTCAATTTTCTCAAATGTGTCAGATGTGTCAATTTTGTCAATTTTGTCAATTTTGTCAATTTTGTCAATTTTTTCAATTTTGTCAATTTTGTCAATTTTGTCAATTTTGTCAATTTTGTCAATTTTGTCAATTTTCTCAAATGTGTCAGTTGTGTCAATTTTGTCAATTTCGTCAATTTTGTCAATTTTGTCAATTTTGTCAATTTTTTCAATTTTTTCAATTTTTTCAATTTTGTCAATTTTGTCAGTTTTGTCAATTTTGTCAATTTTGTCAATTTTGTCAATTTTGTCCATTTTGTCAATTTTGTCAATTTTGTCATTTTTGACAATTTTCTCAATTTTGTCAATTTTGTCAATTTTGTCAATTTTGTCAATAATATCATTTTTATCTTGTCATGTCTTGTCATGTCTTGTCATGTCTTGTCATGTCTTGTCATGTCTTGTCATGTCTTGTCATGTCTTGTCATGTCTTGTCATGTCTTGTCATGTCTTGTCATGTCTTGTCATGTCTTGTCATGTCTTGTCATGTCTTGTCATGTCTTGTCATGTCTTGTCATGTCTTGTCATGTCTCGTCATGTCTTGTCATGTCTTGTCATGTCTTGTCATGTCTTGTCATGTCTTGTCATGTCTTGTCATGTCTTGTCATGTCGTGTCATGTCTTGTCATGTCTTGTCATGTGTGCCATTCCTTATCGCCTAAAAACCTTTGATGAATGACAAAAAACTCATTTTCTCTGACGTTTCACGAGCCGGGAGCTTTTTGATTGATATCATTCAAAATTTGGATTCACTTCATCGCATTCATCTTCTAAAGATGAGAATATTTTCGACGCTGCCGTGTGCGTCGCTTAAGATAGATGAGCCTCCTAAATTTCACTGCTATGCGGACCCGGAAAATGTGAATGTGTTTGTTGTCATGATTAGACAGTTTCTCCTGCCTTCGATGTTTTCCTCTGGATTCCTTCCCCATTTCTTCGAAGGATCCCCACAATTTTGGCGGCTCCCAGATTAGACATCACTCGAGTGATTTTCCACCCATCGTTCACAGCCTCAGGATACAGAACAGGCAGAAGCCGAAATGAACGATCGCTGCAGAAGCTTTCTGCCATTCCTCCTCCGTTCACCAATTCTGAAAACGCAGAGAAGCCTTATTATTATGTTCCTCAACAACACAACACACCCCCAGAAGTTGGGGGAGAGAAGAGTCTTTGAAAGACAGACATAATCATAAGCATATGCGCCATACTTTGCGTAGTGGAAAACATTGCTGAAGTTGCTCATTTGCCAGTTTTGCTGCCGGTTGGCTTCGAGTGATGGCAGATGAAGATGAAGAGATGCAGAGCACAGAATAAAGTGAATCGCTAACGAAGCGGAAAATGATGAATAATGGAACTGGGCCGGAACATTCGAAAAACCCTCCGCCCCCGCCGACTCACACGAATAATCGGGAGCGGTTTTGCGTTTTTGTGAGAATGAATAGGCCGGAAATTTTCTTGACAGCGTGGAATGCTCTGTATTCTAAGGTACAACAAAGCGAATCGAATTGATTGAATATAATTATGATTATTAAAATTAGATTGTCTAAAGCATGGGTTTCCAGAATTTTCACCAAAATTGCCTTTTTTAAAAGCTATCGAATAGCAGAAACTAAATTTCTTTATGAAAATTAATTTGGCTCGCTGGCCATAAGGTTTTTTAATTCAAAAAAGGATATATGCAAACTTTCTTTCCTTCTATGAACATAAAGCCCACGAGAGAATCCATGATGCGGATTTTCCATAAAAAAAATCAGTTTCTGCGAACCACTAGCTTCAAAATAAGACAATTTTGGTGAAAATCTTGGCCACCAATGCAATATGGTTTAAAGTTCAGAACTGAGCAGCAAAATTTTTATTAAGAAACTCACCTTCACCAAATCACCTTCATATCAACGGCCATCCTATTGCAAATTAAACAAGTACTTTTCATATATAAAATTACAACAGATTATACTTGTGTAAAATATAAAATTGATTTTTATGCAAAACAAAATCCATATAGCAAGATTCTTCGAAATAATCGAAATTGCATTTTTTAAATTTATTAAGAAAAAAATAGTTAAATTTTTGTCTTAAGGTTAAATTGAGTTCTCGGGTTAATGTAAATATCTACCTAATATTCGGTTTTCCAAAGTCATAAATATCACGGATATTCAAAACACATTTTAAGGAGTCTATCACGAATGTTTCAAGAGGAAAGGTTACAAACCAGTTTCAATCATGTTGATACTTACAAATTTTTACTGACTTACTGACTGTGTGCAAAAATTGCATGACTTAAAAATAGTTGCAATTAAACTGAAATTTTTAAGTAAAAAATCGTTACGTAACGATGAGCATACCTCCCCACTTCTCTCTGTCAAAATTCGTAACGCTTGAGCTTACTCCCTTCCCCTCTAGGAGCGTTACGTAATTTATGTATGCCCCTAATTCATCTTCCAAATGCGATTCTGATGATTTTCATATGAATAACTACCGTTAATTTGAAGAGCAAATTTTTTTTCTTGTTGTAAATTTAAAAAAATTTGTGTAAATTTAAAAAAAGAAAAAAATTTCCCTTGAATAGTGACAACAAACCAAATATGGTAATGTTTGTAAACAATCCAGAAAGACGCTGTTGTTTCAAATGATGTAGGATCAAAAGTTATGTGATCACCATAGGCTTAAGGTTCCGGTCAAACCTTCAAGGTGTATCTTACTCTTAGCTAGAAATAATATCAATAACAAAAATGCATAATAAACGAGGAAATTGATCATAATATCATTTTCTTACTTATGATCATGGCCGTAGGAAAGGGGGGGGGGAGTTTGGGGGTTAAACCCCTCCCATGAGGGTCCAAAAAAGCAAGCAAGGTATTCTACCTTAAACTCAAAATTTTAAATTCATAATCAAATTTGAGTCAGGATTTCCAAGAGTAACAATCTAGACTAAAAACTAATCCCAAAGCCTCAAAAACTCTTTTGGAATTCAAAATTCGGCAACAGTTTATCAAAATTTTCTCACTTGTTCATAGAAATTTAGGTCTAAATATTAAATTTTAAATTAAATTAATCCCATTTCGAAGGGTCTGATTCCATATAACAATGCACAAATTTGTATTTATATATCGTATTTTTGATTCTGTATTCAGATTAGGATTCTTGATTTTCAGTTCTTATAATCACAAGGAATTGGTAATGAAAAGCTTTTTCAAAATCCTGATTCAAATATGGTATTGCATTTCATATCAAATTTGAATCATATTTTTGCAAAAAAAATTTTCATTTTCAATATTTTAATAATACATATCAAGTTTTCCAAATATATAAAAAAAATGGTTTTATATTCAAATTCGATGTTCTTAAACTAATCTCTTACACATAATTCAAATATTGAAATCTTCAAAAAGATGACCCAAAATCGAATACTCAGATACAGAAGCACCATTCGAAATTCAGATTCACAATACAAATTAAAATTTAATAGTTTTAATAATGAATTGTAAGTAAACTATGTCGTAAACTTAGGGCTGGTCCTAGTTTCTTTGCCGTCTTCTAATTGCTGCCTTTCCTCTGCTCCGTGATCTTCTCACTACAAAATCCGAATTTAGAATGACCATAAAGCACGAGCGCTGTTCTTTTTATAGGCAATATGTCCACGCGTTTCGCCTACAATCAAAGTAGTCCGTTTTTTTCAATCGTCTCATATTATCTGTCCGTCAGTAAGAAATACATATTTGAGATATCATGAACTTTTGGTTTTTCTTTTTTTCCATGTCTCATCTGTATCCTACAAACTAGAACTACAAAATTTGAATTCAAGATTCATGAAAGAGGGCTCAAAAACTAGGCTAATAAAATTTTGATCTAGGATGAAGATTCAGAAATACTTTTTTCTCTGTACATTTCAGATCGTATAGAAATTCGGAAACAGATTCAAAATTGAATTTTTGAATGAAGGTTCAGAATGCAGATTCAGAATGCAGATTTAAAATTCAGAAATACATGTAAATTTGTTTTACAATCAACTTAATTTCTTGAGCAACTTAGAAATTTGCTTGTCAATTTAATTTCCAGATTTGAATTTTTAATCAAAATAAGTTTGTACAGTACACACACCAGTTGAAAATCACAAATATAAAGTTAAATTTTAGTTAATTTTTCAAGTTCTGTTTTATGAAAAACCCCTATTCTTATTTAGAAAATATCATCTACAGGATTTTCACAAAGCAATTGATTCTTTTTTAAAATAAATTTTGTTAAAGGAACATGTACCTGATTTTCACTAAAAAAACTGCACAAAATTCTTTATTTTCTCGGTGTTTTTAACATTGTTATTACAGTACTTTTTTTAAAGCAAAATTTCAAACTAAAATCTGAAATTTGATTCAAGTTTGCATCAAGCAAGTTTGATCCAAAAATGTTTGATCTCATAAATTTATTTTTTTAAATTTGCTTTAAATCGCATGAATTTGCAAAAGAGTTTAGAAGATAAGGCTTGTTTGATTTGAGCATAGAAACAGTTAAAAAAAATTGAAGGCTCTTCTAAAAAAATATTTTTTACTGAAATGTTATTTAAAATTCCATTATAAATTGAATGAATGCAAATTCCATACTTTGTTATTTAAAGTTTCATTAAAAAAATTTTGCTAACCTTTAAGATCTAGGACCAAATTTCTAAAACTATTATTTAATACCAAAACTTTTTACATTATAAGTTTTGGTATTAAATAGTAACTTAAAAATGAAAAATCATATAGTTACAGAAATAATCAGTTTTGATTTTTTTTCATTCGTGAGTTTTCGGGTAAAAAATCATAGATTAAAATTAGTCACCAAAACCCCCCCATGAGTCGGTTCTTCCTACGGCCCTGCTTATGACCATCACACAAACTAGAAAAAAAGCAATTTTACTTTCACGATTCATAATTAATCAGAATCAAAATTTCAAATCGATGGTTTTTTTTCAGTAAGTCATTCACCAAAAATTCAAAATTATGTTACTTATCCTGAAATAGAAATTTGCTTGGAAATAAATTTAAGCAGCCTTGTTTACAAATTTGAAATCTGAATTTTCGAAAACCAGAAACTAATGAGAATAAAAATTTCAAATTTTACAAAAAATAAAGGCTTCAATTAAAAGATTTATTGCATAGAAATAGAAAACCTACATGAAATATAACACCAGGTTTGAAATGAAAAGAAATCGGATTCTTTTATATCAGATAAAAAAAAAAACACCAGACTATTTTTTTAGCAATAACAGCTTTTAAAAATTATTCATCATAATCTACAATACTTCATCATTTTCACGTGAATTCTCTTTAAGAAAAAAAACTATATGCATTTGAAAACAAGAGAATTAAAAAAAAATTGAAGATTGAACTCATTTTGATAAAAGGAAGAAATTTTAAAAAATCAATCAAAAGTGCCCGGTATCAAATTCAACTATAGAATCGTATTTAGATTCTTCCACTTTTTCGAATTAAAGGCTTAAAATTTTTTGGGAAATTCTATTTTTTGATTATAAAAAAAGAAGCTTATTAAAATTTAAATTACACATTCCAAGTTTTGTTGTTGATATTAAAAGTGTTTAAACTTAGATATTTGGTTAACATTGCGCATTAAAATCTATCATAAATTCATGAAAAATCATTATCGCTTTCAGAAAAAAAAACATAAAGAAAATAAATCGTTAATACATTTTCATGTGCAGGTTCAAAAGTTTAAAATTTCAAGCCCAGAATTTTTTTTAGCCGTTCATTAAAATATTAGATCCGGGAAAGGACAAAAAATGGATATTTATTAAAAATTTATAGGCTCTCAAGAAGAATGTTTTCTGAGCACAAAAGTTCAGAATTGAAAAACAAAAACAAACTTTATGAAGAAAAATCAAAAAATAAAATTCGTAGAGCTATGAAAACTAAATCAAAATATGAAGATGGAAAAAATTGGTTTATAACCAATTTTAAAGAATTTTTTTTTAAACATCTTATGATTATAAGAACATATTCATAAAATTTTATCGGCAACTCAAGCAAAACAGCATTTTCGGTGCCTTTGTTTCAACTAGTGGTTAAAAAAATTTTAAAAAGTCATTTTTTATCTGGTTTTGTCTATCGCCTCTAGTTTAACTGATTTAAAATGTAAGTTAAAAAACGAATCAAATTTAAATAAAATCAATCCTCAATGATAACTTATGAAATAACACATCCTCTTCAGAGACAAAAACTTATTCTGAAATTGTATTTTTTTTAATTTATTCAACCACACAATAATATTAAGCCAAGATTTTCAAATTTCAGAGATACAGTGATTTATAAACGTTCAGATGTACTTTTTTTTTTTTTTTAATTTGAAACGATATTAAGATTTTTCTGCCACTACTTAAGAATGTTAAAAAATAGGTTCTTTTTTATTCCACAAATTTGTTGAAGACTGCAAAACGATTTGTCTTTTGCTTTCATTAACATCTAAATTCAATTGAGTTTGAAACTTCTTAGAAAATTCGTTAAAATTCTTGAATTTAAAAAATTGGAAATAAATGCAAAATTCTATAACTTTTTTTCGCAGCAGCCGAAATTACTTAAGAAATTTATTTTCGAAATTTTTGTTATGATTTACAGTTTTGTCAAAAAAAGTGCAGAAATCTCTTTATTTCTATGCACCTAGAAAAATGTGAATTTTGTGTACTTGTGTAATTTTTTAAAACCCTTTGGAATAGGAAGTTAAGTATTAAGAAGAACAAGTGACACACAATAAAATTGAGGTTGAATTTAGTTTTTCGAACAATACCTACCAGCATAACGAAAAGTTGAAGTTGAAGTTGAATTGGATAAAATCCATTCTATAGACAAAAGTTTCAATACAAAAGGATTGTAAAATTACAAGTTTATATTATTTGTTTATGTTGTTTATACAATTTGTTAACGTCATTTAATGCTGTAAAAATTAATGTCGTAGGCTTCATTTGCACGGAATTGGTTATAAGCTAGAGTAACGATGCCAGATTTTTTCCAGCACTCCTAAAAGGTCGGGCAAATCCGGGCTTATTTAACTATAAACCTGGTGAAATCCGGGCATTTTAAATTTTCATCCCAAAATCCTATCAATATCCAGAAATATTTGAACTCAAACACAGGAATGACTCAACACAAATCAAACACATTAGCATGTTTTAAATCATACTTTTTGATTCCAGGAAACCGTTCTGAATTATTTTGATGAAACTTGCTCCAAAAAATTGGGCTCAAATCCGTTTTTGGGCTCAAATATTTTTTTTTAGAACAAAATTTGAGTTTATTTAATCTGAATTTGCAAGTAAAGTGTATAAATCCGGATAAAATATAAGCTCTTTTAAACAAAATCTGGCCACCGGACCGGACCGAACTTTTTCCAAATTTAGTGTTGAAAGTTCGGGTAAAACCAGGCAATCTGGAAAGTTTATCCTAAAGTAATTCCAAAATAAGTTTAAGTGTTTGCCCGGGAAATTTATCAAAATAAAGAATATCAATTTTTTTTCAAATGTGGATAGAAAAACTTTTAAAAAAATCATGGAATTCATCACACCCAAACATTGTTCTTAATTGTATGTAAGAATCCAGTTACAAACGTGTGTATTTTAAAAATTACTCATTTGATCGAAACTCTTTCTACGGAGGAAATGAAGGTGTAAAAATATAAAAAAAATTATTGTTGATTTCAAGAAATACTCTTACTTTATCATAAAATTTCTTTCTTATCTTTGCACACATTTTTCACTCATTTTATTGATCTATTATGTTTACCACAGAAGCTAAATATTTGCAAAATCATGATATTTTACATAAATTAACCTGGAAAAACCAATTGGAATCAGGTTGGAGCCTTTCATGAGTAAGCATCTCGGTGAATTTGACCTCTTAAATTCGGTTTTAGTATAAATTTTTTTCTACCAAATCTACCTTGTCAAGTTCTGGATTTATTCATAGATTGATTAGAAAAATCTGATTTGTTTATTCTTTTTGATCGATGAAATAATTATACCAATAAAAATTTAATACAGAATAGATGCCATTAACTGTTTTCCGATTCAATTCAAAGAGGTAGCTTTTATTGCCTAACCACGTTGTCGCGTTGAAAAACAAACGACCGATTAGTAATTCATTTTAAATGTCTTGTCCCCGGGACATCTCTCTCTTTTCCATACGGCACCCCTCGGTGTGCCAGAATTGAATTAAGGTACAAACATTGCTCAGAAAAGGGCAGATTTAAATTTTTCAACCTACCGAGCAAAAGATGGATCGGTGACAGTAATGGATTGCAAATCCCTCAACCTCACCATATCCACACCGAGGGGTGTGCTCAATTTAAATTTTTCGGCCGGTGACGGTGATGATGATAGGTTTTTCAGGGTTTTATTTCTTTTTTCCGTTTCTGGCGGACCGATCATGACAGTGAATTGAGCGGAAAAGAAAAGCAATTTGCATCCCTCCTAACAGCATGGTAGTGATTTTGATTGCACTCTGATGATAGGATAAAGGCCGTTTGATTTCCCCGGAAAACGACTTTTATTGTTTTTAATTCAATTATCGCGAGTGGTTTTAGGCTTTAACCGTAAATTTCAGTACAGTTTATATTGCTTCCAGGAAGAGCTGAACATGTTAGAGTTTTTGTAGAAAGCCTTCCCAGTAAGGGGGGATGAATACGGAGACAAATCGACGAATGTCATTCGGAACACAAGTTCTGCGTTTGTCTTGAACGAACTGTAGACCCACAAAAAATGAAAATGGTCAAGTAAACAAACAGAGAGAATTAAAAAATGTGCCCAACTCACGTTTCTCTTTTTGATGCTGGAGAAATTTTCGAGTCGTGGAAAAAAGAGCGGACAGCGTTGGAGGAATATTTATTTTTCCATAAATTAATAAAACCTTAATTAGCGACGAGGTCACGTCATAAATATTCAAATCGTTCAAACTCATCTCGCGCGACCCAACAATGGCCCTGGATAGGGCTTGTCGTCGTAGTTGTTGTCAGCGTCCCCAGAAAAAAAGGATGTAAACGTGCAAAAAAGGGGACTCCACATTGCAGCAAAATGGGGTTTCCGAAACGTGATGTTGATGCAAGGTTGAAATGAATGTGTTTTTTTTTTGTTAGTTTTACTTGAAATTTTAGCAACATTTACATTGTGAATTAAGTAGTAAACACAATCAAACTACAACCCAAAAGAACTTTGATATGTTCACACAATATAAAAATGTAAAAAACTTAATAAAAAGTTCTTATAAATTTCCAAAGATAATGATTCATATTCTAATTTAAATTACAATTCTTAAAAATAGGTGGAGATTGGTTCAATATATTTTTTGAACATTTTGGGAATTACTTTATCATATTACCAGAAAATTTAAAATAATGGTTTTGCATCAATGGTCAACCGTCTGGAAGACCGCGAGTGATCCTAAATTGTTACAAAAAAGTTACAAGAGTTTTTTTTTCGATTTTTTCCCCAGTTCTACGAAAACACAAGAATTTTTACAAAGTTTCAAACAAAATTTAAAGGATCTTAGGATTTAAGATATTTTCGAAAGCAAAATTCGAAACGTGTTGCAATCCTCAACAATGTTGTACAATTAATTCAAATGATTAGTATGAGTGAATACCCAAGCAACCAAAAGTTCGGATAACATTCCTCTATCAGGTTTGATCAGCTCTATCGAGTATGCTAATATAACTTCTTTTCAGCTAAATTTTTAAGTAGTTAAACGATCTTTAAAGTTGACAAAAAGTTCGCATAAATCGTCAAACAACTTCTAAAAAGCTTCAAAATCCACTTTATAAGCAGCATAAAAAATCGAAAAAATTACTCTTCCGCTCCTTCAATTGCCTTCTCAAGTCTGCTATTTTGATTCATATTAATCAACTATATTTGTTACAAACTCACATTACATTTAAAAAACAGGTTCTTACCAAGCCTCGAACCCGAGCTCGCAGCTTGAAAGTTGAGATCCATACTTGTTGCCCTATATAAACATCATGAGTAGGCAACGATTTTACTCGATGTGATGATTTTCTTTAAAACGACTTTCAGGTTCTTTATTTCTACTTAATTCCCACTTTCAAGCTGTTAAAAAGTTCTTCCGGAACTTAATGTGTACTTCATATGGTTGTTTCCCAAGAAACGATGTGTTTATTTATGCAAACACGTGTTGAAGTTCAAAACAAGTAGTTTAAGCCTTTAAATCTACTTCAAAGTTTCTATAATACGAAGTTGCTTTTGAACGCCCGTTGGGACTAATTAAAAACTTTCAAGTTTACAAAATAGTACAACAGAGACTTTTTTCGAACTATTGAGCTGTACAAAAAGACTTGAAACCCTTTGACAGCTACTTGATTTTGAAAAAAATGAGAAGTACGTAACAAGTAGATTGTTTTTCTTCATACAAACTTTAAAGTTCCCAAAAAGTAGAAACAGAAACCAAAACAGTACTTTAAAGCTTTTTTTGAGTATTGGCTGAACTTGATAAAGAATGAAGTTCCATAGACCTCGAAAAAGCATTTTGAACAGCAAAAAAGTTCCACAGAACTTTTGTACAGCTATATATGAACTTATTAGTTCGTTCCTTAAGTGATATTCGAACTTTTGGTTGCTTGGGTATACATATAACGTCCTTCGGTTATGTCGGATAAAATTTTAAAACGTAATATTACTCACTTTGAGACTTTGGTAACATTTCATGAGGGCCAAACCAGCAATTGGTTCGATTTATTCTGTAAGATTCTGATATTTGAGAGTTTTGTCCTATCTTGTTTTCGATTCCAGTTACGCCTGGAAGTTTTGCAAAACTTTTTTTTTTTTTGTTTCGATTATAGTCGTTTTACCATCATTATGGCATTCGCGACTTTATCAACGTTGCAGTTGGCGGATCGTTATTGAAAAACTTATCCGGTACAACTGCGTTCGATGTTTACTCTTGGGCTCGAACTCGCGGACATCGGCTCAGGAGACAACAGACTTGCCAACTGAGCTATATAACAAGCCCATTTTGCAAAACTGATCGGTTGTCTTGTTTTGGTTTTGCAAATACTTTCTTTGGTCCTACTCGAAAGACTTATTATTCCGAGTTATCTTGAGGTGATGTTGTGTAAAAAAACAACAAATCTTTTTTGTTTGTATTATAAACTAATTGATTATGAATTAAAATAGTACCTTAGTACAAACAATCAAATTGACTATCCCTTTATGTCTTTTATGACTGAACTTTTCATTTCAAGTTTTCTTATGTTTTTTGAGCTCTATTAAATTCCAATACGACCAACCCAAAAATCAGACTCATAACTGTTTTCAGTAAGCAGTTTGATTGAATATGCGACAGATGGAATAGTTTTTTTTTCTTATATCGGTAAAATCATGCAGAAGGCCCTTAAATTGATTCATTCGCTCGAATTTCGTTGAAGTTTTTAAAGCTGAGAAAAAATAATTGTTTGATGGACGAATGTTTTTAAAATGCTTCCAAAATGCATTCAAATCAATGTTTTTCCGGTAAGTCACACATCAATCTAATAAATATTTAAAAAGGCTTATTTAAAAACTTAAAATAAAAATTCACAAGACACTGGTAAAAGAAAACGACTTAAATTTTTGAAAAAAAGAGTAGAAAGTTTTGAAAATTCCAAGTAATATCTTGAATAAAAAAATCAAATTTTTCAATGTGAAGTCATGATAAGGAAAAAATAACAATTTTATAAAACTCAATAGAATAAAAAAAAAACCTAGTTGATGGTTGAATTCAATTCGATGAAAATAGAAAATGTTTATAATTATTTTTATGTTTCCATTTCATTTTTTTTTAAACTTAAAACTTTCGAAAATTGAGATTTCTTCAAGAAATCACGATCTATTGAAAAGGATGATTTTAAATAATAGTTATTTATGAAATGTTTAATGATTTTTAAGCGCAGATTTAAAAGTTTTAAATACCATACTCAGAATATTTTGTTGCCATCAATTGAAATATTTTGTCCTAGAAAGGACGAAAGATACAAACAATGTTTACTTATTGAATGTTTACTACAAAATACCAGAAATTAAACACAAAGCCAACAAAGCCAAGAATTCCAAAATTCAAAATAAGTTACTGTTGAAATCGGTGAATTTCTATGAAAATTACATAAAAATTCGGTCAAGTTTCAACAAAGTGTTAAGATGAAAAACATTAGATGTTTAAGATTCAAGAAGGTATCTTTTTAATATAATACTCTGAAACTTATTCCTATAGTTTAATTGAGAACAGTACATTCAATGCCCATGTTTTTTTTTTTTTAAGATTTTGGCATCCTGAACTCGAATCTTTTGTCAGATTTTTCAAATCAACTGTAGTTTTGATGATATGAAGTTTATGTGGAACAAAAATGAACCAGACGTAAGTGAAATCAATCTTTGCAACTTGAAGAACCAACAGACTTACATGAAAGAAAAAAAACTGATTCTGAATTTGCTTATATCGCATTATTCACTTAAGGAATAATATTTTGCCTACAGGAATCCTAATTTCAGAAAATTATTTATCTGAAAGAGTCTACAGTTTTTTGGAAATTTGAAAAGATATCATTACAAGCATTTCTATCATTACTTTAGATTGTAGAAAAAGGTTTGATTTTATAAAACAAATAAACAAAACGATTTGCCCTTTTAAATTTGTTTTTTTTTTCTACAGTTCTACAGTGTTCAAGCAACCAAAAGTTCGGATAACATTCCTCTATCAGGTTTGATCAGCTTAATCGAGTATGCTAATACAACTTCTTTTCAGTTCAATTTTTAAGTAGTTAAACGAACTTGAAAGTTGACAAAAAGTTCGCATAAATTGCCAAACAACTTCTAACCAGCTTCAAAATCCACTTTATAAGCAGCATAAAAAATCGAAAAAATTACACTTTCGCTCCCTTCAATTGCCTTCTCAAGTCCGCTAATTTGATTCATATTAACCAACCACATTTGTAACTAACTCACATAACATTTAAATAACATGTTCTTTACCAAGCCTCGAACCCGAGCTCACCGCTTGAAAGTCGAGATCCATACTTGTTGCCCTATATGAACATCATGAGTAGGCAACGATTTACTCGATGTGATGATTTTCTTTAAAATGACTTTCAGGTTCTTAATTTCTACTTAATTCCCACTTTCAAGTTGATAAAAAGTTCTTCCGGAACTAAATGTGTACTTCACATTGTGTTTATTTACGCAAACACGTGTTTAAGTTCGAAAAAAGTAGATTTAAGTCTTTAAATCTTCTTCAAAGTTTCTATAACGCGAAGTTGCTTTTGAACGCCCGTTGGAACTAATTAAAAACTTTCAAGTTTACAAAATAGTACAACAGAGATTTTTTACGAACAATTGAGCTGTACAAAAAGACTTGCAACCCTTTGATAGCTATTTGATTTTGAAAAAAATGAGAAGTACGTAACAAGTAGATTGTTTTTCTTCTTACAAACTTTAAAGTTCCCAAAAGGTAGAAACAGAAACCAAAACAGTACTTTAGAGCTTAGTTTGAGTATTGGCTGAACTTGATAAAGAATGAAGTTCCATGGACCACGAAAAAACATTTTCAACAGCAAAAAAGTTCCACAGAACTTTTGTACAGCTATATATGAACTTATTAGTTCGTTCCTTAAGTGATATTCGAACTTTTGGTTGCTTGGGAAATGTCTTATATGATTTTGACCTACTTACAAAAGTTATTAAATAAATATTTTGAATATAAACTTATCAAAATTAGCTCACGAATGCCACAAGGATGGTAAAGTGTCATTAATAAAACTTATAAAAAAAAGCTCTTAAGTTATCTGCACCTTGGAAAAATATAAGTTTTGTGGTCTTGGGCACTGTTTAAGTAGAACTATTTTTAAATGCGGAGTTGAATATTAAGAAGAACAAAAACATAAAATAAATTTTAGGCTGTAATGGGTTTCTTGAAGAAAATTTAATCATCATAAAATTTGTATTGACATAAACAACTTAATTTTTAATTAAAGTTATAAGTTATAAAGTGATAGATACTCATTTTAAGTTTGTATGCTCCAAAAATTTGAACGATGCATAACCCATAGATGAAAAAAAGTGATTTTTGTTAAGTTAAAGGAGAACTGATCCTTTACTAAAGGGGACTTGGGGGGACCCTATACCTTGACAAAAATCCAAAGATAAAAGGATCGTCGACTATTTTTGGCCATATGAGTTCTCATTTTACAGTTTGTAAGTGCAAGACAAAGATTATAAGAGTTTGTCTTGAACTCTATGGTCATTGCATACTAAAAGCCTCGATTTTGTAAGTTTTTGATAAAAACAGTTTTTTGTGTTCTCTTTATCTGGTTATTACTGGATATATGTTAGTTATTAAACAAATACTAATAAAAAAGTTTTTAACAATGATCACGATCCATTCAAAAGAAAAAAAAATCTTTTTGAACTTAAGGGATCAATTGAACCTATATCATACATTTTTGAAAATTTTATCTTAACAAAAATTGACAATCGACTATGGCTTTGAAAATATTACATTGTGAAGTTCATGTAAAACTCTAACGATTGTCATATATGAATAAACACTATAATATTTTTTTTCATGTGGGAATCATTTTGAAATGATCAAAAAAGTTATTCAAGTCGCATCCCAGCAAAAATATTTGTAGGTATATTTCTTAACAACTTTGTTATATGTTTCATATACATTTTAAAATGATCGTAAAAAACTCGAAAAAACAGCATTGACCTACCAAAATGGAGGCAATATACATTCATATTTTTAAATTCTGTCCAGAGCGATAAGAACTGTACAAATTGGATGATACTGAACACCTTATTCGTTCATCCTGAAAGTAGCGACAATATTTGCTGCTTCTCTTATTGGAAAATTCTTTCAAATAAATCATCTGATAATTAGTAATCTGGTTGAACTGCTTTTCGCAAAGATCACAACAAGTTTCCTTTTTCACTTGAATACGGAGCGGGAGAATTTGAAAACATGGCGGACTTTTTATCGCATCCGATTTATACCGACTTTAAGTGACAATTTTTACGATCGTTTACTTATTTAGTAGGAATTGCGAATCGCATTAACATCATTAACGACTTAATCTATTATTTCTAATGCGATTTTATGTCTGCGGGGTCTTCGTTAAATTTTTCAAACAAAGCTCCAAAACTAAAAAATCATTTTTTCTGATTTTTTTTTAAATAACAACGTTATTGTTTCTTTCTTTTAAACACATTTTTCAAGAGAGTTGACCAAAAATTTCTGTAGTTTATACACAGCAAAAATTATTTCCTGTAAAATTACGCAAATGTCCTGTAACAAAAAGGAGCAGGACATTTACCGTAATTTTCCAGGTCGAAAATATGATTACGTGGCATATAACTTTAAGTGTACAACTTTTTTACTGGACATTTGCTGTAATAATCCTAAATGAATCTTCGTTAACATTCAAGGAAAACGATTAAAAATTACAGGTTTTGTTAATTACAGGTGATTTATTTTAAAGGTTGCAGTTTTCAGTGACACGTAATAGTCAAAAATTTTGTTCTGTGTAGTTAAAAATAATATCAAAATTGAGATGAAATTATTGCTTAAACTAGCATAGTTCTATGAAGAAACCAAAAGCATTCATTGTTGTTATTTTTAAAGTTTTACAATTTAAAGCATGTGAAAATAAAAATTTATTATTTGGACTTGGGAAACAAAGCTCAGGACAGAATTTTTTTTTTACTATTACGTATCACTGAAAACTGCAACCTTTAAAATAAATCACCTGTAATTAACAAAACCTGTAATTTTAAATTGTTTTTCTTGGAAGTTAACGAAGATTCATTTATTATTATAGCAAATGTTCTGTAAAATAGTTGTACAATAAAAATTGAATGTCAGGTAATCATATTTTCGATCTGTAAAATTACGGTAAATGTCCTGCTCCTTTTTGTTACAGGACATTTGCGTTATTTTACAGGAAATAATTTTTGTTGTGCGAAATCAAGTCCTTATTTTCAAATGGCTGAAAAATAAAAATAAATAAACGCATTTCTTAAGAGAAAAATGAGTTAAACTATCAACTACTAGCAAAAATACACTACTCTTTTAAAACTTTACATAGTTGAGACTTCCACACTCAGGCAAATTCTTATTATTGTTTTCATAAGATGCGTCTTATGAACCACTTTTTAGAGTGCAAAATTGGTTTTCATAAGAGTCTTATGATATTTTTCCAATTTTTATAGGAACATCTTATGAAAAATAGAAGAATCGACATTGTGAGAATAAAATTAACATATTCATTCATTCCTTCAGTTTTTCATCGTCAGCCGAAGAAATCATTGTTCAATTAAACGTTTTCCTAAATACATAGTTATGCATGTTTAGTTTTGTTTCTATTTTTCTATACATTTAACTTAAAATAAATTTTTGTTTTACTTTTCAGCATACTTACCGGCAAAAAGCGCAAGGCCAAAGAACCGGATGCGGCAAAAAACTTTATTGGAACCGGATGTCGATTTGCTTCTGATGGTGACCATAGTGATATAGTTTCAATCGAATTTGACGAAAAATAAACAGTAAACAACAAATAACTTGAATTTTTATCATTATACGTGACATTTCCTGTTTCCATGAGATCCTCTTATGAAAATATAAAACCGCTCATTGAAGTTAGTGTTCATCTCAGAATTCATTTGCGTGCCACTTCATAAGAGAATCTTATGGCATGTACAATAGTATTTTTCTGAGTGCAGGTATGTGTTTTTAGTACGGAGCATTTCAAGGTAATGAAACTGAATGGCGGATAGACTATTTAAGGTTGCCAGAATTTTTCTGGAAATCATCCTGGCCGGACTTATATGATCAATTCTTACAAATATCCTGTCAAAATCCGGGCATTTGAATTCAACATTTTCAACCTGAAATCCGGGTAATACACGGGCAAATTTTGTCAAAACCCAGTAAATATTACCAAAAATAAGGAAAAAAAAAACTTGAAACATATCTGTTAAAACAGCGTTAAAATCAAAATTTAGACTCCCAAAAAATCGTTCATCATTATTGTTGCCAACTTTGAATGACTGAAATCGCCGAAAATCTATTTATTCATTTCCCAAAAACATTTCGTTTTTCGACGAAAATATCAAAATTATAATAACTCCATTTGAGATTTGCAAAATTTGCAAGTAAAGTGAAGGGATCCGGGCAAAAATCCGGACATTTCAACGAAATCCGGACAACCGGGCCGGATTTGAGCTTTCCCTTTTTTGGTGTCAATCATTCGGGAAAGTTTGGGTAAAATCGAACAATCAGGCAAGCTTAGTTAAAAAAATTTAACATTTCAAATTCTTCCAGTAAAACGAAATATAACCTCTGAAAATTCAATCAATCCAGGCGAGTGTAGACATGGATACCTTATAGAAATAAGTTCAAGGCAATACACTCATCACCTAACCGTTAATTTTCTAGGATCAACATCCCTTCCGAACCGGATTCAATCTCCAAGAACCGTTCCATCCGTTAAATAAACTGATTCATTGTGTAAAATGAGCAATCATAGCCCGGGCAGGCTGCCAAAGGTTTTTCCTCGTTCTTCTCTTTTATTGACTGACACGAACTGCCAAGCGATTCGATACTTCTTTGATCACGTTCGAAAACGGAAATCCTTGGCCTCTGGCAATCGTCTGGAGCAAGAAATATTGTGTCATGTGTGGATTACGATGGCAGACTCAAAATTGACGCTCTGGCTCTGGTTTCTATCCGAAAATAAACTTCCCGCCAAAAATTCAGTGCTTGATTCTTCTTTTCGTCCGTTAAAAAGTACCATCCGTGATCTGTTCTGTACTGAACTAAAACAATTGTGTGTATATTAATATCCATAAATGATCCTCTCAATTTTTCACAGTTTTCCCCCGATGCTGGAAAATTTTTCCCTCAACGCGGACACATGACAGTTGACTTCCAGTGCTCGTTTTTTCCCTACTGCCTTTTTCTCGTTCCGCTGGACCACATTTGTTCTCCTTAAGAAATGCACTTTTTCCTTCACTCCACAATTGATGGGTCCGAGATGGGAAAAAATCAGCTCATGTTTGGCATTCACATTCACTTCATCTTATGTGCTTTGTTGCTTGGTGTATTTTGTTTAGTGCGATATGCGCCGTCAAGTTGTGAGGGGCACTATGCATGAATGAATCTCGGTGCTTCGCGCTTGATTGCCCAATATGCCACTCATTCACATGCCAAAGGGAAGTGCTCTAATGCCGCTTAAACCCGAGTGATTGAGGGCACGCCCGAATGACTGGAAATGGAACTACATCAACAATATTCTTATTTACAGGAGAGAAAAAATGTAAGACAAACAAATTTCTTTGATCGAAATATATTTAATGGTAATTTTTATTTTCTCATTTTGTTCTGTTTGTTTCCGCATTGCTTCTCAATCAAATATTCACTTAATTGTTCTCACTTCTTAGCCGAAAATTCGAAATATACTTGTTGGCAATTTTTAAAGAGAAGGCGCATTCATTTTAGTTCCAAACAACACTTTGACTGAAATTTGCTTTTTCCGCATAAAAAACCTTTGATGTGTGCCCAACAGACATCTTGTATGTGTGTGTAGCAAGAGCTTTATACCATGAAATCATAATCATTCGAAATAAAGAATTGTAAACAAAAGGCAAAAGCTTTTATTTATGTTTGAAAGGCACATTTAATAGGTTCCCCCAGATCTTTCGTTGAAGTATTGGGATCAAGCTTTTAGAATTTTGTATCCGAAGGAAGAAGCTAAGTGTTTTCGTTTCGGAATTTATAAAGAAATTCAGCAATATTTTTGGTTTCCTCCGGAAATGTTTGATTCCTATATAAAATCTTCATTTTTTCAAAGAACCTCACTCGAAATTAGAATATAAAATTTGCAAACAAATAGACAAATGTACTCTCTTCTCAAAAATGGGCTGTATATTGAAAAACTTTCGATAGTTTTCGTAAATTAATTCAAAAACTAACTGTGGCCTAGAGGATATCGTTCAAGTCTTCTAAGCCAACGGTCATGAGATCAATTCCCGGTCGCGGCATACATAGTACACACATTCTGTGGGTTGGTGGTTTTAGCATTTGTAAGATGCTAGCCATCATATCCTCGAAAGATGTACGCTTAGTGTTAAGTTAAAGGAATCTCTTGGAGGAAACGTCAAGTTTCATTGAGATCTTATATGTGTTTGTGGTCGTTTAAAAAAATATGTTGCTTATAAATCATATCTGATATTGTAGGTTTTAAAGCATATTTTTTCTATAACTAAAGCAATTTACCATGGGTGCACGGATTCACTGCCATTCTTCCAAAAATTAACTGTTTTGCTAATGGTAACGAATAACGGGCGTTTATTGATTTGAAAGAAAATTTGTGTTTTATTCATGGTTCTTCACTATGGTTGCATGGATTCACCGCATTTTCATCAAATATTGCACTTTTTTAAAAAGTATTTGGACAAATCTTATTCGGTGAATCCGTAAATGCGGTGAATCCGTGTACCCATAGTGAAGAACCATGTATATAACACGAAATTTCTATCTTATATATAAATGCCGTTATTCTCTAAAGGCTTTCGACAAAGTTCCTCATAGACTCGCCATTGAAAAGCTGGTTCACATGGGTCTTCCCCCATGGATGACCGAATGGCTTCAATCGTATTTAACCGATCGAAGAGCGTTTGTCAAGATCAATACATCACGTTAGCGTATTTTTTATTTGACCTCAGGTGTCCCGCAAGGCAGTATTCTAGGCCCTTTGATTTTTGTTCTTTTTGTGAACGATCTGGCTCTATCTGCTATATGCTGATGATCTTAAGATCTACAAAATAATCTCATCGGTTCTAGATTGCCACGCTCTTCAATCTGACATTGACGAGCTTCTCCTGTGGTGCTTGGAAAATGGGATGCAGTTGAACATAAAAAAATGCAAGTCCATAACTTTTAGTCGCCGTCAGTCCAATGTCTGCTTCGAGTACAGTATCAACGGTACCAGCATCGAACAAGTCAGCTCCATCTGGGCGTCATCGTAGATAAAAAACTAACGTTCAGCGACCATATCAGTGCCATCACAGAGAAGGCTTTCTCTGTTCTTGGAATCGTGAGGCGCAATTCACAATCTTTTCAGGATGTATACACTCTTAAAGCTGTGTACTGTTCCTTGGTGAGAAGTGTATTGGAGTACGCCGCTTGCGCCTGGGCTCCTTACCATACATCTTGGAGTCTTCAAATCGAAAGAGT
This sequence comes from Uranotaenia lowii, assembly GCF_029784155.1. Taxonomy (NCBI): domain Eukaryota; kingdom Metazoa; phylum Arthropoda; class Insecta; order Diptera; family Culicidae; genus Uranotaenia; species Uranotaenia lowii. The sequence goes on along the minus strand of NC_073691.1, from coordinate 38,129,555 downwards.
GCAGCGATCATTCATTCGTTACGCTCTTAGGTCACTTCCGTGGAACGACCCCATCAATCTTCCAGATTATGAGAGTCGGTGCGTGTTGATCAATTTAGAAACCCTCTTTTCCAGACGTGTAAAACTTAAACGGCTATTTGTGTTTGATCTGGTTACCGGCAACGTGGATTGTGCAGCTCTACTTAATGAAGTATGCTTTCTTGCACCATCCAGACATCTACGAGGAAGACAACTTTTAGCGCTAGGCATGCACCGCACTACTTACGGGCAGAATAATCCTCTGACCAGCTGTTTTCAGTGTTTTAATGTTGTGAACAATTTATTTGATTTTACTGTGTCCAAAACGATGTTTAAACATAGGATTAAGAACCTTAGATATTAAGATCAGTCTGTAGGATATTTGAATCCAAGACGGTGTGTGAAATAAATAAAATAAAATAAATAAAATAAAGGGTGATAGGTTAAAATTTGGTCAATATCAACTTGAAGTATTTCTTTCAATTTTGCATTGAAAAAACCTGAACAATCCTCATTTTGAAGGTGTGTGTGTTTGTGTATGTAGAATGTTGTTCCTATTTCGATTTTCGAATTCACTCTTCGGTTTTTAAAAAGCCGTCCAAGGAAGAAAAGCAGCGTATCAAAATTTTGCTCGCGCATCGTGAAAATCTGAACTTCTCGCACGCAAAGCTGGGAAAATCGCTAAAAGCTGCTAAATCAACCGTTACAAATGTAATTAAAGTGTGTTGGGAACGTTTGTCGACAGCCAGGAAGTGTGGATCGGGGGGAAATCGAAAACCGGAAGCCGCTGAGACGACAAAGAGAGTTGCCGGTAGTTTCAAGCGAAACCCTAACCTCTCTCTCCGAGATGCCGCAAATAAGCTGGGTGTATCGTCTACAACCGTGCATCGAGCCGAAAAACGAGCTGGACTATTGACTTACAAGAAGGCAGGGACTCCAAATCGCGATGATAAACAAAATACGACGGCCAAGGCGCGATCCCGGAGGCTGTACACGACGATGCTGACGAAGTTTGACTGCGTGGTAATGGACGACGAAAGCTACGTCAAAGCCGACTACAAGCAGCTTCCGGGACAGGAGTTTTATACGGCAAAAGGAAGGGGAAAGATAGCAGATATTTTCAAGCACATTAAACTGTCAAAGTTCGCGAAGAAATATCTTGTTTGGCAAGCCATCTGTACCTGTGGCTTGAAAAGCATCATTTCCATAGCTTCCGGGACTGTCAACCAAGAAATTTACGTAATAGAGTGTTTGAATAAACTTCTGCTACCTTTCCTGGAGAAACACGGTTGTTCCGTACTGTTTTGGCCGGATTTGGCATCTTGCCATTACGGTAAAAAGGCCATGAAGTGGTACGCCGCCAACAACGTGCAGGTGGTTCCCAAGGATAAGAACCCTCCCAACACGCCAGAGCTCCGCCCAATTGAGAAATACTGGGCTATTGTCAAGCGGAACCTAAAGAAGACCAAAAAAACTGCTAAGGACGAGCAGCAGTTCAAGGCAAACTGGCTTTCTGCGGCGAAGAAGGTAGACAAGGTGGCTGTTCAAAATCTGATGGCAGGGGTTAAGCGTAAGGCCCGGCAATTCGGATTTGGAAAAGCAGAAGCCTAACTGAATATTTTTCCTGAATTTTATACTAATTGAACTTGAAAAAGAAATTTAATTTGATTTTTTGAATAAACGATTTCACTGATTTCCACGCGTTTTTCCCATTGACCAAATTTTGACCATATCACCCTTTATCCGTGGTAGTTGGACCCAAGAGAACCTTACCCTTGCGAAAGAGGCTATCGCTTGTGGGGCTTCTATCAAAAGTGCCTCGAAGACTTTTGGAATCTTCAGGACCACATTGTAGGATCATATGTCAAGGAAGGAGGCAAGCTCGAAACTAGTGAGTAGAGGTGTCACCTGAAGGGAAATCAATCAAGTCAGAAAACTGTCCATTCTACCCCCACTAGTTTATGGATACTGTTTTTGGCACTGTTTTTATAAATTAATACTATATTTATAAAATAACGATTTGAAATCTCTGACAACGTAGATATCTTATTGAAGACAATCTTGGCAACGATTTTGTGAACGAAATTGAACAAAATTTGCATCCAGTGCTTGCAAAATGATCATTTTCCTTAGGGGCCGGGATAACTCCCAGTTCCCCTACTAGATTGTCAGAAGTCTGTGTTTTATTGCCAGTTCACTAGCGATGTTTCCAAAAATTTGATTTAGAAGGATAACAACAGATGGATTGCGGGACCTATAGTGTTAATAGGAAAACAACTGTCAAAATCACTTGTAGGTGCTTTTAGGTTCGAGACGGGATTGCAGGGAATTTTTATATGTTCCAGTGCTCCTGTGTTTTGAAATTTATTCCCATTCGTTTTCCTTTTCTCTCTCCATTTATTGATAATTGCATAACATTAAATGTTCTCGTGAAATGAACGTAACCAAATTTTTTTTTTCAATAACTCTGATAACTGTTTTTATCTCGATTACACCGGTTTCCAAATTCCATTCTTTTTCCTTTTAATGTTCTTTATCGTTTTCTTTTGAAGTGGTACAATAAAAAATTTTATTCTGTTCAGTTGTACACCAATGATAGAATTTTCGGTAGAATACTGCTCATCACGGTATAAATAGACATATCATTATATTTTGCACCGTAACTGCTCATAAGCTGACTGACTCACAGACTGCTTGCGATGATTTTGACCACTTTTTTTAGTCTTTTGCAGATTTTTCGATGGAATCTGCAGGCTTCACACGTTATCTCAAATGCGATTTGGTATGAACCCAAAAACTTTCAATCTTTCTCGCTTCAGGACGATTGGGTGGATTAATCTCATTCATCTTCGAGTAGTAAACTGATACCAATTCCAGCTAAAACAGTACTGGGGGATCATGCTGGCAGATCATGGGCATCAAGCGACGGTTAAGGCAGTCTTGAACGTAAACAGCTGTATTCATTGTGTCAGTGTTCACGTCGGAATGCATGCCACCCTTACCTATGGCTTGACAAATCACTGCATTTTCCAGAATTTTTCTGTAAAAAATTATGTTTCCATCTCGTCACCACTTTGGTCATCCCGAAAATTGTAATACTGGTCACCTGGAAACGTTTTGTAATCAACCTTGCAATTTGGTTTGGGCCTACTTAAAAGATCAAAGCTTGCTATTTACTCTTATACAAACTTCCATAAGAATGATAGCCAGTCTGATTGAAATTGGAGTGAAAGCTATCGCTTTCTTTGTTTAACACATAGACATTTGTAAACCGAGATTGCGAGTTCTCCCATCCCCAATAGGATTCGTCGATGACAACGCACACCCATTTTGAACACAGCAGTTGATCATTTAGTTTACGAGCTCTTGGTCTGACGGAAGCAGTTTATTTTTGTCTTCGCTTCGGACTCTTATTAATCTTCTTCTTATATGCCTTTAGACCCAATTTTACTTTGGTACGATGGACGAAGCGGATAGGAGATCTCCTTTTTTGACCTTTCTGGACCAAAGTTTTGTCCACCAGATCCGGTTTTCTCCTAGATTTTTATGCCCACGAAGCTGCTTTTCTCTCCATACTTTCGAAAGGCATTTCGGACCGCTGCAATGCTTACTTCTTCAATTTTTCCCAACTGAATCAGCTAAATGTTGGGGACACTGCACAATTTTTGAACGATATTTTTGCACTTTTTCCCCAAAAAATCCTTTAATTTTCCAAAATTTATAGAACTGGAGCTCACGATACACAAAGTTTTTAGTTGAACTGTAAACAATAACACACAGCAGAATTCAGCTGTCAAACTTCATCCGAGATGAGCAGGCTTGGATCAAAATCGTGCTTAGACATAATGAGCCACGCTTTATTCTTATTTAATCTTATTTAGTCAATAATTCAAAAATGCGATACAGTGAGCTTGTGTTGCATGGTGAAAGATGAAATTTAAGCCAATTCTGGGATGCTACGTCGAGTATAGAAATATGCTATTGATGTTGAGGTTTACTCCTAATTGGTAGTTAGTTTGGGGAAGTCGAAGTCGAGTAGGAGTTTCAAAAATATCCTATTCGTAAGGAATTTTCTCTTCTGGAAAACTACAGCCTAAGATCGGAACCAAACGGAGCTGCTCACTGTGAAGATTGACCAAGTGATTTTGAAAAAACGCAACCGTTTACGTAAGTATTATCACTGGCGATTGGTAGGTACAAGTTAGTTCAACAGTTTTAAAACAATTTTTTAACGAACTGTTTCCCTGAAAATGTAACTAGTATTAACGTGCAATGAGCAGAGTTTGCAAGACGTTTCGGACAGTTTGTTTGTAATGAATTTTGTTCAGTAATTTGTTATATTTTTTTTATTGTAGACTTTCTCTGTATTATTTTTGAATGGTACTGTACCAAGACTTATTGTTTGCACGATATACATATCATATTTTGGATCATCATTATCAGTTATTTTCTTTCTTCTTATTAGCAAGTTATTATACTAACCAAATTGTTTGCCTGTTTTATTTTTTTTTTGGTTCACCTGTCGATTTATCTTTTTTTTCTTCTATGCAATTTAAATTGAATGTCTGTTCATAGGAACCAATTTGCCTTCTTTCAACCTATGGCGATAATCGAACGACATTTGGTGCACATTTTAAATTGGCGTTCGAACTCTGATTTTGTTTTTTTTTTTTTTGGTTTCGACTCATTCTTTATTCAATCTATCATACAACTACGACTCTCTACGATCTAGCATAGTAAGGGAAAGAAAACCTGCTTCGACTTTTGCCTTTTTCTGGTCGCCCGTTAAGTGAAGCGAACTGAAATTGCTTGAAGTCGTTCCACTATTGTTTCATTTTTTTTGTATTTTACATTTGACTAGAGACTAGAAATTTGAGTGCGTTTCACTGGTATTATTTTTTTTCTAATCTTACTTATATTTTACACGATCCGGAAGATTTGTTGGTTTGTGTTTAGTTTATTCTGTTGTTATAATTTTTGTATTTTTATTTGCGCTTGACTTGTGAAGTAGAAAATCTTGTTTACTATCATAAAGTTTTGTAACTGATTGATATACATTTGTAGCTCGGGGAAGCCGTTTGATGTTTTTCAATTTGTTCTATTCTGTTTTTATTTTTCTCAAGAGAACTCTTTCGCATAGTTTTTTGTTTTTTTTTTCAAGTCAAACTTTGGTAAAATCTCGTTCTAGGAAGGGTTGTATCTATCTACAGAGTGTTTATTTTGGCGCAAATAATCGTTGTTTTTCAAGAATGAAAAATCTGTACAGTTGAATCTTTCACCTACTTTTTTCATTCTCGTTTCTAAAAAATGTCTGTTGAAGATACAAATTGTAATAAATAAGTGCTTCCCTATTACTGGAGTCGGATTAAAATAGGATGGCTTACGAACAAACGGAAACAATTGCACGTTTTTAGGGTTTTATATATTATTATTTGCTTTTAGTATAATTACACGAAGGAAGTTCGATTTATTTTCTGGCATTTTTTTACTTTTCATTATTTCAACTCACTACAGACTGATTGGTAGAAACTTTGAGCGCTCTACTTAGTGTACTATTTATATCGGGACCAATCGATAGGCGAAAAAAGGTGATGATTGTGTTTTTTTTTTCCCTAGCTTTAATGATGCGTGGTTATGTTCTTTTTTTACTTTTGCTTTTTAACTTTGCTCTCATCGACTCTATGCTTAGTCTACGAAACAGAAAAACAAACTATCTTAAGTTGGTTAAAATATTTACACAGCCTCGTTTGGGGAGGATTCCGACAATCAGATGATGCTCATGGATCGATATTCACGATGAAGTTCCGCAATTTCGTTCAAAGGTAATTCAAAGGGGGAGGTTCAACTTTGGGGAAATCAATTTTTGCAACTTTATGGGCTATTTTTAGAATTTTTAAACAATGGTGGGTCTGAATCTGAAATCTGAATCTGAAATCTGAATCTGAAATCTGAATCTGAAATCTGAATCTGAAATCTGAATCTGAAATCTGAATCCTATTTCGGGGTGAATTTTTCGGCTATCAGTCAACTTAAATAGCAAAGACGACTATTTATTTAAGATCCAACGTTTCGATCCTTATAGGATCATCATCAGGGACTGTAATTTTATTATATGTTAACACCGTTTTATAAACTAGTTCATTAATTATGAAATTGCTTACCGAAAAAATGTCGTCTTTTTGTTTTGGATTGATTCGGCTGATCAGATAAAGCTGTCTTGTATATCTGTTACAATATTTTTCAAATTAATTTGGATATTGTTGGAATAAATGTTGTGTTCACTTACTGTGTACAAAGTTTTGCGGTTGAAAAACCGTTTTGTCCTACAATTTTTGGATTTATATTCACCAGCATCTGAAAGTTGTCACACAGTTTTCACTTTCACTTTCCAACTGATTTTTTATCTGATCACGACGAGTGTGTATTAGGTGGTGTCTATTACATGTTGTTGGGTGTGTGTTTCTGTATTTGTGTTTTTATGTTGTGATTTAATTTTTCTTATGTTACATATTGTTCTAAAAATATTTCCGTATGTGGAATGTATGTTTTCAGTGTCTTTTTTTGAATTGATCGCGTTTTTTGTAGTTTTTATGTGGCAACTTTCCAGGATCAGCAATTTGCCTTCGTTGTCACATCTGTCGATGATTTCTGCTTTGTCGATGTCGAACAGATGATCCATAGCTGTTTCATGCTCTAAAAGTGCTGTTTGTTGGCGAAGTTGCTGAATGGCGTAGTCCTGTTTCGTGTAGCCTATGTCCCACAGACGTTTAAGTTCATTTGTCTGTGTTCTATGTTGTGAGATTCGCTGTTTTAATTTTCTTGTTGTGCATCCAATATAACAGGCCGTGCAATTTTCTCCTTCTGCGGTTCCTTCTGTTTTCCATTCACCTTTGCAGTTAATTTTGTAAATAACATTCGTTTGTTCATCCTGCGGGGTTTTATCTTTCACAATTGGGAAAAGAGAACCAATTGTTTTAGTCTGTTTGCTCGCTATTCGCACATTAGCATACTCTGAATGTAATGTTTTAGTTAGGGTGGGTGTGAGTCCAATAATATTTGTGAGCGAACGGGTTATTTTGCTTTCGTCCGCTTCCATAGCTGTTTGAGGTTTTAATTTTTCATTCATTCTATTGATTATACCATTGACTAAGCTTATTGGATAATCATTCAGGCGCAAATAGTTTCTAATAACCTCATGTGTTTTCTTTTTGCTAGAGAAAGAAGAAAACAGCGAAACCCGTTTAGCAAAACTAATCGCCACGTTCAGTTTCTGGTGCAATGGGTGAAAAGAATGAAAATTTAAAAATCTTCCCGACGCAATTGGTTTCATGTACCAGTCTGTGCAAATCGTTCCCTCTTCACTTCGGTATAACATCATATCCAAGAATGGTAAACAACGGTCTTTTTCGATTTCTACAGTGAATTGAATGTTTCGGTGTTGTGAGTTAAAAACATTCAAAACTGTGTCAACAGCATGTTCGGGCAAAACCAAAAACAAATCATCCACATATTTCCTCATATGTGGGATGGGGATAACACTATCAGCAGTTGCAGAGTCGAGTAGATCATCGACAACTATCTCTGCTATAGACGGAGCAATGGGGCTTCCCATGGCAAGGCCAGTTTTCTGTTTGTAGTAGATATTATCAAAACAGAAAAAACTGCTATTCACGCAAAATTTGATCGTCTCTAAGAACAGATCAAGGCATATTGGAGTGTTCTTAGAGATGTGTTCCCAATGGTTAATCACACTTTTTCGGACAAGCTCTATTGGTATGCAAGTAAAAAGAGACACCACGTCGAACGATATCATCATGTGTCCGGGTGGCACTGCTATTGTACTTACATATTGGCAAAACTCGTATGAGTTTTTTACGGCGTATTTTGAAGCGATTGACTGCTGCAGGATTTTGCCTATGAATTTTGAAAGTTCATAGGTGGGTGCGGTCATACACGGGACGACAGGACGTAAGGGGAGCCCAGCCTTGTGAGCCTTTGGTTGACCGTATATTTTTGGGCACACAGCCTTATATGTGCGCAATTTTGCTGCTACTTTTTTGTCTAGGAGGTTCAGCTGCTCCAAACGTTTAACCAGATCGTTGTTTTTTGTTTGGAAAGTTGAAGTCGGGTTCCTTTTTAACTTTTCGTATGTTGTCTCGTCGCTTAGTAGATGTTTCATTTTAGTGTGATACATTTCGCGTTCCATAAGGACTGTTTTGTTTCCTTTATCGGCTTTTAGTGCTAGTAGTGTTTCATTTGTTTTGAAAAATTGTTTAGTTTTCATTTCGGCTGTTTTGAACAATTTTAAACGGTGATCATCGTATCCATTAACTTGCTTGTTGTTGAGAAAATTCTGTATATTATTTACGACCCTACACCGGGTGCTTTCTTGGATGTCGTTGTTATTGCTGGTTCGAATTATTTGTTCGATATCAGCTATCAGGTGAAAAAATGGTGTTTCGAGTAGTGAAGTGTGTGGGAGGGCGAATTTCGGTCCCAAACTGAGGAAAAGTTCCACTTCTTTTGGTATTTCAGCATTTGTTGCGTTGTGAAGGGCTTTTTCATTGGTTGTTGGCATTTTATGACTGTTTTCATTGATAGACTGTAGCAGAAGACGGTGTAGTTTTGAGTTTGTGGATCTCGACGAATCCTTTATGCGTGTGTTTAGAAATAGTTTTTGGGATGTGACAAAACTACTACCGATTCCTTCATCGGCTGTTTGTTCAACGAGTGCCAGAAGGCGTTGATTTTCAGTGTTTAGCCTCCGAAGTTTCAGAAAAGAATCTTCTATTTCGATATTAAGAACGGCTTTCTGAAACTTTATAATGCATCGTTCTAACTTCCAGGTAAGTGGACTCCGATCTTCTAGAAGTTGGAAAAGGCACTTGAACGTGTTTTGAATGTGTGCTGGGAATACACACTGGGAATACAGAATTTTCTCAACAACAAGCAAGTTAATGGATACGATGATCACCGTTTAAAATTGTTCAAAACAGCCGAAATGAAAACTAAACAATTTTTCAAAACAAATGAAACACTACTAGCACTAAAAGCCGATAAAGGAAACAAAACAGTCCTTATGGAACGCGAAATGTATCACACTAAAATGAAACATCTACTAAGCGACGAGACAACATACGAAAAGTTAAAAAGGAACCCGACTTCAACTTTCCAAACAAAAAACAACGATCTGGTTAAACGTTTGGAGCAGCTGAACCTCCTAGACAAAAAAGTAGCAGCAAAATTGCGCACATATAAGGCTGTGTGCCCAAAAATATACGGTCAACCAAAGGCTCACAAGGCTGGGCTCCCCTTACGTCCTGTCGTCCCGTGTATGACCGCACCCACCTATGAACTTTCAAAATTCATAGGCAAAATCCTGCAGCAGTCAATCGCTTCAAAATACGCCGTAAAAAACTCATACGAGTTTTGCCAATATGTAAGTACAATAGCAGTGCCACCCGGACACATGATGATATCGTTCGACGTGGTGTCTCTTTTTACTTGCATACCAATAGAGCTTGTCCGAAAAAGTGTGATTAACCATTGGGAACACATCTCTAAGAACACTCCAATATGCCTTGATCTGTTCTTAGAGACGATCAAATTTTGCGTGAATAGCAGTTTTTTCTGTTTTGATAATATCTACTACAAACAGAAAACTGGCCTTGCCATGGGAAGCCCCATTGCTCCGTCTATAGCAGAGATAGTTGTCGATGATCTACTCGACTCTGCAACTGCTGATAGTGTTATCCCCATCCCACATATGAGGAAATATGTGGATGATTTGTTTTTGGTTTTGCCCGAACATGCTGTTGACACAGTTTTGAATGTTTTTAACTCACAACACCGAAACATTCAATTCACTGTAGAAATCGAAAAAGACCGTTGTTTACCATTCTTGGATATGATGTTATACCGAAGTGAAGAGGGAACGATTTGCACAGACTGGTACATGAAACCAATTGCGTCGGGAAGATTTTTAAATTTTCATTCTTTTCACCCATTGCACCAGAAACTGAACGTGGCGATTAGTTTTGCTAAACGGGTTTCGCTGTTTTCTTCTTTCTCTAGCAAAAAGAAAACACATGAGGTTATTAGAAACTATTTGCGCCTGAATGATTATCCAATAAGCTTAGTCAATGGTATAATCAATAGAATGAATGAAAAATTAAAACCTCAAACAGCTATGGAAGCGGACGAAAGCAAAATAACCCGTTCGCTCACAAATATTATTGGACTCACACCCACCCTAACTAAAACATTACATTCAGAGTATGCTAATGTGCGAATAGCGAGCAAACAGACTAAAACAATTGGTTCTCTTTTCCCAATTGTGAAAGATAAAACCCCGCAGGATGAACAAACGAATGTTATTTACAAAATTAACTGCAAAGGTGAATGGAAAACAGAAGGAACCGCAGAAGGAGAAAATTGCACGGCCTGTTATATTGGATGCACAACAAGAAAATTAAAACAGCGAATCTCACAACATAGAACACAGACAAATGAACTTAAACGTCTGTGGGACATAGGCTACACGAAACAGGACTACGCCATTCAGCAACTTCGCCAACAAACAGCACTTTTAGAGCATGAAACAGCTATGGATCATCTGTTCGACATCGACAAAGCAGAAATCATCGACAGATGTGACAACGAAGGCAAATTGCTGATCCTGGAAAGTTGCCACATAAAAACTACAAAAAACGCGATCAATTCAAAAAAAGACACTGAAAACATACATTCCACATACGGAAATATTTTTAGAACAATATGTAACATAAGAAAAATTAAATCACAACATAAAAACACAAATACAGAAACACACACCCAACAACATGTAATAGACACCACCTAATACACACTCGTCGTGATCAGATAAAAAATCAGTTGGAAAGTGAAAGTGAAAACTGTGTGACAACTTTCAGATGCTGGTGAATATAAATCCAAAAATTGTAGGACAAAACGGTTTTTCAACCGCAAAACTTTGTACACAGTAAGTGAACACAACATTTATTCCAACAATATCCAAATTAATTTGAAAAATATTGTAACAGATATACAAGACAGCTTTATCTGATCAGCCGAATCAATCCAAAACAAAAAGACGACATTTTTTCGGTAAGCAATTTCATAATTAATGAACTAGTTTATAAAACGGTGTTAACATATAATAAAATTACAGTCCCTGATGATGATCCTATAAGGATCGAAACGTTGGATCTTAAATAAATAGTCGTCTTTGCTATTTAAGTTGACTGATAGCCGAAAAATTCACCCCGAAATAACATATTTAACAGTCGAAAATCGATACCGAAATCTGAATCTGAAATCTGAATCTGAAATCTGAATTTGAAATCTGAATCTGAAATCTGAATCTGAAATCTGAAGCTGAAATCTGAAATCTGAATCTGAAATCTGAATCTGAAATCTGAATCTGAAATCTGAATCTGAAATCTGAATCTGAAATCTGAATCTGAAATCTGAATCTGAAATCTGAATCTGAAATCTGAATCTGAAATCTGAATCTGAATCTGAAATCTGAATCTGAAATCTGAATCTGAAATCTGAATCTGAAATCTGAATCTGAAATCTGAATCTGAAATCTGAATCTGAAATCTGAATCTGAAATCTGAATCTGAAATCTGAATCTGAAATCTGAATCTGAAATCTGAATCTGAAATCTGAATCTGAAATCTGAATCTGAAATCTGAATCTGAAATCTGAATCTGAAATCTGAATCTGAAATCTGAATCTGAAATCTGAATCTGAAATCTGAATCTGAAATCTGAATCTGAAATCTGAATCTGAAATCTGAATCTGAAATCTGAATCTGAAATCTGAATCTGAAATCTGAATCTGAAATCTGAATCTGAAATCTGAATCTGAAATCTGAATCTAAAATCTGAATCTGAAATCTGAATCTGAAATCTGAATCTGAAATCTGAATCTGAAATCTGAATCTGAAATCTGAATCTGAAATCTGAATCCGAAATTAGAATCTGAGTTCTGAATCTGAATCTGAAATCTGAAATCTGAATCTGAAATCTGAATCTGAAATCTGAATCTGAAATCTAAATCTGAAATCTGAATCTGAAATCTGAATCTGAAATCTGAATCTGAATCTGTATCTGAAATCTGAAATCTGAAATTTCAAATCTGTATCTGAAATCTCAGTTTGAAATTTGAGACTTAACCCGATTCTGAATCAGGCATATTTGAAAAAAACTGTTGAATTTCCAAATGTCAAACTTTCAACGCTTATTGTTGGTAAACAAACCCGCCAAGCTTTGATGAACTCGAAAATCGTTTGATCATCCGTCTTGTGACTGTCCAAAAATCGAAACGCAGAAAAAACAAACAAACGAATCCAACAAAAAACGCCATTCGATTCAAAGAAACATGTTCATGAGAGTAAATCGATTAACACACACCCCCTCAATCGTACTCACTCATCGCTTATTCGCTCATTCACTCGCACTTCACTCAACCCAACGATAATAAACCCTCCCACTTTTTTTCGCTCTCATTAGAGTCGTCGTCAAAGTCGTTTCTCATCAACTGGCTCTTCTCTTGCTTTGTTTTGTTTTTGGATTGCTTTGCTGTTTGCTGGTTTGCTTTTGTTTTTGTTGCGGAGTTGCTTTCAATGTGTGAGAGTGCTGATCAACTGTCAGCGGATTTGTTTTGGTTTGAGTCAAATTGATTCAAGGAAGAGTTGCGGAGTTTTGAAGAAGGTTTGAGGGAAGCCTCCCGATAAATTTTCGTTTCAATTTTCCCAATCAGCCGTCGTCGTCGTTGTTGTTGTTGTTGTTGTTGTCGTTTGCGGTCGTTAATCAACTGTCACCAATCGGGCATCTAGCGCGGCCTCCATTTTCGGGAATCGATAACAGTGAATTTGGTAATGCCTAAGCCGGGACGTTAATCCCTGTTCGATGTTCACGGCAGATAACGGCGGCCTTTGAAGGGGACCGTGCCGCTAAATGTTCTGGCCAAAAATTGGCCACCGAAAAAAAATATTGTAACAACGGCAAAAAAACGAATGTAGGTAAACGGTTTGGGTCAGAGGACCCGGTGCAAGCTGACAACAACCAGCAACAACAGTGTCGGTGACTGATTTATGTCAGAAAATTTTGTTTGGAAGGTTCTTTGATGTTGCCCAAAGTGCCGCAGGGGAAGTTTTAGAAAGATAAGTTACTCCACCCAAAAGTAACAAAAAAATCAACAATCAAGAGATTAGTTTCCCGGACCTAGCCCTCTAGTGGAAGATAGCGCAACTTCAATCGTGAATAGCGTCCACCGCTGATCGCTGCTGCTGCCGTGAATCTGCTCCGCCAACTCCAACTTCGTCCTCGTCATCGTCCGGCACCATGAGGTCATCGTCGGCAAGGCCGCCTCCACCCGCCGAAGTGTTGTGCTCCTTGCCGCCGTTGGAGTTGTCCAGGGTTCCGTTGTTGCCTCCGGAAGACGACGACGTCAGCGACCCCAGTGCTTGGCCGATGCTGGTGTTGTACATGGCGAGCGAGGACGAATGGTGGGACAGCATGCTGCCCAGGGCGTTTTCTCAGACGGTATCCGTGACGCCGGCATACTGACAGGCGGACAGCCCAGCCGAATTGGACCGGGACACCGGCGACGGGGCCGAATAAGGACTCGAGAACCCGGACGTGTGCTGTTTCGCCTTCAATCTGAGCGTCGCAATACTGGAGGTCATCGCCGTGCAAGGTTCCGCAGTGGCCCGGTGATGGTACATGCTGTACGGATTCGTCGGGGTCGTATAGGGACAAGGCGTCGGCGAAACCCCAGTTGCTCCAGTCGTACTTCCCAGTCCACTTCCGATGCTCCCCGGTAACATAGATCCGGTTCCCATTCCGGCCGCCACCGAAGACGCCGTCGTGTTAAAACAGTTCATCGAGTTCTGATGGTGGTTAGTCGAAACTATCGATGTCCCCAGCGGGTTCACCGTCCAGGGGAACGTTTTGGCCCCCAGCGGCGACGGCACCTTGGCCCAGTTATTGTACGAGTACGACGAGTACAGGCTATCGGTATCAGCAAACGGTTGCACAAACTGCGGTCCAAACCCATTCTTAAAGTCGGCCGCCGCAATCGCGTTCATCTGGTTCCGTTCCCGTTTACGCCACTTGGCCCGACGGTTCTTGAACCACACCTACGGAAGCAAAGAGACAAAGACACAAATTAATTATCTTCATTATCACAGGAACAGAAATAAAGGAAGTAAAAAACCAAAAAATAAAAAAAACGAATCGAACCGCCATTAATCTTTAATTCCCCTCCCACCCTCAGCCAGGAATCGTTCTGGTGTGCGCATACACACTTGAGAAAATGGAACCCGCCATGATGGCGTGCCGGTGTCCCCCATGTTGAATATCTAAATAAATTCCCCCCTCGACATTCGCGATGGTAAAATGCCGACGGCGACGCAACAGCCCCGGATTTTGCGCTTCAGTAAGACGGTCAATGGGCCATGCTCGCAGAACAATCAATTTACGGTGTTTCGTTTTGAAATATTACTTCCTTCCGATGGTTCTTGATAAAGTCGTACCTCCTCACTTGTTAAATTTAGTAACAAAAAATTAGAATAATTAAAATAAATTGATAATTTAATTACCGTGTAAAACGGATATAGATATATGTAGATTTTCAGGGCATTTTTTACGACTCCCTTATTAAATTTTATCATCGGCGTTCTTCAATTATATTTGGTGTATCACTGAAAACTGTCTTTCGGGATACCATAAAGTTTGCTACAACATACAAAGATGGATATATATTTTTTTGTATTATGTGGCTAAATTTAAAGGGGTTGGAAAGACTTACGGTCAAGTTTGCCGTAAAAAAATCCAGTGTTTTCGACTAAATAAACTCTTGAATTGTGTGTTTTTTTTGGTCAACTCTTGTCCCGGAAGCTGCTTGTAGTCGGCTTCGACGTAGGTTTCGTCGTCCATTACCACGCAGTCAAACTTCGTCAGCATCGTCGTGTACAGCCTCCGGGATCGCGCTTTGGCCGTCGTATTTTGTTTATCATCGCAATTTGGAGTCACTACCTTCTTGTAAGTCGATAGTCCTGCTCGTTTTTTGGCTCGATGCACGATTGTAGACGATACACCCAGCTTATTTGCGGCATCTCGGAGAAAGTGGTTAGGGTTTCGCTTGAAACTACCGGCGACTCTCTTTGTCGTCTCAGCGGCTTCCGATTTTCGATTTTCCCCCGATTAAGACTTCCTGGCTGTCGACAAACGTTCCCCAAACACTTTAATTACATTTGTTACTGTTGATTTGGCAACTTTCAGCGATTTTGCCAGCTTTGCGTGCGAGTAGCACGGATTTTCGCGATGCGCGAGCAAAATTTTGATACACTGCTCTTCTTCTTTGGACGGCATTTTGACAACTGAAGAGAGTGAATTCCAAAAGCAAAATAGGAGCAACATTCTACACACACACACACCTTCAAAATGAGGGGTGTTCAGGTTTTTTAAATGCAAAATTGAAAGAAATACGTTAAGTTGATATTGACCAAATATTGACCGTATCACCCTTTATGAATAAGAATCATAGCATAGAACTCGAAAATTTCTTCACACATATTTTTAACTTCTGGCTTAAGCGATAAGGATTACACAAATTGGACAATATTCAACACCTTATTCGTACATCCTGAAAGTGTTGCTCTCAATGCATGTAAACCTTTGCCAACGACAATATTTGCTGCATCTCTCATTGGACAATTTTTCCAAATGAGCCATCTGTATTTTAGCAATCTGGATGCACTTCTTATCGCAGAGAAAACAAGAAGATCGTTTTCTCACTTGAATCACGCGCGGGAGAACAAATTTACGAACATGGCGAACTGTTTTTTTCATATCCTTTTTATACCGACCTTAAGTAACGATTTTTACGACCGTTTACTTATTTGGTGGGAACTGCGATTCGCATTAACATTGTTAACGATTTTGCTTTCATTTCTAATGCGATTTTATGTTTGCTGGGTAAGTTTGTTTCAGCTAAGGCACTTAAAATTTCAAGGAGGAGTAAGTCATGCGTTTTTGGACGCCGCACGCGTTTTGGTTTTCGTTGAAATTGGTTGAAGGAATTTGGAAGGAAAAGACAGCTGGTTCGAACTAAAAGAAGAGGTTTTTAGTCGAAAACTTCGAAGACTTATTTGATGAGAACCAACTTTTTTCTATTATTTTATACGTTATTATTTAATTATTTTCCTTTTACACAATGTAATAAGATTGCATAGACAAACGTCTCAGCTGAATCACAACTTCGTTTGGCTTTTCTCTCAGAGAAATTGAATTTCTCTTTTAACTTCTAACAAATCAGTAATCAAGATGTAGTACAATATTATTCTCTATTTGATCCATAATTGGTTCGAATCAGGCATCCTAAATCTATCAGAGCCATCCGGACAAATGTACACAAAACTTTGTCGTATGTATGATGTAAACAAGGCGTTAAACGACATTTATTTATTCAGTTATTAGAAGTCGCCCCTATGTGTCATATATTTTCACACGTGCATGTAGTTGCAGATTGTTTAGTTTTAAAACGAAGATTGAATCTGGTATTTTCATATGAAATTTTCTATTGAACAGGATGGACATTTGATTTTTCGTTAGTTATCTAACTCTATCAGATCAGACCGATCCGCAACCAAAACGGTGAAAGATTGAAATCCCGGGTACCGATATCCAGCGAACAACGTCATCGATTACACGGCACGGGCGCCTGGTTCCGCTGATTTAAGGACACGAGCTTCCCATGTTAATGGAGATTAGACACACACGATTCCCCGTAATCTCCGATTTACATTGTATGTTGATTCGGATGTTGCGGAAGTCGGTTGTCGGTTTGTTCATTTCCGTCAGTGGGTAAAGTTAGAGAAAGGAGGAGGTGGATGTGTACACAATATTAGAACCCGTTTAAAGTGGAACCAATCCGTTACGAATTCGTAACGATTTAGTCGGAGTAATTCCCACACGGCGATGAGCTGACTCCAACTGGAATTCGAAGCTTGTTAGTTTTCGTACGCGTGTGGCCCTCGTTAGCCACCCCCACGTTAGCGACGGGAAAGTAGGCCATGAAATTGGATCGCGTGCCACACCATTTGGTAACGGGTCATTAACGACCGAACCGTTACTAATGTCTTAATTTAGAAGTCATTGCCGAGGCGTTACTTCCTGGCCTGCTTTATTTGTTTCTTCTGGAGTGTGTTTGAATGTGTGTGGGACAATCTTGGGAAGCAATTCAGGAAAGAGACAGTTCTCCTTGTCAGCCCCCGCCGGAAACTGCGGCAATCACGGCCAACAACCCCGTGTAATAACAATTACAGCTTAATGTTTCCTTAATATACGCCCGACCAAACGAGAGCCCATTTTCCCATGTCATTGTTGCAATCCGGAGACAGGACAGGAGAAATCCCTCCGGGTTCTTCATTCATTAATTCGGTTCGCCGCAGACTTTTCCGGCACATCGACGACTCTGGAAGCAGACGGACGAGGAATACGTCGACGAGATAGGGGAAAAGAGTCAAACTACCGTTTTATTACCACCCCAAAGATCCGATCCGTGTGAGGAAACGGAAAAAAAAAGAATCCGAAGGGTAACGCACAGTTTGACTTCTTGCAGTGGTAGCAATTTCGGCATCCAAACTTCGCCCTTTTTGGTAAGCTGTGTTGTTTGCCTTTTGTCCCGTCATGTGATCATTTATAATACGAGCCGTCTCGTGCAATACAAACATTTATTATATTGGCCCATTGAATGACACTTCGGGTTTTTCGGGAAATCAGAATCATCATCCGAGATGTTTAGAGAAAGCGAGAGAGAGAGAGACAAATATCATTTGGGCCGGGCCCCATGGTGTGAACCCTTGCGAAGTTCGGGAATCCAAAACAACGAGGGAACGCCGAACGCTCCGGAAGGATTAAGGAAACCAAAACTATTTATTAGATTCCGACTTGTCGGAGAATCAGAATCCTCCCCGGGTGGCATTCTCTGTCGACGAATCCCGCCCGGCAGGGTTACTCCCGATTTGATTGATAAACTTGTGCCCTTTTTTTAGCAATCTCTAGCCTGGCCCGTTGTTGTTGCCATTTGATCGATCCTTTTTGCCAATCACTCGTCGATTCTGATGGACGTGTTGATGGGATTCCGGTGATGGAAATTAATTTTTAAATGCATTTTTTTTAACCATTAATCTCCTGACTTTGGATATGGATAGTTGCAAAAAAAAACATTGCAAAACGTCAATGACTCAAACAAGAATTTTAATCAAATGTCAAACTGTAATTTGTTGTCGCTTCTGTCCGGACAGGCAGCTTTTGGCGTCGTCCAGCCCAATGAGGGGAATTAAAACAGTTGGTTTTTTATTTCCTAACAGAGGAGTGAATCCGTTGTAATTGAATGGAACAAATGGAATGGGTGTGGAATTAACTGAAAATTCATCATCTGTTTGATAAATGATGACATTCGAAAGAAAAAAAGCTACGTCTATGAATGACCATAAAATAATTTGTTTCTTTTTTTGTAGTGAAAAGTTATGTGGATAATTCAAAACAATATGAATGAGAAAAATCATCCAATGAATGAAGGTGGTTGAAGTCTGAAGTCTGAGGTATATAAAGTCAATAGCAACTTGTCCGTTGAAACGATCAATAGATTATTCACTTTAAACTTGGAGCTTCAACCCCCATCCGTCGCTGCATTTTTAACTCATTACAGTCAATAGTGTGCCAATTTGACACTCCTGACTAAAACTTAGATATATACATATTTCTCTTGTTTCCCAAATGATTTTTACAAAATTTATAGATTTGAATCCTCGTAATGTAACCCAAATATGTTTTTCAGACAATATCCAGCTACAACACTTCAGTTTTTCGTTATTTAAAAGTTTAGAAAAAAATCCAAAAAAAACATGCTTTGGAAAACTACAGTCTTATTTTAAAAGCAACGGAATGATGAAAAAAATCGATTCGTCCCAGCAAACATAAAATTGCAATAATATGATAACTCAAGTAATTAAAAACGTTACTGCGAATCGTAATTTTAACTAACGCAAGTAAAAAATCGTAAAAATCGCTACTCGAAGTCGGATTAAATGGTTTAAATCGGATATGATAAAAAGTCCGCGATGTTTGCGGATGTTGAAGACGATTTCGTTCGTTTGCTTTCTCCCGCGTGGGTCAAGTGAGAGAACAGCTTTGTTGTTCTCTCTGCGACCATCAGTGCAACCAGATTGCTAAAAATCAGATGATGTATTTGCAAGAATTGCCCAATGGCAGAGGCAGCAAATATTGTCACTGGCAACGGTTTGCATGCGTTGAGAGAAAAAACTTGTGCTCTCTTGTATTCTATCAGTATGTATGAATATGGTGTCGAATATCGTCTTAATCATGGCCGTAGGAACGGGGGGGGTTTTGGGGGTTAAACCCCCCCCCCATGAGGGTCCAGAAAAGTACGCGATGTATTCTACTCTACATTCAAAATTTTAAATTCATAATAAAATTATGATAATAGAGCAAAGATATTCAAGAGTAACTATCTGAACTAAAAACTAATAAAAAACCTCAAAACCCCATTTCAAGTTCAAAATTTTGCTACAGTTTTTCTAAATTTTCTTACTTGTTCGTAGAATAAGGTTGGCAGATTTTTTTCAGCACGTATCCCGGCCGGACAAATCCGGGCTGTTTTATATAAAAAAACCTGGCAAAATTCGGGTATTTGATTTGAAAATTGTCGACCAAATCCAGGCAAAACCGGGTCATTTTGGTCAACACCTACGAATTGCTCATCAAAAATCCCGAAAAAAAACTTAAGAAATCTCTCATAATAATTTTTTTGAAACTTGCTGCAAAAATTTGGACACATAAATAGAAAAAAAATTACCACACAATTTGTTTTTTTTAAGTTTGATTTAATAATGAGAACAAACAAGGGCAAAATCCGGGCTTTTCCAATGAAATCTGGGCAACGTGTATCAAGTTAAGGATTATTGATTTTTAGTTCGAATAATCATAAGAAATTAGGAATGAAAAGCTGCTTTGAAATCCTTGTTCGAATTCGGTTTTGCATTTCATATAAAATTTGAATCATGTTTTTCGAAAATCGAATGCATTTTCAAAATTTTGATAGTTTTTAAAATATGTAAAAAGAAGAAATTTATTTTATATTCAAATTCGAAGTTCTTAAACTTTATTCTAACACAAAATTTAAACATTAAAAGCTTCTAAGTGGCGATCCAAAATTGAAAACCAGATTCTGATTCATCATTCGAAATTCACACCTTAAATCAGATTCACAAAATAGATTAAAAATAAGATTCGAAATAATAAATTAAAATTAAACCAGCACTGCAGAATTTAGATAATAGATTCATGAAGGAGGGCTCTAAGATTTGGCTCATGAAATTCTGATCTGGAATTATGATTCGGAAATCATATTTTTTGTACATTTCGGAAATCGTATAGAAATTCGGAAATAGATTCAAAGTTCAATTTTTGAATTCAGGTTTAGAATTCAGATTTAAAATTCAGAAAAAGATTTTGTTTGTGAATGAGTTTTCAATCAACATAAAATTGTAGAGAAATTCAAGAGAACATGAACTTAAAAATTTGCTTGTCAATTCAATTTTTTGATTTCAAAGTTTTTTATCAGAATAAGTTTGTATACACAATTCAGCTAAAAATCACAAACATAAAGTAGAATTTGAGTAATTTTCTAAGTTTTGATTCAGGCAAAATATCCCAAATTTAAAAAAATCATCCACATCCACATTTTTTTTTTATTTTTTCGGTTTATTTTTTAATATTATTAATATTGCAGTATTTTTAAAAGCCAAATTTCAAACTAAAATCATAAATTTAGTTCAAGTTTGCACCATGTAAATTTGATTCGAATTTTTTTTACTTCTTACTTCATTGCTGATATGCAAATATGTTTCGAAAACTTTTTACCTCTTACTGTTTTTTTCTTGGAAAATTTTATTTATTTTCATCAAAGGTTAGAATCTTGGAATTTGCAAAAGAGTTTAGCAGATTGGGCTTGTTTGATTTGAGTATAGAAAAAGTTTTTTTTTAAAAGAAATTGAAGGCTACCCTAAAAAGAACTAAAAAAAATTATTTTATGCTCAAATCAAATAACTTTGATCTACCAGACTTTTAAACAAATTCAAAAATTTTAAGCATCGGTGAAAGCTAATTTCATATTTTGTTTCAAGAGATTTCATTGAAAGAAATTAAGCCCACCCTTTAGGCAAAGGACCACTTTTCTAAAGTTACTTTTTTAAGGTTTTATTAATGACACTTTACCATCCTTGTAGCATTCGTGTCTTCTCTTATATTACAATTTCATACGAAAACTATTAATGAGTACTTGAAAATGGATAATCATATTGTTACAAACATTTATTGTTTTAATTTTGTGTGTTGTTAGACAAAAATCATAGGTAAAAATTAGTCACCAAAACCCCCCCCATGAATCGGTTCTTCCTACGGCCCTGGTCTTAATCGTATACTCTTATCGCTTTAACCAGAAGTTGAAAATATGTATGGGAGAGTGGGGAATCATGGGCCACTTTTTTTCGTTGTTCCATAACTTCCTTATTATAGAAGATAAAATGAAAATAAAATATGGTATGCTTTTAAACATTTTCAAGGTATCACAAGGTATTTTTTTTAATTTTTAAATAAGCTATTTTCCCCAAATTCTGATTGCTTAAAAAAAAGCAATATTTTTTGGGATTTTGAAAAATGGTGGGGAATCGTGGGCCATTAAATCCAAATTGACCAAATAACATGCAAAGTTTATTAGTTGACCCGAAACTGTGATTTCATAATTCATTTCGTTATTTTAAAGCAATTTCAGATGATGAAATATAAAAGAGAGGTGTGTATGATCGAATAGATTCCAAAACCTGGCTCGCGAACGTTTTGGCAAAATTCCTTATATAGATGGACAAAATATTTTTTATAACTCTTCATTCGGCATAAGAAAACTTTACAGATAGGGAAAACGTATTTTAAGTTCAGAATGTGTATGAAAACATAAAAATATAGGTGGTTCAAGATGTGTGGCCCACGATTCCCCACAAGCTATGAATTGCAAATTGGTTGCGTTTGTGTGACTTATTAATGTTTTATCAAAAATTCCTTTTCCATGTGAAATATCATGACAAAACTAAGATCATAAGCGTATGAGCATATTTTTGTTATGCACTTTAGGTTTCCCATCGATGAAATTAGCGGGTGTTTTTTTAATTATGTTAGTAAATTTTTCTAACTTTTTTTAGCTTGATAAATAAAAGAAGCATATGATGCGTATTTCAGTCAACAACATATAGGAGTATATGCTCACGCAAAGTGACGACGATGACAGTTGGTTTTAGATTTTTTATCTCAACACACATCTGAAATATTAAAAGTGGCCCACGATTCCCCATGGCCCACGATACCCCACTCTCCCCTATGTATATTGCCTCCACTTTGGTAGGTAAATGCTGTTGTTTCGAGTTTCATACGATCTTCCTATAATGTATATGAGACGAAATATAAAGTTCTTCTTCTTCTTCTTCTTCTTCCATCAACATGGCCAAAACATGTAGGCATCCTGGAAAATGGAAGACTTGCGTCTACCATTTTTCTTTTCAGCGTATTACCTGTTACATATTCCTATGCATTGCAGATATTACTACGGCCAGGCCAACCATGCGATGAAAACCGCGAAAGATACAGGATACAGGGGAGGAATGAAGCGTGGAGATCCCTACCAAACGCTTCATATAATATTTTGAATGTGTAAAGACCTAAATATGAACTTATGTCATTTGGGAAAGTATATATGGAATATTGGTACATTAAGTGCTGTTAAGGAATTAGGAAATTACAAAACTTACCAATATCATACTCACAGTAATAATAATTAGAATATAGAATATTACATTTGGGTTATTGTAGATCAGCTATTTTGCCTTCGTATCTTTCCGTCTACTCAAATTAAAAAAAAACATCCCCTTTCGAAAATCTTAAAGATGGTTTTTGATCGAAAAGAAACATTTTAAAATAACTCATAATAGAAAACTCTTCATTCATTACTCTTCTGTTAAAAATTTAATTCGTTAGATTGCTGATCGAACAATTCTTTGTTTACATTTCTCAAATAAAAGTGTAAAAAATGTAACGTGAAACAGCTACTTATCTGAATATTCTGGATCAAGACATATTTAGAAATTGGTATTTTTCTGTAAATCACAGCAATCATCGCATTTCCTGAACTGTTCTATCTAACGGCAGCTGATTTTCGCCCAGCAGGTGGAGCAAAATAACAGATGGAATTGGTTCTAAAAGAATAAAGGGCATACGGTCAGAAGATCTAAAGCCATCAAATAGATTTCATATGAGAAACCAAGCCTGAGTTATGATAATGCACAAATCTTCTTCTTTTTTCATCAAATTTTTGATTTTTTTTTACTCAGGTTAAACATTTTGTTCCAATAACGAGTCACTTTCAATAGGGTGTATTATGCAATTACACCATCATTTGAACAAACAAAAACCTTAGACGCATTTCCACTGCTAATCCTCAGTTTGTAGGTATCCCTTTTTTTTTTGCTTCTACATCTTTATCACATTGAATAGAAAACACGAGCAAACGATGACTTCATTAGAAACTAATTTTTTCACGACTCCACTACTGATGATTATTGCAAAATCAAAAGTGTACGTCTTAAAAAATGGTATCAAACTATTTCTGGTAAAACAAATCTTCATGCTATTTGAAGATAGCTATTTATCAAGCTT
Organism: Uranotaenia lowii; assembly: GCF_029784155.1. Lineage (NCBI taxonomy): Eukaryota > Metazoa > Arthropoda > Insecta > Diptera > Culicidae > Uranotaenia > Uranotaenia lowii. Next base: position 38,105,718 of record NC_073691.1, on the reverse strand, counting down.
TTGAAGCGCTATCTACATTCAATTTTTTTGGACGCTTTTGCAATAGGCCAAAAAACTGCTGCGTCGTCATAAAACCAATTGCGTAACATCGAGGAAAAAATACATTTTACCTTGAAGCGTTGATGACTCAATGTTTGACTCCATTCTTTTCACATTCATATACACTTTACTCATAACCCTACAAAATTATTTCTTGAAAAAACTATATCTAACACCTCAAAATCGAATTTAAAAAAAACACTGTCAACAAAAAACGCATTCATCTGGAAACAGGGTTCCCAGCCTCCTCTCGCTTTTATCTTCACGAGATTGTCTACGTTAATATTAGCAAACATGTTTCGTCACTATTTCGACTCATAATTTTCACAATTCAACAGCATTACACTTAACAATTTCAAAATTGCTTAGAATTTTCGAAGGATGAAATTTAATTTCACAGAGCTCCTGCAAAACACGTCATGTCTCAATCGCTGACTACTTTGATCCTCAAACGATATATAAAGTTATTGAGAAAAACAAAAATGTTTGCTGGGGTTCCCGAGCAGTAAATGTAATGTAAATGTAATGTAAATGCAATGTAAATGTAATGTAAATGTAGAGTAAATGTAATTTAAATGTAATGTAAATGTAATGTAAATGTAATGTAAATGTAATGTAAATGTAATGTAAATGTAATGTAAATGTAATGTAAATGTAATGTAAATGAAATGTAAATGTAATGTAAATGTAATGTAAATGTAATGTAAATGTAATGTAAATGTAATGTAAATGTAATGTAAATGTAATGTAAATGTAATGTAAATGTAATGTAAATGTAATGTAAATGTAATGTAAATGTAATGTAAATGTAATGTAAATGTAATGTAAATGTAATGTAAATGTAATGTAAATGTAATGTAAATGTAATGTAAATGTAATGTAAATGTAATGTAAATGTAATGTAAATGTAATGTAAATGTAATGTAAATGTAATGTAAATGTAATGTAAATGTAATGTAAATGTAATGTAAATGTAATGTAAATGTAATGTAAATGTAATGTAAATGTAATGTAAATGTAATGTAAATGTAATGTAAATGTAATGTAAATGTAATGTAAATGTAATGTAAATGTAATGTAAATGTAATGTAAATGTAATGTAAATGTAATGTAAATGTAATGTAAATGTAATGTAAATGTAATGTAAATGTAATGTAAATGTAATGTAAATGTAATGTAAATGTAATGTAAATGTAATGTAAATGTAATGTAAATGTAATGTAAATGTAATGTAAATGTAATGTAAATGTAATGTAAATGTAATGTAAATGTAATGTAAATGTAATGTAAATGTAATGTAAATGTAATGTAAATGTAATGTAAATGTAATGTAAATGTAATGTAAATGTAATGTAAATGTAATGTAAATGTAATGTAAATGTAATGTAAATGTAATGTAAATGTAATGTAAATGTAATGTAAATGTAATGTAAATGTAATGTAAATGTAATGTAAATGTAATGTAAATGTAATGTAAATGTAATGTAAATGTAATGTAAATGTAATGTAAATGTAATGTAAATGTAATGTAAATGTAATGTAAATGTAATGTAAATGTAATGTAAATGTAATGTAAATGTAATGTAAATGTAATGTAAATGTAATGTAAATGTAATGTAAATGTAATGTAAATGTAATGTAAATGTAATGTAAATGTAATGTAAATGTAATGTAAATGTAATGTAAATGTAATGTAAATGTAATGTAAATGTAATGTAAATGTAATGTAAATGTAATGTAAATGTAATGTAAATGTAATGTAAATGTAATGTAAATGTAATGTAAATGTAATGTAAATGTAATGTAAATGTAATGTAAATGTAATGTAAATGTAATGTAAATGTAATGTAAATGTAATGTAAATGTAATGTAAATGTAATGTAAATGTAATGTAAATGTAATGTAAATGTAATGTAAATGTAATGTAAATGTAATGTAAATGTAATGTAAATGTAATGCAAATGTAATGTAAATGTAATGTAAATGTAATGTAAATGTAATGTAAATGTAATGTAAATGTAATGTAAATGTAATGTAAATGTAATGTAAATGTAATGTAAATGTAATGTAAATGTAATGTAAATGTAATGTAAATGTAATGTAAATGTAATGTAAATGTAATGTAAATGTAATGAAAATGTAATGAAAATGTAATGTAAATGTAATGTAAATGTAATGTAAATGTAATGTAAATGTAATGTAAATGTAATGTAAATGTAATGTAAATGTAATGTAAATGTAATGTAAATGTAATGTAAATGTAATGTAAATGTAATGTAAATGTAATGTAAATGTAATGTAAATGTAATGTAAATGTAATGTAAATGTAATGTAAATGTAATGTAAATGTAATGTAAATGTAATGTAAATGTAATGTAAATGTAATGTAAATGTAATGTAAATGTAATGTAAATGTAATGTAAATGTAATGTAAATGTAATGTAAATGTAATGTAAATGTAATGTAAATGTAATGTAAATGTAATGTAAATGTAATGTAAATGTAATGTAAATGTAATGTAAATGTAATGTAAATGTAATGTAAATGTAATGTAAATGTAATGTAATGTAATGTAATGTAAATGTAATGTAAATGTAATGTAAATGTAATGTTAATGTAATGTTTATGTAATAAACAAATTTTCCTCTCTACGAGTCATCCACTTCTACTGGACCCGGAGGAAAATCGTGCGATAAATCATTTGACATCGGGGATCGTTAATTTCGATGGGCCGGCTGTCTGTCCATCCGGTGCGGTACGGTTTTTGCTTATATTTATGACCCAAGACGACGCATTTCTTAGCACAGTTAGTAGCAGTAATAATAACGCTGCTACTATTCGCAATGTTTGTGCATTTGTGGCCCCACAGTCTTCTTCGGAAACTCGAGAAGTGTTCCTAACTAGTCCAATATTCAAATGGTCTTAGGACAGTTTGAAAGAGGTAGAGAGGGGAGAGATTCTCCAGAAACATTTCCTGCACTGGACGAAACATCGGAGAAATGCGGGGGTGGTGTTCGGGCTACACATCAACCACAAAATAGGACGACAGATGAGGTGAAATGATTTTAATTACTTTTCCGGGCAGTACACCTGGAACACATGAATTATGGCAATTTCCTCCTTCAATTTTCACGTCTCCATGCGCTTCGTCTTTACATCCTTAGGATCTCAGCCAAGGAGAAGCCCTTTGGGAATGTTGGCAGCAGCTGGCTAGGAACTCGGGTATAAATCTCAAGAACGTTTACCAGCTAGCTTCTTATCTTACAGATCGTACGACATCGGTTACTTACTAGTTAGAAGACCGGTTTCGAACCAGATCGAAAGCCTGAGAAGCAGATTTAATTGATTAAATTATTATCGAGCTATATCTTTTTTATGCTTGCACTTTTTCTAGAACAAAGACACATTCTAGATGTAGAAGAATTTGAGAATGCGATAGTTATTTATTGCAGTAGGAGTAATAGAACTTCTGAGGAAATGTATTAGGATTAAGGTTAATACTTGATCCTGATACTGAAGCGCATTAATAAATTTTTTTTCTATGTTACCATATTGATTTCTGACAAGCTTTTTCAATCGATTTAATGGTTATTGAGTCATTATACACTAGACGCTAGATTTAAACGAATTAACGCCACCATTGACAACCAATCTCAATACACTTCTGAAACCAGTGCTTTCCGAACTTCAGCTCGAACAAATTCATGTAACTAAATAGGAACGTTCTAACCGATATGTAAATAGTTCTCGCAAAGCGAGATTCGGCAGATATTTTATCAAACTGATAACTGTTCTCGAATCGAATCGAAATCTCTCGGCCCGGCCGCCGCCGAAGTGTTTGACCACTGCTCGTTGAATAAACTCGGAAAAACCGGTAGCCAACCGATAATGACATTTATTTCGGAAGTTGTGTGAGAACACACGCGATAGAGCAGACAAATATTTGGTTTTTCACTATCGCAAAGGGCCAAATTTCGTGGTTGGGTTTGATATTCGGTGTTCGGGACCATTCACAGCTCGAGAATTCACAGTGATGAGGTTTTGTGAGGAAATTACATCACCGATTAAATGAAACAACTTTCACTGGTTTTTATATCTCGATTCAAGTGAGCCTACCTTATTACCTTACAATTACCTGATTTTATAATGAAGTCCTAAAAATTGTTAACAGAATTAAAAAAAAAAATAAATTTTCGGTTTTCGGAATTCAAAAATTTAGACCACTTTTAAATTGAATCGGCCTCTCGGCCAAAATTCGGAAGGGGGCGACGTGCCCACCCGTGTCGTAGAAAAGTAGAATATGGAAATTAGATTCTGTTGACAGGAATATCCCTGCTGCCTGCCGCCGGCCTAAACCCAACGGCGCGGCGGACGTGTTCCAGAATAACACAGAAAAGGCCCCCTTTCCAAAACGTTCCGGAAATGAAAAATATTCGGGAACCACTTTCACCCGCCCGGATCCATTAGTCCGGTCGGTGGCAGCAATGGCCACTGATGCCTAAGTTGGGGTTATTCCACAAAGGAACACACATGTTTGTAAGCGTGTGTTTTTTTTTTTTTTTTTTTTTGAGTGGATGTGGGTGGGAGGTTTTCGAGAAACGGGCAGTGTCCAACACTCTGTCTGTGAATTTCGAAGCGGCTGGTTGATTCACAACCGGGGTGAACTTAAAATCTGCAGGCCTGTGTTCAGGTGTATGTCTATGTCAAAATGTCGCCTTTTAATCCGGGGGTTTTCAAAAACCCCGGACACACATTTGCAAACTTCTGCCGGAAGGTGGGGCCAGAGGGTTGAAATAGGTGGACAATGGGGGCAGGTGCAAAATGAAGATGGTTACTGGAGGTGTCGGCCATTTGCGTGTTTGTATGGATCTGTGTAGGTGTTTGCACATGTGGAGTGGATTCTGCAGGATAACGCTTTTCGAATGGAAATTTGGAAGGACCGTTTTTGGTATGTGACCGAGAGGAAGTACAAAAGATGGGTGAGGTGCGGTTTTGCCCGGTGTGTCTTTGGACGATGGCCTGCATGCACATGTTAATGCTCTGAATCGTCGACCGAAATGAATGGTCTGAATATGGAGTCCTCCGGAAGGTGTAGGAACTTGATTGTGAACGTCCTGGAGCCGGTCGCTTATCAGGTTCCAGGCTTTTGCGTACCACATCACCACCGACCGGGAGGTATTAGAATAATGAGGATTGCTGAAATTGACAGATTTATGATAAATAATGGATGGCTTAAGCCTACTGGGGAGGGGGGTTGGCTTCTATCGAACTTTGGACGATCCCGGAACTGGCCAAGGATCCATTGTTCAGCTGCCGGAATGAATGGGCAGCGAATATCTATTGAGACACTAGTACTTAAGGGAGCATCTAAATCGTCGTTTGTGTTGTGGTTCTGTATTTACCATAGGAATCAGTAGTACACAGTATTTATAAATATTTATAGCTTTCTTCAAGACAACAAATCGTTAATTCCACAATCATGCACAATAGGGTGGCAATGGATGTATGAGAAAAATTTCATAGATTGATCCAAAAAATCGGGCTTATTTTAGGAGTGCCTCAATGCGCTTCAATTTTTTAAAAATTACCAAACGGTGGACCAATAGACTCAGATGGTGCACTGGATAAGTTACCAGACTGGAAAGCCGAGATGGGATGTTGCAGTGAGTTCGATTCGCATTTTTTTTTGTTGATGAATTATCCGATAGGATGGAAATCCCATAAAATGTTTCTCTTGTTTCGCTTGAATGAATGAATGCATCATTTTTCTTGAGAATTTGAGTCTTTATGCCAGTACTACTTTTCCAACTTTTTAAAAAAAAATTTATTGTTTAATTATTGTGAAGTATTTACATTGTCTTGTTACACATCAATTTACAAATACAACGCAAGTTCTTCTACATCAACATCTTCTGAACACTGATTGATAAAATGTACAAAATAACTTAACAGTTTGAGAGTTACTGCCATTTTCCGATAGCTTGATGGTCAACTAAGTGATGCATGCTCTCAGTTCAATCTACTATTTCGCAGAATTTTCAAAAATTTGTGTTTTTGTTACAATACAGTAGTTTTGTTGATTTCATCACTTCTCGCCTATTTTATACATTTTCTCGATTTTATCACACTTTGGTATAATAAGACGGTTATCAGAATGAAAAATTCTGTAGTGTCCTAAAATTTACTCAAAAGAATGAAAAAATGTGATTAAACGGTATTTTAAGAAAAATTGCATTAATATTGCATTGCTCATTGAAAAATATAAAACCTCTTTGATAGTTTATTTTTTCTCTAAATCTAGCTTACTTGTGTCTGCAATCTTCATTCAAAGATGAAATCTCTTCATTTCTATTGAAAATTTCAGAAATTGCTCTAAAGCAGGGATGAGCAAAACGCGGCCCGCGGGCCGCACGTGGCCCGCGAGACCCTCTTGTGCGGCCCGCGAAACTTTTTTCAAATTTGTATGCCTCAACTTTTTTTTACAATGGATTGTTAGGAAAATTTGTATAACTTGATCCCATTTTCCCTTTCTGCATTTGCCCACAATCATTTAGATTGATAATTTTCTGGTATTTTGAACATTAATTATGTCCTGTTCAAGGAATAAATGCAATATTGTTTATTGGCATAATGAAATATTGGAGTATTTCTCCTACCATTTTGAAAAGCAAAATTCATTAAAATGAGTCGGAAGAGCAGCAAAAAATCTGAAGCTACACATGTTGAAAGGAATTTCAAAGTCCGTCAGTAAAATAATTATTTTCGTTTCAACAAAAATAAAGTTTAATGATAAAAAAATATGCTCGTCAGATAATTTCTTTTAAATTATTCTAGCCATTTCGGCTTGTTCTGTTAGCATTGAAACACTGGCAAAAAAACTTAAACAAAAACCTTGTGAATTTTTTTCTGAACATTGTCAAAAATTACGAAAGTTTAATAATAAAGCCTGGTTGAACAATTTATGTATTTTTTTTTCAACATGAATCAGCTGGCATCAAAGTTACCGACAAAAATTGTTTGATAAGTTAGTTAAAATAAGATAAAAACAATAGACATCTGAAATTCTGTGATTCGACCCAAAAGGTCTTTGACGGTTATCTATGATGTTTTTTTTATAGAAATTTGATAGAAAATTTATAACAAACATCGATTTTTAAAACAGGGTTTTTACCGTTTGTAGGAAAAAAATGTAGGCTTTGAGGACAAGTTTCAATTGAGAAAAAAATCACAGAAAATCAATTACCGATTCAACATTCCCAATAAGGAGACGGTGGCTTCCTTGAATATATGTTTTTCACACTCTTAACCTTCCTAGGCCGTTCGCAAAATTTTGAACAAATTATTTTTCGCTTGTTTTGACTAGTAAATCGATTTCGTTCCACTGGTCACATATCTTGACCGATATTTATGAATTTAGATTTATTGTTTAAGCAATTTATTCAAGATTTTAAATATATAAAATTTAAATCGGTTTGACTTAGCAGATGACCTATAGAACGCTTTGAACAGTAAAAAGACATCATTTTAAAATTCTTGTATCTGCAGTATAGGTTGGTGTAATAATTTTTTTTTATATGTTTTGAAATTGTGAAAAATAAATCTTTTTAAACATATATAAAAAATTTAGGGTCCCATGGGAGTTTTGGTCGCGATCTTGGAATTACCGGAAAAAAAAATTCTCACTTTTCAAAAGAGGTAACATTTTTTCTTAGCAGCGCTGTATCTCATTCATAATTGGACCGATTTTCAAAATTTAAATTTTAGTTTTATTTTGATAACATGATGATCATTTTCACTGAATACACTTAGTATCTCAAATATTACTGTTGTTCGTAATACGACAATGAAAACAAGAAAAAAATCGTGATTTTCGAACCCGTCTGTTATGATGCGCACATTTCTCATTTTGTTATCGTGATTTCTTAAAACTTTTCATCAAACCTGCCCATTTTTTATTTACCAATGATAGATTTTAATCTCTACAATCGATTGATATGCTGTTTATGTGGTTTTTCAAAAATTTGAAGTAACGTTTTCCGAATTTACTAGAAGATATCGGAATTCGTCCAGATTTTCAAAAGTTTTGTAGCAAGCAAGCAAACCCCCCGGGAGAGCGTAAATCGAACAAAATCCATGGCTCTCCCAGTCGTGCTCTCGAAATCTGCCGTCCTATGGCAGACTGAAGGAATCGCCCGCATGGTTACGTAGGGTGGTTTGTGCTGATACGTATGAATATTTATACGTACCTAATTCATAGCTAAGTCATTGTCTTCATCATTTTGATTGTTTTTCAGCTTTTCAAAGTTACAGAGACCTAGTTCAGAATTTATTTTATCTTTAATGCATAGTGTGGTTTCAAAACGACACTTAATTTAAATTATTTCGGAAGCGCGTGGATATTGTTATATTAAAAACAATCACAACCAATATTACAACGATTTAAATCTTTATGTTTATAATACTATATGTTGGGAAAGATGACTGTACGTTGTTTGATTTTCAATTTAGCAAAGCAGTCTTATTAATCCGAACAATAATTTATTATCTATCCAACGTTTCGGTGCTTTGTTGGCACCATCTTCAGGGAAACTACAATTTTTATTATAATTATTAGAATTAGGTGAAAACAGTTTTGTTATAAATAATCATATTGTTGTACGGTCCTACTTACAATAATGTGTATGTTCTTTGTTATGGAGCTTAAGTTAAGAATATTGTCGGTTTGTTGGTCGATCGGTAGTTGGCACATGCTGTGGGGTCAGATTTTATGTGAACACATTATATGAAGTTTGAATTTGAATTTGAAAAAACATAGATTAATTTCTTACAGAAACGGTTTGATATCGTTATCTATGGCGGTCACAAAACAACTGTGAAAAGTTTGAGCTTTCATCTGTGATGATAGATTCATTCTGTTCACTGTGTTCATTTTGAGAGCTTTTGAAGTTTTGTTGGTTGTGTTCGTTCAATTTGTCAAAAATAGCTGCGTACGCAGTGTTGAGATTATCAACATCGGTACGTTTGTTTACGGCATTTTTGGTTGTGTAGATGTGGCACATCTCCAAAAATTCCAGGTTTCTATGGCGTAGTGTGTTGTCTAGGATTATGGTGTTTGAAAGATTGAATCTATGTTTGCGTTCTATACAGTGCTCTATGAGAGCGGATTTTTGCCTAAGCTTATCTATCATGAGGATTGTGTTTGAGTTTGTGTGGTTTATTTTGTCTAGTTGATTCATCAGAGAGCGATGGCCAAGTAATCTGTCGCTCAATTTTTGACGGGTGAGGCCGATGTATTGGTGTTTACAGTCTTTGCATGGGATGGAATAGATAAGTTTTGAGCGATCTTCTTTGAGTATGGGATCCTTCATTTGGGTGTAGATGTTTCCAATGGAGTTTGTTTGTTTACTGGCTATTCTTACCAATGGATAGCTTGATTGCAGCATTTTCCCTAATTTTTCGGTTAAATTAGGGATGAAAGGCATGGAAAAATACCTGAGCTGGATGCTATCTGTTGGTTCGTTGCTGTCCGGATTGATTGGTGATGGATTCGAAGGCGTTTCTTCTACGGTGCGGTGCAATTCGATCGGATTAGGTGATGTGATTGTGGCTGAGTGATCTGCTGGTGGAATTTGTTCGAACGGTTCGTGTGTGAAAAGATTTGCGGTATGTTGGCTGATGTGCTGTTGGATCTGTTGGTTGCTGTTGGTGATTACTGGTGGATATTTGTTGGAAATGGTTCGGGCTTCCTGGTCGGATGTGTGGCTGGCTGGTTGGGTAGGAGTTGTTGTGGGTGTTTTAACTTCCAGGGTGGTCTGAGGGGCGATTTGGCTTGGCGGTAGATGTTTTATGGATGGATGGTCGATTGATGGTTCCGTTGGAGTGGTTGGTGGTGAGGCCGGAGGTGTTAGTGTTGATGGATTGGTTGGATGTGCGGTCGTTTTCTTCTGCTGCAGGTTGATGAGGCGGTTGATGAGGGATTTTGGATAGTTATTCATTTGCAGCATTTCATGAATGACTTCTGTTGGATTTTGGCTTGATGGGTTTCGAGACAGGGAGATCACTCTGTGAATGAAGTTTTTGGCTACGTTCACTTTGTGTTTGAGCTGATGACATGAGTTGTAGTTGAGCATACGTCCTGATGCTATAGCCTTTTTGTACCATTCAGTGACAAGTTGTTGGTTGGTTTGTCTAATCACTTGCATATCTAGGTATGGTAGACGACTGTTTTCTTCTTTCTCCATCGTAAACTGTATTCTGGGTTCCTGTGAGTTGAAGGCTTCTAGGATTTGATCTTCTGAGTTTTGTGGGATGGCAAGAAACAGGTCGTCTACATATTTCTTGAGCACTGGTATTGGGAAGGGTAATTGCGCCAAGGCTCGGTCGATTATTCCTTCGAGGCATATGTCGGCAAGAATTGGACTTAGACTGCTGCCCATTGCTGTTCCGAATATTTGGATGTATGTTTGGTTTTTGTATTGGAAGTAGCTGGAACTCATACAAAATTCGATCATTTCCAGAAACAGATCGAGGTTTATTTTGGTTTCTATTTCATCCCATCGGTCTATTATCGTTTTGATGACTAGGTGTCGTGGCACGTTGGTAAATAGAGACACGACATCGAGAGAGACGATGATGTACCCTTCTGGTAGAGTCACCGAGTTTATCTCTTCGCAGAAAGTGAATGAGCTGGAGGTGTTGTATTTTCCTTTGTAGGAGAGAAGTATGTTGGCTAGGAATTTGGATATTCGGTGGGTGGGGGCCGTAACGTTCGGTATGACTGGTCTTAGCGGAAGATCGTGTTTGTGAGCTTTTGGCTGTCCATATATTCTGGGGCAAACAGAGTCGGAAGTGTACAGATGCCTTTTAGTTCGTTTGTCGATGAGGTTCAGTTTATAGAGACGATTGACGAAGTCGTTGGATTTGTTTTTCAGCCGGGTGGTAGGGTCTTTTGCGAGCTTTTCATATGTGCTTTGGTCTCTGACGAGCTCCGTCATCTTCTTCTCGTAATCTTTGGTGTACATTACGACGGTTCTGTTGCCTTTGTCTGAGCATAGGACGCATAAGTTTGGGTTGGATTTGAGAAAAGCGGATGATTTATGTCTGGCATCTAGACAGAATTTTGTGGTAGGGTCTATGCTATCGGCATGGTGGTGTTTGAAGTTGTTGATAAAATTATGTATGATGTTTGTTGCTTTGCATCTATTTGCATCTTGGACTTTTTGGTTTGGATCTGATTGGAGGATGTTTTCGAGGTCTGCCATGAGGTGAAAAAAGGGGATCTGGTTCAGGTTGGTGGGTGGGAGGGAGAACTTTGGTCCCAGACTGAGTAGCGCCAGCATTTCGTCCGGTATTTTCTCTGGGGTTGCGTTCAAGATAGCTTTTTCATTCTTTTTAATGTCGCAGACCTGCGTGTTGTTGCGATGTATGATGCTCTGTAGTTTGTTTGATGTTATTTTGGTCCGCTTGCCCATAATGTTCTTGAGAGATTTCTCTTGCGTGTCAAGAAACATGCTGATGGTCCGTTCGTCGGCAACTGGTTTAAGGTTGTCTCGTAACTTTCGTAGCTTTGCGTTATGCTCCCTTATGGTATGAAATGTTTGTTTTATTTCGATGTTCAGAATCGACTTTTTAAAGTTGTTTATGGTCCTATTTGTTTTGTGTAAGTAGGGACCGTTTTGGGCCACAAGTTCGTATACGCATTTAAACGAATGAGCTATGTGGTTTGGAAAAATGCCTTTTCTTTTGCATGTCACTAAAAATTCCTTTCGACTGAGCATATTTCCAAGTTTGTGTATGAGTTGTGCATAATCCTTCATCAGTTTTACCGCCTGGGGACCGTGACTCTCATTTATATGTGTGAAAAAAAAAACTACCAGATAGATAATAAATTATTGTTCGGATTAATAAGACTGCTTTGCTAAATTGAAAATCAAACAACGTACAGTCATCTTTCCCAACAAATAACAATATGGCGTATATATCTGGTAGTTTTTTCACACATATAAATGAGAGTCACGGTCCCCAGGCGGTAAAACTGATGAAGGATTATGCACAACTCATACACAAACTTGGAAATATGCTCAGTCGAAAGGAATTTTTAGTGACATGCAAAAGAAAAGGCATTTTTCCAAACCACATAGCTCATTCGTTTAAATGCGTATACGAACTTGTGGCCCAAAACGGTCCCTACTTACACAAAACAAATAGGACCATAAACAACTTTAAAAAGTCGATTCTGAACATCGAAATAAAACAAACATTTCATACCATAAGGGAGCATAACGCAAAGCTACGAAAGTTACGAGACAACCTTAAACCAGTTGCCGACGAACGGACCATCAGCATGTTTCTTGACACGCAAGAGAAATCTCTCAAGAACATTATGGGCAAGCGGACCAAAATAACATCAAACAAACTACAGAGCATCATACATCGCAACAACACGCAGGTCTGCGACATTAAAAAGAATGAAAAAGCTATCTTGAACGCAACCCCAGAGAAAATACCGGACGAAATGCTGGCGCTACTCAGTCTGGGACCAAAGTTCTCCCTCCCACCCACCAACCTGAACCAGATCCCCTTTTTTCACCTCATGGCAGACCTCGAAAACATCCTCCAATCAGATCCAAACCAAAAAGTCCAAGATGCAAATAGATGCAAAGCAACAAACATCATACATAATTTTATCAACAACTTCAAACACCACCATGCCGATAGCATAGACCCTACCACAAAATTCTGTCTAGATGCCAGACATAAATCATCCGCTTTTCTCAAATCCAACCCAAACTTATGCGTCCTATGCTCAGACAAAGGCAACAGAACCGTCGTAATGTACACCAAAGATTACGAGAAGAAGATGACGGAGCTCGTCAGAGACCAAAGCACATATGAAAAGCTCGCAAAAGACCCTACCACCCGGCTGAAAAACAAATCCAACGACTTCGTCAATCGTCTCTATAAACTGAACCTCATCGACAAACGAACTAAAAGGCATCTGTACACTTCCGACTCTGTTTGCCCCAGAATATATGGACAGCCAAAAGCTCACAAACACGATCTTCCGCTAAGACCAGTCATACCGAACGTTACGGCCCCCACCCACCGAATATCCAAATTCCTAGCCAACATACTTCTCTCCTGCAAAGGAAAATACAACACCTCCAGCTCATTCACTTTCTGCGAAGAGATAAACTCGGTGACTCTACCAGAAGGGTACATCATCGTCTCTCTCGATGTCGTGTCTCTATTTACCAACGTGCCACGACACCTAGTCATCAAAACGATAATAGACCGATGGGATGAAATAGAAACCAAAATAAACCTCGATCTGTTTCTGGAAATGATCGAATTTTGTATCAGTTCCAGCTACTTCCAATACAAAAACCAAACATACATCCAAATATTCGGAACAGCAATGGGCAGCAGTCTAAGTCCAATTCTTGCCGACATATGCCTCGAAGGAATAATCGACCGAGCCTTGGCGCAATTACCCTTCCCAATACCAGTGCTCAAGAAATATGTAGACGACCTGTTTCTTGCCATCCCACAAAACTCAGAAGATCAAATCCTAGAAGCCTTCAACTCACAGGAACCCAGAATACAGTTTACGATGGAGAAAGAAGAAAACAGTCGTCTACCATACCTAGATATGCAAGTGATTAGACAAACCAACCAACAACTTGTCACTGAATGGTACAAAAAGGCTATAGCATCAGGACGTATGCTCAACTACAACTCATGTCATCAGCTCAAACACAAAGTGAACGTAGCCAAAAACTTCATTCACAGAGTGATCTCCCTGTCTCGAAACCCATCAAGCCAAAATCCAACAGAAGTCATTCATGAAATGCTGCAAATGAATAACTATCCAAAATCCCTCATCAACCGCCTCATCAACCTGCAGCAGAAGAAAACGACCGCACATCCAACCAATCCATCAACACTAACACCTCCGGCCTCACCACCAACCACTCCAACGGAACCATCAATCGACCATCCATCCATAAAACATCTACCGCCAAGCCAAATCGCCCCTCAGACCACCCTGGAAGTTAAAACACCCACAACAACTCCTACCCAACCAGCCAGCCACACATCCGACCAGGAAGCCCGAACCATTTCCAACAAATATCCACCAGTAATCACCAACAGCAACCAACAGATCCAACAGCACATCAGCCAACATACCGCAAATCTTTTCACACACGAACCGTTCGAACAAATTCCACCAGCAGATCACTCAGCCACAATCACATCACCTAATCCGATCGAATTGCACCGCACCGTAGAAGAAACGCCTTCGAATCCATCACCAATCAATCCGGACAGCAACGAACCAACAGATAGCATCCAGCTCAGGTATTTTTCCATGCCTTTCATCCCTAATTTAACCGAAAAATTAGGGAAAATGCTGCAATCAAGCTATCCATTGGTAAGAATAGCCAGTAAACAAACAAACTCCATTGGAAACATCTACACCCAAATGAAGGATCCCATACTCAAAGAAGATCGCTCAAAACTTATCTATTCCATCCCATGCAAAGACTGTAAACACCAATACATCGGCCTCACCCGTCAAAAATTGAGCGACAGATTACTTGGCCATCGCTCTCTGATGAATCAACTAGACAAAATAAACCACACAAACTCAAACACAATCCTCATGATAGATAAGCTTAGGCAAAAATCCGCTCTCATAGAGCACTGTATAGAACGCAAACATAGATTCAATCTTTCAAACACCATAATCCTAGACAACACACTACGCCATAGAAACCTGGAATTTTTGGAGATGTGCCACATCTACACAACCAAAAATGCCGTAAACAAACGTACCGATGTTGATAATCTCAACACTGCGTACGCAGCTATTTTTGACAAATTGAACGAACACAACCAACAAAACTTCAAAAGCTCTCAAAATGAACACAGTGAACAGAATGAATCTATCATCACAGATGAAAGCTCAAACTTTTCACAGTTGTTTTGTGACCGCCATAGATAACGATATCAAACCGTTTCTGTAAGAAATTAATCTATGTTTTTTCAAATTCAAATTCAAACTTCATATAATGTGTTCACATAAAATCTGACCCCACAGCATGTGCCAACTACCGATCGACCAACAAACCGACAATATTCTTAACTTAAGCTCCATAACAAAGAACATACACATTATTGTAAGTAGGACCGTACAACAATATGATTATTTATAACAAAACTGTTTTCACCTAATTCTAATAATTATAATAAAAATTGTAGTTTCCCTGAAGATGGTGCCAACAAAGCACCGAAACGTTGGATAGATAATAAATTATTGTTCGGATTAATAAGACTGCTTTGCTAAATTGAAAATATAATACTATAAATATCGAGTTTCAATTTACATGTGAAACATAAGACAAAATATGCATAAAAGATCATAATTTGAACTCTTCGTGGTGTTATGAGAATTAAAAGAAGCTTTGAATGAATTAGTGATTGCCATATCAATTTAAAAAAAAGTCGTGTTTAAAAAGGTTAAGACATTATGTTCCAGAAAATTGTCATCGACATCTTTTATTTCAGTGATATTATTTGAAATAGACATTCTTCATTTACATAAGTGTGATTTTTATGATTTTACTCATGTTTTCTTCAAAAAGATTCATAATTTTAACTTATTATCAGGATTAAAAAAAAAATAAAAAAAACTCTAAATAAATTATAAATAATTTATGATTAAAACTTCAGAAATAGTTTTATGGATTAATAATGCTGGGCTTCGAGTTGTGAGATCTTAACTAGATTTTCGGATTTTTTAAATTTCCAAATATGAATTTTGCAATTCAAATTAACATTTTTCTATCAGGTATCAGGTATCAGAATGGGGGTAGGCTTAATAGCGGCACGTTATCCAAACATACGGGAAAATTGTGCCTAGCCTTTTTTTTATCCAAGATTTCATCATTTACCTGAGAAACCTGAAAAACCTTTAAAAGGAAGAAATAAATTCAATCTATTTAAGATGGCATAAAGCCTTTCCACTAGGGATTATTAGCATTAAAGCTCTTTTCTACATTCGGTAAGGAATGATAGAATGTTTTTTAAGTTTAATTTCTTAAACTCAGATTCGCTTAAAGCGTAAGATCCCAGAGTACGAAAACGTAGTCTGGCAAATGAGGGACAGTTACATATAAGATGGAAGGGATCTTCCACATCTGATTCACAACTACCACATACTGGAGATTCAGCACGCTGAATGTTGTGCATGTGATAGTTAAGTTTACAATGACCGGAGAGTGCTCTGATCAAGATGCTGCAATGAGATTTATTTAAAGTTAATAAGTAACTCGATATGATTGGAGATGATTTTTCTAAAAATAATTTAGTTTGACGACAAGTGTCCAACTCTTCCCAGTATCGTTCATGCTGGTTAGAGGACCAAGTTTGAATTTGGTTTCTGAACCAACATGGTGATATTGGGACAGCCGGCTCTGGTCCGTAAAATTCCTTTTCCGACCCAGCTCTAGCGAGTTCGTCGGCGCATTCGTTTCCAAAAATTCCCTTATGTCCGGGTACCCATAGAAGGTTTAATCCATTGCCTTCAGCAAGTTCTTCGATTGCTTTCCGGCATGCGATTACCAGTTTTGATCTAGAACTGGAAGCACTGAGTGATTTGATAGCTGCTTGGCTATCTGAACAGAAATAAATTGTTCTGAACATAATCTTCTTTTGAAGTGCAATTTGCACTCCATACATAATAGCATATAGCTCAGCCTGAAAGACTGTACAATATTTTCCTAGAGGTTGAGCATATTCTATGTTCAACTCGTGACAGTAAATTCCTGCACCTGCACGGCCGTTTGATAATGAACCGTCAGTATAGAATACAATATGAGAGGACATTTGGTCCTCTACGAAACCTGATAACCATTCTTGAGGAGAAGGAAATTTGACTTTAAACCCCATGTAGGGAAAACTACTCGAGAGTGTTAAATCGTTTGGCGCTAGATTAAACTTGTTTAATCTAACTAATTCAGGCCACACATTTGTATGACTCGATGATCTTTCGATATTTCCTGACAGCCAGAGACCAACTGCCTGTAGACGAAAAGCACATGAGAAGGCTTCCTGTTTTAGGAACAAGTGTAGAGGTTTGATAGAAAACAGAGCCTCTAGTGCTGCAGTAGGAGTTGTAGTGAACGATCCGGACATCCCCAAAAGACACATTCTTTGAAGGTGATTTAGTTTAGTCCGAACTGTTGCAACTTCTCCTTTCTGCCACCACACTAGACACCCATAGGCCAGAATTGGTCTTACTATTGTGGAATAAATCCAGTGAATATGTTTGGGTTTGAGTCCCCAGTTTTTTCCGATTGCACGTCGGCATTGTCCGAAGGCCATGCATGCTTTTTTGATTCTGAATTCGATGTGATCAGACCAGTTTAATTTGGAGTCAAGAATGACACCCAAATATTTAACTTGATTAGACACGGTGATTTCGGAACCATAAAACAGCAGAGGGCGCATCCCGCGGGTGATACGTTTTTTAGTAAATAAAACAATATTAGTTTTTAGAGGATTAACTGAAAGTTCTACATGAGAACACCATCGTTCAACAGAGCGCAGAGCTTGTTGCATTATATCAAATAATGTGCTTATGCACAAACCTCTTACCAGCAGAAGATAATCATCTGCGAATCCATAGGTTGGTATTCCACGGTCATTGAGTTTTCTCAACAAGCCGTCTGCAACTAGGTTCCACAAAAGAGGTGATAGTACACCTCCCTGTGGGCAACCACGTGTGCTAACTTTTGTTATTGAAGCCTGTCTTAAAGACGAATGAAGATTCCTGTTACTTAGCATTGCGCTTATCCAGTTAGTTATAACACTAGGCACTCCATGAAGTAGTGCCGCATCCATTATTGATGTAAACGAGACATTATCAAATGCTCCTTCTATGTCTAGAAATGCTCCTAGACATGATTCTTTCTGTGAAAAACTATTTTCAATGTTATGTACTACGTTGTGCAGAAGAGTTAATGTTGATTTTCCTGTTTGGTATGCATGTTGTGTCGCATTAAGCGGATGTTGGACAAGGCATTCTTGCCTGATATGATGATCAATTAAACGTTCGAGTGCTTTTAATAGAAATGAACTTAGACTAATAGGACGGAAGCTTTTGGCTTCGTCGTATGATGATCGTCCCCCTTTAGGGATGAATTTCACGGCTATCTGCCGCCAAAGTTTAGGAATATATCCATGAGCAAAACTGCTTATCATTATTTTTCTTAATATGTGTTTGAAATGATCGAAACCTTTTTGAAGCAAAACTGGAAATAAACCGTCACTTCCAGGAGATTTGTATTGAGCAAAACCATCGATTGCCCATTTGATCGATTCTGTAGTAACTATTTTCCGAGCAAAATGCAAGGAATCTAGACTTCCAGAAAAGAACTCAGGCTCTATCGATGAATCTTGATCAACACATCCTGGAAAGTGAGTATTGAATAGACAACTTAATGTTTCTTCGTCGTTTGATGTATAATCACCACTAAGGGTTTAAGGTATGAAACCTGATAATCTTTTGATTTGGCTAAGACTTTATTTAACCTACTTGCTTCGTGCAAGCTTGAAATGTTTGTGCAGTAGTTCTGCCAACTTGAGCGTTCGGCAGCTCGTGTTGCTTTCCGGTAAGCTCTGCGAGCCAACTTGAAAGCATCAAAACCTTCCGTGCGCCTTCGGTTCCAAGAGCGTCTGCAGTTTTTTCGTAATTTACTGAGATTTGAGTTCCACCATGGTGTACTGTTTTTGTTGAATTTCAACGTTCGTAATGGACACGCTTCTTCATAAGAATTTAAAATAATTTCGGTGGTTTTTGCAACCACTTCATCCAACTCAGAAGAAGTAGTAATTTCAGGTGTATATCCATGAAATTTAATAGCAATATGCTCCAAATATAGGTCCCAATTAGTTGTTCTTGGGTTTCTGAATGTAATTGTTTCTAAAAACTCACCTGAGTGTTCAAAATAGATAAACCTGTGGTCAGAAATCGATTCTTCGTTTGGCACATGCCAATTTGAAATTTCCTGAGAAATTGTTCTAGAACAAAGTGTGATGTCAATCACCTCTTCTCTGTCACACCTAACAAAAGTTGGTTTATTTCCTACATTTAGAATTTCTAAATCAGTGCTGCTTAAATATTCCATTAAATTTAAGCCTCTCAGATTGATATCTGAGCTACCCCATACAAAATGATGAGCATTGGCATCACAGCCTATTAAAAGAGGTATATTTTGTGATTCACAGAATGAAATGACATTTTTTAAATCATCCGTAGGGGATGATTGTTCATATGGCGAGTATGCTGAACAGTAGACGTATTTTCTATCAGGCAGCGAAACCTGAACGACGCAAATATCTCTTGTTGTTAGATTGGGTATAAGTGTTGCATTTAAAGAATTGTTTATCAATATACATGCACGAGGCATTATTCGGGCATTAGTCATTCCAGTTACACTGAACACAGTAAAGTTTGGTTTGAGCAAATTCCCTAAATAAAAAGTTCCATTTCGGAAATATGGTTCTTGGACCAAGGCGATTGATGCAGTTCCATTAAGGATTAAACGACATAAGTTCAGTGTAGCGGTTCTTTTGTGCTGCAGATTTATCTGTGCAACCTTAATAGAAAGCATTTCTATCAAAGAATTCCACACATATTTCCATCACACACAAGAACCTCTGCACCTTCATATCGACGCATGAAGCGGGGTATCCCATACAGGATGAAAATTTTAAAATCGTGTGTATAATCTGAATCCCACGAGTTGCCAGGAAAAATACGGCCCTTTGCACCAGTGCCTGGCTATAGTGCAGACCTTAACAACGTTCTGCTTAAGATAGGATTATTAAACACCCTCCTACCCCCACTTTGGGGCCCGCAGGCACAGAACCACCTTGAAGCGGGTGTTTACAAAATTTAGGAGAATACAACTCGTGCATGCACATTTATAGCAATAAGCACAATTGGTGAATCCTCCCTGAAGAAACTTGGCTTGGAAACAAGCCAAGGTTCCCCCCTCCCAATGTGATAGTCGCATTTGAAGAATGACTAACGCATATGGGAAGTACTGGATAAGTCGCCTTTTACGACGTGGACCAGTATCCCAGTGGTAGTATTCTATAAGCCGCCACCACACAGCAAAAGCAAATGCTTCTTTTAATTCTCATAACACCACGAAGAGTTCAAATTATGATCTTTTATGCATATTTTGTCTTATGTTTCACATGTAAATTGAAACTCGATATTTATAGTATTATAAACATAAAGATTTAAATCGTTGTAATATTGGTTGTGATTGTTTTTAATATAACAATATCCACGCGCTTCCGAAATAATTTAAATTAAGTGTCGTTTTGAAACCACACTATGCATTAAAGATAAAATAAATTCTGAACTAGGTCTCTGTAACTTTGAAAAGCTGAAAAACAATCAAAATGATGAAGACAATGACTTAGCTATGAATTAGGTACGTATAAATATTCATACGTATCAGCACAAACCACCCTACGTAACCATGCGGGCGATTCCTTCAGTCTGCCATAGGACGGCAGATTTCGAGAGCACGACTGGGAGAGCCATGGATTTTGTTCGATTTACGCTCTCCCGGGGGGTTTGCTTGCTTGCTACAAAACTTTTGAAAATCTGGACGAATTCCGATATCTTCTAGTAAATTCGGAAAACGTTACTTCAAATTTTCGAAAAACCACATAAACAGCATATCAATCGATTGTAGAGATTAAAATCTATCATTGGTAAATAAAAAATGGGCAGGTTTGATGAAAAGTTTTAAGAAATCACGATAACAAAATGAGAAATGTGCGCATCATAACAGACGGGTTCGAAAATCACGATTTTTTTCTTGTTTTCATTGTCGTATTACGAACAACAGTAATATTTGAGATACTAAGTGTATTCAGTGAAAATGATCATCATGTTATCAAAATAAAACTAAAATTTAAAATTTGGAAACTTATAACATAATTTCAATACGTCAAAGCAATTAGAAGATATGGGAATTCTGAGAAGACATTATTTTCGGGGGTTTTTTTCATTCGGAGCAGAATCCAGACGTTCGGATAAGTTACATCAACTGAAATTTTATACATTCAGAAACTAGAATAAATTTCCTAACTAATGAATGTAAAATCATGAAAATCGGTTAACATATATCATCAGGGGAACGCGCGCAAACTCTCGGGTCATATTGACCCGAACGGCTTTTGTGTAACTTTTTTTTTCGGCTTGCCAGTTGTGGCATATCCGGTGGTCTCAGGAAGTTGCTTTTTCTACAGGTTATGTATCTCGTGGTTTTAGTAATATGTTCCAAATTTCATATTTTTCCGATTTTTTTCAAAAGAGTTATGACGATTTTAAAGTTTGCTTCGGGTCATATTGACCCGAACGGCCTAGGAAGGTTAATTCTCACTGTGGTAAGCACCAGAATTTTTTTTTCAATGGAAGTGATGACAAAAAGTACCATCGGTTTTAACAAGAAAGTTGAAAGAACGAATGTTCACCTAGAAGTTTTATGTATGTTGTATGTTGGTTATCCACCATGGGTGCACGGATTCACCGCAGTTATGCCAAAGTATGGGGTTACACGCATTTTTTAAGACGACAACTTCAATAGATTTCCAATGCCTCGTACCCCATACCCGAACCCCATGGCTTCGTTTGAACTGTTGTGGAGTGAATTTTTTACGTGTAAGTGTCTGTATAAATTGGTAGAATGTATCAATCAAGTACACAGCCAGTTTAAAATGTAAAACAATTTAAATGTTATGCATTTTCTATAGGTATTTTCCTGGCCAGCTGACAATTGATTGAACATTCCTGTTCATTTTATTTCAGTAAAAAACCCATCTTACCAATCTCCTGAGGATTTCACATTTTTATGAAAAAATACATCTTACTAATCTGCTAATAATTTGAGTTCGTATTCGTCCCAATCCTTTAACCTTTGCCAAGAGTAAAACTTTAACCGATTTACCCTCACTGTACCACCTTTGCCAACTTTCAGATTTCCCTTTAAGTGGCTTCGTTTGCTTTTTATTTCACTACTCCTTACCGAATTTCCGGTGCAAATCAACTAGATTTTCTTCTTGAATTCTACTTTTTCTACAGTTTCATTCATTTTGAAATAAAGAACCTTAATGCACCTATTTTTCCACGAGAATCTCACAACTTTTCTTCACATTTTACCAGAGACTTAAATTTTTATGAGAAGAGATTAACATTTTCACTACATACGCCTTTTCTTATTTTCGAAGTTCCCTTTTATCCTGACTCCCATTTGTCATGATTTAGCCTCAATCACCTGGCTTCTTCTTTCACGTAAATAACATAATTTCCATCGAAAGTATTTCAAGCTATTTCTATCACACTCGCACTCGGAAATTCCACTAAGCACTAAAACCACAGCTCAATTTGCAAAATTAACGTAGCATCTCCGCTTCCGCTTTCGCAGACGGTTCATCGCTTGCTTTGATCGATTCGCGCACGATTGAGCGAATGTTCGCCAAGAAGTTCTTTTTAAAAATTGAGGGATTTTAAAAATGACAAAGATCTAGTGGATGTAACTTTAAAATATAGGGTATTCAAAAAGTCGTGTAGAATTTCTGTGATTAAACACATGAGTTCTAAATTCGTTTATTCTTTCCTTTTTCAGATCTGTTTTCGCCAAAAAGTTTTAGTTATAAAAATGACGTGAAGCTTGGTTAGTTATGAAAAAAACAAAAAAAAAAAATTAAGTGCGGCCCGCCGACATAATTTAATGTTTTAATTGGCCCGTTGGTTCAAAAGGTTGCTCACCTCTACTCTAAAGGACGTTTTTCAACCTTACCAGAACTTGTGTTTGGCATTGAATTTGGGAAAATTTTTGAAATATTTTGATAATCAAAATGTGGCACAGATCATTAAACTATTTTACAGACGAGTATTAGAAATGTACACCACAAATTCGGGTAGTACACCCTTTATCATATTGTATATCTTTAAAGTTTTTTGTCAGATTTAGATATTTACACAGCTCTGAAGAGAAGAAAAAAATTTATTCAAAGTAGTTCATTCGAGGGCTTCAATTATTTTGGTGCCAAGTGTATCCATACACTGTATCCTTTATTTTATGTCGGTGATTCCTGTTAAGTAAATCTAATTTGAGGAGGGAAAGGTTTGGTATTATAGATGTATTTTTTGAACGAATCATGCGAAACTGTAAGAGAAGCTGTCTTCACGTTTTGGGAAGGCGATAGTTGTAATCGAAAGGAATCATTTCACAAATATGGACGAAATTTGTCAAATAATTTTAAAGAAATGGAAATTGTTCGTCAGATTTGGCTGCTCACATCAAGAAATAGTGAATATCTATGTGCAACCCCATAAGATACGAAAAAACTTAGCTATATTAGCTAAATTGTCTGTCAGGAAACATCATTTTTCACAGTATTCGACAACTATATTTACTATAGATTTGAAACGAACTTTTACCGGCTTGGCTCAAAATTTTCCATTTGTCAGTTACGTATTATTGAAAAATATTAAACGTGAAAGTGTTGATCGCCATTCTTCAAGTTTGAATATTCCCAACAAACATTGTAGAAGGTATATTTCTGAACAACTTTGTTGTATGTTTCATATATATTTTAAAATGATCGTAGAAAATAGGAAAAAAACAGCACCTACCTTCCGAAGTTGAGGCAACAAACAAACGCATTTTATACCTCTGATCTGGGTTGACAAAATTTTTCTCAATATTCAGAGAGTATAAAAATCAGGAAAAATCAGGCTTACATAAAAAAGCCGAAATGTTTACTTTCTTGTCTTTCTTGCAAAAAGGTTTTGTTATCGATCATGGTGATATCATAAATAAAGGGTTTCTGAACCCCATTTTATATGTATCTATCGATTCACCTTGATGAAGAAAAGGGGTAAGAATAGTGGTACGTTATCCAAGCATGCGGCAAAATTGTGCTTTAAAAAAGTTTTCAACAACCGAAATTAGAAAAATCTACGTTTTCAAGCGCACTGGTCCTCAGAATTTATCCACCGACTATAAACGCTCAAAAAAAATGTTTGCTTGTACTCAAATAGGTTGATATTACGTTATTTTCAGATTTTTGCATTGTGTTGTGTTGTTTCTGAGATATGAGGGTCATATCGGCCGTTTGTTTTTTTTTCTCCAGACATTAGATAATAATATTGCCCGTTCGTTTTTCCGTTTGATTGTGAAAATTCTCCATAAATTTAGAGCTTTATTCGGTTAGGATAAAATAAATTGGATAAGCATTGCATTCATAGAGAACTGGAGAGTAAACAACATTATTCGTACTTAAATTTCTCATTTGTTACAAATCATGTGTTAGAAATGGTGTTCGAACTCCAAATTTAAGTTGGGACTTTGAGCAATTCGCAATATATGATTGCCCAACTATAGAATAGTGATGATGATGACAGTTTATTTATTTACATCATCACACGCTTAAGCGAGACTACCCAAATAAGGTTTGTGGTAACACAACAGTGTTGCCTGATATTCTGGGTAGAAATATCATTTCACTCATTTAAAAATGAGTACTTTTCCGGTCAGGAAATGCAACTGTGAAAAGTGACAAATAAGTTATCGCTAATGATATAAGTAACATTGTAACGAGTAAATGAATATTGAGAATAAACATTAACTATATTCCACCACTGAAACCTTTCTACAGTGTCTAAACCAATTTTGGCGGTTAATAGGTTGGAAAGTATACAATTTTCAGGATCTTAAGAAAAAGAAAAAAAAAACATCTAAACATGCAACATTCAGCTTTAAGTATCAGTTTTCCCAGCCACTAAGAGTGGCTATCCCAGGCGTGGCAGTTAGTGCTATACCAGGTGTTATCCCGGAACACATTCTTGTCAATTTAGGAGCTGGTCGGTATGCAAATTTGGCTTCTGGTTTGCTTTTTTAACACCTAGGAGCAAGATAACACCTGGTTTGAAACCTTGCGGTGCACCGTCGAAGTGTCAAAATGGTGTGTTGTTATAGCTTTGACACCTGACCGGTGCTCATACTTTAAGTGAATGTTTTAAGCAATAGATGGACTTCAACCTTGAATAGGATTAGGATTGGAATATATTATATTATTGCTTATTAAAACAAATAATTTTCCGTTAAAATTGAAAATTCTGTCAAAATCAGGCAAAAACAGGCTTATTTCCAAAAATCATAAAAAATAAGGGCTTATCAGATTATCAGGATGGGCCTTGAAAATCAAGTAAATCCTGAGAAATTAGGCACATTGGCAACCATGCTTCTGACTAAAGCGATGAGAGCTAAACCTTAGTGTCAAATGCATGATTTCGTTTTCGATGAGTTAAAGTTACAGTTTTTTTTCTAGAATAACATTCTAAAATTGTTATCGGAGCTTTCAATACCATCCAAAACGCTGATAGTTGCTATCACCGGAGTCATCGGAGAAGTGCAAACTTAGACGAAAATCCACCTACAATAATGTTGTTGTTCCCAAGCGGTTCAACGACTGCACTAAAGCAGCTGTTTTTCCACAGACGACAACGACAACGCCCTCCAGTTGCGATTTTTACAACCCATCGGGATTTCCCGGGCTCTCCAGTGACATCGAGAGCCGGGTAAAATCGATACACCCACCCTTTTCCCTACATTTTATAACATCACTTTTACCTGTTCCCCGGTGTATTCAGTCCACGGAAATGCACTTGCAACAAGCTGAAATTACCCAGCCAGGTAACTGACACTGACTCTGTCGTCAAGTTCAAGTACATCGGATTGTCCAAATCCGTCCAGGGATTTGCCCAGCGAAAGGGAGTGGGTGTAAGGGACGCGAGCTTTCATTCATTCTGTTACTTGGGACGATGACGCGTACCTACACTTGAGCTTCAATGAGAAAGAGTGGGGACGCGAACGGGCCTGGTGGAAAATATAGCTGATCCCAACTAATCCGACGGTTGTTCAACTAAGCCTCCAGGTTCTCGAAAAGGCTTAGAGAGCTTCAACTGTGGGAGAAGGAGGCACCTACGCGACCTGGAAGTAGGTTGACGATTGACCCGAACAACGCTAGCTCCGGTTGGCAACGCGAACTTTGAGCTAATCATAGAAGAAGGAGGTACATTCATTTTTTTTCTCTGTTTCGCATTGAGAAAAACTATCTCCCCATTTCTTGAGTGGTGAAAGTCACGTAGACCAACTGTTGTGTAGGCTAACTAGGAATGGACGTGTGTGCTCCATCACTCAGACAGATGGGTTCGTTGTTTATCAATCTACTATAAATTTTACAGGTTTTGAGCGTTTTATGAGTTGTATAATTTTGATGACACATCTCTTTGATGACCACTACGAATAGAATTTGAATCCTGTTATTATAGAGGGTTTTGGATTTTTTTTTAAATTATGACACAAACACTTTATTTAAAGTTGGAAAAAAGTTGTTCACTTTAAGTAGATTCAAAAATAAAAAAAATAACACACCTTTGTGCTTCAAACTCAGAGCAATAAAGATAAAACTCGTGAAATTTCAAGTGCCCAGGTTGAATATTGCTGTTTGATTTGAGATTAACCGCTATCTGTCTAGTCCTTACATTGTACATACAAACAAACATACACATGTACTGGACGCCACTAATTTTGCTCACTTTCACTATATGTTTGCATGTAAGCAGCTTGGCGACACGATTGGATTCAGTTTGTAATTCTGGATTGACAGGCTACAACTTTGTAACGGGTTGACTCATGATTTTAATCACTAGATATCGTTTCAAACGTGAGTCGGTTCAGAATTAAAAAAAAACTTTTATCACGATAACTTGAAATTCAATCACTTTATTGAAACTTTTACTACAGCAGGATTCAAAAGTGTCTTCACGAGGGTCTTTAAGATAATTGTTGGTTTTTATCATAAGGATACTTATCGTTTTTCAACAACCTCATAACGACACAGATACTCAACACCCGACCAGTTTTTTCATGTTTGTGTTCTTTTAGGTTATCTAAAAAATTTAATACATGCGAAGGAGTTGGTTGTTCTTAATCATCTGGGGAACATAATCTAATGAAGGTATTTGGGAACTTAAAGTTTTCATATCTCGCGTGAGCTTTTTTCATTACGTCGGATAGACAAAAGGTAAACAAACAGTTTTATTACGAAAAAACACAAAAACTGACATAAACAAGTCGCAACTTATTACCATTTAGAATATTAGTAGCCTGGGCTACACAGTCATTATGTGAAATACAAAATTTAAAGTTAATTTGATAAGTTTTGCCGCAGTTTCCTATGAATTCTAAAAATGTTTCATATAACGTAATGGAAGCTAACGTGTGATATATTGTTAAATACTTTGGAAAATACAAAAAAAAATCGAAGATACTTGGTAAGACTTGCATTTCTGATAAACTTGCAGTCATCTATCATGTACCAGATTTTATCAAAATGCTAAAGAGTGTTTTGATTTACCACTTCCCTCTAAACAAAACTTAAGACAAAAATTGTATGCGGTGACTTTTCTGAAACAATGTTCAAACATACAATTGAACATCTATGAAGATGAAAACTCTTTGAAGCATTTGAAACTTCAGATGAAATATTAAAAATAAAATCTTGAGTATTTAAGGTTAAATCAAATAAAGTGAACCTCACATCAGTGGTGAGAGATTTAGTTTAAAGCAGGGGTGGCCAAACCACGGCCCGCGGGCCACATGTGGCCGCGGCTGTCTTTTTGTGGCCCGCGAAGCTTTTTTCAAAATGTTAAATGTGGTCTTAGCTCTATTTCAGAGTTGAGGTTTTTTCTTGGTTTCTGTACCATTTGGATATAGAATTTTTTAAAATCTGTACCAATCATTCAATAATTGGAATTTAATAGGAAAAACCTGTATATTTTTTAATTTTCTAATATTTGACACATGAACTGTAATTTTGAATAACAGATGTGTATTGTGATGATTTTTTTCTTATTTTATTACCACTTACCTACCATTATTCTTAAAGCAATGAGAGCTCCTAAAAGGGGGTATGACACAAGTTTTATTAATTTATAATTGGTTTATATACGAATTTAACAGCTGATTTGTCAAAGTTTATAATTTTAGGCATTTCAGATCGAAGAATAAACTTCATTTGTAAGCTTCCATTGGAATCAACGAATTATTTCCAGTAAATATCACGGCATAAAAGGATACATACATTACATGAAAATTTGCGCAGGGTGTTTCCAGATGTTACCTTTTATGACCTTTTATTAAATATTTTATTCAAAAAGCTATTCAGATTCACTGCGTTTTATGTGCCATGTTATAATATCTATTAAAAAATAGCAAAGTAATGTGGATTTCAATTTTTTTTTACGAAAAAAATTATATCAAATGCCTTGAAAAACTAAAATTTTGAAATCAGCTAAAAAGCATGTATTTACACAAATTACACAAATTGAAAAAATTAGGTTCCTTGTCACAAATCCATCAGAAAATAAAATTGTTCCCATATCGATGATAATTTTGCAAAAGTTCGGAACCATTTAAAATCCTTCTTTTTATTCTTCTGTTAAAACAATTATTCCGTAATAGGCATAACTATACATGTTAAAAATGTGCCGTCAATCTTTGATATTTTTTAAATTTTTTTTAACTATGACTTTTAAACTGGTGCAAATTAATAAAAATAAAATAAAACAACACTCTCAAAATTTAAAAAAAAAAATCAACTTCACGAAAACGATGCAAAGATTAAGGATACATGAGAATCAATGAATAATTCGCTTTATGTTGATTCGCTTTATCAATGATATTTTCGCTTTATGATTTTCCTTGAATTGATTCTCATGTTTCTCTCAAACTTTTCATCATCTTCAAACAATTAATGATAATTTTCAGGAACAAAATGAACCAAAGATGTTATCATAGCATATGATTCGATTAATTAAACAAAGTTCTACGAAATTTCAGAAGATAACGAAAAAGTATATGAGTAAAATTCATATTAAAATTGATTAAAATTGACAATATCTGTGGATGCTCTGTTTTTAGCATTAGTCTAGTTTTTTTTGTCTAGTTCTAGTAGTTGGTTAGTATCAAGTTTTTGAGCAATTTAACAAATGCCATTAATCGTACTTTCATTCATGACAAATGGGACTCCTAGAATCATGGCATTTTTAGAGATCAAATCTTTACTTACTTTGTCCAACTGATTTTCCAGCTTTGCAACTATGCCGGAAAAAAAGATTGCGTTTTTTTAGTTCAAACATCTCGTATATTGGAATTTCATTTCCTAATTCAAATTTTTAAAATCTGTTTAAAAAGTGTCAAATTTTGAATTGTTGAAGTTAGTTCAGTTTTGAAACTATCAATGTTGAGGTCTGGTTAAATTTTGAATTAGTTATTTTGAAATAAATTTCTTAAGCACTTGGTTAGCAAATGAATAACTGATCTTTATTTTTGTGCAGCGCTTTAGCGTTTAAGTAGCGACACCTGAAATGGGCATTTGTGAAGCAGAACGCACATGTTAGAAGTGGCTTGATCTTTTTTTATTTCAGGACGCTTGCAGTCGATACAAATCATCACATCATTTTCTTTGTCCTTATTTTTTTTAGGAAAAGTTTGACAACTCAACATGATACAGAAGTCAAAAATCAGAATTTTTATATTTTGAATAACTTTAAGACCATGAAAAAAATGTACTGTGGAATTCCCATACTAAATATTTGACATTTTTGCAACAAAATAACCCAACAGAAGTATAAATCATTTATTTGATCGGAAAAAAACTATGGTGTGGCCCGCCAGTCTATCGCATTTCCAAAATTTGGCCCGCCTGTTAAAAATGTTGGCCACCCATGGTTTAAAGCGTTCTAAACGATGATATAACGGAGAACTGATACCATTAATTCAGAATATGGCTTTGTAGGAGTTGATCATTCCGAATTTCATTCCGGATATTCAATACAAAATATGGAAAGCTCCGTTCTGGATGCCCGGAATTATTCACAATAACTATAAATAAATAATTATAATTAATGATTTTTAGGACAAACATTAGAATTTTTGATTTTTTTATCATAATAACCTTTTTTTTAGATGGCTAAAATCCAGTATAAAAGTAAACTAATGTAGTTCGATTGAAATATAATGTTTTCAGTGTTTTAAATCTTGATTTTTCATTCAAATAATTTTTGTGTTTTGCTCAAATTTGCCAGGATATTTCCGGATTTTCCTGATTGAAAATTTTGACATCAGATGCCTGAATTTGGCATGGGTTTGGAAACACGTGCGAAAAAAGGGATAGGGATACGTGCGTAAAAAATATGCAAACTTAACACAGTGGGTATTGACCGCAGCAAAAAATTACTTTTTGCTCCCCTATGTTTTTTCGATGCCTCTTGGCTAACCAAGTATCAGTGTAAAATATGAAATGATTTGAAAATTTAAACGCGTTGCGCTAACTCAGGATTCAAGAGTTAGCGCAACGCGTTTAAATTTTGTATGGAAACTTGTTGGAAAGATGAAATTTTTGCACTTTAAATCATCCAGAAAATTCGAATAAGATTGAAATGAAGTTGGTCTTTGATTTTTGGTTTTGACTATTTGTTAAGCTTCATTTTTTGCTGACATGACAAGCTGCTAAGCATTTCATGAATGAAGTTATAAGTTAACTTATAACAATTTCAAAATAAAAAATCAGAATCCATTGGAAAATATTTCAAAAACTAGCAGACTTTGCTTGCTAGAGCTTTTCAATGAAATGTTGGCAAGTGGTCCAAGGTGTTTTGGTTCAACTAGAATGGGTTTGAAAATGTTTTTTAAACAGCGATAGAGGAAGAAACTGGCCCATTTTGGTGTCTTCCGATGAAATGTGTGTCATAAACGTCTCAATCAAATGTTATTTGGCTAGTTTTTTCATGATTAAAATGGTTCTTTTTAACATGTTATTGATTTTTTTAATCAATTTTTATATTTATAGAAAATGTTCAGAAAAAAACAGTAACTCTATTTTTTCATAAATGTAGAATTTTGCCTTTTCTGAGTCATTTCTAGGCCAAATTAAAATAATGGATCGGTGAGTCCTCATACGCATTATTGTTTTTGAAGACTAAAAAAAATTTAAAAAAATTTAAAAAAAGCTTTGTAGTCCATATTTATAAATTTTCATAGTGATGTTGTTCTTCAAAAATTTAATTTTTTTATTCAAGTTTTCGTCATTCCAAAACACTAAAAAAAACAATTGGAAAGATTGATAATTTGGAATTCCTGAAAAACTTGTTTCATACTTACATTTTATTTAAAATTTCTTATTTGGAATATCAATTATTAGTGTTATCAAAATGTAACACAATTAACACATGAAGTATTACAGGACACGACACTTGATGTTCTTACAAACGGAAAAAGGATTCAAAATTACTTTTTTTGTCGACCGGTTTCGGGCTCGTTGTTGCCCGTCTACAGGACGATGTCCGACTGAATCCGATATGAATCAAAATGTAACATGAATTGAAATTAATAAATGTATATCTTGGAAAAATAATTCTGGATAAATGAAAGTTTAAGATGCATGAATAACAACAGTTCATCATCCATTGACTAGTTTCCAATGAAATATTCAAAATGTTTTCTTTTTTTTTTCAAACGCGTTCTATGAAATAATTCTACAATATTTGTGTTGCTCAGGTGCATATGGTTACGCACTAGAGTGCCCCAAATGACCCGACATTTGAAAAAGTTATGCGCTGCAGGCTTAAATTGCTCCTAGACCCAGTACAAGCCCAGTACAAGGGGTCGCTCAAAGAGCCTAAAGTTTGTATTGGATTTTGAAACATTTTGTTCGGGAGGAATATGAAAATCCAGTTTTTCACAAATAACTTTGATCCCCTTCAGCCGATTTCTTTTAAAAAGCCTAAACTATGACAAATATTTCATCCGAAGACTGTATTCCGATTCGAGTTAAGATGAAAAAGTTATTAGACTTCAAACATGGGGTAACTTTTTTCAGGGTGATTCATCACTATTATTGAGAGACACTGCTTCGAACATTTTGACGCATCATTACCTCCCAATTACCCTCAAAAAAGTTACCCCATTTTTTAAAGTTTCGTAACTATTTTATCATAAGTCGATTTGAAATGCAGTCTTCGGATGAAATATTTGTCATAGTTTAGGCTTTAAGAAAAACCGTTTTCAAAACAAATCGGCTGAATAAGGCCAAAGTTATTAGCTTGTTAGCTTGTTTGACTACTCATATCCACCTTAGATCATTGAACTAGAAATGCTTGAAAAAAAGGTTTTATAATATCTATCTTAGTTGAACTCTGTTTTTTACATTTGTTTGCAATCTATGCATTTCGAATTCCATGATCGCTGGCGTGGCTAAGCAGAACAAGTTCCACGTCGCCAATGGTTGCTACTCCGTGATTAATCGAGGCCATCAATTTTGCACAAAGTCCAAAAGAATGGTGCTTGGGATTAGCAGTTCATTCTCAATGTACAAAACTCATGCTCTCCGTTTTTGAAATGATTAATAACGGCGCCGGCCACGTCCTAGTAGTCAATGGGGAAAAAGGAAGGAATGTTAGTTTGATACTCTTTAGGTTCAACTAGCAACTTCATGCTCCTGCATACTCCAAAAATAATTTTGAAATAGTCAGAACCAGAAATAAGTAAGTATCACCAACTATGGAAACCGTCTGTACGTCTGCGAATCTATATTCAAGTATCAAAGGAAGGGGTTGTGTTAGTTAGAAAAAGGTAAAGATCAGGATCCATTTTGGTCAATGGTGCGATCGTATTTTCCTACACCTTCTTTGCTCCTAGACATTTCATAAGGAAACTCCTATTTCTACGAGGCAATCGAATAGCATTCAACTAAAGTTTACCGAGTAATATATATTGAAGGAAAATAATAACCATCCACATTTCTTCCTAAGCCATCTAGCTCATTTCCCTATCCTTGTTCCCTGTTAAAGAAAAGAATTTGCAAAAGGGCTTTCATGGTTGAAGACAGAAAATAACTTGGTTTGAAAATGTATTATTTTAGAATATTTATAAATGTATTTTTATTAAGGTATTTTACTTCGGAAGACGACGAGTTATTGACGAGTTTACGAATCATTATCTTAGAATATGCAAACACACCGATTTAAAACTGTTTTTCATGATAATTACCATTTTGGAAATTCTTTAATTTTTTTTTTCCTTTGCCTCATTTTCTTGAACTAGTATTAAGAGCTTTTTTGACGTCATGTTGCATTTAAGTGATTTATACAGCTTTTAATCCTACTATACAAATAAATTTTTCAAAACTTCAAAAAAGCTAAGCTTAGCTTGATTAACTACACACATACACTTTGATTCATAATACCCGAAATGTTTAAGGAACAATTTCTATTTATACTCACGAATTCTTTTTCAAAAAAAAAAAACAAGCCCACCTCTTGTATCAGAAAAGTAAGCAGTTTACCTGCTGTTCCGTTACGTAGGTAACGTTAGGTAAGAATTAGGTTTGTTAGTATCTCCCAACCCTAATAACTACACTAGCGCAAGTATTACTAGCACAGGAGTTTTCCTTAGGACTATTTTACATAGATTGTTTCATTCGAAATACAGCCAGCAAATAGAGTACATCTTTCTTCCTTCAAATAAAGAGTTTTTCGTATAAGAAAATTGTTTCTCCAATAAATAGTTGAAGAAGAGCGAATTGTGTTTCCCCCTATATTGACCCGGAAAGCATTCCAATCATCGTGACCCGAAGTGATCAGTTAGTGGAGGTTAACGTCACAGGTGGAAAATTGGACATTGACCCAACACCTGCTTTTTGAAAAATTAAATAATAATGAAGTAAAATCTTATTTAATGTTTATGAATTATTGTTTTTTTTTTAATATTAAGATTCTAATGAATATCCAGTTTATTTGATTCACCTTCTATTGTAACAGGTAGCAACATTAATTCAATGCGAGAGTCTATTGTTCAAATTTTCTGACAGTTTTGAGCATACTCATAATATGTTTCAATAAAAAATTCTCTATCTCCATTTCCCACCGTCATATTATTCTATTTTCCGAGATGCCATATTTACGGATAAGAATCAACTATTTTTACACCGTTACAAATAATTTTCTAGCTGTGAGTTTAAAGCAGATTGATAAAAAAAATGGATTTTTATTTCCAAAGATTTTAATATTACTTCCTTATCATAATACCTCTTCGCCCTTATCACATCGATAAACGTGAACATCATGCATTAGTTGCTTCATTCAAAATTTCATAATACACTTTTTCCCTTCAGACAGAACTAAGGATGTGGCAAACCTTTGATTCGCTTATTGTTTTTAGTTTTCATCGCGTGATTTTGTTCGAAACAA
Source organism: Uranotaenia lowii (assembly GCF_029784155.1). Taxonomy (NCBI): domain Eukaryota; kingdom Metazoa; phylum Arthropoda; class Insecta; order Diptera; family Culicidae; genus Uranotaenia; species Uranotaenia lowii. The sequence goes on along the minus strand of NC_073691.1, from coordinate 38,071,271 downwards.
AAATTAAACTTAAGACTGGTATACTCGCAATGATAAAACTATCACATTGAATTTTTTGTTATACCTACCCTATATACTTCTTGAACGTGATCAGTTTATTGAACTTTTATGTGTATAATTTATCAATCCTGATAAGTATGTTTTTTTGCAATTGACATAATTTTAAACGTTTATCTTTTAAGAGGAAAAAATCTTATAAAAACCTTAAAACCAGTAGTTATTGTTCTTGGATTAACTGATTCTAGTCTGAAACTTAAAAAAGCCAAACTGAACGTTTTATAACCTATTTAATAAGATTGAAAACAAATTTTCTTGATATGCAATACGATACCCGGAAAGAACATAACATCAATATTTCATCATGTAAATAATTTCAAATCATTTCTTGTCTTTTAATTTAAAACAAAATAAGTTTGATAGTATTCTCAACTTCTTTCAAGTTCTCCTGAACATTTTCTGCATTCAACGCTTTGATTCTTAATTGTAACGCTCTGCTGGTTTTCGGAGTGTTTGTTTAATCGGGCTAATCAATAAATCAAATAGAATTTAAGATCTTTGTAAAAAATATTCATCCTCCGGAATACACTTATGCTCTTCAAGGATTGTTAGATGTTGTTTTGCTTACGTTTATACAAAAAATAATACTTCGAAACTTTAGATGAGGACCGACATTGTATTTACTTGAGACAGAAGAAAGTCATAATGCTTTCTCAAGAAAGCCTATAGAATTATGTTGAAATTTAATTAGATAGAGTATTATAATTACCCTGGATTTTAATAATTCCTGTTTGCTAAATTAACCGCTGTCATCTACCCATTTCCTTTTTACAATGAGAAATATAGTGTGAAAAGAATGTGAACAAAAGTAACTTCTGTTACGTCTCTATCGAAACTTTCTATGGAACTTTCTATAGTCAGTATTCGCATTTTGCTATTACGTTTTACCTAGAGCTTCTAACTCAAATTACATCGCTTCGACAAGACATTACGAAAAGTTAGCTTTTAAATATAACCACATCCTAAATATATTTAAATACGCTACGCTTTGCCTACAAATTCGAACACAAACATTACACCCTGCTAAGAACGTTCTTTAATATATCTTGGAATTTATTAAAAACTTTGGAATTCTAGTATAATTAAAAAAGAAGAAAACATACCTCAATTCATAAAAATCCTCAACAGATGTCGCTACAATATACATGAATAAATACCTGAAGATGGCGTTGTATTGAAGTTAGGAACTTTCTGATATTAGCGCCATCACAACTTGAGTTTCAGAAAGCTACTACAAAACTTCCCATGATGGCGTCATCAGACATCCAAAGACGAAAAAAACACAGAACTAAATCACAATTAATCCCTATGCATGGAACATCCAAATTTTTAGCTACACCAAAGCAGCAGCACTTTGCACATCGGTACAACTGAAAAACTAGTTGGAATTTCGATCACAACACTTTAAATTAAACAATTCTATCTCTTCGCACACGATACACGTCCAAAACAAAACAGTGCTACCAGATCCCCCCGGCTGAATAAGGCCAAAGTTATTCATGAAAAACTGGATTTTCATGTTCCTCCCGAACAAAATGTTCCAAAATAACTTACAAACTTTAGGCTTGTTGAGCGATCCCTTCCTGTGATGCGATGTGGCCAAATTTGGCATGAGACCTTGTAACTGAAACAATGCTGTTACCCTAGAAAAAAACAGGAGTTATTGAACTTCTGATGAACAATTTTAAAAATATGTGAATGATGTTAAAAACGTGACTTAAAGTTTTTTTTTTTCATTATTCAGGTGTTTCCAAAATAAACGAACTCTGAGTAAGGTTTCATTTTTTTTTTAGAAAAAAAAATCTAAAATGAGTAAATATGTCCATCGCACTAAAGGAAGAAAGCGCTCCCATACAAAATTTAAATTCAATCTATTGACAAGTAATTCTTATCAAATGTTGTGGAAATGCAAAAATTTACATGTTCATATAATTTTAGCATACGAAGGGTCCTCCCATCATAGAAAAGAGGGGGGGGGGGGGGGGGGGTTAATTTTTCCAAACAATAGTTAACTCACCATGAATGATTGCATGATTTTTCTGACATCGACAGAAAAAATTTCATTGCACATAGGTACGGTGTGCATTCGGTCTCATATTTTTACGCTCTGCAAAAATGCTTCTTATTTATGTAGGGAAACTGGGGGTAAAACGCCCACGTTTAGAAGAATTTTTTATTTCTCGTAAATGAAGAATACAATCCAGTAAATTCGACAAAAGTTTTGAAAAGGGGACTGTTCTTCACCAGTAATATATAAACAAGAACACTTATACCAATTATAAAAGACTTAATCGTTGAATTTTTGAGAGGCTTTTCAAAGTATGATTTCCATTTTGTTTGGGGCAAAATGCACATATGTGTGTACCCAAACGCGCCGTTTAACGTTTAATAAGTGTTTATTGGTTTAAGTGCCTCCGAAAGTGTTTGGCAGGTAAAATCATTTCTATATTACTTCACAGATGGAAAATGTATTGCTACTAGAGTGTCCTACCCGGGATTTCCCGGTCGAGAATTCCCGGGAATTATAAAAATTCGAGAAATCCCGAAACCCGGGAAACGCTTTAAAAATCCCGGGAATTCCCGAAACCATTAAAATGTGCTAAATTTCTACAAATTTACACGATCTAAATTGGAAAAATTAATCAGATTTTTCAAGACCAATGTTCATCATAATAACAGATGTCGGGTATTTTTTTTCTGATAGATGCCGTAAATCCTTACGAAAGTCAAGGCCCAAATTGCAAGAAATATGGCTTGAAAAATATTTTTGGATTTTTACAGTGATTTATCGTATATTTAATGGTAATAATTTGTACCTTTTTTACCTATACTGTAAATAAGAAGGGAATAACGTACAGAATTCTAAATATATGTGTACGTCTAGCTAGATATCGCAGTGGAACGTTTCGCCCACACTGGGCATCAAACCTCCAGCTCCCCTACGGGATTGTCGGCTCCTTGGAATGAATCTTCCATGCAGAATCAATTTGTTTTAAACACTCGCGTCCATAGCTTTCAAAATTGGCTAGTAGACCGACCGTTGAACATAGTTTCGTTTTGATGGTTTTCCCTCTATTTTCAATACTCCCTCTAAAACGATCTATGAATCTATGAATAACACGCATTGTCTATCAAAGTTTACTCAAACAGGCTTTATATTATTTTAATATATTTGATGTTGCTTTACATCTTTACTCTACAGAGAACAGGTGTCGTTTTTATTTTTGGAGCATATAAATGTGAATTTTTATACCACGAGTTTCAATTTTTTTCAAAATGATATGAAAGTAATAAAGTGGGATCATTATCTCATATAGTGCATTTTTATGCATATGTATTTATCCATAGCGGGTACAGTTTGATTCACTGGTCTAAATACTGAACTGCTTCAGAAGCAGTTCGAGTACAGTAAACAAGGAATTTAGAGAAATTAGAAAATTAAAGAAGAATTTTTAATAATTTTCTTCGATGCAGATTATGATTATTGTCAAAGTTTTACTGACCAATTTCACCATCGTATCATTGGTTTTTAAGTTCATACGCTCGTACAATCAAGCTATATTTTCTCATCGAACGAAAGAAACATACAATATTGCAATAAATCGTGCATACCCGATGGACGAAAGCTAAAACACTTGTCAACTTCCTAAGCTTTCGTCGCCCGAAAGACGCACCAGCGAGCCGGAAGTGGTCACTTCCGGTTCGGTTTATGGGCCGTCAAAAACCTATAAACAATGAAGTAAAATCGCAACTACTGAACGCTCTGTCTCTGAACCCCTAGCGCCATCTTTTGTCCGGTAAACGAAACTTTGCACGATTGTTGTGGTTTACAGTTTTGTGGTTCATTCGTAAAATGTCCAGCACGTACAGGAAAGATTGGAGCTCGGGAAAAAAAACTGCAGTGGCCATAAATTTCCCGGTCATCGATTGTGTTTAATGCTTTACGACCTCGAACGGTTGCCATTGCAAAAACCTTCGAACTTGGTCCAGGGCCAGAGGTGCCTTTCGAAGGCAAGGCATCTCTCCAGCCACGGTGGTCGGTCTAATGTATCGTTCGGCCATAAAAAATATCAACTTCCCCTTCCTTCGAGTTGCATCCGGAACCCTAACCGAACAAACGATTGTTCACGTGCAGGTTCGACATAAGTTACACTGCATTGTGAATTGTTGGCAACCTGCATCGCTCTCTCCATTTTTCCCCCACTATGTGTTCGCAAACGTTCAGCACAATTGTATGGTAATATTTAATTTATCACCTGCCCACTGTAATGGTTTTCCCGTTTACCGGAAAAGCAAAACATTTGGTCATTTGAATAAAGCAAACCCCAGCTTCCAAACGATTGCTCTGCAGGTGAACTGGGCTTCGTCCCATATGACCACATGGTCGAAACCCTTTCGGACCTATCGGAACAACACATTGGAAAGCCACAAACAATACTAGGAAATACTATCTATCTCCTTGCCTCCCGGGCAGAACAATTCTTTATGACCCCAGAAGAGTGGCAAAACCATCCGGTTTTCTTCACACGTTTCAACTTCCGGAAGGGTTCGATACAAAATCAAAGGCAATCGGTATAAATCAGTAACGTCGGTCGGTCATTTGAACCATTTCCGAAAATCTGGAGGCCGCACAATGATGACGACGACGACTGCGACAACGACTGGAAACTAGGATGTGAAATCGTAAATACGTCGTGGACGGATTATAGCTGGAACAATGAATTGCATTCATGATTTGAGAAAAACGTTGAATTTTTGTGAAAACCATTGCAGTTGGAACAGTTTGGGATGCAATTGAAATCTGATAGATCTTCGGGTGAATCGTTGTGCGAGATGTTTGCTAGAATAAAAGTACTGATATTATTTACCAATCGATTGGTTAGGAGCTGAGCTACTTGAAAATGATTCCAATATTTTTCCTGAGGTCAAATTTGCTTATTTTTGATAAATTTGAATTTTTTTTTATCCCCAGGTGGTCAAACAGTATGATGTCCGATTTTGTAAGAGGTATTCAATAGCTCTGGAAAATAGAAGGTATTGTGTGACTCACTTATGGACCAATTACAAATCTGATGCCCAAGAATGCAAAAAATAGCTATATGTTTGCTATAAGTAGATAACTAATGTGTAAATTTTCTTTTTTCATCAGAATATCATTAAATTTTGTTGCAATGTTTCTTGAAACACTCTGTTGCTACCTGTGTTATCATGAAGAATAAATGATCCTCGGTGAGTTAAATCTCAATATCCAAAGAAAAAAATACTAGGATAAATATGTAGAAAAGTAATTCATTTAACAACTTCTTTCAAATTAATTTGGCCAGTTTTCTCTATGTTGCTGATTTACCAAAGTAAATTTCGATATGTTTAGAACTGGGTCAAATTAATATATTGTGTGATGATTAGAGAATCCTTCTGTCAAAGCTGTCCAATCCAATAGATTAATAAATAAAAATGCATTTAACTATCGAAAACATTCAAAATTCTCAATATTTTACTCCCAGTGCTGCCAGAAATTCCGCTCAACCAAACAACGCATTTTTTACTCTACAATTAACACGTGAACGAACGTTTCCGGTCGGTTTCCCAGGCGCACGACACGTGAATCATATCGTGCGTTAATGGTTCATAAAAATACCGTTCAATCTCCGAAACGAAAAAAAAGTATGATCCAGCAGCTGTTGAGCTGTTATTCACCTTCCTCCTACTACTTGCTACTTCTTCTCGGGAGACGGTGAGTATGAAACGTGGTCGGTCACGTTCCTAATCGCGTACTATCTCTTACGCGGCAACATAACCTCAAAAAAAAGAGCTTGCAGAGAACTCTCTAACTCACACGTGAAGTGCCGCGGGAATTCCGCCGCTTTAGTCCGGCCGGGATATACCCGGGTTTGGCATTCGACAAACATTCGGTAGACCAAGTAAGCTAGATTCTTCCGGCGATGGATGGTGGAAGAGAGGAATGAGGTTTACCACCAGAAATGTATGCAAGAGCGACAGTTTCTGCTTCTGCTTTGCCATACACGTACCAACAACCTAGCTACTGAATACTGTGTGTGTTGTCTCCGGTAATCCGCCTAGATTTATTGTCTTAATCATGGGAGGATTAACCTTATGCCGTTGAAAGGACTACGCATGTATATTTTAGCATTATGTTATGTTTATTTATACATTCCCCGGTCTAGTCTGGGTCGCTAGAATTGTCGTGGTGCTACTTCCCCTTCCCATCTCTCACCCTCTCGAATTGGCTTCTCGTTCTTCCTAAAACAACTGGCTACAGCAAACTTCCTGCTTCGGGGATGGTCAAATGCGATGCCCAACTTTTCCCGCAGCTACCCACTAGTTTGGCTTCCGATTTTAGGATCCCCATTCTAGTGAGGTTTATGAACTAGTAAGGTACTAAAATTTTCGGTTATCTACATAAGGAACTTAAAAGCGACCGCCGCAACTCTGATTTTTTAATTTTAAACCAAAGCTAAAATCATTAAGTTTTCATTTGATTTTCTAGTTTAAACGAAAGCGGAAGAAGACGGTTCTGACCGACGGACTAGAAGGAAGTTAAACAACACTAAGGGTCGCGTGAAGGCAAACAGGGAGTTTCCGGTCCCAAGTTAAACCACACCATCAGATAAATGAGCGAAAAAAAAAATTCGATCGACACAAAATGGTTAAAATATGGTGCCTATCGATTTTTTGGGAGAAGCAAGCGAAACAACAAAAAAAACAACCAACCCGAATTTAATATTCAACATAAATTTGCTAACTTTATTACATTGAAACAGGAACACGGTGGTTTTTTTAAATTTTCACTCTAGCGAGAGGAACACGAAGTTTTTTTTTTGGTATTGCTGTCTTTTGGGCGGTGGAATCTGCTGATAGTCCAAGGAAAATAATGTTAAATTTTTACAAAATCAAGGTGGAGCTTGTGGATAAAATAAAATGTAATGAACATGTATTTTCAAAAATAAATAGTCCGGTAAACCGCAAGTTATAATTTGATAAAGTTGGGTGAGGTTATTAAATATCTGAAAACTGTTTTGAAATATTGTAAACTATTTTTATGAACGTTTTTAAGATATTACGGACCAAAGAAGAGATATTTCGTTTTTTTGTTTTTTGCTCGCCACAAGTATGCTACACTTAGAAGCATAACTCAAATGTTCTATATTTTATTGTTTAACTTAATTCGAAAAAATTGTGCACAACATTTGCCGTAACTCATGGAAGCTAAATTTGCGGAATTTTGATCAAAGATTTCTGAAATAATAAATGCCGATTTTTGGTGTTTCTCGGCTTAGTTTTTTTTCGCGGTCCTTAATGTGTGAATCGAGGATATCCGAAATATTCATCAAGTACAACTTATAGCTTTCAGTTTTGAAAAAGATGTGGTGTTTCCTTGCTCACGTTCCACTGATTTATCCTCAAAATTTAAGTCGTCATTCGATCATTAATTTTGAACATTTTACCAGATTTAAATTGAGTTTAAATCATGAGGGAAGTGATATAAGTCGTTTTGGAAGGTTGCAATGACAAAGAGTTAAGTGTTTTTTTTGTCAAAACTTGTCATCGGTTCTGGTTGTTGAATGAGAATTCGATATCTATAGAATAATCTAAGGAGTGTTTTCGAAAAAAAAATACAAATTTTTTTTTTGTGTATCACTTTTGAATGCATGAACTGAATTTGAAGAAATTTTCTGCGAAGCGACCTAGTACAGAAATGTGTACGTAGCATTCAATACTGAAGTTTATTGACAATTTTTTTTGGGCAGGATCGAGAAAAATCCAGAAAAATCCCAGTGGGAGACCCAAAAACAGCTGGAATTCAACAATTCGACCAAAATTCACATGTTAATTTGTTAAAAAAAGTCCTAGAGGACCCTCTAGTGTGCTAAAATTTTAATAAAAGTGAGGATTTTTGATTCCATTGAGTGAGAAAAGTGTAAAAGGAATTTTCAAACAAAATCCGAAAATATGAATAAAGGACGTGATAAAAAAATTCAAATTATTCTAACTGGACCAGACTTATAAATGGATCTGACTTCATTTCTACAAGACATAAAAGCAGTCTACCGGTAGAATAAACAAAATGCGGTGGTCAAATCGTGCGCAAAATATGTGGACTACTTGTGGGGAGATATTTTGAAAAATTTCTTAATGGACAGCAAACGAACTCTTTAGCAATCACCTGACAGGTTTCCAACCAGAAACTTTTCGTTGACAAGTCTTGCCTGTATTTCCAACTGGGAGAAAAAATTTAAAAATTTAATGGGGCGGCTAACGATCTGTGGAAACTGCAAATTACTCGTAATTACTTTCGTAAAGATTGGCAAGATGAATGGTTAAAAATACAAAGAATACTGCCTCCAAATGCGACCGTTTTCTCTGCAAATCATTTTAATTGCTCCCACAAAGTTTATACTTTGTATAAATTAAATCTGGAAACTTGCCATTATGCAAAAACGGTAGTAAAGTGATAAAAAGTCAAATATGTTGTTTTTGTCCCAAGGAGGACAATATGTTAGATTTGTAATTATTTCGAGCAACTTCAAAACTTTGAGTTATTTTGAAGTTCAAGCTTCAGGAAACAGCAAACGTAATCAAAATAAGCCTTGATTTGAAAAAAGGTTGTTTATAGTATGCTTTATCGATGGCGCAGGTGTTGCCCAAATATTAAAGTTGAAAAATTCCTTCGTTGGACGCTGTTTCAAAAACCACTTGACGGAACATCAAAAAATTTTGCAAATGTAAACAATAAATTACTAGATAACTTAACTGAAAATTTCATCTATTCACATCCATGCATTCAAAAGTGATTCACAAAACAATGTGTTGCATTTTTTTAGAATACATTCGAGATCATATTTTCTTAAATCAATTTCTACTGGTAGTGACAGAATTTATGCATCGCTACGGATTGAATTTCTCCATTTTAAATTAACTGCGTCCTACAGTATGAACCATAAAAATGCGAACATTTCAAGCTGCCTGTTGGGTTATTTTTGACGATTTCTGGATATTTTTTAGTGTGTATTAGCTCTAACCTTCACCCGGGGCTGGAAAATAAAACAAAAACGAAGAAAAAAACTGCTAAAATGTTGAAATGCTCCGATTAAATCACCAACCAGTGAGTGAGTAACCAATTTTGACTCTTCAAAATGATCATTGGCGATGGGCGCGCTCGCAATCCCGGTATACGATTTCTCATGTGTAAAACAGAGAAAGCAATAGCCTTCACTCCAATTTCACTCCGATTAGCTGTCATTCTTATGGAAATCTGTGTAAGAGTAAAGAGCAAGCTTTATTCTTTTTAGCAGGCCCAAGCCCAATTATAATTTTTTTTTTTTAGTTTTAAAAAAGTTTTCCACTAAACAGGTTTGGGTTATCTTATTTTAATCGCCGCCGGGATATATTCTTATTTAATTTTTGGCATTTCGGCGAGTTGTGAAAATTCAAGGTAGAATATTTAGAAAGAACATGAAAGTATTATAGGTGGAAAGATCAAAGCTAGAGCGCTTTGGGTAGAAGAAATTGAATAGTTGGTGAAAATGTGAGCAGGGCTTTTGTTTTGTGGACAGCTTTTGAACTACTTGCGTGATTCTTTGCCGCGCGCCGTTTCAATGTTGATAGGAAGCGATGGGCGGCGATTAAAATAAGATAACAGAATCACTTGGCTAAAGAAGGGGGGAAATGGGATAACAAAAAATTACAACACAATTCACCACGATGCATTTGGCAAAAAAGTAAGGCATCGGATGGATAATATGCGAAACAAAAAGTAGCAACCATCCGATGTACCTAAAAAAGTAGCACGCATCGATAGAATTGGCTTAGCAATAGAACAGCACATGTGAGCGCTGCTTGGGTGATTTTTTGCCCGGTCGGACACAATCTCATGTGTTCGACCCGTCCGTGTTTCAATGTGGGTAGGAATGCGATGGGTTTCTTCATCGCTTCCTATCAACATTGAAACGGCGCGCGGCAAAGAATCACGCAAGTAGTTCAAAAGCTGTCGACAAAACAAAAGCCCTGCTCACATTTTCACCAACTATTCAATTTCTTCTACCCAAAGCGCTCTAGCTTTGATCTTTCCACCTATAATACTTTCATGTTCTTTCTAAATATTCTACCTTGAATTTTCACAACTCGCCGAAATGCCAAAAATTAAATAAGGACTAAACAGGTTTGCAAATTTCATCTGACTGAGCATGCCAATTGACAATACAGTGCACGCTCGTTTTTCTATAACCAATTATGGTTTTTATGTAACCATTTTATGGTTTTTGCTTGATTATTTTTCAAAAAAAATTAAAATATAAATTTCAATCATTTTGTTTGTTCTCAAGTAAAAAGTTTGTTCAAAGTGAAAAATGTAAAAAAATTTAAATTTTTTCATCGCCATTTCGATTTTGATTGAGCAGCTAAACGCGTTTCGTTACTGTGTGGCTTTTATACAACGACCAAACGTAAGGTCAGTATCGCTCGATACTGAAAAACCTCCAACTCGTGTTTGAAACTACACGTTATTACAGTCCGTCAAAACCAAACCGGCCAAGAAAGAATCCTCCGAGAGGCTGCGAGCCGTGAGTCTGGAGAATTAGAAAGAGAAATTTACAGCGATGAGGAAAAGGGGCAAATGAATGCGGGCGCTGGGAAAAAGTTCAGATGATGAGGAAAATTCGGGATAGGCCGGGATTGGTCAGATTTAAGAGAGATTTGGAAAACAGTTGAAGAATCGCAGCTCGTTTTCAACTGTCTTCCGACAACGAATAGAATCAAGTGCGTTCGATTAATTGGCGATGATACCTTCCTTTGTTGTGAGAGCACTCATAAACATGAGGGTATGAAGAACATGAAACAAATCACAACAGTTTTAACCCTTCATTTCATGATTTTTAATTTTTCCCTCAAAATCATTTTTTACAGTTGGAAATGATGAGTACATCAAGAAAAAAAAATTAAAATAAAATACGATTTTTCACTTTTTCCATACATTAATTGTTGCAAATATGTTACTTTATGAAACAAAAGATTAAGAACAACGTGCATTTTGTAATTCCATTGCCAATTTTGAAATAGCACAAATCGTATAAAACTGCTCTTTGAATTCAGGTTAAAAAGTAAACAAATTTTCACATCTCTGGGGTTATGTATTACGGTTGAAAAGTCATCATATTTCAACTCCACCAGGAGAAGTCATTTCATTGGTTTTCGTGGAGAAGTCATAAAAAACACAACGTGGGGAAAAGTCGAGTATGGTTATTTTATAACTATAAATGATAAAATAAAAAACAAGCGTGTAGTATAGTATAAGCTATATCGACCAGATGTACACAAAGAAAATATAGTGATAAGTTTGCTTTTCCTCCTAAAATTTCCTAAGCAAATTAGTGCAGCTGTAGCATGCTTATGGTTGTCAGAATTCTTCTAATAAGTATCCGGGCTGGACAAATCCGGGCTATTTCATCAAAAAACCTAACAAAATCTGAGCATATGATTTGAAAATTGTCGACCAAAAATCCAGGCAATATCCGGGCAAATTTTGTCAACACCCAGGAAATTCTCAGAAATATTGAAGAAACAAACTTAAAAATTCTATTTTTGTCAATCGTTATCAGCAGATTTTACATCGTATTTTATACTTCTAAAAAACATTTTGTGATTGTATTTATAAAAAAATTCGCTTAGGACGCATATTAAAAAATACTTACAACTCAATTTGTTTTCTTAGTTCAAATTGAAATATACAATTATTCCGGAAAAAATCCGTGGTTTTTCAACGAAATTCGGAGAACTGGGCCGGGCCGGACCTTTTTCAAATTTTGTATTTAATATCCGGAGAAATCCAGATAAAACAGGGCTATCTAGCAACCTTAAGCAAGCCATCAAGCGATTGCTTACCCTATGAAACGTTCTTTCCTTAATGGACCACATTCGCGGAAGCCAGGAAGTGGGTCGGTATAGTTTATCCTGAGGCTGAGGCTGTTTCGAAGAATGTGAAATTCCATCCTACCGGAGTCATGGTGTTTGGAATGGTTGCTTCGAAAGGATTGAAGATGCCTTCTACTTTCATAAAAGCTGGAATAAAAGTTAATACTGAAGTTTAAATGAATATTTCGAAGAATCTGGTGCTTCCGTGGATGCGGATTAACTCTGATGAACCCGAGTTGTTGTTGATAACAAGATGAAGCCCACGTCATATATCTCAAAGTGGACCCAAAGTTGGCTGAAGGAAAATGAGAAGTTTTGTCCAAAGGATCTTTGGCCTCCGAGCAGTCTGAAATTGAACCCCTTAGATTATTAGATATGAGCGTATGTTCAAGCAGTGGCCTATGGATTCTCTCAGCCAAGACTCGATTGTTCGAATGTTTCCATCTCTAAGGCGAGAGCTTCAATGTCAGAGATATTGCGAAAGTATGCTACCGATTCAAATCTCGCCTGGACAGAGTAGTGGAGATTGAAAGTGGAAACACCGAGTGATTGTTTCTTAATATGTGTGTCTACATGCCTGAATGAATAAGTAGGTTTTAAAATCATTTTCACATCAAGAAAAGTATTTTTCAACCTTGATGATAGATTTTCGCATTTTTTAGGGGTCATACTGTAGGTTCGATGTTTGCTTTTAGGGCTCGAACCCATGGCCATCGGTTCTGAAAAAGCCTTCTACCGACTGAGATAAAGATCCGAACCTATCAGAAAGCTGTAATTTATCATTTTTTTCTGGGAATTCAACACTTAGGTCATCAACGGGATTGAATTCGTAAACCCTATACTGCAAATTATTTGTTATCAGAATTCATTTGTCCAGGTTAGGTCGTGAAATATAAATCATATTTTCGATGAGATCTTCGAAGGCTTTCCAATGAATTTAAATTACTTTCATTATAAATTACTCTATGATAAATCATCTCCAGAAAATTAAAAAAAAATTGAAAATTGAAACCGATACATCAAATGTAGGTGTTATTCTGTCCCACAGAAAAGGTTGGTGCCGAAATTGTTGCCAGACAAAATTCTAAACCAACAACACCCTTAACCTCAAAGCAACTAAACAAACTGTCGGTTAGGTTTGAGTCGTGTGCCGGGAGGAAAAACCGCGCCTCCCGATTTCTATACAACCAACTGACGCCGCCGGTTGCCGTCATTAATCTGAAATATAGCAATCGCGCGCGCCCGGCACCTCACACTTAATTAAATGGCTTGCGGTGTCCAAAATTGCCAAAACAGTCGGTCGGTTCGATTTTAATGAAAATTTCGGTTGGACTAGCTTCCGGTTTGGTAGGATGGAACCGAGAAATGTTTAATTCATCTTTCTGAGGGAGTGGGAGAGCAAAAAAATCTGAAATGAAGAATTTAAGCGATTGCTGAGGGAAGACTTTGAATGAACTAGTCGTTCGCCTTTGGTGTTGGTTTTTTGCTCATTCACTAAGATAAACCGTAGTCGATTATTATCACCGTCGTTACCTGCTGATATCTAGGTCCCGGCAACGCCTCGACAGTCGACGTCGGCGGCCGGCGGCGGCGACGCTAAGGCTGGTTTCCCTCAGTAGCCGGTCTCATAGATAAGATTAGCCTTAGTTGGCGATAAACGGTGCCGAAAAATCCCCAAACTAGTTGTTAGGAACCTATTTCCAAATTTGAAACCAACCGGGCCCGGATACCAAAAAAAAAAAGAAACAGAACTCTCTCAAATGGGCGCCACGCTATTTTCAGTAGCTAATCGAGAAGTGATTGATTCGACTTTGGGGTGAAAGGTGGTATTTAGGGCGGCGGCGGCGGTCCCCTGACAGCAAAAAAAAAACACCAGTAGCTGCTTGCTACCATCAATCGGAAGTGTAAACAATTACAGTTCAGCTCCTCTGCGGGTATTTGGATTGTGTGTTATTTAATTACGATAAGCCGGGCCCGTCGTGAGTGATGATGACTGCATATTTGTTGGATGGTCCCTGAAGGAAGGTAGTTCGGGCAGGTTTATGCGTTGTTTGACAAATGCATTTCAATTTTTGTTGATATGACTTATTCCGACTGAGTACCTACCCGTTTGGGAAAAGTTCGATGTTAATAAATTGTTTGGCATATTTAGTGGAGATTGTATCGGTCATATTTGAACCGATCATTCTGGTCATCGATATGTTTAGTTTCTCTGGGGGTTTTGATCGTTTGTTACAACTAGTGTTTTGAAGAGGGAACAGTGAAGAGAATGTTGTTGAAATACAACTATAACTCCAAGAATAGCATCCTATGTTATTGCCATAATTTGCATGAGAGAAGTTCGGCAAACGGAGTGAAACAATACTTGATTGGTTAGCTTAACTTGCAATGTTTCTTCATATATTACATTTGCACTTGCCACTACGAAAGTCATTCGACAGAAAGTTAGGTCATTTGGCCGAAGGTCATTTAAAGGTTAAACCGAATGGTTTATAAAATGAGTCAAAGGCCTCAATAAATGAAAACAACAGATCTCGGTAACAGTTTTATCAAAATTCTAACATGTGAATTCGGCTAAGTAAAAAAATGTCAAAAAATTGACAGTTGTCAACGTGGCAGCTTGTTGTATTACAAAACAACCGGTAGTAGTCAACGGAATAATGACCGAAAACCGGTAAACCCGAAAAATTTCAAAAGTCCCTTTAAATATACCGAACAACCCGTAGAGATTACCGAAAAACCTATTATTATTAACGAAATACCTGTTACTAAATTATCGGTATTTCGGTAATACTCACAAGTTGTTAGATAATGATAACAGGTATTTCGGTTATAATAATAGGTTTTTCGGTAATATCTACGGGTTATTCGATATATTTTTCCGGACTTGTATAATTTTTCGGGATAACATTACCGGTTTTCGGTAATTATTCCGTTGACTACTACCGGTTGTTGTCAGGCTAAATAGTTGTCAGAATATAGTCACTAGGCCGAAAGACAATCATGCACATGGCTTATCGAAACTCGACTGATCATATCGAAGATCAACTGTCAAAATATTGACAGTTATCAACTTGAAAACATAACCGAACAACCGGTTTTGTTGAACGAAAATGCCTGTTATAATAACAGAAAGGCCAGTAAAGTTTAGCCGATAAACATTAAAAGTTCGGTAAAATATACCAAAAATCCAGTAGAGTTTACCGAAATACCTGAAGTTATAACCAAAACCTGAAATTCCTTCCAAAATATCGATAAGTTTTACCAAGCAATCGGTAGTTTTTACCACTATAACTTTAATAATTACCGAAATTACAATATATTTTATTATTTGGTATTAATATTATTCTACCAAAAACACTATATAAGTTTGTTAGTATATACTAAAAAACCAGTAGAGTTTACCGAAATTCGTGTAATAATTACTGGAATATCTGTAAATATTACCAAAATATCATGATTTTTTAACCGGAGAATGTGTGAATTCATTAATATTTACCAAACAATCGGTATATTTTACCGAAATACCTGTTATTTTTACCAAAACAGTTGTTGAAATTACCGCAATACTGTGATGTGTTTATTGAAAAACATTATATTTTACCGAAGATCTTACCGAATAGTCTGTAATTATAACCGAAATAACGAAAGTTTTTCTAATCAAATGGCAGGTTTTACCGATATACCCTTAATTATTACCGAATTACTAAAATTTTCGGACATTTTTTACCGAAATCTGAAATTTGGTCGAAATTATTCAACCAGAAACCTTTTTTAAAATTTATTTCGGACCTTTTTGGCATTCGGGCCCGTTACCAGAAACTTAACAACAGATTCCGGTAGAAAATTACCGACAACATTACAGTTTTTGGTATATTTGTTACCGAAAAATGTAAAATTTTCGTTTCTGTTACTGAAAACTGTAAAATTTTCGATTTGATTATCGTTTTTCAGGTCAGGGTCAACCGAAGTGACTGTTTTTTTTTTTGCTAAAGCGCCTCCTTTGATTCTACCGAAAAACTGTAAGATTTCGGTAATATATACCAAAAGAAACCAGCAGAGATTACAGAAATACCTGTAATTATTACCAAAATACCTGGAATTATTACCAAAAAACCTGTTATTAAAACCGGAATATTTTAAATAATACCGAAAATCCGTGACTTTTTACCAGAAAAATGTTTAAATTATATAATATTTACCGAGCTACCGGTAGATTATTTAGAAATATCTGTAATAATTACCGAAATAATAGTAATTTTTACCAAAATATCGGTATTTTTAGCCGATATACCTTTAATTATTACCGAAATTTCTAAAATTTTTAGTAATTTTTCCCGAAATTAAAAATATTGTCGGTATTCTTCTACCAGAAACTTAATTACTGATTCCGGTAGAAAATAACCGACTAACCTACAGTTTTCGGTAATTTATTATAGAAAAACATGAAATTTTCTTATTCATTACCGAAAACTGTAAAATTTTCGATTTTATAACCGTTGTTAAGCTTGGGGATGACCCGAAGTGACTGTTTTTTTTTGCTTAAGCGCCTGCTGATATCCTACCAAAAACCTATAAAAGTTCGGTAATATATACCCAAATACCTGAAATTATTAACAAAAAACCTGTTTTTCTAACCGAAATATCAGTAAATAATACCGAAATACCGTGATGTTTTATACCGATATACCTTAAATTATTAACGAAATATCGGTAATTTTTACCTTCAAAATCGGTAGTTTTTACCTGTATAGCTTTCATTATTACCAAACTTAGTATCATTTTCGGTTATTTTTTTACCGTTATTTTTTAACCGAAATTAAAAAAAATGGCCGTCTTGTTTAGTACGCTAAGGGTTTTTTTTAATAGGATTTTTAAAATTCACTAAGGTTTTATACGTTTGATTTATCTCAGTTTTGTTTAACCGCTTAATTTCTTTTTACAAGGTGTTTTACCAAGGGCAAGTTTCCCGGCTCTAGCGAATCAACACGTTTTTTGAGCGAAAATATTTCAAGTCCTATATGTTAACTACGGACTTCTTACCGTGTAAATAGAATTTTAGTTTAGCTTATCTTTGGAACCGTATTCGTTTATATTTGTCAAAAAAGTTACAACCAATTGACAAAGAGATATGTTTTTTTTGCTTTGGTTTAAGGAATCCTTATAATTTTTATCTCAGATAATGGTCAAAGCTCAATGTTTTTAACAATTACGATTTAATCCACTACCATTATTTCGAATGGTTTAAATTTGTTCAAGAATTACATACCCGTCTGTGTAAACATGAGTTATCCTCAATCGTGCATGAGTGCGGTAGTTTTACATTTTTTTTTGCTTTAACTTTATGCTTCAACTTTATGCTTGAAGAGCATAGACTTGAAGAGATTCTGATGCAATGACAATCGGTCTTTACATTGTGCTGAAGAACGATTTTTTTTTTTGTAATTTGTATCGGACAGTAATTCAGCTTCAAAAACTTTACAAGGGTAATCATAAACAATTTAAACAGATGTGGACTCAGATGACTTCCTTAGGGAACTTTAGAAGTAGGAAGAAAAAAACGAGATTTTTTGTGAACTTTTATGGAAAATGAAATTCAAACTCGGAAACATGAATTGCGGTATTAAATAAACAGCTGAATATTACTTATCTTAATGTTTATCGAATTATCCGAATTAAAGATCCTTTTTAAGGAAATATAATCATACCATTAATTTAGAAAAAAAAAATCTGAACTGAAAATAGAGCTACTGGAAGAAATCTTCTAACGTATCAAATGATGAAAAATCGTTGCTCGTTAAAATAGAAAATCGTGTTGATTACCGATACACCCCGTTTATTATTTTTCCTTTTTTCATTACTAATTTGTAGCTTTTACAACAAAATTGGGCCTTGTATCAGAACTGTGTTTAAAACATTATATTCCAATCGTAGTTTCAGGAGATAAATAGATGATTTCATTGAAAATTCACCAAAAACTGCCTGAATTTTTTATCGGTCGTACCCTGGTGAGTTTCTGATATCAACAAGCTGTGCAAAGGTTAGAGTAAGGTTGCCAGATTGTCTGAATAAATCGGGGTTTGCCTAGATTTTTGATACAAAATTTGAGTCCGGTTGCTCCGATTTCATTGAAAAAAGGCCGGATTTGGCCCGGATATATTCACTTTATTTGCCTAAATATACAAAAGAAAAAGAAATATTTTATATACATATATATATTTTTTTTTTCGAGAAAGGCGTCGTCAAAACCGAAATTTTTTGAGCAAGTTTCAACAAAATTATCATGAAAAGTCATTCAAAAGCTTTAAATAAGATTTGAAATGTGATGTAAAAAACTATTTTTTTGTGATTTGTGTTGAGTAATTTCTTAGTGGGTCGACATTTTGAAATCAAATGCCCGGATTTTGCCAGGTTTTTAGATAAAATGGCCTGGATTTGTCTAGCCCGGGTTGGTGTTGGAAAAATTCTTGCAACCTTAGGTTAGAGCTAGAGTTTTTGGTACTTAATTAAGAACAATATTGTAAATATTTTCGTATATTTGTTTTCTTACCAAATGTTTTGTTAATAATTATATCTTATGGTTGGAAGCACTGTTAAACTGTAGTTTTTACACTAAAAAGTTGTACTTAAGGAAACTGTAGGAAATTGTTGAAAACTTTCCCTGTTTCCATAAAAAGTTCAAATAAAATTGAAAGGTATCCGAATAAGCTGAAATTTTGCAAAAAATGTTTGTTTAAATAATTTAATCAAAATTAGGCACTTCGAGCTAGACTTCAAGACAAAAGAGCCAACCTAACCTACACTTTATTTAAATTAAGACAGCAGGTGAGTCATATGTAGCGGGAGTAATATTAAGTCCCGTTTCAACTAATTGAAACAAGTAAATACACAGATTATGAGGTTGCCAGATTGCCCGGTTTTATTCGGGTTTCCCCGGATATTTGATATAAAATTTGACCAAAGGCCGACCCGCCCGGATTTCATTGAAAAAGCCTGAATTTTGCTGGATTTATTCACTTCATTTGCCAAACATACAAAAAAAAAACAAATTGTGTTGTTAATTTATTTATTTATCCGTCCAAAAAAAAAAATTGAGCACTTTTTATAAAAATTGTCATGAGAAATTTTTTGAAAGTCTTAAATACAATTAAAAAACTGCTGATGAAAAAACCATTTTATCAAGTTCTTTTTTCTTGATTTGTGTTGAGTAATTTCTGGATTTTGACTAAGTTTACCCGAAATTTTGGTTAACATTTTAAAAAATCAAATCCCTGGATATTGCCAGGTTTTTCAATAAAATAGCCCGGGTACGTGCTGAAAAAATTCTGGAAACTTTATCATGTAAACTTTTTTTAATTCATGATGATTCTTGAATGTAGAAGCCAAATTTTAATTTTAAGTGTTTGTCTTGGAACATGTTTGAACAAATTTTGAAAACTGTAAAATATATCAAGCAACTTCGTGTTTGAAATTTATCGATCAAAAATAGTCAAGGTACTTTGATTTTTTTGATGTATGCTCAATTAAACATTTGCGAAAGCATGTAAGGTTAGTGACTTTAGGTAACAATCTATATAAAGGCATGATCGAACTTTGTAAAATGTACAAAATAATCTTTCTTCCTCATACTAAAGATCGAAACGATACCAAATATTGCAAAGCTAATCCAAAATGTGGTACAATATTAATGTCAAGAAGTATGACATTTTTTCATACTTTTTTTTAAATTTTTTTCTTTATGAAAATTTGGTTTAGAAAACATAAAAAGCAAAATTTGACAATTTTTACTGGAAAAAATATTGAAAAATGTTTGGTGTTCTATTTGATTTCCCATTATAAAATAATTCTTTTCCAATGATTTCTCCCCTAAAAATCTTTCAACACCGATACCATAATAAAACAATTATTACCATAATGCTTTTATTATGCAACTTAGCCAATATCCGATCGGAAAACATCCGCCACCAAAAAAAAAGGGGGAAATCCTTTTCCACCCTTATTCGAAAAACAGTTTCGGATGAAATGATATGAATAACAATATTGCCCAACAGGACGATTATCGCGGCCCAACCCGGCGGGGTTTCTCGTCGCCCAGATTAGATCCCTCCCGAGGGACAGGAAAAAAAATGTATCAAAATGGAAAAAGGGGTGACAAAACTTACCCTAACGCGCGCCTCGGTCAGGTTGGTCCACATGGCGATCTCCTCCCGGGTGGACATGTCCGGGTACCGGTTCCGGCTGAAAGTTTGCTCCAGTTCGTGCAGCTGCTGGGAGGTGAAGTGGGTCCGCTGCCTCCGCTGGCGTTTGTTCTTTTTGTCGTTCTTGGTTCCGGTTCCGTTTCCGGTCCCATCGTTGTTTCCGCCACTACTTCCGTCGGCGGTGATCGTCGTCGCGCCATTGCCGCCATCGTCGTGCGACATCCCGCTGCTGATTTGCTCCGTCTTGACCGACGTCGGATCGACACGTGTTACTGTGCGGGATGAGAGTGGGGAGAGACGCCGCGAGAAAGGGGGGATGAAATCAATTAAAACTTTGTCAATCAATAGTTTGCCGGGAAATTTTTGCCGCCTAGGATGCTGCGGCACAAAGATGTCACTTACATTCTATATATGTATGCATGTATGTTTCAGGGTAGAAAATGAGTTTCAGGTCGGTTCCGGAAAGTTTTCGGTACGGAACCCAATTTACATACGATTGATGGAGGCAAAAGTGGTTTCAACTTTTGCCCCCACGAGTAAACGAAAGGCGACATTTTCGATTGGACGCAAAAGGTTATTCGGAAACTCGGAACTAGAACAAAATTACTAAACTATCTAAAGGAAGAAGTTGTTCGATTCCGTAACAATCTCTTCAATGGTAGACGAAATGGTAATTCAAAATCAAACAACACATGATGAATGGGCTAGCCATCAATTCATCAAATCATTCGTTTAACAGCTCAATGTACCTACAGGTTGTTGGACGCTATACTATGAGATAGTCTATTCGAATTCAGTCGTCCGAAAAACTACTACGGCCGTTCACGAGTTTGATAACGACTGTAATAGATAGATCGATGATGATGGTTCCGTTTTCAATCACCCAATTCAAATGTCAAAAACCTCCAGCAATGTGTAGCTATCACAAGTAGAAAAATGAATCAACCTGGTCCCTCACGTTTGTTCGAATCGTTCGTGTTTGCTTGTTTGAATGAGTTTGATCGATCTTTGATTTGACACCGTCTCTGGGTTTGCGACTTTTGAAAACACAAATTTAATGATAGACAGTTGAATTAACAATTCACCTGTCGCTCGAGTTTTTTTTTATCTTCCCTATTTCAAAACATGACCTATGCAAATGTGATCTCTTATCGGATTGGCCTGGGCGTTGTTTCACCCAAACAACTTGCAGCATCTTTGATGATTTTAAGAATTTTTTTTGGTTGACTGTCTGAAAAGATGAGTCATTCCGTTTTATCATATCCAAATCCGAAAGTAGTCTTTGGGACTCAAATATTTGAATATGTTAAAAAAGTATAAGCGAAATTCATATTGAAAGTTTCAGAACCACTTTCAACTTTCCATTTTTAAACACAGGGTCCAAAAATGTTAAAACTCTTAGCATAGGATTGAAAAATACAAACCAGTAAATCAGAAATCAAAATTAATTCTTGGTGCAGAAGACGGCTATCATTCTCCAAAATAAAAACGCTCAAAAATTAGCTACAGTTCTCAATAAAACAATTGAACTCTTGGTTCTATGATTATTAAACAAAATTCTGAATATTCTTCAAAATTAGAATCCTTATTCAAGAAAAACCTCCTTAAACTATTGTTTTAAACTGAAAACCAGAATCAGTTTTTTTTAACCATTTTTGATAATTAAGGAGTTGAGTGCCGGAAAGTTATTTTTTTTAATTAATTGTTATATAATTTTTAAATTTGAGTTTTTTTTAAATTAAATACATATAGAAGAATCCCAACCTATTTGATGATATTTTCATTTATTAAAAAAAAGTAAAACAGTACAATCCTATAGATTCTTCCGTTTAAAAAAACGAACTCACTTGAAACTGTTTTTTATTCTTGTAAGATAATGATTTAGCTTTTACTGTAGAATCAAACGATTGATCAAAATTTAAACCCATGAATAATTTTCAAATGCAGTACAAAATTAATTAACAATTAACACTTTGGATTGAAATTAAGAATCATCTATCATTTGAAATTCGTACCTAAACTTAATCCCCTACACTTATACAACGTTTTGAAATATTAGATTCACAAACCTTTGAATTTATTAATAAAATTTTCTAACAGATCTCAAACCCAAAATCAGTTTACTTAAAATAAATTAAAGACAAAAATAGAAAATACTTATCGATTTTTGATCTATTTAATATCCAACAAATCCATGAAAATTTCAATTTCAAAGGTAAATTAATAGTTGAATTAATATTTGAATTTGAAATTCATTTACGGGTCTTAATTCAGATTCATTTCTTAGAAAGCAGATTTTAAAGCAGATTTTTTCTCAGAACAGAGCTGTAACAAATTATGTATACGGTATAGAATTTAAGCCGGTTCTTGTCTTAATAAAAATATTGACAAAACATGAAAGAACCACTTTTATATTTTTTTACACTCGTTTTTGCTGATCTTCACCTTGAAAATGCTGTTCAATTGATGAACAAAATATTTGTAGAAAATAAAGACATTTAGGATTTTAAATCATAGTTTAGAGTAAACTATACTGAAAATCTTTATATGAAATGAATATTGAGTATGACAATTTTCAATTTTGGAACATAAACTGAGAATTTTAATGAAAATTCAGATAGAAGAAATCATATTTCGAGCACATACTCTAAACTCTGAATTTCGATACAGGTTTATAAATATAAACTACAAATTTTAAAAATTACAGAATCATAAATCACAATCACATAAAAAAACAAAAATATAAAAAAATTCAAACTTCAGTAAGCGTGCGCTCTAGTACTTTATCCAACATCTTGCTAAGAAGTGAAATAACTAAAAAAAAAATCGAGCAGCACATCTACAAACTGTAACATTTCTCGATGCCGTTTAAACTTTTCCCAGTATGGTGAATTGGCTTATTGATATCACCTGCATACTTTATATCTACATCATTTTATTTCAAGACTGCTGGTGTAAAAATATTTTTCGGACAATCAGCAAATTAAAAAAAAAATCAGTTATCTGTCTGGGGTAAGATGAAACAAAATGCAAATCAAAGTGACCCTTGTCAATCTCGTTTCTATATACTTAAAAATGATTGTTTTGCTTCACGTGGTTTTCAACATTGAAATTTCATTCATTTTAAATTTTAATTTTATAATTTCATCTAGTAGAATTTTTTGTTTTATTTTTTTCCTAAATATATGCAGCATTCATATGTTCAGAGAAAACGTAAAAAATGATTTTAACAGAACCAAAAATTAGTGCAATTGATGTTATTATGCGTGATAGCCATTATGGTTTCACTTGTTTTTCAAAAAATTTTAAATTTTAATACATTTTCGAAAAATTTTCATTGAAAAAACAAAGTTTAGTAGGATCAGTTTTAAGAAACTAAAATTCACTGAAGAAACCAATATTTTATTCTTTTCGGGCCACGATGAGCCCTTAACCTTCAAACAATTGATGCTTAAGGCTTTTGATTATCTGCGAATATAAGTTTTTAAGAAGTCATTGAAGCTTTAAAATGTTGTTCAGAATGGGGGTAGGCTTAATAGCGGCACGTTATCCAAACATACGGGAAAATTGTGCCTCCAAATGATGATACGTTTAATTGATAATTCGAATAATGAAAAGTAAAAGAATATGATTTTTGGTGATCAGTAAACACCTTAAACACAGAAAATATAAACTTAATATTAAACCAATATTTATTGTTAAATTTTAATCACAATTGTAAAAAATGCATTTACCTTTAAAACAAGACCTTATTTCAAAAGATAATATTCATATTTAATGGAAAAAAAATCTTTTTTTTACAAGCCCCCCCCCCCCCCTTCATTTTATTAAGAATGAGGGACT
This sequence comes from Uranotaenia lowii, assembly GCF_029784155.1. NCBI lineage: Eukaryota > Metazoa > Arthropoda > Insecta > Diptera > Culicidae > Uranotaenia > Uranotaenia lowii. The sequence continues at coordinate 38,047,245 of NC_073691.1, read as the reverse complement.
TAAAAAAATTTAATGTATTTTATTGAAAAATTTGATAAATTCTTAGAAAATTCAAGCAGTTGAAATACCGAAAGCCAAACTGTAGAAAATGGTTACAGTGTACCACCTTATGTAATCAACATTTAGTCAAATTTTCGAACAAATATAACTCAATTCTAAAATATTGTGCATATTGATTATTTTCTGTGATCCCCTCCCCTCCAGGATTTTCAACTTCTGGTGACGAAAGAAAGATTTAAAATTTATCCTGGCATATTTTGTTTTGGAAATTTTCAATTTTAATTTTTTATGTTTCAGTTTCTCATTGATTTTCAAATTGGCTATTGTAGAATTAATCTTTATGTTTAGAACACAGAAAATTGTTAGTTGGTGTTTTGGAGCTTGAAAAAATTCGTCATTCAAATTCGGATTTGAATATACGGATCGTTCATTTGAATCCGAACATTAAAGACTTAACCGATGATTCGATGCATCAGAGTACAGATTAAGTATAAATAAATTGCAAGATATCAAAATGAAGACTCTGAATATCAATACTTGAGTAAAGAATCTTAATCTTCGTAGAAATATTTTTTTTATTTGGTATGATAAAAAAGATTCAATTTTAAAATTATATATTTTATTCGATCGCTTAAAGAACAGGAAATTCATAATTTTAAATAAATCAATGATGAATTCAAGATTAAAAAATTTTATATTTTATTTTAATCGCTTTAGAAACAGGAAATTCATCATTTTAAATAAACCCATATTAAATTCAAGATTTGCACATTTTTTAAAAGCTTATTCTTTATATCCAGCTCTTCATCCTTAAAAATATGAAAAATTAAAACGATAGGGGAAGTAACGAATTATGAAACGAAAATTATTGAAAAAAAAAGATATGAAAGTTCCAGAATAAATCGATTTTTTTCTCTGTCGTTTGCAAGCAATCATGATGCAGACTGCTGTATTCGTAACATAATTTTCACCTTTAACTTTTTACTCTCATCTTGATAAAATAAATTGCAAAAAAGCTGTAAAAAGTAAAGGAAATCATTTCCGTGGATAAGTTTTGATCTTTGGACCCTTATCGGAATAAAACATAATTATCTTAAAAGAGTAAAAAAAAACATCTAGTAAATCTACAATTAAAAGAAATGCTGAACCACATTTCCGAAATAGTAGACTTTTGCAAAAGCAATTGTAAAAGATCCTACTACGAAAATTTTCTGAGTTACATGCCAGATTCAAAATTATGCAAAAATGTCAACTAAATACTCGGAATATCACAAAATGAATATGGAATTAATCTAAGAGCTGGAAACTAACTTAAAGCATTTAAGACCTTTAACAATTATTTCACTAGTATCGGTAAATCTCTCGCAAACAACATTACCATCGACTCAAGTTTTAACACCTACAGGTATATTGACCGGATTTCTATTTCTTTGTTTCTGCAGCCTGCGTCAGTTAATGAGGTCACTTTAGTCATCAAATCGTTGAATAACAAAAAATGCAGGAGACCTCAAAATATTCCATCACAGGTGCTTAAACATCATAGCATACATTTCGCAAAAATTCTCTCGGAATGCTTCAACAAGATTTTAGAAGCAGGAACCTATCCGGAATATCTAAAGACAGATAGAGTTATTCCAATATTTAATTCTGGAGATACTCTCGATGTAAATAACTACCGCCTCATATCAACATTAAGCATTTTTAGTAAGGTTTTCGAAAAGCTATGAATAACCAGAATGAACAGATTCTAAACGAAAATAACGTTTTCTACAATTTTCAATATGGGTTAAAATCTAGATCAAGTACGCTTATAGCCACCTGAGAATTGCTGGAAAAATAGATCTGTTATTGAAAAATAAATAGATGCCAAAAAAATGGGTGGACTATTTCTAGACCTTAAGAAGGCCTTTGACACTCTTAATCATTGTATATTACTGAAAAAAAATGAAGTGTTGTGGCATAAGAGGTTTAGCCAACAATCTTATACGCAGCTACTTGGCTAACAAAAAATAATTTGTCATCTTAGGTGAGGCAAAGAGCTCTCTTCGAAGTTGGTGTACCACAAGGCAGCAGTATTGGACCTCTACTGTTTTTACTATATCTATCCAATCTCTATCTATCCAATACAACCATGAAGAAGGTTACCAACTTCAAGTTTCTAGGAATACTTCTAGACGGAACTCTGTCATGGTTCTGCCACATTGATCAACTACAAATACAAATTCATCCCTGAGCAGAGTTTTATGGAGGATGAAAGCTTTTGTTCCACGTCATATTTTCCTTAAATTTCATTTTGCTTTTGTACACTCCCGTTTATACTACTTGAAAGCTGTTTGGGGCAGAGCGTCATTGTCCATTTTTTCTCGTCTACAAACCCTCCAAAATCGTTGTCTGAAAACCATACTCTACTTTCCTTTTCACTATCCAACCAAATTTATTTATTTTATTTGTTCTCACAATATATTACCTCTCTCCATACTTTGTGATCTTCAAACTATAACCTATGTTTTTGATAATCTTAACTCTTCAAACAATAATCATATTTTAATAATTTCTTTCATTGGTCCAACACAATTCAACAGCTTTCTTGATGAAATTAAAAACATTTCCAACAGGAACATTTTTAAGACCAAACTTATGCAGTAATAAAAAGATAACCTAAACCGATGATCAACCAACCACTTATTTCAGTCCTTTTAAATTTTCTTAGCAATTGATTTAATTTAAATTAAGTAGTTTAAATAGTATTCTTAGTTTCTTTTAAATATATAAATAATTCTTTTAAATCTTAGTATTTTTCATATGATCAATAATGGATCTCTCAATACTGATGTTATGAAATCGCTTGGTACATCTTTGTACCTGAAAATGATCACATTTTCATATGTGATGAAAGAAATTAGAGAAACATGAACTATCAAAGAACGAAAGAACATAAGCCGTAAATATCATGAAAATTTCGAAAAAGATACAACGGCTCACCGACAGGACTTGAACCTGCAATCTCCGCTTCGGTACAACGGCGCGTTAGCCAATTCCACCACGGTGAACGTGATGAAACCGGCGAACACGAGCAATCGAGCTCTGCCGATCAACTGCTGGACCTTCTATCGAAACACCATGTATATCCCGCATGTGATCTTTCCCTCTATTGATCTCTCTTGTTTCTCTAACCCCACCCATCGACTCGGGATTTTAGCCGAGCGAGCACATGGTCGATTGCTTCGGGTTTGTAACTGGTCTGCTCGGAACCTTGAGCGGCACTGATTGCTTCTTCGTCTGACCGTAAGTTGCGGCAAACCCGAAGCAATCGACCATGTGCTCGCTCGGCTAAAATCCCGAGTCGATGGGTGGGGTTAGAGAAACAAGAGAGATCAATAGAGGGAAAGATCACATGCGGGATATAGAAGGTCCAGCAGTTGATCGGCAGAGCTCGATTGCTCGTGTTCCCCGGTTCCATCACGTTCACCGTGGTGGAATTGGCTAACGCGCCGTTGTACCGAAGCGGAGATTGCAGGTTCAAGTCCTGTCGGTGAGCCGTTGTATCTTTTTCGAAATTTTCATGATATTTACGGCTTATGTTCTTTCGTTCTTTGATAGTTCATGTTTCTCTAATTTCTTTCATCACATATGAAAATGGATCTCTTATTCGGAATTATTCTTCCGCTGGGATAAATTTAAACAAATATTGTTATATATCCTCACTACATTTCCTCGTATTTAATAATCTCTTTGAAAGTTCTCAGCATTATTAAAACTTTGCTCGCGTTTTCAAGTATTAAGTTCTTTCTTTATTTGCTGCCAGACATGTTGAGAACAGTAAGCGTCCATTACCAGGGGGCTCAAATCGAGTTTTTTTATGTGGGGGAATGTGGTGGGCCGCTAAGAAAAAAAAAATCAAGGGTTTTTTTTTGCTCAAATAGGTCTCGAATCTAAACGTAGTGCTTTGATTGCCTAATTTCATGCTGTGAAACGGCAGAAAGACTTATGTCGAGAGCTGTCTAATATACGTGTATTTTTTTTTTTATTTCGCCTTTCACTTGGAAGATATTTGGAGATCAGAAGTACCAAAAATCGGTATTGTGGGTGGAGGTCGTCAAACTACAGTGCCAACACCTACCAAGGTAAAGTTTATCAAGATGCTCTCTGAGAGAATTTCTCGACGTAGTTTCACCAAATTGGCGATAGATTCGATACTTGAATTGGAAGATGATATTTTTTCTCCTGCCGGTGAGCCGTTGTATCTTTTTCGAAAAATTCATGATATTTACGGCTTATGTTCTTTCGTTCTTTGATAGCTTATGTTTCTTTAATTCTTTCCGTCCTCTACGAAAATGTAATTATTTTCAGGTACAAAGATGTACCAAAACGATTTCATAACATCAGTATTGATTGGAAGATGATCTTTAGACCAAGCCATACTTCCGTAAATAATTTCAAATCTAATTCTCATTGGTGTTCCAAAATGGAAATGAAGAAAGCAATTTGCTAACATAATTTTTTTAACCATTTTTAATATTGGCAATCTTAATTAATTTATAATATTTTATCCAGTGACAGGACGAAAGCTTCATTTTGGAACCTAGTGAAAATCATACCATTTTTTTTTTACCAGAATGAGCTAATCACTCGAAATACTTGGGACTTAAATTAAATCAGTATACTTAATTTCTTAATTCTCACATGAACAGGAACCGTACGAAAATGACATGTTTTGTTCTCGGTTCTGAAGCTTAGATAAGTTACATGTCTAAAATTTATTAAAACATTTCATAATGACTACCCATTGCTGAAACTGAAATCTTGAAAGGGTCTTTCAAATAATGAAGTTTATCAAAGCTGTTTTTCAAATCCTGTTATAAAAGTTCAAAAGTCTTATGTAGAAGGTTGTAGAATAATAAAATGAGTCGATTTTGGGGTAGTTTTTGAATTTCTGTGGAACTAAGATCTAAAAAGCATAGTTTGGTTCAAAACTACGATTGTTATTTAAAAACTTTTAAAACTCACCGTCACTTTTCCGATCCCGGCTGCTGCGGTTTCGCGATCCCGATGACTGGAAGCTCATTTGTGAATGATCCAAGCTTGTAACGGCAGACATCGCACTGTGCCCGTTATCCCGGAAGTCTCCCGTTTCGGCCCACACTGAAAAGAAAGGAAGTAGAAAAATTAAATGAATTTTGCGTTCAGTATTGGTCTTTTCTTTAAAAAATATGATTAAATAGAAAGATTCTCAGAAGCATATGCTAACAAGGACATACAAATTTATGCCAAGTATGGCATCGTTGGCGGCCTCACTCATCACCAAGTCCATGAACCGAAGAAAGGCGGGACAGTTCCAACGAGTGGGAAAAACAACTTGGCAAACATTTCAGACCCGGGGAAAAAGTGTCACTTTCCTAAACGGAATCGATAAATCTCGTTCCTTTGCCGCGATGCCATGAACCAATTAATGCAGCTCATGTTCTGAAGAGTTTTTCACAGCCATCGTCAAGAAGCTGGTACCTAGTCATGATGAGTGATCATTCTCGACACAGAGAAAGAACACCAACCAAAAAAAAGAGAGAGAAACCAAACTTACAACCGTAAAACCGTGGTCCTACAAGGGAAAATGTGTCCGGAACTGTTGAAAAACGCACCCGGGTCCCCATGTCCCAGGCCATTGCGGACAAGTGTTAAATGACTGTCTTTAACATTCCAGATTGTTTCTTTTTTTTCCTACTCGTACATATTTGTGAACAGCCGTGAAATTTTGGACGCAAAAGGAAAAACGTTCAAAATCGTGCGTGTCCCATTTGCTCGACACGAGAGTGTAGGAGACAAGCTTTTCTTTCGAGTATTTTCTGCGCTCACAAAACATACCGGTGTGTAGGGACCTGCCTGCGTGTGCGACATAATGGGATAATTTGTAGTGGCGTAAATTTACATAACTTTTAACATGGATGGCCCCGGACGATGAGTGTCTTGTTTCCCTTTGGTGGGTTTTGCTTTTCCATGTTCTCTCAACTCGGGTCGATGGTTGTTATGGGAGAAATATTTCATCGACCTTTTTTCCCCCGGCCCGGCTGATACCTTACCTGAAGATGTTTGCATTTCTAAGGTTCGTTCTGTGGATTCCACGCGTACTGCGTGCTTGCCGCAGATTTGTAGCTAACCAGAATGTAGTTGAACATATGGGACACGTGGTTTTATGGGCTGGTGTTGTCACATTTCATTGATGGGTCCAATTTGGGCATTAATTTATGGAACAATGTTTTTTTTTCATGTTACTTCTTATTTCTTGGCAATTGATATGGTTTTATGATGAATTTACAACTCAAAACTTTGTTCGTATGTACTTGGCTATTCAGCAAAATTTTTTTTGGCAAAAGGTCATTCAGTCGATAGACGTTATGTCGAATAGATTTTTTACCAGAAGGAAATTTGACTTCAAACCATAACAGCCGGGTGTTTGCTGCCGCGAGTGGGCTCGTCCCACTAAAACCACCTTGAACTTCGTATGCCATATGGCCCCCTCGGATTCACCTTGTGAAACTACTTCAAAAGGTAAGGTCTGCTTATGAACACCTTTTCCTGTTTCTCATTTTTGGTCTTTCTCCACTTTCTTCTATATCTCCTTTTCCTCTTTCATCAACTATAGGCTGGAAAAGAAGACCCGGGACGTGTGCCGATTTGATAACGCTTTGAAAGTAACTCAGGCTTGTCACAGCATCCACCCCTGTATGATTCCTTACCACTGAGGCATGGTCGATTGAGAAACTTTCAAGCTAGAATGCCGTCACGACCACCCCGGATGGTTTCTCCGCTTCCTTTTGCTGCATCGTAGCTGAGTACGTGAGACCTTTTAACATACGAGGCCCAAGATCTTCCTTTACCTTGTCAAGTTTGGTTGACTAGCTCTCTCTCTCTCTTCGTTCATCATTTTTCCCGATTCGTATTAGATCGCGTATGATTGAAACAAGTTGAGCATCACTGACTTTCAGTGTGTGCTGCACGGCTAACAACAATCCAAAACACAAACACTCAAAACCCAAAACTTGTAGCATTATCACAATTTACTTACATGAAATTTCACTAACAGGATATATTTAAAACCTAGCCTAGCTTACATTATTTTATCCTACTTACGGGCCCGTATTTCCTACATTAGTGTACAAACTGACAAACAAGACGAATAACATCTATATCACATTTGGTTCGGCACAGAATATCACAGCTGAATATCACGGAATTTCTGACAACCCTGCCTGGTTACACTGCTCCACGGGCACGCACCACTGCCCGGAGCACCTCCGCTGTCTGCTTCTGGCTGGTTCTGTTCCGGCTTGGCCAAAAGAATGAGCTGGGCCCAATAGTGCGTTGAGCTCCCGAACAACGACACTCGGCTCTCCAACAACGGCCCTGTAGAAAACAAACATTGTTTCTTCTTTTCTCAACGGTTTCCTTCACTATTTTGTCACTCACCCCGTTGGGGCGGTTTGCAATGATAAACCGGCTCTACCAGCACAGTTTGCAACTTTCGGCTCTGCTTGGCTTGACGTCGGGGCTGGATGTTGTAGCGTGATGTTCAGCAAATCGTTTCCTGGGTGTTAAGATAAATGGATATTTATCCGATCTGTGTTTAACCGAATTGTTTTCGCTCACCTCCTGCCGATGCGGACCGACCCGGTCCTTTATAGGTTACGGCTACGGGATGCAACGGCTTACGCGACACCAACAGAAACGGTTAATTGTTTTGTTGTGCAATGTTGTTTTGTTTTTTCTTTGTTCACGTGCACATGTGTTTTCGTTTGACAGGTTACACTCTTAATTATAAACATCGAATGTTGGCTCGGTTTTACCCAATTTAACATTTAACACGCACAAAATTAAACAGCTACATGATTTGCCAGATTTCATCGACTATAGCACGCCACGAATATTCGTTGTGACACTTCACCCACAATGTTATCTGCGTACAAATTTTGAAGTTTTTAAGCCTTAAAAAAAACCTGGGGCTGAAAAATATGTTCTGCCGATTCCTCCGTATCTGCAAATTCTGGCAATATGACGAGCTAATAAGCTTGAGCCGTTGAAGGTATTGCTTAAAACACCCTGGACCCAAAAGGAACTGCGTCAGACAGAAGTTTATCATGCCCACGATGATAAAAGCTGCATCTGCGGGTATGGTCATGTATGCACTAGAAACTCGTATGGCTATTAGCAGATGTGGGCTCCGTAATTTGGATCTGTTGCGCTCTACCTCTATGGCTGAGCCCCGTATCGTAGTTTCGACAGTGCTACGCACGCAAAGAGACGTCTCTTGATACTCTTGAAACATGACAGTTCGGCATAATCCAGGCCAATGAATCGATGATTTTTGATTCACTTTTCCTACAGTATTTGACATGCGCACCCAAATTTAAGCGATTGTTGACCATCACTCGGAGGTAATTCAGCTGCTGATTCGAAGATGTCGCGTGTCCTCCAACAGTAATCTCCATGTGCGGCACAACTCTTTCGTTGGTAATGAGAAGTACTTTGGGTTTATGGTGAGCTATCTAAAGCTCGACTCCCTCCATCCAGATGCCAACCCTTTCTACAAGCACCCTGTCAAGGTCTTCTACCTAATCGATTGTTTCGTCGGTGATCATGAGCACGATATCGACAGCAAATCCGAATATCTGCGCGTCTACTGGAAGTTTCAGCGTTTACACTTAAGACCTCACAGCACAGGTCCGAGTATGGAACTCTGCGGAACACCGCTGTTAGGCTAGTAGATTGTAAATCGGTTTCGGTTTCGTAGGTCAAGACACGATTTTCAAAAGGCTTCTTATTATCCTGCAGAGGGTATTGGGGACACGCATCCTGTGGAGCGGCTAGCGTTGTTGAAGGCATTTTTAACATCGATCATCACAATGGCGCAATGACGAAAACCTTTTGCTCTTCTTTTGGTATGAGCGTTTCGCGTGTTCTGTCACCATTCGGATGGCGTCCACCGTAGATCTCCCTTCCCGAAAAGTTAGTTTGTTGAAGATAGTCCTCTTTAGTAATTTACCAAGGGTATCCAATAGACAGATAGGTTTTCCCAGTTTCGGTTGTGACACCAGCTTCGCAGTTTTCCGACGGTTACGTAAAAAATCCTCAGTCGAGACGCTTTTGTAACACCACTCTGAAAGTATCTGGAATACACTGAATTCGGGATTCCGTCCGGGCCAGGAGCCTTCTGCTAGTTTTTTAGTGTCGGCCACAAGTTCCTCGTTCGTGATTGGCTCGATGTGTGTGGACTCCCGCTTCGTAGGGGCTAGTGGCCATTCACAGCGATCTCCTTCAATTTTTCCGGATCTCCCTAGTGCAACTCTATATGCTTTGCCTCATGGGTTGTTGTCTACGCTCTGGCACAGTGCTCTGTAGCAGTTGCTCCTTGCTCGTCATAACAGCTCGCTTAAGTGCTACCCTGGGTACTCGATAAACGGCATCTCTCGATTCTCTGCCGGCATCGTTTCTCGCCCGTTGAGCTTGCCGCCTGGCTTTAAGGCAGCTAGCACGCAGCTCGGCCATTTCTGAGGTGCACCAGTAAGTCGGTTTTCTTCTGATCATATTCATGTCCCACGCCGCTATTATCATTTTCGTAAGCTATTCAGCGATTTGTACTTGCGATCAGTGTTCCGAAAATCACTCGGAAGAAACGCTCATGATAGGTTTCTAATTGGAAAAATTCAAAGCCGAATGATGCTGCCTATAGTTCCCTAGAGAGTCGGCAGAGCAACAATGCGGAATCAATGTAAACAAGATTCAAAAGCGAGAGCGGATTCGCATCAAAGTCGATCTCTCAAGCTCACTACCTGGTGTATCAGAAGTGATTGAGACACTTATTGATACAAGATCCGATTCGAAAATCTACTCACTCACTCACTCAAACTCAATCAATGCGGCCTTGCATCGATTTATACTGCCTGCGTACCATCTGCCAAAACGGCAGATACATATGAACATACATACTGCCTGGGTGTTTGAATTGCTTTTTTGGTCCTCCCCAACAAAAGCAACAACAAAGCAAGATGTATCAGGCAGACAGCATTCGATCATCGATCAGTAAACGAGTGAGTGAGTGAGTGATTGAGCAAGAAAAGTTATTGACTGAAGAAAGAAACTGAAAATTCGGTAGCTCCTCACTCAGTTGAGGAGTCCAACTGGAGAAGGAACGTCTTTCTTTCAATTTTTATTTCTTTGATTCTCGGAGCAGCACTGTCGAACTCAAACTTTGCCTCGCTGGGAGACAAATCAACCGACAATTTAAGTTTTGCTTTCGCCGTTGAAAACGTTTCAGTGTCTCTCATGAGAATTGAGTGATTTTCGGAACACTGCTTACGATGCTCTCTGCATGTTCATAGCTCCGACGCAGACTTCCTGTTCTTAAGCTTTTGTCTTACATCTCCGCTCACGGATCGGCTTGGTTGCCTCGCAACCACAAGATTTCGGTCTCCTATGCTGTATGCGTATCGCTTGGTGATCGCTGTGGATGTAGTCTTCACGCACTCTCGAGTTCATATCGGGTCTAAGTGATGGGCTCGCGAATGTGACACTAATCGCTCACGTTCTGTTTTGTATTCCATGCTTGCGATATGTGCTGGCAGCTCAAATGGGTTATCAGGCCTGAAAGTTATTTAGCCGTAGACATTTTGGCCGAACGGACGCAAGGCCAATAAAATGTAAGGTTGAATAGATGTTAGGTCGAATGAATGGTAGGCTGAAAGGATTTCAAGCCAAATGGACAGTAGGTAGAAAAGATGATAGGTCGGATGAACTTTAGAAGGAATGACGCAAAAGTGTGGATTCAATGCTCGAAATACGGGATTTTTACATCTGAAATTCATAAGATTAGCATCCAACAGACCTTACGTCTATTCGGCCTGACATCCAATCAGCAGAAACATCTTCGACCAAATAACCTTCGGTTTTATTCACATTCGAGCTATTATCCTTTTCAGTCAAACATCCTTCGGCCTAGCGCTCTTCGGGCTTAGATCTTTCGAGCTAAATGTCCAATCAAATTACTAATAAGGGGGAATTTTTGTGCCATTAGGAATGTATGAAGAATATCTTGAATATTCCAACAAATTTGTATACTAAAACTTGTGTATGAAAATGAAAAGAATCCTTATAGAAATTAAAGCAGTTTCAACATAAAATCATTAAAAGTAAGATGCTGAAAATTTGATTTCTTTATAAATACTGACAATATTCAATTATGTTATGATTGGAAATTAAAGTTATAATATTTTCCTTTATTTAAAATCTGAAATCTTTTTAAAAATTGCAGTTTTTAGAGTTATTACTACACTGTTGTAATAATTTTCATAAATTTAACTTTTTCTTTGTTCTGTTTGATGAATTCTAAACTTTTAAAAAATCAAGACCCTAATGGAGGTCATTTGTTCAGTTTTCAAAACAATTTCAATTATTTCATATAAATTTAATAAAGATGTTCTACCAAAATAAAAAAAACTCTAATACTCTTGGAAATTTCTGTGCTTAAATTTTAACGAAAGTAGGTTATTCTTTTCAATGATCCACAGACTGTCATTTTGTGAAAATTGAAATCCAAACAATAGTTAGCGAACAAGTGAGGAAACGTGTAAACAACATATTTTTATTACCAAAAACAAGCAAAAAATCACCCTGTTGTTGGTGGCTTTGCTTTTTTTTTATTGTACGATTCAATAGCCAACAGAAAGTCAAAACAAACCGGACAAAAAAAACTTGGCAAGAATGGCAATCCTAATTCGCAACAGATTTTGGCGCAATAATCGTAACCATAATCATAACACGAATTAAATTTCAATGAAGTGTGCCATCCACCTTTTCTTTTCGTTTCGAACGGGAAGGATCGAAACCCTTCCACGAAAAAAAAAACAACAACTTTGGAACATGACAAAAAAAAAGAACAACGTTACCCAGAAAAACCCATCATCACGCGGTTTGTAATGATGTTGTCAATCGAACCAGAAGAGTTCATGGAACCGATTTTTGCTTATGGTTTCGGGGGAGAAAGAAGTAGGGAAAAAACAACACCATCGACCAAAGTGTTGAAAATATCAAAATAATATATTGATAGTTTTATGGCTTTGGGCCCTCTGGACATAAATTATGTTCGGGTGTTGCTACCACTGCATGGCCGATGGCTGTTGACGTTTTACATGTTTTTTTTTTCCTGCGGCTAGAACATGACACCATACCGCAATCCTGCCCGCTAATGAAAAAACTGGGAAAAACCGCAACTGAAACACGGTTGTACTGGATGATGAGCTCTTGAGAGGAGAATTTGTACTACAATTTCAATAAAAACTGTCACAAGTTTAACTTATAAAAGATTTTCAGTAAGTTTCCATTCTTGAAAAATTTGACCTCAGGTTTAATTCCTCATTTGTCACAAAACCATCGTTTGCGTTGGAAACTGAAAATTGAAAACTTTTAGCTTGGAAAAACTCAAAAATAATCGACATGTTTTATAAACATATTAGCCACCAAATCAAATCTCTGCAGATGGTAACCCAATTATTTTGCCGAAAACATAAAAATCTCCTGACCACAACTGGCTGGTTTTCGGGAGAATATGAATTTCATCGCCTCTAATTGCAACCCATACATCATCGATCACCCCTGGCAAACAAAAACACAAGAAAAATCGGAAACTGGAAAAGGGTTGAATGCCGGTGGATAAATGATTCGGCACAAACGGAACCCTTTGGATTGTTCTGACTGCCGGATGTTCCAAAATTCATCTGACCAGAGGAATAGCGCGCTAGAAAAAAATGTTAGGGCGCAAGAAACATGTTCAAGTATATCACCATATTTTAGGTTTATGGAACCGCAATCCGCAATTTTATGGACAGTATGTTGTCATAATATTTGGAACAGAGCATTCAAGAGTGATTCAACAAATCTTAAATCAAAGTCATGATGTGAAAAGGATCTTTGATCGATATTTTTCCTCAGTATGTTAATATATATAAACAAATAAATTTGAAACAAAGATATTGGAACCATCATAATACCTCACATGAGTGTGGCTCATATAAAATCGGATGTATGTCCAAGTGAAACTAAAACAAACCATTTTTGACGGTCGCCATGTATGCTAAAACAAAATTAAAATCAAAACAATGTCATAAATTTTTTGGAATTTCTAGACGTTGCTCATTACATTTCGACGAGCAATCGTGCTTGCTAAACAAGTTTTTAACGGTCGCCATACAGACCTCAGGATAAGAATATAAGATATCAACTAACAGTGCGATTCAAGTTTTTCAAGCACCTTTGAAATCTTGCATCAAAATGTATAATTGATTCTCATTTTCAAATTTTTTTTTGGGCTAGATGTGGTTCTAGTAGTTGAGAAAAATTTACATCAATTGAATAGATTTTTTCAAGCGTTGATATTTTTTTAAATGACAATATATCATATATATTTTTTACATATCAAACTTTCATTTAGTTCAACATTAACCGAAAGTAAGCTCCAAGTTGTTTATTATGTAACTTATTTTTGTGTATCGATTAAAAGTTGAGGTAACTCTTAGCTTATTATGTCATTCCATTAAAAAAAAAATCTAACCATATCTTAATCCGGTTTATTTCATTCGGAGCTTCTCAAAACGCACTCAATTATTCCTCCGATATGTAAAACGCTCATTACGGTTGACAGTTTTCTGTGCTTTTTAAACCACAGCACTTCAATTTAGCTGCCAGCCACTATTTAGCTAGCGCTCAATTTACTACTCAGCCCAGAGCTTCTTCAAAGTGGGTGTGGAATACCGCAAAAATATCTTGCGGCTATCGGACGCGACATTTGACTTAAAATATATTGTTTCAGTAAATTTTCGTTTGGTTCCGTTTCTTCTGAAAGAATCGAAACGGCAAATAATTTAAAACCTAGCTTGTCAACCGGTGAGAGAAAAAAAACGGCCACAAATCATCCGGTTGAACGGGTTGATTTGGGGCCATCTCAATGCTGCCAGCAAAATTGTGAGAGAATGTTTAATATTTTATGTTTTTTTTGCCGTCTACGATCATTTGTTTATGGCTGTTGATGTTTGGGTCGTTTGACACTAAAAAGGTTGAACATTAAGGTTAAGAAAATATTTAAGTCGTTGTTTAAAAGGTAGTTGAAAAAAAAATGTCCGAGAAAAATAACCAAACCAAATTGATCCCTCAAACGTGTTGATTGTCCAATCATCGGAAATTATCGTAATCAGACGGTTTTGCGCAAACGGCGGAATTACGGGAGTCGGGTAAAGTTCAACGCAAACAGTGCGCGGGAGATTATTATCGTTTGACCGAAAACCGAAGAAAAAATTCACGTGCCATAAATTCAAACATGCCGAATTCGATTAATCAGTTCGATGACGCGGCAATCACACGACATGATTAAAAAAAAAAAAAAAGGGGACAAATAAACAGCACGGCAAATGAGTCAACAAAACGGGCGATAATCAGCATACTGAGAAAAAAAAAACGCTGAACGTAGAAGGTGAACTCTTGAAGATCAATAAAATTTATCAATCGAGCTGGTTTTGTGTTTATTTTTAAATTAAATGAAAAAATATTCCCGATTCAGATTTTTTTCAAAAAAAAAAAAAAACTTTTAATGTCTCTCAAAAGCAGGATTGCTCGAATTCCATTTTTCAATTTGCCTAGCATCCTAAACGAACCCGAGGGAACAATCAAAGGCTTCCTGAACGACTCGGGCGGCAAAGAAAATCTGTCCCTTTAGCTACAAACCGCCATAATGGTGATTATCATTACATATTAAAATGCTATGCAGTGAACAACTTCAACCGAGAGCATGAGAGAACCCTTCGTGCTTATCTTCGAGTCCACATTTGTTGGGTTCAGCAAAAAATCACTAGATAGAACACCACACTCATCTAGGCTAAGAGAAACATTTTACCCAACAAAGCACAGAAGAAGTGGAAAATTTATTTGACCAGAAAATTGGTCCCATATGGCTTATTGTGAATATTCCTAGTGTGTTTTTCCCCGGTCGAATATTCTCCGAAAATTCCCTATCTTCCGCAGGATGGATCGAAATCTGGCTTTTGAACAACCCTCGTCGAATTCTTGTTTCGGAAAAGTGTCACTGATGCCCTAACCAAACTGCTTGGTAAGGAAAATCTGAACGCCCAGTTGGATTTCGATCAAGGTGCCAAAGAAATCGGAACGGTTGAATAAACTGCGAATAAATTGGTGATCCTATCGGTTGGCTGATAATCGATATTTTCAAAGACAATTCGAATTTTTCTAACCAAACGTGCTCATCACGGAAATTAAGAACACAAAAAAAAAAAAACAGTTCACAACCGTTAATTCTAAACCAACGATCCCCAAACAAGGAAAAATTCCGAAACAGTCGACACTAAAACATGATTTACGACTCCAACGATTAGTAGGAAACGAAAACGGAGCAGTTGAATTAACACTGTTTATAATTAATTGGTCTAACTATTTCACGCCATGTTTGCATTCTGTCTTCATTGGGAAACTTCAACGAAAAAAAAAACGTTCAACTTAAAAATGCCGTAAAACACACCAATAAACACATTCGTTGGGAGGAGTGGCACTCCGGAATTTGAGAGACCGCTTTGTACATGACGTACTTAACTGGCAGACTTGAGTAGGAAAACAATGAACAGACAGACGAAAAAAAAAAACTCGAGAAAATCTAAGACAGAGGGATAAGAACAAAAAAAAATTGAAAAATCCCACTCAATTGTCACGTTCAAAATTCTACGGGTTATGCCAGAGATGTGGCAAAAGAAGTTTTTTTTTGGAAAATGGTAACAAAATGCTATAAAATATTTTAAAATTGAAAGAGCAAAAATTTGATTATGAATGAATCGAATTCATTGTTTGGAAACAACATTTTGATGCCCATATTCGAATTTACTCTCCCTATTTTTCCGATGTTTTTGCTTCTTCAAAACAAAGTATTTTTTCTTGTTTCGATTTTTTCCTAAAAGTTTCCCAAAGAGAAAAGTTTTCTTATTTACAAATACAGATAAAAAGGTTTGGATAATAAAATAGTTTAAAAAATTAAGTTTTTGATAGGATATTCAAACAATGATTATTTTTGAAGTACTTTCCCATCTGAATCATAAAATACAATTATAATGATTTGCATTAAAAGTTAAAAACTACATTATAAACCATATGATAAACTGGTGACTGGCTGTAACAAGTCTTTTGTAGCCTGTTCTAGCCGAAAACTAAAGGTATGAGCAGAATTTTCTATTTTTGCTGAAACTTTTCAGCATTTTTGCTATTTAAAACCGACATTTTTTAAATAATACAAACAGTTTTTAAGCATTCCAAAATAGACTTCATTTTCTGAAAAAGAAACATGAATGAACTGTTTTACAGAAATAAGACAAATGGATTAGAAATCCGGTATATGCTGATCAGGAAATGTTTTAAAAATTACCTTTCAAACAACATGTTTTCGTTTATTCAATAGTCTTATTTGAAATCTGTATTGTATTATACTGTATTAAACTAAACCATACTATACTATACTACACTATACTGTACTATACTATACTATACTATACTATACTATACTATACTATACTATACTATACTATACTATACTATACTATACTATACTATACTATACTATACTATACTATACTATACTATACTATACTATACTATACTATACTATACTATACTATACTATACTATACTATACTATACTATACTATACTATACTATACTATACTATACTATACTATACTATACTATACTATACTATACTATACTATACTATACTATACTATACTATACTATACTATACTATACTATACTATACTATACTATACTATACTATACTATACTATACTATACTATACTATACTATACTATACTATACTATACTATACTATACTATACTATACTATACTATACTATACTATACTATACTATACTATACTATACTATACTATACTATACTATACTATACTATACTATACTATACTATACTATACTATACTATACTATACTATACTATACTATACTATACTATACTATACTATACTATACTATACTATACTATACTATACTATACTATACTATACTATACTATACTATACTATACTATACTATACTATACTATACTATACTATACTATACTATACTATACTATACTATACTATACTATACTATACTATACTATACTATACTATACTATACTATACTATACTATACTATACTATACTATACTATACTATACTATACTATACTATACTATACTATACTATACTATACTATACTATACTATACTATACTATACTATACTATACTATACTATACTATACTATACTATACTATACTATACTATACTATACTATACTATACTATACTATACTATACTATACTATACTATACTATACTATACTATACTATACTATACTATACTATACTATACTATACTATACTATACTATACTATACTATACTATACTATACTATACTATACTATACTATACTATACTATACTATACTATACTATACTATACTATACTATACTATACTATACTATACTATACTATACTATACTATACTATACTATACTATACTATACTATACTATACTATACTATACTATACTATACTATACTATACTATACTATACTATACTATACTATACTATACTATACTATACTATACTATACTATACTATACTATACTATACTATACTATACTATACTATACTATACTATACTATACTATACTATACTATACTATACTATACTATACTATACTATACTATACTATACTATACTATACTATACTATACTATACTATACTATACTATACTATACTATACTATACTATACTATACTATACTATACTATACTATACTATACTATACTATACTATACTATACTATACTATACTATACTATACTATACTATACTATACTATACTATACTATACTATTGTAAACAACATTATACTATATACTACACTAAATACTTAGTATAGTATAGTTACTAAGTTTGAAATTCTTTTCTTCTAACTAGGATGAAATTAGACATTTCATAGTATTTTAAGTTAAACAGATTTAGATTGACCTCTGGATTGCCTTGTCGATAAATGTTGTTATCTAATATTAAAACCACCTGTCATGAGAAATTCCTATTAACGTCAAAAAAAATTAAACATTCTGCCGTTTTCAAAAGAGTTTACATTAAGGTTTTTAGTTATTCCAATGCTTTTTCAAACATCAAATATATCTCGTTGTTTTTCCTCCTTTCCATTATCTGCCCGTTTTAATGAGCAATATATATTCGCGTTAATTTATTCAAACAGAATCTGAACAGAAGGACGAAACCGCCCATCGGAAAGACAAAAACCACCGACCAACCTAACCTCATCATCATCATCATAGCTCGATTTGTCTGCTGGTCCCGATTCGACTCATCCCTTCGCTCTGGTACCAGCCAGCTACCTTCTGTTTTCCGTTCCAAAAACCTAACTAGGACCTGATGGTGCAGAGATAATTGAAGATGCATTACGCACATGGTCCTCTTTGCAGCAGATTTTTCCGACGCCCTTTTTGCTGACTCCCGGGCAAGGAAAAGCCTAGTTTGAACCTTGTCTAACCTAGCCTAGACAGAACGACGACATCCCTCGATTCTACAGAGTAGAAACAGAAGCAAAAGTAAAGGCAGAAGAGACGTCAATCGGGGAGTGGGCGGCCGGCGCGGCAGCCTGAACAACAGATGAGACAGATTAGCGTCGGAATCGAAACTGACGGGTGACGAAATCGAAACTTAATTTAAATTGATGCCCTCCTCGGTTTGGATCCGGGCAGGTTCAGAGCAATTTCGCGGAAATTTTCCTACTAGAGAACTCATCAATCAGTTCTTGCGACAGTGAAACTGGAAAATTCGTTGTGGAGCAATAGGGAGGTAGTTAATCAAAACGAGGTTTCTCCAAACCACTTCCAGTTGGATGAGCCACTTCCTCCCGGATGTTCCCGTGATCAGTCAGAAAATCACCGGTTTTGGATAGTTGCAATCCGGTGAGCATCCGGGCAAGTGCACTATTTGTCAGCTTATCTAGTTTCTAGGTCGACGTCTCTTAGTCGTAGACGGTAAAACGAAATCGGATAGACGACAGCCCTGGGAACGGAAGAAGAATCGCAGCAAAGCGGAAAATTTCAAATCTAATCTCTCGTCCGACGGCCGTAAGGCCAAAGTTGTTGCAATTCACTATAGACTACAGTAACAGCACGGCGCGGTGCATCGGACGGGTAAATATCGTAAATTTTTGCACACACTTTCCGTCCCTTACTATCTGTGAGCTGCATGTAGGCTTTAAACCGAATAATTATTATCGAGACACCACTAGCTTGATAGTTGTTATAACATGGACAAGACGACTGGCCCAAGGTTAGGCAAATCAGTAAGGGCAACTTTTATTGCAACTGCACATGGTTAAATATGTGCATTGTGACAGTTTGTAACTCATTTCACCGGGTGACAGATAGGGATTTTATTGTGATTTTTGCAAGTTCTTCAAATGTCTTTTTAAAGATCAATTTCTATTGAATTCCATCTTTTAAGTTCGATAACCCTGATGAATCATCACCTAAATACACTACGTTACATAATGTTCATATTGGATATTGATTATCCTATTTACAACATAAAATTACAGCAGTTAAGGCCGCGATCATGGAATTCCCCGAAATGTTCCAGTCGTCACTGCAGAGATACTTTACGGAAGGCGTTTTCCCTGATACATGGAAGAAGCTGAAATCAGTCCCTCTACACGGTGTGAACTCTCAGAAGACCCATCGGCACACCGGCTAATCTTTCAGAGCCAAGTTTGTTAAGAGTAGAGGTCTTGGCTTCTGTGCGGTCGTCACTTTAGACTTGAAGAATTGCGTCATCGCTCACCGTTTAGGGTGTGAAGATACAAAAAAATACAAAAAATCTCAGCGGGCGTTCCTCAGGGGTGAATACTTGTCCCGGTCCTGTAGAACATTGAGTACGATAAGCTACTGAGGTTTAGCCCTAAAACGGGAGCTAAACTAGTAGAATTTGCGGAAGACGTTGGGCTGTGCAACATAGTTGTGGTATCCTGAATTAGCGTGTAAGGAAACTTAGTATCTCAGTTGAGAGTGAACGTGTTACGTAATGGAAGTCAGTCAGGGAGTCGACAACTTGAAGTCTGTGTGCTAGGCAGTTTGCATAGATGGCAGAATATTACATTGGCGATCCTTGCCAGTTAATTTGAACAAGCAAGGAAGGCAAATAGCAACAAATTCAATGATATGCAAATCGAAATATTGCGGGCGCAATTTTATTTCCTACATAAAGAATGCTCAGCGTTTGTGTTTTTTTTTCTTGTGTGTGTTGGTGAGTATTTCGAGAGTGCCAGTGCTACCAGAAACAGTATTTTCTTTCGCAGGCGAGCGGTACAGATTCACAGAAGAAAAAAAACAATCCATAATACAGTGTGGTTTGGCCAATGACGTATATAGGATAGGGTAGTCTTTTAGCCGAGTCAAGCTCATGGCAAAAGCAATGATCAGTCTGGGTAAGGCCCATGGCGAGATAAATAAGAAATCTTTCAGCCGAGTTACAAAGGTTCATGGCGAAAGAGGAGTACAGTCGGGTTAAGCCCATGGCGTACTAAAAGAACAGAAAAAGAAAAAAAAATTAAGGAAAAATTTTAAGAAAATAATTTTCAGTCGAATTCAGTCCATGGCAAAAGTTCTGTACAGTCGGGTTCTGCCCAGGCGTACTATATTGAATCAAACTGTATTGATGACTGCGAAACCAAATGTATTGTAAACTGTGAATTGGGAAGATTCAATAAAAGTCATTCACAATAATAAAAGATTTATAGAGAAATAGAAATAATGATAGTGAAGATTAACAAAAAAAATTGATAATAAGTAAACCGTAAACTTGTTAAGCTGGCAACCTTGTCTTCCATACTGCGGTACTTGTGTTGAACATTTAGCACTATCAAAATCAATCTCCAACCGACAAATCGACACACTGGAATAAATGTAAATATATGCATAAAACTGGAACCACCACGATCTATCGGAAGTTGTAAATATAAAAACGACAATGATATTTTCAAAATACTTTCATTCTCAAATGTACCTAGAAAAGCTATTATAACTGCAATATGGTGTATGACTTGAATTTAGTATTGGTATTGAGAAACAGGAGTTGAATGATGACGGGATGAGGTTATGATTCATCCAATGAAAAGCAGCATTTCATAGAAACAAAGATAGTTAAGTATGATAGAAATTTGTCTAGTTTCGAAGAAGCCAAAAAGTTATGATGTAAAAAGTTTGAATTTAAAAAAAAATATTAAGATTTGAGATTGATGTTTTTAATAATCAAACAAAACAAAATTTGAGCAAGATCAAATTTATGAACTCCGATCTGTAAATTTCGTTCATTTTTTTTAAAGAAAGATTTTTTTTATGGTGTATACGTCTACCAGAATCTATGAACTGTGTTCACAGAAGTGAACCACATAGTGTGTGCGTGCATACATTCTTGGTACAGTGAAAATAAAAACTAAACGAAGATTTTTGTTTCGACCTTTAAGCAGCAAACAATGTTTTGAAAAGTGGACTAAAATATGAAGAAAGTTCGCATACGAGAAAAGGAAATCCAAAATTCATGGTTCTGTGCAAAAGGATCAGGAAGCAAAGAGGAGAATGCATTCAAAATATGAAAATGATTTTATAACGATCAAGTTGTTTAAAAAATATACTTTTCATTCAAATTTTGACTTTCATACTTTAATAAATACTTTCAATACTGATGAACTGTGAAAAAAACTATGGTAGCGAAAAATTGTCTGAACTTTTGCATGACTACTAAAATGGTAATTTATGTATATTATTTCTCGAGGATACAGGATCTCGAAAATGTATTGGAAATATTAAGTTAAATTGATGCATGATATTGCACGACATCGATTACAAAAACCTGTAATAAGGAAAAATCTTCAAACCAACAATTTTTTTTCTTTCGTTTTTGGTAAAGGAAGGACTGCAGAACTCAAAGCTTTATTGAAGTTCTCTCAGTGATTCAATGAATATTAGAGACTCAAGTAGTATAGGAGGAATGTCCCGTTCAGCTTCTAATAAGATTTGTGTTTTTGATCAAGAAAATACTAAGAAATTGAAGATGCCACAGAGAAGACTTTGAAAGGCATTGATAGGCGTGAAACAGCTACTCGTATGGATTCGAGTTATATCAAACTAATTCGTATTATGAGACATTCGTCCGACAAGGCATTTGAACAAAATTTAAAGTTATGATTATTTATCATCCGGAATATCGTGGAATGAA
This sequence comes from Uranotaenia lowii, assembly GCF_029784155.1. NCBI lineage: Eukaryota > Metazoa > Arthropoda > Insecta > Diptera > Culicidae > Uranotaenia > Uranotaenia lowii. The sequence continues at coordinate 38,024,871 of NC_073691.1, read as the reverse complement.
CGAAAAGTTCAAAGCCAATCGTTGCAAGGGGAGGATGTGGTATCCTGAATGAGCGTGTAAGGAAACTTAGTATCTCAGTTGAGAGTGAACGTGTTACGTGATGGAAGTCAGTCAGGGAGTAGACAACTTGAAGTCTGTGTGCTAGGCAGTGTGCATAGATGGCAGAATATTACAATAGTGATGATGACAAATTCAGTAACTGAGAGTGATGGTCGCCGATAGGCTCAGTTTCACGAGCCACTTCAAGTACGCGTATAAGAGAGCGGCAATGGCCACGGCTGCATTCACACGGATGATGTCAAGCTTCTCGACAATCCGTAGTAGCAGAAAGAGGATACTGTCAAGAGTGACCAAGTCAATCTTGCGGTACGGAGAGCCAGCCCTGGGAAAACGAAGTGTTTAACTACACTCGCGACGACCGAACTATGCGAGGTTTACACCGTGGCGATTGATCCGGACTGACAAACCGCTTGGCAAATGTAAACAATAACAGAGAGTCGCAAGTGAGAGAGAACGTTGTTCGCCATTGTTCTAGAATCGACTATTTAAGAGATAATTCGTAGTGATCACTGGAACTGTTGCCAGTTGAACAGGTTGAAAATCATTAGTGGCATACATATCACAGATGGATAATCCAAGCCTATATCAATCACTATTGTAACCTGACCTTTCTACATGACTTGACGAGAATAAATATGATCATATTACTAATAGTATTCTTTACTCTGTATCACCAACACAAAGTAACTTGCAGAGACTCTAGCTTTCAACGACTGATGAACCTGCGGGTTATCAGTGGATACCAGACCACTTCATCCGGTTTTGTGAAAGGAGGATGTCTATTACTACCCCAATAAGAACACGCCCACCGTGCGAAAACTCGCCAAAGAGGACTCGATGTCCAACTGGCATCAGTTGTGGGACAGTTCAGCAAGAGGTAGATGGACCCATCGTCTGATCCCGCATATAGGGAACCTGGCTAGGGTGAAAACACGGTGGAGTGGAATTCCACATGACACAGTTCTTAACTGGTCTCGGATGCTTCAGAAAGTACCATTAAGACACGTAGCCTCACCATTTAATCCGGTCTGTAGTGACACCAGAGGAGACACCATAACACGTGGTTTTCGTTTGTCTAAGGTTCGAAGCGGCACGTACCAACATATGTAGTGTTGCTTCCTACGGGTTAAACAGCGGAATAAGACAAGACCTTTCTCGCAGCGGATCTTGTAAGAAGGGAGTGAACTACTGATGAGGGCACCCACAGGTAAAGAACCTCTCAAAGCCGAGCGAGTCTCTTGAGTCGGTGTAGAATTTCGTCATCGTTGGGAACCATCCAAGTCATAGCTTGAAAGTCCCAAACGTGTGCTGTGACAGACGCAAGTCCAGGACAAGGTGCTTTTGTCCTGGACTCGCTCCAGGACCAGATGGCACACGACGGACAGAAGAAAAGCCGCGGGGAAAAAACCTAAGGTTACCAGCCAAAAGTAGAAAAGAAGATCGGACATCGGTCAAAGTATACTGACCCAATAGCCGCTGTCCGATCCCACGGTTTGAAGCTTCAAAGACAAGACAACATCTTCTGCGTAGTGGATGACGTGGTATGTCATGGGTATTCCTTGGGTATGTCGTGAGTATGCCGCGTTCGTGTATAAGATGCTCCACCTTCGAGGAGTATCTCAGTAAAACGTTTCTCGATGATCGAAGCTGCGGGGATTAGACTTGACTTTCTCGGTAGTGGAAGTTGTTGGGAGAGGGTTATTCCACGGTCGGGGAATACCCACGGGAGAGTGGCTTTCAACGTCGGGTGAGCCATTTGGGTTGGTGTAGGATGACTTCTTCGTCGGGAATCATCCGAGCAGTTGCGATGAGTTCTGTGCGTGTGCTGCGACAGGTACGTGTCCAGGATAAGCTGCTGTCGACCGGTGGCGTGCATCGAATCCTGGTGACAAGAAGTCGGGCTCTAAGCCAGAAGAGGAGAGGGAAAGCTTCGAGTCTACAGAAGGAGAGGCCTGTGTGTTCAACTCCGAGTCTTTATGATGAGAGGTCGGATTTCGAGTCGCAAGAGGAGAGATCAGGCCTTTAGTCGTCTAGAGGAAGGGTACGAGTTTAAACCTCGAGTCATTGTGAGGAGAAGCCAGCGCTCAAGTCAATAGAGGAGAGATCAGGCCTCGATTCACCGAAAGGAGAGGTATTTGTACGTTTACCTCGAGTCATCGTGAGGAAGCGTCACATCTCAAGTCGCCAAGAGGAGAGGTTTTTTGAGAGAACCTCAAGTCCTTGCGAGGAGATGACTTTGCACCACCGCTCCTTGGGATCCGATTCCTCAATGTGATATACGAGCTGGGTTGACAACCCAGTAGCCGTATACTAGTTATATACTATAGGCTGTATGCTATATGCGGTATACAATCTACTGTATACTGTATACAGTATACTGTATACTGTATACTGTATACTGTATACTGTATACTGTATACTGTATACTGTATACTGTATACCTACTGTAAACTGTATACTGTATACTGTTTACTGAATACTGTATACTGTATGCTGTGTACTGTAAACTGTATACTTTATACTGTATACTGGATATTATAAACAATATACTGTATACTATTTATTTTATACGGTTTATTGTATACTGTTTACTCAATATAGTATCTTTTCTGTATAGTTAATTTGGGAGTTTCTACACAATCTTTTTCTTCTCGATGTTACAAATCTCGTTCATATTTATGCATTCCCTCCCAAAAACAGAATCACTTGCCAGCATAATCCAATAATAATTAACCAATATGCTGCTGCTTTTGCTGCCACATAATGCCCTTTCCCCCTGCTGAGAAATCATCCCGGACAGATGAGCACAGCCAACTCCTACATCGAAGTCGGAAAAATGATTGCCACAAAACTGCTGTTCCTTTTGCTGCTTCCTGTAGCATGATGATGATGTAATCGCATTGTGTTATCACAATTAAACAAATTACACCCGACATAATAGCGCTCAATTAGATCATGATTCGGTATGCTCGTTTTCTTGCTGCCCGAAAAAATTCGCTACAAGTGAACCGAACCAAAGCGAGTCGATTCGAGGGGTTCCTCTCGGTTCTACACAGCGCAACCCCTCTCGAGATTTGGCACTTGTGATGTTTTTGTACTGTTAAAAAGAACAACAATGGCAAAGGCTCTGTTCGGTTTTGGGAAAGGAAGAAGGGATGTTGAGGAAAAAGAGAATAAGGAATAAAATATGAAAAAAGGGCTCGGCGAGAAAGCTTTTTGCACCCCTTCGTCGGGAAACTATGATGTTCTATAGACAGAATCGTTCAAATAAATTGTTTGATTGAGTAACAATCAAATGAAATTATTAAAACATAACTTTTGCTTAATGTTTTGTTTTGGGATATTTGACTCAATATTTTTGAATGAGTTCAATTTTTTTTTTCAACTCCAAACAAGCTCTACAGAAACCTTTTGAATGTATCAAACACCCTTTGATATTCTTTTAAAGAATCTTTTAAAAATGTCTTAAAAATCTCTAAAGACTCTCTAAGCTAAAGAATCTCTTAAGAATCCCACAAAAATATCTTTCAAACCTTTGAAGAAACTCTCAAAAATCTCAAAAGAAATCCTTAAGAATCTCTTAAGAATTTCTTTAAAATATTTTTAGAAACTCTTAAGATTAATCTCTTAAGTATCTCTAAGGAATCTTCTAAGAATTTCTTAAGAATCTATTAAGAATCTCCTACGAATTTCTTAGAATTTTATCAAAAATCTCTTGAGGATCTCGTAAGAATCTCTCAAGAATCTCTTTAGAATCTCTTTGGAATCTCTTAAGAATCTCTTAAGACTACCTTAAGATTCTCTTAAGAATCTCATAAGAATCTCTTAAGGATCTCTAGATCCTTCTAAGGAATCTTCTAAGAATTTCTTAAGAATCTCTTAAGAATTTCTCAAGAATCTCTTAGGAATCTCTTAAGAATCTCTTAAGAATCTCTTAAGAATCTCCTAAAAATCTCTCAAGAATCTCTTAAGAATCTTTTAAAAAACTATTAAGAATCAACCGAAAATATCTTATAAATCTCTGTAGAATCTTTTCAGAAACTCTCAAAAATCTTTTGATAATTTCTAAAGAACCTCTCAATATTTCTCAATTGATTAAAATTTTAATTCAACTTCAAACAAGCTCTACATAAAACCTTTAGAATGTATCAAAAATCCTTTGAGATTCATTAAAGAATCTCTCAAAAATATCTTAAAAATCTTTAAAGACTCTCTTAGCTAAAGAATCTCTTAAGAATCCCACAAAAATATCTTTTAAACCTTTGAACAAACTCTCAAGAACCTCAAAATATATTCTTCAGATTCTCCTTAAAATTTCTGAAGAATCTTTTAAGAAACTCTTAAGAATCTCTTAAGAATCTCAAGGGAATCTTCTAAGAATTAATTAAGAATCTATTAAGAATCTCCTAAGAATCTCTAGGGAATCTCTCAAGAATCTCTTAAGAATCTCGTAAAAATCTCTTAGGAATCTCTTTAGAATCTCTTTGGAATCTCTTAAAAATCTTTTGAGAATATCTTAAGAATCTCTTAAAAATCTCTTAAGAATCTCTTAAGAATCTCTTAAAAAACTCTTATGAATCACCTGAAAATATCTTTTAAATCTCTGTAGAATCTTTTCAGAATCTCTAAAAAATCTCTTGATAATTTCTGAAGAACCACTCCAAAAACTCTTGAGAATTTCTTAAAAATCTCCAAATTTCTTGAAACAAACCCTTACGGACCTCTTAGGAATCTCTTACAAATTTCTTAAGTAACTCTTAAGAATCTCTTAAGAATCTTTTATGAATCACTTGAGAATCTCTTAAGAATCTCTTAAGAATCTCTTAAGAATTCTCTTAAGAATTTCTTAAAAATTCTCTTAAGATTCTCTTTAGATTCTCTTAAGAATCTCATAAGAATCTTTTATGAATCACTTGAGAATCTCTTTAGAATCTCTTAAGAATCTCTCAAGAATCTCTTAGGAATCTCTTAAGAATATCTTAAGAATCTCTTAAGAATCTATTAAGAATCTATTAAGAATCTCTTAAGAATCTCTTAAGAATCTCTTAAAAATCTCTTTTGAATCACCTGAAAATATCTTTTAAATCTCTGTAAAATCTTTTCAGAATCTCTTAAAAATCTCTTGATAATTTCTAAAAAATCTCTCCAAAAACTCTTAAAAATCTCTTAAAAATCTCCAAATTTCTTAAAACAAACCCTTACGGACCTCTATGGAATCTCTTAAAAATTTCTTAAGCAACTCTTAAGATTCTCTTAAGATTCTCTTAAGAATCTCTTAAGAATCTTTTATGAATCACTTGAGAATCTCTTAAGAATCTCTTAAGAATCTCTTAAGAATCTGAAAATATCTTTTGAATCTCTGTAGAATCTTTTCAGAATCTCTAAAAAATCTCTTGATAATTTCTTAAGAACCTCTCAAAAACTCTTAAGATTCTCTTAAAAATTTCCAAGTTTCTTAAAACAAACCCTTACGGACCTCTTAGGAATCTCTTAAGAATCTTTTATGAATCACTTAAGAATCCCTTTAGAATCTCTTAAGAATCTCTTAAGAATCTCTTAAGAATCTCTTTTGAATCTCTTAAGAATTTCTTAAGAATCTCTTTAGAATCTCTTAGCAATCTCCTGAGAATCTATTTAGAATCTTCTAAGAATCTCTAAATAATCTCTTAAGAATATCTTATCAATCTCTTTAGAATCTCTTAAGAATCTCTTAAGAATCTCTTAAGAATCCCTAAGGAATCTTCTAAGAATTTCTTAAGAATCTATTAAGAATCTCCTAAGAATCTCTTAGGAATCTCAAGAATCTCTTAAGAATCTCGTAAGAATCTCTTAAGAAGCTCTTTAGAATCTCTTTGGAATCTCTTAAGAATACCTTAAGAATACCTTAAGATTCTCTTAAGAATCTCATAAGAATCTCTTCAGGATCTCTAGCTTCTTCTAAGGAATCTAATTCTTCTCTTAAGAATCTCTCAAGAATCTCTTAGGAAGCTCTTAAGAATTTCTTAAGAACCTCTTAAGAATCTCTTACGAATATCTTAAGAATTTCTTTAGAATCTCTTAAGAATCTCTTAAGAATCTCTTAAGAATCTCTTTAAAAAACTCTCATTAATCACCCAAAAATATCTTTTAAATATCTGTAGAATCTTTTCAGAATCTTTCAAAAATCTCTTGATAATTTGTAACGAGCCTCTTAAAAATCTCTTAAGAGTCTCTTAAATATCTCCAAATTTCTTAAAACAAACCCATACGGACCTCTTAGGAATTTCTTAAGGATTTCTTAGGAAACTCTTAAGAATCTTTTAAGATTCTCTTAAGAATCTCTCAAGAATCTTTTATGAATCACTTAAGAATCTCTTTAGAATCTCTTAAGAATCTCTTAAGAATCTCTTAAGAATCTCTTAAGAATCTCTTAAGATCTCCTAAGAATCTTTAAATAATCTCTTGTGAATTTCTTATCAATCTCTTAAGAATCTCTTCAGTATCTCTCAAGAATATCAAAGAATCTCTTAAGAATCCCTTAAGAGTCTCTCAAGAATCTCTTAAGAATCCCTCCAAAAATATTTTAAACATTTCTTTAGAATCTCTTTAAAATCTCCCAAAAATCTCATGAAAATTTCTTAAGAATCTTTAAAGAATCTCTTTAGAATCTCTAAAGAATCTCTTAAAACTCTCTTATGAATCTCTTAAGAATTTCTTAAGAATCTCTTATGAATCTCTTAAGAATCTCATTTGAATTCCTGAAGGATCCCTATAAGAATCTCTTAAGAATCTTTTAATTATCTTTTTAAAATTTCCTTTAAAATCTCCTAACAATTTGGATCCCATAAGAGTCGTATTAGTATATTTCAATTTTTTCTTTGAGTGTTCTAAAGAATCTGTTTATTTTCTCTTAGGTTTCTCTAAAGAGTTTTATGAGAATCTTTTTAGAATCTTATTAAATGTCTCAACAATTTCTATGGAATATGTTCATAATTTTTTTAAAATCTCTTGAGATTCTTTACGGATCTCTCAAACTAGAATCTCTTAAAAATTGTTCAATTCCTTAAAAAAAATCTCTTTAAAATCTCCTTAGAATCTATTCACAGTGTTTTAAGCCTCTCTGAAGAATGTGCATAGAATATTCAAAACATTTGTCTTCAAACGCATGATTTTTCCCCAAAAGTGAACCATTCTAGTGCCACTTCCAGCCTCACCGAGGGATTAAAAAGTGCCTACGAAACGATTTCCTTTCCCGCTTCGTCTGACAGCTTCTCCCGGGGCCAAAAGTTTGAATGAAAAACAAATTGCTCAATTTTAGCCTTCCCGCTTCGAAGCCAACAGAGTCGAATAGGTTCGAGGAAAATGACCCTTATTTCAGCAGCAGGGCTCGCCAGCAATTCGATTACGTTTTGACACCGACGAAATCGAACAAAAATTTGTTTATTTGCGATTATCTCCCGTTTTTGGGAATTCATTTATCTTCTTTATGTTCCGCGAGACCCCTCTCGAGTGGGGTGCTCAATTGGCCGTGAAGGTGCTTCCGATGTTTTTGTAAAATTCTTCTTAAATTTCAAATTTTACTCTATACCGTCTCATTGTCGAACAAGAAGCAACAGTTTCGGTACGGAGCAAAGTAAACAGAAAATAAGGTAATGGAACATGGTTTCGATTGAGCGTGACCGAAAATTTTGTGTTTCCTCCGGCCTCGTGGAGGAAGATGAAGGTGATGATGATAAGTGTCACTTTTTCCAAGGGTTTTTGTTCTGCGAGGGAAAATTCCCAGCTGCCGGTATGCAAAATTTATGACAGCCTCCTGTAAGGGCAGGTTTCATAAATACGAAGTTTTTTGGATTGTATTTGGGTTGAGGGTGGATATCGTTGAAGGTAATGTAAGCAATTTAACGGACATGGGGTTTGCAATGATGACTTAAAGTTTGACTGTCCTAAAATATTGTTTAAAAATAATTATCACACTTCACCCTACAATACTCCCGCCTTACAACTTCAATATCAATATTTATAATTCAGGGCTTTAGTAGAAAATTTTCTGGTCAAAAACTAGTGTTGTGCAATTTTTTAAAACCGGTTAAATTTTTTTCAAATATCAGTAGGTAATTCTTGAGGGAGTTTCGAAGTCAGTTGGAATATATCTTATCGTCATCTTAATGATACTAAACTATTAACTAATCTTTTGAGAGGAACTCCTCTGGAAGAGAAATCATACTCCATATACTCGTTTTCAAAAGAAGTCCTTCGATGATATGCAGTCTTTCCCAAGAAAGTAAGCAAAAAAAACACAAGCCAGTAGTGCATGACTTTCACCCGAAATTCCCACACCCCAGACAGCCTGGCACCGACTTTCAAGCCAGAGTCCCAAACGAAACGAGCAGATAATATATAATTTATGATTCTCATGAAGCCCAGATGGTTGGTTTCGTCTGCTGTCAGTCGAAGATGTACTCTTCCAGATTTCGAGAAGAGTTGTCCCCGGGAAGGATCTTTGCTCGTTCTTGTCTTGGTATCGTGGGCCGGTCGATGTGTACATAAATATTGGGTTTTCCCTAAATAAATACCAGTAAATCATCACCTCTTTTTTGTTACCCTGTCTCCTGTTTCCCTACTTTCTTCAACCCCTGCTCGTCTCAGAGTTCACCAAGATCTGATTCATGGAGTGTCGTCTTCTCTCCTTGAATGGTTGAGCAAAAGTTAGCCCCAGGCAAACCCCTAAACCCGGTGATGTGGTCATAAATATTCAACCCCGAAAGACATATCATTGTGCGCATACAGTTTGATGGCAAAAATCAATACTTCTTTCTCGTTCCCCTGAACCAAAAGTGTTCGTGAAACAAAAATAAACTGAACCGTTTCCCCCCCCCCCCCCCCCCCGACTCTAGCTTCAGAATCGAGGGACCTTCCAGGAGGAATCGATTGATGGCAAATGGAAGGAGTTATGACTCTGCTTCCGTTTTTGTGGCAGCGATTCCGGGCACGATTATGGGGATCATCATCAACCTCATCATTGTCACTATCAAAAATGGTGCTGCTGCTGTTATCATTTTTGGGAGCCTGAGATCCGCTCGAATGGAGGAAAACGGAAAATCGATATTTTCACGGGTTTTTGGTTTCCCATAGCCGGAAAAAGGAGGCGCCAGACGTAAAGAGGAGCTGGAAAGGTAGAAGAAAGTTTGGGGTTCGGGACGTTGTTTAAATTGAGATTTATGAAGATAGCTTCGGGGGGTTGCTTTCGACCTCGAGTTTTTCCCCTGCTCTTTGCCGGGAGCCCTGCCACTTTTCCTTTCCGATTTTATTCGGCCCAACCAAAAGGGAGATGATCTGTTTTCAAACGTCTAACCCGTATCACCATTCTGGAGAAAGGGAGCAAAAATGGCTACCGAAAAACGGAAGTGATTTTTATTCCGGTGGAGTAAATTTTGCCTAACGCGTTTTTTCTCGTTTAAGTTTTGTTTGCCTGTTTTAAATTCTGTCAACCGTAGGTAAACGTTTTAAAATTCTATCTTAGAGGAAAGTTTTCCATTTTTGTCATTTTAACTTTTCGATTTTACCAATTTGAGACTTATCGGGTTTATTTCAATATTTTTAAGAAGATTTCTAAACAAGAACTCAATGGAGACTTATGGAAATAGGATAAATGTAGAATGTATTGTATTGTATTGTAGCTGATTGAGATTACTTTTATTAAAAATTTGATGAATGTTACAACGGATTCGAGAATTCTGCATGTTTGAAAATCTGTTATGGAGGCATGAGAATTTAGCTTTAGGAAAATGTGCAAAAACTGGCTAAGGTTTTTGAAGGAAATTTCTACTCGAACTTCCTTTAAAATTCTCATAGATCTCCTTTGGTACTTTTTCGTCTCCATTGAGACTCTTCTATGTCTCTTTTAAGACTTTTATTACGTATCCTTTAAGATTTGTTCCAGTTTCCTTCGAGATTTTTTTATTGTCCACTTCGAGACTGTTCTGAGCTCTTCTTTGAGACTTAGGTCTCCTTTGAGACTATTTTAAGCTCTTTTTTGAGGCTCAGGGCTCTTTTAAAACTATTTCAAGCTCTCCTTTGGGAGTAAGACCACTTTTGAGACTATTTTGAGCTCTTATTTGAAGCTAAGGTTTCCTTTGAGACTATTTCAAGCTTTCTTTTGAGTCTAAGGTCTCCTTCGAGATTATTTTAGGCTCTTCTTTGATCCTTTTTAAATATCTTAATTAAGATTATTTTGTCAAATATCTTTTTAGGTTCTTGTGTATCATTGCTCCATATTTATTACTTACACAGCAACACAATTTTTGTAGCACTTCGTGCACAGGGTTAGTCTTGTCGCCAATGTTTTAATCTAGGATTCTCCGAAATGAATTATTTTAAATAGTTTTCAACCACACTTTGAGTTGTCAAAATCAAACGGTCCTTTGTGTAATAAGAGTTTTTTTTAACTTAAAATAGGTAAATTTAATTAAAAACTCAATGCAACAGTGGACTGAGTCGATTTGGGGTCATTTTAAAATTACTCAAACCTTGGGGTTTAGAATAAGGTTGCCAGATTGCTCGGTTTTATCCGGGTTTGCCCCGATATTTAATACCAACCCTGCCCGGTTGCCCGGATTTTTTTTGAAAAATACCCGGATTTATTTACTTTAATTGGCAAATCAAACATACAAAACAACAAACACTTCCAAAACGAATTTTTATTGAGCAAGTTTTATAAAAATAATCATGAAAGGTTTTTTTGGAAGCCTAAAACAAGGTTCAAAATCTATCGATGAATCTTGATGACAAAAAAAATCTTTTTTTTTTATTTTTGTAGAGGAATTTCTGAGTTTTGACAAAATTTGCCTGAATATTGCCCGGATTTATGGTTGTCAATTGAAATCGAATGCTAGGATTTTGACAGGTTTTTATATAAAAATTGCCCGGTTTGTCCGGCCCGGATACATGCTGAATAAATTCTGGCAACCTTAGGTAAGAAAGCTTTGTTTTGGTTCAAAACTTATCCATGATTTTTTGCAGAATTTTTTAGTTAAGTTTAGATGACTAAATGTAAACATTTATGTTTGCATATGAAATTTAAATATTTTTTCTCGACACATCCGATACATACAGTCCTTTTCTTACATCTGACCTTTTCAGAATCTTTCATGAGTAAATTTATCATTTATGTTTATATGGTAAAATTGAATGTTTTGTTCGCAAAATAAACATAATTTTTGTATCTTCTAAGGAACCGATTTTGGTGATAGTTTTTGTGATAATCAATAAGTTATAAAGATAAATTTTTCCTCTGTAAAACTTTGGTCAAGACCGTAACTTTGTATCTTTTTAGGCAAAATAGATATCAGAATAGGGGTCTTTCAAGGTTGCCGAAAAAATTCTGTGTTTTTGCGAGAAAAAAAAATCTGACTTTTTGTGATTTTACCCAGAAATTCTGTGATGGTTTTTTGTGATGCTAACAGCATATATTTCTTTGAAAAATCATGAAGAAATTTACTTTATTACATTTCACTTTAGAAAAATCAGTTAACATTACCAGTCTTAGCATGTTTTTGCCAAACTAATTTAGAAATCAATAATTTATGTTGACATTACATTGTATAATTTTGGAAATACGTAGGTACAAAATTTTAAAAATCGGTGAAAACTGTGAAAATTTCCAAAATCCTGTGTTCTGCGACACAGATTCTGTGATGAAAATTTACTCAAAATTCTGCGAAATAAAAAATTTATCTGTGGTTTCGGCTTGTTTTTTTGGCATTGAAAACCAATCAATTCAACTGACATCACTGCTAGTACCTAGCAAGATATTTCTTGCAAATAAGTTATACTAACTTTGCTAGACATCCGCGGTGGTGTCAGTTGAATTGTTTGTTTTCAATGCCAAAATACAAACCTCTATTCAACACCTAAGAACTTTTTTTACCAATGAGATACGTTGTTCCGCGGAAAATTTCCTTTAATGATTTCATACATTGGCACAAAAACCATTTGCTGGATCGGTTCCACAGAGATACAAAAATGATGAATTTTTCCGAACAAAATATTCCATTTTCCCATACGAACGTTCAAGATAAATTCACTCATGTAAATGTTCAGAAAAGGTCAGGTGTAAGAGAAGGACTGGATGTAAACGTAACTTAAAAATTCTGCAAAAAATCATGAATGAATTTTGGACCAAAACAAAGCTTTTAAGACTCCAGGGTTTCAGAAATTCGAAAATGATCTCAAATCGATTCAGTCTAATGCAAAAGGTTATTTTTAGTACGTAACAGAATTGTGCAGAAGGCCTTAAAATTTTCCCAAAATTTTTAAATTTGATGTATTTTTGTAACTCAAATCCATGTATTTTTTGCCAAGAGTTGTTTTTGAAGGAAAATAAACTAAAAAAAATCGTCTTAGAAATCATAATTGCAATAAACAACAATGATTTTTTATAAGCTCTTAAAATTAAATTTTCCCAGATTAGTCTGCTCCCTGCTGTAATATCATAAAGTGTTTAACAGTACCACCTGCATTGTAAAATGTTTAGCAAAAATAACCGTTCATAGATTGATTGTCATTATTTCTTACATAAGGGAGTGACTAAATGGTATTTTTTTCAGATTATTTCGGGATCGAGACTAAGGTTGCCAGATTTTTTTCCGCACGTATCCGAACCGGACAAATTTTGATTTGAAAATTGTTGACAAAATTTGATTTCAAAATTGATGACAAAAATCCGGGGAGCAAATTTAGTCAAAACCTGAGAATTGCACTACTTAAACAAAGAGGAAAAACTCGAAAAAAATTGTTTTCGTTAAAACTTATCAGTAGATGATAAATTTTTTTTTGAGGCTTCCTAAAAACTTTTGATGATTATTTTTATGAAACTTGATTAAAAAATTCCGTTTTAGAATCCAAAATAAAACAAAATTTACTAAACAATTTGTTTGTTTTTTTTTTTGCTAAATTTGGTAAAAAAAAGTAAATAAATCTGGGCATTTATTAATAAAATCCGAATAACTGGGTCGGATCGGACTTTTCCAAAATTTTGTATTTCGTAACCGGGTAAACCCGAAAAAAAACCGGCAAACTGGCAACCTTAGTAAAAATGTACCGTCAAGTCATTGACGATTTCCAGGTTGAACTACACTTTAAACAAATAGTAAAAATCTAATGAAAAGGTAAATTCAAATTCTTTATTGCTTATTATGCAATTTAATTATTTCCCTTTGAAATGATAAAATTATGAGCATTTGAAAAAAGGTTAAAAATTCTTCACCACAAATTTTCCCTAAAAAACTTCAAAAAATAAAAATTTAAAAAAATCAAAAAAAATAATAGTTACTTACATTGCAAAACAAATTTTTGTGATTTTTCATGATTTTTAATGAAAACGCACGAAGTTATGTACATTTTAAATTTTTATGGTTTATTTTCTTCACGAAAAAATCTATCCTTACATTGAAACCTTGAAGATCTGATATTCCGGGAATTTAACAAGCTGTCATTCATCCCTAGAGATGAAATTTTAAATAATCTGCCAAAAAGCATGAGATTTTAGGCAGCAAAAATAAACCAAATTTCAAATTTTGGGGTAAATTTGAAGACCAATATGATAACTTATGAAAAAATTTTCCTAGTTCTTGATGATTGATTAAATGTCGATGGCTTGCTTTTTTGATCACTACTTTAAATCCTTATAAATTTTTCAGCATTATTTCCAAGTTTTTAGATAATGTTTATAAGAAATAAAAATAATTTTTAATGTCCAATATTTGTAAATTTAGAAGCTAGTAATTTCATTCAATTCAAGTTGTTTTTTTTATTATCTCGTCTTGGTTATTTTAATTTGTATAGTTTTGTTATATTTCTTTTTGTCTTGGTTTTCGTATTCCAGTCTTTTTAATTGTGTCGCCCTACTTTGTGCTATTTGCCTATTTCATCTAACACTTTCCCATCTCGTCTTGATTTGATTTCAACTATCTTTTTTTGTTCACTATCTTGCTTTAAATTTTTCTGTATCATTTTAGTTTGATTTTTTTAAAACTTGTTTTGACTTGTTTCATCTTGCTATACAAAGTGGGTTCAATTCTACGTAGACTTGAACATCCGGAGTCTCGTTAATCCAATTTTGATTATCCGACAACTTTGACTCGATTATCTGTTCATTATTTTTTAGTGATTCAGACAATAAATCCAATTAACAAATAATTTAGTTTCCATTTTAAAGAAGAAAAAAATTCCTCAGAACTATTGAGAACATAACTAAATATCAGCCGATAACAACATTTGATTATCTGGATAATGTTCTGATCCATTGGCTGTAGTAATGCTTTGGTATTTTGAAGCAACGAAGATGCTGAATTTGAACCATTGCAATTGATTGTATCGAGATCATCGACTGAATAGTTTTCCAATTCTATAACGACTTCTACTGGAAGCCTGTTGCGTTTTTAGAAAATCCATTATCTTGAGAACAAATAACTTAAAAAAAAACACTGTTTTAAAAGTTTACGAGTTATAAACGCTTATTTTGGAAGCCACTTAGAACACAGGTCAGAAATTCGGAAGTAGGTGTTACTTTAAAATAAAAAGTCCTCTCTTGTCTCTTCTCAAAATCTGACACGCAGACATAACATTTTTCCAAAGATGTCTTTCAAAATTAATTTTATACCCTTTTTTACATACAGAAATGCTGAACAAAAGGTTATCGTAGATAAAAAAAATTTACTCTCTTATCCGTTGGATTCGATTTTCCTTCCCGAAAAAATAGGGGGAACGCAGAATCGAGTCCGCACAGGGCTTTTTGTTGAAATTTAATTTGACTTAATTTACTTCGTTCGTTTTTATTGTTATTAAAATTAATTCGTATTGCTTTGTTAATCTTATTTTTTTCCGTTGTTATTTGTTTTTTTTTTTCTAGCTGAACAGTGTTTTTTGTCTTGTTCATTTTTTTTCCTCTTGATGAATAATGTTTTTTTTTAAATTTTCATTAATCATGTTTTTTTAAAATTTCAGCCTTGTTTTGTCTTATTCTATCTTTTTTGATAATATAGCTTAAATTTTTTATCCATTTCCAGCTCGTTCAACTTGATTTTCAACCATGTTTTATTTTGTGAAACGTGGTTTTTCATAGTCTTTTTCTGTTTGTTTGTTTCTGTTTTGTTTCATCATTTTTATTTTGTTTTATCATTTTTTTATTTATCTTTTTGTTTGTTTTTTTTTTTATTGTAGTATTTAATTTATTTTGCTATATAAATAGACCCCGATTTTGGCAACACGCCCGTACATTTTGTGTTGAGAAAATTGAATGTTGCCAAAATCAAACGGTTTTTTTCTCATCTTGTTTTTCAGTTATTTTTACAAAACATTAATTATTATTTACAAAAACGTTATTTTTAGTCAATTTCCAATCATTTGTGTTCATTTTTTTATTTTTTTTCCATCATGTTTTGGATGCATTTTGCACTTTTCTTTTTTTTTTCGTCATATTTACTGTTTTTGACATTCTTCATAATTTTATATTTGTTTATTTTTTGTCGTATTCAGTCTTTTGTTTGAATTTGTTTTTAAACTTTTTGAATTTTTCATGTTTTTGTTGTTAATTGTTTATCTTGTTTATCTTGTTTATCTTGTTTATCTTGTTTATCTTGTTTATCTTGTTTATCTTGTTTATCTTGTTTATCTTGTTTATCTTGTTTATCTTGTTTATCTTGTTTATCTTGTTTATCTTGTTTATCTTGTTTATCTTGTTTATCTTGTTTATCTTGTTTATCTTGTTAATCTTGATTATCTTGTTCAATTTGTTTAAATGAGTTGATTAAAATATGTACGAATGGATTTAGACCTTTTGCTCTGTAACCTTCAACGTATCAAGACTTCTGCTGATGAGTTCATGGGCCATTTGAGGCTGGGTCATTCGGCCGAAAGCCATTCGGCCGAGGGTCATTCGGGCGATGGATGTTAGGCCGAATGGGCTATCTGGCCGAATAGGTCACAAGGCCGAATGGGTTATTCGGCCAACGGTTATCCAGCCGAAGGCTATTAGGCTGGAAGGACGCAAGGCCGAAAGGATGTTCGGCCGAATGGTCACTAAGCCGAATGGTCACTAGGCCGAATGGTCGTAAGGCCGAATGGTCGTAAGGCCGAGTGGTGGAAAGGCCGAATGGTTATAATACTGAATGGTCGTAAGGCCGAATGGATGCTAGAAGGTCGTTAGGCCGAATGGTCGCAAAGCCGAAAGGTCTTGAGGCCAAATGTTCGTAAAGCTGAATAGATGTTCGGCCGAAAGGCTATTAGGCCGAATGGTGGTCAGGCTAAATGGTCGTAAGGGTAAATGGATGCTAGGCTGAAAGGTCGTTAGGCCAAATGGTCGTTAGGCCGAATGATCATAAGACTGAATAATCTTCATGAATGGTTGCTTGGTCAATAAGAAACCTTTTACATTTGTCTACATGCTAGACCGAATGGGCGTTAGGCCGAATGGCCACTAGGCCGAATGGCTTGATTACTGATGACTTTTTGGCCTAACGACCATTCGGCCTAACTTCTGATCGGAATAACATGCAAAAAAGCGATAATATGTCTTATAGGCCTAGCATAAGTTCGGCCCAACGACCATTCAGCCTAACAACCTTCTAGCATCCATTCGGTCTTACGAGGCATTATGACCATTCGGCCTAATGACCATTCGGCCTAGTGACCTTTCAGCCTAACGACGTTTCGGCCAACCATCTATTCGCTCTTACGACCATTTGGCCCGGCGACCATTCAGCCTAACGATCTTTTGGCCTTACGACCATTCGGCCTAGTGACCATTCGGCCAAATGACCATTCGGTTAAATAACCATTCATCCAAATGACCATTCGGCCAAATGACCATTCGGCCTAGTGACCATTCGGCCAAATAATATCCGGCCAAATAACCTTCGGCTTAAGGTCCCATTCGGCCTATTGTCCTATTCGGCCGAACATCCGTCGGCCTTTTAACCCATTCGGCCTAGCGACCTTCGGCCTCACATCTTTCGGTCTATCGGCCTTCGGCCGAATGTCCGACCCCCAAAAAATTTCCCCCGATTATACTTTATCCTTAAGAATGGTCCTGTTTAATAATAAACTTTTAAAAAAATCTACTCACATTTCAGTTTCTCCAGCGGCTCGTGCAGCATCGACGTCGGATGCTGGTGGTGATGGTGATGCCCGCTCAGATCCGGGGTCCCATGATGCAGATGCCCCAGGCTGGCACTATTGATCCCGGGACTCATCAAACTGGTCAAGGCCGAACTAACACTGACCCCACCTACACCGCCAACCGAATCATGCAGCGAGCTCCCATGATGGCTGCTGTTGTGACTGTTATGGTGGTGGTTGTGATGCAGATGATGGTCCGAGGTTCCATTGCTGGTGGCTCCACTACTCCCTCCTCCAGCACCACCCCCACCACCACCACCACCTCCCCCACCATTCCCTACCAGATCCTGCAGACAGAGGCCGCTGGTGTCGGCCATCGAGTCCAGGCCACCGGCACCGGAAGTCGTTCCCCCGGTGACGAGGCCCAGCCCCGTTCCGCCCCCGCCTCGCTCCATCACGGACTGTGGATATAACGAGCTAAGCTGGTTATGGCCACCGCCCGGGAAGATGTCCTTGTACGGCCGGAGATAAATCGTTTTGACTGTTTGCGGGTACCGGGGGTCTCAAAAATGGGGTTCCGAAGGGGCTCGTCCGTCGAGCCGGGAGGAAGGGTCTGGATATTAGCTTCTGGCACTGTGGTCTTGTATTTTATTCTTCCGAGCACTGGGGATTGGTTGTCGAATCTACAAAAATAAAAGACGGAAAAACGAATAAAATTAGACAATTTTTCGAGGTTGTATTTTGCTAGACAGTGAAAAGACAAATTTTTGGTGTCCGTTCAGAAAAGTATTCTCAACTGGAGCTTCTTTTTAAGAACTCCAGAATATTATTGAATAACACAGAGAGCGTTTTTGACGCTCGAAATAGAGGTCGGATTTAGGCAATGTTAATTAAACATTTTTCTTATAACTTGTTGAATGAATGAGAATCAGTATTTCACATAGAAGCCTTTGTTTAATTATCTGCTAAGTAAGTTAAACACACATAGCCATAACATCCTAAAAGTAAGAAAAAACTTCCAGTCATATTTTCTCGACCACCAGAAAAGGCTAATGCCTAACAGCTAACCGAAAACCCGAAAAGCTCCTGCTGCCGAAAGAAGTAGCTGAAAGAGGCTCGACACAACATGCTCACGTCCGTCGTGCAGCGACTTAGCAGAACACCGAAAAAAGCTTACCAACTTTATTGGATATAGTTTATGGTTATGATCTGTTTTGTGGGCGGAAAACACCCACCTTCTTCTCTTTTCCCATGGTTTAGGACCTTTTGCCAGTTTCTCAAAGGAAGAAAACCACGTGGAAGAGTTTGAGAGTTATGGCCGACTTTTTTTTTTTTTTTGTTCTCTACTTGAGTGTCATAATTCCGGACACGGGCCAAGGTAAGGGGGGATGACAATGTTGGGCTTCTGGTGGCGGTGGGGAGCCATTTGCTTCCTATCGCTACAAGAGGTTTGGTACTTTCCTGTTCATCTTTTGGACTACTTTTCTGGATGAGGATCTCGCAGTTTGAACTTTCTGTTCACGTACTTATCTTCTTTTTTTTTTTTTTGAATGAGTAGGTATATCTTTCTGTTTGACAATTGTTCCTGTTTTATGTTTTAAGTAGGTTACAATATTTATGAACTTCTAGCGCAACTGGGGAAAATCTTTATTTTCGAGATCTCAAGATAAATATACAAATTTAGCGATAAATTTAAGATGATGAAAATAGAGGCAACGTGCTTTCTTCGAAATTTGTTCGGATCCGGAGATTTGGTCCAACAGTCCAACAAATTAAAAATTGAAAGTTATTTTTACGAGAGAAGAAAACAACGATTTCGTTTCGCATTCTGATCCCAAAACGAGAGGAATTTGATGGTTGATACTTGTTGTCTGATGCCAGTTTCTCTCTTTCCGTCAAGCTTGGATCTTCGAAATTGGTGTTTTGATGAACCTGTCCGATCCTTCCATCAAATGGTTTTACGACGCACCATTCGTTGGCCGAATTTGGGCCAAAAGGTTGTCATGCGTCAATCAACGCGTGCGTTGACAAATAAAAATGGTTTATTGGGACCAGAGGTTCATTAAATTGGTGTTTTAAAGTTAATTTTTTTCGAGAGCTATTTGAGTCTCTCAAGATTTCCAACTACTGAAATGGGAAACCTTGAAAAAATAATCAAAGTTGCATCGATGGAGGACAAGCTTGTATATATGTATCTTTTCAGCCATGTTTTGTCCATTTTTGTGCAAATGAATACACAACATGAAGAAAGTATGGCATGGAGACGATTTCAAGATGGAGTAAATAAGAATTGAACCGAAAAAGTAAACTAACCTTCATCCTTCGTTTCCATCGAGGCAAATCCTCCAGCCAATATTGGCTTGGGTTCCATTTTCAATTGTAAGAATACGTAACTCGACAGAACCATTCCGTGCAGCCACTTGAGCCAGATTTTCCAGCTCGATTCCTCTCTCTGGAAGCTGGAGTTCCCCCTCTTTACAAAATGTAACTCAAGAGAAGAAGGAAAACTGACATCACCCTCTCTACCCAACATAACATTTTAAAGCAAACTCAAGGAAGAACTTAGAGAAGGAAAATCATTGCAAACCGATGAACATCCTAGAGTGTGCGACCTACACCAGAGCTCTCCTCGTCTGAACTGGACAAAATCACCTCAAGATGAAAACAGATAATGGAGGTTTGCCTTTAGTTTATCGACGCAGCACAAAACTGAATTGAAGAACATTCGAATCGAAAAAGATAACTGATAAACTAAAATTATTTGAAAAATAAACAAAATAAGCAAAATTGACAAAAATGACAAAAATTGACACAAAAATGACACAAAAATGACACAAAAATGACACAAAAATGACACAAAAATGTCACAAAAATGACACAAAATTGAAACAAAAATGACACAAAAATGACAAGAAAATGACACAAAAATGACACACAAATGACACACAAATGACACAAAAATGACACAAAATTGACACAAAAATGAAACAAAAATGACACAAAAATGACACAAAAATGACACAAAAATGACACAAAAATGACACAAAAATGACACAAAAATGACACAAAAATGACACAAAAATGACACAAAAATGACACAAAAATGACACAAAAATGACAAAAATGACAAAAATGACAAAAATGACAAAATTGTCAAAATTGTCAAAATTGTCAAAATTGTCAAAATTGTCAAAATTGTCAAAATTGTCAAAATTGTCAAAATTGTCAAAATTGTCAAAATTGTCAAAATTGTCAAAATTGTCAAAATTGTCAAAATTGTCAAAATTGTCAAAATTGTCAAAATTGTCAAAATTGTCAAAATTGTCAAAATTGTCAAAATTGTCAAAATTGTCAAAATTGTCAAAATTGTCAAAATTGTCAAAATTGTCAAAATTGTCAAAATTGTCAAAATTGTCAAAATTGTCAAAATTGTCAAAATTGTCTAAATTGTCAAAATTGTCAAAATTGTCAAAATTGTCAAAATTGTCCAAATTGTCAAAATTGTCAAAATTGTCAAAATTGTCAAAATTGTCTAAATTGTCAAAATTGTCAAAATTGTCAAAATTGTCAAAATTGTAATAAATTGTCAAAATTGTCAAAATTGTCAAAATTGTCAAAATTGTCAAAATTGTCAAAATTGTCAAAATTGTCAAAATTGTCAAAATTGTCAAAATTGTCAAAATTGTCAAAATTGTCAAAATTGTCAAAATTGTCAAAATTGTCAAAATTGTCAAAATTGTCAAAATTGTCAAAATTGTCAAAATTGTCAAAATTGTCAAAATTGTCAAAATTTTCAAAATTGTCAAAATTGTCAAAATTGTTAAAATTGTCAAAATTGTCAAAATTGTCAAAATTGTCAAAATTGTCAAAATTGTCAAAATTGTCAAAATTGTCAAAATTGTCAAAATTGTCAAAATTGACAAAATTGACAAAATTGACAAAATTGACAAAATTGACAAAATTGACAAAATTGACAAAATTGACAAAATTGACAAAATTGACAAAATTGACAAAATTGACAAAATTGACAAAATTGACAAAATTGACAAAATTGACAAAATTGACAAAATTGACAAAATTGACAAAATTGACAAAATTGACAAAATTGACAAAATTGACAAAATTGACAAAATTGACAAAATTGACAAAATTGACAAAATTGACAAAATTGACAAAATTGACAAAATTGACAAAATTGACAAAAATGACAAAAATGACAAAAATGACAAAAATGACAAAAATGACAAAAATGACAAAAATGACAAAAATGACAAAAATGACAAAAATGACAAAAATGACAAAAATGACAAAAATGACAAAAATGACAAAAATGACAAAAATGACAAAAATGACAAAAATGACAAAAATGACAAAAATGACAAAAATGACAAAAATGACAAAAATGACAAAAATGACAAAAATGACAAAAATGACAAAAATGTCAAAATTGTCAAAATTTTCAAAATTTTCAAAATTTTCAAAATTTTCAAAATTGTCAAAATTTTCAAAATTGTCAAAATTGTCAAAATTGTCAAAATTGTCAAAATTGTCAAAATTGTCAAAATTGTCAAAATTGTCAAAATTGTCAAAATTGTCAAAATTGTCAAAATTGTCAAAATTGTCAAAATTGTCAAAATTGTCAAAATTGTCAAAATTGTCAAAATTGTCAAAATTGTCAAAATTGTCAAAATTGTCAAAATTGTCAAAATTGTCAAAATTGTCAAAATTGTCAAAATTGTCAAAATTGTCAAAATTGTCAAAATTGTCAAAATTGTCAAAATTTTCAAAATTGTCAAAATTGTCAAAATTGTCAAAATTGTCAAAATTGTCAAAATTGTCAAAATTGTCAAAATTGTCAAAATTGTCAAAATTGTCAAAATTGTCAAAATTGTCAAAATTGTCAAAATTGTCAAAATTGTCAAAATTGTCAAAATTGTCAAAATTGTCAAAATTGTCAAAATTGTCAAAATTGTCAAAATTGTCAAAATTGTCAAAATTGTCAAAAATGTCAAAATTGTCAAAATTGTCAAAACTGTCAAAATTGTCAAAATTGTCAAAATTTTCAAAATTGTCAAAATTGTCAAAATTGTCAAAATTGTCAAAATTGTCAAAATTGTCAAAATTGTCAAATTTGTCAAAATTGTCAAAATTGTCAAAATTGTCAAAATTGTCAAAATTGTCAAAATTGTCAAAATTGTCAAAATTGTCAAAATTGTCAAAATTGTCAAAATTGTCAAAATTGTCAAAATTGTCAAAATTGTCAAAATTGTCAAAATTGTCAAAATTGTCAAAATTGTCAAAATTGTCAAAATTGTCAAAATTGTCAAAAATGTCAAAATTGTCAAAATTGTCAAAATTGTCAAAATTGTCAAAATTGTCAAAATTGTCAAAATTGTCAAAATTGTCAAAATTGTCAAAATTGACAAAATTGACAAAATTGACAAAATTGACAAAATTGACAAAATTGACAAAATTGACAAAATTGACAAAATTGACAAAATTGACAAAATTGACAAAATTGACAAAATTGACAAAATTGACAAAATTGACAAAATTGACAAAATTGACAAAATTGACAAAATTGACAAAATTGACAAAATTGACAAAATTGACAAAATTGACAAAATTGACAAAATTGACAAAATTGACAAAATTGACAAAATTGACAAAATTGACAAAATTGACAAAATTGACAAAATTGACAAAATTGACAAAATTGACAAAATTGACAAAATTGACAAAATTGACAAAATTGACAAAATTGACAGAATTGACAAAATTGACAAAATTGACAAAATTGACAAAATTGACAAAATTGACAAAATTGAAAAAATTGAAAAAATTGAAAAAATTGACAAAATTGACAAATTGACAAAATTGACAAAATTGACAAAATTGACAAAATTGACAAAATTGACAAAATTGACAAAATTGAAAAAATTGACAAAATTGACAAAATTGACAAAATTGACAAAATTGACAAAATTGACAAAATTGACAAAATTGACAAAATTGACAAAATTGACAAAATTGACAAAATTGACAAAATTGACAAAATTGACAAAATTGACAAAATTGACAAAATTGACAAAATTGACAAAATTGACAAAATTGACTAAATTGACAAAATTGACAAAATTGTCAAAATTGACAAAATTTACAAAATTGACAAAATTGACAAAATTGACAAAATTGACAAAATTGACAAAATTGACAAAATTTACAAAATTGACAAAATTGACAAAATTGACAAAATTGACAAAATTGACAAAATTGACAAAATTGTCAAAATTGTCAAAATTGTCAAAATTGTAAAATTTGTCAAAATTGTCAAAATTGTCAAAATTGTCAAAATTGTCAAAATTGTCAAAATTGTCAAAATTGTCAAAATTGTCAAAATTGTCAAAATTGTCAAAACTGTCAAAATTGTCAAAATTGTCAAAATTGTCAAAATTGTCAAAATTGTCAAAATTGTCAAAATTGTCAAAATTGTCAAAATTGTCAAAATTGTCAAAATTGTCAAAATTGTCAAAATTGTCAAAATTGTCAAAATTGTCAAAATTGTCAAAATTGTCAAAATTGTCAAAATTGTCAAAATTGTCAAAATTGTCAAAATTGTCAAAATTGTCAAAATTGTCAAAATTGTCAAAATTTTCAAAATTTTCAAAATTGCCAAAAATGTCAAAATTGTCAAAATTGTCAAAATTGTCAAAATTGTCAAAATTGTCAAAATTGTCAAAATTGTCAAAATTGTCAAAATTGTCAAAATTGTCAAAATTGTCAAAATTGTCAAAATTGTCAAAATTGTCAAAATTGTCAAAATTGTCAAAATTGTCAAAATTGTCAAAATTGTCAAAATTGTCAAAATTGTCAAAATTGTCAAAATTGTCAAAATTGTCAAAATTGTCAAAATTGTCAAAATTGTCAAAATTGTCAAAATTGTCAAAATTGTCAAAATTGTCAAAATTGTCAAAATTGTCAAAATTTTCAAAAATGGCAAAATTGTCAAAATTGTCAAAATTGTCAAAATTGTCAAAATTGTCAAAATTGTCAAAATTGTCAAAATTGTCAAAATTGTCAAAATTGTCAAAATTGTCAAAATTGTCAAAATTGTCAAAATTGTCAAAATTGTCAACATTGTCAAAATTGTCAAAATTGTCAAAATTGTCAAAATTGTCAAAATTGTCAAAATTGTCAAAATTGTTTAGATTGTCAAAATTGTCAAAATTGTCAAAATTGTCAAAATTGTCAAAATTGTCAAAATTGTCAAAATTGTCAAAATTGTCAAAATTGTCAAAATTGTCAAAATTGTCAAAATTGTCAAAATTGTCAAAATTGTCAAAATTGTCAAAATTGTCAAAATTGTCAAAATTGTCAAAATTGTTAAAATTGTCAAAATTGTCAAAATTGTCAAAATTGTCCAAATTGTCAAAATTGTCAAAATTGTCAAAATTGTCAAAATTGTCAAAATTGTCAAAATTGTCAAAATTGTCAAAATTGTCAAAGTTTTCAAAATTGTCAAAATTGTCAAAATTGTCAAAATTGTCAAAATTGTCAAAATTGTCAAAATTGTCAAAATTGTCAAAATTGTCAAAATTGTCAAAATTGTCAAAATTGTCAAAATTGTCAAAATTGTCAAAATTGTCAAAATTGTCAAAATTGTCAAAATTGTCAAAATTGTTTAGTTTGTCAAAATTGTCAAAGTTTTCAAAATTGTCACAATTGTCAAAATTGTCAAAATTGTTTAGTTTGTCAAAATTGTCAAAGTTTTCAAAATTGTCACAATTGTCAAAATTGTCAAAATTGTCAAAATTGTCAAAATTGTCAAAATTGTCAAAATTGTCAAAATTGGCAAAATTGGCAAAATTGTCAAAATTGTCAAAATTGTCAAAATTGTCAAAATTGTCAAAATTGTCATAATTGTCAAAATTGTCAAAATTGTCAAAATTGTCAAAATTGTCAAAATTGTCAAAATTGTCAAAAATGTCAAAATTGTCAAAATTGTCAAAATTGTCAAAATTGTCAAAATTGTCAAAATTGTCAAAATTGTCAAAATTGTCAAAATTGTCATAATTGTCAAAATTGTCAAAATTGTCAAAAATGTCAAAATTGTCAAAATTGTCAAAATTGTCAAAATTGTCAAAATTGTCAAAATTGTCAAAATTGTCAAAATTGACAAAATTGACAAAATTGACAAAATTGACAAAATTGAAAAAATTGACAAAATTGACAAAATTGACAAAATTGACAAAATTGACAAAATTGACAAAATTGACAAAATTGACAAAATTGACAAAATTGACAAAATTGACAAAATTGACAAAATTGACAAAATTGACAAAATTGACAAAATTGACAAAATTGACAAAATTGACAAAATTGACAAAATTGACAAAATTGACTAAATTGACAAAATTGACAAAATTGTCAAAATTGTCAAAATTGTCAAAATTGTCATAATTGTCAAAATTGTCAAAATTGTCAAAATTGTCAAAATTGTCAAAATTGTCAAAATTGTCAAAATTGTCAAAATTGTCAAAATTGTCAAAATTGTCAAAATTGTCAAAATTGTCAAAATTGTCAAAATTGTCAAAATTGTCAAAATTGTCAAAATTGTCAAAATTGTCATAATTGTCAAAATTGTCAAAATTGTCAAAAATGTCAAAATTGTCAAAATTGTCAAAATTGTCAAAATTGTCAAAATTGTCAAAATTGTCAAAATTGTCAAAATTGACAAAATTGACAAAATTGACAAAATTGACAAAATTGAAAAAATTGACAAAATTGACAAAATTGACAAAATTGACAAAATTGACAAAATTGACAAAATTGACAAAATTGACAAAATTGACAAAATTGACAAAATTGACAAAATTGACAAAATTGACAAAATTGACAAAATTGACAAAATTGACAAAATTGACAAAATTGACAAAATTGACAAAATTGACTAAATTGACAAAATTGACAAAATTGTCAAAATTGACAAAATTTACAAAATTGACAAAATTGACAAAATTGACAAAATTGACAAAATTGACAAAATTGACAAAATTTACAAAATTGACAAAATTGACAAAATTGACAAAATTGACAAAATTGACAAAATTGACAAAATTGTCAAAATTGTCAAAATTGTCAAAATTGTAAAATTTGTCAAAATTGTCAAAATTGTCAAAATTGTCAAAATTGTCAAAATTGTCAAAATTGTCAAAATTGTCAAAATTGTCAAAATTGTCAAAATTGTCAAAACTGTCAAAATTGTCAAAATTGTCAAAATTGTCAAAATTGTCAAAATTGTCAAAATTGTCAAAATTGTCAAAATTGTCAAAATTGTCAAAATTGTCAAAATTGTCAAAATTGTCAAAATTGTCAAAATTGTCAAAATTGTCAAAATTGTCAAAATTGTCAAAATTGTCAAAATTGTCAAAATTGTCAAAATTGTCAAAATTGTCAAAATTGTCAAAATTGTCAAAATTGTCAAAATTGTCAAAATTGTCAAAATTGTCAAAATTGTCAAAATTGTCAAAATTGTCAAAATTGTCAAAATTGTCAAAATTGTCAAAATTGTCAAAATTGTCAAAATTGTCAAAATTGTCAAAATTGTCAAAATTGTCAAAATTGTCAAAATTTTCAAAAATGGCAAAATTGTCAAAATTGTCAAAATTGTCAAAATTGTCAAAATTGTCAAAATTGTCAAAATTGTCAAAATTGTCAAAATTGTCAAAATTGTCAAAATTGTCAAAATTGTCAAAATTGTCAAAATTGTCAAAATTGTCAACATTGTCAAAATTGTCAAAATTGTCAAAATTGTCAAAATTGTCAAAATTGTCAAAATTGTCAAAATTGTTTAGATTGTCAAAATTGTCAAAATTGTCAAAATTGTCAAAATTGTCAAAATTGTCAAAATTGTCAAAATTGTCAAAATTGTCAAAATTGTCAAAATTGTCAAAATTGTCAAAATTGTCAAAATTGTCAAAATTGTCAAAATTGTCAAAATTGTCAAAATTGTCAAAATTGTCAAAATTGTTAAAATTGTCAAAATTGTCAAAATTGTCAAAATTGTCCAAATTGTCAAAATTGTCAAAATTGTCAAAATTGTCAAAATTGTCAAAATTGTCAAAATTGTCAAAATTGTCAAAATTGTCAAAGTTTTCAAAATTGTCAAAATTGTCAAAATTGTCAAAATTGTCAAAATTGTCAAAATTGTCAAAATTGTCAAAATTGTCAAAATTGTCAAAATTGTCAAAATTGTCAAAATTGTCAAAATTGTCAAAATTGTCAAAATTGTCAAAATTGTCAAAATTGTCAAAATTGTCAAAATTGTTTAGTTTGTCAAAATTGTCAAAGTTTTCAAAATTGTCACAATTGTCAAAATTGTCAAAATTGTTTAGTTTGTCAAAATTGTCAAAGTTTTCAAAATTGTCACAATTGTCAAAATTGTCAAAATTGTCAAAATTGTCAAAATTGTCAAAATTGTCAAAATTGTCAAAATTGGCAAAATTGGCAAAATTGTCAAAATTGTCAAAATTGTCAAAATTGTCAAAATTGTCAAAATTGTCATAATTGTCAAAATTGTCAAAATTGTCAAAATTGTCAAAATTGTCAAAATTGTCAAAATTGTCAAAAATGTCAAAATTGTCAAAATTGTCAAAATTGTCAAAATTGTCAAAATTGTCAAAATTGTCAAAATTGTCAAAATTGTCAAAATTGTCATAATTGTCAAAATTGTCAAAATTGTCAAAAATGTCAAAATTGTCAAAATTGTCAAAATTGTCAAAATTGTCAAAATTGTCAAAATTGTCAAAATTGTCAAAATTGACAAAATTGACAAAATTGACAAAATTGACAAAATTGAAAAAATTGACAAAATTGACAAAATTGACAAAATTGACAAAATTGACAAAATTGACAAAATTGACAAAATTGACAAAATTGACAAAATTGACAAAATTGACAAAATTGACAAAATTGACAAAATTGACAAAATTGACAAAATTGACAAAATTGACAAAATTGACAAAATTGACAAAATTGACAAAATTGACAAAATTGACAAAATTGTCAAAATTGTCAAAATTGTCAAAATTGTCAAAATTGTCATAATTGTCAAAATTGTCAAAATTGTCAAAATTGTCAAAATTGTCAAAATTGTCAAAATTGTCAAAATTGTCAAAATTGTCAAAATTGTCAAAATTGTCAAAATTGTCAAAATTGTCAAAATTGTCAAAATTGTCAAAATTGTCAAAATTGTCAAAATTGTCAAAATTGTCATAATTGTCAAAATTGTCAAAATTGTCAAAAATGTCAAAATTGTCAAAATTGTCAAAATTGTCAAAATTGTCAAAATTGTCAAAATTGTCAAAATTGTCAAAATTGACAAAATTGACAAAATTGACAAAATTGACAAAATTGAAAAAATTGACAAAATTGACAAAATTGACAAAATTGACAAAATTGACAAAATTGACAAAATTGACAAAATTGACAAAATTGACAAAATTGACAAAATTGACAAAATTGACAAAATTGACAAAATTGACAAAATTGACAAAATTGACAAAATTGACAAAATTGACAAAATTGACAAAATTGACTAAATTGACAAAATTGACAAAATTGTCAAAATTGACAAAATTTACAAAATTGACAAAATTGACAAAATTGACAAAATTGACAAAATTGACAAAATTGACAAAATTTACAAAATTGACAAAATTGACAAAATTGACAAAATTGACAAAATTGACAAAATTGACAAAATTGTCAAAATTGTCAAAATTGTCAAAATTGTAAAATTTGTCAAAATTGTCAAAATTGTCAAAATTGTCAAAATTGTCAAAATTGTCAAAATTGTCAAAATTGTCAAAATTGTCAAAATTGTCAAAATTGTCAAAACTGTCAAAATTGTCAAAATTGTCAAAATTGTCAAAATTGTCAAAATTGTCAAAATTGTCAAAATTGTCAAAATTGTCAAAATTGTCAAAATTGTCAAAATTGTCAAAATTGTCAAAATTGTCAAAATTGTCAAAATTGTCAAAATTGTCAAAATTGTCAAAATTGTCAAAATTGTCAAAATTGTCAAAATTGTCAAAATTGTCAAAATTGTCAAAATTGTCAAAATTGTCAAAATTTTCAAAATTTTCAAAATTGCCAAAAATGTCAAAATTGTCAAAATTGTCAAAATTGTCAAAATTGTCAAAATTGTCAAAATTGTCAAAATTGTCAAAATTGTCAAAATTGTCAAAATTGTCAAAATTGTCAAAATTGTCAAAATTGTCAAAATTGTCAAAATTGTCAAAATTGTCAAAATTGTCAAAATTGTCAAAATTGTCAAAATTGTCAAAATTGTCAAAATTGTCAAAATTGTCAAAATTGTCAAAATTGTCAAAATTGTCAAAATTGTCAAAATTGTCAAAATTGTCAAAATTGTCAAAATTGTCAAAATTGTCAAAATTGTCAAAATTTTCAAAAATGGCAAAATTGTCAAAATTGTCAAAATTGTCAAAATTGTCAAAATTGTCAAAATTGTCAAAATTGTCAAAATTGTCAAAATTGTCAAAATTGTCAAAATTGTCAAAATTGTCAAAATTGTCAAAATTGTCAAAATTGTCAACATTGTCAAAATTGTCAAAATTGTCAAAATTGTCAAAATTGTCAAAATTGTCAAAATTGTCAAAATTGTTTAGATTGTCAAAATTGTCAAAATTGTCAAAATTGTCAAAATTGTCAAAATTGTCAAAATTGTCAAAATTGTCAAAATTGTCAAAATTGTCAAAATTGTCAAAATTGTCAAAATTGTCAAAATTGTCAAAATTGTCAAAATTGTCAAAATTGTCAAAATTGTCAAAATTGTCAAAATTGTTAAAATTGTCAAAATTGTCAAAATTGTCAAAATTGTCCAAATTGTCAAAATTGTCAAAATTGTCAAAATTGTCAAAATTGTCAAAATTGTCAAAATTGTCAAAATTGTCAAAATTGTCAAAGTTTTCAAAATTGTCAAAATTGTCAAAATTGTCAAAATTGTCAAAATTGTCAAAATTGTCAAAATTGTCAAAATTGTCAAAATTGTCAAAATTGTCAAAATTGTCAAAATTGTCAAAATTGTCAAAATTGTCAAAATTGTCAAAATTGTCAAAATTGTCAAAATTGTCAAAATTGTTTAGTTTGTCAAAATTGTCAAAGTTTTCAAAATTGTCACAATTGTCAAAATTGTCAAAATTGTTTAGTTTGTCAAAATTGTCAAAGTTTTCAAAATTGTCACAATTGTCAAAATTGTCAAAATTGTCAAAATTGTCAAAATTGTCAAAATTGTCAAAATTGTCAAAATTGGCAAAATTGGCAAAATTGTCAAAATTGTCAAAATTGTCAAAATTGTCAAAATTGTCAAAATTGTCATAATTGTCAAAATTGTCAAAATTGTCAAAATTGTCAAAATTGTCAAAATTGTCAAAATTGTCAAAAATGTCAAAATTGTCAAAATTGTCAAAATTGTCAAAATTGTCAAAATTGTCAAAATTGTCAAAATTGTCAAAATTGTCAAAATTGTCAAAATTGTCAAAATTGTCAAAATTGTCAAAATTGTCAAAATTGTCAAAATTGTCAAAATTGTCAAAATTGTCAAAATTGTCAAAATTGTCAAAATTGTCAAAATTGTCAAAATTGTCAAAATTGTCAAAATTGTCAAAATTGTCAAAATTTTCAAAATTGTCAAAATTGTCAAAATTGTCAAAATTGTCAAAATTGTCAAAATTGTCAAAATTGTCAAAATTGTCAAAATTGTCAAAATTGTCAAAATTGTGAAAATTGTCAAAATTGTCAAAATTGTGAAAATTGTCAAAATTGTCAAAATTGTCAAAATTGTCAAAATTGTCAAAATTGTTTAGTTTGTCAAAATTGTCAAAATTGTCAAAATTGTCACAATTGTCAAAATTGTCAAAATTGTCAAAATTGTCAAAATTGTCAAAATTGTCAAAATTGTCAAAATTGTCAAAATTGTCAAAATTGTCAAAATTGTCAAAATTGTCAAAATTGTCAAAATTGTCAAAATTGTCAAAATTGTCAAAATTGTCAAAATTGTCAAAATTGTCAAAATTGTCAAAATTGGCAAAATTGGCAAAATTGGCAAAATTGTCAAAATTGTCAAAATTGTCAAAATTGTCAAAATTGTCAAAATTGTCAAAATTGTCATAATTGTCAAAATTGTCAAAATTGTCAAAATTGTCAAAATTGTCAAAATTGTCAAAATTGTCAAAAATGTCAAAATTGTCAAAATTGTCAAAATTGTCAAAATTGTCAAAATTGTCAAAATTGTCAAAATTGTCAAAATTGTCAAAATTGTCAAAATTGTCAAAATTGTCAAAATTGTCAAAATTGTCAAAATTGTCAAAATTGTCAAAATTGTCAAAATTGTCAAAATTGTCAAAATTGTCAAAATTGTCAAAATTGTCAAAATTGTCAAAATTGTCAAAATTGTCAAAATTTTCAAAATTGTCAAAATTGTCAAAATTGTCAAAATTGTCAAAATTGTCAAAATTGTCAAAATTGTCAAAATTGTCAAAATTGTCAAAATTGTCAAAATTGTCAAAATTGTCAAAATTGTCAAAATTGTCAAAATTGTCAAAATTGTCAAAATTGTCAAAATTGTCAAAATTGTCAAAATTGTCAAAATTGTCAAAATTGTCAAAATTGTCACAATTGTCAAAATTGTCAAAATTGTCAAAATTGTTTAGATTGTCAAAATTGTCAAAGTTTTCAAAATTGTCAAAATTGTCAAAATTGTCAAA
This sequence comes from Uranotaenia lowii, assembly GCF_029784155.1. Classification (NCBI taxonomy): domain Eukaryota; kingdom Metazoa; phylum Arthropoda; class Insecta; order Diptera; family Culicidae; genus Uranotaenia; species Uranotaenia lowii. The sequence continues at coordinate 37,992,931 of NC_073691.1, read as the reverse complement.
ATTGTCAAAATTGTCAAAATTGTCAAAATTGTCAAAATTGTCAAAATTGTCAAAATTGTCAAAATTGTCAAAATTGTCAAAATTGTCAAAATTGTCAAAATTGTCAAAATTGTCAAAATTGTCAAAATTGTCAAAATTGTCAAAATTGTCAAAATTGTCAAAATTGTCAAAATTGTCAAAATTGTCAAAATTGTCAAAATTGTCAAAATTATCAAAATTGTCAAAATTGTCAAAATTGTCAAAATTGTCAAAATTGTCAAAATTGTCAAAATTGTCAAAATTGTCAAAATTGTCAAAATTGTCAAAATTGTCAAAATTGTCAAAATTGTCAAAATTGTCAAAATTGTCAAAATTGTCAAAATTGTCAAAATTGTCAAAATTGTCAAAATTGTCAAAATTGTCAAAATTGTCAAAATTGTCAAAATTGTCAAAATTGTCAAAATTGTCAAAATTGTCAAAATTGTGAAAATTGTCAAAATTGTCAAAATTGTGAAAATTGTGAAAATTGTCAAAACTGTCAAAATTGTCAAAATTGTCAAAATTGTCAAAATTGTCAAAATCGTCAAAATTGTCAAAATTGTCAAAATTGTCAAAATTGTCAAAATTGTCAAAATTGTCAAAATTGTCAAAATTGTCAAAATTGTCAAAATTGTCAAAATTGTCAAAATTGTCAAAATTGTCAAAATTGTCAAAATTGTCAAAATTGTCAAAATTGTCAAAATTGTCAAAATTGTCAAAATTGTCAAAATTGTCAAAATTGTCAAAATTGTCAAAATTGTCAAAATTGTCAAAATTGTCAAAATTGTCAAAATTGTCAAAATTGTCAAAATTGTCAAAATTGTCAAAATTGTCAAAATTGTCAAAATTGTCAAAATTGTCAAAATTGTCAAAATTGTCAAAATTATCAAAATTGTCAAAATTGTCAAAATTGTCAAAATTGTCAAAATTGTCAAAATTGTCAAAATTGTCAAAATTGTCAAAATTGTCAAAATTGTCAAAATTGTCAAAATTGTCAAAATTGTCAAAATTGTCAAAATTGTCAAAATGGTCAAAATGGTCAAAATGGTCAAAATTGTCAAAATTGTCAAAATTGTCAAAATTGTCAAAATTGTCAAAATTGTCAAAATTGTCAAAATTGTCAAAATTGTCAAAATTGTCAAAATTGTCAAAATTGTCAAAATTGTCAAAATTGTCAAAATTGTCAAAATTGTCAAAATTGTCAAAATTGTCAAAATTGTCAAAATTGTCAAAATTGTCAAAATTGTCAAAATTGTCAAAATTGTCAAAATTGTCAAAATTGTCAAAATTGTCAAAATTGTCAAAATTGTCAAAATTGTCAAAATTGTCAAAATTGTCAAAATTGTCAAAATTGTCAAAATTGTCAAAATTGTCAAAATTGTCAAAATTGTCAAAATTGTCAAAATTGTCAAAATTGTCAAAATTGTCAAAATTGTCAAAATTGTCAAAATTGTCAAAATTGTCCAAATTGTCGAAATTGTCAAAATTGTCAAAATTGTCAAAATTGTCAAAATTGTCAAAATTGTCAAAATTGTCAAAATTGTCAAAATTGTCAAAATTGTCAAAATTGTCAAAATTGTCAAAATTGTCAAAATTGTCAAAATTGTTAAAATTGTCAAAATTTTGAAAATTGTCAAAATTGTCAAAATTGTCAAAATTGTCAAAATTGTCTAGATTGTCAAAATTGTCAAAGTTTTCAAAATTGTCAAAATTGTCAAAATTGTCAAAATTGTCAAAATTGTCAAAATTTTCAAAATTGTCAAAATTGTCAAAATTGTCAAAATTGTCAAAATTGTCAAAATTGTCAAAATTGTCAAAATTGTCAAAATTATCAAAATTGTCAAAATTGTCAAAATTGTCAAAATTGTCAAAATTGTCAAAATTGTCAAAATTGTCAAAATTGTCAAAATTGTCAAAATTGTCAAAATTGTCAAAATTGTCAAAATTGTCAAAATTGTCAAAATTGTCAAAAATGTCAAAATTGTCAAAAATGTCAAAATTGTCAAAATTGTCAAAATTGTCAAAATTGTCAAAATTGTCAAAATTGTCAAAATTGTCAAAATTGTCAAAATTGTCAAAATTGTCAAAATTGTCAAAATTGTCAAAATTGTCAAAATTGTCAAAATTGTCAAAATTGTCAAAATTGTCAAATTTGTCAAAATTGTCAAAATAGTCAAAATTGTCAAAATTTTAAAAATTTCTAAAATTGTGCAAAATATGATATTAATAAGTCTGATTAAATTAAATTTTTGTCCGATTGTTAAGTTGAAAGTTTAAGTTTTCTTTAAAATTAATCTTTGTTTGTGTTTTGTGAATTTTCTTTTTCGTAAAACACCCTTCGCTCCCTTAAACAGCGCACTAAATGCGTCAAATCATAAGGATTAACTTTAATTAAAAATAAAACTGAACCCAGTCAGTGACTGCATGCTCGCCGCTGGTCGACTTTCTCCGCAGAAGATTTGCCTCACAGAGGCCTCGAGACGCAGCAGAGCCAAGCCAAGCCAAGATTTAAATAAATTAAAACGAAAATTCCGAAAAACACCCAGCCAGCACTTGTTTTTCCGATGCGATGCGGGGAAAGTTGCCGGGCGTTCCTCCTACGCCGAGGTAGCGCTTTTTCCTCCATCGTCATCGTCATCAACCAGTCAGTCGGTTGAACCTAATCTATTCCTAATAGACTTCTTGTCTGGTTCTGGGTCCGGGTTTCTGTTGTTTTTGCTTTGCCTTTTTGTAGATTTTTCCCTGATTTCGAATTCTGTAACGGGATGCTGAAAGTGAGTCTGCCGTTTTTCTTTTGCCTTTGCTGCTGCATTGAAGATGTAGGAAATCGAGAAATGTTAATCCCTTGAAATTATTGCGGCTGCACATCCGACACATTTCCCCTTTCTGTATTGATATTTTTCTGCCTTGCTAGGATGACGTTTTAAGACTGTGAATTATATCAAACTACGTTTGTATTTAGGGTTATTTTTGTATTTTTATCTGGTCTCGTGGCAATGAAAAATGACCCGGAGGTTATTGCCTCATTTCAAAATTTCTATTTTTTTCTTAAAGATCAAAGAAAGAAAAATTTTGAAAAAAAAACATATATAACCCGTCATCTGCTGACTTTTTCAAGTATGTGGCGACCGTTAGAAAAAGTAATAAAAATTACATAAAAAAGTCGTATATTTGAAAAGCCAATGTCATAAACCACAACATTGCTTGAACTGCAACCCACCTAATCATAACTTTTCGAACCGGCATCAAACACGCTCGATTCGTTTCGAAAAACTCTCATCGATGGTGACAAATTTTCACCCCAAACTGCCACCCCCATATTCCATCAAAACGCATTTGAGCAAGTTCAGCGAGAAAAAAAACGAGAGACTCGGCCCCATTTGGCACATTTTTCATTTTCAATAAACTTTCAAGTCTTTATGGGCAAAAAAGAATCTTCCAATCGAGTACCAAACATACATTCATCCCCCCTTTCCGGTGTCCTTCCAGCATCCCAAACACACACAGAAAATAGGTGGCAGCAGCAGGATGGTTTATTTATTGGCAGTTGGCAGCCATCGTCGTCGTTGGCCGCCATAAATATGAAATAACACATAAAAATGAAGCACATGTGATAAAATAAAAATTTACTTCCCTCTTCGTTTTAGGGCTCCAGTTTGAGGAAGTATTTTTTTTTTCGGAGGAGGAGGTTTTCGATCCTACGTCCTTCCCCAATGAAAGATGAAGAAAAATACAAGGAACGATAGCATGGCAGCGTTAAAAAAAAAACAAAACAAGGGAAAGTTTTGTTTAAGGTACTGTGAAATTGAGAGTTGTTATGGCTTGAAGATAAGCGTTTAGTTTTAAACAAACAGAGCTGATTTTAACGTTCCTTTGCAAGGTTTCTTAGATGATCTATTTTTTTTAAATATAATTGTTTTTTATATGAAAGCATTTTATGAATTCACTACTTCATATCTAAAAATTAAACATTCTCCAAAGATTAACTTAAAGAGAAGAAAGCTGAAAGTTTTTTTTTGGTCTATTTATCACACAAAACTGAAAGTGTCACATCATAACTAAAAAGTAATTTCCAATAACTCTTTTAACGGTATTCAAAGTGACAAAGACACATTTCTAATTTTCGTTTTGTTTTGCTTCTCATATTTTTTTTCTTATTATGCCTTAGTTGGAAAACATATAAACAATATTTGAAGTTTTGAAAACATATTTTCGAGTATTGGAACAAATATCTGCTACAGTTCGTTTTGGAAAGGCAGATGCAGCATTTAAACTTAATCCAGGGAAGAAGGGGGGTGTTCGAGGAAAAAAACAACAGCAAATTTCTTCAAAATTAATGTACCCTTTTAATCTTCATAACAATTTTCACGTTTTTCTGTATTCGAAAGTGACCTGACCTGATAGGAAAGATTTAAGACACGGCGATTCTTTTCCAGCAAAGACCGTAAGAAGCAAATATGGATCATTTTAGTCAAAGTTGAAAAAACTTCTTACCAAATTTAAACATATAAATACTAAAAAAAATCTGGATACTTAAGTAGAAAGAAATAAGTCACAACGTCACAAACAGAAATGTCTTTTTTTATCATGAATCTAGCAACACCGTCAGATTCTCAGAAGCCAATCATCCAATGCTCATCAACATTGTTCAAGCGGAAAAGTTATTGATTTCAAAGTGAAAAGATGCGCGGTGGAGCCAATCTACAGAAAATGGTCTATCAGATGCAAAAATTTTGTTCGGGATTACTTAAGCCATCAGGCGCCATGGTTTTGAAAAAAAAATCTACTAAAATTAAGTTTAATTTTCTTCAGTGTTTCAAATTTTTCATGAGAATCGTTGAAATCGCAGGATCCTGTGGTAGAATAAAGTTATCCTTAATTTTTTTTGGCTTTTAAACGTTATCGTTAATTTGCTATCTCAGTAAGGTTCCCACAAAGCTACACACTGCACTAGCGATTGTTAATTCCACCAGCGATCGTCAATAAGCAAATTTCCCAATCGGTGGTTTCAAATCCTTCTCTCAATTCATAGATTGATAATATTGATTAGCATCGTTGACTGTAAAGCTTCCCAAACACAAACAACTTCTTCCAACCATCGGAAATCAGCAGACACATATAGCAAGATGAACTCTTTCAGCGAGCTTCTCCTTCCTGGCGTCGGCAAAGAAGGGAGGCTGGCAACTGACCCTGTCGTCCAAACAACCTTGAAAGCGAGCTTTCGCAGGTTGACTTCACTTCGGGCTAATCCTCCAGCTGGACTGTACCATTTCTCCTCTGCGCTGACCAATCTCGGCTTCGGATCCCGGAAGTGTTCCTCCCGATAGTCAGCAAAGAATTCGCGCTACTATCCGCAGCGGAGCTCGAGACGGCATAGAGAGTAATCTTCTCAGAACCCACTTTTCCGTCTTCGAACTCCAGTGTTCCCGCTGGATGTTCTGCGCTGATTGGCTCCTGCGCCTGACGAACTCCTCTGCTCTGGGTTCTGGTACACTTGCTAACCGCAAGTCTTGACACGTGCTAACCCTTTTCTTACAATCTAGACGTGTCTGGGTCCATTAGCTGTTGAAACAAAAGATTCAACGCAGGTTTCAGTGCTCGAATATTCTTTTCGTGTATCAAGTCTAACTACTTACAACATAAGCGATGGCTTATTACATTACTACACTGAAGTGATATCCTCACTTATTAATATTCTCAATTATGTGTGATATTCTGAGCTACACTCAGAACATCTGACATCACTGCTGTGTAACCACGAACCTTATTTGAGTATTTTGTCTTAACCGTGTGATGATGTAAACATTTATACGGTCATCATCATCACCATCCTATTGTTCGGCAATCATCAATTGCGAATTGCCCAAAGCAAGTGGAGAACCAAAACAAATCTTATTTTGGTTCTGCTACAATCGGCAAGCAGCAATGTAGAAGCGGCGGATCTAAATGATCCGATAACAATTTCTGCGGAAGGATCCAAAATAAGCCGAAAACATAAGTTTTCAAAGCTCCCCTCAATTTGTGGATTGAGAATGTTTAACAGCTTCACATGCCTCGGTAATGTCCTTTGTAACGCCTTCGTGAACGCATCAGCTGGCTGATCCTCAGTGGAGATTTGTCGCAAAGATAGCTGACCGCCTCTTATGATGTCTCTGATGAACACATACTCAACGTCCAGATGCTTCATCCGATGATGGGTTCGCGCCTCTTCCAAGGGATGTTGTCCTCCATCAACGTGAAAGGAGTGCTAACCACCCCAATTAACCTAGGAAGTTTTTTTTACCACAAACCTTCCTGACTGCGTGGCAAAGGGCTTCTATCTCAGTTTCGGTCGACTACAGATTGACCAACTGCTGACGTTTCGTTCACCACGAAATAATATCCCCGAAGATTAGTTAAGCGTAGCCTGATACAGGTACATACCGAATAGTTATAGAACCTTCCTTGTGGCATCCTAGATGTCCCTCTGACTTTCACAGCCTTAAGAATGTGAATAGAAAAGTTCACAACATTAGCGATAGCACAACTAGCAATCGCTAGCACAACTGACTACTGACGTATCTAGTTATCGATATGGTCAGTTGTGAGTCAGTCTCAAAAGAACCATGCAAATGAGCCCTTTCGGTATTCCACATTGGAGATCTATGCCAGATAATTTTTGATGTTATTCCCTTTGAAGGGGGAGAGAAACAGGGCCAGTGCTTGTGGCAACCCAAGCACTGGTTGTGTTAAGCTGTACGGCCAAGAGATATTCGGCAAGCCCACTGGGCACTGGTTTTTGGCAAGCCCACTGGGCAAAGGTGTTCGGCAAGCCCATTGGGAAAAGGTATTCGATAAGTCACATTAAAGGAATTCAGTTGCCTATTCAGGCAAAGAGAACGTTCGCCCTAAAAGGGCAAAGGAGTGATTCATGGAGTCCAGTATAGGCATCTAGTAAGTGTTTTGAAAAATTTAGATTAAAATTAGTAATAAAAGGAAATCGAACGTTAACCGGGTTTAGCCCTTCCCGTCGATGATTATACAAATAGCCGGGTTTCATCCCATGGCAAGCGATTGAAACCAGGTTTCAATTCATGGTCGTCGATAGATTATTACACAGCTGTGTTTAGCCCATGGCAATATCTAATATCGGGTTTTAGCCCATAACAAATTCAAAGAAAACTATACAAAATATTTAATAAAAAATAATGAAATAAAAATATAATGTATCATTTTTCAAAAAAAGGAGAATGTGGCATCCTAGATGTCCTTCTGGCTTTCACAGCCTCAAAAATATGAATAGACAAGTTCACAACATTAGCGATAGAAATCGCTAGCACAACTGACTTCTGAAGTATCTAAATAGTTATCGATACAGTCAATTGAACGTTAGTCTCGAGAGAACCCTCCAAATGGGCCCTTCGGGATTCCACAGACGCTATTCCGGAAGTACCGCTTGATGGTCGTCCTCAAAAAGTCTTGACTTCCAGGGGATCCTTCATCTGTAATAGCCTTCCAAGCACGGTCTTTATCCAGATAACCTCTCAAACATCTTTTTTCAATTCCCAATAGTCCAATTCTGGTCTTTGAGAACATCTTTCCGCGACCAATTGAGCCTTGTAGCGACCAGTTTCCTGTGACCCGAGGTTAAGCTGGCCGCTTCCCAAGCCTTGTTCTCCTTCAATGCTGTCATCTCCTCGTCAATGGCAATCTTCCAGGAATCCCTGTCGTCCTGGTGCTCCAGCTCAGTGATGTTCTAAGGTAGCTCCGAATCAACAACAGCGGCTTCGTTAGCCACGTAGCGCTGAGTAGTTCTTCGAGCGCGCTGACTTCGTCTCTGAGCCGGTTGACGGAATTCTGGTTATCATCTTCATCGTCTAGAAATTTCGCGTTGCTCTCGTAGTCACTCTCGCCGTCGATCGTCAACAACCACGACTGGCTGTTCGCTCGGATGTGGGCTGTTGTTCTGGCTCATACACATAGGCTAACTGCTCAAAGGTGTTGGTCTCTGGTGGGTCTGTGACAGGCTTCTCGATGTCCCTCTCTGGTACAGCATCGTATCGCACTGGCTTCAAAGCGCTGGTTTCATCGGAGACCACGTTGCAGAGAATCTCGATCGAACGGCTCGAACCATTCCGGTAATCGAAAGACCAAGAGAAAAAAAATTATTTTTTTTGTGTTGATATTTACATGATCATTTTAGAAAAGCTAAATAAAACGAAAACAATAAAGAATAGTTTTAGAAGTATCTCGATGACAGGCAAATAACATCAAGTGTTTTCTTAAAATGTCTCCGATTTAAATTCAAGACCCGATTGATTACGTGCGAATATTTATCAGTTCCGAGAATCAAATTTTAAAAACAAAGTACACGAAACATTTCGAATCCGAATTTTACGATAAGCATTCTGAAAACCGAAAAAGATGATAGTGAAAACATTTGTAAATAAATGCAACGTCCCGCTTCTGAACCATGAGGGGTCATTAGTTTCGAAACATTATCGATGATGGACCAGAAAGCGCACCCATTTTCCATCGCCGAAACAAAGAAGCAACAAAGATGTTTCGAAACCAAACTAAAGGGTGAGCACTGAAGTTGCAGGGAAAGTTTATTCTTCCCTCTATTTAGTTGTATTGGAAGCGTGTGAGTGGGTGCCTCCTTCCTTCGAGTTTTTTTTCGATTTCGGAAAATTGAACCAGTAAGAAAAAACATCACCATCAACAACGGAAAAAGTAAGGGGGAAAGTTAGGAGACGGTTGACAAAAGGGCAAACAAACAGAAGGAGACACAAGAAAAAAAATACTTACAACTCTCAGAAAATAGCAAAGCAAAAAACCTCTCTAGGGAATAGGGCAAGAAAATTTACTATACACAAAAAAAAAACGGGAAAACTGTATCGAGAAAATATGTACTCGAGCGTCCCGATGGCTGTTGTTTTATTTTTCTAGATTTCCATTCCCTTATAATATGGCTGGCGACTTGGGGAAAGTCGTCTTTCGTGGTGTCTCCCAGTCTTCCAGTATATGGAAAAAGAAAATGGTGGAAATTGAATGACATTATAGTGCCTTCGCTTTGCTTTGCACTGGGAATTGAGATTTCTCTAAGCGTGTGTGGGTGCTTTTGTTTCCAGCAAGAAAGAGAGAGATAGACATAGTAAGATAGTGAACGAGAGCGTGTGTATCAATGTTGAACCGAGCAGTGTTTTAAAGTATTATCCTGGATGATTCCTCTTTATGGCTTCCATCCGATAAAGTCGTATATTGGGTGAGATTGTTCGGATTGACCTCTGGGTTTGAGTCAAACCCACTCGCCTTTGTGGGTGTATTACATACATGGTTTCACACAATTGTCCGTTAAGTTTTGTAAGTTCATTCAGTAAACTGATTGAAAATATCATAAAATGTGCCAGTAAACTCATTTCTGGTTAATTTGGAGTAAACTAGTTAAAATCATAAAAACTTAGATTAAAGAAAAAAACGTGAAGCAAGAAAATCAATATTTGCTCTTAAAATTCCATTAAGTCTCCCCAAACAGAGCTCCCCGGTGGCAAGCAGGGCAGCTAGCTACCGAAAATTTGATTCATTCAAATGGAAACCGACTACCTGAAACCAGGTTTCAGTAAAATCAGTGAGAAAGAAAGTGAGAAAGGTGGAAAGCAATCTGTAAGCTCCCGAAAATGTCACCAACGTGCTGCCGTCGGATGGCGACTTATTTTGGAACAACTCTTCAGGTGTTGTTGTTTTGCGTCTGGCATTTTAAAGATAAATCAGATGAATGAATTCGAGTTGAAGGTGATATGGATGATTCACTCCCACAAATGGTAGAAATGTTGAACAAAATGTTAAAAATGAACAATTTTAAAGCTTTTGATTTTTTTTTCTAGCTAAACTAACAAAAAAAGGGTTAAACTCAGAGGAATGAAGCTTTCTAAACTTTCTGAGAAGTTATACATTTTTTTTATTTAAAATTCTTCATAAAGTATTGTGAAGAATTCAATAAAAAACTTTCAATTTGCCGATGAGTGACTATTTTGTTCACAATCAACTGTTTCCAATAAACAATAGTTTGGTTTTGTTGCGTTTTCCACCCATTTCATCCCAGAAATTTGGACGATTTTTTTTTTGGAAAAATTCAACTGTTTTTATCAAATCTTTAAATGCCAAAGAAATTCAAAACTATAATTTGAAATCAAAGTGCATGAAATTCAGTATATCCACACCCACAAAACAGACTCTACTCCAATAATGAACTTCTTTGAGGGTGGAATTTTCGGTATAAGATTTTATGCCGGACCGGCATTAACAAGCTTTCTAATAACTGTAATCAGCAGTGGCAGAAATACTATGACAATAAATCTTCGTTTGCTAACCCACTCAGATGGTGCACTGGGTAAGATATCGGACTGCCAAACCGAGATGAACATGTTGCAGTGAGTTCGATTCTCACAATTTTGTTTTGGGATCTTTAAGGTTAAAAATCCCATAACGTGTTTTTCTTGTTTCGCTTGAATGTAAAGCTTAGTTCTTTTAGAAATGGGACAGTTACGAATGCGTGTACCTCAAAAACCTTTCGTTTGATCTAATTACTTTCTTTGAAGGAAATGAAGGTAATCTTATGATAATTCATGAAAAAAAATTTAAAAAAATATTTATTGTTTTTTGTAAGAATAAATTCTACTTTATTCTTGGTACCTTCCTTCGGCCAGCGCACACTTTTTTCAGTCATGATAATGATCAGTTTTTCAAACTAATACTTCGTCTAATCTGTATTTTAGGTGGCTACATCCCCCTCCTTCAATTTCTGATACTTTTCGGACCAATACTTTTCTTTAAAAAGAAACTGAGGCCACTTTAGTAGATACAGCTGTTTCGAAATTAACAAATTTGATTATTTTTGAACCAATTTTTGAGCGTTTTTGATGGAATTTCTGCAGGCAAAATCTGGCAATAACGAAGTAAAACCATGAGGAGATTGAGCTTAAAGTATAATCGGTTAGTATAGATCGTAGGTTGCGAAGGGTACATAAAAGATTATTTTTTTAGGCTTTTGAAAAGAGTGAAAACCATAGTTTTCGTTTTGAAAATTATTGTTTTTTTTTTCCACAGGAGCAGAATTTTGGTAAATCATTATATTTTATACAAAATAATAAGCAAATGCATACTTTAATATACTCGGGACCTTGCCACGAGCAGACGTGGTAGAGGATTCAAACGCTGGAATTTGTTTAACATAGGGCATTTCATAAGTTTTGTTGTTCATCAGAATTCTTCGGTCCCATAGCCTCGGAACCAGATATACAGCTTACGAGCTGTGGATCTAGCAAAAATTTTTTGTTTGAGATTAGGTTTGAATGACTTAATAAGAGGCAACACTTTCAGCCTGATCGGAGAATTTTTTTCTGGAAATTTCAGCGATCTACCCTTAGTTTTTCGCTTATGATAAATTAAAAATGCTGGTTTGAAACTTGACTTCCCTGATGACCCTTAGCCGAAGTTGCCGATCATATGCTTTACTCCAATGGTTGATTTGAACTTTGTGGACATTTTTGACAGTATTTCCATACTTTTTCACCACTCGCACACAGTAGTTCTTTGAATAATCAACGGTTTTGTCAGCTATCAATTTGATAATGATGGATTTTGAATGAAACTGTGCAAAATTATTTTTTCCTTTTTCTCTTGCATCGTAAATATCTCAAAAACGCGTAAATTTTAAATTTTGAAAAAAATTGGTCGAATAGTACTTTTTACAGGCAACAAAATGCTGTCAAAATTTTGAATGTCCGATTACTAGTAAACGAGCTATTAGCAAAAGAAAGTGTCCCATTTCTAAAAGAACTAAGCTTTAGTGGTCATGCATCATTTTGCTTGGGAGCTCTAGTCTTTATGCCAGCAATACATTTCCAATCATATCATCTTTGGTTCAGTGCATTTTTCAGCGCATTTTCGGCACAGAGATTTGGTAAATAGGCATTGGATTTTTGCAACCTCTTCTGTGGATGTATAGGTGAGTTATAACAAGGGAACATTTTTTTCTCTTGGAAAATTTCTTTAAAAAAACTCTTTTTCAATGAATCGATCACTCAAAAATCAATGTCTCAGTTTGTTCGATTCAAACAAAAACTTTATTCTTCTACATGTAAGTTCAAATAAGTGTATGAACTTTATCAAACCCCAATCCAAAACTGACTTCTACTGTTACGCACGCAAACCCATTTTGGGCTCCCTGGAGCCATATGATTTATAACCTTGAGTCTGGGCAAACAACAACAACAGAACTGCATGCGTATAGCTGCATTCTACAAACTATTTCGATGCGTATGTTACCTTACCGACGACAACGAGGCGTATAGGTAATCTGTATCTGAATGCCGAGTCGGGGCCAGACAAGTTTTATTGCCCCTTGACAGGGCGATGGCGCCAAAGTGCACACAAACTATTCTAACTCTACGCTAGTTTTCCAGTTTTTTTTTTTTTTTGTAGCTGCACTTTTTCGATGTCACCAACTACTGATGATGGTGATAAGAGCATGACAACAAAAAACACGACAAATTAAATAAAAACTAGTGCGTCTGGCGTGCATATCGGTACGCAATACTCGTGTCTACTCTTTAGCTGGTATTGTAGCGGGAATTGTTGGGGGTAACGTGAAAGTTTACGTATAGTGGAAAATTGATTTTATTGTGGAGAAAAATTACAGTACCAGTACGCTTAACCGAAATCTGTCAGCTGTGATGAGTTGAAGGTTGGGTTGAGCTGTTGTTGATACAGTGATTGTTGATCAACAGTTCAGATCAAAATGTTTTTATAAGTAAATTTTCACCGAAACTTCATAGTCAAACCTTTATAATATTTCAATTTCCTTACGTTTTGATGTTTAATCTTGATCTGTTCAACAGCACTTTTTACTACTCCAAGTTGAACTTGAATCAAAGTATTGGATATCCGAATATGACAGTAGTTATGAGGATATATACGGCCGATGATATTGATGGCTACATAGCCTCAGCCATAACCTCGAAACTTGATTTTGATTTGGCCTCATCAGAGTTGACAGGTTAATCTGACAAAAACGAATATTTGCTCTCTTTTTATTTATCGAATTTTTGAACTCACGCAACTACCAACATCAAATCCTTGCACATTTGATTGCAAGTTTGCAGATTTTTAAGTGTCATGTACCCTCTTGCGTATGCAAAAACTTCATATCAGTCGATCACTGAGCCTCAGCAAGAGGAGCACTCCCGCGGGCTTTTCCCTGCTCAGGAAAAAAAAACTGTATTATTGCCAAGCATGGTATCCTTGGAAATTTTGGTTGTTTAGGCAGTAGAGAGTGATGTACATAGAATTTGAAAATGTTCCGATTCCTTTGGATTCAGCCGCATACTTGAAAAACCCAAATACTAGTATTTCACTAGCTTTAGGTTGCCAGATTGCCCGGTTTTATCCGGGTTTGCCCGGTTTTATCCGGGTTTGCCCGGATATTTAAAACAAAATTTTACAAAAGTCCGGCCCGGCCTGGTTGTCCGGATTTCATAAGAATTGCCCGGATTTTGCCCGGATTTATTCACTTCATTTGTCAAAACAAACAAAAAAAAAAAATTATGTTGTGAAAATTTTCATTTATGCGTCTATAACGATTTTTTTAACAAATTTTATAAAATAACCATGACAAGTTTTTTGAAAGCCTTAAATACAACTTAATAACTGCTGATGAAAACATAATTTATTTTCATGTATTTTTTTCTTGATTTGTGTTGAGTAATTTCTGAATTTTGATCAAATTTGCCTGGATATTGCCCGAATTTTTGGTCAACATTATGGAATCAAATGCCTGGATTTTGCCAGGTTTTTGAGATAAATTTGCCCGGATTTTCCGGCCCGGCTACGTGCTTAAAAAATTCTGGCAACCTTACACTAGCTACTTTCTAGCATCCTCAGTGGGATATTTTAACTCTAGAAAATCGCTTTTTGGGTACGTCCTTTTGATAAAATTAATCGCTTAATTCTTGTTTAAAGGTTAGGGATGAGCAGGGTTGACAACATTGTTTTTCAAAATTCAGGGACATGAGAGATAAAAATCAGGATACATGGTTTGAAGGAAAATTTTAATCGAAGTGAGGCCCTTTTTTTTGGTCGTCATTCCACGTTTTGGACCTCCACCAATGTGTTAATGAAATTCCGTACTGACCATTTTCCATCGTACTCACAAAACTCAGGGAAAATCAGGGTTACTTCAAAAAATCATGGAAAATGGAGGCTTATCCGGTTACCAGATTGGGCCTCCAAAAATCTGGCAAATCCTAAAAAAATAAGCCACCCTGGCTGGCTGAGCCCTTTCGGTATGGTAAAGTTGGAAAAGTACTCTCAATATTCTAATAGTGTGAAATTAACTTGAAGAATAGTAGGTAGTAATAAAAAAATCGAACGCGCTTGTTTCTGACTAAGAACCAGGGTTGACGAAATAAAAGAAAAATCAGTAATTTCTCCGAATTTTGAGCAAATTTTTAACACAAAATCTGTGCCACAGAACAAAGAATTTTGAAATATTCACAGATTTCACAGGATTTTTTTTTAATTTTGAATAGGTTTAAATTTTTTTTTATTATTTAAGCCAATCGAATATTTAGATTTATTACTTAAGATTAAAAAAAAAATGAAAAGACTGGTAATGTTAATTGGTTTTTCCTTACTGAAATGTAAAAAAGATAAAATTTATCAGGAATGTTTTTTTTGTAGAGAAATGAATCCAACTTAGATGAAATTTCAGGGACTAGATAAGGGAAAATTGATGTTGAAAAACATGCGAAAAAAATTCGCCTTGTCTCCCGGTGAGACTTGAACCCACATCTTGCGCCTCTCCGGGGCCCATGTATTAACATTCTACTACAGGAGACCAACCTGGCGTATGAATATTATACTGGTTGAGTGTCGATGTCTATCGGAATGAAGGGAATAGTTCTCCCATGTGATCATAATCATTTTTCTTGGTCTATTTCTATTCCCATCATTTCATCTTACGGTAGTTGGAATCAAGTTTGGACAGATGAGTCAAGACCCATCTCTGGGTCGCAATTTAAAAATAGAAATAAGGCGGTGCCAAACACCGAAATTGGCTGGATATCCAAATACGGCAAACGCATCAATTCTCATCATAACTGACAACCCGTGCAGGATATGAGAAGGCAATGCAAATCTTGCCGTGCTTAAAAATGTCCAAACTTGATTCCAACTACTGTAAGATGAAATGATGGGAATAGAAATAGACCAAGAAAAATGATTATGATCACATGGGAGAACTATTCCCTTCATTCCGATAGACATCGACACTCAACCAGTATAATATTCATACGCCAGGTTGGTCTCCTGTAGTAGAATGTTAATACATGGGCCCCGGAGAGGCGCAAGATGTGGGTTCAAGTCTCACCGGGAGACAAGGCGAATTTTTTTCGCATGTTTTTCAACATCAATTTTCCCTTATCTAGTCCCTGAAATTTCATCTAAGTTGGATTCATTTCTCTACAAAAAAAGTTTCGCTGACTGAATGTTTGAGTCAAGACCCATCTTTGGGTCACAGTTTAAAAATTTATCAGGAATTTTCAAGGAAATAAAAAGAATCATCAGAAAAAAACCATCAAAGAATTTTTGGGTAAAATCACGGAAATTCAGATTTTTTTCTCAAAAACACAAATATTTTTCGGCAACCTTGCTTAGAACTTGCGAAAACTGCGGTTTTTAACTGACATTATTATTTATTATTTACTGCCAAATCATTTTAAACATTGAAATAAAGCATAAAAAAGTCAGAGACCAACTGTTATTTGTAAAAAAAGCTGTTTTACTAAATTTATTATCAACATTTATTTATTCATTACCTACAACTGGAATGTATCCAATATAAAAAGTGTTTAAAGTTTAAGAAAAAAATTGCACCCAATAGAGTGAAATTTCGCTTACTATTTTACACACAAATAATTGAATTCTTGAAGCGTTTTTTTTTTTCAAAAATGACTAGATAAACGTTGGATTTAGTGCTGTTAAAATCTACTGGCTGAATGTTAAGTTAGATGTCCATCATTGAGCTTTGATTGAAATTGTTTTTTCATCAAATCCTCAGGCAAGCTAAGAAGCTTAATTGAAAATTTATAGGAAACAATTTTTCCCTTTTTACTTTGTGATTTTCTGGCCAAACTGTGTGAAAACTGTGACAAACTGTGTAATTTTACAAGTGAGTTTTTTCATTTACTAAATCTTTATTCTAATCTTGATAGAAGAATACTTGGTGCAGGGTGTCAAAACTTTTGTAATTTTAACGCCAATTCTTAATTCGGGTTTTGCAAATCTGCAATCAAAAGTTTTGTTGTCTTCAAATAATCAATTTTAAGTCACTTCTCAAAGAAAAATAAGTGGTTTGTTGAATCAACAATTGTAAAAAATAATAAAAATGTTGAAAGATGTTCAAATCTTATGAAGGGAAGCTTTTGGATTTTGGAATTTAAAAAGCAGATCTCCCAGTGACTTTCTACTGAAGAGTTTTGATAAGCAAACTTTAAACTTGTAACTATTCAGGACACAAATTTGAATTTATGAAAAAACGTGGTTGATTGAACATTACCATAAGACTTTGCCAAGACGATTTCAGTTTCCAGAAAAAAGAATCCTAATATATAATTTATCATCTCATTCCTGTATTTAATTCATGATTCAATTTTGAACGTTCCTCCTTGAAGTCAAAAATTTATGATATGTAATCATCCCCCCATACCAGTAATTCTTTTTTCATATGAGGATGAGGAATATAAAATAATCTTATTATTTGGGAAATGATTTCTATGAAATAAAGTGTAATTTGATTAAGTTCATAATTCATGCAAAAATGGTTAAATGAAAATAGTTTGCAGCTATTCCAGATAATTTTCCTGAAACTGTGCTGTTGGTCCTTGACATTCCAAATCTATTTAAAATTTAAAAAGAATTAAACATCTCAATATTTTTAGCCTTATTTTCAGAACTGTCAGAATTTCTGTTTTTTCATGCGAACGTTTGAGCATTTTTATGTTTATAAAAGGGTTTATTTATAAGCAATAAAACATTTCATATTTCAAATGTGAATTGTTCAATTTAATTCATCAAAATGAATCGAATCTAATTAAAAACACATTTTTAAACAAAATCAACTCTGATTTCCAATAATTTGATCTTTAAAACTTTGATTGTACCTAATTTTAACTTTGAATGCTGCGTTAAGTTCAGAAGATTAAAAAATACTGTTAGGAGTTAATTTTCATTTTTTTTATTCACTAAGAATTATCCAAGTTTATAATTGCTTGGTTGTAAAAATTAGAAAAAAAAACTGCGATATTGATCAATGTATGAAACTTGAATTTTAACCACCTTTTTTAGAAATTTTGATGACATTTTTTGCACCTTGTGCTCTGGAAATCGACCTCAAAAATCGATAGTTAGATAGCTCGGTTATTGACTCGACATTATATTCATCTACATAAATCTCATCGTATACATAGAATGTATTATAGTTTTTAGATGTACAAATGTACAGTGAGCGAAATAAGAATAGTACCATTATGTGTTTAGCTTGTTAAAATATGAACGATTGAAAATCATAAAAATGCATGCAAAATCGGACCAAAACTATGGGAAAGAATTAGGATTTTTGATGCCTTGGGATATTTGATTCCTCAGAAAAATCTTAAACTGGAATGTTTAACATAGATCGAATGTTCTAAAAATAATTTTCAAGTAGATTAAAACCACAAACCTGCTATTTCAAAAAATTTATTCATTTTTTTTTTTTTTTTGATTAATTGCACTTTGCTCAAAAAATCTAACAAATTGTGACTTGAAGATTTGATTTATCACTTTATAATGTTTCCCACGTGAAAAAATTATAATAAAAATATTTATTCCAATATGTCAATCGTTAGAGTATAACATGAACTTCTTAATGCCATATTTACATAGCAATAGTGAGCTTTCATTTTCTTAAGAAAACAGTTTTCCAAAATGTACGTTATGGATTCACTTAATCCCTCGAGTACAAAAAGATATATTTTTCTTCTGAATATTCTGATGTTAATCATTGTTTACCTCGAAATTATTAATAAATATCCAATGACTAATATTATACGCTTTTAAGTTATTGTGTATGGCCATTTTCCAGATATTTTCTAAAATTTGTATTTTGCTTTGGAACGAAAAAGTATGCACATGAAATAATAAAAATATGAAAAAATCTTGAAATATAGTTTGAAATATGAAGAGTCGTTTTTTATCACTAACTCAAAATCGACTATTTTGTCACTTATACCCCTTTGGCTATGAGGACCTCGTATGTTAAATATTTATCCGATAATTTCCTGATAAAAAGGACTTTTGCCCGAAAATTTGAAAAATGCGCCAATAAATATGCAATAAGATAAGGCAGTTATCAAACTTTTAGAATTCTTTTTGTCTGACACTTGGCCGGCCTTCGACCAGACCAAATTGAGCGCCATTTGAAAATTTAAAAACAACAGAAACTAAATAATTCATATCCTAGAGCGCAAAACCGAATACTAATGATTAAAATAAATTCTTGAATTATAAACTATTGATTCTAGCTTCTTATCATCAAAGATTTTGTTTCTAGTTGAAAATATTTGCACATGAAGTTCAAGTGTCTCGAAAAAATGCTGATGGCGTTCAGTTCAGTTTGGTCGAAACCCGACCACTTATAAACTGTGAAATAAAAACTAATATGTCATGAAAAAAATCAAATGAACTTTTATCTTTAGATTTTGCTTGATTTTTGACAAAGTTTAGGGCATACTGATTAGAGGATCAAGTTTCTTTTTTTTCCTTGTTGGGTTCCTACCATTGCGACCAGATGTTAGATCTTTTGTGGTTTGTCCCCTGTTTAATGTGGCTAATCAAGATAGATCACTTTGATTGATTTCAACAGTGTCACTTTCTTGTTGTTTAGCATTTTCCCAATCTGGAAGAACTACACGAATGAAGTTGACAACCTTCTTGGAACTTATAGAATATATTTAGGAAGGATCCAATATACCTTTTCCGAGTAGTTTTGTTTTTATTTTTATATAAGACAAGGGCAGTCACACAGAAGATGCTCAGATGATTCCTTGTCAGCCCTGCAAAATCGGCATACGTCAGAATAAGTCTTGCCTATTAGTTTTAAATGATAAAGACATTCACAGTGTCCTGTTATTAGTCCTGTAAATGTTTTAAGGTCTGTTTTAGATAATGCTTTTCGATTTGTAAACATTTTGAATAATCAAACGCTTTGATTGTCTTGCTAATGTTATCCGAATGTGTAATAAACTTTTGCTCAATAAGCGTAATGGCAAATTGAGTTGTATTTTGGAATTCAAGTCCAATTGAAATCTAATGAACATAAATTTTACAATCTAAGTTTACTATACCGCTTTCCAACTTTTTTTTCCTTTGGAAAATTACCACTTAATAGTGTTCTAATTTTCAACGTTTAGGATTCTCTGAACCCTTATTTGTGCCTTATATTGCCATAAATTTTAAATCAAAATATGCTGTTGGAACCTTAATTTGAGATAAGTTTGCTATCTATTTTTACTTTACAGCATGCTCAATGTTACTTGGGATTCTGCTAATTTCCAAAGACTCAAAAACGTAGGATATACACATAAACGCTTCTTACATTCTATGAAGTTTTGCTCAAGACGTTTGTATGGCATCGAACGAATAACCATTCGAAGACCAATTATATTTGAGAAGATGGATTTTGTGGATTTTTTTCCAATTTCTATGTATTAGGTTTCAATGGTGTTCAATTTATAGTTTGATAGCACTGCACTGGTTTCTCAGTATCAAGTCAATTTAAAATTCTTTAATAGGCATGTAGAAAAAAATTACAACAAATATCTTTTTGGCAAGTTAAATTGCAAATCAAATATCACTTACCCCAAATATTGGTTTGGTATCCCAAGTTCAGCTTTTAACCGGCTTATTAGTCAGCTTTCTATTCAGCCTTCATCAACTTGTTCTAAGCTCAAAGATTTTTACAGTTTAGCTCCACAACAAACTCGTTCTCACTGTTGCTTCGTTTGGGGTCACAAATCAGCACACGATCACCACAACAAACATTCACTAAGCGCTGGAACTAAGAACCAGAAACAATTCCGAATCCCGACTTAAAAATTTTCACCAACAATTCAGCGTTTTTTTTTCTCATTCACTTGATTTTTCAAACCCCACAACTTAAGCACCAAAACACTTTCAGGGGCCAAGCAACAAATCTCAACCACGCCGGCCGCCACGAATCAAAAAGTTAGTCCGTATGTTTTTGAACAATTTTTAATCACACTTAAGCACCCACAAGCACTGGTCTGGTCTGGTCAGCCCGGATTAAACCGGAAATGATTCTTCTCCTTCGGGGGGTTTTCTGGGGTGTTTCCGGTTTGTTCGACTTCCTACTTCGCAGGGTCTGCTTTTGTTTCTCTCGATGAACTGGACACGATCACACCAACTGAAAAAATCCCGGATTAGAGTGCATGAAAATCACACAATCTTTATTCTTGTTTTCTCGGGTTACTATGTTTGGTTTTTTTCTGTCACTGACAACTGGCCGCTCAAAGCGCTCAAGACGTCAACACAGGTTCTCCGAACCCGGAGCAGCCCAACAACAACTACAGCACCGGAACCGATGTCGTCTTCGCTCGGACGTGTCGACTCCTCTTCATCAAACTTTATTGCTTAAATCCTTAATACCGAAAAGTTAATTCTCCTAAAAACTTATTATTATTTGCCGAGGGGACTTATAGGCCTCGCACGCGGTTTTGTCGTTTCGAAGTCCGTGTTTGATCCCGAGGTGGGATTTAGTGTTCTTAGCAGCAGAGCCGGGAGAGATCTAGGCGCGCACACCGACACTTCTGAAAGCCGTTCCGTAGCCAAGTGGCAGCTCGTGAGCTCCGACTTGTCAGTGGAAGGCCCCTCTTGATGCTTTTTTTCCTGTTGTTGTTGGTGTTCCTGCTGCTGCTGCTGCTCGCTCGCTCGGCTTTCGCTACTGTTTCAAGCGCACCGCACACACAATAATACAAGCAGAGGGAAAACACTCGCTACAACAGCTAGTACCCTTCCTTTTTCCTGCCTTCCTTCCCAGCCAATTCGATTCAATTTTCACGCAGGGGAGTGAATGAGAACGAAACACATACACGATAAATGGTACACCATTCATAAACGCGGCCGAAAGATACGGGCGCTAGGTCGTTCTCTTTTACGCACCCCTCGTTTGTCCCGAAAAACAGCAACAAAACGTTGTTGTAGTAGGCCGTATTAGTACAGAACGTCAAGACAGACCGACCGACTGTGGAATCGTTATCTATCTCCTATAGAGTGCAGTGCAAAGCAGAACTGTATTCGATACACACAGATACAGCACAGCTCGGAGACAGTTTTCGGACAGCAACACGGCTAGCTGCAGAAGGCCGACGGCATTCGAGGAACACAGTTGTTCAAGCGCGAATTCACTACAAGTGAAGATCCCGCGAAAAACTTCACGCAACAAACCGTTTCCCGGTACTCGAGTTTGAGAAATGCCGTATTGGACACCTTTCGCACAGCATCTTCACCATCATTCGTCATATCCTTCATAGGCAGAATTCAAATGCGATGGACGACGGCAACCGACCCTTTGCATCCAACCCCAACGTTTGCCGACGGTGCTGCTTGCTGCTGCTGCTGCGTGGATCCTACAGTTTTTCTCTTTAACCCGTTACCACCTTCTTGGCGAAGAAGGACCAGTGAGAAGAAAACAGCGAAGCTGTATGAGAGAGACGGAAAAGCGAACGCGCAGACATCGAGGTGCGCGTACTCAAATTTGTTTCCACTCATTTTCTTCTCCCACTGTTTTTCTCTCTTCGAAACCTACCAAACGTGCTCACGGACGTGAACGAAGCATCTTGTTCTCTCATGTTTCCCACCCTTTCGGGAAGGAAACCGGGTGTCAGTTTTTCCACTGCTTGCTTTTCGTCCTTCAAGGATTCACAGAAACAGACACGCAAAGCCCAACGCAATCGTCATCATCAACCAGCAGCAAACCAATGAGCGTCTTAGGTACAACATTTTCGATGACGACTACGGACGGCGCGGGGAAAAATCGCCATTGGGGTGTCATTTTTGAAGCAGCAGGAAGGATGGTGAAGAGTGCTGTTACCTAGTTTCTGCTGTTGCCTGCTGACGTGCTAGTGCCAGGCTGCTAGGAATTGATGTAATTTAGGATCATCGATTTTTTTTCGGGTCCCCCCTCTTGAGCAGCTGCTCAACAGGTTAGCAATCTACTTGGGATATCCGCGGGATCCAGCACGGTTGGAATGTCCCATTGATGATGGGTGAACGACAAATTGTTCCTCCTTGAAAGACAGCGATTTAGTGACTTGTAGTTCGAGTTTTTCTTTGCTTTAATGTTAAAATGTGTTTGGTAATTTTACTAACCACGAAAATAAAATTTTGGACCTGTGGTAAAAATGGGTGTATTGAATTCAGAGGAAGTTTTGTTCCTGTTTTCACTTAAAATTTAATTCATTTAAAAGAAATATTGATATTTTTTTCTAATACTTATTCTTCCGATGGTCCATTAACTTGAACCCCTTTCCTTCAATAAAAAAAGGAACAGCATTTTTGGATTTTTACAGAATTTTGTGTCCTGAATTAAAAACATTCGTCAGATTTTGTCTGTCACCTCAAGTTTTGGTTATATGACATTTTAAATATTACAATTGATCAAATAACTGATAGACTACAAAACCTACACGAAAATTAATCATATATATGACAATGTTTTCTTCGTAACACCATCACGTATAAACGGTTGGTTGGAATGAAGTGATATTTGGTATCCGAGGATTTTTCGGGTCAGAGATAATTTGTATGATAGTTTCAAGAATCTCACTTTTTATAAAAGGGGGGTTCCCATACAAAATCAAATTTAAATGAGACACAATCCGTACAATTAAGGAAGTTAAGGACTTGTAGATGATATAAAACATTTATTACGATTTATTTATTTAAAGGTAAAACGAAGTTTACCGGGTCAGCTAGTAAACTTTTAAAAATTTTGAATCTTTTTTGTAGCATTCGTACAAGTAGCACCAAGTAGCACTTCCACTCTTAGATAACACTAATGCCGGTGAAACATATTAACTTTCACCTTAACTTTACAGATTCTGCTGGTATAGGAATACTTTTTTTCTGATCAATATTAAACTCACAATGAATGATTGTTCATATAACGGTGAGCAATCGGTCTCGAACAAGTTAATGAAAAGTTTTAATCAATTACGATTTTAATACCAAAAGCTTCATTTTAAGAATGGATTCTAGTGGATCTACTTAAACCCAAAATCTATTCCGGCTGCGAACCTCTGGGAGAAATGTACTCATGGACACTTTTTGGTTCCTTCGTCTTAAAAACTAATTATGGAACTGCGTCTTGAACTAGATTTTTTTTTATCAATCTTTGACCACCACTTCTAGTTTTAGAGATACTTATGGTGTTTAGAAATTTAAAAATTATTCAGTTTAGAGGGAAATCAATCATTGAAGTAACTAGCCTACATGAAAAAATGAGTGTGACTGCATTAATATTACTCCATTACGACAAATTCCCGGAAAAAATCGATACAGATTTTGCCTAGAAATTTCTTTTCATAGATAAATATCATTTTTTCAACTATTTCTGAAATCACAATAGAAGTTTTGTATACTTAAGTATTTGATAGGTACTGAAAATTTCAATCTACTTAAAAAATTTTGTTGAAAACTGCAGAGCGTTTTGACTTCAGCTTCAAAATATACCAGATTCATTTTGATTCGAAATTATTTCCATTTCACATATCCAGTAACGGGGAAAATAATTGAATATTTACTTCTATAATGCTTACTCAGAAGCCTTCATTTCCTAAATTTTTGTAACATTTTACTGTTTTGCCAAAAAGTGCACAAATTCATAAAGATTAATACCGATTTTCAAATAAAATACCTTAAACAAAAGCTGATAGTAAAAAATCTAATCATATATTTATTTGGATTTAACGCCACCACATTAGTTAAAATCTTTTCTCACATTTCTTGCATATCGAAAAAATTTGAATTAATTTGCCTTGTTTTATTTGTGAATATCAATTTTGAGTTCTGCTGAAGAATTTAAATGTATATCCCAGCTAACATGAGATTGTAATAGAAATGGTAATCCAAATCGAATATTAAGACATTTTCAATAACCAGAGTAAACAAGTTGGTATTGACTGATTGAATCAGATAGCAGTTTAGTAAATTTGTAAATATGTCTCCAAATAGTTGAGAATATGCTTACTCGACATTAACGATTTGAGTGAACTGATTTACGATAAATGAACGATCCTTTCTTCTTTCTTCCTTTAACCGGTTCGTGAACAGAAAATCTTACATATAGAGCTATAGTGCTGATCATATCAACTGATGAGTTGGCATCGGGGTAAGATACCGAACAGCCAACTCGGAGTACTGGAGCTCAAATCTCGGACAGGGAAATTTTTTTTCGTTTTATTCTAATGACTTAAAACCGTATATTTTGCTTTTTGTGGGGAAATCGAATCGTTAAAATCTTGCCATTGTAGATATAGCGCCTCCACTTTTGTAGCTATGTGCTATTTTGTTTGAATAATTCTGTTGTTCCTGCGATATACCCTATTAAATGTTTGCTGGGTCCTTCATATTAAAACAGCATCAATAAATACTTGTTATCTCGCTTAGCTCTTAAAACTTTAAATCAGTGATTTCAAACATTTTTGCTCACCGCCCCTTTGCCAAATTTTCGAGCACATTGCCCCCCTAAGCGAATTTAAAAAAATTAAAATGCTGATTGTGATCGTTCCAAAACTTTTTTTTTTTTTTCTTTTTATTGAAGTAAGACAAAACTCAAAATTCACCAACACTTCATTTAATGATTTTCATCTAAATCCATTTTCACAGGTTTAATTTGTGACAACACGAAAAAAACAATATTTCATAATTTTGATAGATTAATTGTTGCAAATGTGTAACCTTATGAAACAAAAGGGTAATAAATTATATCAATAAAAAAAAATATTTTCAGAAAAAACCCTAAATTTTAAAAATTATTAGTTTATCACTATCTCGAAGCCGAATTTTATTAAAGATAATTCTCAGGCAATAAAATTTACCATTATAGTAAACAAAATAACAAGGTACTGTTAAGGGGGGGGGGGGGTAGGGTCTAACATTTTTAAAAAATCGATTTTTTTTATTTTTTGATTTTCTTATTGTAAAACATTTCAAGAATGTTGTGTCAAATTTTCAAGTCAATTGAAGCAAAACTGTAGAAGTTATAGGCCTTTATCTCCTCCTATCTAATACTGCAAGAAAGCAAGAGCAGAAACTTCAAACGCGTTTTTCTCGAAAGCACATTTTTAAAGTCCGTGGACATCGTCATTTGAAAACTACTTATCCGATTCTTTTCAAATTTGGAACATATTTTCTATATATAAAATACCAGACCCCAACGTTTTTCTTTTTTGATTTTTTTATATTGGGGAGAT
Organism: Uranotaenia lowii; assembly: GCF_029784155.1. NCBI lineage: Eukaryota > Metazoa > Arthropoda > Insecta > Diptera > Culicidae > Uranotaenia > Uranotaenia lowii. The sequence continues at coordinate 37,967,345 of NC_073691.1, read as the reverse complement.
TGTACAGGTGAAAAATGGCGGATTTTTAAGTGAAAAATCGTAGTTTTTACTTCAAACAGCTTAAAAAATTTCATAAAAATATTTTTAAGTTAAATAAAAACGTTGGGGTCCAGAAAAACATCTATTAAAAATATTTTGCTCTGATTTTTTGACTTCAGATGATTCTGTGCTGAGATACAGTGTCCACCGCGAATCCTGTTTTCTAAAAGGCATCCTCGAAAATGCTCCGTCACCGGCTCATTTTTCAATATTTTTCTACGAAAAAATTACTAAATGTTCTTTTAACAATGCTTTGTATAATGCAAAAAATTTGAATACATTTGTTTGAACGATAGCTCCAGGAAAAAAGGGTGAAAATTGTGTTTTTTAATACCCGTTAGACCCTACCCCCCCCCCCGCTTTATAAGCATAAGATACATAAAATAGCACAAAAAGTATAACAGTTATCAAACTATTATTAATGAAACCTAAGAACAACTCAACATTACTCTGAATTAAAAACACCTGTTCGAAGGCGACATTCTTTAAAAATAGTAACATTTATTCCTAAAATTTTATTGATAACTGGAACGTTTAAAAGTTAATACAAATTTCACAGAACTCTGTCAATTAGAAGAATTTTTCAAGCCTTTTGAAAAACACTTTCGATTCGTAAGCTTTTTTTGTTCAACGATTTTTATTAAAACAATACACTTTCAAGATTTTATTGATTTTTAATAAAACCTTTAATAAACTAACAAAACCAAGTCAATTTACAGTTCGTTGGAAATCTGTCACAATTTAAAGCACCTTGCAGTGATTGGAAAAAAAGAGGCAAAACCTTGCTTTTTAACTCTGTTAAATTGATGATATTCAAGTTTAAAACCTGTCTATAATTTAGTTTTTGAAGTTCTGCAATTCCTTTCCATTGTTGGGCACGTTGTCATTTTAATTGCACGTTGCTTCTTAATTTGTGAAAATGTGAAAGTTCAATTGACCTCATCTCCTTCTTGAACCCTTCCAACGCCCTCCAAATCAAAGTTTCATTCGCTGCCCCTCTGGAAGCCTTCAACGCCCTCACTTTGAAAACCACTGATCTTAATAAACGCAATAGTGAAAAACATACAGCCTTGCGTTTTAACGCGCTAACTTGAATTTAGAAATCTGGAGGAAAATTTCTGTTTTTTTTTTTTTTTAAAACGAACACACACATATAGGATCTCAGTGAAACTTCATGTTTCTTTGAAGAGATCTAATTTACTTAACTCTAAGGCGTACATCTTTCAAGGATATTATGGCTAGCATCTTACAAATGCTAAAACCACCAGTCCACCAACACCCTTACAAAAAGAATGTATGGACACAAATCCGATGTAAACAAATACGAAAAGGTACTAGCTAATGGAACCACCAACACCACGGACATAAAAAAACAGCTTGGGGACACCACTGCAATGACTGATCACATCATAACAACAACACACAGGTTCGAACACAGCAGAACGAAGATTATAGACAGAGCACAACATAAACAAACCCTACGGGTGTTAGAAATGTGCCATATCACCAACACAGAAAATACGGTGAATTTTAAAACAGACACCGCCAAACTCAGCTCAACATACGCCGGAATATTACATGCAGTTAAAACAGTCACAACAATAAAAAATAGCAATAGAACAGGTACCAATACACATAGCCCAGACACTAGAAACCAAAGCTCAATTTCTCCTACACAAACTCAATCAGAAAGCTTAAGTTCTAATAATACCCACATTCTTCACACTTCATACTAATTCATACTCATACTCCATCTTAATTCAAATTGAACGTTAACAGTGCGACCATAGTGACACGAATGAGAAAAAATCTTTTCCATCCGGTGAAAAATGTAAGAAATTTAGAATTTTAATGAATGTATGTATGTATGAACATAAACCGATAACAACACTCCATTTATAACAGACGAGCAGCAATCAATAGACACCTAGCCGTTGGACAAAAACGAATTCGACAAAAACAACAGACAGCAAAGTGAGTCACACACTACTTTTTATAAATATTTAACAACGCTCATAACACAATTTCTGTAATAAAACTTCTAGTTCCCTTGAAAAAGACCAACAAAACTGGTCGAAACGTCGGGTATTTCAAAAACAATAGTTGTTTGATCTATAGCCAAGACCGAAAAAAGCCAAATTTTAAATTCTATACAGCATCTACGGTCGAAAACATAAACATAGCAATTAATTTTCAAATTGTAAAGGCAAATAAAAGACCCTAGTCTTTTACACTTTAAGAAGGGCCAAAATCTGTTGATCACTAAAACATGATAGAAAATTCTAAAATTTGTAGAATACGGCAAATTTCATGGTTCCGTACATATAAAGCCAATAAAGGCAAAATTCTTGTTTTCTTCAATTTAAGCGATTGAAAAAGATACTGCTTTTTGAAAACAATGCTTTGTATGCAATAAGCGAAACATATTATTTAAACTATTTCAGTCTTACAACCTTATTATTTTTTTTTCAAATTTATTATCTTCATTCAGCAGGTTGATTGATGTTGTCGATAATGTTTTTTTTTAGTTTCTGTTTATTTTTTATTAATCAAAGAATAATTTTTTGAATTTCCGATTCACATCAATCATGACCAATCAATTATATAATTAAACGGTGTTCTAAGTATGCATTGTTAATGCTTTTATACGACTGGCTGAAAATGACGTTTTGATGGTGCTCTAATTCAGCACTTGTAATGCATATTAAAGGCTATGTTGTGATAGCATTTTTTCAGCCCGCTATTTCGCCTTTTTAGCATCAATTCTGCATTATATAAGCAAATAGTGCAAAACAAGCATTAATTCGGAGTTATATATGGACATATTTGTTGCTTAAGGGCTTTGTTTAGTACTTATGGTTACTTGGGTAGTTTTAAGAGAATATTGGCTTTACTTATCGATAAAAACCTCCTCAACTAAACGGGTAGACAAAAAGCAACACTATAGAACAATACTGATGTACTGAAACAAAAATCACCAATAACTAAGTCTAAAGCTAAAAACTCAAAACTTGTTTTTAACTTTTAAAAACCTTTTAATTGAGATTCAAATTGGGGAAAACTTGATTTGTTTTTAAACATTTCAAATGTAAGTAGAGATGTAATTTCAAAACCTTGAATATCCTTTTTTTGAAGGCTCGTAAACAAACACCCTTCCTGATGAAATCAAAGCATTTAGAAGCAGCAAGTTGTTTTATGTGAGAGTAAATGTATATTTTTGGTGTAGTTTTTGTTGTATTTTCAGAAATTGAGCAAGTTTGTGATATTTAAAAAATAGAGACGTTTTCCAAGAGTATGCCAGTCTAGGACAAAAGCCTAGAAACTAGAGATGTACCGAATATTCGGTTGGCCGAATATTCGGCGCCGAATACCGTCCAAAAACCGTTGAGCCGAATATTCGGCCCACCGAATAGTTGAGCTAAGTATTCGGCCGGAAAGGCCGAATATTTATTTTTCAAATTTAAACAATAACATTATTGTCAAATTTTTCCAATGAATTTGGATTATTTATAGAACAGCCATAAGTAATGTTGAAAAAGCTACACAATCATTAAAAACTTATGGTTTCAGTTAAGCATCTTAGGTGTATCCGTGCATCTTTCACTGTAGATCGTACAGGAGAATGCTGAAAAATATCGCTTTATACTTTAATTAAAGTTTATTTCAGATTTTCTTGAATTATCCAAGCTTGCCCATAGATCCAATAAAGAATTCAAGATTAGTCAAATCTCGCCAGGATGCCCAGATATTGTTCAAAACTTCCAGGCTTTATTCAAATAATTTGTTAAATCAAGTAAAAAATTCTGATTTTTCTTTGAAATTTTAATATTTTGTGTTCAAAAACGATTTTTAAACAATTCCAAAATGAACAAAAAATTTTGTTTAAACTTAAGATACGATTTTAAATACACCTTCTGCGATTCAATGAAAACATATCGTTTCAAGTTATTTTCTTTTACTTTCCTATTTTTTGTTCTTTCCTTGATTTTGTTCAAATTAGCCCTTTTTTACATTTTTTTCCTAAAATTGTCCTGATTTCCCTAACCGTGAGGTTAAAAGTATGGCATGCTTGAGGCTAACCACAGACTGATAACAACTATTAACAACTATTTTAAAGATATCTTGCTCAAATTTGGCTATCACCGAATTCGTTATCAAATTAGAAATTTTAAATTGCTTGGCCCCAGTTTCGACGTGTTTTCCCAGATTTCAGAGGAATTTATCTCTGCAAATCAAGGCCCTTGAAGCGACAAGTCATCTGATGTCTTTTCAGTTATTGGTGATTTTTTTTCAAATCAGAGAGACCCCTACTTGAAAAAGATTTTGAAGATCATCTGGTTGAAAAAAGTTGACTCAAAAACATGAAGGGCATTAAAATTAAAGAAATAGAAGCAAATTGAAATGGTCGCTTTTGTATTTTTTATTAAAAACCCTAAAGTATATTCAACCGAATATTCGGCCGAATATTCGTTTGGCCGGATAGTGGAAAACGTCAATATTCGGTATTCGGCCGTTCGCCGAATACCACTATTCGGTAAATCTCTACTAGAAACCCTATCAAATGGTAATGTTTGAAGGAAAAACTCAAAGGGGAATAAAGTTAGGGTCTAGGAAATTGAATGGAGGCAAAATTCCATTTTTTTTTGTAGTTCAAATTTTATAAGTAATGTTAAAATATTAGCCCCCAAAATTTATGCAGCATCACTTGTTATGATTTTAGTTTTTGGTCGGCCTCAACGCATTAAGGACCGCGATGTTGTTTCTTTTTTCGACAGAGAAGAAATCTAAACCAAGAAACACCGAAATTCAGCATTCTATATTTCAGAATTCACTGGACCAAAAGTTACAAATATAGTATCTTTGAGTCACCGAAAGTGTTTTGTTCTATTTTGTCGAGTTTCATGAGTGATTTTATCTCATTTGAGTTTGTTCCGATCTGCCTAAGCAACTGATAAACTACCATTTGCAATAATTTTGAAGGTGTTATGTATCCTTCTCAATCAAGAAAACTCGTTTAAACCGTCAAAATAGAGACTGATCAATGTTACCCCAAAGCATCAAATTCTCTACAAAGACAAAATCGATTTTAAATCGAATTTTATGTAGTCTAATTAATTTCTGCAACCATGATTTACGTTCATTTATGTTCATAAAAATGTAAAACAGGCCACATTCCCCTTAGCAGAAAAAAATAATCGAGAAATATTGCAAAAAGTGATCAATCTTCTTACCCTGGATTACGTTATTTCAAATCAAGAATCAACTTCCACAAGTAATTTTGGCTTCCGTGGTTAAAAAAAAGTAACAGACGGTATCTAATATTCGGGGTAGCTTTTGCTGTTGGTTTGGATGCCTTATAAAACTCAGAAGTTTTTTTTTGTGAATCACTCAAATTTCAATCCATTTTTTTTTTGCATTTATTGTGAATTTTTAAAGTATAATGACTATTCATCAGTCCTTGGATAGAAAATGTTGTAACAAACCAGTTTTGCCAACCTGACAAAACTTTCCATCACACCTGATTGCTTCTTTTTCGATATCGCAACACTTCTTCAAGTTACTAATTCCCAAATTCAGAAATCCTTCTAGTTAAGTAATGATTATGCACCAAGTAAACCTCCCGGAAGATTGCTCCAAGACTGCACCAGACGACGGCAACTTTCCGAGTGATGACGGAGTTACCTTTGCTTCCTCCCAGATGCAGAAGCAGCAGCTAGCTGATGATGATGGTCTCGTCGTGACACACACCTCTGAAAAAGACAGACCAAAAGATAGCAAAATGGTTTGTAGGAAGAACCTACGACTACGTCGCTGATTTTCGGTAATAATGATGGCCGCCGCCCTATCGTCAGTTCCCTCGATGCCATATTTTTCTAAGACAAACAAAAAATCATACGAAAAAAAACGGAAAAGTAAATCTAGGACGGTGCGGCACCTTCCTCCGAAATGACCACCGTCACAACTCCGGGCGGCAGCAATGATCAAAAGGACCAACCCGGTGCCGTTGTGGTGGACATCCCTTTAAATCCAGGGGCCATTCCCCGGAGACCGAACTGGCGGCGGCAGCAGCCCGGTACCATCATCCGCAGCAGTAATTATGAGCTTACACTTTGGCCAAGATTACATCTCCGGAATTGGTGCCTCCGTCGTGGAATGGAGAAAAAAATCGGAGGCCTCTTCCCAATGTGGCCACGTGGAATTCACGTCAGGTTGCTCTGGTGAATCTATAGTAAGAAAAATAATGATAATCACGTGAGGGACACCCGGTAGATGTGTTTGAGAGATGCTGCTGCATCCCGGCCATTCATTCCCGTTTCCATTGATTGCCCGATGACGATGATGATGACTCCGGGTTCTGGTGGTTTTTGGAATGGATTACTCGGAACCGAGACCGCCAAATCCGGTGGCACTGGTTACGGATTTTTGTGTCCTTGCCCTTGGATTATTATTGGCGTAGTAGGTAGTTGTAGTAGTAGTAGTCAAAGGTTGGTGGCTATATCAGGGAAGGTAAAGTGGAAACCGGGCTAAAGTAGCTGATTTAGGATAGTGGGTCATCGACGACGACGACGTCGACGAATGATGGTAGCTGTGATGTCCCGGATCGAAATGATGATGATGGAATGGCGGCGACGAACGACGAACGATGGTGAGCCGGACTGTCCTCTGATGGGTTTTCTGGATTAGGTTGTTTTGGTTCTGAATTTGACGATGATGATGGTCGTGAGGTAATGAAGCCGTCTAGGTTGTGATGGCTGCTGGCTCAGACTGGATTTGGGATAACTTGTTTGTTTACGTTTTGTCTGAATTCGATTTCTGTTGCTTATTAAAATAGCAAACCAAGCTGTGAATATCAATAGGTTTGATGAAGAAATTTGAAATTAAAGTGATTAAATCTTGAAAACAATGTCCGACAAATTAATTTTGTCATCAGCATATTTTTTATTCTTTTCTCTCTTTATTGGCGACAATGACAAGTAAACTACTCGTAATAATTTTTAAAGACTTATTCATAATGCTATTTTTGAAATTCTGTCATACAATAACAAACTGCAACCAAAATGACATAAATTATCCAATTTCGTTTTTTAATTTGCTAGAAATGTAAAGGACTCAATATAGTATTAATAGAAGTTTTAGTAAAAAAGCTTAAGAGTTTCAGAAGATTTTCAGAACATTAAAAAAGCGCAATCAAGGAATGTATGTAAGTTAAAAAAATAGAGACTTTGACACAAAATAGTCCGGTTACCCATTGATCTTAGTTTACAGTCCGAATCAAGAGTTTCAATAGGAAACTTAGGCATTTCAGGAGATTAGGAGAATAACTTTTGAGTTACCACAGCATTTACCAAAATGATTCCCTTGCCACATCCCTTTTATTCCCAAACTATCAGCGTGAGATTTTTGGAGAGATGGCGTACAGCCGATCTCCAGAAAACAAATCATCACATGTACTGCATTTTTTTCCCTCTATATACTACACGGACTTTGCTGGTGTTGTTATTGATTCATTTTAAAGAAAGAGATTCTCAAAACTGCACAGTGAGATTGTAGTTATTGCTTGTTCCTAGCAATTTTTAATTTGGTTATTTGTGCAATGTTGGTTGTCTTAAACCAATCACAGAGTGCAACCATTATTCCATTGGGCAGGAGGGACCATAGGTGGACCGTAGTTGATAGCAAGCGCAAGCTCAATAGCAAACTGAGACTAAAACGTTGGTTGGTTGATGAAATCTGTGTGTTCGTAAAAGATATTCCGTTCACCAAAATTAACAGTCGGCCAGCTGTGTAGCCAAGTCAAAGATCGAAATTCAAATGAGAAAAAGCTAACATCATTGACAAAATACCTCGTCAAAACGGTTGTCCGTATGTATATTTGACTGAGTCGATTTGGGGTCATTTTTGAATTTCTCAAACCCTGGGGTCTTAAAAGCTTCGTCTTGGTCCAAAACTTATCCATGATTTTTTGCAGAATTTTTAAGTAACGTTTACATGAGTAAATTTGAACTTTTAGGTTTGTATGGGAAAATTGTATTTTTTGCACTGAAAAATCAACATCATTTTTGTTTCTTCCGTGGAACCGAGCCAGCTGACAGTTTTTGCGCAAATTTATAAAATTCATAAAGGAAATTTTCCGCTGAACAACTTTGTGGAAAACCACAACTTCGTATCTAATTAGGCAAAAAAGTTATTAGCTATTTAACAGAAGTATGTCTTTTCACATTGATAAACATAAATTCAAAAGACATCACTGCTGGAGCCTTGCGAAGTATTGCATAAATAGCAGCCATGCAATACCTCGCTAGGCACCCTGCAGGGATGTCAATTGAATTTATTGTTATTCAATGCAAAAAGACATGCCTCTGTTAAACAGCTAATAATTTTTTTACCTAATAAGATACGAAGTTACGGTCTTCCACAAAGTTGTTCAGCGGAAAAAAATTTCTTTAGGAATTTTATAAATTGGCACAAAAACCATCAGCTGGCTAGGTTCCACAGAAGAAACAAAAATGATGTTGATTTTTCAGTACAAAATATTCAATTTTCCCATACAAACCTAAAAGTTCAAATTTACTCATGTAAACGTTACTGAAAAATTCTGCAAAAAATCATGGATAAGTTTTGGACCAAGACGAAGCTTTTTAGACCCAAGGGTTTGAGAAATTCGAAAATGACCCGAAATCGACTCATTGTATATATTGTATACTAGCTGATTTTACCCGGCCTTGCTCGGGTTCACATAAAATATAAATCGAAATGAATTGTTTGACTTTTTGAAATTTTTTAAAGCTTTTTTTCATCATTATAACAAATTGGACCATGTTTGGCCATGTGAGCTTTGTAAGTTTTGTTAGTCTTCTTAAAGTTTTATTTGGGATTATAAGCAAAATTTGTCGTTTTCATATTATTAAATAACTAATAGTTTTCAGGTTTGCTAATAGAAATTTGAAAATTTTTCCCTTGAATGCTTATCCATTCTATTACGAAAAACATTTCAATCTAAGGTTGCCAGGTTGAATTAAAATTTGAGGTAAGTCTGGTCTGGTCCGGTTTCCCGGATTTTGTTGCAAAAAGACCGGATTTTGCTCGGATTTATTCACATCATTTTTAAAACGTTACATAAACTGAGATTTTATTATTATTATAATTTTTCATGTTTACGTTCAAAAAGAAGTTTTTAATGGCAAGTTTCAGAAATAATAATGACTTGCGTTTGGAAGCTTGATATACAATTTAAAATGTATGTGGTTTGTTGAAAAACAAATATTGCAAGTTTTATTTTTCGTTATTTTTACTGAATAATTCCGCGGTTTTTACCAAGTTTGCCCGGATATTGCCAGGATATCGGTTTGACCATTTTGAAATCAAATGCTGGATTTGGCCAGCTCTTTTGATAAAATTGGCTGGATTTGTCCGGTCCCGATACGGCAATTCTGGCTTACACCCAAAATTTTGTGGGAAGCTTGAAAAAAATTAAATTTTTTTTTATAAAATGATACCATTTTATTATCTTTTCCATGGGTTATCTTATCCCATGTATTAAGCTTGTAAACAAATGTTAACGACCTCTTTTCAAGATCTCCCGTAGAATGGAAAACCAATTTAAGTTTTATTTTGTACTTAGAAATTTCTAAATAGATATCCGCTGAAACCTCTGCAAGTTTTCAATGTGCTTTTTAAAATTTCTTATAATTGGACGGTAGAATTTAACACATCGATGATCAATAATCACTTAAAATTTTAAAATTTACAAATGAAATTGAATTGTACAAAACTAAAAACTTCAGATGAAATTACTTAAAGTCTCGTGCCATGGATTTCGTTTTAATTTTTTGCATAAAATGAACGTTTAATTGTCTAATTCTTATTGTAAATTAAATTCCTACACGGCAATCATAGTGTTGAAATCGCAGCCTTGAACCTACAACCCTCATGATCAGTTTGATTAATTGTTTCCCTATGAGGAGTTCCAAAAATATGAAAATGGATGGTTCCTAAAAGGTGGAACATTAGTTTTTAGTCCAAATGGTTATTCAACTGAAGAAGTCAATTCATAATGATCATAAATTAATGTATCCATACTTTACACACTGCATATTCTAGTAGATTCTCAACTACTGTTCTCAATATATTCCTAACAGGCAAATAGTTTTTTTTATCCTAAATGAAGGCTCATTATTGCAATCAAATGCCTCGCACAGGTACCACGTGCTTTGAACAGTAGAAGGAAAAAACACCCGCCAAAATTTCTCCTTTCAAATTTTTTATGCTCAGCAAGCTTTGATGTGCTTTCGAGTACACGTGAACTTTGGATGGTCGTTTCTAATGCCTGGCCCATGGTGATTGTGAAAACAATCCCGCCAAAGGAAACGAAAATCGGTTGACAAATGTGTGCCATGACTTTTGATTCGTGGGAATAAAAACATAAGTTGCATGGGAGGGTCCCTTTTCTTAGACGGGAGGGGCCCAAAACTATTACCTCGACCTTTTTCATGTCCGTTTACATCACTGTACCAAATTTCAAGCTGATCGGTTAAGCGGTGTGGATTTGTATAAGGTGCATATGTATATACAAACATATATAGCCCAACTCATCTTTATATATTAGAAGATATCAGACATACCAAAAACACCCTGAATCAGAAACTTTCAGGCTGGCGCCTGGCGGATGCAACCTTATACAGGCCGTGTGGAACACATCTCTCAGATTTAAGCCTTTTTTGTCAGATTTATGCTTTTTTATCAGATTTAATTTTTTATCTACATTACTATCAAGGTTAAACAAGCATAAAACTGATAAAAAAAAACTTTAAAACATGATTTACTAACACTTAGCAAATAGATTTTGGTAACACGTTTATCAGATGTAAGTTTTTTTTGCCTTGATAGCATTGGAGATGAAAGATTAAATCTGATAAAAAAAAAGTTTAGATCTGACAAAAAAGCTAAAATCTGAACGATGTTCTCCACGCGGCTTCTATACGGTTGCATTCGCCTGCCTGAAAGTCTCTGATCCAGGGTGTTTTTTGCATGTCCGATGAATACATACGGACAACGCAACCTAAAAAGACACAATAATAAAACAAAATATCGCTCAAAAAATGAAAAACACACAGATTTTTTCCTTCCAACACAAACAACAGACATCAATCAATCAGATAATCAAGTGAAAAACGCAAGCAACACTTCATTTTGAAAAAGCCATTGGCTCAAAGTCTTTCTAAATCATTGTTGCAAAGTTCTGTGAGATTTTTTTAAATTTATCATTAATTTTAACTATTGGTAAGATTACTTTAACAATTACATGATTAAAATACCAATAAGAAAGCCTCATAAAAATATTTATAAGGACCGGTTAAGCCTTCGGGAGCCCCGAGGCAGATTTTTTTTCGAGGGGGCCCTAATAATTTGATTTTTTTCATAAGCCATCCCAGAAAATAGATCACATTTTAAAAGTGGAAAGGTATTGCGTTGAAAGTAGTTACAGGTATCTTCAGATAGTAATTGTTCGTCACGTGCAAACATTTCGGAAGAGTTTAGAAACTAATAAAAATTGAAAAATCTGATTGGAGCTGTTAAATGCTTAGTTAAAATCAATTTCTTTAATACCTCTATTAACAACAAAAATTTTCTGGTCAAGAAAAAATCAAAGATAGATTATTTATATGTTTTTCATTTCATCATTGATGCTTGGTAGCAGAATAAATATTTTCCTCATGACAATTGATAAGTATCATGAAGATTTCAGACTTACAATACAAAAGTAAGAAATAAAACTAAACAATTAAATTCAAAGTCCATTGAGATAGTTTAAGAATTTGAAACCTAAAATTCAAATAAGTTTTCCAAACAAATAACAAATGGAGTTTAATTACAAATTTTAAAATCAAAAAAACAATCAGAACAAAAGCAGGATTTGCGGAATATATAATTCAAAGTCTAAATTTTTCATTTCAATGTTATATGATATCTACAAAACTCAATAAAATCGTTTTCATGTAATGCTTTAAAAATTTACAATAGTATGCGGATCACAATTTTAATTGAAGAATATGATTCTCATCTGATGAAATTGAAAAAAAAAAACAGAAAAATATGTCCAATTGTTCTTCTAAATGTTTCTTCTTCAGACCCATAAGGATATAAATGCAAAAATGAAACGATTTTTCATGTCTCAAACTATATTAAGTGATTTTGCCAGATTTTCTGAATTTTTTTACGTTCTTTTGACTCCAAGGGCCTTATTTGAAAAGATAAATTCAGAATGGAAATTAATCGTTCTAAACATAGAATGAGTCATCATCGGAAAAAATACAAAGAATCCTTACGAGTTTAATACCTCAAACAAAGATCTCAAGTTCTTATAGTCAGAAAAACCATGAAACTGAAAAAATAACAAAATACTTCAAAATTCAGTGAACTGAAACTGGAAAAAAAAGATCAAAACATCGAAAAAAGCATGTTTAGAGAATTACCTAATGAAGTAAGTAATTCGACTATTAATTTTTTTTATTTGACAAAAATTATTTGAAAATGCTGAATTGGAAAACTATATGCTGAAATAAAGATGCTTATTTCACTAAAGAAAAGTAGTAAAACAGAAGTATCTACATCGCTCATTATAAAAAACTTCGGTTAAATTTTAGATTTTTAAATTTTGGAATTTCCGATTTAGAACTAGAATTGGATTGATATAATTTAAGCAGCTATGTAAAGTTTCTTTAATTTTAGATTTTTGTTAAAGAAAGGGAGAGAAAGGGTTGAGAATTTAAAAGCTGACGCAAATTTCAGTAATGATGATCGAACAGCGAAAATTTTCAATAATACCCTACATGAACCCCTATATTGCCGGATAACATTCTGAACTATTGATTATAAAGATAAAATTAAGAAACTTGATAGATTCTCGATCATGAATTGCGTATTTAAAATATTAAAGTTTAAGTTAACGTATTGCACCTTGTGATTGTTCAAGACATTTGTATTTAGTGATAGTGGGAGATGGTTTTCTTTATTCTACCTATTCTGAATTGAAAATCTTCTTTCAAAATCTGGTTATTACTGTTATTTATTCAAATTTGGCGCTGCCTTTTTTTAAATAGATAATATTTCATAATCAAGACCTTCTGTTTGATTCGCTAGATGGGACCTTCTAAATTATATTTATTTTTGATTGTAGAGTTAGCATAAATTGAATGTTAGGTGTTTTTCCGAACATGTTCAAGCTTTCATAGTGAAGTGTACAAGTAAAGCAACCCACGGTTGCCGGAATATTATTATCTACGTATTTTGTTGGATTAATTCACATTATTAAAAAATAACGGAAAATTCTAATAGAGTTCAGTTTTATGAGCTAGCTTCATCTTAATCGTTTTTTGGGAGTTTGAAAAACTATCTGAATCATTTAGACGTGTTGCGATAAAAAAAAATAACTGTTGTATTTTTTCTCATTTTTTTTCTGGATGATATTTTAAGAATAACCACTTAATTCTGCATAAATTTGTACAGATTTTGTGTTGAAATATTTGAAGTCAAATAAACAGTTTTTAACAGGTTTTTTTTTAAATATTGCATTGATTTGCTCAGCCCACAAAATACGGGAAAGCTTCTGCAATGGTTCCCCCTTTCTTATATTAGAGAGAAACTATTCAAAATATTTTTCTCGGGCCCCCTGAGCTGTTTTAAAAGTTTTCATTCCTGTTTATTAAAATGATTCTTTTTCCTTAATTTTTAAAACTTCAAATAATACGATTAAAGAAATGTTGATTTTTACTCTTCGAGAGCCCCCCCCCCCTGAGCTGGGAGGAAGGGGGTTTGCTTGGGCAATTGTCCCATTGGTACCCCTTTCATATGGCCAAGAAGGACAAAACAGATTATGCTAAAATCCGTTTAGCTCAAGAAATATGTACAACCTTGTAGTAAAGATGAATTCTCGGGTTATGCAATGAGTTGTATGGAAGGTTTCCTATATTCCCAATCCTATCCTCCTACTGCAACTCAAAATTTCTTTCCATTTGCTTGGTTAGTTCTCGAGATATGCAAACACGTATAAGAGAGTACCAGTTTTGCAAAAAGAAATTGTATGGAAGCCCCCTTTCCCCCTTTATATCTCCCCGCAGAAAGAAAAAAGGGGCCCCAATTTACCATGCAAACGTTTTTCGTATTCAATTATCCTCTCCAGCTATGCTAAAAATTGTAAGGAAGACCCCTCTTCTCCACTTCTCCATTCCATCCAACTAATTGAAGGAATGAAGGGTACCAAAATTCCACTCCCACCACCCCCTCACCCTTAATATTGATTCCAATTACTGGAATAGCATATCGAGTTAATCAATAAAATTGTATGGAAGCTTACCCTCCCTTTCCTTTCTCCCCGCTAAAAGAAGGAAGTTGTCACAAATAATCATAGAAACATTTCTATTATACCCAAGCAACCAAAAGTCTCATATCTACTTAAACTCGTTCCTCCAAAGTTCGAATTTCGCTGAACAAAGGTTTCAAAGGGAATTGGTACCGAATTTTCTCGAATGTGAGCATGAAAGTTACAAAACGTTCCTCAAATAGCCTTCTATGGACATGAAGTTCCAAAAGATCCTCAAATAGCTTTTTTTGTGACATTTCAATCGCATCCACACAGTATAAAAGTTACAAATTAGGTCTCAAATCGCCTTCTGTGAACTTCAAGTTTCAAGAAGTTCCTCAAATAGTCTTCTGTGAACTTAAAGTTCCAAGAAGTTCCTCTAATAGCCTTTTCTGTGACATGTCAATCGGATCATTCAGAATAAAAGTTACAAATTGGGTCTCCAAAAGCCTTCTATGGACTCGAAGTTCCAAAAAGTTCCTCAAATAGCCTTTTTTGAGACATGTCCGCCATTTCATGAATATGTTATGTGAACGAATATCACAAAAGGGCATATAATAAATAAATCATTTTTTGGAGCTTGGAAATTGTTGAAATGTATAATTTATATTGAAACTTCAACTCAGAACAACTTAAAGCTAACTCGCAAATGATTGTTTTTGAAAAGAGTAAATACCTTGACTTTATAAAACTTCGTCCAACTGTATTTACTTACCACGAATTTATCACACATTGAAAGTCACTTGAAGCAATTCATTAATTAAATATTAAGATAAAATCTAGAATTTGTATAATTTTATGCTTAACAATTATAAACATGGAATTTCATTTTTTTAAACTGATATTATTTCAACGGATGATTGATTTAAACACCGTTTCGTCATGTTTCTTAGTAATAATTATTACAATAATTATTATAATCAACATACGTCTTCGCTGCTGGCCGCTGGCTGCCCTTGCGGATATTCTAGGAAGGTTATAACCAATTCGAATTTAGGCTTCCGGTAAGGCGACATCTAGGCGTGGCGTCGTGTTAGTGTGTTCGGCTATCATCTTGGAGGATCGGATTCAAATCTAGTACCAGGACTAATTTTTTCCATTAGGTTGTTTGATTGCTTGAGTAAGCGAATCAAATAAGACCGGAACAAATTTCCAATCCTTCTTTTGTCTCTCGGAGTTGGAACATCGCGAAGGGGGGTGACAATAAAAAATAATGCGAAAAACAAATAAATTGGAATAAATTGCACGAAAGCTTGTATGCAACCAAATTGCATGCTATACTATTGCATAAAACTTATAAATCATGTATTTTTTTTATCGAAAAATTCAATAAAATCATGAAAACAAAATGTGAATTAACTTCCATCTTCCAAAATTTGGTTCTTAGTCTTGTAATCTTTCGGATATTTGAATTTTTATTTGAAATTTACCTAAAATATTTCAAACTTTATTTATTCCCCCCTTCGGGATTTTGGAAATTTCGAAGGGGGGGGGGGGGGGGTGACAAAAGAAGAAATTGATATTTGTTCCAGCCTAATTGTGCAGTTGAACTAGCGTGCGTGCTGGAATGTATCAAACATAGTTAAAAATAAAGCAATTAAGTATTGAGGGAGGTGATGGGAGGAATAACGATGGATGTCGAGAAACCGGCAGCACCACCACGTGGGCTGGTGATGACCAAAGGAGAGGAAAATTATTTTTTTGTTTTTTGCTGATTTAACGTTTACTTGTGGGCTGAATAGAAAGACGTTCAAATCTGTAATGAAACTTCAAAGTTTCAGTAAGAACTTAAATTTTGGGCTGAATAAAAGGAACATCAGTGTTCGATGCACACTGAGAAAATCCTTCACAAATAAAGTGGCGCCATCTGGTCTTGGGGAAGCGAAGCAGTCCAGTCAATTTCCATCGTTTTTCCACTGGGGGCATGCTGTCAGACCAAAGGCGTTAGCAGCAGTGGGCTGCTAGGAAAACAAAAAAGATGGATTTCGGTATCAAATTTTGAATACGGCGAATGCGCCAAGACCTTTGTTTTGAGAAAAACGCATTCCAAGTTTCAGAAAATAAAATCAATTTCCTATTTAGCTGCGTACAATTATTTTCCTAAAGAAGTCGCTAAAATGCTTTCAAAATGGTTTAATTTCAACACCCGATCGATAAATATAGCTTTTCCGCACTAATTACCACAAAAAATTAATAAATATAACTGTGGGCCCTTTTACCACAGACTGGTGCTCTCATTTTGTTCATTCGCCAAATTGGAGTGCCCTTTTGAATTGCAGAATGACTATTCGCCTTTTGGATCACTCATTAAAGAAGCAATATTCAAGCAAATTTCGGCTTGAAAGCGGGTCCAAATGATCACGTTAACACATTAGCACATTCAACGATCTTATAAATACTGATTTGCGCATCTCCTCGTCCTGGAAATTTTTTTTTCGAAAACTTCAATGCCCTTTTTCCATTTCGAGATAACTATTGGACGAAATTTTGAGGGGAAATGGGCGAATGAACTGTGGGATTACACACTCATAAAAAAAAGCTATTCGCCTTATTTAAAAAATTAAATTTAACTTCACTAAAATAAGAAAAATTGAAAGGAGATCATATTTTCGGATGTAAAATGAATAGTTTAACGCATTTATGTGATTATCTGGATTTGTTTACAGTTGGCGCATTCGCCGTATTCAAAATTCGATACCGATTTCCGCTCTTTTCATCAGGCCCAGTATAAAAGGCCCTTCAGGAAGAAACGTGGTCTCTTTTTCCGACAGTGGCGGCCGAACAGGAAACATAAACAAACCGACCCAGCAGAGCAGAAGATGGAACAAATTAATGTTGTAATTTAAAGTGATTATTGTGCTGTAAATAGTTGTAAAAAGTAAAATTAAGTAATGTAAAGTAAAATAAATGTAGTGCAATAGAAATTATAATAAATAAGTGGAAATAAACTGGTGCATGAATTGAAAGACGGAACCAAACTTACCTGTGTACTTACCTGGAAAATTACATGAAGAACCTGAAAGAAAACTGGAGAGGAAAGGATTCCAACGACGAAAAGAAGGTACTTCCGTTCAATCAGTACATTGATTATGCTGATTAAGCTGTGTTCGACCTTTTTAACGAGACTTTTGGTTGATTGGGTGGTGGTGTTTGTTTTGGTTCATCGCATACTTTGGGCAAATCGCAATTGATGATTGCCAAACAATACAATTTGGCATTTAGAATAGTGTTGACGATGACAGTATAATTGTTAACATCATCACACGGTTAAGCGACACTACTCAAATTAGGTTAGTGATAACACAACAGTGTTGCCAGATATCTTGGGTAAGAGTATCGAAGTACTCATAGAGAATTGAGAACTTGGTTTCATTTTCTCGATCAGTTCTCGAGTTTTGCGAAAAATATGTTTGGAAGCCCCCTTTCCCTTTTTAAATCTCGCTGCTGAAATTAAGAAGAGGTCCAAAAACCCTCCCATACCAAATTGGTTTCCACTAACTAAAAAAGCAGATCGAGTCAAGCCAAAAAAAATTATGAAAGTTTCCCCTCCCTTTCCTAACTCCCCGCTAGAAGAAGGAAGTTGCCACAAATAATCATAGAAACATTTCTCACTTTCAAATTCAGACACCATTCGATTTTGACAACACGCCCGTACATTTTGTGTTGCCAAAATCAATGTTGCCAAAACTGAATGGTGTTTTTTCTTATCTTGTTTTTCAGTTATTTTTACAAAATAAATATAATTATTTTCAAAAATGTTATTTTCAGTCAATTTTTGACCATTTGTAGTCATTTTTTAATTTTTTCATCATGTTTTTTATGTATTTTGCACTTTTCTAGTTTTGTTTATAATGTTTGTTTTCTTTTGTCATATTTGCTGTTTTTGTCACTCTTCATAATTTTTTAGTTATTTTTTTTTTGTCATATTCAGTCTTTTGTTTGGATTTGTTTTTTAACTTATTGAATTTTTCATTTTTTTTTGTCATTTTTGAGTAGTTTATAAATTTTTCAAAAATCTTTAGTTTTATTGTTGCATTTAATCACCATTTCAGAAACGTATCGACGGTGTTTTTCTAAATTAAATTGGTCCTGTTTTAAACTAAAACGTAATGTTGTTTCTAAAAAACCATATTGCCAAAATCGAATGTTGCTTAAATCGAATGTTGACAAAAACGTACAGAGTCTTCCCTTACATGTCAAATTCGGTTCCATTCACTTGATTTGTTCTTGAGTTGTGTTTATAATTGTAAGAGAGCCCCCTCCTCCTTTCCTATCTCCCCTCTGAAAAAAAAGGAGGGATTCCAAACCGTTATAGAAACATTCCTCGTACCGAAATACCCTACCAAGCTAAATTTGGTTCCATTTGCATGATCAGCTCTCGAGTTTTGAAAACTGGTTACTTTTGTTTGGGACACCTCTTCCTTATTTCCAGTGAGAGGGAGGGATCCCAAACAATTATAGGAACCTTCCTGCAATTTTCCCACCTGCCAAGTTTCACGCTAATGGGTTCAGTAGTTTTCGAGTCTGACTGACGGACAGACAGACAGAAATTTATTTTCATATATACTAATGAAAAAAAATTCAATTATTTAAACTCAACTCTTTGCCAATTTTTTATAAATGAGGTGGTGTCTTTTGAAAAGAGATAAACTGTCCTGGCTACTTTGTTCAACATTGACCCTTCGAGAGTGTACATTTCTTTTAATTTTTTTTTAAATTATTTTTCATGCAATTTTCAATCTGGCGTTGGAAGATTCAGTAAGAGGACCGTTTTTTTCAACATTCCACAAGCGATTGTTTACCATGGCCGAATTAAAAATGCAATTAACCACAATAACTTTCCAACATATGATGCCGGGCACTGTTTAAAGAGAGATTCGATCAAATAGTTTGTGTCAGCAACCAGATACAACCAAGATCAGACGTCTACTTTTGCTACCTTGTAGATGTTCAGCAGCATCAATGTTTGCAGAAGCAAAGTGTCGCAGTTATTTGAAGATAAAACCACGCGTTGCAGTAGAGAAGCGCACACAGCAAGGAAAACACTTAGGTAACAAACGGGTGGTCCCAGTCCATCCATCCAATCCAATCCAACCAAACCATCAACAGACATCAGCCAGCAGGAAAGGTCAACAACAAATAGAAAGATGACTGATGCGTACTTGATAAAGTACCTTTGTTGCTCTATCAAAGCCTGTGAGTGGGTGTGATTGTTAAAAGTACGAATAGGTACACACTTTGAAACAATGTTAGGACGAAAAAGAGGATGAAAAACGCGTTCTCGAGTGGCCCCTGGATCAACCTCCAAGTAGGTATTCGAGTCTGTAGCGAAGAAATGGTGGAGACGATAGAAGAAAAAAAACCATAACCACACCTATTTGTCAACGTTAAGAGCTTCTTCCACACGTTTGTTTTTTCTTCTTTCCTGCATTGTTCTCCAATCGTCTGCGAACGAAAAAAAAAACCAAACGAAAGCAAGATACCATCCAGGCTAACCTTAGTTTATTATTTCTGTGTTTATATGCTTTATGAACTGTTCCCTGAGTGAGTGGCGTCTCGAAAGCGACGGAATCGATGTGTAAATTTTAAACATTGCCCTGGGCCGAGAACCAAGCCGAGAGTTTGTGATGAGATGTTGCCCCGCGTTCGAATGCGTTTTTCATCGTAAGGACCGGCGACTGTTGAATCGCGCGGTTGGGATTTTCTCTCGCTCCCAAACTACGTTAGAGGGAGATTATCGGCTTGAGGCGGAGTTCTCCCGAGTGGAGTTGGTTAAATTCTGCTTTTCAAGGTGAAGTATACAATTTTCGAGAATCCGGAAAAAAGCCGAAGGCCTTTTTCTAATACTCGCGATGAAAACGACTATGACCTTTGGGCTCGCGTCTAGCTTGAAAAATTGACTGAGTGAACGATAGCTCCGCCCATCATTGGCACAGCCAAAAACGCTTTTTCCATTGGATGGGGTGTGGCTTCCCCGAACAGGGAGAACCGGGAAGAGAAAATCAACAATAACATGGCGTCATTAGCTCTGTTGACGCTTTGTTCGGGAAACGAAAGAAAAATCGACGATACTCTCACTAACACTCACTCACAGCATGCTCGGATGAGAGTCGCTCTTTCGAAGTTTGTTTTCCGTTTGAGAGCACGTGAGTTGGCCGTGATTTTAGATAAGGAATAAATCTCTCTTTTAGGCTTTGCTTTCATCGGTGGATCCTGTCGTTGGTCGCGATACACGCATATTCTGGGGGACATTTGCTAAGGGAAAAAAACGAAAATGGACACAAATGGCTCTCAGGGACGAAATTAAGCAGCTTTTACGAGGTACTGTTACCTCGAAACTACCCGCACTCGACTCGGTTGTTGGCCGTCTCTTGGTTTTTTCTATCCGGAGAAGGTAGGAAGCAAAAAAATCCAGTACAACAGTAGATGCAGAATCACGTGTCCGATGGCCCTCGGGGCTTCCTGGGGACGTAAACGACGACATCCAGTACGTTTCCACAGAACCACACATACCGCACCGCCATTATCGTAACTTTCAATTAGGCCGTAAACCAACCTTTCCAACCGGGTGGATTCGGGACCAACTGGCTGAATGGCTGGTTGAAGGTGCCCCGAAGGGAAGATGAATCTCTTGAATAAGTTTTTTTTATTTGGCCCTGGTGCAGGTTTCTCTAAACCAGCCGGTCTGAGTGCTACGTAGAGCTTTGGGGTTGGTTAACGCAGAACTTGGCAAAAGTCGTAAAAAAACTCTCTTGCCTACCGATTGCCTATTAGCGTGCCCGTATATTCAAGCAGCCTGGCAGCGACACGGTACTCAAGGAGAGTCTCCTCCGGAAGGTTTGTTAGTGCAGTTTCAACGGGAAAAAACTAGGATGCACGAGGATGGGTTGGATGCATTTTATGGGACACGAAGCTACTGGCTGTGTGAAGGAGCAAATTGTTGAGTGCTCCTCCATCAGTTCTTTCAGAGAATACTTGAACAGAACGACGACAGACGATGCGACTAATATGGTGGAGAGGATTTTTCACGATACATGCCAGTGATCAAATGTGGGGCTGGATCGGTTGGATGACTTTAATTTATCGTGCGAACGATAAGTAAATGTGGGCAAAGACTTTAAGAGATTCTATCATAGCAACATTTTAGTCATAAAATTCCGAGCGACATGATTTTCTCGAGTGGTTGATGCTGGTTGTCATATGAGTGGAGAGCCTCCAGTATTCTGATCGCTTTCATCTTACAAAAACACGACAATTGTTGATAAAATTTCATATTTTGGTCAAACATGCATCCAAATATTCTCTAGTAAGCGAATAATAATCAACAAAATTAATTATTTTAATGAAAAAGATTGCATTTTTTATTCCTTGAGAGAATAAAGGAATATTTTGATTTTTATTCAACGACTTGTAATTCCTTTAATAACTAAAACTGTATTGCCAACTTTTGTTATCTTTTTAGTAAACTTCTTTAACCTTTATTGTCACATTCCAAAACTTTAAATGAGAATTAGTTTTTTTTTTCATGCAGATGTGTTAGAGCATCGGATTCAATTTTAAACCTTAAAACTCCATATCACCAAAACAAGCAATGTATGAATGTATGTAGGTATAATTTATTGGTATTCCTCAAGAAATGCTGAAGAAATCAGAAGCTTTACTAAACCTTACCTAGAGAAGGCTTAATTTGACCATTCTTGAAGTTGTTTTCGTGTGATGTAGCATCATTTCTTTAATGAATGCACTAAACCCAAAAAAATACTTTTGGTGCTCTCAGGCTTAAAACCGTTTGATCTCTCTACCGAACTTGACAAAACTGATAGCATCAAAATCAAATTTACATAAAACTATGTATGCAGACTGTTGTAAAACACGATTTATCGAGTGAGTAGAAAGCGTAGTTATCCAACTCCAACTTCAAGATAACAGAATAAATCTTAAGCTGTTCCAAAACCACGCCGGGATCGAGATTCGATCTCATGACCTCTGGCCCCGAAGAGCGCTTTCCTCTAGGCCACGGTCGGTTCCTAGTTCTAGAAGTTTATCCAATATATTTTTGAAATCTTTATCAAAATCTGTAGTTAAATCTTATGAATTAAGAATAAAACGAACACCAAAAGCATGAACATGGCTTCACAACTAATAGAAGATTTAATCTGAATTCAATTTTTACAACCAAGCTGAGTTCGGATAAAGATTTTTTTTTTCACATAGCTAACTCTGAACTCAGATCTAAGAAAGCTAACCATTAACCACAGACAAACAGACGGGACACTCGTATTTCATTTTTCGCAAATCATCAGAAGCTAGTCAATGTCGCCACAACAGTGCACTGCTATCGATTGAAGAGTATCCATGGTATCCAATATTGGTCAAAGCAGGAAAAAACGGACCCGGACATTCGTCCGAAGGTCGATAGGCCGGAAGATGTTAGGCCGAAGGTCGCTAAGCTGTATGGGTTAAAAGGCCGACGAAAGGTTATTTTGCCTAATGGTCATTAAGCCGAATGGTCGTAAGGCCGATTGGATGCTAGGAGGTCGTTTGGCCGAATGGTTGTCAGGCTGACCATTCAGACCGAATTTATGCTAGTCCTATAAGACATATCATCGCTTTTTTGCATGTTAGGCCTATCGGTCGTTGGACAGAATGGTCGTTAGGCCGAATAGTCATCAGGCTGAATGGATGCAAGGCCGGATTCGACCATTCAGCCTATCGTCCATTCGGCCTAATGACCTTCCGGCCTAACATGCAGACAAGTGTTAAAAATTTCTTCTTGCAACCATTCATTACGATCATACATCATTATGACCATTCGGCCTAATGACCATGAGGCCACACATCCTTTCGGCCTTGCGTCTTTTCGGCCTAACAGCCTTCGATAACCGTCGGCCAAATAACCCATTCGGTCCAGTGGCCTATTCGGCCTAACGTCTATCGGCCGAATGACTCAGCCTCAAAATAATCAAAGTAGCAACGGGTTTGCAAACTTTCGTTTCGTGAGAAATATTATATTTATGTATTTTTTTAATTCGCCAAACACATTGAAATATTAAAACAAAATAAGAAGATCAAAAAGATACATTCCTTGTTTTTTGTGATATGGAGTTTTTAAGTTTAAAAATTAAACCGATGCACAGTGGGGATTTTTGATCAAAAAATGGTACCTATAACTGTGACGATCGCCTTAAACAGTTCTAAATTCTGAAAAACTATCATTTCGTATGCAAAAAATACGAGGAATCGAATGGTCTACACCGCTTTCTGATAACATGACTCTGAACGTCTCATTTTGTTCTATTTCCCTTACTTTTTAGGGTGTAAAGTTAAAATTCCGATTGTAGCAATCTACCTTGCAAAAAAAGTCATAGAATCATGCTTATTATTTATGTAAAAATGTCGGTTGAATCGATTGGTATACTCCAATTTTTGTTTTATTTATGACAAGTGGCTCATTTTGCCTCTTTTTCCCTAAACATAAGAGCTTTTTCAATTAAATGCAGTCAAACAAAGTGTAATCCAACAATTTTGCATCATGAATGATAATTTTTGGTAGATTTATTCATCCTCTAGCTAATCGTGTCGCTTTCTGCACTAGAATTTAAAAAAAACGGAAAAATATCCCCAACTTTTTAAATTTTTGTCTAAATTTCACTGTAACAATCGAGCGATTCACATATCAAATGCAGACACCAAGTTAATCACTGTAAAATTTGTAGCTAAATCGAGTGGTGTACACTGCTTAGTGTTCAGCTTACGAGAATAGCCTCAATCACCTTGATTTCCCCTAAAATCGAGCGATTTGATGAAAAAAATCATGGTAACAAATGACAATGCATCAGAAAATGCACAAAATCTATTGAAACAGGTGTAAAACTCATTTCTGAATCGAATGATATACACCGCTTAGCGTTAAGTTGACGAGAAGAGCCTCAATCACCCCAACTCACCCTAAAATAATGCGATATGTACCAAAAAATCAGAGTAAATCGAGAAAGTGATTGAATCAGATTTTAAATATATGTTTAATCAAATGATTGACACCACTTAGCATTAGGTTTACGAAAAATATCTAATTTCCTTCAAAAATTCTTGCAATGTAATTAAAAATATCCAAATGAGAAAGCACCAGCAAAGTTTACAATAAAGAATGATATCAGGTGTTAAACTTACTGTTCAATCTATTGAAATGCATCGTTTAGAACTCAGCTAATGGAAGAAATCCCAATTGCCCCAATTTACCCTAGAATCATGCCATATACTTAGAAAAAAAAAAAAACAATTGAGAATGCGCCAGAAATTGCACAAAACTGATTGAATCATGCAAGGGATTGCAGTGGAGAGAAAATTCTTTGCATTTGGAATGGTAATGAACAAAATTCTACAACTGCTTAACAAATTGCAACGTTTTGCAACAATTAGCACATTTTCACTCTCTATGATCACCCGTTTCTCTCATTTTAACTTTAACCTTCTAATTTTCTCTAACAAATTCCAACAAACTACCACAAATTCAATCATTGGCTGCAAAATTTGTTTGATCATTGACGATGATTCACCGTTTATCTCAGTCCCCTGTGTGCTACGCTTAGCTTTAAGTTGACGAGAAGAGCCGCAATCACCCCGACTTTCCCCAAATTCAAGGAATTTT
Source organism: Uranotaenia lowii (assembly GCF_029784155.1). Lineage (NCBI taxonomy): Eukaryota > Metazoa > Arthropoda > Insecta > Diptera > Culicidae > Uranotaenia > Uranotaenia lowii. The sequence continues at coordinate 37,942,299 of NC_073691.1, read as the reverse complement.
TCTAGAAAATACACAAAAAAAATTGAATCGGGTGTAAAATTAATTGCCGAATCAAATGATTTGCACCGCTAAGCGTGAAGTGGACAATAGAGCCGGAATCACCCCAATTTCCCCTAAAAATGTGCAATTTTTTACGCAATTATGCAAATGAAAAAAAAAACATTAAATCAGGTGGAAAATTTATTGCTGAATTAAATGAAGAACATTACTTAGCACTGAATTGACGAGGAAAGTATCATTTTCCCCAATTTTTCATAAACTCATACAACATAACCAAAAAATTTCTTGTAACATTCGATAAAGCATCAGAAAGTGCACAGAAACAACTGAACCATGTGAAAAACTAATTGTTGAACAGATGGTGTACACAGTTAAAAGTTGACGAAAAAAGTCTGGAACGCCCCCTTTTCCCCTAAATTTAAACGATATTTTGCTGAATTGATAATTGATATTGGTTTAAACATGATGAGGCTCTTTTCGTCCATTCAACAGTAACATTCAAACCAATCCAGTTTATTAAAAGACTTTTTTATATCTCATGAATTTGGGGAAAATGGGATCGACTGAGGCTCTTCTCATCAACTGAGCTCTGAACAGAACTCATCATATATAATATATCAACAAGTTTAGAAGGTTTAGCGGTGTACAAGGTTCTATACAACAATCAGTTTGATGCATGATTCCAGGGGACTGAGATAAACGGAGAATCATCGTCAATGATCAAACAAATTTTGCAGCCAATGATTGAATTTGTGGTAATTTGTTGCAATTTGTTAGAGAGAATTAGAAGGTTTAAGTGGAATTTTGATCATTACCATTCTAAATGCAAAGAATTCTCTCTCCACTGCAATCCCTTGAGAAATGATCGTGTCTTAAAAAACGAATGCATAGACCTTAAGAGATTCATCACGTCGTCTGACATTCATTCCAAGGCGTTGAAGCATAATTGTTAATTGATTGAGGAAGGAAAGTCAGAAATAAAGTAGGTTTGCATTCCAGTCAGTGTATAGAACTGTAGGCTTTCACGTTGAATAGAATCAAATTCAGTACGAAGCGACATTTGCTAAGTATTACACACATAATCTTAAAATGATCGTTAAAACACTGAAAATTGAGCATCTAAAAAAACTTTCACGGGGTTCAAAAGATGTTAAAATGCTTAAATTAATATAGTATCATCTGATTTAATTTCGTCTCTCAATTATTAACGAGTGTTAAATAAAAAATGAGAATGTTTTCAATACCTTTCAGTAACTCAAATAATGAGCGTAAATTTTCTTTCTCCAAGAAAATTGCTCTTTGGGCTCCCTAGAAACAGTAGGCGTGTTTGGTTTTGCTAGTTTGAATTTAGTCAAAGCAAAGATGGCGTCGAAACAGCACGTGCTCCGCGAACGCATTGTACGGTTCTACGAAACGCATTTCCAGCAAGGAAAAAAGTTCACGGTGGCACATTTTAAGGAAGAAAATGTACCTGTCAGTACGGTATATCGTATCCTGGGTTCCCTGAACATAGAGCGGAAGGTCGGAAGTGGTCGTCCGGTGACGATAATGACGAAGCAGAGAAAGACATCGTTGAAGAAGCTGTTTGACAACAAGGACGCAACCAGCCTGCGTGACGCCGGTCGGAAACATGGCTGCTCCCACGTATTGATCCATCGTACCCTCAAGATAGAAGGAATCGTCTGCAGGAAGATGACGAGGTCGCCGGAGTACACGGAGGAGCAGATTGAGACGGTTTAATCACAATGTCGGTGAATGACCAAAAAATACCGCGGGACGTCATTCGTTCTGGATGACAAAAGCTATTTTCCGCTGTCCAAAACGCATATTCCAGGATATGATAATTTCCACTCCAGCGACAAGTCATTCACACCGCCTGAAGTGAAATACATGTTCAAGAACAAGTTTGAAAAAAGGTTATGTTGTACATCGCCATTTCCGACCGGGGCATTTCAAAGCCTTGGTTTAAGCCGAGCGGTCTGGCAATCAACCAAAAAATGTATCAAGAAGAGTGCCTCGATAAAATCCTGCTACTGTTCCTGTACAAGCATCACGCGGATTGGAAGTACGTCTTCTGGCCGGACAAGGCGTCTTCCCAATTCGGCAATTGTTGACTGGACTAGTACCATGCTTATAAATAGAACCATCTATGCAAGCTTGGGAGGACTTACAATCAAAGCCACTCCAACAAAGGGATGTCCCCAAGGTGGGGTTCTATCACCGTTGTTGTGGTCATTGATCGTGGACGACCTCCTAAACAAACTTGTATCTATGGGTTTCGAAGTTATTGGCTTTGCAGACGACGTAGTAATAATAGTTCGGGGAAAATGTGAGAATGTGTTGTCAAACAGAATGCAATCTGCACTTTACTACGCACTATTCTGGTGCAGGGAAGAGGGACTGAACATTAACCCTTCCAAAACTACTGTGATAGCATTCACTACGAGACGAAAAACTGCACTAAAACCACTAACATTAGACGGGGAAGTGCTAAACTTCGAATCACAGGTGAAATATTTAGGCATCATACTAGATTCAAAGCTATCATGGAATCCGCAGATAGAGCATGTAATAGCCAAGGCTACAATAGCTCTATGGGTTTGCCTCAAAGGAGTAGGGAAAAAATGGGGACTAAGGCCTAAAATTTTCCATTGGATAATTACAGCTATAATAAGACCCAAAATCTCGTATGCTTCTTTAGTGTGGTGGACCAAAACTGTGCAAGCTATGGCCCGGAAGAAACTAGCGAAGCTTCAAAGAATAGCAACCCTAACTATAACTGGCGCTATGCGAAGCACATCAAACGAGGCTCTGAATGCACTACTAAATATCCTGCCACTACATTAATTTATTGAGTTAGAGGCAGAACGTAGTGCCTTGAGACTCTCCAAAAACAAAACTCTCTATGAGGGGGATCTTACAGGACATCTAAAAATCCTAAGGATATTTAAAATAAACTCACTCATTGTAAAGAACGATGACTGGATGGAACCCGTTTTCAATCTAGACATACCATACAATGTAACTATCAATGATAGGGACGTGTGGGAGTCAGGTGGACCTGCGGTTCCTTCCGGATCAATAAAATTCTTTACTGATGGGTCAAAAATGGATAATAGAACTGGGGCAGGGGTGTTCGGACCTAGACTCAGGATCTCAATTCCTATGGGAAACTGGCCAACAGTATTCCAAGCAGAAGTTCAAGCAATTTTAGAATGCACTTTAGCCTGTTTGAAAAGAGGATACAGGTACACAAGTATCTATATATTCTCTGATAGTCAGGCCGCTCTTCGAGCACTAAGTACTTTCAAATGTTACACCAAGCTAGTATGGGAGTGTATTGTTGCACTAAGAAACCAGGCCATACGGAACAGAGTATTGTTATTCTGGGTTCCAGACCACTGCGGTATCCTAGGGAACGAAGAAGCAGACCAGCTAGCTAGGGAAGGATCCCAGGGCCTGTTAATTGGACCTGAACTCAAGAACTGGGAAAGCACCACTATTGTCTCCAACTGGAGAACAGCAGAGGGAGCAAATCAGGCAAAAAGATTCATTGAACCAAGCGCACGACTCTTCAAAAACATGTTGAACTTAAGTAAGCACGAGTTAAGTACTTACACTGGTCTATTGACAGGACACTGTCGGTTCTGCGGGTTCGAAAAAGAAACTGCAGAGCATCTCTTATGCAACTGCTGCGCCCTCCTTAATAGGAGAGAGCGTGTTCTTGGGGCAAAGTTAATAAGCGCTCAAGATATATGGTTGAATATCAGCCCTAAGAAGGTTATATCATACCCGATTGGGATAAAATGCTTAGTCAGCAATCAACTGTCACTTCAACCCATAGTGCAGGTGAGCCTGATAGCATACAGTAACGCGGGGTAATAACCCTCTCCCTTACAAAGAAAAAAAAAAGGCGTCTTCCCATTACGCCAAGAAGACGCTGGGGTACCTTGAGGAGAAAAAGATACCGTTCGTGCGGAAAGATCGTAACCCAACAAACTTGCCCCAGTGCCGCCCAATAGAGGATTTCTTTGGCTCACTCACTGCCCTAGTGTATAAAAACAATTGGAGGGCCAAGGACACGAAGCAACTGACTGCAAGAATCCGGAATTGTATCCGGAAAATGGACGTTAGTGCCGTACAACGTTCTTGTGAGAGCATCGCGACAAAGTTGCGTCGAACATCAGACCACGGACCTTTCTTAAACATTCACTGACATTTTTTGAAGAAAATACATTATGTTATTAATAAAAAATACTGAAATCGATGAAAAAAAAAATTAACAATTTTTTTATATGTGACTGAAAAAATTCTCATTTTTTATTTAACACCCGTTATAACATTTTTCGAGAAAACAAACTAACAACACCAAAGTTTTTCTACATATTTCTAAAATCGAGGTTTTTGTTTCAATTAAATATTCTTCAAATCTGTTCTTGATTTCCATGATCTGTGTATATCCGCAAACAACTGTCAATATTTAGCTCCGGTACACCCATAGAAGAGGTTGCAAAAATCCAATGCCTTTTTAGCAAATCTCTGTGCCGATAATGCTCTGAAATGTGCACTGTGCCGAAGACGGTATGTTTGAAAAACCGTAACTGGCATAAGGACTCGGCTCCCAACCAAAATGATGACCACTACATTCAAGCGAAACAAGAAAAACATTTTATGGGATTTCCTTCCTATTGGATAATTCATCCCAGAAACAAGAAAATAAAAATTAAAACCACAGCGCTGTAGTGAGAATCGAACTCACATCACCAATTGTATCGTCTTGCCAGTCCGACATTCTAACCAGTGTACTATTCGAGCTTCATGCAGGACGAGGTATATTTGTCATAGGCTTTCTGTTACAGATCAATCACAAAAACGTACAACAGCGGCTTCCCGGCGTTTGGCCTCCTTTCAATGCATTCCTGTGCCTTAAGATGGAAACGGGAAAGGGAACGGGAGTGAAGGAACGGGAAACCCATTGAATGAGAACTGTGCTTTGCTTACTGCCTGCTATTACATACACACGCTACATATACACAGCTGCTAAAGCCGGGCAGCTTGGCCGGTGTTGTTTGCCTGTGAATTGAAGGAATGTTTTTGTTGTTGCTTTTGCTACATACACACGCACAGCTTAGCCGTGTTTGCCGGTTGATTGAATTAGATGGATGTTTTTGTTGTTGCTTTTGCTACATTCACACGCACAGTGCTCGGTTCGCTGGCTGCCTGGTGTTGGCCGGTATTTATTTCCATCCTTCTTCGGCTTGTGATGCGATGGGGAGGGACGCGAAAACGTTTTTATTTTGTTTCATTCAGACATACGCAATTCGGTTGCGCTGGGAGGTTAATGCCGGTGGGCGCAAATCGAATCAGTGCCGGTCGCGTTATCTTCTTGTACCAATGATGCTATGAAATTGACTACACGCCATTGGCACAGAGGCTGAATTTTGGGTGTATAAATTATCCAAACGTCATTGTGTCTGTCACGGCTGGCTGAACGTTTAATATGATTAATTGCCTTGACGGTGCTTCCAGCCACCACATCGAAGCCGAAGCCCCAACTGGAGTGAAAATGAGAGCATCGCAGCCACAGTTCTGGTCCGTTAAAAAGAAGGTTTTCGCTGGTTCCGTTTATTCAAGGTTTTCCAAGAAGTTTCGTTGAGACGCGCATTGGCTGTTGGATGGGAAGAAATTTTAAGGAAAAATGTGTCCGTCCATCATTCCGAGGAAAAACTTTGCGGCGACAATGAAACGAAAGTAAAAGTGTGTGCGACAGATAAAACTGTGGGTGGTTGGGATGTTTTTCTTTTTATTTTTTGTTGCTATTTCCATTTGGCTGCTCATTTTCCTGAAGGCCATCCGGCTCAAAATGGAAGGGGGGGGGTCGAGCGACGTGGCTTCTTCCATCTTCTACGTAACTCATCATTTTCCAGCCCATCAGCGCGAGGCTGAGAGACAGTTGAAGGATGAATATGAAGCACGAAGTAAATTATACACACTTTTTATGGGTCCCCTCCCTCTTTATTTTTCTGCCCGGAGTTTGGTGAAAGTCGTTATTATACAACGCACGCCTAATACACACATAGCCCAGAGTACGCGGGCTGCAAATAAAAGACAAAGAAGTTTTTCATCATCTTGATGGCGGGGTTTTTTCTTTACCTTTCTTGTGATCAATTTTTCTTTAAATATTTTTAGCGATTTAATTTTAAGCAATTTCTTATGCTTTTTTTGTAAAAATAAATGACAATTTTTGGCAAGTTTAAAATTTTTCAAATTTTGTGCAGTTTATTGCTTATTCTATTTGCAATTGTGAACCTGAAAATTTTATTACAGTTTGTTTTAACATTTTGAAAATTCTGTGACGTTTTTATGAAAACTTCAAACATTTTTTTGAGTATTTTGCTAAATATTTTTCTTCATTTCAATTTGTATTTTGTGAAAATTTATTCCTAATTTTTAAACAATGAGTAACGATTTTCTTTTTAAGTATCGCCGATTTTTTTTTATTTGCGACAGTTTTATGTCAGTTTAGTAACAATTTTGTTTTAAATTTGTGGTTATTTTGGGACAAAGTTGTGTAAACTTTGAGCCAATTATGTGATAACTTTCCACAGTTTTATGATAAGTTTGTGAGTTCTTTGGCACAAATTTGTTAAAACTAGATTTCAATCTTGTTTCTTTGAAATCTATTCTGTGACAATTAATGGTGCCCATTTCTGAACAATTTTTTGAAGGAATTTCAGTGTCTTGTGACGGTTTTGAAATTATGTTAGCCCAATTTTAAAATGTTATTCGACATCTCAAAGTTCATTTTTTGTACCGTGGTCAATTAATGATAGTTTGCTGACCATTTTCAACAATTTTGTGACAGTCTGTTGCAAACTCTGAGACAATATTGAGACAATTTGGTTAGAAATCTGTGTCAATTTCGTTCAAGTTTTGTAACGATTTTAGGACGAAAAATCATAAGAAATTAAAAAAAAGTTTGGTTACTATTTTTGAATGATTTAGTTATTACTTATTGCCAGTTTTATGACAATTTTACAACTTTTTTGTAACAGCATTTTTTACATTTTGAGACAAGTTTCCGAATAATTTGTGTCAATTTTGCAAAAAGATTATGACAATTTTGTGAAATGTTCATGTCAACTTGGATATAACTTTGTGACAATTTTGTGACCATTTTGTGACTATTTTGTGAAAAATTTGTGACAATTTTGGGACAATTTTGTGACAGTTTTGTGAAAATTTTGTGAAAATTTTGGAACAAATTTGTGAAAATTTTGTGACAAATTTGTGAAAATTTTCTGACTAATAAGTGACAAATATAAGGAAATTTTGTGCCAATTTTGTGAAAATTTTATGACAATTTTGCGACAATTTTGTGAAAATTTTATGACAATTTTGTGTTCAATTTTGTGGACATATAGTGAACAATTTGTCAACTTTGACCATACAGTAGTTTTTTTGATTTTATCACTGTTCGATTTTATCAACCTTCAACAAATTCACGCTCGATTTTATCACGGTTATTGTTTCGATTGAATGGACAATTTAGGATCATAGAAATGAAATTCTGCTAGCTTTACCTTAAAGTATATAGAAAGGAATAAGATTTCAGTTACTCTACGTATGATGAAGCAAGGATTATCTGTGCATTAAGCAAATTTCAAGAAACACACTTTGCAAGTCTAAGTTGAGCAAATTTCAAAATATTTTTCGAAAAGGAATACTTTTTACTTTATCAAAGGTGTAATGGTTAAAATATTGAAATTTAAAATTTACAGAAGAAAATTTCTTTCTTTTTTTGAGTTTTTCTTTGAGTTCTTTTTTCAAAATCGACATAAGTGATAACGACTGTTAAATTTCCATAAAAACTAAATAAATCATTTTAACTATATGTAGACTATCAAATTGATATTCCACATGGTTTTATTTCAAGGAAGAATCTTGAAATTACTATAGAGAAGAATAATTTCAACTGAAATCGATCCTTTAAGTTTAGTAAACTTAGATAATAACATCTTATGAACCAAATTTATTGATAAAAAACGTCCTCACAACTGAATACATTATAAATCATTGATTAAAAACAAACAAAATCTAGTTCCACTTAAATTTTTAACTTCGCCAAATTCACGGTTTCGCCATATTCTTTTTTGATCGCCATAATTTTTTTTGATCGTGATTAAATAAAAAAAACTACAGTTTTCACAATTTTGACAATTTTGACAATTTAGACAATTTTGACAATTTTGACAATTTTGATAATTTTGACAATTTTGACAATTTTGACAATTTTGACAATTTTGACAATTTTGACAATTTTGACAATTTTGACAATTTTGACAATTTTGACAATTTTGACAATTTTGACAATTTTGACAATTTTGACAATTTTGACAATTTTGACAATTTTGACAATTTTGACAATTTTGACAATTTTGACAATTTGACAATTTTGACAATTTTGCCAATTTTGACAATTTCGACAATTTTGATAATTTTGACAATTTTGACATTATTAACAATTTTCACAATTTTGACAATTTTGACAATTTTGACAATTTTGACAATTTTGAAGATTTTGACAGTTTTGACAATTTTGACAGTTTTGACAATTTTGACAATTTATACATTTCATATTAGTTTCAACATAATAACAACTTTTAAAAATATCCAACATAACTTAGTTGCTTAAATTGTCGGATTCAAAATTGTCAATATTGTCAAAATTGTCAAAATATTGTCAAAATAATCGAAATTATCCAAATTGTCGAAATTGTCAAAATTGTCAAAATTGTCAAAATTGTCAAGATTGTCAAAATTGTCAAAATTGTCATAATTGTCAAAATTGTCAAAATTGTCAAAATTGTCAAAATTGTCAAAATTGTCAAAATTGTCAAAATTGTCAAAATTTTCATAACTGTCTAAATTGTCAAAATTGTAAAAATTTCTTAACTGTCAAAATTGTCAAAATTTTCATAACTGTCAAAATTATCAAAATTGTCAAAATTGTCAAAATTGTCAAAATTGTCAAAATTGTCAAAATTGTCAAAATTGTCAAAATTGTCAAAATTGTCAAAATTGTCAAAATTGTCAAAATTGTCAAAATTGTCATAATTGTCAAAATTGTCAAAATTGTCAATATTGTCAAAATTGTCAAAATTGTCAAAATTGTCAAAATTGTCAAAATTGTCAAACTTGTCAAATTGTCAAAATTGTCAAAATTGTCAAAATTGTCAAAATTTTCAAAATTGTCAAAAGTGTCAAAATTTTCATAACTATCAAAATTGTCAAAATTGTCAAAATTGTCAAAATTGTCAAAATTGTCAAAATTGTCAAAATTGTCAAAATTGTCAAAATTGTCAAAATTGTCAAAATTGTCAAAATTGTCAAAATTGTCAAAATTGTCAAAATTGTCAAAATTGTCAAAATTGTCAAAATTGTCAAAATTGTCAAAATTGTCAAAATTGTCAAAATTGTCAAAATTGTCAAAATTGTCAAAATTGTCAAAATTGTCAAAATTGTCAAAATTGTCAAAATTGTCAAAATTGTCAAAATTGTCAAAATTGTCAAAAATTGTCAAAATTGTCAAAACTGTCAAAATTGTCAAAATTTTCATAACTGTCAACATTGTCAAAATTGTAAAATTTTCATAACTGTCAAGATTATCAAAATTTTCAAAACTGTCAAAATTATCAAAATTGTCAAAATTGTCGAAATTGTCAAAAGTGTCAAATTGTCAAAATTGTCAAAATTGTCAAAATTGTCAAAATTGTCAAAATTGTCAAAATTTTCAAAATTGTCAAAATTGTCAAAATTTTCAAAATTTTCAAAATTTTCAAAATTGTCAAAATTGTCAAAATTGTCAAAATTGTCAAAATTGTCCAAATTGTCAAAATTGTCAAAATTGTCAAAATTGTCAAAATTGTCAAAATTGTCAAAATTGTCAAAATTGTCAAAATTGTCAAAATTGTCAAAATTGTCAAAATTGTCAAAATTGTCAAAATTGTCAAAATTGTCAAAATTGTCAAAATTGTCAAAATTGTCAAAATTGTCAAAATTGTCAAAATTGTCAAAATTGTCAAAATTGTCAAAATTGTCAAAATTGTCAAAATTGTCAAAATTGTCAAAATTGTCAAAATTGTCAAAATTGTCAAAATTGTCAAAATTGTCAAAATTGTCAAAATTGTCAAAATTGTCAAAATTGTCAAAATTGTCAAAAGTGTCAAAATTGTCAAAATTGTCAAAATTGTCAAAATTGTCAAAATTGTCAAAACTGTCAAAATTGTCGAAATTGTCAAAATTGTCAAAATTGTCAAAATTGTCAAAATTGTCAAAATTGTCAAATTTGTCAAAATTGTCAAAATTGTCAAAATTGTCAAAATTGTCAAAAGTGTCAAAATTGTCAAAATTGTCAAAATTGTCAAAATTGTCAAAATTGTCAAAACTGTCAAAATTGTCGAAATTGTCAAAATTGTCAAAATTGTCAAAATTGTCAAAATTGTCAAAATTGTCAAAATTGTCAAATTTGTCAAAATTGTCAAAATTTTAAAAATTGTCAAAATTTTAAAAATTGACAAAATTGTCAATATTGTCAAAATTGTCAAAATTGTCAAAATTGTCAAAATTGTCAAAATCGTCAAAATTGTCAAAATTGTCAAATTTTGACAATTTTGCCAATTTTGACAATTTCGACAATTTTGATAATTTTGACAATTTTGACATTATTAACAATTTTGACAATTTTGACAAATTTGACAATTTTGACAATTTTGAAGATTTTGACAGTTTTGACAATTTTGACAGTTTTGACAATTTTGACAATTTATACATTTCATATTAGTTTCAACATAATAACAACTTTTAAAATTATCCAACATAACTTAGTTGCTTAAATTGTCGGATTCAAAATTGTCAATATTGTCAAAATTGTCAAAATATTGTCGAAATAATCGAAATTATCCAAATTGTCGACATTGTCAAAATTGTCAAAATTGTCAAAATTGTCAAGATTGTCAAAATTGTCAAAATTGTCAAAATTGTCAAAATTGTCAAAATTTTCATAACTGTCAAAATTGTCAAAATTGAAAAATTTTCATAACTGTCAAGATTATCAAAATTTTCAAAACTGTCAAAATTATCAAAATTGTCAAAATTGTCGAAATTGTCAAAAGTGTCAAATTGTCAAAATTGTCAAAATTGTCAAAATTGTCAAAATTTTCAAAATTGTCAAAATTGTCAAAATTTTCAAAATTTTCAAAATTGTCAAAATTGTCAAAATTGTCAAAATTGTCAAAATTGTCAAAATTGTCAAAATTGTCAAAATTGTCAAAATTGTCAAAATTGTCAAAATTGTCAAAATTGTCAAAATTGTCAAAATTGTCAAAATTGTCAAAATTGTCAAAATTGTCAAAATTGTCAAAATTGTCAAAATTGTCAAAATTGTCAAAATTGTCAAAATTGTCAAAATTGTCAAATTTGTCAAAATTGTCAAAATTGTCAAAATTGTCAAAATTGTCAGAATTGTCAAAATTGTCAAAATTGTCGAAATTGTCGAAATTGTCAAAATTGTCAAAATTGTCAAAATTGTCAAAATTGTCAAAATTGTCAAAATTGTCAAAATTGTCAAAATTGACAAAATTGTCAAAATTGTCAAAATTGTCAAAATTGTCAAATGTGTCAAAATTGTCAAAATTGTCAAAATTGTCAAAATTGTCAAAATTGTCAAAATTGTCGAAATTGTTAAAATTGTCAAAATTGTAAAAATTGTCAAAATTGTCAAAATTTCAAAAATTGTCAAAATTTTAAAAATTGACAAAATTGTCAAAATTGTCAAAATTGTCAAAATTGTCAAAATTGTCAAAATTGTCAAAATTGTCAAAATCGTCAAAATTGTCAAAATTGTCAAATTTGTCAAAACTGTCAGAATTGTCAAGATTGTCAAAATTGTCAAAATTTTCATAACTGTCAAAATTGTCAAAGTTGTAAAATTTTCCTAACAGTCAAAATTGTCAAAATTATCAAAATTGTCAAAATTTTCAAAATTGTCAAAATTGTCAAAAGTGTCAAATTGCCAAAATTGTCAAAATCGTCAAAATTGTCAAAATTATCAAAATATTCGAAATTGTCAAAATTGTCGAAATTTTCAAAATTGTCAAAATTGTCAAATTTGTCAAAATTGTCAAAATTGTCTAAATTGTCAAATTGTCAAAACTGTCAAAATTGTCAAAATTGTCAAAATTGTCAAAATTGTCAAAATTGTCAAAATTGTCAAAATTGTCAAAATTGTCAAAATTGTCAAAATTGTCAAAATTGTCAAAATTGTCAAAATTGTCAAAATTGTCAAAATTGTCAAAATTGTCAAAATTGTCAAAATTGTCAAAATTGTCAAAATTGTCAAAATTGTCAAAACTGTCAAAATTGTCAAAATTGTCAAAATTGTCTAAATTGTCAAAATTGTCAAAATTGTCTAAATTGTCAAAATTGTCAAAATTGTCAAAATTGTCAAAATTGTCAAAATTGTCAAAATTGTCAAAATTGTCAAAATTGTCAAAATTGTCAAAATTGTCAAAATTGTCAAAATTGTCAAAATTCTCAAAATTGTCAAAATTGTCAAAATTCTCAAAATTCTCAAAATTGTCAAAATTTTCATAACTGTCAAAATTGTCAAAATTGTAAAATTTTCATAACTGTCAAAATGTCAAAATTTTCAAAACTGTCAAAATTAACAAAATTGTCAAAATTGTCAAAATTGTCAAAAGTGTCAAATTGTCAAAATTGTCAAAATCGTCAAAATTGTCAAAATTTTCAAAATTGTCAAAATAGTTAAAATTGTTAAAATTTTCAAAGTTGTCAAAATTGTCAAAATTGTTTAAATTGTCGATATTGTCAAAATTGTCAAACTGTCAAAACTGTCAAAATTGTCAAAATGTATGTATCAATGTATCAAAATGTGATAGTTTTGACAGTTTTTAACGAGGGATTGCAGTGGAGTGAGAATTCTTTGCATTTGTTATGGTAATGATCAAAATTCCACAACTGCTTAACAAATTGCAACAATTTGCAACAATAAGCACATTTTCACTCTCTCTGAGCACCAGTTTCTCTCATTTAAACTTAAACCTTCTAATTCTCTTTAACAAATTGCAACAAATTACCACAAATTCAATCATTGGCTGCAAAATTTGTTTGATCATTGACGATGATTCTCCGTTTATCTCAGTCCCCTGGTTTTTAACTTTTATTCTTGAATGAAGTAAGAAAGATTTTTAATATCTTTGAGGTGAGTTGCATCGGGAATTTTTAATGACGAAACCGGTGAAGAAGACAGATGTTTCGGGCAGGGCAGCAACGATGTAAAAATGGAAATGAACCATTATTCATAAACATTTCAGGGCTGATGGGTTCCCGCGTCGTCGTCGTCGTCGTCGATTTACTCCTGTCGGTGTTGCTGTTGATGTTGATGATGCTGATTTGGGTCGGCATTTTCTCTCCATTTTCCTTTTCCCCCAAAACAAACTTCTAGAAGGCAGGGGCAAGAAGGGGTAGAATTTTTGAAACCATGGAGTGTGTTGGAGGGGGCAAACATGGAAAATAATAAAAATAAAGCCGTTTCGCATTTTGCTGATGATAATGATGACTTTTTATGGGCCTTCCAACACCAGTCGGACGACGGCAAGGATACGTTTTAGTGATGCTGCCGCTGTTAATACTGTTGGATGTCTGTTTTTCATCAAAATGGTTGGATCTCCATACCCCACCAAAATTCCATCCTCCCTCCAACCCTCCCATCCCGAACAATTTGATCATATTTTAAGGGACCTTGCATCATCCGTCTTTGTTTGAGTTTGTCCGCGCGCGAACGCATAAATTAAATCGTTAGCGGTAAAAGTTTTTGGACTTCTCTTGTACAATTTTCCCGATCTCCTCCACACCGTTTTCCGGAGAGAAAAACTTTTCCGAAGACTTTAAAACAACGGGAAAACTTTGGCTATATTTCTTAGTTTGGCCATAAGTTGCGGGTGCTTCCGAGGCTCTTGTTTATGCCGTTCTGATGAATGAAAATATATTACCGGGAGTTGTGTTTCGCGATCAAAATCCTGAATATAAGGCTATTTTGGAAATCGAATACCAACAAGAGTTGATAATTATAGTTGGAAATGTAGTTCATCGAGGAGTTTTTATATTTGAGAGTATGATGACCAATCATATCCTCATATGTTAAGCTTAAAGTAAATCTTTCAACAGTTCTTGGTTCCAACGAATCCTCATTAACAGAAGCTTGTTAATCCACACCGTATTTTTTATTAATCTATGGTAGAAAATCGTTTAATCACTTGGTGCCAAAATTTACTTAAGGAAATACCCGAAGGTGGAAGGACATCATTGGAGAAATTGTCATTGTACGAATTTCTGTCCCAACAACCACACATTTCAGATATTTCGGAAAAAAAAATGTTGACCAAAATGTTCTCGTAATAACCTACCCGAAAGCTGTGCTTGTGTAGGTATACAACAAAATTATTCGACTCAAGATGTAGATTGAGTTGTTTTTCACAAAAAGTTGATTTTCTTATTCGACAAATCGACGACTCTTGAATTTTAAGACTTGAATCTTCAAGGAAATAAAAAAAAATGAAGCCATTTGACGTCTATTTCGGAATTTTCAAGAAAGCCCTTTAAATCCGATATTGTTACCCTTTTTAAAACCCTCACTTTAATATCGACACTCAGATAAATCTTTTGCTACATCGTAAAAATACGTGTTCATTTAGCAATAAACATGTCTCAACATTACACTTATAGGAACAGTTTCAATCGAATGAAAGTTTATTATTGCATTTGGGTAAAATCTATTTGGACATTCTCATTCTGCGCAGTTGATGTGGGGGGTTAGGATAATGCAGTAGACTGAGTCGATTTTGGATAATTTTTAATTACTCAAACCCTGGAGTCTTAAAAGCTTCATTATGGTTCAAAACTTATCCATGATTTTTTGCATTATTTTTAAGTAACGTTTACATAAGTAAATTTGTACTTATAGGTTTGTATGGAAAAATTGAATATTTTGTACTGAAATAAAAATCCTTTATGTTTCTTTTGTGGAACAAACCCTGCTAATGGTATTTGTGTCAATTTATGAATTCTACAAAATATAACAAAACATTAAAATTTCCCATACAAACCTTAAAGTTTAAATTTACTCAAGTAAACGTTAAGTAAAAATTGTGTTAAAAATCATGGATGAATTTTGAACTAAAACAAAGTATTTTGGACGGCAGGGTTTGAGAAATTCAATAATGACAGAAAATTTACTCAGTATAAATAGTACTGCAGGCTAAATATCTTTCAAAATCGTTAGTTTCAAAACGAGTTTTAAATGGCTGAGATCCATACCTTTTGCTAAGTTTTCTTCTCCCAATTGACAAATAGTGCACAAAGTTGTACTATCCCCAACATTTCGCTGAGTCAGTTGGTGAAAATGGAAGAAGTAAGCATTGGAGCGGGTTGAAATTGAATTCAGAAGTAAAGAGAGGAAAGCAGGTGCGGGATGATGGAACTCAAAACAATCGAGTTTCGTTCAATTCGACCGACGTTGGCATTACCGATCTTGAACGAGCTCGATTCGAATGGAACGTTTCGAGATGATCTGCTACCCGGTTAACTCGAAATGTAGTACGTCAAAATTTAGAACTCGAACGAGATACGTAATTACGATTTTAATTCAATTCGAGTTGAAACTCGAAACGAGTATCTCGAATCGAACAGGATTCATAGTTTCGCTCCAACTATGTGGACAAAAAATCTGGGCGAAAACCGGGTCTGGTGGACAAAACTTTGGACCGGAAAATCATGCGTGCTTACGCCAGTGAGAAAACTGCCGCTTTCAGGATGTGGCCAAAAATTTCCCCTCTCAGCACTGCCAAAATGATCGCAAATCAGTCTGTGCTGAAGCTAATGAGCAGTTTTCGATCAAATCTTCGATCACTTGCCTAGAATTGACTTTTTTTTCTTAAATTCATTGTAATAAAGACAATATAGTATCTACATAAAATTGTAAAGTAATTAGAATTTTCTCCTTAATTGTATTTAAACTGTTCATTTTAAATCGTCCTGAGACTTTATGAGACACCCTATATTTTACTTGAAGAGACTTCAAAATGCTTCATAAACTAATTTGCTCCCGAGTGAAATCTTGGACTTTTTCCTAGATAGCTTTTCATTTATCCGATGCACTGCTATATTTTCCACACATGGTTTGGATTGTTTTTTTGCGACGCTCAATAAAAATCAAACCCATTACTGACTGTCACACACCCCGGCAAGACAAGGTTAGTTTGTTTTGGCTCCGGATCACGTCTACTAAACTTCTCCTGGGTAGGTACTGTGAGCGTAAAGTGATTAATGTTCGTTCTATTTGCGCACAAACAAAAGCCCAGAAGGAAGCAAATATCGTTTAGCACCATTTGAATCAACCAAACAATCATCCGGCTGGCTGGCTGGTTGGCCAGGGCCATGCGGAATGATAACCCTCCTCGCCACCAGTCAGATATCTGCACTCTACGAAAGCCACATCCGTACGAACTTCTCCATATAAATTACCACCCATCGGAGGAAGAATAGAGAACTTCTTTCCTCTCTTAATAACTATGTGGCACTGTCTGTCTGTTTGACTAAACCAAAACTAAATAAATAAACAAACAAACATACGATCTAACAAACGGTGACGGTGATCCTAGGGACCTTTGCTGGCACCCATGAAAGGACCAAAAAAGGAACACTGCCCCGAGTTCCGTCTTTTGTTCCAAACATTCGGCCCTGTGATGTGCCTCTTTCTTTGGTCCTACCACAGACAAAAACGTTAGTCCTTGTTTAGGGTATATTATTTTGGCAAACCCCAAACCCGGAAACAACCACGGAAAAGGAGGACTACGAGGCGTGACAGTTTTATTTATGTTCCGGACAATAGGCGTTGTGTTTCGTTTTCGTTTTCGGGGTGTGTGCCCATGATAAAAATAAAACTTAGAACCGAAATCATCATCGTTTGCTCTCGTTGGAGGAACAAAAGCCTTTTGTTGTTGTTGTTGTTGTTGTTGTTGTTGTTGTTGTTGTTGTTGTTGTTGTAGGTTTTCCCGAAACTTGCCGAAGGAAAAATTTGCACTATCACGGCGGTGGCGCCTCCGGGCATGAGATTACGGTTAACTGTAATGTTGAACTTTTTGTTTGATGATCGGTGGAATGATTCAGGTTTTATTTTGACTAAACATTACTCAACCCATCATAACAAACATCTTAAGTCTTAACATAAGTTTCACATTAACTGTATTAAGATCTTCAAAAGGATTTGCTATATAATTCTCTTTTGTGCATTTTTAATTTTCAATGTTAAACATTACATTTACGTTTAACACTGAAAATTATCCAAAAAATGATTATCAAGAGCGTTTTCCTTTATTTGAAAAACTTTAGTAAATCGATGTTTGTCAATATTATCTTATCTTTAATTATTACATTGATATAATCTAAGATTCCATGAAAACTCCAATGTTGAACCGTTTTAACTTTCGTGGTTCCTACCAAAAAGTGAGAAGGTAAGTTAGTGAGTGAGTGAGGCAACGTATAATAAATTTTAAAAGTCATATGTTGTTGTTTCCCGAAAAATGGGAAAGCCTCCATTTATAACCATTTATCATCAATCGAGTTCGAAATGTTGTTTCGTTCTTCTTTTGTTTGCGTGCGGTAGTCAGTCGTTTTGTGAGAAGGAATATTTATTGCTTTTATCGAAGCTCTAGATTTTCATATCACTTTTCATCAATTAGCAAAATACAAAGGGCTTAAATCTCTCTTGCTCTATTTTCTGATATCGTCAGATGAGTTATAAAATTAAATCAAAAACCTAGTTATTATAGCTTTAAACTGATCACAATGAATTCAAAAAAAAGTTTATGTCATTCCAAATTTCATGCTGATATGAAATATCCCTCAAGAAATCAACTTTAGGCTCATTTTAAAAAGGGTTTTGTTAATTTATCCATGGCCACAAAGTTAACATTTTGCTGAAGTTCAAATAATTTTAGAGCTGTTTTTGATTAATTTGGGTGCCCTGAATCCAAATATGCAATTAACTTTTGATTTTCAAATCACTTTTGAAAAAAGGTTAAAAATTATTTGAGAAATTGCTTTTATGACTTTTTTGACATAACACTAAAACATAAAATAAATTAAAATATAGTTTCAAATAAATTATCAAGTTCCCCCAAGCTTGCTAGTAATTTTGGTTTCAGCGAAAAAAGATATAGAAACCATTAACTTGTTCATTTCACTCCATTTTAAAAAGCATTGAAATTAAAATATTTTTAAGCAAAATTCAAATTCAGGTTTCTATAAATATGTTAAAACACTATTAAAACTTTTTTATAAATTTCTTCAGTAGTGTCGGAAATGCTTATCTTTCAAAATTAAAAAAACTGTAGAAATTAACTTTTTAAGATCATTCATCAACATTATTTTTCCAAATTAAATGAAGTAAAATAAACAAATTAATCATCAGTTTTCATAACTTTAATGCAGATGTGTTAGAGCATTGCACAGTGGGGATTTTCGAACCAAAAAAGGTACCCAATTCAGGCAAGGACTTAAATTTTAATTTTAATTTTCAAATAATATTATAAAAAATCAAATACGACACTTCAATTAACTAAAGTTTTGCATTCTGCAAAAAGTTAAATTAAGTTTGTTTCGATTGCTTTTCTAGTTTTATAGGTTGAAGGATTGATCAGTCCAGTTTTATAAAATTCAGCTAATTATTTTGTAAAAAAGCAACAGTTTTCAGTAAAAAATCAATGTTCTTTTATTTTTTCTTTTTGAATTTAAACATGATATTGAGATTCGAACTTAAGACTTTTATTATTTTAAATTAATTCTTAAATACGCAAAAGTTTAGCTGACGGTGGAATTTCATTTTTTAAATCGGGATGGTCACGATCTTTGACAAAAATGGAAACTTTTTTTACCTTCAGTGTTCGGCATTAAAGCGCAAAACGCTAATTTGTCTATTCCGTTTTTGTTAAATAATTATCGTTTTAATTCAGTTTTTGACCAAACGTTTAAACTAACAGATAGACAAACTCCACCATAAGAAATCAGTCAAGGAAGAATGCTGATATATGGTTTTTTCATGTGTCTGGCGTTAAATCGCTAATCGCTAATTAGTCCGCTACTTTTTTGCTGGCAAATTTATTTTATTACGGGATTTCTGTTGAAATAACGGATAAACAAACTCCCCTAGGTGCCATTTTTCAAGCCGGAATGCTGATAAATGTTATTTTCTGCAAGGTGATGGAGTTTTTTCAGCCGTAATTTTTCTAAAAATAAAGTTATAAAATAAATATATAAACAAAAATGTAGCAGACTAACTAGCGAATAGCGTTTTAATGCCGACCTCTGCCTTTTTATTTCGGCTCAATTTTCGGAACAAATTATAATTTTTTTTTTCATAGTACAGTGAACATGTAGTCGATTTTAAAATGGTATTCATAATGAAATCGGTTAAATAGTTTTGAAAATACAGCCAAAATAGTAATCTGGGTCTATGACCATAACCGGCTTATTGTCATTTTATTAACCGCAA
Source organism: Uranotaenia lowii (assembly GCF_029784155.1). Taxonomy (NCBI): domain Eukaryota; kingdom Metazoa; phylum Arthropoda; class Insecta; order Diptera; family Culicidae; genus Uranotaenia; species Uranotaenia lowii. The sequence continues at coordinate 37,922,669 of NC_073691.1, read as the reverse complement.
ATGAAGCTTAAATTATTGACCAAAAGTTTTGGATCACCCTACAGTAATACACCACACCAAAAGTTTGGGATTAGGTTTCTTAAACATCTCTTACATCAAAAAATCGTTTTATTGTCCGTTTTTCCAGCCAAAATTAAAGCTAATGAATTGATCTTACTTAATTGATATTCAGTTTAAAAAATTAACTAAATTGATTTAAAACATAAGCTAAACTGTGTTCATTATCGGATAATTTTCACCGAATAGTCTCGCCGTTGAAAACATAAATCTTAATTTGTTTTGACCATAACTTTGATTTTTTTTCCAAAATTAGTGCAGATATTTTAGCTGATAAAAAATCTCTGCCCAGTGATTATGGAAATGTATATAGTAGATAAATTGTACAGAAGTTACAAACACAGCATTTACCTTTAAATTCGTAGGTAAGTTGAATGTAGCAATTGTTATTTTTGGCAATGTAATGTGAAATATATCAGTTGAACGTTATTTGGTAGTTTGTTTTATGCAATCGATTTTTTTCCACTGATAAGTTCACAAATTTTGAGTTAATTTTATCGTCAAATTTATCTTTCAATCTAGACCAACTAAATGAATATGTTGCAGTAGAATCAATTTTTTTAAAAATCATTCGACGAACAGCTGTACATAAAAAATAAACACCACCCTGATTGCCATTTAAATTTTTTTAAATCAAATATTAATTTGAAAACTGAATCATTTTAGTGTGCTCAATGTATAAAAAAAAAATTCAAATGAAGATCCACTCGCAATTGTTTAGAAATAATTCTTCATTCGAATTGATTAGGTTTATGACGATGTTTTCAAATTTGCTGTTATTTTTAACAATATCGCCATATTTGTTCAGAGTCATCACACACCAAACATGCAAACTAAACAGGTTATTATTTTCGCTGGGGGGATTACTTTCAGTGCACACGGAAAATGCCCCGTGCTAAATATTTTGATGATGTAAAAATTGTAGTTGCTATTTGCATTACTACCAGCATTGTTCTAGGGTAAGGGATATTATTCAAGCGTTTTAAATATTAACTTTTTGGAATACTATCTTGAAAAAGGTAGTAATATTCCCATTTTTATTTATCGTTTCGTTGAATTTTTTTAAAATTTTCTTAGAAACCATAGGATTAGATTCATAGTGGATGCACTTCCTCTAAATAGTTTCCTGCGAGAAGGATGCCACAAAGCGACAACTGCAGCAACGCTCATCAGCTGTGGCGACTTAAATTGGTTGTAAATTTTCGCTGCTGGCATGCGTTCTTGAAGCACGTCATCTTCCTCTCGCCGCGGCTGTAGCTGCTCGTGAAAACTTACAAACAAGCTACATTTCTTCGCAAATAACAACAGCAAGCAGCTTCAACAGAAACAGAATCAGAAACAGGAACGAAAAAAAAAACTACCGGTAGGTAAGCGAAGAGGATTAAGTCGCGCCGCCTTGACTCGACAGCAGCCGCTCTCCGTTAATCCTCAAAAACACGACTCTGACGCGCTCCGGCTGCTTGCTTCCTGTTTTACTACCGTCGTCGTAGCTCAAAAACAAAACGCTAAGATAGGTGAAAGTTTCGATATCATTAATAGAATCATCTGAAATCTTTTAACGACTACAAATGGTCGATTTGCACCCGTTTGAATGATCCTTCAAAGAGGGAAATTTTCCCCATCATCACTCAGCCCTGCCCCTCCCCCATTCGATCAAACTATTTAGCACGATAAAGTTGATGGACGTAATTCAGAGAAAAACGCCGCCACCCCGATGATATGTTACCGTAAACTGTGGCTTAAGTCAGTTATTAACCCAGAAGCTGGCCGCTTAAAATAAAATCTCCGGTCTTAAGAATTCCATCCTGGGGATGATGATGATGATGTGAGACTGCCCCAAACAGCGGGATCCCAATCGAGATCAACAATCATTCATTTTACAACCTCCCCCAGACACCTACAACTAATGACTGACTGAGTGTGGGATTGAATTTTGCGGTTGGGTTTTGGCAAACAGCATAAATTCATCAAATCTGGTGTGCTGGTTCAGACAAAATGGGGGGCAAAATGCAATAAAAAACCATCGACCAGTAGCGAATCGCGAGTAAATCTCGGAAGAAAAAACCCGAGCGTCCGCTTTTGATAGTCTGGATTGCGATCTTGGTATGATCGGAATCGCATGGCGACCGTGACAGTAAATTACGGTGTGGATTAAAACACGGTCGGGTTTTGGTCAACTTTTCGTTATCGTAACGGATAGGGTAGCTAAAAGTATTTTCAAAACATTGAAAATTGAAAATGCGTTTTGTCATCGTTCGTGAACATTTTGTTTATTTTTCAATTTGAAAAGTGAAATTTGTGGAAAACCTTGAGAAAGAAAACTTTTACCGGGTAGCCCGCGGATTTGTGCAACCGGATATAGTCCATTTTAGAATTGGAGGGCGTCAAAATGTTTTTTTTAAGCCAATTTGCGATAGCGTATAACACGATTCCAAGCTCTGTCGTTTCTCCGGAAGTTTCTTTGGCCGGAAGAATGATGTGTATTGGCCTTTGATGTGTGAACCAAAATCTCTTAAACCCTGGTTCGAAAAAGTTTGGCTCATAGCTTTTTTTGGTTGAATTTACGGGTTTCAATTTTCAATATAAATTTTGATGGGAAAAAAAAAAATTTCATTCGAAAATCCCAAGAGATGTACAGAAAATTCATAAAAATGTATCTTTTGAAGATAAATATTCTTCAATTTTTTCATTTATTTTCATCTCAACAAACTACACACCCTACTTTGTATCCCAAAAAATGCGATGTTATTTCAAAGCTGTTAAACCGTAGGAAAATTTAAAAAACCAAAAAAACTGCTTTGCATTGCCAATGTTGGTATATCTTACTTTCACAAAAACATTTCATGAAATAATTGAAAGCACACGCAAGCAAAAGGGCCATTTTTTAATTAATTTTCAATAGATTCTGATTTTTTATTTTATAATGGTTATGACTTTTCTCATGAAATACATAGCTGCTTGTCATGTTCAATAATTAAAAAAAAAAATTTCAAGCTTATATGAATTTCCTGGATGATTTATTATGTAAAAATTTCTTCCTCCATACAAAATAGAAAGGCGTTGCGCTTCTCAGAAATCAACCAAATAATCTCAAATTTTACACTGATACTTGGAGATGGAAAAGGCATCGAAATAACATATGAGAGGGAAAATTCTGTTTTTCAGCTTGCAGTTAGTGTTCTGGATCAGAACTGGTCACTCTATCGCAACGCTTGAGTGCAATTTTTGATCTTCTATTGCTGATTCTTTATGAACGAATTTTTCACCCAACCAGACAGACAAACAGACATTGAGAGGCTAATTGATTTATTTCCACCCACTGCAACGGGATTTAATTGCGTAAAATATTTCCAAGATGCAATTAATATGGTTTTTGAGGTTTTTTTTACTATTTTTTTTTTTTTTTTGGCTGACTGTATTAAAATGTTCTCGAAATGTTGTTTGTATTAATATCGACTGAGTTTTAAAATTAAACTGACAATTTTCTTTTTTTCCCAAGGTAGCAAATTTACAATTCTTGATTCTGTCTACATAATTTCTTCAAATGACAAGATTTTCCATTTTCACGCACTGAACGGCTCATCCAAACGCCCTACAACCATGTCACGTCTTATTATTAGCCCACGCGTTATTGCCGGTTGGTTGCCGATTTATTTACATAGGTCACGTGTCCGACCATTGGTGATACTCCCTTCTCCAAGTAAGGGCAAGTTTATGTCGTCATCACTTGCCTCCGTCATCCATCAACGGCGACGCCGACGACGACGTCGTCCTGCGGAACAGATTTAACTTGTAACTTCAACAGTATAGATTTTCATTTTTCCCTGGTATGTAGCTACCGGCTGAGTTTAACTGTCTACGAATTTAATCAATTGGTTGAACTTTGGCAGGAGACGATGCGTTGAAATTGGAGGGAGTTCCAAGAAGGTGGTTTTGGCCACGTGTCGTTTGTCTCCGTGTAGGAAAAATTGCTAAAGTGAATTTACATTTTGGGAAAGGTTTATCTAACGAGTTTTCCGGTATTAAGTACATAAATGTGTAATGTGATTTTTTTATAGAATTGCAAACAGAAAGAAGAAAGTCCCTTGTGTCCAGCTTCTCTTTCCCTTCCAGTTTATGCCTTCTGTCTTCTGTCTTCTGTCTTCTGAATTCTGTCTTCTGTCTTCTGTCTTCTGTCTTCTGTCTTCTGTCTTCTGTCTTCTGTCTTCTGTCTTCTGTCTTCTGTCTTCTGTCTTCTGTCTTCTGTCTTCTGTCTTCTGTCTTCTGTCTTCTGTCTTCTGTCTTCTGTCTTCTGTCTTCTGTCTTCTGTCTTCTGTCTTCTGTCTTCTGTCTTCTGTCTTCTGTCTTCTGTCTTCTGTCTTCTGTCTTCTGTCTTCTGTCTTCTGTCTTCTGTCTTCTGTCTTCTGTCTTCTGTCTTCTGTCTTCTGTCTTCTGTCTTCTGTCTTCTGTCTTCTGTCTTCTGTCTTCTGTCTTCTGTCTTCTGTCTCCTGTCTTCTGTCTTCTGTCTTCTGTCTTCTGTCTTCTGTCTTCTGTCTTCTGTCTTCTGTCTTCTGTCTTCTGTCTTCTGTCTTCTGTCTTCTGTCTTCTGTCTTCTGTCTTCTGTCTTCTGTCTTCTGTCTTCTGTCTTCTGTCTTCTGTCTTCTTACTATCTTGCTTGCTTGCTCTCTGACTCTCTTCTCTCTTACTCTCTCAGTCTCTTACTCTCTTACTCTCTTACTCTCCTACTTTCTTACTCTCTTAATCTCTTACTCTCTTACTCTCTTACTCTCTTACCCACTTACTCTCTTACTCTCTTACTCTCTTACTTTCTTACTCTATAACTCTCGTACTCTCCTCTTCTCTTACTTTCTTATTCTCTTATTTTCTTACTCTCTTACTCTCTGACTCTTTTACTCTCTTACTTTCTTACTCTCTTACTCTGTTACTCTCATACTCTCTTTCTCTCTTACTCTCTTTCTTTCTTACTCTATAACTCTCTTACTCTCCTCCTCTCTTACTCTCTTACTTTCTTACTCTCTTACTCTCTTACTCTCATACTCTCTTACTCTCTTACTCTCTTACTCTCTTACTTTCTTACTTTCTTACTCACTTACTCTCTTACTCTCTTACTCTCTTAATCTCTTACTTTCTTACTCACTTACTCTCTTACTCTCTTACTCGCTTACTCCCTTACTCCCGTACTCTCTTACTCTGTTACTCTCTTACTCTCTTACTTTCTTACTTTTTACTCTCTTACTCTCTTACTCTCTTACTGTCTAACTCTCTTACTCTCTTACTCTCTTACTTTCTTACTCTCTTACTCTCTTTCTGTCTTACTCTCTTACTCTCCTCCTCTCTTACTCTCTTACTCTCTTACTCTCTAATTCTCTTACTCCCTTACTCTCTCACTCTCTTACTCTCTGACTCTTCGACTTACTCTTGTACTCTCTTTCTCTCCTACTCTCTTACTCTCTAATTCTCTTATTCTCTTACTCACTTACTCTCTTACTCTCTTACTCTCTTACTCTTTTACTCTCTTACTCTCTTTCTCTCTCACTCTCTCACTCTCTCACTTTCTTACTCTCTTAATCTCTTACTCTCTTACTCTCTTACTCCCTTACTCTTTTACTCTCTTACTCTATTACTCTCTTACTCTCTGACTCTCCGACTTGCTCTTGTACACTCTTACTCTCCTACTCTCCTTCTCTCTTACTCTCTTACTCTCTTACTCTCTTTCTTTCTTACTCTCCTCCTCTCTTACTCTCTTACTCTCTTACTTTCTTACTCTCTGACTCTCTTACTCTCATACTCTCTTACTCTCTTACTCTCTTACTTTCTTACTTTCTTACTCTCTTACTCTCTTACTCTCTTACTCTATTACTCTCTTACTCGCTTACTCTGTTACTCTCATACTCGCTTACTCGCTTACTCCCTTACCCACTTACCCTCTTACTCTCTTACTCTCTTACTCTTTTACTTTCTTATTCTCTTACTCTCTTACTCTCTTACTCTCTTACTCTCTAACTCTCTTATTCTCTTACTCCCTTACTCTCTTACTCTCTTACTCTCTTACTCTCTGACTCTCCGACTTACTCTTGTACTCTCTTACTCTCCTTCTCTCTTATTATCTTATTCTTCTACTCCCTTACTCTCTTACTCTCTTACTCTCTTACTCTCTTACTTTCTTACTCTCTTACTCTCTTACTCTCTTACTCTCTTACTCTCTTACTTTCTTACTCTCTTACTTTGTTACTCTCATACTCTCTTACTCTCTTACTTTCTTACTCTCTTACTCTCTTACTCTCTTGCTCTCTTACTCTCTTACTCTCTTACTCTCTTACTCTCTTACTCGCTTACTTTCTTACTCTCTTACTCGCTTTCTCCCTTACTCCCTTACTCTCTTACTCTCTTACTCTCTTAATCTCTTACTCGCTTACTGTCTTACTCTCTTACTCGCTTACTCCCTTACTCTCTTACTCTCTTACTCTCTTACTCTCTTACTCTCTTACTCTCTTACTCTCTTACTTTCTTATTCTCTTACTCCCTTACTGTCTTACTCTCTTACTCTTTTACCCTCTTACTCTCTCACTCTTCCACTGTCTTGCTCTTGAAAAGTAAGAGAGTAATAGAGTTAGAGAATAAGAGGAATAGAGTAAGAGAGAATAAGATTCTTACTCTCTTACTTTCTTTGTTATCAACTCTCTTACTCTTTAACCCTATTATTCTTTAACTCTTTTACTCTCTTACTCTCTAATTTCCTTACATTTAACTCTTTTACTCTCTTACTCTTTAATTTTCTTACTATCTTTTTTCTGTTTCTATTTTTTCAAACATTTCCCTTCTTTCTGTCTAGAAATTTTTCTCTCTGATAAAATTGTACCATCTATTGATACTCTAAAGTGAGTTACCTCACGCCTTACTGTTGGTTCAGCCCGCTTCTATTTGCCCGAACCTAAACTAGTAAAAACACGTCCCCAAGCAAATGACACGTGTCATTAACCGGTGCCGGAAGGATTTCAATCGGCAGCAAGGGTTGAGCAAATATTTTATTTACTTCCCAACCATAGCACAGGTATTGGTATTGATTCGCGCAGTTCGGAAGGTTCTTCTTCCTTCCGAATGTCGATGGTGATTTTTCTTCTGACGTTTAACATTGACATCAGTACTCGAAAATTAAGATAACACCTCTGATAATCTTCGGATCGTTAATCCTCTTTGGGGCCGAGGATGAGCTACCGAACCTCAGGATGACCGGTTAAATTAAATTAAGATATCATCGTCGACGTAGTCGGCAAGGTACAAATCCGATAAGAGCGGCTCTTTGAGAGAGGTGACCCAATAGACAAGACACGTCAAGTCAGCGTGTTTGATAACTGGCCGCGGCGACGTTTTTTCTTCAGTCAGCAGCGGCCGACGCTTGTCGGCAAAACGGAAATTAGTCAAAAGCCAAAACGTGCCCTGATATGCAGTTTTGGTTTAGTGCATTGTCTATTTTTTTGTTTTTTGTTTCACTCTTTCGATTAGATTAGAGCGAGTGGGATTAAACTTGGATTTGGCAATTTTTTGAGGGAAGCAATTGGACAATTTTGATCTCACAAAATCGAACAAACAGTCTGACTTATGCAACATTGTAACGGTTCTTCCCACCCAAAGATCTTTAACGGAAATATAAAACTGCTGAAATACGGAAAATTACGGCATCAATTGTTTTGTTTAAATCGTACCAACCACCCGAGATCAAATATCAGTTGACGTGCAGCATACGCTTTCCCTCTCGTTTGAGAAAGAACTGAGTCAACGGCACACGTCCTGAAATTCATAATCAAAACAATCCACAATCCTATTTGCTTCCCAATTTTTCGATTGCCATTCTCCTTTAGGTAGGCTATACAAGCTAGACCAACAGGGCCACAACTCCTGATTGAAATTCGTACCTACTCGTGAGAAGCCGTCCGTCAACGAACGGTTCAACCAATAACATTCTAGGTTCCATACGTAGACATTCGTAAGTTCGGCTGTCGGTTTTCATTCAACCAGCGCTAACTGACAGCCCAAAAACTCAATCAAAAATATATCTCTTGCTTGGGTGGTTGGTTGCTTGCCTGCCTGCCTGTTGCCACTTTCGATCCTACATGTCCTGGCTGGGCGAGAGCAACGGCGAGAAAAAAAAACTAGATTCATTCTTCGGAACATGAAAAGGGATGGAACCTTGGCAGAAGCTGAAACTGTGCTGAGGACTTGTCGATTTTTCAATATTTCAAGTGAATTTCTCCATATTATCTATTTGAACTATAGGGGAGAATGAGGATACTTGATCCCTGGGGATACTTGATTCCTAAGCTATATCTCGAAACTGGAATGTCTTACAAAGATCAAATGTTCTAGAAAAATGTGCCAAAATGAGCAATATAACAATGCTTGTAGTTTAAAAAATCTTAACAAAATAATCGTTTGAGTAATTGAACTTTGTTTGAAAAAATTCACAACATGTAACTTGAAGATCTTTTTTCATCACTTTAAAATGTTCCTTACATGGGAAAATTATGAAAAAAATATTTGTTCCAATGTATCAATCGTTCGAGCGTAAAATGAACTTCATAATGCCATATTTTCAAAGTTATGAAAAACTCTCAACTTTTTTCAGAAAAAGTTTTCTAAAATGTTGATTATGGGTATAATTGATCCCCTAGATTTGGGTACAATTGATCCCCCCCTCCAAACGGCACATTCTTCTTCTGAATTGATCGTTATGATTGCTGATTACGAAATTACTAATATTTATCCAAAAACTAATATTTATCATACAATTGTCTGAAGAAGAGAGCAAAAATAATTAGTTTTCTCTTAATTATAAAAATAGCGCCTTTAAGTATGCAATGTTATTAGCGTTGAGACAAAGTTATAGAATTTTCTTTTTATGTCTGCAATAAATTGTGAAATGAGAACAAACATGACCAAAATAGTCAATTAACATTCTATCTTGGGGTGATGTTTGAATTTTATACAAGGATTAGGGCTTCCTGAATGAAAGATCAAGCCTCCTTTAATAGGGGATCAAGTCTCCCCTAACTTCAGAAAAATCGCAATTTTTTTACTCCCACGAAAATGCTTCTAGTTCATCAACGGGTTCTAGTATCGTTCTAAATTTTGGAGCATAGAAACTTGAAGTTACAAGCTGTCAGAAAATGTCAAAGACGGCGAGTTTCTATTTTTTTCCGAAAAGATATGGTGAAAATAAGAAAAGGGGATCAAGTATCCCCACTCTCCCCTACACCCATAGAAGAGGTTGCAACAATACAATGTTTATTTAGCAAATTTCTGTGCCGGAAATGCGCTGAAAACTATACTGTGTCAGAGTTGATATGTTTGAAGACTTGAGCTCCCGAGCAAAATGATACATGACCACTACATTCAAGCGAAATAAGAAAATCATTTTATGGGATTTTCATCCTATTGGATAATTCATACAAAAAAAATAGCGAGTATAGAACTCACTACACCAAAGCGGTGTCATAAGTACAGATTTTTCAGTATTATACAGATTTTTCAACACCAATACAGATAAGATACAGATACAGATTTTCATATCGATTTTAAATATCAATACAGATTTATACAGGTTTTTGAAAAAAAAAAATTGAAATCATCTGTAGACTGGCCAGCCCATGCACAATGAGGAAAAAAGTGTATAAACTGCAAAATATTCAATATTTTCCGTCCTATATGAACCAAATCTATGAACATTCACTGCCGGCCAAAAGTTTGGGATCATCCGTTAAAAAGGAGGGATGAATCATCCTTCGGGATGAAAATCCAGAGAAAAAGAAAAAAAACCGTTAAAAAACATGCAAATTTTGATTGTTCATATCTCAGCCGTCTTAGGACATATTGCGAATCTTCTGATCTCATTTGAAAGATAATAAGCAATTGCTATTTCAGAGGTATTTTGCTCAGAAATAATGTTTTAGTTTTGTACCTTAAACTTAACCTAAAGATAGAATATTTTCAAAAAATCGCACTCCATATTCAAAGCCGATCATCTCGTGATAGGATGGAAAAAGTTTGGAATCCTTCTTTTAAAAACATGCATTTTTATCTCATTCATATCTTCCTCATCTAACATTGTATTGCAGATCTGAAGAATTCATTTGGAAGCTTAGGAATTGTTGTTTTTCATAAATTCATTCAAAAATTATATTTTAAAATTATAACCGTAAAAAAATCAGAATCATAAGAGTAAACTATCAAAAAACAACTAATTTCAGGTTAATTTTTTATGGTTATCATTTCAAAATATAATTTTTGAATGAATTTATGAAAAACCAACAATTCCCAGTGTTTTTGGCTTCTAAACTTAGCTTAGCTTGATTGACTACTCACATCCACCTTGAATCATTGAACCCGAAATGCACTTTAAGATGTTTTGATAAAGAATTTAAAAGTATTTTAGTATAGTCGGTGATTGATTTCTAAATTTGGTTTAAATACAAGTCAATACATTTCGGATTCCAAGATCGCAGGCGTGGCTCAGTAGAACGAGTTCCACATCGCCAATGGTTGCTACTCCGTGATTGACCGAGGCCATCAATTTTGTTCAGAGGTCAAATGAACGGAACCTGGGATTGGCTACACATTCACAATGCACAAAACTGATGCTCTCTCTTTGAACATCAATAACGGCGCTGGCCACGTCCTAGTAGTCAATAGATAGGTTAGAAAAAATTAGAAAGGGATGAAAGAACAACTTTGTGCTTAAGGACCGAGGTCACCTCTGCATCCTTGCAAAAAATTTGGTTGAGAATGTGGGGAAATGGAAATAACTAGGAAACACTTTTGACTAGTGTTCAGCAGTGGCTATCATCAATTTTTTCTCCTGAAATATATTTTTATTTATTAGAACATTTGAGCGAAATAAGAAACAACAATTTTGAATGGTGATTATGACTAAAACACATTCGAAGTCAATCGTATACACTTGATTTCCATCTTTATCTGTATCTATAATAGTTGTTGCTCACATAATTCAAAGTTCGAAATGATATCCGATCTGATGTTCTAAATCATATTTATGTAGGAATTTAAAAACGTACGAAAGGTGTAAACGTTCAAATCTTTTGGGGTAAAATTCAGAAAGAGATTGAAAATAAAAAAAAAGTGAATTTAACCATTGGAGAAATCTAGTCCAAATCTAACGTTTTATCTTTGTTTGAAGAGAAATGGAGAGAATGGTATCACATATGAAAACTATGTTAATTTTTTAGCAATTTTGATTGAAAGATTCATGTAACGACTTCCACCATTTGATCAGAAACATTAAGAATTAACTTGTGTCTTATTTATAATTTAATCATAATATACATGAAACGTTTTGGACATTTGAATAAAAAAAATTGATGGGAAATTAAGTAATTCTAAACAAGCTATTGTATAAGTTAATCCAAGTTTAGGTTTGATACAAGAATAAAATATATTTTTTAACCAAAAAAAGGGATCAATTTAGTAATTTTGAACTGATTAAATTAATATTTTGAATTTGTGAAATAACGATTGGTTTGAAAATATTTAAAATTATTCTATTAAAAATAACAGAATGTTTTTTACGACATTATTAATGTGGCCCGAACATTTGTGAATAATTTTTCACATTGAAAACATTGTAGTATTTAGGTAAAATTTACAAGTTTTGATATACTTTTTATAAAAAAAAAATGAGAATACTTAGCTTAAACGTTTTCCGGATGCCAAACATCAATGAATGACTCCGAAGTTTTCATCCCCAATTAGTATGAGTGGCCGACAGCATTCCAGGAAGACAGGACAAATCATCTTTTGAAACCTCTTGAAGACCTTGAGACCTCTTGAAAAATGTTCCGTCCTGTAGGGCTGATACCGGAAAACCTTCGGAATTGACTTGAAATTAACTTCACAAAAATTTGAAATAGTTTAAACTTGGATTTGAACGGTTTCGAAAATTTTCTTTAAAAGTAAAACACATCTGTCATCGACGGCCACAGCCTACCGAGTCCCAATTCCCAGTGTTTTTTTGGCTTCTAAACGTATAAAAAGAAAAACCAAAACAAATTCATCCAAATGTTTTAATAAATTATTTTGTAAAAGTTGTCAAAATAGCCACTTTTTCCAAAAAAAGAATTGATTTTCAAAATCATTTAAAACATGTGTAAAACTTTTTTTTCTCTTTTTCCGTTGGTTTTGTGTGATTTAAATTATCAAAATTATAGAGAAGTTTGAGATTTTTTTTGATACGCGAACGGAGAAAAATCACTTTTGAGCGGTACAAGCGCGTAGAATATGTCACTATATTAGCGGTGATCCCAAACTTTTGGACGATAACTTAAGTGTCTATTTTATATATAAGAAGTACATTCTTAAATTTTTGCACAAATTTTGTTATTGTGTTTTGAGAAGTAATAAGGATCCTAATGCAACTCAAATTTTGAAATTTGGTCCGCCCTATCCCGAGTTAATGGATTTTGAATATTGAGTGCAATTTTTTGAAAATGTTCTAATTTTAGGTTAAGATTAAGGTACAAAACTAAAACATTATTTTTGAGCAAAATACTTATGAAATAGCTACTACTTATTATCTTTCAAATGAGATAAGAAGATTTGCTATATGTCCTAAGACGGCTGAGATATGAACAATCGAAATATGCATGTTTTTCAGTGGGTGATCCCAAACTTTTGGCCGGTATATCCTTAAGTGAAAATTCCCAGTGAATCGATTAAACATAGTTTTAGACAACGCACAAGCTTACGAATGCTTTTTAACCCCTTATGCTCCTTTATTCTGTCAAAAATGCAGAAAAAACAGTGATTTGGACTAGAAAATTTTGAACAAAAATATACCTATCTTGTACGATTTTTTACAAGGAATCAAATGAAGGCTGTTTGAGACACCGCACGCATCAAAATGGACTGATGGTCGTTTAGCCCTCAATTCCCCTATATTTTTTTGATAAATTGAGAATAAAGCATGTTCGGTTTTAAAATTTTTAAGTCAAATGAGAACGTTCCGAAAAATCTATCATTAATACTGTAATGCTTGCAACTCCAGATATTTTTTATATTTCTTTAAAATTTGAAACAATTTATTAGGACCCTTTTTTTACGAGCTTTTGTTCCGAGTATATTCATATATTATATATTGTTAACATGAAGGGGGCCTTATAAGTCACAGTGATTCAGTATTTAGCTTAATTTAAAAACAGCTGGGAAGAGATTTACAACGGGTACACAATATAAGACGTAATACGTTCAATAAAACAATTATTATTTTCATAGCAACGAATGAAAGTCATCTCTAAAAAGAGTTGAGAACATTCGTATGCCACATAAACTTTAATTACCCAGTTGATATGAAATCGCTTTTCCTTAAGCTTTTTTTTTGTTGGGCAGAATGTACTGGGAAGACCAGTACAGATTGTATTGTTTTAAAACTTATTAAGTATTCAGTTCACACAAGGAAACAGCATTTTTCGTGTCTATGCTTTGGACTGTACATTTACCAGCAAATAAACAATGTCGAAAAGTAGCACTTTTCAGCTGACTTTTTAGCAGACTCTTCAGCACTGAATTGCATAAACAGGTTTTATAAAATTTTTGCAACTTAAGTTCAGATTATTAGTCAGATTTTGTCTATCACCTCCAGCTTTGATGAAAATTGTGTATTGTGTGAAAATATTGAAATTGATCGGATTTTAAAAAAATGGATTTTTAAATTGACCCGAATGCCAAAAACGTTGACAAAAAATAAATTACTCGGAGAATTATTTATCTTTTAGGGAAACTAAAAACAGATTTTAAATTTTTATTCAATCATTCAATCAAGGAATCGGATCTTGCTAAGATATTTTAGTCTTAGAGGTTCTACACTTTAAATATGAAATTCTACAATTTCTAAATAATTAAAGAGATAACATTGCTCCTATTTCTGAAATCGTAAAAGAAAGTCTTAGGAAACTCTATCTCAAAAGAATGATTTCATCAGACAATGTTCCAAGCTGTTTGATAATTTGACTTATATTTTAAAAGTAGGTATAAAAGATTCATTTGAATTAAATGTTATTAAAAATTCTATGAAATTATGAAATGACGTATTTCTTTCAATTTTGCATTTAAAAAAAACTGAACACCCCTCATTTTGAAGGTGTGTCTGTGTGTAGAATGTTGGTTCTATTTTGATTATAGAATTCACTCTTCAGTTGTCAAAATGTCGTCCAAAGAAGAAGAGCAGCGTATCAAAATATTTCTCGCGCATCGCAAAAATCCAAGCTACTGGCACGCAAAGCTGGCCAAAATCGCTAAAAGTTGCCAAATCAACCGTGACAAATGTAATTAAAGTGTTTGGGGAACGTTTTTCTACAGCTAGGAAGTCTGGATCGGGGGGAAATCGAAAACCGGATGCCGCTGAGACGACAAAGAAAGTTGCCGGTAATTTCAAGCGAAACTCTAACCTCTCTCTCCGAGATGCCGCAAATAAGCTGGGTGTATCGTCTACAACCGTGCATCGAGCCAAAAAACGAGCCGGACTTTCGACTTACAAGAAGGTAGTGACTCCAAATCGCGATGATAAACAAAATACGACGGCCAAAGCGCTTGCGTTTTACCAGACCTTGATCCCGGAGGCTGTACACGACGATGCTGACGAAGATTGATGGACTAATGGATTAATGGACGACGAAACCACATGAAACTGTCAAAGTTCGCGAAGAAATATCTGGTTTGGCAAGCCATCTGTATTTGTAGCTTGAAAAGCAGCATTTTCATTGCTTCCGGGAAAGAGTGTTTGAATAAACGTCTGCTGCCTTTCCTGAGGAAACACGGTTGCTCCGTACTGTTTTGGCTGGATTTGGCATCTTGCTATTACGGTTAAAACGGCCATGAAGTGGTACGCCGCCAACAACGTGCAGGTGGTTCCCAAGGACAAGAACCCTCCCAACACGCCAGAGCTCCGCCCAATTGAGAAATACTGAGCTATTGTCAAGCAGAACCTAAAGAAGACCAAAAAAAAACTGCTGAGGACGAGCAGCAGTTCAAGGCAAACTGGCTTCCTGCGGCGAAGAAGGTGGACAAGGTGGCAGTACAAAATCTGATGACAGGGGTTAAGCGTAAGGCCCGGCAATTCGGATTTGGAAAAGCGGAAGCCTAACTGAATATTTTTCCTGTATTTTATATTAATTAAACTTGAAAAAGAAATTTAATTTGATTTTTTTTAAATAAACGATTTCACCGATTTACACGCGTTTTCCCTTGACCAAATTTTTACCGTATCACCTTTTACCGATAATTCTACCTCCAAGGAAGTTCATTATTGGAGTATAATCTGATTTGTGGACGTTGGGATAAAATAGGCATACAAAGGTCGAAATGATGATAAAAATCCTTCCCCTTAATTTAAATTCTATAAATTCGTATGAATAAATTTTAGTCAAATATTCATCAACACGTCCTAACCCTGGAGACCTATGGACGTAAAAGACTACGCACGGAAATTCGCATCACACCCCGAAGTGGCACGGGTGCTGTCGTTCACGCAGCAAATTGGCGCGAGTCCCTTGTGACATCTCTTCGGCCAAGCGACCGAACCGAGCAAACGGCGTTCGAGCGTGTTATTCTTTGTTGTTATCCTTCCAGCCAGGGCCCTGGTCCCGGATCAGAACAACCAAACACGTGCCACGTGGCGGCAACACTAGCAACCTACTCTCGTTCGGGCGTCCAAAAACAAAAGATCACACACAACCGATTAGAGGGCGCTTCCGGGGTAGATTGCTCGTTGTTTGCACTAAATGTACGAAGGTACGTGCCCAGTTTGATTGTTTTCGCAAACACTTTATCTAATTTAGAGTGAAGAGATTTAGTTGGTTTTGTAAATACGATTGAAGTTTTATTGAGGGTGCGCAGTTTTTCCCCCGAACTGTTTTGAGGTTAAAAGGGCTAAGCTGAGAAAATTGGAATTTTATCCTATTATTCAATGTAACTGTAAGGTTTTTTTCATTTTTGAAATGTTAAAAGCATTTTAAATATGAGTTTGAATCGTAGTTTTTCAGATAATTTGAAATTTATTCAACCGTAACATTTTTTCAGACGCACAAAAAACGCAGTTTTATTTTATGAAAAAGTATCTCGTAATGACAAAGTACAGGAAAAAAAATCGTTCTCAAACAAAGCCATAAACAAGCAAAAACAGCGACCCACCTGGTTGCAAGTAATTGTCATCACATGCAAATAAATTTAGGACTAAAGTGTACTCCAATCTAGCGTAAAATTGTGTACAGTCCGCAAACTCTGGGTACATGATTGGAGAAAAAAAAATGGTCAACAATCGAAAACAACCGGACACAAAACGGTGAGGCGGAAACTGCCCCCCACATATTTTCGCCGGGCCCATAAAGTGGGCAACGATGGAATCGGTTTGGTGTGTTTTTTTTTGGGTGGCTATCATTCGATTCGAATTTTACCGCACAACCCATTGCATACCCAAAGGCGCGGCGAAACGCCACCCAGTAATATTGGATCGTGAATTTTAGTCGAATCGGTTGAGCGGAAGCAACCAAAAGCAACATCAACGAAAAAATACTGGCACCGGGAAAACCGGAAAACCAAATAAAACAATCGGTCAGATTAATTATAAATACACTGTATGTAGGGTAAACAAGGAAATTTATTTGTTTTCGAACCGGGATGCTGCGCAATTGAGGGGGCTAGAATTCCAGGTGCTGGTTGCGAGAGGAAGGCAGTGATTGAGAACAGTTCAAACCAAACTCGTAAACTTGATGAATCAAATTGACCGAATGACAGACAAGAGTAGAAGAACTGTACCATGTTTGAATTTTAGATTGAAATAAAACAATACCGGGACAGAATGGTTATAAGATGAATTTTATAAATGATAGGCACAAAGCTTTCGTTTGCTGTAAACAAGGTTGCCGAAAAAAATTCTGTGTTTTGAGAAAAATAATTCTGACTTTCTGTGATTTTACCCAAAAATTCTGTGATGGATTCCTGTGATGCTATTTCCTTGAATTTCATAGAAAATTCATGAAAAATTGGGTCTTTTTCACATTTTAGTTGGGCAAAATCAATTACCATTACCAATCTTATCATACTTTTCTGATTCAAAGTAAGAAATCTAAATTTGATACTGTCCAGAAAAAATTATAATTTCGGAAATCCATTCAAAACTTCGAAATTCTGTGAAATCTGTGAAAATTTCAAAGTTCTGTGTTCCGTGACACAGATTCTGTGATGAAAATTTGCTCAAAATTCTGTGAAATAACAGATTTTTCTGTGATTTCGGCAACCTTGGTTGTAAAGGGTGATACGGTCAAAACTTGGTTAATATCAACTTGACGTACTTCCTTCAATTTTGCATATAAAAAACATGAACACCCCTCATTTTGAAGGTTGTGTGTGTGTGTGTGTGTGTGTGTGTGTGTGTGTGTGTGTGTGTGTGTGTGTGTGTGTGTGTGTGTGTGTGTGTGTGTGTGTGTGTGTGTGTGTGTGTGTGTGTGTGTGTGTGTGTGTGTGTGTGTGTGTGTGTGTGTGTGTGTGTGTGTGTGTGTGTGTTGAATGTTGCTCCTATTTTTATTTTGGAATTCATTCTTCAGTTGACAAAATGTCGTCCAAGGAAGAAGAGCAGAGTATCAAAATTTTGCTCGCGCATCGCGAAAATCGGACTATCGACATACAAGAAGGAAGTGACTCCAAATCGCGATAATTAACAAAATACGACGGCTCAAGGGAGATCTCGGCGGCTCTACACGACGATGCTGACGAAGTTTGATTGCGTGGTAATGGACGACGAAACCTACGTCAAAGTCGACTACAAGCAGCTTCCGGGACAGGAGTTTTATACGGCAAAAGGAAGGGAAAAGTAGCAAATATTTTCAAGCACATGAAACTGACAAAGTTCGCGAAAAAACCGTACCTGTACCTGTGGCTTGAAAAGCAGCATTTTCATAGCTTCCGGGACTGTCAACCAAGAAATTTACGTGAAAGATTGCTTGAATAAACGTCTGCTGCCTTTCCTGAAGAAACACGGTTGTTCCGTACTGTTTTGGGTGGATTTGGCAACTTGCCATTGCGGTAAAAAAGCCCATGGAGTGGCACGCCGCCAACAACGTGCAGGTGGTTCCCAAGGACAAGAAACCTCCCAACACGCCAGAGCTCCGCCCAATTGAGAAATACTGGGCTATTGTCAAGCGGAACCTAAAGAAGACCAAAAAAAAACTGCTAAGGACGAGCAGAAGTTCAAGGCAAACTGAATTTCTGCGGCGAAGAAGGTGGACAAGGTGGCTGTACAAAATCTGATGGCAGGGGTTGAGCGTAAGGCCCGGCAATTCGGATTTGGAAAAGCGGAAGCATAACTGAATAATTTTCCTGAATTTTATTCTAATTAAACTTGAAAAAGAAATTTGATTTGATTTTTTAAATAAACGATTTCACCGATTTACACGCGTTTTCCTTTGACCAAATTTTGACCGTATCACCCTTTATTTCTATATTTCACGAGACAATTTTTGTTACAAACTGATCTTATTGTTGGAATCTAAAAATTAAAAAAATCTTTTTTTGAAGTTTTTTTTGCATTATAAATAGAGCTTTTGTTTCTGAAAATGAATTTACGCATCCTTTACACGGTAAATTTTCAATCATTTTCCTGCCTTCAAGATAAATTCACCAATAAAAACTTTTTTAATTTTTCAATTCCACTTCATTTTGGTTTCGGAGTTTCTCAAGTTACTCTCACGAACACTCAAAATACCAAATCCAAACATAATAACAGATGTTAGATGTAAGGTGTGGCTTGGCTTGAGATTGTTATTATTTCTGATATTTAGTGTATGACCTCAAAACATCTCATTGAAGCAGGGGTGCATCTGAAAAATTCATTCGCTTTATAAGATAATCTTATGAATTCCAATCAAAGATTTTTCTTATGACGCCACTTCATAAGAGAATTTTATGGTATACAAAATTGTGTTTTGTATCCTTTTTTTTATTTTTTTTTATTTTTTTCTCTATAGAGAAAACAAAATTTTGTTTGTATTGATAAGATTTTTAGGTTGACAAGTTTTGATAGAATTAAATTCATTTTTATTTTTCTGTCATATAGATCCTTCTCATTTTATTAACAAGGGTCCTCACAATAAATAATTGCAAGGTTGAAACATATAACTAAGAAAAAAAAATAACTAAATAATTTTTATTAATTATAGTTATTGCAAATGAGATTTGATATTCAAATGACTCAATTTTTTTAAAACTTCTCCCAATCTCAAAAGGGTTAAAAAAGGTTTGAAGGTACCGAGATAATGAATTCTTTCTAAACACCTTTCTGTTTTTTGCAGTAATTTTAAAATATTCTCAAATTTCAAGCATTTGTGCAAATAAAGATCCTTACATATATTTTCCAAAAATTTCAGAAACAAATTTGAGGTCCATTAGTTGAATGCCAAGAACGGCCAGTGAACCGGGAAAACCCGGAAAAATCAGGAATTGAAAACGAAACCGGGAAAACCGTAAAAAAACCTGTAATATCGAATCAAAATCAGGAAAAAAAAATATTGATAGTTTTTTCTATACTCGAACCTATTGAATTCTGAAGCTGATTTATTTCATAATGTCTTATTTATTTTTCAGAAGCGGAGAAATGTCGGGATTTTAATTCCGTTGAGAAAAGCACTGAAACTCGGAAATATATTCAAAAATCGGGATTTTAAAGCATAGCACATACGGCGCAATTTTTTGGGAATTCTATGTAATATGCACTTTGTCGCTTTTGATGGCAATTTTATTCATTTTAAGTGAAAAAAAAATTACAGATTATTAGTGTATGAGTGACGGAATCACGTTTAAATATTTTGGATTTATCTGCGTTGAAAATTTTTAACAAAAAATCATAACTAGAAAATCAAATATTTGTTTAAAATTTTGTTATTGAAAAACTTATCCGGTACAACTGTGTTCGATGTTTACTCTTGGGCTCGAACTCGCGGACATCGGCTCAGGAGACAACAGGAGAGCTATATCACAAGCCAGAAATTTGGATAATGAAATTTAATGAAAGTTCTTATTGACATTTTTGAGTTTGGATGAAAATTCAAATTCAAAATATATTCCAAATCCAGCAGCCAGAACTTATGCTCTGAAATCGAAACCAAATTTCGAGATGCTTCGTAAGAATTATCTTCAACGGAATATCAGAAACAAGGATTAAAATTCGAATTCTGAAACAAAAATTAAGGTCTGATTTATGGATCAGTAACTTAATCCCAAACTCATCGTTCATGATGAGTTCAGTCCTATATAGTATGAGAACAGGGAAAATAAACTAATGTCTAATCAGAACTTCAACCTGAAATTTTAAAAGTATCACAATCTCCATTTATCTATCCGTGAAATGTGTCCTGTGCATTTCAATCTGATTATATTTTATTTTCTTTAAAAATATCAACAAATATCATCAAAATTTGAATCAATTTCAATCTTCCGCACTTTTACGTTAGTTTTTTAAATGTTTTCTTTTCGGTAAAAGTTCAGATAAATATTATTATTTTTGTACTTCCAAATCAGGAAAGTTAAAAAATATAAATTTCAATAAAACAATCCAAATCTAAGCACCAAACTGGGAATTATAAAGCATATCTTTTTTTTATGAAAATGCAAAAATATCACATTAAAATGAAAAAAAAACTTCTCCTGAATTTAAAATATAAAACACGATCATAAATCATGAAACGAAAAAAAATCACACATTCTCTTCACTCATTCCCAAAATCGTCAACAAGTGTTGAGAATAACTTTTTAACAAAGCAGTCCTAAGCAAACTTATAAAAAAAAATATTTATATGGTGTTGCAAAGCACACCGGCCCAGCTAGTATAATCTTAAAACTCCCTCGAATAGTTGGTTTATACAATTTTCTTTTTGCTTAATGATTGAAAATATATTGATTAATCAATCCTTTTCACTGAAAACTGTTAGACAAGAAATTGTCAAAAGTAACAGTTAATAGAAGCTTAAAAACATGAAAAAACTGTAAATGGACCAATTTTTAAAAAAATTACCAATTCAGTAGCATAAGAAATCCTTGGTCAATATGTTTTTCGATCTAATAAAATGATTGGATAATAGGTCAAAGAATATTCCAATTCTGGATAGATTTTTTGATTAAAAAAAATATATCCTAAGTTAGGAAGGAGAGATCAGACATAAACCCCGTCTGAAGGCGGGGTTGGGAAAGTACGACAATAATTCGAAAATTATGCACAATATTTTCATTTCATATTTGTTTAAACATCAAATTGACGTAGTCAGAAAAATTATTGGTTTCGCCAGTTTTTTTTTAAATTCTCAAAGACATGCGATTTTCACCCTACTAATAAAAAGGGGTAAGTGGCAACAAACTTTGTTTTTTATGCGAAAAACGTTTTTGAAAACTATTTAAAATTTAAAGTTTTTTATTTTGAATCAAAACAATCGAAAAATTTCCTTTAATTCAATCACGGTAATTCAGTATAATTATTCAACCAAGTAGGCTCACAACACATATTATTGTAGTTTTTTTTTACATATTTCTGACGTCGGGGACCTTGTGACGATTTGAATAATTCCAATTCAAAACCTTCGCTGTTGTGGTCAGATCCGATTCTAAAAGCAACAATTATCGCATTCATCAACATAACACCGATCGACAGCGGCTGATTTAGAGTTCAAATGGCCAAAATTCATCCTCGGTTTTCGACGATTCTAAACTTTATCCCTGGTGATAGACCCTTTAACAAACAAATCTGCCAGCAACAATAATTACCGCACATTTGTTAAGATTAGACAGCGCCGGATTGTGGAAAACAAATTAACTTTAGGCAAATTATCATTCGGTTTTGTTCCTGTGTTGTTACCTTTGAATCGCAGTTCAACGGCAACAGTTATAAAAGGGAAACCAGAAAACTTTGGCGGATATGCTGTCTTATTGTAAAATTGCCCATTAGTGTCATTGAATGATACACGAATACCCACCTAGTGGCATTTTTCTTACTTCCCTTCAATACAATGTTTCCGTTTAGGGTGCTGTTTTATTTGTTCATCTTTCGAATTACCCTCCGCTAGCAATAGGAAATAGGAAAAGATACATAGTTCAAACGGATGTGTCACAATATGGGTGACATTTGTTTGCCCTTCCGAACTGTCGGAAGGGGAGGAAGTATCAGGCGAGGGAAATATTTTTCGCATAAATTATAAAGGGTTCATCGGAAGTTTAGAACGATTGATATTTTACCTATATTTCACTAGTAGGTAGCTATTTTTTGAAAAAATAATTTTCAGTTTATTGTATGGCTTATTACGACGAAAAACCTAGAGCTATGCTTTATTTGGTAAAACTCCAATCGCACTTTATATATGATAAGAAGTGAAACTATCCTCTTCTAATATATGGTTAGCTCACAGAAATTGTTTTTAAAAAAAAGTATCAGAATGATAACAGAAAACATAAGGAACATTGAACTGTAACTGAAAAACAAATTAGCAGAACACTCTAATTTGACGTGGTGTTCAAAATTAAACATAATGCTCTAAATATTTATTTAGTTTCCACATAGGGGAAATAATGGTATAATGGCCACCTTAAGAAGGACGCTAATTTAATCATAGAAAACAGCAATAATTTGTGAGTTACTTCATTGTTTCGTGTTCAGACACATTAAAAAGTCTATTTCCTAATGGGCTAAAACTTGAAAGAGTAGATAAAACATTTAAAAATACATTTTAAGAATTTTTGCCAAAAGCTGAAAATCAATCACTATAGGGGCATAATGAGGACCCCCTGTGGGGCAATATAAGCACCATTATACGTGGCACGATGAGCGTTTTCTACCGTAAAATCTAGCAGCGAATTTAACTCGGTGAAGTCAACTGAATTTTAGAGCTACAGTTTGACTTGTTCCATCTGACGAGTAGGACTCGAGTTCGATTCCTGGTCGAGGCGATTTTTTTTTCATTTACCATTCATGTTCGGTGCATTTTGCACTAAACAGTGCATTCGTAGATCCATCAAACAAAGCAATAACAAAATAATGTTTGTCTGTTTGTAGAATAAAACAATTCACACTCACTCATACATTATGTTTCTTGTGCATTGGTTGGCGGATGATGCTACTAGTCGTATAATGCAAAGATCAAAATAATCGATCATGAATGATAAATGGAAAAACATCTCCTCGACCAGGAATCGAACTCAAGTCTTCTTATTACCTATCCGACATCATACCAATCGGCTACGACATCAGATGTAAACTACTCAAGCTGTAGCTCTATAACTCAGTTGACTTCATCGAGTTGAATGTGCTGCTAGATTCTACGGCAGAAAATGCTCATCGTGCCCCGATCAATGGTGCACTGTTCGCCCCAAGCCAACATGGTTAAGTTAAAACACCATTTATAATTGATTGTAGCAAAAAAAAAAATATGGTGAAAAGATGATTTAATGATCATAAAAGCTTATTTTCGGGTACTCAAAAATCATAATATATTTGTCACTTGAGAACCTGGTTTTTTAATATTTCTGTAATAATAGTAAGTGGATTTCTTCTGACAAGATTTTCATTTTAAATTAAAAAAATGGCATTCAAACTTCTTACTAAATATTTGGTTCAACTACAAAAATGCAACAACCAGTTAAGAAAAATTATGAAGAATTTAAATTAGCTGACCAAACTTATATTTGAAACCAGAATCTCGATATTTTATTTTGAAAATAAACTGATAATTCTCAGAACAAATGATATTGGTATTTAAAATCAGACGTAAGAATTTCAAATAGTTGTAATAATGAGTTTAAAATTATTCATATGAAAATATTAATGGAATCATTTGGATTCTAATTGAAAAAGCTAATGAATTGGATACAACTACTCTGTTCAAATTATGTTTTTAACATTCTCAATTT
The DNA here is from genome assembly GCF_029784155.1 of Uranotaenia lowii. Taxonomy (NCBI): domain Eukaryota; kingdom Metazoa; phylum Arthropoda; class Insecta; order Diptera; family Culicidae; genus Uranotaenia; species Uranotaenia lowii. The sequence goes on along the minus strand of NC_073691.1, from coordinate 37,898,666 downwards.
GATTTTCAAAATTATTTCAAATTTGAGAAAGTTCTTCGTGGGATAAAATTGGTTGATCCTAAAACAAAAGATTTACCGAAAAGATATTCGGCTAAATACCTCCCAAAAACCGTCCAGCCGAATACTCGGCTCACAGAATTGTTTAGCTAAGTATTCGGCCGAAAAGGCCAACAATTTATTGTTAAAATTTATACAATAATAGATTTATCAAATGTTTAAAATAACCTGGGTAATTTATAAAATATTTAAAAGTGATGTTCAAAATTCTTCACAATCATCGAAAACTTATGGTTTCAGTAAAACATCTTAAGTGTATCCGTTTAACTTTAAAACTTGTAGATAGTTTTAAGCTTTGAATTTTTTTTTACAGATTTTCTTGATATATTAAGGCTTGCCCATAAATCCAATAAAGAATTAGAGATAAGTCAAATCTGGCCAGGATGCCCAAATATTGTTAAAAATTTACTGGATTTGCTTGAGGATTATTCCGATTATTTGGTAAATCAAACAAAAAACTCAAAATTTGTTATGACAATTTTGAGATTTTGTTTTTGATTTTTGAATTTTTTTTTTTTTTCAAAATAAACATAATATTTTTGTTTAATCCTCAGAAATGATTTCAACAATGCTGCTGTGATTCTATGAAAACTTTCGATTTTAAGTAATTTTCTTTTTCTCTTGTCCGTTTTAGAAAAATGCTTAGCAAATGTTTAGATTTGCTCTTTTTTCAAAATTTTTCAAAAAATCCTTCTGTGGTAGAAAGTATGTTATGCTTAAGGTTAAAGATCATCGTTCTTTTTAACAACTATTTTGAAGATATCATGTTCAAATTCGACCTTCATCTAATTTGATATTAAAAAAGCGATTTCAAAATTGCTTGGTACTTGTTCTGACATGTTTTGTCCCAGATTTCACAGGAATCAAATCTCTTTGATGTTAAACATCCTAGAAGCGACAAGTCATTGGATGTCTTTCCAGTTATTGGTGACATTTTGAAAATTAGAGAGAACTCTTCTTGAGACAGATCTTTTAATACATCATCAGATAATATCATCCGATTGAAGACAATCGACTCGAAAACATGAGGGACATTTAGATGGAATAAATAGACGGAAATTTGAATAATCATTTTTATTTAAAACTTAATAGAATACTCGACCGAATATTCGGTCGAATAGTTGAAAAAGCCATTATTGGGTATTTGACCGCTATTCGGTACATCTCTAACTAAAACCATGATTATGAGCTCTTTCGATACTGTAAATCAAATGAGAAAACATAAAGAATCTGTAAAAAAGTTAGACCTAACAAATTACAAAAATCTCCTTAAGTAAAAAAAATAGATACTAAATGTCAACAAGAGATTTGATAAAAAAAAACAAAAAATACATCAATCAGCACACGAATCTTATTAGGTTTTAAGATTTATTGATTTATTGTCTTAAGATTCTTCTGGAAAAAAATATTAAAAAAAAACAAACCATCTTCATAATATTTTAAACAAATTTTTAACTTCCTTTTGGAAATTTTACTATAATGAAGTCATTGTTAATATTTTTCCGACCAGCGTTAAGTCGAGAGTTTTGGAGCAAAAGCTTTTAACAATTTTTCAATGTTTTCATTTATTTACGATTTCATTTTTCAAGTGTTTAGTTTCAAATTTGGAATAGTGAATTTCGATGATTGAAAAAAAAAATCTGTTTCATCATCTGAAAGTTTTCAATAAAAAAATCCAATGGTGTGATCATTCTCTCACTTCATTTGAACCTATGTGAATCGCTTTAGGAAATCAATGTGTCTTTTTATTTTATGAATTCTAAAAGTTTCAAGACTATGAATTTCGAAAAAAAAAGTCAAAAATCAAAAGTTCAAAGTCAGAATGCGCGCCACTGCTGGAAGAGAATCAAATGAATTTTTCCTCATATCAGACAGCTCAATTCAGATATTCTGCATACTTGAAGGCGCAATGAAATTCAACCCTCCGCTAGGTAGAAGGTATTTTAATAATAAACAGAACGTTTATTGAAAAGTTTTATAATATGACTTTTTTTTATTTTTTTTAAATTTTAATGATTTTTCAACAATTGAGAATTTAAAATCATAAGATATTTAACCTACATAAGTAAAGCTTAGTTCATTCAGAAATGGGACAGTTACGAATGCGTGTATCTAAAAAACCATTCGTTTGAACGAAATACTTTCTTTGAAGGAAATATTTCTACTTTATTCTTGGTATCTTCCATCGGCCGGCACACACTTTTTTTAGTCATGATGTTGATCAGTTTTTTCCACTTAAACGTAAAATCGTAAAATCTGTTATTGGGTGGCTGCATCCTCCTCCTTCAATTTCGGCTTCTTCTAGTCCCAATACTTGTCTTTTGAAAGAAACTTAACGCAATTTGGTAGATTGAGCTGTTTCGAAATGAACAACACTTGATTATTTTTGTGCCGATTAAAACGTTTTTCTGGCAAAATCTGACAAAAACGGAGAAAACCAAATTTTTTAATTTGAAATTTGTTGTATTTTTCCACAGGAGCAATACTTGGCAAATCATTTTTTTTTCTTTCAAAACAACCAGTAAATACATACTTTAATCTGCAAGGGACCTTGGGACGAGCAGAAAGGCTATAGAATTCAACCGCTGGAATTGGTTTGAAATAGGGTTTTCATCAGAAATCATCTGTTTCATTGCTTACCGGACATTCAGAATACGAGCTCAGGGCCTCAGGAAAAAAAATGTTGTTTGAGGCAAGTTTTTAATGCCTTATAGCTAAGCAACTCTTTTAGCTTATCGGTAAAAAAATTGTGGGACATTTTAGCGACCTTCACTTAAGTTTTAGCTAATTGAAAATTTTAAATTCTGGTATGATTCTAGACTTCCCTGATGACCCTTCACCGTAGTTGCTGATCATGTGCTTCCCTCCAACGCATGATTTGAGCATTGTGGACATTTTTAACAGTTTTTGCATACTTTTTAAATTTGACTTTGAATACAATATTTTTTTCCTTTTCTCTCGCTATCTCAAAAATGCGTTAATTTAAAACTTAAAAAAAATGGGTAATTCTTTTTACTGGCAACAAGATTCTGTCAAAATTTTGATAGTCCGATGACTAGGAAATAAGCAACCAGTAAAAGAATGTGTCCTATTTCTAAATGATCTAATCTTTAGGTACTTTATAAGTTTTGAAGGATTTGAAGAAAAAAATTCTTTCGATTTTCTCAAGTATGATTCCTTCGGGGAAATGAAATTAAAAATTATTTTCTCAATTTTTTTAAATAAAATTTAATTAATTTCTTTTTAATTTCATCAAACTACAAAACCCAGAAAAGTGTTGGTATTGAATTACTAAAATATACATTTTCAACCGGTTTGTAAACGGAGCTTGAGATTAGCGCGCAAGTTTGCAGTTTTAATATGATTGTTTTCAAAAGATTTATTTTCATTAATGAATCAAAATAATACAAATACCATTGTCGCAAGCGAGAAAAAGTAAGTAAGTGAACATCCAATACAGTTGGATGTTTATGTTTTCTTTCTTCAATACCATTCCGCAAATTTAATCGTAAAAATACAATTTCAAACGGTTGATCCATGGAATTCACTATATTACTATGCTGTGTGAAGTTTGAAAAAATCTAACAATTTGTGCCCTAATCTAACCAAACCAGTCCTTCAATTAGAGCGAGATATCGAAAACGTGGTCGATGCATTGATTGATGATTCAATCGATTTTGGGCGTCCATAATCGTTTTTAAAGTTCTCTCTTAGTTACCAACCGCCCGATCCTCTTAAAAGCATATCAAGAATTGTATAAATCGATTTCGTAGCTCATCAACTCACGGAACCGAACCGAGTCTGGATTAGTTTTATTTTTAATTAAACATTTGATGATCCACGGCCTCACTCTCTGGCAGCCATCGATCGAAAATGAACGTTTCGTCGTTGGACATGTTGGCTAGAATTTAATTGATTCGGATAAGTCCGATCCATACCGAGTGTATGGCATCATCAGCATCATAGTCAGCTCGAGCTCAGCAGAGGTCAATCGAAAGGATGGGGTTTTAATTCACTGATTCGAAGCGCAGATAATGGAATGAAACGATCTTTACCGATCTGCTGAAACTTTTAAGTCTGAAACATACACAAATGCAAAAGCTTTTATCTAACATATATTTCTTGTCGTAACTCGCAAAAAGCAAAATAAAAATAAAAATCTAAAAAAGTAAAAGCCGTTATTTGTTTTGTGAATGTTGACTGTTTCATTGATTGGTTCAAATGTAAAGTGAAGAAGGTTGAATGGCCGATTTGAAATGAGGAAACCTTACGACTTTTCAGTGACAGCAGAAGTTAACAGGTTGAATTATTGAACATATGACATTAAAAAGATTCAGAAACAAGCAGTGTTTTGTTCATCAGACTGTACAATTTAAATCCGTTTTTTATTTAATCACTACCTGATTTTTGACAGGGTATTTGAGAATTCATCAACGGTAAACAATCGCTATCAACTTTCATAAACGTATTGATAGATTTCTAGTTAAAAAAAAATATTTTAAAAAACAAACAAGATGACTTCTGAATCTCACGGTTGATGAGCTTCGATTATGCAATTAAGTCAGAATGCTAAGCAGAAGGTAGACGAAGGTCTTTAGCACTTTTTGAAAAAACTCGAGTGTAAAATGTCCGAAACCCTTCTCATTTCTTTGACACACAGCAGACGCATTCCATTGACAAGGGTCAACCTGAGCACTACTAACTTGTCCGACTAAGGTTGAGCTCTATGAAACTGGTTTCCAATGATATGATGCATCTGGCCAGGCTCTTCGCTAATCCAATAAAATGTTTAGGACCCCATCGAATGGGTTTCCGAAGATGGGAAATTAAAACCAACAATCAACAACATGTGGGCAGATTTTTAGCCGAAAAAAAATATCAACAAAAAATACACAGATTTATCATCAATGGATGCCGCATATTAAACATCAAAATCTATCGTTTGTGTCGCGTGGTGCTGGGACTAAATCTAAGCGAAATTAATCACGATGCACAAGTTTATAAAAGGCGGCTCGAAGAAGAAGACGAACGATCGATTTAAAACATACCGATGATCTGAGCACTACCCTCACTTTTAATAGCTAGGGTTTAGTCGAAGAAAACAAACATCAACAAAGGGAACACGGATCGATTTCAAGTTTGGTAAAAAGAATAAAAAACATCATTTTTATAAATGAGCTCGCACTCGCAAGTTTTAATTGGAAGGAAATTGAATTTTTTCTCGTTTTTCCATATTACCATTGAATAGTTATGACATAGACATAAAAAGTTTAAAAAAGCATTTTAAACATTTTTGCCGAAAGCTCTCGATGAAGCCAACTGAATAATTGAGCTACGCTTCACCAGATTACATCTGACGATTTGGCCTATTGGTTAGATGTCAGTAGGCTCGAGTTCGATTCCTGTTCGAGGTGATTTTTCTTTTCATTTATCATTCATGGTCGATGCATTTTATACTAAACGATGAAGCGTAGATCCATCAAACAAAGCAATACTAAAATAATGTATGACTGTTTGTAGAATACAAATAATTAACACACACACACACACTCATACATTATGTTTTTAATGCTTTGCATCATCCGCCAAGATGCTACTAGTCATATAATGCAACAATCAAAATAATCAATCATGAATGATAAATGAAAAAAAAAATCTCCTCTAACAGGAGTCGAACTGGAGTCTTCTGAATACCTCTCCGACATCTTACCAATAGGCCAAATTGCAGATGTAAACTGGCCCATCCTCTAGCTCCGCCGGTCTAAAATTCAACATTAGGTGTGTTCAACGAAACTCAATCGAAATCAATTGAAATGGATTGACAGTTGATCAGCTGTTTTTCCAATTGACTTCGATCGATTTCTATCAGGCTGTTGAATGAACAGCCACCCACTAATACTAACGCACTGTGTTTGTTGTCATTTTTTATTCAGCTGTGCACTTCTCATAATCATAATCGTAGCAAGGTGAAGTTTACCTGAATTGAGCTCAAGGAAAGGTACATTCGTGGTGCGGTTTTTTTCTTCAATTCAGTTGCCTACATTGCAAGCAAGGTTTGATCTGCAGCTGGAATTGTTTTTATTTATCCCATGACCCGCGGTCAGCACGGATACTTTTGGTCACTTTTCCAATATAATTTTTCCGGAGGATGTGACCGAGACCAAGAGGAAATACGGTATCATCGAGACGCATCGTTACAAGGATATTTGACCGGAGATAGAATGATCCGCCGGTTACGGTGAATCTGATTCTTGGCTCGGAAATGAATGGCGAGAAACGAATTTCTAAAGTGCGGTAAACTATCCAATTTGGATTAATTTTCTTTTGGCTCGAGCAAGGTCACAGTTTCTAAAAACATTTCAGATTTACGACAATGAAAAAGGTGAAATCCTGATAGTCTGGAATTCACTCCGGTCGAAACAGGTTGCAGCTGTTCGGAAGTGTTATAATGCTGCAAATGATGTAACAAAAGATAATCTGCACAGTGGTGACCCATTCGGCAGTCATGGTAATGGAAAAGATTACGGAGGGACCGGCCGTGAAGGAAGCAATGGAAGGAAAATTCCAGCGAAGAAAACGGTGATCATCCAAGTGCATCATAATGGAAAGTTTCCCTTGCCCTGGGAAAGGAAGGTTGCGCTTAATGTTCATGTTTTGGAAGTCTTCGCTTGTCTTCTTTTGAGGTAAGTTATTCAAATTAATATTCTGAAATGATTCCTACACGTCGTAGTTTCCTACCCAGGATTGCCTACGGCTAATTTTTTTGTAGAAGCTTGAGGCATACTGCTTGTCATTCAAATATTTTTAAAGCGCGGACATAATTTTAACTTTGGTTGTAAATAACGTAGCTTGTTTCTAAACATTTTTTTTGACATAGAATTACGTCTTACGGCAACACTATAGGGGGGCAAATTGAAATTCGCGAACGGATCTCGCGTCACGAAAAACGCCTCTTTCACGGACATCTCTTCCGAACAACATTTTGGGTCGGCTATGTGTTGGTACATCAATACTAATAACGCGCTAATACAAATTGGTGCGCAAAACACCCGAGCGAAAAAACCCCGATCGTCGATCCAAACTGCACTAGATGCGAAGTTATAAAAGAGCAAGGATTGCCCCGACCCGGTTTCATTTGGTTTTTGGTCTTTCTCCCGGTCGGTCGGTTGTTGCGACCAAAAATGTGTGCAATGCTGTTGAGAGAAGGCCGCTTGCTAGGATTGTGCTGATTAAAGTTCTTCATCAGGACGACGAGGACAACTATGCTCGGTTGAGTAAACCATTTTCACTGAAACCCGGAGCATTCATTATGCTTCACCACCATCATGTTGAACTGGTGCAGCAGTGGCCTGGCATAGGGTTGCTAGAACATAAACATAACCTTGAAACATTCGGTTCCTTTGAGAAAATCAAACTCAAGGGAACCGAAAAGGCCAAAATCCCACCAAACCACATCAGCAGCATCGTCCAGATTCAGAAATTTACCACATCTGCGGGGTCAGCCAACTAAATGCTTCAGGCTACTTTACAAAGGTATGAGTCACTTTTGAAAAAAAGATATTTTTCATTTTAATTTTTTTTTGTATGGCCACCTGTATTTTTTTGAATATTAAAAAATTTTACAACATTTGATTAAAATTATAAACCTTTCGTTACTTTTCAATAACGTTCTTCTATAGAGAATTTGAAACAAAATTTTTGTTGTGCATGGCAAAGATAATTTCACGGTTCAAATCTTGAATCAGAACTTTGATAAAAAATTGAAATGTAATCCGCGGTCCTAATTTCTGAACAGAAAAATTTCACGAAATTAAAATGTGTAGAAGTTTGAGTATGACACCATTCATTGACATATAATATTAATTCAAGCAAAAAATTCCATTGGAAAAACGTGAAAAAAATTTCACTCTAAATAATTTTGTATTAAGTGCGCTTTTCATTAAAGTTAAATTTGTTGTTGAATTTTCATCTCCATCCAATGTACAATGACGACCCCTTTTGTATACCCCTTAGTGCGCATTTCCCCTACTAATTCGAATTAAACGCATTATACTGAATCCTTAAAGCTTTTCTCTTGTAAATTTATTTTTCGGCATATCGGTGAAAAGTAGTTCTGAAAATTGATAAAGATGGATAGAGAAGTGAGAAGAAAATTTTTCAGATGTTGAAAAGAGCGGAAGAGCATTTTTGCGAGGAAACTTATTAACGTACACCATACTTTACCCTGCAACATTTCATTATTTTGGAGAAGTAGTACCGGGATAGAGGTGGCACTACCTTAACCTATACAATGAAATCTGGTTGGTCCGAAGTCTACATGTGGTGAACACGTATACCCCGGACGGGCAAAATATGGCGTACGTTAAGCTCCAGAAAGCTTCCCTATTGCGCGCAATGGTTCCATCACCGATTTTCACCGATATGCCGAAAAATAAATTTACAAAATTAATTGACGGTGGTTAACTTATCTTAAAAATCATAATAAAAGGCTTTAAGAAAATCAAATCAAATCAATGGTTCAAAATAATTCGGGCTTAGCCAAATTGGACCGTTGACCCTAATGATTAGCTCTCATACAGTGCATTCATGCCGTGATAACGAAATATCAACACGGCTAGCGCATCGATGGAACCATTGCGCGCAATAGGGAAGCTTTCTGGAGCTTAACGTACGCCATATTTTGCCCGTCCGGGGTATACGTGTTCACCACATGTAGACTTCGGACCAACCAGATTTCATTGTATAGGTTAAGGTAGTGCCACCTCTATCCCGGTACTACTTCTCCTAAATAATGAAATGTTGCAGGGTAAAGTATGGTGTACGTTAATAAGTTTCCTCGCAAAAATGCTCTTCCGCTCTTTTCAACATCTGTAAAATTTTCTTCTCACTTCTCTATCCATCTTTATCAATTTTCAGAACTACTTTTCACCGATATGCCGAAAAATAAATTTACAAAATTAATTAACGGTGGTTAACTTATCTTAAAAAAATAAAGCTTTTCTCCGAAGCGTTCGATAAAACGCTTCCCGAGCAGACTTTTATGGCAAAATTATAGCAAATTTTGCTATCACGCCTTGAGAGCCAAACTTGCTTTCATTTTGGTTGACATAAGGTGGTACACAGCAAAAATGAGAGCAAAGATTTCAATACTTGGTTAGCAAAGTGATACCAAAATTTGCTAAAACTGAGACCCTAACTACACCTCATTTTTCGAGAGCTTGGAAAGCACAATGATGCCAATATAAAGCATCAAATAATTTCCAATGAAAGCAAAATTTGACCTCAATATACTCTCAAATATAAAAAAAAACGAGGTATCGAAAAAAGCAAAAATATGCATCACTTTGCTAAGAATGAAGATCTTTGCTCTCATTTTTGCTGTGTACCACATTATGTCAAGCAAAATAAGAGCAAATTTGACTTTCCAGGCGTGATAGCAATATATGTCATAGTTTAGCAATAAAAATTTCAATTCAAGTTAGTACCGTCAATTCACAAGAAAAATTTCTTTTGTCGACCAACCGCCTGAACGTATAAATAAAAATCCTAAATTTTGGCATAAAAAAAACAGAATTTGCCAACAATAATGCGCCTTCGGACAGACAACGCGTGAGAAACAGATTATCTAAGCAAAAACCACCAAGTTTATAAAATGCATGTGTTGTCTACATACATACATACATCTATTCCAGCTTTGTGTCTAATTTTCACGAACAAACAAAAAAACATCTAAAGGAAAACAACAATATCGAAGGATTGCGAGAAGAACCAAGTCTCAAAAACACCGATAGTGTACAAAACGACATCTCAACACAACCACGAGGGGTAAAGATGTTTATTCGCGTGGAGAGTACCGGAAACTAACGGGAAATTTATAAGCGGCATCCTTTAACCTCGGAAAATAACAGCGCGAGTTGTAAAAAGCGAATCAAGCAACCGCACAAAACCAAAAGCAAATTTTTAAATTGTTATAAAAAGTATTAATTTCCTAGTTCCCTTACTCTGAATAATAAGATAATCCTTAAACTAGATAAGTAATAATAAAAGGAAAACACTCACGATTTTTCCAGATGATTTTTTGCTCCAGCCATCATCAACTTTATTGAGTTTTTCCCTTAGGCGTCGAATCAACAGATAGGCCATGAAGATCGAGCCAGTCATCCTCCATCACCTCTATTGATTTTCGAAGCTCCTATGGTTCATCACAAGAACACGAGTTTTAGGTCCTTTTACGGCTGTCGAAAGTGCAACCTGGGAGATGGGAAAAACTAAATTAATGTCCGATAGTTTCATTTACTTACCTTCTACGATACAACTAAGCCGCTACATGAAACCAGAACCGTTTTTGATTTCGTCGTTCTCCCGTTCCGTCGCCCAGATTTTTCTCGAACCCAGTTCACCGTTCTCAGCTGGGGGAAACTCAACCCAGACCAACCCGGATCACCGTTCTCAGCACGGGTATAGCTGATGCGGATCATCGCACGCAGCATCATCCGGATCTTGTCGCAAATTCAATCCCGCTAGCAGCAACACAGTAGTGATTGCTAAAAAAAAAGAGGGGAAAAGACAAACTTACACCCCATAGTTGAAACGAAACAAACAGCTGACGGTCCTTGGTCCAGTGTAGTCGGCAGCCCCGAACACCAGTTTATCCGTCCACCGGTCGAGTTATCGGCCACCGTACGAGGAACGTCCAGCTTTTCAGTCGAAACAGCAGAAAAATCCGAAAACGCACGTCGAGTTTTCGCGAGTTTGTTTTGATTTTGGTTTGACGCATGATGAATCTAGTATGGTGGTCTCACATGCCAAATTGCACGTTCAGCCATACTGAAAAAAGTAATTGATGATTGGCAAAACTACGCGTTTTACAAAAATCAGAGCACCTCCCGCATAGATAGGTATGCGTTCCTGTGATCTTTTTCCCGAGACACTGAAAAGATTACCTTAATAGTAGTCAGATTATTCATGGACGATTATACAAATAGTTTTTGTAATCGTTTGGACACACTTTACGATACATCCAACGGGTCGTTAAGTAGAGTTACGATTCAATAACTATTCAAATTCATTGAGCCAGTTAGGATCATACGTGTTATCTTTTGTTAATGACCCTCTCATAAAGGAATGATGCTTCAGCTTATCGTCTGGTATTGGTAAAATGATAAAAAATCAAATGAATAATTCTTTTCAAATCGTTTATTTCACCGATACCTTACATAATTCCTAAAACACATATACAATCCAAGACTTACATGATATCAAAAACACAGAAGAAACTTTTCTAAAACGATTACTGTTGTTGATGTTGAGCTGCTGAGTTGATAATGATGAGACAGAACAAATAGGAAGATCCATCAGTAAAGTATTTGTGCTATTGGCCACCTCACATTCCAGCTGCATCGGCACAATATCCTTGAAAATCATGATCGAACCTTTACCGCTGGCTGAGATCTGTCGTTTTGGGTACTGTGGTAACTCCTCCGCTGTTTTTTTCACCATTGCCTTGCAAAGAAACCGCCCGATTTTTCCCGTCGGCTCCTGTAATAAACAAGTTTCAATCAGAAAAACGTATAGGTATAATGGTATAATGGACAATAAAGGTACTAACCTTCGTTACATCGGAACCTGTGCTGTTGCCTACCGGACCGGCTTGAAACAGTAAAACTTGCGTTAACTGTGCCGGGAGATCAATTTTTTTCAGAAAAAATCGACCACGTGCGTTGACAGCAGAATAAATTGGGGCGCGTTGCAAAAATAATCATTTTTATTTCTTGATCATTTATTCTATCTTCCAGAAATAATGTTTTATCTTCTCGTCGCGTTGCTAAATTTCTCAATTAGTTTTTAAAAAGATAAGTCGTATCTTTTACAAACCATTTTAAATCGTTTTTAGCAACGGCACGTTTAGTAGGGACCCAAAAGAAATCGTCAATATTAATGTAATCTGAACCGAATGATCCGAAAGATTCAAAGTATGGTTTTCGACTATGTGGGCTGGCATCCCAGCCAACTCAGCCAACAGCCAACTGTCAAATTTCGGCTGCGTTTCGCCCCCACCGCCGCATCCAACCCTCGCCTACTTTTTGCCAAAGTGAGACCACCATATCTAGATTCATCATGGTTTGACGTTTGGGTTGTGGTTGCCAGTTAGTTTGTTTTTTTAGTATGAGTGTCGGAGTTCGCAGAGATGGATTCTGTAACATGAATGGATGGGGGGCGTATGAATGGATTTGAATGAATGAGTTAATTTTTAGTTTAAGGTGTTACCTCAGATTCTCATAAGAGAATCTGACTTTAAGAATTGACTTTCTGTGAGCATAAAATAAGGTTTTCCTTCCAACGCATAGTCAATTTCATTGTTTGCCATTCTACAAACCACGTTGTGTATTCCAAACACAACATAAATTTGTGCGTTGAGCGATGGTCGAAATTGAATGATTATATTTTTGCTGTGAAAAATACATAATATAGCTTATCATTGCCTATTTTTGCTATCAATGTTTTCTTTCTATGAAGAAAAAAATTAAATAGATTATTTGCCAGATGAGGCCACATATTTGATTTCTTTTTTTTTAAATTAAGTGTTCCTCAACTATGCCGAATTTTGCTGTTGGGTTAGTTGTACAGCAAATTATGCTATAATGTTGGTCTCAGATTTTTATTAATGAAATATATGGATACCTTAGTTATGCCTAGTTTTGCTATCATTTAAATTTCTACACCAAATTGTGCTCATTATTTGCTGTTGATACCTAAATGTGGTCTCAGTTTGCTGTCAAATAAAATTATGTGAGACCTTAATTATGCCTAATTTTGCTCTCGTTCAAAATTTTACAGCAAAAAGATGCTATCAGTTTGCTGTAGACACCTTATTTTGATCTCAGTTTGCTATCAATTCGGGTATCAATGTCTGCTCGGGTTAAGGTTTGTAGTTGAATAATTGCAGGCGCATTGGCTCAGTTGCATTGGATTTTTCTTCTACTTCTAGACTTAAAAGTGACAGAATTGATTTAAACCAGGCATTTGCAATGCTTGGACCGGGCTGATTTTGATATTTGAATGAGAAAACGGCAATGGTTAAGGATGGTGACAGCAGTGGCTGATGGTGGCTGATAAACTGCATTTCATGTGATCCGATGAGGCCGGTTCCTTTAAAAAGTTTTGTCTTTTTCGGCATCCCAGATGCAACACATCGTATTTGACAAATTGTACTTCTTTTACTTAATTTAGCTGTTTGATGTCCAGAATTTGTACCGACAGGTTTTGATTTATGAAGCAAACTTATATAGATAAAAACAATAAAAATATCAACAAAAAGCTTTTTATACAATTAAACACGGTTATTTGATGTATGAATAAATAAAAATCAGTATTTGCATGAAATAAGTATTATTATTTATGATTTTATATTATTCCATTGATAGAACTAAGCAAACATTAAATATGTACATTTTTCCTGGGTGAATTGAAAAAAGGTAAAATATACCTTTTTGCTAGGTAAATGAAAAAAAAGGTTAAATTTACCTTTTTTATAATTTACCTCGAAAGAGGGGTGGAAAAAAATTACCCCAGTTACTCGGTAAATTTTACCTTTTTTTATACTGCTGGCACTGCAACACCGACTCAGCACGACTGGCACAGCACCGCCGACTCAAAATACCTGGCACAGCAATACCGATTCAGCATGACTGGCACAGCACCACCGATCCAGCACCACCGACCAGCACCACTGACTCCGCACGACTAGCACTGCATCACCGACTCAGCACAAGACAGAAAACACCGCACCGAATGACACCGCTTTCATTTCTTCTAATAATTTTTTCACAACAAACCAAATCAGCTGTTTTTGACAGAAAACAACTGCATTTGTGTTAGTGTAATAGAAATCGATAGAAACGAATCCTGCCTCCGAGCTTGATCGTTTTCGATCGATTTCGATTGGCTTCAATGAACGTCAATTGGATTAGTTTCAACCAAAACATTGGCTGAGTGAACAACCATTTACCAATCGAAATCGATTGAAACCGATTTCAATTGGCTATTGAACGGGCCTATTATCATTGCATAGCATAGCAGCAGAGCTTCCACCATAAGCCCATTAACCAACTCAGGGAGCTGGGAGAGTTGTGGAGCACTGCCGCACATGAACAAAAATGCAGGGGTAACGATTGGACCAAAACCGCTCCAAAGTTTCCGGCAAACGTGAGTACCTACTACACACCTAAAGAACATGTTCTTATAGCGATCGTTTTTAAACCGCTTTTTCTTCGGCCCGCAACATTTGCAAAATTTATGATGCACGAGCGCGAGCATTTGGTCAACACCTTTAAATCGGCGGACCATTGATTTGCTGGACTGGCGAGCCGCTCAAAGTAGCCCTTTTTGCATAATTCGCATTTTTTGTTAATGAAAATATTCCAGTCACGATCATTCCTTTTCAGAACCAGGGTAAAAGGACGGAGTCCTGTAGGACGGCTAATACTCTGGTAGTTTTCATTCGTACCGAACAGTGCTCGGCATCGCTAACTGAAAAAATAGCGCCGCTAATTAGATCGCATACTCATTCAAAGTTAGCGATCGCTAATGAAATACGCTAAATGTGCCGAAAATGTTATCGCTTTAAGCTTAAAGCGCTAATCGCTTATCACTAACTGTGTTGGCCAACATAAAGGCCGGAACAAATATCAAATTCTTTTATTGTCACGCCGCTTCCCCCTTCGATTTTTCCAACTCCTCAAGGGGGAATAAATAATGTTTCAAGTATTTACTTAAAAATAAGCTAAATTGATCGACATTTCATACAATTATATAAGCAAAAAAAAATGTCAAAGAGGAGTTTTAACAAAATTTAACAATTTTTTTTCTATGTTCTACTATTTAAAAAAAACGAATTTTCGAACAATTACAAGAGCACAACAGAAAGTGGAAGATGGGAGATATCTCTATTTTTTTGTATTTGAATTTTGGTTGAAAATTTATCAGTTTTGTGCAAAGTAGATAGTATGCAATTTCGTTGTTAACAATTTTTTGTGCAATTCATTTCAATTTGTTGTTTTTTGCATTATTTTACATTATCATCGTTTAAAATCTTTAAACTTTTCCCCCCTTTTTCAAACTTGCAGGAGCATTGTCAAACGTAAACATATATACAATTTTTATTTTAACTTAAAACGAAGGCTACAATGGTAGTTTCTTATTTTTATATGAACTGATCTGTAAAATCTCCTCAAAACTGTATTGTGAAAAGTAAATATCTCAACCATTTGAAAACAAATGTTGATGAAGGGATGTTGAAAATAGTTTTATATTGTTTAACACCTTTTACTGTTATCTTCTTCTGTAAATGTTGCCAAAACAGGGCCTAAAGAGAGAAAAATGACAATGAATAAATGTTTTCTCTAACTGGAGTACACATTCCTCCAACTAATCCAATTAAGCAATCATAATGATGCCCAATGTCACCTAAACTTGATTAATGACAAAAAGTTTCACTAATAATTCGAGAGATTGATACAAATACATATATGGGAGTTAGCGGTCTTCAATTAGCGGAACCAAAAAATAGCGGAACTTATTTATTCGCTAGATGAATTAAAACTTAGCGGCAAAATTAAACCGCTAATGAAAAGTTAGCGGAGTAACTAGCGAATAGCGGATTAGCGCTTTTGTGCCGAACACTGGTACCGAACAATAGCTAACCCCCCTTTCCACGAATTTCTGCAGGGGCGGCCTCAAAAGGGCCGAAGTACGAATCCCTTTTGGGAGACCCTTCCGCTTCTTTCCCAAAACAGGGAATCAAGAGGAACTCGCGACCGAGTCTTATCAGCTGGGCAAATTAAGACAGGGTAGGTGGTCTTCCATCCGGAAGTGGCGCTTAAGCCACCTTCTTGAAAACGGAAACGTGTCGGGCCTCTCGTTATAGCCATGAAAACTTTGTAGAAACAAAACAACATTCTATGCACATATAAGCTTTTTTTGAAAGCATCATATGAAAAAGGTTCTAGCGGCTCAGGGGTTTTAATTTAGAGACGGTGAAGACTGAAATCAAGTCATTTTAAATCCTTTCGAAAAAATCCATTCAGAGACAGCAATGTAATGAATTTTGTAACCATAGTTTAACGTTCAAATTCGCTTAGCATAAGATTGATTCCAATTTCTTTCTCGTGATACTTCGTAGATATTTGAATTCTATTTTTTGTTTTGATTTTTTTTTTTCATTCCATATGCATGAAATTCCTGCTCTGCCAAAATTTAGATGATCAAGAGTATTTTAAACAATGTAATTACAAAAATTTGACTCTGTCTCGTTAAAACTTACGGTCCGAGTAACTTAAAATAAACCAATTGTAAGCAAGAATATATCAAAAATCATTTTCAAAGTCTTTTCCTTTGACGAATCAAAGCTGTGATGTACAATCGTCAAGTATTTATACTTTATATCAATCCAAAAGGACCAAAAATTTTTCTTTGATGTTGCGCCTCTAGTATATCAAAATTTCTCAAAATCCGTTACCAACTCCCCAAAATTTCTCAATCAAATGATGCGTGTTATTTTTTTTATTGGGTTTTACTGTCAAGACTACCTATTAGTTGTGTCTCGAAGATTAACCGACCATTTTTGCTAGTGACCCCTGTGCTCTGACCCCAGCTAGCTTTCGCAAACAAACAAATACGCATCAGTCTCAAAGGAGCGCTCCTGTCTGTCATTACGTCGTGACAGTGCCAAAAACGAGCTGCGATCAATAAATTTTGACACTGTCAACTTTTGGCAACCGATCGAGGGGTATCGATTTTTATAATTCGTTTTGTTTTTTCATTGCTATTGTTGTCCTTTTATTTTGTTGCCTCGGGGTGTGTCAGGAGTCGGACGGCCGAGGCAAGGAATCAATGAAACCAGAAATTTGGTTGTTTGTCAAAAGAAGCAGTCACAAGGAACAGCCCCCTGTAGGAAATGCTACACGAAACGCTCATGATGAGCAGCAAGTCTAAGCCAAAAGGAGCGGTTGGTTCGCAAAATCGAAAGCAATAAATTTTGCCAAATTTTGTTTTGTGAATCATCATCGTTGGCATCATCCAAGCAATGCCAGCCAGCCCAATGTGTTACCTCGGGACTTTGGAATTTTTGTGTAGTTTTATTGGTGCTTAGCCTAAATAATGGTCCAGCCTGAGTCCGTCAAATTTAATGGCAGAAGCTCGCGAGGAAGCTTTACAAGTCGTTGCTCTTGCAATGGGTAGGTTTATTTAAATATTCTTCTCCATCAGCCTTCGATGAGGATTGGCGAAATAAGTCGAATAAATCTGTTTTGGTTTTTTAAAACATGTTCCATACATGTAGATAAGTGAGTTATAATATGATGTTGTTGATCGATAGATCAAGAGATATAGCTTAAAATTGCTTCTCATCTATTTTCCAGTAGTTCATATCCCATTTTCCCTATGTTGTACTTCAATTTTTAAACTTGAAGCGCCTAGGATCAAAGGGTTGCAAGTGCTCAGATGAGGTTTCTTTGAAAGGGAATCTCGACTGAATAGTTAAAAACAGGAATAAATTTCAGAAATCTTTGAATCAAACTTCTACAAATTTCTACAACTTCACTTAAAAAAATGAAATAACCTCCGGTATGAAAAACAAAATTCGAATACATTTATTTACAAATTCTTAATAATTTTTAAAATTGTGGAACACAAGTGAAGCTTGCTTCAGATAGAATTGGAACCAATGAAATTGTTTGTCTTTAAGTTATTTATTATTAACTCAAGATTTTTTTTTAAACAAATGTATTGTTTTCTTCATACTTTCAAGAAAAAATACGAATAAAATTATTCGTCACGATTTCGAAGGAATACTCAATTTTTTCCTGTAACACGGCTCATTAGGTTGCGCACACCTTCTTCGTTCATCGTTTAAGTTATCCTTTTCCAACAGGTCTTCATCCGATTGATGTCTTTGACAACCTTTCCTTTTGCCTTGTGTATCCTTTTCATGATTGCCCAGTTTATCACAATAGGGCGGAACTGGGGGCAGTTGGGTGGGTTAAAATTTTTCGGAACAAACAAGACCACTTTCACTGCATACCATTCATGAACGACTTTGCTGTAATGGCAGCTTGCAAACCTGGTCTTTATATTTTTATTAATATTTTTTTTTACAAATTTTACAAATTTGAAAATGCAATAACAATATTCATAGCCATTTGCTCGCGATGATTTTTAGCATATGGCCCTTTTCTTGAGAAAAGTTTAATCTAAATAATAGGTATTTAATAATATTTTTTTTTAATGATATTATCATTATGTTTTTCTAAATTCTTAGAATTTCTCAACCTTGGGTTTTGATTGTTAAGGAAGTTTTAGGAAATTTTTTTTTTTAAAGGATGGAAAAACCAGTCAGCTTTGCAGAATATAAAATTTCTCATTTGATACAGATTAACGAAGGATGTATTTCTAAAATATTGACCATGTGGACTACCGAGTAATTTTAAATGATATTTCGATCAACATTTTTTCGGGTTCGATTTGAGGGAAGTTGAATGATGCGTGCCAGTATATTTTGAGCAATGTTTAAAGAGTCTCAAAATCAAAATCAAAATCATCAGCTAAAGTCAAAAGCCAGTTGTTTGGAAAACTTGTAACAAGATAATTATTTCTCGATTAATATACATATACAGTACAGTTCAAAATTTTATCGAAATGGGGAAAAAAACTTTGCAAGACTTGTATTTTGAAGAGACACGCCAAAAACCTCATCCAACTAACCGGAACCGAGGCCTAATCGATCGTAAAAAATGCATTAACACACGGAAGGCAACCCTCGAAGGAGAATCAGCATCCCCCTCGCGGATCTACTCCCCCGCTTAGCAAAATTTTGAACGAAAAATTTCAAGATCACAGCTGGAAATCAAAGATCAGTCAAGCCCGAATCGTCAAGTTCAAGAGCAACAGCAGGAAAAAAAAACGCGAAGATGCGTGAAAATTAGTTTTTTACCCTGTTGTTTTTTTTTAAGTTTTCGTCGTCGATCGCTATGCGTCGATTAATGATCGCGGTTAGACTAGACGTCACGTATCTGCGTTTCTACTACGACGACATTAGCGTGTCCCCTTAGTTTCAAAGTTACAAGGCATCGGCACAGGTTTATTCCTCCAATTTTGCCGCAGCGCCAATGATGGATGTTGTGGTTTCAAGTTCAGATCGCGATCTTAGAAAAAGGAAGCCTTCCGACTCTACAACTTAGTGGTGCGTTTCCAAGCTTTTGGCGGATGGCCCTGTGAAGAAGTTGCGAGATGGGAAATGGGAAAATTAGGCAGAAAACATGCAAAAACCAACCTTACCGATTGTTTTTGTTTCTGTGGTTATTCAGATAGTCAACTTTGTGTAGTCTAGCAAACCCAAGGTTGAAAAGTAGATTAGGCAGCTTGTTTGATTTTTGGGTATCCTACTACCTATCTTGAATGCTGCAGACAAACGTTTGCATGGCAGCACGCGATCTTTCGCGCGTTGTCACGTAGACACTCTGACAGAGGGAGGTCTTCGCATGATTGGTTAATGGAGATTCCTAGAGGCAAGACTTAATTAGGACTGGGAGCATTGATAGCTGCAAACACCCTTGCCTCGAAACTTTTGTAAGCATTTTAGTTATCAATACGAAAAACCTCAAACCGTCTCGAGAGAAGTTTTCACTCAGCTCAAACAATTTATCAAGAGTTTGGAAATCTTATAAAACTTATAAAACTTATAAAACTGACAAAACCTATAAAACTAATTAAAATTTTAAAACTTTGAAAATTTATAAATATTACAAAACTGACAAAACTTATAAAACTTATTAAAATTATAAAACTTGTAAAACTTATGAAACTTATAAAACTTATAAAACTAATAAAACTAATAGAACTTATAAAACTTATAAAACTCATAAAACTAATGAAACTTATAAAACTTATAAAACTTATAAAACTTATAAAACTTATAAAACTTATAAAACTTATAAAACTAATAAAACTTATAAAATTTAAAAAACAAATAAAACTTATAAATCTTCAAAAACATATAAAACTTATAAAACATATAAAACTTATAAAACATTAAAACTAATAAAACATATTATACTTATAAAACTTATAAAACCTATAAAACTTATAAAACTTGTTAAACTTTTAAAACTTGTAAAACTAATAAAATTTATAAAACTTATAAAATTAGGGACGAATACCTCCTGTGGAGTTAAAATCCCTTTAAAATAAACAAACAACAATAAAACTTATAAATTGATAAAACTAATAAAACTTAAAAATCTTTCAAACTTATAAAACTTATAAAACATATTATACTTATTAAACTTATAAAACCCATAAAACTTATGAAACTCATTAAACTTATAAAACTTATTAAACTTATGAAACTTATAAAACTTATAAAACTTATAAAACTTATAAAACTTATAAAACTTATAAAACTTATAAAACTTATAAAACTTATAAAAGTTATAAAAGTTATAAAACTTATAAAACTTATAAAACTTATAAAACTTATAAAACTTATAAAACTTATAAAACTTATAAAACTTATAAAACTTATAAAACTTATAAAACTTATAAAACTTATAAAACTTATAAAACTTATAAAACTTATAAAACTTATAAAACTTATAAAACTTATAAAACTTATAAAACTTTTAAACTTATAAAACTTATAAAACTTATAAAACTTATAAAACTTATTAAACTTATAAAACATATAAAACTTTTGGAACTTATAAAACTTTAAAAAACTTATGAAACTTATGAAACTTATAAAAGTTATAAAACTTACTAAACTTACTTATAATCTTTCTCGTATCAGAATGCCCTTCCAAGCCTTACTTGGTTCCATTTCCTCGATAAGCTCTAAATTTATGCGAAAAATTGTAACAAAGTCCCTTTCTATCCTTCAATCAACCCACTGGAAGTAGACAGTAGTACTGAATGTTCATAATAACATTCCTGGTACTCAAATCCCTTCCCAAACAAAATATGGTTCCATTTGATGGAGAAGTTCTCGAGTTATGTGAAAAATTGGATGGGAGCATCCTCTCCTCTAAAAATTTCCCCACTGGATGAACAGAGGGTTCTCAAAATATCAAAGTAACATTTCTGGTATTCAAATACCTTCCCATACCAAATTTGGTTCAATTTAATTGATTAGTTTTCCAGTTAAGCTGAAAATTGTAAAAGATCCTCCTCCCCCTTTCTATTTCCCCAATGGAAGCAGGGAGGGTCACCAAAATTCTGAACTATTTCTCGTTTTGTTTTCAGCACGTATCCGGGCCGGATAAACCGGACATTTTTTATATAAAAAACTTGGCAAAATCCGGGCATTTGAATTCAAATGGACGACCATAAATCCGGGCAATATCCGGGCAAATTTTCTCCAAACTCAGAAATTCCTCATCAAAAATCAAGAAAAAAAATGAGAAACATAATTTTTTTTTTCATCAAACTCTTCGATAGATTTTAAACCGTATATAAGGCTTCCAAAAAACCTTACATGATTATTTTTATTAAACTTGTTCAAAAAATTTCGTTTTCGAGGTGTTTGTTGTTTTTTTTTTGTTTAATTTGCCAATAAAGTGAATAAATCCAGGCAAAATTCGGGCATTTTTAATAAAATCCGGGCAACCGGGCCGGGCCGGACTCTTTTCAAATTTAGTACCTATTAAATATCCGGGCAAACCCGGATAAAACCGAGCAATATGGCAACCTTAGTCTAACATAATCATAGAATCATTTGCTGTATGTCAATACCCTCTCATGCCAAATTTGGTTCCATTAGCTTCATAAGTTCTCGAGTTATGTAAAAAATTGTAAGCAAGCCCCCTCCCACCTCCTATCTCCCCATCGAAATAAGGGAGGTGTACCCAATATTTAAATAAACATTCTTCGTACCAAAATAACCTCCCATGCCAATTTGGGTACCGTTTGCTTTAATGGTTCACAAGTTATGCAAACATTTCTCTTTTGTTTGGTAGACCCCTCCCTTTTACTGGAAGGGGGTGTGAAACTGTGATAGGAACCTTTCGTGATAGGAACGCGTGTAAATCGGTGAAATCGTTTATTTAAAAAATCAAATTCAATTTCTTTTTCAAGTTTAATTAGAATAAAATTCAGGAAAAATATTCAGTTAGGCTTCCGCTTTTCCAAATCCGAATTGCCGGGTCTTACGCTTAACCCCTGCCATCAGATTTTGTACTGCCAACTTGTCCACCTTCTTCGCCGCAGAAAGCCAGTTTGCCTAGAACTGCTGCTCGTCCTTAGCAGTTTTTTTGGTCTTTTTTAGGTTCCGCTTGACAATAGCCCAGTATTTCTCAATTGGGCGGAGCTCTGGCGTGTTGGGAGGGTTCTGTCCTTGGGAACCATCTGCACGTTGTTGGCAGCGTACCACTTCATGGCCTTTTTACCGTAATGGCAAGATGCCAAATCCGGCCAAAACAGTACGGAACAACCGTGTTTTTTCAAGACAGCAGACGTTTATTCAAACACTCTTTCACGTAAATTTCTTGGTTGACAGTCCCGGAAGCTTTGAAAATGTGCTTGAAAATATCATGTGCTTGAAAATATCTGCTACCTTTCCCCTTCCTTTTGCCGTATAAAACTCTTGTTCCGGAAGCTGCTTGTAGTCGGCTTTGACGTAGGTTTCGTCGTCCATTACCACGCAGTCAAACTTCGTCAGCATCATCGTGTACAACCTCCGGGATCGCGCTTTGGCCGTCGTATTTTGTTTATCATCGCGATTTGGAGTCACTACACTGCAAAAAATCCACATATTGGGGATATGTGTTTGCCTTATAGATTTTTGCAATGTGATTCCCATTTGAAAATTACGTGTCTACACATATAGAATACAAAAATATGACTTTTATATGTGTCACATAAAAGTAAAATCCCACACATAAATATTATAGGCCTTCATTGCGTTCATACATTTGCCTACATCTAGGCGTTTACTTGCTTACCTACTTTTGTTGGAATTAGTTTTTCGGAGGGAAATAAAAAAATCGTGAGGTGTTGGCAATCAAAACATTTTTGTAATATTTATTAAACATAAAAATACTTAGCCTAATACGTACATTTCTCGTATGCGAATAGTACCAAGCGCCGTCAATTCCCGGTCGGCCCGTTTGTCCAACATGTTCTACTGGAACCATATTTGACCATATTTGAAGACCTTATGTGTGAGGAAACATACATCCTAAGTGTGGATTTTTTGCAGTGTACTTTCTTGTAAGTCGGTAGTCCGGCTCGTTTTTTGGCTCGATGCACTGTTGTAGACGATACACCCAGCTTATTTGCGGCATCTCTGAGAGAGAGGTTAGGGTTTCGCTTGAAACTACCGGCAACTCTCTTTGTCGTCTCAGCGGCTTCCGGTTTTCAATTTTCCCCAATCCAGACTTCCTGGCTGTCGACAAACGTTCCCCAAACACTTTAATTAAATTTGTAACGGTTGATTTGGCAACTTTAAGCGATTTTGCCAGCTTTGCGTGCGAGTAGCACGGATTTTCGCGATGCGCGAGCAAAATTTTGATACGTTGCTCTTATTCCTTGGACGGCATTTTGACAACTGAAGAGTTATTTATTAAGTTTTATTAGTGACACTTTACCATCTTCGTGGCATTCGTGTCATGACAACTGAAGAGTGAACTCCAAAATCAAAATTGAAGCAGCATTCTGTACACACACACCTTCAAAATGATGGGTGTTTAGGTTTTTTAAATGCAAAATTGAAAGAAGTACGTCAAGTTGATATTGCCAAATTTTAACCGTATCACCCTTTATGACCCAAGTTCAGCTTTAATTACATAAGCTCTTAAATATGGTTTAATGACATTTTTACATGCATTTTCCCCGATATGCCTTTTATCTTCCCCTGGAGATGTCACTTGTAGTTTTTTTGAATCAAGTTTTTTTTTAACTATTTTGATGAACTATTTCTTTCAATTTAGTAACTAAGTTTTTCAAAAACAGACCAATCCCTATTATTCACTTTCGCTTATGACAGATATAAGATAACGAAGCAACCAAAAGTTCCATATCTATTAAATATAATTAATATTATAAATAAAAAGATTCCTTAGTCTAAACTTTGTTTCCAAGGATAAAGCATGTTAAAGGATGTTTTGACCAAGGAGAAAGCACCTTTATTCGCTCTTGAAAATGAAAAAAAAGAGAAACGGAATATATTAGTAGATCATGAAACCTTCCGAAGTCTGTTTCGAGCTCGAAAGGTGTTTTTTCATAAAAGTTATTCCCCCCTCACATTCATTCTGCATTAAAAATGCACTAAAATAAGAAAAAAAAACCTAGAAATGTACTCCGCATGCCTTATAAATATTGGAAATTAAAACATTATAATGCAATCTTCTTGTACATACAGTAGGCATAGAACGGGCTCACCAATTCTACCAAACGCTTCATATGCTTTATGTACAATAACTATATAAAAATCATACAATGCAGAAGATTAAAATCGTAATAAGGTTCCCAAGTAACACAGATTATGCCAACTAGCATTAGGAAGTTTTAGTATGGTTTAATTATGACATTTTTTTGTGCAGCTCGTTTTATGGCGGTTTTATTATGGTCATGCAGAATGCTTACAATTTTTTTTCGACCATATGTTTTCAGATGGTTTTGAAAACGCTAATAAAACTTTTATTAAACATGCTGTTTTTGTTATTTTGAAAGAGTTATGAATGCTCTTTTTAAACTATAATAAAACACAAACCTAGAAGTTTGCTCCAAGCTTTTTTTTGCATGTTCTATAATAGCACTCAGTGCATGATTATTAAACCACCATAAAACTTAGTGACAGTTCTCGATCAAGATGTCAAAACAGGACACGCTCAGATTAGATAGCACATATTTGTATTGGAACTCCCATTTTTACACATTTTTGGTAAGTTATGCGTGTTGGTTTTGAGTTAAAATTAAAAAAATACATCTTTGAAAACTTGAAATCACCGAAAGTGGTATGAATATCTTTACAATATGAGTATTGAGTGAAAGGATCCAAATAGTAGGACTTGAAAATACTGTAAATGACTGAAAATCGCATAAAACCTATAGTATAGGGGTATAAGTTGAAAGAAATCAACCGGTAGAAGTTGAATTTCGCTATCTGACGCCATCTTGAAATCCAAGATGGCGGCTTCCGCTAAACTTTAAAATGTAGTGAATGACTTAAAATGACATGAAACCCAGGTGGTAGTGGGTGGAAGGGCTTAACGAGTAGAAGTCGAATATTGCTATCTTGAAATCCAAGATGGCAGCTTTCTATAAACTTTATAAATGCTCTAAATCATTGAATATCGCATTAAACCTCCAAAATATGGGTGTTTGTCAATTGAGATAAGCTATAAAAAGTTTATTTTTGCATTCTGACGCTATCTTGAAATCCAAGATGGTGGCTTCAGCTGAACTTAAAAATACTGTAAATGAATGAAAATACCATGAAACTCCCAAATACATTGTATTGGGTGCTAAGGCTAAATGATAGAAGTCAAATATCTCATTTCGCGTTTCTCTGAAAATCTGTGAGTGACTGAAAATCCCACAAAAACCACAACAATACAGACCCCGTTCGTTTTTGGCAACATTCGATTTTGGCAACATCGAATTTGGCACATGTGCCTAAATCAGACGGTTAACAGAAACAACATAACCTTATAGTTTTCGCTAGAATAAGACCAATACAATTTAAACATAATAGCATGATAGGAATAATAGAATTATATAAATGGCAAAAAAAACAAAAACTATAAACAAAACAAGAAAAGTGCTAAATGCATTAGAAACAGAATGAAAAAATAATAAAAGTGATTTAAAATGATCTAAATTGTCTTAAAATAGTAGTTTTAATGTAGTATTACGTGAAAAAAAGTTGTGTTCAAGCGATTTTCATTGATTAACAGTATTTTAAATTCAGTGGAAGCTGCCATCTTTGATTTCAAGATGGCGTCGGAAAGAAAAAAATCGACTTCTAGTTTAGCCCTTTCACCTAATACCCGTATAGTGGTGGTTTAATGCGACTTTTTGTCAGCATTAAGCATTAAAAGTTGAGCGGATGCCGCCATCAAGATGGCGTCTGATAGCGAAATTCAACTTCTACTCGTTTAGCCCTTTCACCTGATACCCATTTTGATGGGGTTTCATGCGATTTCAAGTCATTTACACCATTTTAAAGTTCAGCGGAAGCCGCCATCTTGGATTTCAAGATGGCGTCAGACAACGAAATTTTACTTCAACTCATGATTTATTCCACGGGTCATTCAAAACCAATCTCTTTTCATTCAAAAAGTCTGTCCTCATTTACTGTACTAATGATTAACAACTCAGAAATGAGGAACTCAACCTTATCGTGTAATTGGTTGGCTTGCGAGAGAAACGTCAAATCGTAGCTTTTTTTGGGGTCATCATTAAACCATAATAGAACTATGAATTGACTCACGCCATGTTGGTTGCAAAATCGAAGGGCACAAAATGACGCCATGTTGATGGATTCACAATGCAAGCATTGGAAAATATTTTTTCAGGCCTTTTTCCATCAATTCCATCATGATTGACCATCAGATTTGACGAAGCGCATTTATTTTAAGATACTATTTCATACACATTTTACCTAAAATCTTGACTGGCAGTAGAAAAGACGCTCAATATATGGTTAAAACATTGGTTTTTTAGCTATTAATTTTACCAGATCATATCTGAATAATGCAATCATCATTCATCAACCATTATGGTTGCTGGAAAAAATAAAAAAATAAACTCCGAGAACTGACAGAACCGAAAAAAAACAAAAATTTCTAACATGTTTAATAAAAGCATTTTAAAAGCTTTGGTGACCAACATTGATGACCAACAATTATATGTCTTGATGACGTTTCTAGGGTAGGGCCAAATAGCCTGATTTTGGCTTTATTAGAGTCCAAATGATGTTATAGAATGCGCTTTAGCTTTTTATGAAGATTAATTCGATAGTCCAAACGATATTTTGCTGACCATAATAAAGCTAAAATTGTTACTTGGGTTGGATCTCACCAAATAAATCGACAGCAAAAATTCTTCGCTGATTTGGAACCATACTTCTAAAAGCCACGATTTCTTATATTCTTTTCTGTTATCCGGTGATCGCACATGAAAAATATTAGGAAAACCACATCACATTGTGGAAATCATGTAATTTTACTATCATATGCACCGAAAAGACTTTCTTTGAAACCCAGCTAATATTCCACCTTGATTTCTCATCTTCTGTTTTCTGCGCTTTGCTTTTGTAACGAGTAAACCTAAGCAGGCCACCAAAAAAAAAAAAATATTTTTTTTCCTCTACCTCAACATATTTTTCCTGTCACAAACCCCGAATCAGGGAACATTGGAAGTTCTTCCCTTTTCATCACTATCACAAAAAAAAATTTAGCTGGATCCGCATAGTACTTTGAAATATAACAGGTAAGCCATTGCGCTTAACCTCATATGTCAGCTCCGTGTATGTACACGGCATTCCTACTACAAACAAAAATAGTTATGAAATATTACTGGTTTTCTATGGAATAGAAATCAAAATCGTTATTTTTGTCTTTATTAGCCGTTTGTTTGTTCTGAAAAGTGCTTGAACTTAGAGATTGATTCTTAGAGGTCATATGAAACGGTAAGTTTGCATTAAATTTCATAGTATTGTACAAAAATTGTGAACATTAAAAAGAAAATTCCGTCGTCGTCCCCGAATGTAGGGGAAAGGTTTCCTAAATGGGCCTATCGGGTTAAATGACCCTACGGCTGTTTGATGAAATGGCTGACTAGACAGCTTATCTGACCAATGCATTTTGAGGGTGATACGCTTAGAACATAAGGCAAGAAAGAATTTTATGAATTTATAAACTCAAAAAAATTTAAAAATTCATGCAAGGTTTTGATACCTTTTGATGTAATATTTTGACTTTTAAAAATTATCCGTAAAGAAGCTCAAAATGAAAACTAGGATGGTTTTTGTTTCTTATTTCATTGAACATTGAATTAAAACATATTTAAGCTTTTATGGAGGTTTAATAATGATTACATAGTGGAATAAGAGAGTGTTTTTGAATGCCCCCATCATGTTTGTAAAATGCCTCCATCCTAAAATAACAGGTAAAATAGGATAAATAAATGATTTTTATTATTGAAACTTCAAATCTAAGCTCTGATTAACATCTTAAGCGAGAATTGAAGATCTAAAAACAGATTGGATAAAGTTTTTCTTATGGGTGAACTGCCTCCATAGTATGGCAACCCTAGCTTTTGTTTTATTCCATAAAATTTATATACACAAATATTTTTATAAAACTTCAGCTTTATCGTACGGAAGTTATTACTTTTTATTAGTCTCAATGATCTTATACGGAAATATTGCCCAAAAAACAGGAATTTTGTTCAAAACATAAATAGGCGCATTTAACCTGCACGGTTTGAGGTTTGGCATTTTAGACAACAGTTATAATAAAATCGGTTTCTCGAAAATGAAAGGAAATTTTTAGATAAAAATTACTCCAATGTATAGAAAACAGATGCCTGCACACGTGTATATAGTTTTTGTAGACATATTCGATGTGATATTTGATTAAATCAGTGTTGTGCTTAATAGGCGCATATAGCCCACTTCTCCCCTATGATAAAATCAAAGAAAAGAAATTCCTGCTGTTCGTGAGACGAAAAATGTGTTCTTCGCCATCTCGTTGTGAAACGAGTTGGGTCAGATTAGGATACCCCCCGTTGATGATATCTTCGAACGCTAAGTGGGTCACAGCAAGAACAATGTACCTGCGATTATAAATTTTCGGGCGAAAAGTTTATAAAAGACCAGCCCACGGTGTGGGTTTCGCCTTTCGTCAAGCTCTTGTGACAGTAAACACGTCAACGTGACATCTAATTGAAGTAGTGTGCCTATCGAGGAGAAAAGTTTATAAATTAAATGTTTAGAGATTAAGTAAATAAATAAAGTTAAGCAAAACTAGAGTGAAGATAGAGAAATAAAGTATTAAGAAGGAAGAAGATAAATAAAGTGTATTGAAAGTGGAAAATAAAGTTGTTTAGAAAGAGGAAAAAGGCACTAGTGAATTGATTCGAAGAAAAGTACTTACCCACGTGATACTTACCTGCCTGTTGTTGCTGTTCCCACCGCTGCTAATTCCTGGATTGCTTACCTGGTCTGCTACTGCTGCTTCGATCCTGCCCGATACTTACCTGCTGCTGCTGCTGCTATCGTCACCTGCATTCTTAGCAAAGATTTTATGAAATAAGCAGTGTACATAATATTTCGATGACTATTAGTCGTTTTGTGAGATTACTATGGAAATTTTAACAAGAACTGACTGTCACATTACAAAAATCAACCAAATTTTTGTTTTCCAGTCGCCAAAAACCGACCAAATAAAATCTTTTACTATTTCAAAGAGCCAAACATAGCTGATGGTATTAAAAAACATAAGCTCGTACATTTTTCATAATTTTATTGCTTATCAATTCTTTAAAAAATAAGATTTTTAGATGCATTCCATACATTTGCTAACAAATCTCATAACTATTTTTTGAAGTCTTTCACCAACACAGTTGAAGAGGACGGAATAGCCTAACTTGTCTATATCAAAGTACTATGCTGGATCCGTGGATTCAAATCAACTGACATTTTTTTATTTTTCACATTTGGGGCACGTGCATTTTCTTCTCAGATCTACACAAATGTAAGCGATAATCCAGTGTTGACTGCATAGCCGTGAACCGTCAAAGAATATCGATAATGAATAAATATTCCGATTATAACTCAATTGAGTTTAAAGAATTCACCGCACTGTTGTTAAACTTGTCCAAACTTGGTCAAATAAATTTCGATGAATCTTGCTTGGGATTTACATTACATTGCCTCAAAAATTTTCCATGACATGAAGTTTGCCGATCGAATAAATCGGTGTACACCCAAGACCACGATGATTTTTTCAGAGCTTAATTTGCCCTGACACGGAAGTTTGGTGGAAGGAGAAAATTTTACCCAACGAGAGAGAGATTTATCAGAGACAAATTTCGAAAAAAACTTTTAATGTTTCCAGCACAGAGAAGCTGTTCGTTTCTCAAGTTGAACCTGAAATTCAATTCTCAAAAAATGAGTATAGCCTCTGGACCCAGTCTGATCAAACGCTCAGCTTCGACCCATTATTGTCTTGTATTTCAATTTTCCTGATCTACTGATTGTATTTTGTGAATCGCGCGCGCCCCTCTGGTGTGCCTCCCTAAAAAGGTGTCAAGCTTAATTGGCACATCATAACACAAGGTGAATGTCAACAGAACTACAAATAGTGCAAAACTGATTTAGGAGATTCATTAGCTGGATGGAATGATCGCTGGTGTCGGCAGTATGGCAGGTCGGCTTTTCTTGATCAAAATGATAGAGGTCTACTGAATGGGGGTTTTGTCTGTTTTTGTTTTTGTTTTCATTTCTCGAGGGTGTCTGTGGGCCGACAAAAAGAGTCAGCGCCCAGGGGGTTGTGTATTCATTTTATATCTCACCATATTTTGATAGATCTATTGTTTTATGACACCACCAATAAAGTTCAACGATGGGAAAATCATTTAACAAGGGGGAGGGCTCTCTTTTTGTTCATCTAGAAGAAAAATCATAGTACCATATCAGTTTTAACTGAGGCAAATGATTCAGCCAAAAAAAAAACTGTCCACCAGCTTCTCGAAGCACCTTCAAAGTATAGCTTGATCATTGAACATATTTCATAATTTCAACTTGAAATTCCAAATGGTTCGGTTTTGGAATTCCATTTTTTGGTCTCTCAAAGTTTCAGTATAGCAGCCAGACAGCTCAAAGTTTAGAGCCTTCCTGGAGGCAGGTCGCGTCGTCTGAAAGTCTCCGAACCGTAAACCACAAACCACGAGCTCAGTTCACCCAGTTCATGTAAAACCGTCTTCAAAACGCACATGTCCGGACAAACAGAGAGATACCTACAATATATAATCATTTGAATTACAAATCAGCCTCCGGCCGGTCGTTCGAAGATGCGACTCTTCGAGTTGTTGCCCCAGACATGTCTCAGTATAGAGTTTGGCTAGGTTGCATTCATATCAGTTTTCTGTTACAAAAATCAAACACCCAGCTTCGGCCGGACGTTTTTCAAAATTGAATCAGTAATGCGCTCGTTTAGTTTAAGGTGTCCCATACCGATTGTGCTGTACCGCACCTTGCTGAGCCGAGTAGCAGATGTGTGAATCTTACAGATTAGAAACAGTTCAAGTTATTGGCGGATGTCATTCGGCTATACTTTGTAGCATCGTTAATGAAGAACCTTGGATAATAATTCATATTCGTTCGTTGACAGTTGGAAAATTTAGCCACACCCATAGGTGAATTTTTGGAAATTAGTTGATTGTCAACGGCAACGACGACGAGAAAACTTGTTTACGTCCAGTTTAGTAGAACTAGACTAAGAAGCTTACTTACCGAAATCGTTGTCGGCCTTATGCAAAATTATGCCAAACGGGGTGAACAACATGCTGAAGGTATATGACTGTGTATCAACGAACGAAATTTGGACCAGTCATCGTCCATCTTTAATGATAAATAAAAACAAAGGTTAATGCCGAATTTTGCCTGTTAGTATATATTTCCTAAAACAGGGGATAACAAATTGATACTTATCGAGTTTTGGAACGATTTAGGTTTTATTCACACAATTAAAAAAAATCCATTCAAATTTTGACATCAGTGCTTATCGACATTTCCGAAAATATTTGTTTCATTTAAATAACCCGACACTGTTTATGTCTACAAACATCAAAATCAGTTTTAAAAATGAAGTCATTATAAAAAATCATAATATTTATTCAACTAGAAAATCGGAAACAACTCTCATCATAGTTCTCAACCGCCTCATCGTCAAAAGCAACTTCCTCCTCCGGTGTGGGTCGAATTCATTAGCAGTCTGCTAATTGTAATGGAAGAACCTACCGATTCGTTCTGATTCTTGGTATGTACCGGCATTTCTCTCAGCATCATAAATCCAAAACAATTAGCAACTTTGAGTTACCGATTTTTGCGGAAGCGCGTGCTTATCCAAGAAATGTGTGGCATCATTCGCGATTTGACTAGACTCGTTGATGGTTCTGTGGTGAAGTGAAAAAAAAGCTGCTTCTATTAAGGAAAAATAAAAAGCCAAATCCCGTATGGAATCAATATGCTGGAAAGCGTCAAAATGGGCGCTTTATTTTGGTGTTTTGGCCCCAAGTGCGATAATACTGGTCCTAGTGGCAGTGTTGTTAGTGCTAGAGCTCCGGAAACGACGATCCCGAATTGCCCAGCTAATAGATAAGTTTCCAGGACCCTATGTGCTTCCAGTCATTGGGAATGGTATGCAGGCTGCTCTTGGAAGTGTTGATGGTAAGTTGGTTTAGCTTAAAAGATTTCATTTTCAAAAGAAACGGTTTCGATCAATCTTTCAGCGGAAAAACTGCCTTATCTTGTTCTTCCCCAAAATTATATTTTTCAATTCCAAACAAACTTTAAACGAGCACACACATATAGGATCTCAGTGAAACTTCATGTTTCTTTGAAGAGATCTTCTTTCCTTAACTCTAAGCGTACAGCTTTCGAAGTTATAATGGCTAGCATCTTACAAATGCTAAAACCACTAGACCACAGAAAGTGTACTATGTATGCCATGAACGGGAATCGATCTCATGAACCTTGGCGTAGACGACTTGAGCTTTAACCACTACGCCAAAGCCACTGGCTTTATGCTCATTGAGCGACCTCGTCCTGATGTCCGATCTGTCTGATGAGTTGCATGTGACTTTCACACAATGCCTACACCCACAAATCAGACTCTACTCCAATAATGAACTTCCTTGGAGGTGGAGTTATCGGTATAAGAATCTATGCCGGACTGTAAACAGTTTCTAGTGTGCCATTTCCCCCATCCCATATATATATATCCCTTTCCAACCTAAGGGTCCGGCGCCGATTGACCGACGCATAGGGCTGAGATAAAAGATCTCCACTGCTGGCGATCCGGAGCCAGCGTCTTCACTTGCTGCCAGCCAAGGTTCTCGTCAACTGTGCGGATTTCAGCGGCTAGACTTCGCCGCCACGAGCTTTTGGGCCTGCCTCTTCTTCGATGCCCATCTGGATTCCAGTCAAGCGCCTCTCTGCAAATCTCGTTTTCATCTCTTCGCAGCGTGTGCTCAATCCATCTCCACTTACGTTCCCGAATCTCGATTTCTAGCGCCTTTTGATGACACCGGCGATGAAGTTCAACGTACAGCAATACGGATTTGACGTTTGAGTTGAAGATTCGGATCTTAGTTCGTAGAGAGATCTGGCGTGAGCGCCAGATGTTTCGGAGACTCGCAAACGCAAATCGGGCTTTTCTGATCTGGGTTCGATGTCCTTCTTGGTACCACCATCAGGCGTAATCTGGCTACCAAGATACTGGAAGCACTCCACTGTCTCTCATCCCTTTCCCATCAAAGACAAAGGAGGATGAAAAAAAACACCGGCCAAACGGCAAACGGCCAATGTAGTGCGTTTTTTGGTAATCGGCGGTTGCGAAAAGACTATATGACAAAAAACCTTAGCTTGCTATCTAATTAAGATGGTGCACTAGGTAAGATATCGTACTGGCGAGCCCATATGCGATGTTGCAGTGAATTCGATTCTCACTTATTTTTTTTTTCTTTTGGGATAATTATGGAATCGGATAAAAATCCCACAAAATATTTTTCTTGTTTCGCTTGAATGAAGTGGTCTTGCATCATTTGGCTTCGGAGCTCTAGTTTTTTAAATTTTTGACAGTATCATATTTTTGCCATATCATCTGGCACAGAGATTTGCTAAATAAGCATTGGATTTTTACAACCTCTTCTATGGGTGTATCTATCCATTATTTATACGAGCCAATCATTTTCACAAATTCTAGATAAATTGGTACTTTAAAAATCACTAATTAGTAAGAGCACCTGCAACGGTTCAGGTGTAAATATTGGTTTTAAGTATACCAGTTTGAGCACAATTTTAAATTTTGAATTTGGCTAAAACACGCGCTCCCCATCGGTGTGATAGCAAATTTGAAACGAGTACACGTTTATTGCAGACACTCAATAATTGAGAAGAAAAAACTCATTTGATTAGAACAATGGCTATGTTTTGAGTTTTACACCGTCATTATTCTGCCAGGATTTCATTAACATAAAGTCTTTTTATTGATGTTTGTTCGAAACAAGGAAAAATGGATTGACGATTGTATACCTTTCCTTTTCCAATTGACTTCGACCGATTTCTTCCAGGCCGTAACGAAACCCCCTGTCGAGCTTGATCGGTTTTGACCATTTGACTAGTTTCAACTTACTTCATTGACAACTATATCTTCGACCAAAACATTGCCTCATTGGAAAAATACCAATTGGCTGAAACCAGTTGAAACCGATTTTAATCTATGATTGAACAAGCTTTGAAAGCCAAAATGACTATACGCAGCGAGAAAAAAAGCTTAATTGAAACAAGAAAAAAAACATTTTTCGTTTAAAAATTGACTCATTTTGGGGTGCTGATTCCAAATATTAACTTAAGCGGGCCACAGACTACACAAGCTTTGTACAAATGCGATGAAATTCGATGAAATTTTGACGCTGTAAACACGATTTGCATAGTGTATGGCACTGCTTGAATGAGCGCCCAAACGGTTGGAGTAAAATCGGTCGGGATCGAAATATTTTGTACAAACCATCCTCCCAGCCGGGGTGGAGATGTTTTTTTTTTTGTTGCTGTTGCTGTTTTTTGCCAGCAATCGTTTGTGTTCGAGTGAAAAATGTTTGTAGGTATAGTGTGTGGGCGAGCATAGATCAATCAATCGTCGTGGAATCAACGAATTTGTACAGGCTATTTGTGTAGTCTATGGCCCGCTTTAGTTTACCAGTTCTTGTTTTCGAGATACCTTTTCAAATAGGTAAAAAATCATTAAACATATGTGTGCTTATGTTTGAGCAAACTAAACAGATTGGTTAACATGCTCCGTTTATGTATTCTTAAGTAAAATTTTCATGATTATCAGTAGTTTGTAATGTAGCAGACGGCTTTTTAGCCAGAAATTGAAAAGGATTTTTTCTAAGAATCATGTCAGTTTAGTCAATGTTATCGAACAATATATCATATTTCACGGTTTTTACATTAAAACCGTGAAATATGATATATTGTTCGTGTAGATTATAAATATTGTTATCAACTTTTGACAAAAATCGGTCATTACACTGATATTCAATTTTTTTTAAGTTTATTGTTGTTTTGCGTTAATTTCATTAGGATGATTCTGTTATTTTCCTTTTCTTATTCATATAACGTTTGAACTCGAGAAACGCTGACTGGGCTCACTAATTCATTGAGGCCAAAAGCTATTTATTAAAATATGAAGTCTAGAATAGTGTGACATACATTTTTTTCTTGATTCGGTTTTTGTTAACATGTTTTCTCAATTTATGTTACGTATTGACCGGTTTTAGCGAAAAAAAAACATTCAAATAATTTCTCAAAAAGAAACAATTATTACACCCAATGCTACCCAAACATGTGTGAAAATAATCATCATTGGTTAAAATTTTCTCACCGTGAACCCCAAACGTCTAAGGGCGGTCCCAACGGTAGATGCAAAACACGGTTTTCGACCACGCTAAAACATTTCGGCTGGCACCGGTGTCGTATATTGCTGTTTTAGCACAGTTATCGATTTCGAAATTCCCAACAGTTATACGCCTTTGTTCCAAATTCATGCAAATTTGGAACAGGATTTCAAAATATACGACAGACCGATTTAGTTCACGGTGAGAAAATTTTAGCCAACAATGATTTCTTTCACACATGTTTGGGTAACATTGGGTGTAATAGTTTCTTTTTGAGATATTATTTGAATGTTTTTTTTTTCGCTTCAACCAGCCTATACGTAACATAAATTGAGGAAAGATGTTTATAAAAACCATATCAAGTATAAATAATAGATGTCACATTATTCTCGATTTAATGTAATTAAATAAAAAGGTTTTCATTTGGGCTCGACGAATAAGTGAATCCAGTCAGCGTTTTAAAATTTGAAAAAAATAAACGAAAAGAAAATTTTTATACTTTTTCGATGAGGTAAAATAAATGTCTATTGTTTGTTCTATAATTTTTGTTTTATTTGAGATATTGAGAGATTTTTAGTTCGTATGGATTGCTCGGAGTTTTCGTCAATATCAGCATATTTTTCTGTATCCATACATAAATTTACAAATAGTGAAACAAGTTTTTGTCAAACAAAAATGTCGACAAATCAAAGGAAAATTTCCTTTGACTTTGGGATAAACATTTCTCATTTCCTTTATCAATGTCAGCAATAACTTGAAAAAAAAATTGCTTTTTCATTTCATTTTAACAAAACCTTATTCCATTGATTCAAAGCAATTTGATTGAATTAATTGAAGAATTGTTTCAATTGAGCTTTTTTCCTCGTTGTGTAGTCATGTTTGCTTTTAAATTAATGTAATCCTGGTAGAATAGTTGAAATCATTGTTCTGTGAAAAAGAATATTCGTAGAATTAATTTTAAGACAATTAATCGTGAAACTCAAAACTGATGCAATTTTTCTAATAAAATGGGTTTTTTCTTCTCAATTATTGAGTGTCTGCAATGAAAGTGTTTCAGTTTTAAATTTGCTCCTACACCGGTGGGGAGTGGGTGTTTTAGCCGATTCTAAAATTTCAAATTGTGCTTAAACTGGTATACTTAAAACCAATATTTACGCCTGAACCGTTGGGAGGGCCCTAAATCGGTCTGTCGTATATTTTGAAATCCTGTTCCAAATTTGCATGAATTTGGAACAAAGGCGTATAACTGTTGGGAATTTCGAAATCGATAACTGTGCTAAAACAGTAATTTACGCCACCGGTGCCAGCCGGACTGTTTTAGCGTGGTCGAAAACCGGGTTTTGCATCTACCGTTGGGACAGCCCTAAATATTTGGTCTAAAAAAACTGATGATTAACTTCCACATAATTTATTCATCTTGTGTGTAAGCCGACTAGAATTGCCAGAGTTTTTTTCGCACCTACATATGTGGGCCGGGCATATAAACAACCATCAAAAATTCCAGGCATTTGATTTCAAAATTTTCAACCTCAAAATTCGGCCAATATCCGAAAAAAATAATCAATACAGAAAATGTTTAGTCAACAAAAAAAAAACATTTGAAACATTATTTTTTCCATAGAAAAACATCTGCAGATTTCGAAGCGTATTTGAGGCTTCAAAAAACCGTCGATGTTTATTATAATTAAGCTTGCTTAAAAAAAAAATTTGTTTTTGGACGAAAAAAAAATATGATAATTAAATTTCAGTATTTGGTTTGGTTCTACTAATAATGCGAATAAATCCAGGCAGTTTCTGAATAAGATGTTTCATGATTTTATTTTCTCCGAAAAATCATCGTTTTTGCCATTTTGCCATTTTTCATCTTTTCTTTTATCAGTATTTTAGGAAATAAGCAAAGGAAACGATATCAATAAAATAAAATAAAGAAGAAAATAAAGTAGTACTATAAAACGTATATGCAATTCATTGATGTACCTAGCAGTTAATATATTCAGGAGAGAGTTATGAAAAACAAATGAAGATAGTGGTGGATCGAAGTTCGGAATGTAAGAGAGCGCATCGGGCATAATGAGATTTTGTAGAGTTTCTCTGAGTCGGGAAAGGAGAAAAAAAATGCAGCCAAGGAAGATTTGTTAGGAGGGTCAGTTTAGAGAAGAATTCCATGAAGAACGAACGGATTGAGTGGACGGAAGCTGGAAGAAAAAGCGTTTTAAATCGGAAAATATGACCGAAATTACGGTCGGTTTAGACAAGTATCTCGATTATGGTACCTCCTAAAGTTCCGAAAATGTTTTAACTTTTCTTAATTAAAGTGTCTACTATCCAGAAAAAATGAAAATAATATTGGTGACAATGGACACGCTGCGAGATGAAAGTGAGATTTGCAGAGAGTCGCTTGACTGGAATCCAGATAGGCATCGTAGAAGAGGCAGGCCCAGGAACTCGTGGCGGCGTATCTAGTCTAGCCGCTGAAATCCGCACAGTTGACGAGAACCTTGGCTGGCATCAAGTGAAGACGCTGGCTCCGGATCGCCAGCAGTGGAGATCTTTTATATCAGCATTAGCACTAATAATTTTTCCGATTTTTGACCATTTTTTGAGAGAGTGTGTTATATCTTTTAAAAGAGTTTAGAAAAAAAAAAAAAGAGAGAAACAATAAAACGTGAAGACTCAGTCTTTAAGCGAATTTCAGCGGCAGCAGACACAAGTGTTAAAATAAATTGATGTTGTCCGGTAGATTTCATCAAAGA
Source organism: Uranotaenia lowii (assembly GCF_029784155.1). Lineage (NCBI taxonomy): Eukaryota > Metazoa > Arthropoda > Insecta > Diptera > Culicidae > Uranotaenia > Uranotaenia lowii. Next base: position 37,860,180 of record NC_073691.1, on the reverse strand, counting down.
ATCCGTCACTGTGAAGAATGTAGTAAGTCGAATCTGTAAGCGTTGCTAGTCAGTCGAAGGAGGCCGCGTTGATCTTGTTGTCGTAAATTAAATAAATGTTGCAGTGTTGTTTGTGGGGGTTAAGGGGTTCTCCTTGATGAAGCAGTTCACCAAGCCACGCTAACCAGGCGAACGACCGGGCGAAAGATGGTCGTTCAACAACCCACCACCAGAGCGCAGTGCAGAGATGTGAGCCGTTGTCTTCAAGCGAAGAGGCGAGGCGTGCGATAAGGCGAGGCGAAAACGAGCGCGGGACGGGGGCAATGAACGGCAATAGGGTCAGAGAAGGCTGTAAAGAAAATGACCATTTTACTCTGCGATTAGTTCGCGAACGTATCATAGCGATCCCAAAATTAAACGATCGTTTGCCAAAGTTTGGTGCTTTGTTCCATTCATATAAAAACGGAACAGGAATCATCGCCATTGAAGGATTCCACAGAAAGGAAAATTCAGTCTTAAGCTGGAATAGATTGGAACTCCAGGTAACCCCACGCCATTTTGCCCCTGCCCAAATTGTGTCCCTAATATGCTCCTGAATTTTACCAGGACCCCGCTGTTTCGGTTTGATTTTAAATCAACCCAACCCCGAGAGCGCCACAGCGCTCCACGACTTTAACCGACAACCACACCCGTCGGTGTTACTCATTTCGGTACCTGGTTCAGCACCCAAGGTGGGGCCAGGTACGACGTCGCCACGCGCTTCGTTCGCCATCGAAGGACCTAGTGCGCCACCGATAGCATCGACCGACCGCCGCCGGTGCTACTTACCCTCGTACCTGATTCAGCACCCAAGGTGGGGTCAGGTACTCAGCATCCACGCCGCTTGCTTGCCGCCAAAGGACTATCAGTGCCCGGTTCAGCACCCAAGGTGGGACCGGGTACAGCAACACGACCAGCGAGAGCCAGCCAGCCCAAAGCCGACCTCATCGAACCCGAGCTCGACGTCAAGGGAGAAACGGAAAACTTGCCAGTGGAAACAAGGTCAGATAACTAGTTTAAGAAAGTGGTGGGTGAACAAAAAACTGCAGCAAATTAAACGGTACCTAAACTTGATCCGAGGAGTTTTTCTTAGCTCTCCCGAACTTCCCTGCAACTTAGTTTTGTGTAAGCTTGCCGACCCTAGGGATTATTAGGGGTTCATCGCAAATCTGCCGATTGGCTAACAGCCAGTCTTACAAATCTCACTTGGGAGCTAACGATTTCTATAATACAAAACAATTTTTGATCCAGTTTACGGAGTGCCAAGGGGTTTATTACAGAAGTCTTTTTCTACAACATGATTTTTGAAATTTTTCATTAATGAATATGTTGCAACGCACTCAGGGTTTGGCTAGTAAGTTCCATATAAAGTTGGTTTTTGATTAAACCCTCTACTACATACTAGCCCATATATGTAAGTTCTCGATTTTTTTTTTCACATTTTAAGTTTAATTCAGTATCGTTAATAATTTGAACCAAATTTGATGTATCACATATTTAATTAGCAATTTAAAAACCTGGAAAAAATTGTACCATTTATAACTTATTTCTTGAAGGTTTTTTAGGAATTTTTTTTTACCAAATTCTTACGGATAGCGGCTAAAAACTGCCTTTAAATCCTCACATATTTATGTATTGTTGAATCAGCTCGGTACGATGAAACTGTCAGAAGTTATGAGCATGTTCAGAAGACCTTGTTTTTCAGAACTTTTCTCATCCGTAGCAGACGACAGGTTAGGTATTAAAATATTTCTACTTAGTTGTAAAATAAAGAAAAACTAGAACAAATATCCTACTAAATGAATCTGACATCATGAGAGTCGGTCAACATTAGTGGCCAGAGAATCAACAACATACTAAAGATCAAAAAGGAAAGACATAAATTTGAACGTATATTTTGCGAACAGCATTGGAGGGTTGGTCTTAATTTGTTTAAAAGGTTCGATGGTTCGAATAATTAAATAATATAGTAAAAATTATTGAAAAAACTGGTTTTGAAGTATGATTCACCATTCACAGTAGAACCCCATAAAGTAGGCAATGAATTCAATGTTGTTACAGCGGGTAAAACGAACATTTTCAATATTTTGAAAATTACTATGTTTAGCACAAATCTAATGGTGAGAAGTAAGGTCTCAACAAACAAATTTTTGGATGATCCATTATTTGATGTAGTTCCCCAGACAACCAGAAGTCGTATTTGATTTTACAGATTATATCGTATAGAATGTTATTTTAACTCATTTTCGTATATCTGCACCTACAATATGCGGCCCATGAAAATTCTTTATCGTATTTAGATGCATTGCATCCCAGACAACCATTTGATGGGTATTTCGAATTTTCAACACAAATATTCGTGCAAATATACGTGTAAACACATCGTATATAATGCAGCAAAACAAGTTTATACGTATATTTTTGGAGGCCATATAGGGAGGTACATTAGCACACATATTCTTGATTTGAATTGTATCGAATTACGATTTGCACGATTTATCATGCGAATCATTTACGACAACCCTGATTCTTTTTGGAATATACTTTGACAATTTACATCATCATATAGATGATTGAGGTTGTAATCTTGTAGGTCTTCGCTCAATATGTGATTGGGAATATCTTTAAATACGACATTTTGCGTAGCAATATTGAAAGTTTGACGACTTATTTGGTCGTCTTCTGCGACTTGAGTACAGGGCTCTCATTTTCCGTCAGTTAAATAAAAATACGATTTTTTTAGGATTTTAAACCAGTTGGTTCATTCATCCCCAAAAAGTAATAAAATTAAGACTATTTTAAAGAAAAGCGATTTTTGCTGTCAAATTTAAGTTTTTATCGTACAACTTATAATTTGCCTGATTGCTGAATTTTTTCAACGTTCATGAAGTTATTGTTAGTCTGGACTTGATCCCCTGACCAGCGTCTCCAATTTCACATTCACAACAGAAAAATATTTCAAATGAAAGGCCAAAGCATGCTACTGTAAGTTTGCTTACGATAATTTCAGTTGAAATTCCTCGGTGTTTCGAATGATGATGACGTTAATGATTAGCACCTGATGATTTTCAAATGAAAATCGAGATCTTCAATTTCAAACGAAAATGAAAATTTTTATTTTTATGTAATTTTTTGTTCAATTTAGTTTTTTTGTGATTATAAACTATTTTAAAAGGGAACTAAGCCAAGAGCTCTAAATTCATTTAATATTTATATTAATTTTTTATTGAGGTAAGAGGAATCAATTTATAAGCAACACAAAATTCTAATATTTAAAAAATATTTTTTTGGCAATTTTGATAGCTTGATTCTATAAAAAACGTCCTATTTATTTGTATTTTTAGACTAATAATCTACTTATTTGAAGATTTTCAGCAAGGGATGAAAATGAAAGCGATGATTTTCAATCGAAAAAAATTTCTTTCATTTGACTGTTATGCGGACCGGTCTGAATGTTTTGTTTACTGACTTTCATAGCAACCTGAAACTTATAAGTTTTCATTTGGCGGCAAAAAAAATTATTCGATTGTGAACTTCCAAAGCAGTCTAGATTCAAATGATTGCATGAAAATTGGAGACCATGCCCCTGACGATACGATCTGCAGCTCATGATGGTTCCTCGACGCTATCTGGAATATATAAATTCAAGGGGATTTATTTCAAAGGCATTAAACCAAAAGCAAATCGTTTATTTCTATAACTAAAATCTTGTAAATCGTAGAACACGTCATCGATGATCTAAAAATAGACCAACATTTTGAAGCCTCCTTGAATGCGATTCCAATCATCAATGTCTCATTATCGTAAACGATTTTATTGAACTTATTTGTATTCCTTTACGATTGCCAGCAAAAACGTTATACGATTGCATGCACATTATTACGAATCAATGCATTTATAAAATCGTATTTCATGTTCAAAAAAATCTTAATTTCGAATTATTTTATGCATAGCACGACAAAATCTGTCAATCGCGGCTGATCATCGTATATCGGTCGTTTCACGGATTTTTTGGGAATTGTCGTACACAAAGGTAGAGTTCATATGTGCATAAATACGAGTCTCTCTTCTTGTTGTAATAAAATCATGCAATGCATTAAAATACGATAATGAATATGCATGGACCGCACATTTCAGGTGCAGATATACGAAAATGAGTTTAAATAACTTTCTATACGATATAATCTGTAAAATAAAATACGACTTCTGGTTGTCTGGAATGATTTTATTATGACAAGAAGAGAGACTCGTATTTATGTACATATGAACTCGACCTTTGTGTACGACAATTCGCAAAAAATCTGTGAAACGACCGATATACCTCAGACAACCAGAAGACGTATTTTATTTCACAGATTATATCGTATACAATGTAATTTAAACTCATTTCCGTAGATCTGCACCTACAATGTGCGGCCCATGCATATTCTTTATCGTATTTGAATACATTGCATGATTTTATTACGACAATACAATTCAAATCAAGAAATTGTGTGCCAATGCACATATATGGACTCCAAAATAATACGTATGCTATGCATAAAATTAATCGAAATTATGATTTTTTTCAACATTAAATACGATTTATATTATCATAACAACCAGGTGTTAGATCTTAGCAGAAAGAAAAAAAAAGCTCGCAACTTTGCTTGCCACTTGGTGATATATGCTATAAAATCGTATATAACTGCATTGATTCGTAATAATGTGCATGCAATCGTATACCTTTGCAAATTAATTCTGATTTTCTGATTTTCGTAAAACGTATTTGTTGGCAATCGTAAAAGAATACAAATGAGTTCAATAAAATCGTTTATGATAATTCGACATCGATTATTAGACTCGTATTTAAGGAGGCTTCAAAAAATCTATTTCTAGATCATCGATGACGTGTTCTACGGTTTAAAAGATTTTAGTTATAGAAATAAACGACTTGTTTTTGGTTTAATGCCTTTGAAGCAAATCCTCTTGAATTTATATATTCCAGATAGCGTCGAGGAATCATCATGAGCTGCAGATCGTATCGTCAGGGGATCCAATCCAGGTACTAACAATAACTTCATGAAAGTTGCAAAAATTCAGCAAACAGGCAAATAATAAATTTGTACGATATAAACTTGAATTTCACAGCAAAAAAACGCATTTCTTTGAAATAATCTTATTTTTTATTATTTTTGGGGATGAATAAACCAATTGGTTTAAAGTACAAAAAAAAATCAACTGACGGAAAATGAGAGCCTTGCACTCAAGTCGCAAAAGACGACCAAATAAGTCGTCAAACTTTCCATATTGTTACGAAAAATGTCGTATATTACAACCTCAATCATCTATAAGCTAGGTTCTCAAGTGACGAAAATATTATAATTTTCGAGTACCACGAAATAATCTTAAGATCACCTTGATCTTTACTGTAAGTACTGAAACATGATGTAAACATTGCTTCTCAACTTTCACCATCATATTATTTTAGATTTTTCACTTTAATGAATTTTTAAAACACGTTTTTACTTAAATTTGTTGACTCGGGGCGAACAGAGCACTTTTAATCGGGGCACGATGAGCGTTTTCTGCCGTAGAATCTAGCAGCGAATTCAACTCGATGTAGTCAACTGATTTATAGAGCTACAGCTTGACTAGTTTACATCTGACGATGTGGCCTATTGGTAAGGTGTCTTGAAGGTAATCAAAAGACTAGAGTTCGACATCTGTTCGAGGAGATTTTTTCCATTTACAATTCATGATCGATTTTTTTTATTGTTACACTAAACAGCTAGAAGCATCATCCGCCAAATAAAGCACCAGAAATATAATGTATGCGTGTGTGTGAATTGTTTGTATTCTACAAACAGACCTAGATTATTTTGTTATTGCTTTATTTGATGAATCTACAACTCACCTGACATCATTGAGTTAAATTCGCTCCTAGATTCCCCGGCAGAAAACGCTCATCGTGCCCCGATTTATGGTGCTTATACTGCCCCAGGGGGCTTCTCATTATGCCCCTACAGTGTCTGGTTTTCAGATTTTAGCAAATTTTTTAAAAATGCATTTTTTAACGTTTTTATCTTATTTTTCAAGTTTCAGCCAACTAGAAAATAGCTATTTTAGTGTTCGAACACGAAGCAATGATAAAATTCACATAATAAAGCTGTTTTCTATGTTTAAATGAGCGTTTTCCTTGAGGTGGCCATTATGCCCTTATCTCCCCTAACTGCTAAGAAATTTACAAAAATTTATATGATCACTATACGATATGATTGGTTCAGCGGAGGACATTATTAAGGAAAATTTGGGGGCGATGATTCCCAATATGCAATCAGTTTTTTTTCTATCAGCTCTTGTATTCGAGATAACTTATGAAAACAGATAATAATTCGTATAATAAATTTCTGCACTTTTTTGGAAAAACTTTATAGCATAACAAAGATTTTGACAACCAAGATTTCAACTCAATGATCAACTATTCCGAACGTCCCCAGAAATTTTAAAATCTGAGATAAAGGTTTTGGAAGTTTTCTTTTTGTATTTTTTTTTTTCTACTCTGTAAAATACGGAATGTGAATGACAATTTAGTGAAATCTTCATTTAGTTAATTAAATGCCTTCTTAAAGCAAAAGTCAAACCGTTTTGCAGTCTTCAACAAAGTTGTCGAATTTGTCAAATAATATAAAATCAAATTATATCAAATACTCAAAGACTTTCTTGTATGTAGTCATAATTAGTAATCTTATATATTCAAATTTTAAAAATTATAGAATTTAATTTTATTTTCAACAGTTAAATTTCTGAAAATTAAATATCTAGGCAAGATCTGAATTTTTGATTGAGTTTAGGATAATAAATAGATGAAAAATCTGATTTAAGTTTTTATGTCGATTTATCAGTTATCAAAGATCGATCGATTATACTCAAAACTGATCAATTTTAAAATTTTCACTTACCATGTCACTAAAACCTAGGTCAAAAAATAGAAATTTTGCTGCAGTATTTTTGCAGCATTTTTTTTTCGACTGAAAAATGACCACTTAATGAAAAGATTTGTAATCGTTTATGATAAAAATTCGTACCGGAAGCAAACAAAATCAATAAAGCTGTTGTTTCATAGATGAGGCTAGCTCAGTTTGGTGAAACTTGTAAACTTATTCAATACAAATCTCTCTCAACGACTTATAAAAAGTTTTAAAAGTGGTCATTCTTATGAAACAAAATTTGATGCCTGCTCACTGGTCGGTGATTTAATCAGGTCAATTTGACATTTGAGCGCTTTTTTTGTTTTTTCTTCTGTTTTCCACCCCTGGACCGAAACTAGAAATGATTAACAAAATCTGACGAATGATTTGAATCAGGACGCCAAAATCTACCAAAATCAATCATTAAAACATAGGAACAAAAAATGCTGTTTTTTAAACGTCATTTTTGATTCACGGTAAGATTGTTAAATACAATAAGTTAAAAATATTGACCATTACTGCCAGAAGGTGGTTCCGATGTTCATAAGTTATTTCTGTTGGAATTTATATGAAAAATGTAAAGGGATGGGTAACTAGCTTAGCATTGAGTGTCAATTTTACACTCTTCGCCTAAATTCACTAAATCTTCTTTGTTTATCGGATGATTTGTATAAAATTTATAGTTTTAGAAACCTCGGAGTGTAACTCAAATATGAGTCTTAAACAATATTCAGATCTAAAACTTCACTATTCCATCATACAAACACTAAGAAAAATTACGAAAAAACATGTTTCGTAAAAAACTGTAGATCAGCTAACAAATCCAAATATCTTAAGAAAGCGTTGAGTATCTACGTTTACGAAAAATTTCCGCAATAAGTTTATATTCACCAGATAGGCAGTTTCATACTGACTCTAGTGAAGTAATTATATTAGTGCTGCAATACTTTCTAAAAAAACAATTAATAAAAATGCGAAAAACTCTCTGAATTTAATTTTTTGTTTTGCATTTTGTAGCTGGCCAACAGTTTATTTTCCCAAAGCATGATTTTTCGATGTTTTTTCTTTACTTTACGAGGTTTCTAAAGCTATAAATAAGTTTTAGTCAAGAGTGTCAAAATGAAAAGGTCCTGAATTTTGTTTTTTTTTGTTAGATTTTGTAGGAGTTCGTATGCCGTAGATAGACAGATTCCTTAGGTATACTACTCCGTTGCTTGCCCATGTATTAGTAGGCCAGCCGAAAAATAGTTATAGACATTTCACAGAAATGTATGGAAAATTTGAAAAATTTTAGCTTAACTAATTTTAAAATTCTGCATAATATATAAAAATGTTCACCAATGTGTTGACAATGTATCAAGCGCTTTATTGCCGTTCTAAGCAAGAATGTCCCATGTGACTTTTGGGTCATTTTCACTTTTTTGCTGGAAACGGTCTCTTTTAGTGTGAACTTTCGAATAAAAACACAAACTTTGTTCTGAACTTATACGAAATTTTCATCAAGGTGGTTGTCTCTATGTTGATAGTTCTACGCAAGAATGTCACACTAGAGAAAATTCTATTAATAATGCAAATTTTATAAAAAAAAATCTCTTAAGATGAGTTTAAACTGTTGAATTTAATGTTATTCACTGAAAAGAACACTAAAATAGAGGGCGGAGAAGGAGCGAGAAGCCATGAGTGTTTTATTCAGAGAAATTTTCACTAAACACTTTTCGATATAGGCAATACTTACAGGATCCATACTCAACTATACATTTTTACAAACAAAAAGGAATGTTTTTCTCAAATTACGGTTTAACATGAGTTTTTGGAAAAAAAGAAACTATACGTGCTTTTAAAATGATAGAAAAGTTATAGCCGTGTGACAGTTTTTCGTAGAACTAGCATCGGCATGCGTTCTGATTCTACGCAAAAGTGTCACACGGAGCATTTTTGGCTCTAATTAGCTGTTTTTTTTTTTGTAGGAAATGTATTTTTTTTTTTACGGAAAACATTGTAAAATGATTAACTTGAACTGTTCACTACGAAAAAACTATCGGTGAATTTAAAGTTTGAGAGAAAAATTGGAAATAGATATAGCTGATATTTCAATCGCGTTTTCCTCGTTTGCACGTTTTCCCACATGGGACAATTTTGCTTGGAACGGCAGTTTAGTGTATGAAAAAAAGTTTTTACGTGGATTTTTTATCGAGTCAGAAAACTGGATTTTGCCAATTCTCTTATAACTGATTTTTTTTTGGAATCTAAAATAAAGTAGCTTTTTTTACAAGTTTTAACAAGTCATTTTTTAGCATATTTTTACAACTACATTTGAAAAATCCAATCCGAAGTAAAAATATTTTGCTAAATACTGCTAAATTTCCAAAAACAAACTGTCTCGTAATCAGAACATTGAAAGCTTTTGAACATAAATTCTACTTATTGTCACACAAAATATAACAGAATATGCGGCTGATTACTTATTTGAACAATTTGACCCCTCAATTTTCCTTAAATTGTACTTTTGTATCAAATCCCATACATATCGGTAGAAATTTAATAACTATTTTTGACCCTGCATTTACACGGCGTATCTTGCGTATACCGTGGTCGAGTTAAAGGGAATCTTTCGATTGCTTTGATTCGGGAGAATTATTCAAACAAGTAGGCTCACAACACATATTAGAGTGTTTTATAATTTGGATAAATTATCACCTGATTCTTGGAAACGATTGCAATTTTAATTTGAATTTGATATTTTTGTAGCAAAGTAATCGAAGTCACAGTGTTTACGTGCTACCAAATGGTAAAGTGTAACAACACAGTGAAAATCCACTTTCCTATATCGATCTTTAGTTCTAAACAAAATGAAACTCAAGTTTCCAAAACCTTAGAACTGAATGCAGTGTGATTGGATTTTAATTATAAAAATGACATTGATTTCACCATAAGATTGGATCTTAATAACTTCCCTCATTAGTTGCGGGATCAACCATAGTAGAAAAAACCCTTCAACGGGTAGCCAACAACTTCCGTGATCCTCATCAAAACATTTGATGGCTTGAAAGTGACTTTCGATTCGCATTCACGTGCCCAGAGAAGATCGATCGCACGCCTAGAACGATTTTGTGCGGAAAATCAAACCAAACCCAACTTAACTACTCCTCAAATTCAAGGTCTCCAGGGGGTTGCTTCGTTTTGCCCATATTAATCGGATACGCCATGCGTAACGAAACTTTTTTAAATTAGCGTTCGTGGACAACATCTATTTGGACCAACCTGTTCAAATTAGAATGGCTGCAGTCGAATAACGTCGAATGTCTTCCGCCTATGAAAGAACTACGTCTAAGGCGTGACATATCTGGCAAACCAAATCTATAACTAACGAACCCCGAAAAAAGTGAAGTGAAAAAATGGAAAAATATACTAATATAGTCCAAAAGTAACGATGCATCCTCATCAGCGTTTTGGCATTCACAGCTAATGAGTTTTCCCACCACCACGCACTGCACTGACCTGCTCAATCACCGAGATCTTCAGAGCAAAATTTGAATCGATCCCTTCCTTTCGATCCCTTTAACAAGCCGGTCGAATTTTCTAATCTCAGAAAACCTAGAAGATCTACACTAACTTAATCATTTCCGTCGTCGTCTTCTTTGAAGTCTATCGAGAGAAAAAAAAACCCAGCTAAATAACAATGACCACAACCCACGGTGGCTCATTCATTCAGTAACGACGATCGCGTCCGATGAATACCTGCCTGGCTGTCTGCCTACCTCAACCGATTTGTTGTTTTTTGAGGTTCTTTTGATACCAGTCTCTTCATTCGGTGGTCCAAACTTTTGGAGTTTTTTTGGAGCTTGCATTTGGGGAACGTCACGCGCCATGCGTTAGTTCCGATTTGAATCTTGACGCGCGCGCAACAAACAACGCAGAGTTCGGCTTGGACTTGGGAAAATTTTTGAGGCGTAGTGACAATAGGAAAAAGTTTTTATTTTATTTGGTTCTTATCTAAACGCCCTCAAAGCAGAAGAGCATTTTGTGAAGACGCTGCGCTTCGCTGAAGAAAGTGACAAGTTGTTGATTTAACGAAGGGGGTCTTGGGAGGGTCTCTGCTGTTTTTTAAGTGAGTTCAGTGTCGATTACGTTGTGTGGCCATCAATTTCCCAATCGTTACGCACCTAACTGATTGACGACGATTGAGAGCCCATCACTTGGAGATGACCGTTGTTGTTGTTTTAAAACGGTTGGTTTAATTAGTGAAGTGCTAATTAATAGGCAACTTTACTCTGGGAGTCTAAGTGTAGTCAGTGTTTGGGGAAATATTTTTGATCAGTGTTTTCCTGGAAAGTTAACGCAATTTCATAAGTGCTCTCACTCATAATGAATCCAGATTTGTTCTAGAGATTCGCGAAATCAAATTCAATTTGTTACAAAAACAAAATAACAAACAAAATTCAAAGAAGCAAAATGGAAGAAATTTGGTGGATCCCGTTCAGCAGTGCCAGTAGCAGTACCCTGCTTCCTCCGGCGGCAGCAATTTCCAAATACCTGAGCACATCGATTCCTACCCTTATCCTCGCAGTTTTTGCAACTATCGTCTATATTTATCGAAGGCGAAGAGCAAGACTTGTCTATCATATCAACAGGCTGCCCGGACCCTACATGGTTCCACTGGTCGGAAATGGACTCCACGCCTCGCTTGGTTCCAAGGATGGTGAGTGTTGTCGATTGTTGGTTCGCGAAGCATCTGTTGGCCTTAGGCGCAACAGAGTGATATCAAATGAAAACTAATTAGAAAAACAAAAAATGGCGAACTGTTTAAAAACTACTTTGAAGGGCGTGGTATGTATGAAACGTGAGGTCTCTTAAAAGTTGATCAGTTTCGTCTCTTGAAATGTTCAGTAAAATGCTCGTGCATGAAAAGAAAATTTGGAAAAAAAATTGAAGACATTTTTCTCTTATACATTAGAAACATTTTTTTCAAAATTCCCAAGAAGCCGTTTTTAACCTACCAAAGCTGTTCCTAAATTTTCTTTTCGGGGAAATTTGACATGTTATTTGAAGGCAATCTCCTGGTCGCAAATGTTATCCAATTTTTATGTTATTTAATTTATTCTATTTATCCTAATTTTTCAATTTTACAAATTGAAGTCTTAATAGATATGTTAGAAGTTTACTGCCGCTACCGGCAAGCCTGTCGCATATGCAAAATCAAGGAACCGAGAAAAACGGCTTTTAAGATTTTTATAAACTTTCGCGGATATCTCGGTTGAAACTTTGCCTTTTCTTTCTCTTTCATCACAGATATTAAGGTAATTGTTGTAGAATTTTGTCCAATGTTTTTTTGCTTTCGAAATTGTTGATGCAGAGAAGAAAATAATGAAGGGACATCATTGCGAGTATATTTAGCATGCGTATTAAATGTACCCGCAAAGCTGTCCCATATTTGGCTTTTCTTTTATCAGTTGATCATTTGATTCTCTCTATCTGCACTGTATTTTTCACTTTAGTGGTTGTTTTCTGATAAAAACAAGTTTGAAATGATGTTTATGACATATTCAGATAAAGATAACGTAAATTTCTAGTGAGAATTGAGTAGGTCTAAAATAAAATGAATAACAACGTTCCATGAATAAAAATAACCTGTACCTTCATCTTTTGTAAAAATTTTCGGTCGATTATCTTTCAGAAAGACTTTAAATACCTTCAAATTAAATTACTGCTGAATGCTGCAGAAACAGCAAAGCATCTTGGCTGCAAATATTTGATGAGAAATATCAATACAATATGACTTACGCGTGTACTACTAGGTAAGCGTATTTTAGTTCATAGATTTTATGAAAGTCCAAGCAGTAAGTAACAGCATGACAAAAACCTAAAAAATATGTCTTTGTAGCTGACCATTTTCCATCTTTCACAACGAAAAATTCAATAAGCATCATGCGAAATTTGAAAAAAAACAGTTTGGTGGAATTTACCCATTAGGCTAAACTAAGCTTGTAAAAATTATGGAAATTGTTATTTTTGACTTTACTGTACTGTTTATCTAGTGTAACTTTCGTAATTTTAATGAATGCTTATTTCGTCATACGCATTCTATGAATATTTGTAAAATTAACGTAAATTAGATGAGCAATTTTAAAGCATTCTGTAAAAGTAGACATATGGGACAGCTTTGACAGTATTTCATATGGGACAGACATGACTTGGTATTTTTTTTCTTATATGCTGAGAACAATTTTATGAAAGTTTTACGTCTAAATTGAAGAACTAACTGTATTTGAACGATTTGTGAGATAAACTGAAAAATGACGAAAATGCATATGGGACAGTCTTGCGAATAGCGGCAGTTTATCTGTGGTTGGTTCTGATTGGAAAAAGTCCAAAAAACAATAACAATAAGTTCCCAAATTCTGCGAAAATAAATAGTTCTATTGCTTGATGAGTATCCAAGGCATTGAAAAAATGAAAGTTCTCCTGTTTTATAAACAAGATAACATTTCTCGTTCCCAAATCCTTTCTAGAATGAGGGAGGGTTGTCGAATAAGCACAGAAACATTTTCTCCACCCAAATTTCCTCCCCTTCTAAAGTTGGTTTTTTCTTGAGACTTATTCTACAGATATATCTAATGTATGGGATTCGAGTCTTCTCTTCTTATCTCACTTAATGGAAAAAGGGAAGGGTCCCATATATTTAACACTAGAAAGACCGCACTAGTCAAAATGACTGGTTGGACACTTTGTTTGTTTAATATCTTTTTAATACTTTGCTTTAAAAATTCGCAAAAATACGACTTTTCCTGAATTTTGAATCTCTACAAAACTGTGTATTTTTTATATCACTAGCTCTTTTAAGGGGGGGGTAGGGTCTAACACTTTCAAAAAATCGATTTTTTTATTTTTTTATTTTCTTATTGTAAAACATTTCAAGAATGTTGTGTCAAATTTTCAAGTCAATCGAAGCAAAACTGTAGGAATTATAGGCCTTTATCTCCTCTTATCTAATACTGCAAGACTTGAAAAGCAGAAACTTCAAACGCGTTTTTCTCGAAAGCACATTTTTATAGTCCGTGGACATCGCCATTTGAAAACTACTTCACCGATTCTTTTCAAATTTGGAACATTGTTTCTACATACAAAATACCAAACCCCAACGTTTTTCTTTTTTTATTTTTTTTATTTGGGGAGATTTTACAGATAAAAAATGGCGGATTTTTTCGTGAAAAATCGTAGTTTTTACTTCAAACAGCCACAAAAATTTCATAAAAATTTTTTTTAGTTAAATAAAAACGTTGGGGTCTAGAAAAACATCTATTAAAAATATATTGCTCTCATTTTTTAACTTCAGATGATTCTGTGCTGAGATACAGGGTCCACCGCAAATCCTGTTTTCTAAAAGGCATCCTCGAAAATGCTCCGTCACCGGCTCATTTTTCAATATTTTTCCACGAAAAAATTACTAAATGTTCTTTTAACAATGCTTTGTATAATGCAAAAAATTTGAATACATTTGTTTGAACAATAGCTCTAAAAAAATCGTGAAAATGGTGTTTTTTTAAGCCGTTATACCCTACCCCCCCCCCCCCCCCCCCCTTAGTAAGCGAGAAAAATTTCGCCATGGACACTCGGACCGTGACCAGTCAAAATGACTGGTAAAATTCACAACCCTATAACTCCAACAAGATAATTTTTTTTTCGCTTGCTTTTGGTTTCATTTGCAATCATTTAATTCCTAAAATTCACTCGGTCCAAGGTAACTGTTTTCCAATTTCTTGGATGTTGATCAGATATTGTCAGATAAATATGCGATTACAAAACCTGTTTTTTCATACACTCAGAAAAATACTATTATGTATGCCATAAGATTCTCTTATGAAGTGGCGCCATAAGAAAAATTAATGAAATTCATAAGATTGTCTTATGACGCGAATGAATTCTGAAGATGAACGCCTACTTCAATGAGAGGTTGTTGCTTTTCATAAGAGATTCTTATGGAAACAGTAAATCACTTTCTAATAAGACAAATTCTCGATATTTCATGCTGAAAACATTCAATTTATTGTTTGCCAAATTCGTTTAAAATTAAATCCTTCATTGTCACCATCAGCAGCGCATCAACAGACGGCTCCATCAAAGTTTTTTTTTTTTGCCGCATCCTAATCTTGGACCTTTCGTTTTTTGCCGATCAGCTTGCTGAAAAGTAAACAAATAATGTATTTTAGTTTACTAATATATTCAACGTTCACACCAAAAACATCAAATCGAACTTACCATTCCGGAGATAACAATAACATTTAACATTGAAGGAAAACTATAATAACTATGAACTGGCGATTGCTTCGTACTGTTAGATGATGAAAAAAAAACTGATGCTATGAATGAATGTGTTCATCATTTTTTCACAATGCCGTTTCTTCTATTTTTCATAAGAACATCGTATGAAAATTGAAAGAATTTCATAAGACTTTTATGAAAAATTAGTTTGGACGCAAAAAAGTGGTTCATAAGATGTATCTTATGAAATTTATAATAAGATTTCCTCTGAGTGTAATAAATAAATAAATTTATTATTTCAAGATATAAATGAAATATTTCATTTCCAGGAATGAAAACATGGAACTTAAAATAAAAATCGTTTTTTAAATTATTATGTCTCAACATGAAAGACATGGTTTCGACTTGTAAAAATACTTTTTTTTAATTTGCAGAAAATCCAATATTTGAATAAAACGCTATGAATCCGTGCACCCATAGTGAAAAACCATGTATATAACACGAATTTATATTCAATTTGCCGGTCCTTCTAGTGTTAAAGAAACATTATGTATTCGGTCAAAATACACTCCCATATCAAGATGCCGAGATTTTAAAAAATTGTGGTGACCACCTCCCCATTTTCTATTTGTCCACTAAGATCAAGGAAAGCTTTTAAACATCCATTGAGTCTTTTTCCGTCTCCAAATATGCTCCTCTGCCAAATTTAGTTCCATTTGCTCGATCATTTCTCCAGCTTAGCAAAAAACTGTATAAGACTTACACTCAGAAAAATACTATTATGTATGCCATAAGATTCTCTTATAAACTGGCGCCATAAGAAAAATTAATGAAATTTATAAGATTATCTTATGACTGAAATGAACTTTCTGGATGAACACATCTTTTGAAAGAGGAAGTTTGGTTTTTCATAAGATAATCTTATGCTTTTGTCAAAACATTTGGAATTTCATAAGATTGTTTTCAAAAAGCAGGAAATGTCATGAAAATGGATTTTTTTTTCCGAGACATTGATAATTTGAGTCCCATTTCTTAAATTTAATCACTTTTTATTAATCTTTTTTCACAATGATGGCCACAGATGCAATTTTATTCCGGTTGAAATTGTCCAAAAAAACCTAATAAAAAAAGATTATTTGTTCGCTATCCTCGTAATGGGACATGAAATTCTCCCACAGAATCAGCAGACACGTCAGTTGTTGGCGGATGTACGGAAAAACCTTGGGAAAATCCGCTACTGGTTCCGGTCTTTGGGCCTTTCGGTTTTGTGCAGCCAGTAAGCTAAAGTGAAGAAAAAAAAATCGAAAATTCAAGGACTATGAAAATTTCCAAAATATTTTTAAAATTCACAAAAATTATAGAATTTGCTGAATAAACTTATCATTGAGAAGATCAATGTCACGATTACTTTAAATGTATTATTTTTTTCTGAATGGCTTCTGATGAAAAACAATTAAGTGCGTTTTTTTCCCGCCGCTTAGAATGAATGCATTCATTTTATTTTCACAAAGCAGTTTCTTCCGTTCTTCATAAGAACTTCTTATGAAAATGAAAGAAATTCATAAGACTCTTATGAAAAATGATTTTGGACACAAAAAAGAGGTTCATAAGACGTGTCTTATGAAATTCAGAATTGAATTTCTTCTGAGTGTAGTTCTTTTAGAAATAGGACAGTTACGAATGCGTGTATCTCAAAAACTATTCGTTTGATCAAAATACTTTCTAAGGAGAAAATGAAGATAATATAATGATAATTCATGAAAAAATTTGAAAAAAAAAATTTATCATTTTTGTAAGAAAAATCTCTACTTTATTCTTGGTACCTCCTATCGACCGGCGCACACTTTTTTCAGTCATGATATTGTTCAGTTTTTTTTTAACTTTTACTTCGTCCAATCTATATGCTAGGTGGCTGCATCCTACTCCTTCAAATTCTACTACTTTTTGGTCCAATACTTCTCTTTTAAAAGAAACTAAGGGCGATTCAGTGGATAAACCTGTTGCAAAATTAACAAAACTTGATTATTTTTGAGCCACTTAAAAGAAGTTTTTAATGGAATTTCTGCGAACAATATCTGACAAAAACGAAGTAAAACCATCAAAAGATTAATATTAAAGTATAATCAGCTAGTAAAGATCGTAGGTTGCGAAGGGTACATACAAGATTACTCTTTTAAGGCTTTTAAAAACAGCAAAAATCAATGTTTTTGTTTTGAAAATTGTTGTTTTTCCATAGGAGCAGAATCTTGGCAAATCATTATATTTTGTACAAAATAACCAGCAAATGAATACTTTAATATGCCTGAGACCTTACAACGAGCAGACATGTTATGGGATTCAAACTCTGGATTTTGTTTGATATAGGGTTTTTCACAAGTTTTGTCGTCCTTCAGAAATCACCTGGCTCATTGCCTTTGTACCAGCTTTACAGCTCATGAGCTCTGGAACTAGCAAAAATTTGTTGTTTGAGGTTAGGTTTGAATGACTCAAAATAAGGCAACAATGTCAGCTTATCAGAAGAAAAAAAACATTTCACATTTCACCGATCTACACTTAGTTTTTCGTTTATCCAAAATTAAAAATTCTGGTCTGATGTCTCAGACTTCCCTGATAACCCTGAACTGTAGTTGCCGATCAAGTGCTTCACTACAATGCTTGATTTGAACTTGGACATTTTCGACAGTGTTTTCATACTTTTCCACTACTCACACACACTAATTCTTTGAATAATCAACGATTTTGTCAGCTATCCATTTGATAACGACGGTTTTTAAGGAAATTGTGCACGATATTTTTTTTTCTTTTTCCCTTGCATAGTAAATATCTCAAAAACGCATACATTCAAAATTCTGTCTGTTGTGTTGTGAGCCTACTTGGTTGAATGATTCAACTGAATCAAAGCAATCGAAAGATTCCTTTTAAGTCAACCACGGTAAAATTCTGAAAGATTACTAGTAAATGAGCTATTTGCAAAAGAAAGTGATTTCTTAAAGAACTAAGCTTCAGGCACAGAGAACAGACAACGAGCCCCGAACAAAAATGTGTTGAAAACATGTGTGAGAATACCAACCTAAGTTTCAAACCAAGTTCGTAAGTGGACTAACATCCATTAGATGTCGCTACCAGTACACTTATTTTTGTATTTTTTCGACACGCTTAGAAATTAATACTCATCGCTTATATCAAAGTAGACCAGTGCAATATATGACATAACACATCTTTTTGTGTTAAAAATTAAAAAAAAACATCATGATTTAAAAAAATGCAAATCATATTTCAATCAAAGTTGATTTAATCGCTGTCATATGCCACATATTGAATTGAAAGTTGAACTCCAAGTTTGAAAGGATGGGCTGGAATTTTTCTATCAGTAAACTTTTCTAGAACAGAAAATGTGAACATAAATGTTATAATTGTAAATTATGGGTCGATATTCCGGTTGATGTTACCTGAAATCGATACATTAGGGCTTGTAACTCATGATTAATAATAAATTTATTCATTTCTACTGATTACTAATCCTGAATTACAAGTGCTCATGTATCGATCTCAGGTAACATCAACCAGAATATCGACCCAAAATTTACAATTATAACTTTTATGTTTACATTTTCAGTTCTAGAAAAGTTTACTGTAGTAAAATTCCAGCCCATACTTTCAAACTTGGAATTCAACTTTCAATTCAATATGGGGCATATGCTGGGGCATATGACAGCGATTTAAATGTCATTGAAATATGATTTGCATTTTTTAAATCATGATGTTTTTATAATTTATCACACTAAAAGTTGTGTAACTCTCATATATTGCACTGGCCTCCTTTGAGGTAAGCGATGAGTACTAATTTCTAAGCGTGTTGAAAAAATGAAAAAAATATTAGGTGTACTGGTAGCGACATCTTATGGATGTTAGTCCACTTACGAATTTGGTTTGAAACTTAGGTTGATATTCTCACACACGTTTTGAGCTCCAGCCCGAACTCTGTTCTCTGTGCTTTAGGAGCCCGCTCCCCCCTTTTTGTTTCGCCAACGGAAGGTGGAAAGAGCTTCAAACCATCGTGGGAAAACTTTGTTCACTTAAATACCCTCGAATTCTAAATTTTATTTCCCTCGCTTGATCAGTTATCGAGTTTTGCAAAAAATTGTATGGCCTCTTCCCCTCTTTATATCCTCCCAATCAGAGTAGGGAGTTTCAAACAATTATAGAACATTTTCCCATATTCAAATATACCCCCCCCCCCCCCCTCCCCAAGCCTATTTTGTTCCATTTTCTCGAATAGTTATCGAATACGAAATAAAAATTGTGTTGAAGCCTCCTTCCCTCTTTCTTTCTCCACACTGGAAAAAAGAGAGGTCTTCAATATGCATTGAAACATTTCTCGTATCCAAACAACCACGCGTGCCAAATCTTGTTCCATTTGCTTCTTTTAAAAGTATAAAAAATTTGTAAGAGAAACCCTCTCCTCCATTCCTATCTCCCCATTGGAAAAAGGAGGGGTGCCAAACATTCATAGAAATATTTCTCGTACCAAAAAACTCTCCCATGCCGAATTAGGTAGTATTTGATTGATCGGTTCTCAAGTTATGTAAAACATTTATCTATTGCTTGGGAGACCCCCTCCCCCTTCCAGTGAGAGGTAAGGATTTCAAATTACTATATGAACCTTACCCGGCCTCAGAAGCTTCCACCTGCCAAGTTTCACGTAAATCGGTGCAGTAGTTTTCGAGTCTATAGGGAACAGACAGACAGACAGAAATTCTTTTTTGTATATTCAGTGAGCGAAATAAGAATAATACCACTATGACTTTGTCTTGTAAAAATATGAATTATTGAAAATCATCAATAGGTTTGAAAGAAATTTTCCTCCAGCGCTAAGGAATTTGACATTTGAGTTATAATAATTTGTTAAACTGCTTAATTCCTTCATAAACACTAAGTGAAAAGATAAAACTTAGATTCTTTTACGCCCCTTTGGCTCCAAACGCCTCCAATATAATTTAAAATTGAAAGTTTTGCTTACATGTAACAAATTTCGCCTTAAAATTTCTATGTACTGATATTTTAGTTCAAATCAACTTTTATTTTAATTCCACACTTAATTGTAAAGGTAATATCCCGCTTTTGATTGTCCTATCATAAACGATCAATTGAAAGATGCCATTTTTGCCATAACTTTAATTTCGTCAATAGGCAATCAATCGTTGGTTACCATTTTAACCCAATGCAAATCCCACATAACTGATCACTTTAATAAAATTAAAAAAAAAATTAAACCGCTGCGAATGGTGTTCAAACATTTTTTGTGATATTCGCATTTAGCGAGGCTTTGTCGATGTGTATTTTCTATGTATGTGACGCATCCTTTCCGTTTTTTTTTCTGCAGATTTTCTCGATCGGGTCGTTGCCGCCCAAAAGATGTATGGCCGCCACATCGGAATGAGCCGCGCCTGGAATGGTCCCAATCCATATGTGATGATCTCTAAAGCCAGTGCTGTGGAGGTGAGTAGAAGCGTTGAGCTGGAAGTATTTCCGGAAGGTTACTTCTTATCTCTAACGAAAACTAAACAATCATCACACAGCCCATCCTGAGCAATCCCCGGCTGGTGGAGAAGAGTACCGATTACGACTTTATGAAACCGTGGCTCGGAAATGGATTGCTTACTTCGCCCGGTAAAATTTGGCATCCGCGACGGAAGGCACTGACCCCGGCGTTCCATTTCAAGATTTTGTCCAACTATGTGCATATCTTCCACAACAACGGACTGCAGCTGGCGGAAAAAATGGCCGAACATGCGGAACAGCAGCAGGATTTCGATCTGGTCCCACTGGCAACGCTCTGTGCAATGGACATTTTCTGTGGTAAGAAGTTTAGCTAATTTGACTAGCGATACAAGTAAGTTAGAGACAAGTGCGGCATGAGTAAGAAATATGATATACAACGAACTACAAGCTATTAAGTTTAAAATTAATTTAAATTTAGTGCAGATTTTAACACATAAAAACTAAGAATCAGACAAACAAGAATAAAATTACTTCTAAATTTTCCTAGATTACTGATGTCAGAGACATAAAAATGAAACAGAAAACAAATTTGGTTCCAAACCAGTTTCCAGAAATTCAAGTCGTCACATAAAATTGCTCATCTCAGTCTGAAGTCTGCAAAAACAGCAGAATAAAAAAAAATGCGATCTGCAAAAATCAGCATAAGAGTCAATATCCAGAAAGCAAAACCGATGATAATGTGAAATTGGCAAACAGCTTTCAAAATATTCACGATTCGGGCAAAGGAGGTGAACGACCCTACAAGGTCAAAATGTATTATGAACTCTTTATTACCCAAAGTTGAAAAACAGGGGAAAAGTAGACGTGTTCTTTGATTGGATTTACTTCTAAATTATAATGCTTAAAAGATTGGTATAAAAAAGAAACAGCATTTTTGGTGATTTTAAGCGTCCTGAACTAGATTTTTTTACGTACTTAAAAAATCCTTTTATGTATGCCATAAGATTCTCCTATGAAGTGGCGCCATAAGAAAAAACAATTTTCATAACATTGTCTTATGGTGGATTGAACTCAAAGGATGATCACCGGTTTCAACGAAGTTTTGTTGCTTTTCATATGATATTCTTATGGGAATTGGAAATGTCGCATAAAATCAAAATAATTCAAAATTATTTTTTACTTCCTTTTATTTTCTGCTTAATTTGTTTGAAATAACATCATGGCGATAAACAGCTGCGTTTAAACATCTGATTCAATAACACAGTTTTTTTACGTCTCGGACCTTTGACTTTGCTTTTTTTTTTTGTCGATAACCAAGCTGAAAAGTTAATAAAACATGAAATACACCTTTTAAGTTGACAAACATTTTCAACAAAAAATTGATTTCAACTCAAACTTACCATTTGTAAGTCAAGTCAAGTCATATTGCAATGTTTAAGAAAAACAGTACTTCACAACTGGTGAGTGCTTCTTTTTTTTTGTTTTTTTTTTGTTTCGATTATAGTCGTTTTACCATCTCTTTATGGCATTCGAGACTTTATCAACGTTGCAGTTGGCGGATCGTTATTGAAAAACTTATCCGGTACAACTGTGTTCGATGTTTACTCTCGGGCTCGAACTCACGGACATCGGCTCAGGAGACAACAGACTTGCCAACTGATCTATATCACAAGCCCAGGTGAGTGCTTCTGACGACAATGAAATAAATTACTATGTTTCATGTGTTCATTATTCTTTCACAATGCTGTTTCTTTTAACTTCCATAAGATACGAATTGACCACATTTTAACCGTTTCAAACATCGTTAAATATATCTGTTGATTATTCTATTAAAGTCTTCCATTTATATAACAACATTCTTAAAGACTGTAGAACGTTCCCAAGTAACCAAAAGCCACATAATCTATAGTAATGTACGTTGAAAGATCATATTTGGCTGAATAAGAGGAACTCAAGAGAAATGAAAACCAATGATCGTAAGTGCTTGATTTGTATTTCTGAACAAACATGAAAGGGTTCAAATCTTCAAACAAGCGAATATCTCAAGTAAGTATGAATTTATCAAGAGAAGATATTTGCCTAGAACAGATTTGATAGATTCCAGAATAAAAAGAAAAAAAAAGTAAACGCTTATTTTCCTTTTTCGTTTTTATTGAAAGTTTTATGCAAAGGCTTATATCCTTTTTTCAGCTTCGGCTATGGAAATTGTTATCTTATTTTAATCGCCGCTGGGATATATTCTTATTTAATTTTTGGCATTTCGGCGAGTTGTGAAAATTCAAGGTAGAATATTTAGAAAGAAATTTCTAATTCTTTCTAAATATTCTACCTTGAATTTTCACAACTCGCCGAAATGCCAAAAATTAAATAAGAATATATCCCAGCGGCGATTAAAATAAGATAACAGAATCACTTGGCTAAAGAAGGGGGGAAATGGGATAACAAAAATTACAACACAATTCACCACGATGCATTTGGCAAAAAAGTAAGGCATCGGATGGATAATATGCGAAAACAAAAGTAGCAACCATCCGATGTACCTAAAAAAGTAGCACGCATCGATAGAATTGGCTTAGCAATAGAACAGCACATGTGAGCGCTGCTTGGGTGATTTTTTGCCCGGTGTTTCAATGTGGGTAGGAATGCGATGGGTTTCTTCATCGCTTCCTATCAACATTGAAACGGCGCGCGGCAAAGAATCACGCAAGTAGTTCAAAAGCTGTTCACACAACAAAAGCCCTGCTCACATTTTCAACAACTATTCAATTTCTTCTACCCAAAGCGCTCTAGCTTTAATCTTTCCACCTATAATACTTTCATGTTCTTTCTAAATATTCTACCTTGAATTTTCACAACTCGCCGAAATGCCAAAAATTAAATAAGCTATGGAAATTGAAATTATGGATTAGAACTCTAATTTTCAACTGAATAGAATGTTTTTCAGCCATCGAGCAGGGCTCACTAACCTTTTAAGGGACTTTAGGGTTTTATGGTACTTTTGGTTACTTGGGTATTGACTCATCCCAAGTAATCAAAAGTTTCACGAAGCAGTGTTTCAAGGCTGTATAGCATTCTACTAAGCTTAAAATTTAAGTTTTTACCGATTCTTTTAAATTTCATAGTCAGAAGTAGAAGGCTATTCAGCCTATGCATGAGATTATGTATTTTGATGTATTTTTTTTCAACTTTTAATGAATTTGATACTTAATGGAAAAATTTTGTATTTTGTAAAATTTGAACCTGGACCCGTCAGAAGAATGCTGAATACGTTAACTTTGAGCCATAGCCGGTGCTAGATTTGTTCTTCTTCAAAACATCAAGTTGAATTATATTATCTCTTTCATTGAAAATTGGATTTCGTGCAATGTTTTGCAGTCGCAGTTATCCTTACAAAGGCTGACCGAAAAGCGATTAGCGTTACACTGATTTGACAGGTCGCACAAATGTACGAATTTGCACAAATGACGCAGAATGAATGCACAGTCCATTCTAGTGCGCTGTGATTATATTAAACCATTTCATAGTAGGCAGCGCAATGAAAAATGTATTTCAACATTTGCATTTCACAAAACGAAGCATCAAACAGTTTCATTCCGGATCTGACAACAGTGAATGTGAGTTTCTAAAAGTTTGATAAAGATTTTATTTAAAAACTTTTACTGACTTTTAAAGAACGTATAAACCAGATCGTATAAAAAATCAATAATAAAGATAGTAGAATGTTATGAACATCAAACGAAGGATTTATACGACATTCTGAACTCGAAAGCAAGAGGTCAAGTAAAAACTTGAGTAGCTAAAAGACAAATTATATTGTCAAGACGATATGCTTCATATCCTGGAGGAGCTGCTGTAAGTGCTAGCCCCCTATGGAGAAGAGTAAACTGAAGAATCGAAATCTATTTTTTTCCCAGAAATTTTCCACCTTGTGGGATTCTTCCCTATTTCTGAATCTCAAGATAAAGGTTGTTATATACAATTGTAATGTGTAAACGTAATTTAATAAATTGATGATACGAATTTGTCTCTTAATTTAGACATATTCAATTGATTTTTGTGGCGATTTGAAAGTCAAGTCAAGTCAAGATTTTGTCAAAATGAAAACTCCTATTGGAAATGCAGAAACTCAACTTTTTGTACATTAATTAAAATCACGTAAATGTTTTTATTCACCCATGTAAGTAACTTAAAAAGTAATACTGCAAGCCCCTAGACAAAGTTTAGGTTTTAAAAGAGACTTTAAGAGTCTTACAAAACACAGAGATGGAAAAAAATTCATACAATAATCTCAATTAAAAATATTCATAATAATTCAAGTAGAAGTTCCAATTCAGTCTCTAGAGGAACCAAAAAGTTCATAAACAGTTCCTCATGGAACCAAAAAATTCGTAGAAAGTTCATTAAATAGCACAATTATCACAAAAAGACTTTTAACTGTTTATAAGCTCCTAAAACGTACTTAAATGTTTTATACTTTTTTAGACCTTCCATGTTCGCCCAAAGTTCGATAAAAAGCACTCTAGGGATACTCTTCCGAGTACCTTTTTTTCAGCTAAGCTAGCCATGTGAAATTCAAAAGTTCAAAATAAAGTAAATATGTAACATTTAGTTACTTGGGATGGTTCTATTAATGTCAAGAATCCATATTTGCTTTGCACCATTTATAAAAAAAAATGATTTCTCGTATGTCAGGTAAGAGTTGCATTCAAGAATCTAAACTGGAACTACAGAGTGACAAAAAAGTCCGTTCACACTTTTTTGGGGTTGCCTGTAGCCTACACGTTGCATCTCTCTGGTGCCATCTATATCTCAAATGAAAGGGCTAACTTTGCTGCCCAAAGTGGCAGAGTTTCGTTTCTGTGCAGTTTGTTTACATTGAGTTGTGAGCCATGGCAGAGTGCTCGGTTGGCGCGCAGATGACGAGATTATTTTTTCGGACGAGAAGCTGTTCGTTTTGGAGCAAACAGTCAATCGCCAAAATGATCGAGTTAGGAGTGTGAATCTCCAGCAAGCTCCTGCGGACAGGCTGAACGTTTCCCGGTTCCAAAATAAGACGTCAGTCTTGCTTCCAGCATGATGGCGTCTCATTCCACATCGCAAAGGTTGTTCAGGCGTGGTGTGAGGAAAACTTGACCGATTCCATTTCGAAGAATCAATGACCTCCGTCATCTCTGGATCTGAATCCTCTGGATTATTTCGTGTGGGGATACATGATGTCGAAGCTGAACGACTATAAAATACAAATTTGGAGCAATTCAAGCGAGTTATCATGAAAATCTGGGACAAGATACCGATGGAGCACGTGTGCGCCGCTTGCGACGACTTTCCGAGACTTCTGAAGCTGGTTCGACCAGAGAAAGGTGGTGTAATTCCGAGATATCGTCTGTAAAATAGTTAAAATAGTTGATGAGCGATCGTTATACATATCAATGTTCTGTTAATTTGATAAACAAATAAAAAAGGATGATAAAAAATTTATTTATTCTACTCGTACTACAAGACATAATTTTTCCAGAAATTTCTGAAAATTTTCATTTGGTTATTCTTAAAAATGGCGCCTAAACGATTAAAAATGTTTGATAAGAAACTCTTAAAGAAAAAACCGTTTTTAATAATTCAAGGTTAAATAAGCGTGGTTTATTTTAACGACAAATTTTTAAAGTTCAAGTAAACTACAAAAAAATGATGATAGCATGCAAAAAGTGTTGTATTTGAATATTATTAACAATTATTGGATCGAAATATTTGAAAAATCAGAACGTTTTCTTTACTTAATACTCGTTTAAGCTACAGCTAACCGAAATAAATTGTCATGAAAAATAAACGGTGTCTCTAGGAGAAAACTTTATTTTTCGAAAATTAGCTTTGCTAACTTGATTTGTCTTACCTTTTATTTTTTTTTTGTTTCGATTATAGTGTATGGCAATATCATAATCGTACAGGAAAACTTCCTGGCTACAACTTTGTCCAAGACATCAAGTGATAAAAATTGAGAGAGAAAGAGTTGTAATGTTGCAATCAGAGTGATTATTATTTCGATTGAAAAATCTAATAAAACTTCTCATCACTGATTGTACCAAGTCCAGAAACAGTGTCCTAACGACTAAGTATTGCTTGTAGACTGTTTGAATGTCCAAGAAACAAACCTTTCTGGCGGTTCTAGCTTGAGGTTCACGAATATCTACGGATACTTGCTTTCTCACCATCTTATCGGATTCAATCGCGCCCTAAAAAGAATAAGTAAATAATAAAACTCTATGTTCCGACGGGTTTTGCAGGGAATTGAATCCTTTTTAACTTAAAAGAAGACGGAAAAATTTTCAAGCAGAGCAATAGCGATGCATTTGATTGTGTTTCCAAAAAAAAACTGCATTTCATCAGATTTATTCGAGTTGATATTTTTGTGGCAAAAGATATAGAGATATGAACATATAGAGATTTATACACATTTCCAATTTTGAATGATTCTGCTAAACCTTGTCTTAAAGCTAACTTTTTATGTAGGTAATTCGACGCCTTATTCAATCTATTTAATTTTTCTTACAGAAACTTCCATGGGTATTCCGATAAACGCCCTGAAGAATGCTGATTCGGAATACGTGGTAGCTCACAAACAGTAAGTTCAAGTATTTTAAATGATTAACTATCGATCAAATTATGAAATTTGTCCTCTTTCTTTCAGAATAGGAAAAATCATTCGCAACCGGCTGCAAAAGTTCTGGCTGCAGCCAGATTTCATCTTTAAACGCACCGAGCAATACCAACAACACCAGGAGTGTCTCCGGGTGTTGCACGGATTCTCCGATCGGGTCATCCGGGAACGCAAGGCTGAAGTGTTGAAACGCCGTCAGGAACAGGCAAAGCTGGACTCGAACAACAATCAGAAATCCTCAATTTTGGAAGATGATGATTTCGGCAAGAAGCGACAACTTGCTTTCCTGGATTTGTTGATTGAGGGATCGTTCGATGGAAATGGACTCAGTGATGTGGACATCCGAGAGGAAGTTGATACTTTTGTCATTGGTGGACACGATACGACAGCCCACGCTATTTCCTGGACTCTGTTTCTATTGGGTTCGGATCAGGAAATTCAGGATCGAGTGTTCAACGAAATCGATCAGATCATGGGAGGTGATCGAGACAGACTACCCACTATGCAGGAATTAAACGAAATGAAATACCTAGAACTCTGCATCAAGGAAACGCTACGATTGTATCCCAGCATCCCTTTGATTGCCCGACGGTTACCGGAAGACGTTCAAATCCAGGACTACACGATACCTAAAAATACAAACGTCATGATCGTAGTATATCATCTACACCGGGATCCAACGGTGTTTTCGAATCCAGAGAAATTCAATCCGGATAATTTCCTGCCAGAAAACTGCAACGGACGACATCCATATGCCTACATTCCATTTAGTGCTGGAGCACGAAACTGTATCGGACAGAAGTTCGCAATCCTAGAGGAGAAAACTGTCCTTTCCAGTATCCTACGGAAAGTTCGCATTGAGGCCGTCGACCGAAGGGAAGATATCAAGCTACTGGGAGATCTGGTTCTGAGACCACGAGATGGACTGAAGATTCGTGTCACCCGGAGAGATTAGCCTATGTTTATACTCGTTAGATTTAAGTTCCTCTAATCAGGGTCGAATTCCTAGAATTTATTACTGAGTTGAGAAGTCCTTTTAAAAAATTTAAAAAATGGAACACCTCAATCATTCGTAAATTTCCGACACTAGGAACGGCTAACAGGTTTTTGAAAAGTAGATTAATCTGAAAAATCGCTCTAGGTCCATGGAATCGATCCTGAAACATTTAAAGAAATGAAACCAAGGAGTGTTAGCTTTAAAAGCAACCTTTAAACCGTATAGGTATGTAAGTCATCTTTTCATTTATATTGTCGAAGGATGTAATCATCAATCAGTTTTAGGTAAAAAATCAAAGATGAAACAATAAAAAAAAAATCATTATTTTGCTTTAAGCCGAAAGTTTTTCTAAGGAGTCCACTCAGTTTCACCATTTATCAGTTACTACTCAATGGAATCACATATTTACACCATTCTATCAATCATCATCAAGAACATTATTTTCCATTGCAGAAATGTAGATTAACAAAATTTTAAAAATTTTAATTTCGGAAAGCGGAAAATTCATGAGAAATAAACGATGTTGAAGTTTCGGTTGGTCATGAACAAAAAAGTTATATTTAAGGTTGTTAGTGAAGTATGAAAATTAGATGATGAGGGATGAATGACTCCATAGATGTTACAATCCCAATGTTTGTAATGAATTCAAGTCATATTCAAATTCATTCTATCCTATCTTGAAACTAAAGAAAAACATCATTACAAGCATATTTAATATCTAACTTGAGAACTTGGCTTGTAGATCAAGGAAAGAGGACATCAAATGTTGATTCAACAAATAAATCATGCTATTTTGTCTGATAGAATGCAAGTTGCAGTTACCATATTAAGAGATTTTCCATGTAAATATATTTGAAAACAAAACTTTCATTGCTTTTAGCCACCAGAAGCCTACAAAAAAATTTGAATTCAGGTTAAGTATTAATTTCTTAAAGTCTAATTTTCATAAACGCTTGGATCTAAGATAAATAATAAAATACAGGAAAGTCAAGATAGAGAAAAATGTAACCAAGGTTTCAATCAGTTTGGGTCCAAATTTTTGGTGGAAGTTTGTTTTTCTTTTTAAAACAATGAAAACCAGGAAAAACAATAACGAAAAATAGATTCCAATCATAAATCTTTGAGTTCTCTTTCGTTTAAAAATGATTGAAAATAGTAGAATTTTGAAATATATTTTTTGAAACCACGGTTCACCTAAAACGCGACTGACAGACACAACAACAAATGTTTAATTCTTTCAACAATACATTTCTCACAACGCTTATTTAAAAAGACTTCTCGATTAAAAATTCAGTCTTCTTCATATGTTCTATGTTGATTTCCTTTTAAGCTTTTGTGGCGCCTGGCATTCTAGAATTTCACACTAAAAATATATTGACTCCATGTCTCATCGAACCGACCTGATGATATATGAAGTGACATAAAGCCATGATCCCTTGCTCAGCAAAGGCAATACCCTTAAACGATCGGATGTTATTAATTAAGGAACAGGTAATGATTTTCCTAGTACATAACCTCTTACTTCGTTCTTCAGTCCTCGTTTTCGACTTAAGAAACACTTTCATCACCAAATCACAAGTTGTAGTGATTTCTCAACCTACTGGGTTAGTAACTAAACCGTAAGTTAAATGTTTAACTCAATCTCAGTTTTGTCTTAAGCAAACTTAAGAACTTAACTGACAACTTTGCAATCAACTGGTAACGTTGCCTTATCTCGATCTAAATCCTCGACACACAAACTTGTCTCAACATTACCGAAGTCCAAAGGTGGCAACTAAGCATTCAATCAGACAGCTGGACGGGACAACAGGACCAAATTTATAAACTAGTAACTTTGCCTGAACTAGACCAAAGTTCTCAGCTGGACCTAAGTCCTATACCGACAGCTTTGCCTGATCTGGACATAAGTCTTCAACTGGTCTAAATGCTTACATTGGTAACTGGCAACTCAATTAGATCTTATTCCCAACTGGGCCGAAATCCTCAACTGGCAGCTTTGCCTGAACTGGTCCGAAGTCCTACACTGGAAACTTTGCCTAAACTGGACAGAAGTCCTCAACTGGAAACTTTACCTGAACTGGACTGAAATCCTTAACTGACAACTTTGCCTGATCTGGGCCGAAGTTCTCAACAGGCAACTTTGCCTAAACTGGACTGAAGTTCTCAACTGACAACTATGCTTTAACTAGACCGAAGTCCTACACTGGCAACTTTGCCTAACACTGGAAACTTTGCCTGAACTGAACCAAAGTCTTACTGGCAACTTTGGTGAAACTAGACCGAAGCCCTAAACTGACAACTTTGCCTGAACTGGATCGAATTCCTAAACTGGCAATTCTGCCTGAACTGGACCAGAGTCCAACACTGAAGACTTTTTCTGAGCTGGATTGAAATCCTAAACTAAACAGAAGTCCAGGTCAAGTGGCAACTTTGCCTAAACTGGACCGAAGTCTTCAAGAGGCAACTTTACCTGAACTGGTCTGAAGTCCTACACTGGCAACTTTGCCTAAACTGGACAGAAGTCCTCAACTGACAACTTTGCCTGAACTAGACCGAAGTCCTAAATTAGCAACTTTGCCTAAACTGGACCGAAGTCCTCGTCTATCAACTTTGCCTGAACTGGAACGAAGTTTTAAACTGGTAACTTTGCCTAAACTGGACAGAAGTCTTCAACTGATAACTTTGTCTGAACTGGACCGAAGTCCTTAATTGACAACTTTGCCTAAACTGGGCCGAAGTCCTACACTGGGAACTTTGCTTGAACTGGTCTGAAGTCCTAAATTGGCAACTTTGCCTGAACTGGACCGGAGTCCTACATTGGAGACTTTTTCTGAACTGGAACGAAGTCCTCAACTGGCAACGTGGCTTTCACTGGGCCGAAATCTTCAACTGGCAACTTTGCTTGAACTGGACCGAAGTCCTACACTGGCAACTTTGCCTAAACTGGACCGAAGTCCTAAATTGGCAACTTTGCCTTAACTGGTCTGAAGTCCTACACTGGCAACTTTGCCTAAACTGGACCGAAGTCCTACACTCCCAACTTTGCCTGAACTGGAACAAAGTCCTAAGCTGGTAACTTTGCCTAAACTGGACAGAAGTCCTCAACTGACAAATTGGCCTGAACTGGACCGAAGTCCTAAATTGGCAACTTTGCCTAAACTGGACCAAAGTCCTCGACTGGCAACTTTGTCTAAACTGGACCGAAGTCCTACACTCCCAACTTTTTCTAAACTGGAACGAAGTCCTAAACTGGCAACTTTCCCTGAACTGAACCGGAGTCCTACACTGGAGACTTTTTCTGAACTGGAGCGAAGTCCTCAACTGGCAACATTGCTTAAACTGGACCGAAGTCCTACACTGCCAACTTTGCCTGAACTGGAACGAAGTCCTAAGCTGGTAACTTTGCCTAAACTGGACAGAAGTCCTCAACTGACAACTTTGCTTGAACTGGACCGAAGTCTAATTTGGCAACTTTGCCTGAACTGGACCGAATTCCTCAACTGGCAACATTGCATAAACTGGACCGAAGTCCTACACTTCCATCTTTGCCTGAACTGGAAAGAAGTCCTAAGCTGGTAACTTTGCCTGAACTGGACTGAAGTCCTAAGCCGGCTACTTTTCCTAAACTGGGTCGAAGTCCTCAACAGACAACTTTTTGTCTAAACTGAACCAAAGTCTTACTGGCAACTTTGGTTAAACTAGACCGAAGCCCTAAACTGGCAACTTTGCCTGAACTGGGACGAAGTCCTACACTGGCAACTTTGCTTAAACTGGATCGAAATCTTCAACTGGCAACTTTGCCTGAACTGGACCAAAGTCCTCAACTGGTAACGTGAATGGTGAATGAGAATAAAATCACCTCGACCAGGAATCGAACTCGAGTCTTCTGATTTCCTCTCCGACACATTACCAATAGGCCAAATCGTCAGATGAAACAAGTCAAGTTGTAGCTCTATAAGCCAGCTAACTTCATCGATTTTGTTTCGCTGCTAGATTTTACGGCAAAAAAAGCTTATCGTGCCCCGATTAATGGTTCTTATACTGCCCCAGGGGGGAGTTCTCATTATGTTCCTATACTAACCGATTTTTAGCTCTCGACAAAAAAAATTTAAAATGCATTGTAAATGTTTTTATCTACTTTTTCAAGTTTTAGCCAGCGAGGAAATAGACACACAACTTAGCTACTTTCTTCCTATGGTCTCTCCGTCTATCATTTCAAATCTATAATAGGGGAGATAAGAGCATAAAGAGCACCCGGAGCATAATAGGCATTCTACTTTTCTACGAAAGTACGTATTTTCGTAAATAAATTTTAATGAGGATTAGTCCCGTACTTCCTATTGTATTAATTTTTCAGCAAAAAAAAATCACCTTATCATTTCTACAGAAATATTTTAGACCAACCAACTCGGTTCTCAAGTGACGAAAATATTATAATTTTTGAGCACTGGAAAATAAGCTTTTAAGATCGTTAAATAATACTAATCTTTAATGTACGCACTGCAACATGATGAACACATTGTTGCTAAGTTTTCACCATCAATAAATGTTTGGTTTTTCACTATAATCAATTTTAAAACACGTTTTTACTTTAACTTGTTGAGTCGGGGCGAGCAGAGCACAATTATTCGGGGCACGATGAGCGTTTTCTGCCGTAGCATCTAGCAGCGAATTCAACTCGATGTGGTCAACTGAATGATAGAGCTACAGCGTTCCTAGTTTACATCTGACGATTTTGCCTATTGGTTAGATGTCGGAGAGATAATCAGTAGGCTCGAGTTCGATTCCTGTTCGAGGAGATTTTTTTTTTCATTTAACATTCATGACAGATTATTTTGATTTTTGCATTTCATGACTAGTAACACCTTGGCGGGTGATGCAAAGCACCAAAAACATAATGTATGAGTGCGTGTGAATTGCTTGTATTTTACAAAAAGTGACTGATTTTCAGCTTTCGGAAAAAAATTAAAATGCATTTTTAAACGTTTTTATCTACCTTTTCAAGTATAATCCAGTTAGTAAATAGATATTTTTGTATTGTATATGTAATTGTTCACTGTTGTCACAATGTTTTTACGTATTATTTAATCATTTATAAATTACACGTCTCAAGATTTGGTTTATTATTGTTTAAACCCCCACTAAAATAATTAAAATGTAAAATAGATTGGGCAACAATGTATGCAACTTGGTTTTCTTGAGTACGGATGGGTTCAAGATTTCACGAGACGAGAAAAACACATTTGGGGCCAAAAAAAATCTAGCGTAGGAGAAAAAATTATGAAAAAAAGAAATTGTTTTTAGTAGGTATAAAATCCGTGCAAAGCTGATTTGATTGGCCAGAATGGCAATTTTGATTTCGGATAAACACGGATGAGCAATATACGGTTAGCAAGATCTTAACGAATCAAGAAAAAGTAGCTATGGAGTCAAGAAAATCTAACGTGGGAGAAAACAGTCAGGGATTGATTAAGCTGTGTTATTTCGAAGAAAAAGGGCAGAAATGTTCAGCTATTGTTTTTGCTACAATTTTCTTCGGAATGTTATGACTTCTTCATTCCATAACATAGTAACTTTTTCTTTTCTCGTCAAGATCTTTCAAACCATATATTATTCATCCGTGAACGTTCGAAAACCAAATTGCTCATTCTTTTTTACCTAGATAGCAAGATGAACGCTCGTGAAAACCATAAAAATAGCTTCCACCTCTTTGAGATGAAATTAAGCTCACAGCGGTGTAAGGTTCACCTGAATGGAGTTTCAAAATGGTTCATTTCCCCGATAAAAAAGGTAAATCTTACCTCGCATCGAGGTGAACTTTACCTGAATTTCAGATTATTAACAAACTTTTTATCAATATTGTGGGGTATCCTTTAAAAACCGTTCATAAATGACCGATAAATCATCAATTTATTTACTGATCTAAGAAGAAAAACATTAATATTGATTTGAAGTTTGCGAATAATTTAGTGAACAGACGTATTACATTAGACTGAGTCGATTTGGGGTCATTTTGGAATTTCTCAAACCCTGGGGTCTAAAAAGCTTCGTCTTGGTCCAAAACTCATCCATAATTTTTTGCAAAATTTTTAAGTTACGTTTACATGAGTAAATTTGATCTTTTAAGTTTGTATGGGAAAATTGAATATTTTGTACTGAAAAATCAACATCATTTTTGTTTCGTCTGAGGAACCGAGCCAGCTGATGGTTTTTGTGTCAATTTATAAAATTCCTTAAGGAAATTTTCCGCTTAGCAACTTTGTCGAAGACCGTAACTTCGTTTTCTATTAGGGAAAAAAGTTATTAGCTGTTTAACAGGGGTATGTCTTTTCGCATTGATTAACAGTAAATTCAATTGACATCACTGCTTGAGCCTCGCGAAGTGTTGCATGGAAAGGAGTCACGCAATACTTCGCTAGGCACCCTGCAGGGATGTCAATTGAATTTATTGTTTATCAGTGCGAAAAGATATACCCCTGTTAAACAGCTAATAACTTTTTTACCTAGTAAGATACGAAGTTGCAATCTTCGACAAAATTGTTCAGCGAAAAATTTCCTTTAAGAATTTTATAAATTGGCACAAAAACCATCAATTGGGTCGGTTCCACAGACGAAACAAAAATGATGTTGATTTTTCAGAACAAAATATTCAATTTTCCCATACAAACCTAAAAGTTCAAATTTACTCATGTAAACGTAACTTAAAATTTTTTCAAAAAATCATGGATGAGTTTTGGACCAAGACGAAGCTTTTAAGACCCCAGGGTTTGAGAAATTCCAAAATGACCCCAAATCGACTCAGTCTAGTATTACATACCAAGTTCAAAATTTTTACCAAATTTGGTATTGTACCACTTGACAAGTCGTTGCTAATTATTACAAAATCTGAACATGAGAAACACTGAAAATACTGCGAAAATTATGATAACAAAAATTTAATATTCTCAAAAAAATCTTTCACGTAAAATTGAAACACAAGTGCATAAAACTAGGCTGTTCGGAAACCTCTGAGCAAACAATAATAACATGTTTAGGTTTCACCGAAGCGTGTGATATTTAATTTACTGTATAAGGTCCCATGCATGCCACAATAGTGAAACACAAGCAAATAAAGAAACGATCCGCGGCAATAAAAATTACCGCGATCGACTGCTTATCGGACTGCTGCAGTACGAGATCCCCATCCCCATCTATACATCATCTAGTTTTACGGTTCTTCCTCATGGGTAAAGTTCTCTGCATCGTTGGTAGGCCCATCTCGTAAAGAAGGCGCCTGCGCTCTGTAAATAATAAAGCTTTAAAACTGATTACGACGTGTAAGCAGCTTTCCATTACGATTCACGAGATGGTCCTGGTTCTTTGGTCCAGAGAGCCTAAAGATACAGTTCCTCCTTTAGCGCTAATGAATCGACGCTCTGGCTGATCACATTAAGAGGAAATCTTTGGGTGGAGATAGGCTCTTGCGCTCTTCTTCGGCCGGAGAGTTGCACCTTAATGCAACCATGCAAGTGCAAGTGTATGACGAACTCTTTTTTTTCGGTATCGGGAATGTGTTGAGGCGCAGCTGGAAGTTCAGTGGTCATCATCAATAAAAAGATTGTTATGGATGGATGCTGACTAAAGCCCAATGGATGATTCCTGCCTCAAGAGTTCTCAAGAAGATGGACTTATGTCAATTGTTCTAACTGCTAGGTACGAACGACTAGGAATGTGCCTTTTTACAGCATTCTTGAAGTAAATTACCCTAGAAGAATTTGACTTCATTGTATTCCTCCAGATCATTTCTAGAGTTACTTCTTCATGGTAGGACATCTTCGATAAAAAGCACATAATTGATGAACACGCCGATTCAGCTCATTAAACCTACTAACCTTGACACATATTACATTGAACCAGATAGCTACCTATGAAAAATCATGTTCTGGACAAGTTTCTGGGCATGATTCTGAACCGGAAAGTAAGCGGTTTCAGGATGTTTGTTCTAGAATGTAGGGATGTTCCGAAACTTATTATGAAAAAAAAGCTTATAAATATTAACATTAAAAATGTGCCTACAAAACATCGAAAAGAAAATCACAAGATATGAAAACTTCGAAGTCAGCTTCAAGGAACTGAGCATCCCTATTCCAGAAACAGACTCATTACATCAAGCTTTCAGGCTTTTTGAATCGGTAAAGCCGTGGCAAGTCATAAAACAGCAAACGAACCGTTGTTGCCTGAAGCCCTACAGGGAAAATCCGTGCTTCCAGGCTTGGATCCTATCAAACGTCAGTTCGTCAGTATGATGATTGAAGGTGCATCGACCCCTAGAAGAATCGAAATCCGCCAAGATGCATCCGCAGAAGCAGATTCTTCTGGTAACAAACTATCCCGATCAGTCTTATCGTGAATTCGCGAGACGACGCATGGACAAATTGGATCGGTCTATCAAGTGAATCTTCCTTTAAGAAAAATTGGTGCAACTATGGAACGATTGTTAGTGTTGATAACGGTTCTCTATCAGCCGGTGCATTTGGCGAAGGAATATCCGGAATCGATATTGGTGCTGTTGATTTTGGCCCTCATATTCCTACTTGGAATAACGGAAGTGTTGATTCCCAAAACGTTGCTGCCGAGACCGAGTGGGGCCGCCAGACCTAAAAGTGCGCGATACTATGTTAATCAGCTGCCCGGACCGCAATTTTTACCGTTTTTGGGGAATGCCCTGCAGATGGTGATGAATCGTGAAGGTGATGATATCATTGATGACTAGAGACCAAAAACAAAAATGTTGTTTTGGAAATGGATCGTTTATTGAAACATAGTAAAAGAAAATATTATTCAAGTTAATAGAAATTTTATCTATGATTTATTCTAGTATTTTATTGGACCGAATCGATTTTGGGGTCATTTTCGATTTTCCCAAACCCTGTCTAAAAGCTTTGTTTTGATTCAAAACTTATCCATGATTTTATGCAGAATTGTTTTGCAGCGTTTACATGAGTTAATTTTAATTTTAGGTTTTTATGGAAAAATTTAATATTTTGTACTGAAAATTTTTGGTTTCTTCTGTGAAACCGAGCCGAGCCGAGAGGGGTTTTGCCAATTTACAAATTCTTTAAAGAGCATTTTCCAGTAAAAAGATTTGTCGAAGACTGCCACTGCGTATCTAATTAGACAAAAAAAATTGTCAGCTGTTGAGTAGGGATATGTTTTTTTGCGCTGTGAAACAATCAATCCATTTGTAATCACTGCTGGTGCCTATCGAAGTATTGCTTGAAAAGTAGTTATGCAATACTTTGATAGGTATCAGCAGTGATGTCAAATGAATTGATTGTTTTTCAAAGCCAAAAGACCTACCCATATACAATAACTGATAAATTTTTTGCCTAATTAGATACGAAGTTACAGTCTTCAACAAATCTTTTCAGCGGAAAAGTTTGTTTAAAGAATTTATAAATTGGCACAAAAACCATAAGCGGGCTCGGTTCCACATAAGAAACAAATATTGTGTTGATTTTTCAGTACAAAATATTCAATTTTCTCATACAAACCTAAAAAAGCATCAAAAAGGGGGATCTACAAATCATTGAGAAGTTAAAATTCATGATCATAGTTTGAGTGTGCCGAATTCGGAAATTCTCGTATCTCGGGAAACGATTGAAAAATCCTGGCTTCTTTCGTCCATAAACCTAATGTTAAAACGAGCAAACGACAACGAGTATGTAAAAACAAACGATTCCAATAAATAAACACATTCGATCAACGTTGTGTATACACACAACTTATATGAAAGTTAAGTGAATTCTACTCGCGACGCGAGTTCTTTTTGCTACCTGAAATTCACGTAGGTCTCACGTGATTTTCATGGTGGCAAAAATTCATGTACATAAACATGTAGCGTTCTTGTGAAGATTTATCTGAGTGTGTGAATGAGTAAACAAGGGGGGAGGCAACCTGATTCTTTTTGCGAGCAATAATTTTTTTTCTTCTTTTTATCCATCGGAAAAGACGTTTGCTGTGTTTTTCTCCAAAAATAGTACTTAGTATAGAGTTGCAAAAGTAAAAATTACAAGCAATGACGAACCAGAATGATTTTGAGTTAGTCTGCTATCAACCATACTTCTCTAGCATTTGACATTAAGTTCGGGTCCTTGACAGTCAAATGGCAGGTTGGTTGTTGTCATTGATGGTTGTTAAATTCAATGACAAAGAATAGGAATGCCGTAATACGAGAAACGTTTCTGTGGTTATTTGAGAAACTTCACTTCTTCCAGCGGGGAGAAAGGAAAGAGTGGGGGGGGGGGCTTCCATACAACTGGAGTACTATTCTATCAAATGGAACCAAATTTGGCATGGCAGGATATTTTTGTACAAGAAATGCTTCTATAAATGTCTGGTACTTCTCACTCCTTCAATTGGGTGTATTGAATGGGGAAAGGAAAGAAGGTCTCCTTTACAATTTTCAGCATAATTGTAGAGCCGATCGAAAATATGGAATTAAATTTGGCATGTGAGAGTATTTGAATATGAGAATATTTTCTATGATGAATTGAGGCTCCTCCTAACTTTCACTAGATAAAAAGATATAAATAGAGAAGGGGCCTTCCATACATTTTTTTTACATAACTCGAGAACCAATCGAGAAAATGAAATCAAATTGAACATCAAAGGGTATTTGAGTATGAGCAATATTTCTATGAACATTATGTACTCACCTCTTCATCCAGTGGGGGGATAGGGAGAGGGGATAGGACTCTTTTACAAGTTTATGCATAACTCGGAATCTAATCAAGCAAATGGAACCAAAGTTGGTATTTGAATACGAGTAATATTTCTAAGATTACTTAAAATCATTCTAGAGAATAGAAGAAAAAGGGAGGGCTTCCATACATTTTTTTGCATAGCCAGGGAATTTATCTACCTAATGGACAAAACTGAGTGTTTTTGGGAACGAAAAAAATGGGTTTGATTATCAAAATCATCGACCTCGTTCCAGCAGATGAGAAGGACAGGGGGGCTCCGTTAACAGTTTTTTTTTGCATAAATCGAAAACGATATAATTTGAGATCTTCCTTTTCAGAACAGGGTCGGGAAGAAAGAGGCAGGTTATATTCATTTATAATTTAAGTTGAAATAACTCGAACACTCTAATCAATCAAATGGAACCAAATGTGTCATGAGACGATTTTTAGATGATTAAAATATTTGCATGGTATATTTTGTGAGCCCTTCCCTCATTGGAAAGGAGAGATGGTGGGGAATTGTTATCAATTCAATAAGAAAAGAGCTCATGAAGCTAATAAAACAGATTTAAAATTTAAAATCTTGAAAATAAATTTCTTTAGTGGGTTGATTGTCGCCTTTCATTATCAAGTTTTTTAGTTAAAACGACTTCATTTTTACATACCCAACGTTGCGAACCTTAAAGGATCTTCATCAGGAACAAAAATGT
This sequence comes from Uranotaenia lowii, assembly GCF_029784155.1. Classification (NCBI taxonomy): domain Eukaryota; kingdom Metazoa; phylum Arthropoda; class Insecta; order Diptera; family Culicidae; genus Uranotaenia; species Uranotaenia lowii. The sequence continues at coordinate 37,820,368 of NC_073691.1, read as the reverse complement.
ATAAGGTATAAGGTCATGTATAATGAAACAACAAAGATTAAATGATAACCCCACTTCAATAATTCACCGAGTGACTAACAGAACAACCAAATAAATAAATGGAACCAACAGTTATTGTAAAGATCGAAAATAAATGTTCAAATCTTTCACAAACATCAATGGATTAGCATCAAAAATAAATAAAACACTAAAACAGGGTTACACTCGTATCAAAACAGCAACTAAACAGAAAAAAAATTTGGATCTCTATTCCCTTATTTATTTATTTTTGTAGTATAAATAAAATAATTATAAATGCAACGCCTGCTACATACGAAACACAATTCTCAAATTAAAACAACGAATGTCTCCAACGAGCTGAAACTATTATGGGAAAAAGGATATACTAACGAGGACTACGCAATCATTCAACTACGCCAACAAACAACATTAGTTATTATAAGTTTGTAATCATTAAAAGATAACTTGATTTACGGGTGTTAAATAAAATATGAGAATTTTTTCAATCACATATAAAAAAATTGTTATTTTTTTACCATCGATTTCAGTATTTTCTATTAACAATACTAGCTGACCCGGTGTGCATTACTACACCTTGCAAAAATAAATGTTATTTGTAAAAATTTATTCAAATTTAGATATTTGTAAGCATTTTTTTTTTTAAATCAAACCTCATCATGGTTTAGAACCAACAACTTTGAGATGAGAGCTGCAGCTGGAGTTCAGAATTGCAATTCAAATATGGTATATATTATTTACTGAAGCTTGATCTCTAAACTTGTTTTTCAAGGTCTGAAATTAGTACTCTGTTTTTAAAGCTTCATAATGACTCAAATAATGTCAATATTTATGGATTTTCCACCTTTTTCCCCAAAATGGAAAGTTACGAACTTCTATAAAAACATTTGTCACATCTATTTTTGAGTTATGCTTAATATCCGTACGCAAGAAAACCCTCTTTTAAAATATGGTCCCTTCTTTTAAAAGCTCTTTATCTTAAACTTACATGGGAGCTCCCCCATCTTTTCCAATTTTGTTCCCCACTGCTTGAAGAAGGTAGGCTGATTTATCCGGCTCGAGTTTACATAAATTTCTAATTGAAAGAAAATGATCAGCATATTGCAATTTATTGCACATTGTACTTGATGGAAGTATAATTTTGAAAACCGATCAATAGCGTGAATCGGACAGTTTTTTGAGTATATTCCTGATTTTCTGTATTATGAGCACTTCCTGCCCCTGATTAGCTTTAGATGATGTATTTTTTAAGTTAAAAAAAATAAGCTATCGAAATTTGAAAAAAAAACGATGAAAAGGATTTTTATAAACATTATCAAACAGCTTTTTTCACCAACCTCGCCCTTCGAAGCAGTTTAAATATCTATCCTTTTGCGTCAAAATTATGTTAAAAAATGTATCGCCATATGCCAAACTCGTGGACATGAGACATTATAGCTTGAAGTTTTCCCAAAAAACACTTAGGGGCCGTTCAGATACCACGTGGACAGAAAAATGAGATTTTTGACCCCCTCCTCCCCCTCCGTGGACAAGCGTGGACATTTGGCAAACCCCTACCCCCTCCCCGGATGTCCACGTGGACAAATTTGAAAAAGTTTTTATTTTAAATATCTATAATTTGACAGTTAGAAAACACCACTTTTTGCCTTTTTGTTATAGAAATGACTGATTTTGTAAAACCGAATAAAAATTTCCTGATTTAAAAAAAAATATAAAATTTGAAATTTCTTAATTATTATATTTATCACTTGCTTTCAAGTAGCTACTTATTGTTTAAACTTAAACTGGAAAGGTATGCCACTTTAAGACTTTGATTTAAACATCTTAATATTTATTCACCTTTAGAAAATATTTTGAAAGTAAGTATGTCCACGTGGACATGACCAAAACCCCTACCCCCCTCTCCGTGGACAAGCGTGGACATTTCCATACCCCCCTCCCCCCCCTAAGTTGTCCACGTGGTATGTGAATGGCCCCTTATCAGGGTATGAAAATTATCGATTTCATACAGTGCATTTTTTTTCTTTTTAGTATATTTATTAAAGCAAAAAATATCAGTTGCATCACTAAAAAAAATCCTCCGCTGTTTTTTATTTTCTCTTTGAAAGTCAAATATTCAAAAAAGTTGGCAAAAACAAATTTCTAAGTTAACGTGTAGATGCAAAGCTTATTTTCAGATGCGACAGAGTAATGGCTTTAAAATGGATTTAATACGTTTATCTGTTTGTTTGTTTAATCAAGTTTCATTTATATATCTGCAGTATTCTAGCAGTATAAATTTATGTTTGTTATTCCACTTTTAACGAATGCTGTTCAAAGAAAATGACTTTCATTTACAAAGACATATAAGAATTTTAAATATCCGCTTCAGTTTAAACTTTCGGAATACCCCTTCTGGTCTTTTCAACATATTGAATCATTTTAAAGATGAATTTCTTAAAAGTTCGACGTTTGCCCTTGCCCCATCGTGTAAGTTGACAGGAGGGGATATTGTTTTGAACACTTTCGAAGTATACTTAAAATTTCTCATAAAAAATTTGCTTCCAGTTGAATATGAGTTTTAAAGTCTCACTTTTCAAAAAAGAAGCGGACCAAAAGTCTCTTTTATGCAGCCATGTAACACAAAAACACTTTTCATGTTAAGTACGTACTTAAATTGGTATGTAAGCAAAAAGTACGATGTTTTTTTTCAGAATTATTTAAAATCAAAAGGTCCCATTTTCATTTCTAAATTCGTTTCTGTTGTGTATTTGGGCTGAAGTAACAATTTTTAGAAGAAAACATAATTTTATATTTTTTTTGGAACAGAGAAAAGTTGAACCTTTGAATATGCTCTAGTGTTACTATAATGAAAATTCTTTCGAAAAACGAATTCCTTCACTTTTGGTCAATAAAAATCAGTTTATTTCACTGATACCTTTCACTTATGAACACGTCAGTCCTATCTTATCTAATTTTAAGAAAAGGCTCTTGATCAGTTCATGTGGCGGATCAGATTTTTTTATCTTCTTTTTCAGTTAAGTACATTTTTACATGATCAACAAAATGTTTCCGATCTACCTATGTAGACAGCTTATTCATATTTCTGTTTTCAATATAATTCAAAAATAACCTTGGGTTAAAAAATTGTATGTAAATTCTTTTAATTCAGTGTTTTTTTTTTTCAATTGTCCGCAAAGTGTCATACCATTATTTCATTAGCATCAGAACTAAATATATATTTTTTATTTCCACGTGCTGTGTACAATTAGGCAAGAAAAGCACATCTAGGTTGCATATCGCCCCCACGTGCATAAGAAATATAGATACTTGGTAGAGAAACAGGCGCCTAATTGTTCAATTTTTCCAGCGATCAACGAACAGCTTTGGTTACTATCCACTTGCGACGACATTTGCTTGACCATAGAGACGAAAAACAAACCCTTCAAAGAAAAGAAAATCTCTAAAAATGGATGCCATGACTTTTCAATTTCAGATTTTGGCAAAAAAAAATGTGTATGTTTTATTCGATCGGCAAAATGTCAATCAGGATAACGTCTAGGCGTCATTCATAATCATGTGCTGTACAAATGAGCTAGGAATCAAGTAGAAAAAAAATCACATCAAGGCTTCATATCGCCACCCCTTGCATTAAAAAAATGCTTGGTTGAGAAATACGCGCCAAAATATTCCCACTGATCAGTATGCTATGCCATGGTTACTATCCTCTCGCGACGTATGTTTGCGACGCCTCGACCATGGAGACGAAAAACAAACCGCCCAAAGGAAAAAAAAAACCTTGAGAAAATGGATGTCATGACTTTAATTTGTTTCGAAAAACTACATGTTTTGTATGGAAGCCCCCTCTCCATTAAGTCGGAGCGGTTTGTAACTATCATAGAAACCATCCCCGGCATCAAAAACCCTTAGATGCCAAGTTTCACGATGATCGGTTCAGTAGTTTCCGAGTCTATAGGTAACAGACAGACAGACAAACATTCATTTTTATATACCGTCAAATGGGGCATCATGCAACAGCGGGGTTCGATGCAACATTTATATAACACTACATTGAATCAATTTTTAATTTAATGTATTGTAATAAAGTTATCTTTTAATGATAACAAAATAATGATGACATAATTTCTCGCATCTTAAGCTAGTTGTCTTAAGTTTTTTGATTTTTATGTAAAACTAGCTGGCCCGGTGTGCTTTGCTACACCTTTCAAAATCAAAAGATATTTTCAAAAATTATTAAAATTTTTTATTGTTTTATTGGCATTATATTAATTTAAATTATAACATAATTCATAAGCAACCGCTATAAAATGAGAGCTGCAGCTAGAGTTTCAAATTGCAACACAAAGATAACTTAAACTAATATTTTGAATCTTGCTCTATAAATTTGTATTTAAGATATGGTAATTTTAATCTATCTGGAGGGTCACAAATCAATCGTACGCAAACAGTCTAACTTATAAAATATGGTTGTTTTTGCTTGATATGTTCTGGATTTATGCTAAAAAAAATGATAAGAGATCCCCCTCTCCTGTCCTTCCCTTCACCCCCTGCTGAATGCAGGTCGTGATCTTTAATAATCATTCCCATTTTTTTTCGTTCCCAAAAATCCTCTTGTATAAAAAATATAGTTCTATTGGTTGATAAGTTAATAAGCTTTAAAACAAAATGTATAAATAGCCCCCTCCTTTCTTCCAATCTCTTTATACAGTAAAGCGTTAGGGTCTATAACAATCGTAAAAACATTTCTCGTAATTGAGAACTTATGCTAACAAAATTGTATTAAGCTCACCTCCATCCTCCTATGTACCTACTCACTGAAAGGAGGATGGTGTTTCAGATAATTCAAAGAATCATACAAACATTATTTTCCATGGTAAGTTTTGTCTATTTCTCGGATTTTGTAAAAAAATCTTCCCTTCCTATATACCCAATTATATTATCCTACTGTACATAGAAAAAGTATTTTTCGTACTCACACTTTTTGATGCCAAATTTGGTTTCATTTGCTGGATTGATTCTCGAGTTATGCAAAACATTGTATAGAAGCCTTCCTTTCCCCCTTTATATCTTTTCCGCAGAAAAAAGGTGGGGCTTCATTTTATAATTAAAACATTTCTCGTATCCAAATACCCCCACATGCCAAATATGGTTCAATTTGCTCGATCAACTCTCCAGTTATATTGAAAATTATAAGGGGGACCTCTCCTACCCCTTTTCATCCATCGCTTTGAAGGAGTGAGGGATGCAGTAAAAAATGTACGAAACTCCCCTCTCTCTTTCTTTTCTCCCCGCTGGAAGAAGGGAGGGGTCTCAAATAATCATTAGAACATGTCACGTTCCCAAATAACCATCCATGCTAAATTTGGCTCCATTTGCTTTATTAGTTTTTGAGTTGTGTGAAAAAATATGAAAGAGCCCCCCCCCCTTTCAACTGAAAAAAGGAGGGGTCTCAAATAATCATTGAAATATTTTTCGTATCCAAATACCTTCTCCTGCCAAATTTGGTTCCAATATCTCGATTAGTTTTCGAGTTATTTGAAAAATTGTACAGTAGGCCCCCTCCCCCCTTCCTATTACCCCACTGAGAAGAGGGAGGGGTACCTTATATTTATTGAAATATTCCCTGTTCCCAAATACCACCCCATGCCAAATATGATACCATTTGCTTGATTGGTTCTCGAGTTATGCAAAAAATTGTCTTTTGTTTGAGAGGCCCCTCCTTCCCTTTCTGTTAGGGGGAGGGGTCCCAAACCATAATAGGAACCTTCCCCGGCCTCCAATACCCCCACCTGCCAAGTTTCACGTAAATCGGTTCAGTAGTTTCTGAGTCTATAGGGAACAGACAGACAGACAGACAGACAGACAGACAGACAGACAGACAGAAATTCATTTTTATATATATAGATTTAAAAAATCGAGCAATAAATGTACAAATTTTAACATTTTTTGATGCCGAAAAAAACTTTACCCAGTATGACGGATCGGCTTGATAAAATTACCTACAAACTTTTTACAGGTTTCCTCATGTTATACCAACATTGTTGGTGTAAAAATATTTTTCGAACAATCACCCAATTTTTTTAAATTAATATTTTTAAAATTCAGTTAGGTGTCTGGGGTTAAATGCAACAAAATGCAAATCAAAGAAATACCTTGTAAATCTCGTTTCCATGTGCTGGAATATGAATGTTTTGCATCACGCGTTTGTAAACATTTAAATTTCATTCATCTAAACATTTATTTTTATGATTTCAGCTTGTAGAATTTTTCGTAGTATTATTTAACCCCTAAATGTATGCAGCATCCTTATTTTCAGAAAAAATGTCAAAATTTGTTTTTACAGACCCAAAAACTACTGCAATTGGTGCTGTCATACGTAAAAGTCTTTAAGGCATCGCAAATGTATTAAAAACTATGAATTTTTGTATGTGTTCATAAGATTTACAATTAAAAACAAAGTTTGTTGCAAGTTACCCCATTTTCTAAGGAGTGTGAAAATCGCATGTTTTTAGAAAATTAAAAATAACTGAAGAAACCAATAATTTTTTTAACTACGCCAATTTGATGCCCCAGCATCCTTAAAACTTTTGATGCATAAAGGATACGATTAACTGTGAACATAAGTTTTTTAGAAGCCATTGAAGTTGAAAATTGTTGCATGTTGCCCCAGTTGCCGGTATATAGATAATGTATTTTCTTCAAAAAAAATGTCAGTGAATGTTTGAGTAAGGGCCGTGGTCTGATGTTCGACGCAACTTTGTAGCGATGCTCTCACAAGAACGTTTTACGGCACTTACGTCCATTTTCCGGATACAATTCCGGATTCTTGTAGTCAGTTGCTTCGTGTCCTTGGCCCTCCAATTGTTTATATACACTAGGGCACTGAGTGAGCCAAAGAAATCCTCTATTGGGCGGCACTGGGGCAAGTTTGTTGGGTTACGATCTTTCGGCACGAACGGTATCTTTTTCTCCTCAAGGTACGCCAGCGTCTTCTTGGCGTAATGGGAAGACGCCTTGTCCGGCCAGAAGACGTACACCACCGACACTGTGATTTAACCGTCTCAATCTGCTCCTCCGTGTACTCCGGCGACCTCGTCTTCTTGCTGCAGACGATTTCTTCCATCTTGAGGGTACGATGGATCAATACGTGGGAGCAGCCATATTTCTGACCGGCGCGCGTCACGCAGGCTGGTTGCGTCCTTGTTGTCAAACAGCTTCTTTAACGATGTCTTCCTCTGCTTCGTCATTATCGTCACCGGACGACCACTTCCGACCTTCCGCTCTACGTTCAGGGAACCCAGGATACGATATACCTTACTGACAGGTACATTTTCTTCCTTAAAATGTGCCACCGTGAACTTTTTTCCTGGCTGGAAATGCGTTTCGTAGAACCGTACAATGCGTTCGCGGAACACGTGCTGTTTCGACGCCATCTTTGCTTTGACTAAATTCAAACTAGCAAAACCAAACACGCCTACTGTTTCTAGGGAGCCAAAAGAGCAATTTTCTTGGAGAAAGAAAATTTTACGCTCTTTATTTGAGTTACTAAAAGGTATTGAAAACATTCTCATTTTTTTTTTAAAAACCCGTTACATAACACTTATTTAAAAATTAAATAAGTGCAGTGATATACAAATGTTGTATCTAACCCCGCTGTTGCATGATGCCCTGTTTGACGGTAACCTACAAAAAAAAATCCAACACATTTTGAAATAGTTTGAAAACAGAAATCAACAGCAGTAAACGGTACGCCGCACACAGGGTTAAATGCACCTAATAATCGATTAAAATTATTTGCGGACAAACGGTAAACGATGCCTTTTTTTCAGTGAGTTATAACCTCAAGACTTCGGCCGAGTTCATATAATTTTTTGAGTGGGTTTTGTTGGTCAAGTTATTGGCTTTCCATTGATAGATAAATTTAACATTAGTTTTGGATAGATTTTTTAGAAACTAGCAATCAATAATGAGCTTTTTCCTCTATAAAATTGAGGATTTTTTTCTTCGAATTTAAGTGATCCTAGAGGAAAAAGCTGATAATCGATTGCTAGTTTGCAAAAAATCTATCCAACACTAATGTTAAATTTATATATCAATGGAAAGCCAATAAACTGGACCAACAAAACCCAATCAAAATGTTATACGAACTCGGCCGAACTCTTAAGGTTATAACTTACTGGAAAAAAGGCATTATTTTGGATATTTTGTAGTAGATATATCTCCTTTCTTAGTTGAAATATGTATTAGACATGTTCCACAAAATTGTATGTTTCAACAATTTGAACAACTTTCTCAAATATATCAAGTTTGTAAATCGTATACTATTTAAAAAGATATTAAATAAAAACTTAGAATTACTTGTATAACTTTCAAAATGCTCGTAACTTTTATAATTTTCATGCGATGTTGATAGTGTCTACAACTAAATTTCTTATATTTTGAAGATCTACAACTTTTACTCAGACCTCAAGTCTCTAAACTAATGATTTTAAGATGTACTTTTTTTATTTCCCCTCCAGGTTGAAAAATCACTCTTTTCTTTCAAGAATTTTAAAGATCATCAAAGTAATATGGAAATGTTGTGAAGACATCAAATGTCTATCGTTTACCGTTTGTCCGCAAATAATTTTGATTGCTTATTACGTGCATTTGCCCCTGTGTGCGCCGTTCAAAAACGAACCAAAACACTTTATTGGTAAGGATCACTAAGATTCAGTAGACGTAAATCTTATAAGGATCGAAACGTTGGATATGTAAAAATAAAGTTGTTTTGGCAAAAAAAAAATTGAGACTGAAAAAAACTTAACAGTCGCCCCATCAATAACGAAAGTTAAAATTTCTCAAAATTTCTTTCTACGTTTCAAGTAGGAAAAAACTTGTTTGTATATGAAAATTTCTAATGTATGTAAAAATATAATTTCCAAATCTTGAAATATTTATTTTTTCTAAGGCTCGCAAACTCGCTCGCTCGCGTTTAGACGCAAACAGGATGATTTATGTGAGAATTCAAATTTTTTCCGTAGTAAATGTACAGTTTTGGTGTAGTTTTTGTGGAAGTTTGAGGTTAATTTTTGATATTAAAAAAAGGACATTTTCCAAGAGTAAGCCAGTTTATGACAAAGGCTAGAAACCCTATCAAAAGGTAAAGTTTGAAGAAAAAAATAAATGGGGAATAGTGTGAGGGCCTAGGAAATTAAATGAAGGTAGATTTTTTTAAACTTTTGTAGTTAAAATTATAATAGTAATGTTAAAAAATTAAGCCCCTTAATTTATGCAGCATCATGGTCCATCTTTCGATTTTAATTGTTGTTCGGCCATAACACATTATCAGGCATCAGAATGGGGGTAGGCTTTGTAGCGGCACGTTATCCAAACATACGGGAAAATTGTGCCTACAAAAATTTAGAAGGTGTTTTGTACCCAGCTAACATGAAATCGTTATAGAAATGATAATCCAAATCGATTAGTACCACATTCTCAATAACCATCGTAAACACCTTGGTATTGAGTGCTTTTCTATCATTCATTTACGACAAGCTTTGCCCAAAAAAAAATTTAATAGCAGTTTAGTCAATTCGTAAATATGTCTCCAAAAAGTTGAGAATATGCTAATTCGACATTTACGATTTGAGCGAACTGATTTACGATAAATGGGCGGTCCTTCAATTGACACTCTATCCAGTCTCTTCCTTTGATCGGTTCGTAAAAAGAAAATCTCATCTATAGATCTATGTATAGCGTGGATAATATCAACTGATGAGTTGGCATCGTGGTAGGACATCGGACAGCGAACTCGGAGGACTGGAGTTCAAATCTAGGAGAAATTTTTTCTTCGTTTATTTTGCTTTTTGTGGGAAATATATCGCCTCCACTTTTGTAGTTATATGCTATTTTGGTAAGTTTTATACAATCTTTACATCTGGTATATTTGTTTGAATAATTCTGTTGCTCCTGCGTTAAACCTTCATAAATGTTTGCTGGCTATCCTTTATGATCAAGAAAACTCGTTAAAACAGTCAAAATAGAGACTCATCAATGTTACCCCAAAGCATCAAATTCTTAACAGAGACAAAATTGAAGTCTAGTACCAGTTTAAAAAATATGAAATATGCCGCATTCCCCTTAACAGAAACAATAATCGAAAAATATTGAAAAAAGTGATCAATCTTACCCCGGATTACGGTGCTGTGTATTTCGAAATTATATCTCTGGTGAACGTAACGACTTACATAGTAGTCATGGTGGAGGAGAAATACAGGTTAAATCCCAACTTTCAAACCGGATAAATCGAGCTGCACATAAGTTAGGGTTGCCATCCGTCCCGCAAAAGCGGGACATGTCCCGGTTTTTTGTTGAATGTCCCGCTGTCATTTGTTGAATGTCGCATTCAAAAAAAAAGCGGGACATGTCCCGCTGTCCCGCTTTTTCCAAAAAATGTCCCGCTTTTTTTCTTGGAAAACTTTAACAAAGTTCACTTATTTACACTAGAAAAAATCAAACTTTAGCCTCAATTTGAAGTCATTCGTTCAACACAGAAGCTTTCAAAAACTTTTTCTCTGAAAAAGCAGCATTTTTCATATTTTCTATAAGGCAACTCTAATGTTCTTAGTATTTCAGAAAGATTCTGATTCAGTTAACCGTCCTCGGAGCACGTTTATCCAATGCAATCAATGTAAATAACTATGATAACTATGGTATGATGAAAATGTTGTTTAAGTTGCTTCCAAATGATTAAAGATCTTAGTTTTTCGTCTGAATCTTAATTAAACTGCCGTATATTATAAACCACTTTTTTTAGACTTAATTAGCCAAAGTATGCAAAGATGGAAGTTTTCTAATTTTTCAAGTTTTTAAATTTGAAATAGGGTTAGTTGCCCTACTTTGGACCCTTTAAGCGGTGGTTTTTAAATAATCACGCTTCTATCATGAACAAACGGGAGGTTTATATCTTTCAAGAAGTTTATTCATAGTTCATGATCTTACCTGCAAGTTTCAATGAGAATTTTCACCTTTATTGAAAGATTTGCAAAGATATGGATGATGAAAATTTCCATTTTTGAACCTAATGTTCCTATTTTGGTACTGAACTGGTTCATTTCATTGGACCTATAACTAAAATGCCTATAAGAGTGTGATTCTTCGAAAATTAACAAACAAATTTATTAAAAATGTAATATTTAATCAAATGTTATCATAAAAAAGTATATCAGCTTTTGAACGATTAAAACCACTTAAAATTCTGTTATGAATATTTGATACACTTTCACTTCCAGTCAGCTCTATCAGCAGAACTACAGCTGAAACTTTTTTGTGTTTACTTACTCGAAGTTTATTTGCGTAAAGTTGAAAAAAATGTTATAAATGTTCAATATTGGTTCTAAATTATGTCCCAATTGAAAATTCGCACCTTTGTTGATTTGTTTGGTTTTGAAACAAAGTTTTGGTGATGTCAGGTCTAAAGATGGAACATCAATATCAGAAGTCGCCTTAATTTGGACCCCCCCACTAATTTTCCGAATTTTCCATTGTTTTTCGTTTATTTTAGCAAAATTAGGAAGTATGGTTTATATTCTTCACAGCGAAAGTAATTCTCCTATAAACTTTGGCTTGCACTGTAAAAAACGTGATTTTTCCTTATTTACTATAATTTCTCATAACGTGCCCTACTAATTGAGGTGTCTGATTCGCCACTGATTAGAGGGTACATTATTAAAAACATTGAAAATTTTATCGGGAAGACTTTTTATGACAAAAAAACGGTTTGATAGGATTCAGGAAGAATAAGAGTTCATTGTGTGCTCAGCACCATCTTTATCCTATGCTAGCAATACGAATAATTTACAATTTCCGACAGTTTAGGACTAAAGTAGGCTCTAGGTCCAAAGTAGGAGCACTCACCCTTTATTTATTACTACACAATGGTTTTATACGCGGTATGAAATCCGCTGTTAACATGTAGGACTTAATATATTTTCTCTCAAATTCTAGAGAAACGTAAAAATTAAACGTGTTGATGGCAAAAGCCAAGGAAAATAGAAATCATGTGAGAAAAAAGTGAACGAAATAATTCCGTGTTAAAAAAACCTTAGTGTACTTTCTATGGATAACTTTAGATGATGTTTGGCTATACAATTAAGCTGTTTTTTTATAAATTTCTCAAATGTTCCGCTTTTTTCGGTTGTGGCCCGCTTTTTATCGTGAAATGTCCCGCTTTTTTTCTGAAAGTATCTGGCAAGCCTAACATAAGTAATTTCTCAGAATACACTTCACAAGAGTTGTTCATAATTTCTCAGAATACACTTATAATTACTAGTAAAGCGCTTTTAGCATAGTGCAAAATTTGAAAACCCTCAATTAGCGCACTTTTTCATTCGAATCAATACAGTTTGAGAAGCAACGTGCCTCTTTCAGCAGCACGTTTTCAAACCACGCGGCACGCTTTCTTAGCACTCCCAACGACCAGCAGCTTGCACGCAACATTGATAGTTTCAAAAAGGTTTTGTGCAACCAGGCTCGTTTCCAATTCGAAAGCACCATCAAATTGAAAGCTAGCTGCGGCTTGGGGCGAGCTTTTCGGAAAATTGTCTAGGGCTTCCAAACCAACATTTCTATGAACGGTGTTTGTCGATTGATATGAACAGTCTTAAAATGTTTAAAAAAATTAATTTGTTGAATCGATTTTTCACAGATGAACTGAGCAAAATAACCGGTGTTCGTAAACTGTATGGCCGACGACAGGGAATGTGTCGACTTTGGAACGGTTCAGTCCCCTACGTGTTGATCTCTAAAGCTCAGGTGATCGAAAAGATTTTCACTGGATCCAGTGGTCAGATCAACATCATAAAAGGTCGAGACTATGACTTCCTGAGACCATGGCTAGGGAACGGTCTCTTTACGCGGCCAGCTGCTGGTTGGTATCATCGACGGAAAGCTTTAAATCCTGCTTTTAACTATGGGATGCTGCTGGAATATCTAGAAGTTTTCAACAAACAGGCGGAAACCCTGGTTAAGCAACTGGAGAAGGAAGTTGACCGTCTGGAGGGGTTCGATTGTACCCGATATGCTACTTTTTGCTCATTGGATATTATTTTCGGTAAAATGACATAGCATTAAAGTTGAATAAAATAAATTTTGTATTTGTATTTGTTTTAGAAACCGCTATGGGTTGTTCAATCCACGCACAAAAAAATATTGAAACTGACTACGTCAAAGCACATCAAGAGTAAGTGAATTCATAAATCTCAGTCACTGTTTTTTTTTTATGAAAACTCGTTTTTTTTTCAGTAATACCGACTTTTTCATTTTTTTTTTTAATTATCTTATTTGTTAACAGGATTATTAAAATCGTCACTAACCGCATCAACAATGTTTGGCTACAACCAGAGTGGATTTTTAGATGGACCAACCTCTACCAACGTCATCAAAAGTGTCTCAAAGTATTGGAAAAATTCTCCGATAAGGTAATTCATCAGAAAAGGATTCAGTTGGGCAATCAAAAGCAGTCTACTAACATTGACTGCGAAAACAACGACATCGGAACAAAAAAGCAGCGAGCATTCCTAGATCTCCTTTTGGAAATTACTCAAAACGGAGTAGGCTTGACCGATAAGGAGATTCGAGAAGAAATAAATACCTTCATCTTGGGAGGCCATGAAACGACTGCTACCGCCATAAGCCTACTTCTGTTCCTGCTGGGAACGGAAGATCAAATTCAGCAACGACTGTTTAACGAAATTGACGCCGTCATGGGCCACGATCGAGATCGACCTCCTACGATGATCGAGCTCAACGAAATGAAATATCTGGACTGTTGTATTCGTGAAGCTCAGCGACTATTTCCTATCGTTCCGCTTATCGCTAGGCGACTCGTCGAAGACGTTCAAGTAGACAAGTACACTCTTCCAGCGGGAACTAACGCAGTAATAGTCATCTATCAGCTGCACCGAGATCCGGAAGTGTTTCCTAATCCGGAAAAATTCGACCCGGATCGATTCCTGCCAGAAAACGTTATTGGTCGTCACCCATTCGCGTACATGCCATTCAGTGGAGGCAATCGAAACTGTATCGGTCAAAAGTTTGCTTTACTCGAAGAAAAGGCGGTCATGGTGGCAGTTCTCAGAAAATATCGAATTCATTCGCTAGTTCGGCGTGAGGATCTCACCCTCTACGGTGAGCTGGTATTGAAATCCAAAAATGGACTTCCGATAAGAATTTCCCGGCGAGAATAAAATGAAAGCTACATAAATTCTAGAAGCTATGTTTTTATTTTCTTTTATTTTCATCAACCAGAAAGCAACGCCAATTTGTTTTCATTTAAATTGTCGTCTGATCCGAAATTAACACCCAAATAAACAGTTTTGACGCCGGTTTTGGTTGACCGAATACCGGTAGCTTACTTATTTAATTAGAGTATAGATACTAATAATATTAACATACTCGGCGAATGAGGAACTTGTGAGTGTCTTCCCATGGGCTACCAATGTCGATCGACACAGCCAGGAAGTGCCCAAAATTTGAACTTCCTGATTAGGGTTCAACGTATTTTTTTGTCATGCTTCCGCATCCGATTTTCCTTCCTTAGTTTTTTACTTATTTTTCCTCACTCACTAGCTTTTATTGGATTTTTGGGCACGATGATTTTTCTCTCTCTGATTTCTTTCATGATTAAGAAAAGAGAGTGAGTTTGACATTTCAAATTTCCTATTCGTACGTTCTCAATACACAATAAACCGAAATAAGTCATGATTATATGTGAAGTTTTGAAAAATTACTTTTAAAACAGTGCATTTTTTTTTTAAATAAACTGCTTATAAATTGCTGGCTGGTCGCCTAGAATGGGCCTAACTAGGAGTTTTCGATCTTTAGGAGAAGATCAATGTCTAAGATCGATTCAGATGGACGGTTGTAGGATCGATCTACCTTAAAAATTGAAGCTTGAGGATTGTGGTTATCAAAACGACAAAAAAAGAACACGAAGCTTTAAAGGTAAAGTAACTTTCTATCTTTGGTAGATAGAAATGCTTATAAACGCTTTAATTGAAGTCCTCAATTTATTGAAATACTCCAAAATTTGAGATTCATTTCTGTTTTTAATTCAATTGAACTTTGGTCAAATTACTCTATTGTTTAGCTGTACAAAATCAAAGAGAAAGCTTATGGAACTTTTTCTCAAATGAAAATTTCTTGCAGTCTTCGAGAAAGTCCTATATTTTCAATGTCTTTGTAACATTATACAGTTTTTTTTTAAAAAAAGCAAAAATTTTTCAACACTCCCATATCAGTCAAAATTAGTACTTAATTTTTTGTTATTTGCACCGATGTAATTTGTGTTGCTATCTGCTATTGGAAAAGGATCTTTCTTTTCATATTGTTTTTGAATTATTTCTAGAAAATCATTTTTAAGTAGCGTTAATATTGTGCCCTTCGAGCAATAAAAAACACTTTTAATTTTATTCATACCGATGCCAATTTGCTACTTTTCTCAACAAAGGATTAAAATTTAATTATAGGGTAGAGGCACTAGTTATTGAACAGGTACCAGATATTGAACACTAGTAAAACATTTACCGATTAAAACAATAATACACAGTAGAAAAATGAATCAAAATTCGTTGTGCCACTGTTGAAGCATTTTATACCTATGTTCAAATTTTTATCAAGAATCTCGGACTCTTAAAGCCACAATCCCCGAAACTTGAATATGTGTTCAAATTTTGACTTGGTTTTTCGACTGGATGAAGAAAACAGCCTATTTTTGATTGGGGGAAAAATTGGATAAAAGACAAATAAACGTCTAAGATAATGGTATGAGTGTTTTCAACTAAGTCTTTTTGAATGGTTTCTGGAAGAGTGGCAGCCTTTATTATCCTTATTTTCTTAAAATTTAACAAATTAAAGTGTTCAATCATTGGATCACAGAAAACGCCAATGTTTCAATTATTGAACGTTCAATCTTGCAGTACTCGTTTCGTAAAGAAATGCATGTACCAGTTATTATATCTGTTGGTGTTTGGAAATGTAAACAAACTGTTTCTTGGTTGCCAGCTCAACCAAAATCGCCCCTGCAAGGTATACTATCAAGCGAAATACCCCTGAATATATGCAATTATATTCAATGTTTACGTGCTCAATAATTAGAACATTGCCTGTTCAATATTTGAATCATTGTGTTTAATCATTGGGACAAAAGTAATTTTGAATAAAAAGGCTTAAACAATAATTTCAAAACACATTTCCACGAAAAAAATATATCGATTCGAAGCAGAGAAATAAGCTTAAGCAACGCTATCAAAATTTTATCAGAAAAACCTTTCGTTATTATTTATTGGCCACAAATGAGTTCTCGCTAACTTTCAGCTACTCAGTTCAGAGTGACGGTTACTCAGTTGTCGCCAAAATCGCACCTACTCAGTTCTGACTAAAAGGCCTTTACTCAGAACTGACTAACAGCCCTTTTCGCGACAAGTGAGTCATGGTTACTCAGGATGCGCGAAGAATTCTGACGCCGGGACCTATTATGTCGCACCAGATTTAGCTATGGACCATTATCACTCCGTCATAGAACCCTGTTATATGAAGAAAATCAGATTAATATTTAGAAATTACCTTTAAAATTTACATTTGCCATGTAAATTCTGCTGCACGAAAACAAACCAACTTCGACCGCCTCGCACAAACTAATCAACATTTACTCAGTTGTCGCCTTAATGCGATCGAGTTCTCTGAGTGCCAAATTTTCTGACGTCTGAGTAATTTTTTCGCTGATATGTGAGTTCAATAAGATCAGTCGTCGGCTGTTTCATACATGTGGCGACGTCTGAGTAAGAGGTAGCCGGGCTCTGAGTATTTCAAATTTAGCGAGTTGAATCCCAAAGATGGTGTTCAATATATAGTGTTCTTACCCTATTCGTTTTGGACTAAATAAGGTTTTGAAATAAGAATTTCCCTAATTTTTTGAATTAAATTAGGATTTTGAAATAAAACTCTTGGACCACAATTCTCAATGAGAAAAAAATTTTAGAATTGATAAAGACAACACCATAATTTCGAAATACTATTCTGAATAATATATGTAACAGTACACATATCTTCGCCACAGCTTGTGGCGTAGAGGATATACTTTAAGTCTTATAAGCCAACGCTCAAGAGATCGAATACCGGCCACGGCATACTTCTTGTGATTTGGTGGTTTTTGCATTGGTGAGATCCTAGCCATCATATCCTCGAAAGATGTACACTTAGAATTAAGTAAAAAGGAAACTCTTCGAAGAAACATCAAGTTTGCTTTTTATGTCAGTGTTTTAAAATCAGTTTTAAGTTCATAGCAAATTTAATCAAAAATTTATCTCAATTATTTATTTTTTGAACGAATATTTACAAAATGACAATCAACAAAGCTTCTATGGCACTATCTTGCGCTGATATGAAGAAGCTCCGGGAAAATAGATAATTGTTAAAAAATTTCCTATTATGTTTTCTCTATTAACAACAAGAGTATTGTTTTCCTTCATAAAGTGATATTTATAACGGGAGATTCCTTAATGGAGTCTTATAAGTAAATTTCCTCTTGGTATAAAAAATACGAAACTAATCTTTTATCAACATTTCATCTTTTATCAACATTTACTCACAAAGAATGTCGAAAAAGGTTTAGATAAGAACTGAGTTGAAACAGTTTAAATTACATTACATCTTTTGAAATTTTCAAAAAATACCTCAAATTTAGTTCAATGAGATCAAATTGGAGGAAAATGGGCAGTGTGCAGCTTCCCCCCTCGATCACCTCAAAATTCCCGTATTTTACAGAACGTGAAAATAAACAAAAATGAAACTTCCATTACTTTTTGCTCCGAAGGAAAAATTACTTGCGGTCTTCAAGAAAGTTGATCAATTTTGTTGATTATTATCTACAATTTTGCAAAAGACTGCACAAATTTTCGAAAACGGTATCTATAGAAGAACAACTATTCTATTTTGGATTCAGTGACTCCAAGTTAGTCATAATCAGCTCTTAAATTCTTTGCACGTCGAGAAATGTGAAATTTTGATGTGAAATATGATTTTCTTTTAATCTTTTCGTTAAGTTTCTGATTAGTTCAGAACTTTGCCAATAATATGGGGAGGCAATCTCAATATGCACTACAAAGTCGTTTTTTTTTTAAATTCTCTCAAATATGAGATTCAGGGTTGTTTTGACAAAAAGAAAAAGATCATTGAAGAAATTCGTGTAGTTTTTGGCAAAACTATAATAAATAATATATAATATGAAATTTAAAAAGGATTTCAATCAGCGATCAGATTGCGAGTTATATTTCGACTTCAGAGTGAAAACCGACAGAAGTTTTTTATATGTTTATTGGCCACGTTCTGTAAGAAAAGGAAATTTTGACGAAATTTAATAAAAGTTTTATCACTTTCATTATAAGTATTACTTTTTCGCTACATTTGGAAAGAGCTATGGAATGGGTGAAAGATGAAAATCAAACCCAGCAAACATTTTTGTAGGTATATTTCTCAACAACTTTGTTATACGTTTCATATACATTACAAAATGATCGTATGAAACTCTAAAAAACAGCATTTACCAACCAAAGTGGAGGCAATATACATAAATATACCGTATTTTTTTTTTCATCTGGAGGCAATCCAGAGGCAACCTAGGTTCGCTCTAACAGCTGTCATCGTGCTCATTTATTGCTCTAGAGGCAACCTAGGTTCGCTCGAAAAACGGACGGAGTCCAATGTGGTGGAAAGAAGGTGATGAAGAAACACGCACACTAATACAGAACTCGTTATTCGAGAAGAAAAAATGTAAACAAAGCCTACGTCACTTGCCAGGATGTTTATGTATCCTAGGCGAGAATCGTAAACAGCAGTTGGCAATGATTTTTTTCTCTATAGTTTTCGCTGTTGGTTGTTTGTTTGGAAATGCAACTGACGTCACGAATTGTCATGGTTTCAATGTTTACAATAAAAAACTTTTACTAACACTTAGAACGGGATTTCCATCGCCACCTGAGATGTGTATACAGGTTGGACGGAGTCGCCCTGAGAAGAAAGTCAGTTTTGCGAGAAGTTCACCAATACTCTCAACGTTGTTGTCAAAACATTAAACAGCTGTTTTTGGCTGAGAGCAAAACAGTTGAAATAATGATCGGGAAAATGATTATTGCCGTGATTTCGAACCTCTCAGTCAAGCAAAATCGTACTATCTGCTGTCCAGTGCAATCCGGACAATAAAAAAGTTGAAGAGGTTGTATATCAGACACAACCACAAGGTTTACGTAGAATTACGGCATTTTATTTCAATTTCACAAAAACTTAATAAATTATTTAATACGAATTTGTTGAATTTTAACTTTTATATTTTTTCAGGTTATAGCTAGTGTCATTTCTAGTTAGCCCTAACTCCTTAAAACTGCCACATGTAAACCATATAAGCACCAGCTCCAGCGCCGACTTTCTAAGCAAACCAAGCCCTAGTTGAACTTGCATGTGTTTAGTTCAAAAGTTGCTGAGCAACTAATCGAATTCGCTCGAATTTTGTTTTTATACGCCGAAAGTATCTTACACAGCAAAAAAAATTCTATAAGCATACGGAATCGAACACACGAGGGATCTATTTTTTACAAGTGTAATTTGAAAAGGATGTAATTTTAAACTGATTATGATTTATTTTTGACTGGTTTTGGAAAATCAGTGTACAAATACACCCTTACGGTATAAATTTACATGGCCTGATCTAGAAATTAATCCGTAAGCTAAAATAACATCGAAAATAAAGTAAATACGGACGGATCGGATCGACGGTTTTTTTTATTTTCGCTAGGTAATTAACTTTGAATAGAGATTGTGTTTATTAGAGTGGCTGAAAATTCTGTTACAAATATTGTTATCAGGTGTTCTGAAAAGCTTAAGCTCTGCTGAATTTTTGGCGAAAAATTTTCGAGTTTAAAATTTTGCAATATTCAAAAAATTCAAGCTTTTTCGCGCGCCTCCGAGCGGAAAAAATCGAAAAAAATGATTTTTTGCCGAAAAATTTTCAAGTTTCAAATTTTGCAAGATTCGAAAAAATCAAGGTTTTTTGCTTAACCAGCACGAACGGTTCTTGAAAATCAACGGTAGAAAGCAGTTCCAATCGGATTAACACCAGGAGACGGAGACGGAAACTCCAACATCGTGGTGAATTCTCTAAACTGGTAGGTATTAGACATGAATTAAAAATATTGATATTAAACTATTATCTTTTCATAATAGAAACGGCAGATTCTTGCAGTAGTCTGGATCGACGGGATCGACTAACGGTCTTGTCCTGAAGGAATTCGAAAATAGAAGACGTTGACCGCAGTAGGAACATTCCGGATAGGACATGATCACATTTCCAAAATTGATCTGTACGTTAGTAACCTGTGTATTTTTGTTTAAAATAATTTGTTGATTTTAAAATTTATGTTCAACTAAACAGCTGCGAAGCGTTTTATGTTTTCCGAAAGAAATAATCTGAGAATTTAATAAATAAAGAAGACATAAACAATAATTCATCGTTAAAAATTACACCCATATGTATTTTTACACGACCGTGGAAGCCCTTCGGTTGCGTGCATCTGTTTTGAATTATATTTACACTCCTCGATGTAATTTAATATCGAAAACGATGTTCCGTTTTCGTGCATCGTTTTCGATTTAAAATTACACGATTCTTTCTTGCTGTGTAGCGCTCGCAAAATGTAGGAAAAATTCAAAACATAATAATGAAAAAGGGTGAAGCATTCGAGCGAGTATCGACGAACAAAAGCTTGCTTTGATCCATTGGTTTTCCATCCGGATCAATTTAAAGTACACTGTCGACCAAAAGATTGGGATCACCCCTTTTTAAAACATGAAAACATACTTATCAAAACACATTTGTTAAATTTTGAGCAATAGAACATGAACACCCGAAACTTTTCATGTTCTGTTAACATTTTTGTTGTTTTAACGTGATCTTTCTTCGTATGGAATTTTTTTGCCCTTTGATAAAGAATATTTCCTAGAATCTATTGACATAAAAAATATGCAAACATAGTAAACTTTTTGGAGTTAATGTTAATGCGATGAGTTAGCATGTGTCGAATACTTATGTAAATCTGCTTCATGAAAACTTCAAGTAAAAATTTATTTTTTCCTGATCATTTTTCCCAAGATTAAAAAAAAATCCTGGAATTTTTTTTGCCTTAAGCGCTATCATCTTACGAGTTCTTGCGAATCTGATGGACTTAATATATGTTTTTTGCCAATTGCATACGAAGAAAAGATATGCGATGTGTCATAGATTTGGTGAGATATGGCGCAATTCGTGCCCTTTTATAACTTCGGATCTGGTGCAGTTTGGATCGATTGTCGGGGTTTTTTCGCTCGGGTGTTTTGCGCACCAATTTGTATTTGCGAGATCCAATTTGAGTTTCAATTTTCCCCCCTATAGTGCTGCCATAAGACGTAATTCTACGTCAAAAATCGTTACGTAACGATAAGCATACCTCCTCCCCCCTCCCCTTTGTCACAATCCGTAACGCTCGAGCTTATTCCATGCCCCCCTAGGAGCGTTACGTATTTAATGGATGTCCCCTTATCGTCATTTTTGTATTCAATTTTTAAAACTCTTTGTCAATCATGTATAGTCCTGAAAAGGACTGATCTTAGCAGCATTCTTTCCACCGGCTGCTAATTTCACTGAGGCCTTGTTGAGGATGAGAGCTCCGGTTGCTTGTTCTGGAATTGCAGATCCGTCTTGAAGTTCTAGGCGACCTCGCTAACCAGACGCTGGAAAAGCAGCTTGCGGATCAGCTGCTCTTCTGGTACCGCCGAATCTCACGCAAGGCAACGATTCCAGGCTGGAGTCGATGCGGTTTCTTCACTCCTCCGGCCTTTCCTACGGAATGCTGCG
Organism: Uranotaenia lowii; assembly: GCF_029784155.1. Classification (NCBI taxonomy): domain Eukaryota; kingdom Metazoa; phylum Arthropoda; class Insecta; order Diptera; family Culicidae; genus Uranotaenia; species Uranotaenia lowii. The sequence goes on along the minus strand of NC_073691.1, from coordinate 37,798,428 downwards.
ATGGAAAAGCAGCTTACGGATCAGCTACTCTTCTGGTTACGCAAGATCTCACGCAAGGCAACGATTCCAGGCCGGAATCGATGCGGTTTCTTCACTTCTCAGGCCTTTCAGGCAGTCTTAGTCGCCAGCAGCTACGGTATGCTGCGATGTTTCCCTTTTGAAAGCACGAACACAAATGAAAATGGGGCAGCGAAGAGCACTTGGTTTTATATCTTCTTGAAGGAGATTTCCGTGCCATCGGTATTTGCGCTGAATAAGTATTGGTGTACCGACACATAGCCGACCCAAAATAATACACGGAAAAGATGTCTGTGAAAGAGGCGTTTTTCGTGACGCGAGATTCGTTCGAGAATTTCAATTTGCACCCCTATAGTGTTGCCGTAAGACGTAATTCTACGTCAAAAGGCAATCCGGATGTGAAGAACCGAGTGAAGAAATCCAGAAGGGAGAACAAAATGACAGCTGCATGTAAACATTGCGCTCGTTCTCACGCACACTTACGTATGGAATAACTCGAAACCCGAAAGTCGTTTTTTTATTCGGACGGTTCTAGAGCCAAATCCGGAATAAAAAAAAATACGCCAATAGTAAGAATGCAAGAGAGTACAAGTTTTTTCTCTCAGCGCATGCGAACCGTTGCCTGCGACAATATTTGCTGCTTCTGTCATTGGGCAATTCTTGCAAATACACTATCTGATTTTTATCAATCTGGTTGCACTGCTGGTCGCAGAGAGAACATCAAAGCTGTTCTCTCACTTGTCCCACGCGGGAGAAAAAATGGAACGAAATCGTCATCAAAATCTGCAAACATGGCGGACTTTTTATCATATCCGATTTACTAAACCATTTATTCCGAGTTCGAGAGACGATTTTTACGACCTTTTACTTGCGTTAGTTGGAATTACGATTTCAATAACGTTTTTAATGACTTGAGTTATCATTTTTAATGCGATTTCATGTTTGCTGGGAACTGGTCTTGTTGTTTAAAACCTCTAACTGCGTGTTCGTAAACCGATTTTTTTTCAATCGAAGTGATTTTTTTTATCGATGCAAAAGCACTGGAAGTGATTTGACATCTTCTGAAAAAATCGATCGACTGATGCATCGTCGTAAGAATTGAGTTTATTTCAATTCCCCCATCATGATGAAATTTCCGCGGTGAAAACCGGGGGAGTCGGAATAAAAACAGTTCTAGAAGGATTTGAACAACAAGACCAGTTGGATATCCATCTTTCAACTATTCCCCATCGATTCCACCATGTTACAAACACTAGTTGTAGCACGTTTTTGAGCTGTTAACGAAATAAGATTTCCTGATAAATAAGGATATGTCTTGATTTTCGAGAGACCGTCTTTACAAGTAGGTATTGAATTATCCTGATTTAAAATAAAAATATTTAAATTGATATTGAATTCATAGTAAAATCGTCAGAATATCGAACAAATCTGTAATAAAAAGGTTTAACCGTAACGGTTTAATCTGTAATTAAAACATTTAAAACTGAAAAAATGATGAAAAAAGATATAAAAATACAACAAAACTCTGACAAAAATATATCAAAATCAAATTACATAACGATGACAAATTCGACAGTAAAACTACAAAAGATTAACAAAATACATATGACAAAAATCCGAAAAAAATGATGAAAATATGTTATAAATATATGACAAATATGATAAAAATATGACGAAATAATGAAAAAATTAAGACTAAACTATGGGCTTGTAATAAATCCAGTGTTATAAAAAAAAGCTTGGCTTTCGGTTTCCCATAATAATAAAAAAATGGTTAAGTATAGTTTATCGTATTTTAATTTTCTGGCAACAAATTACCCAACCTCCCTCGTTACAATTTTCTTTCGGACAAATATCGACTCGACTCCCGGAGGACCTTTTGAGCTTTGACCGGTGTCTCGACCATCGCTTTCGTCGCACTTCTCGATCTCGATTCGATGCATTTCGATTCGGCAGCCGGTTCCGACGCTATCACCTCGTTGGTCATAACCTGGCTGGAAAAGTCCCGCATGGCCGTGCGGTTGAACTTCGAGGGCAGCCCATCCTTTCCACGCACAAACAACCGTCTCAATTTTCGCGGTAATGGTTCATTCGAACCGACTAGGGAATAAACGCCATCCGAATAGGCGGGGGACGCCTTTATTTCTTTTTTCGGATTACTTGCGGAATTCGCGTGATAAGATTGGCACTGGTTGGCCCACGATTCCCGACCGAACGAATCACTACTGTCGCAGTTCAATCCCAAGAGTGTCCCGCCTCGAGAAGAAAGACCCGTTCTCCTCCAGTTCCACGTCACCTTTTTTTCTGACACTCGTGACGCACACTTTGCCGCAAACTTTTGCCTCGTTTTTGTTTTTTGTTGACCGCTTCCCGCTAAGAATTTTGTCCGATTTTTTGCCCAATTTGGCCATTTCGAGCAGTTATCGGGTCGATTTTGCCCCGTGATTTCCGGACTGGGATGTAATTATTTTTCGGTTCACGTTGAGGGTAACTTAATGAAAAGTTGGGTTTTTTCTAACAAAAATGTTGCCAATTTTGCTCAAATCATATCGAATTACAGTCAACTCAAACATTAAAAAAAAAAACAAATATAACACCAGCTCAGTTGGCAAGTTAGTGTCCTCCAGAGCTGATGTCCGTCATCAAACACAGTTGTACAGGATAAGTTTTTCAGTAATTTTCCGCCATCTGCATCTTTGAAAAAAGTCGTGATTGACATAATTTTACATTAAAAAAGACACAACTATTAAAAGATGTTGACAACCAAACGAAAAAAATCTGACGTCTATGACAAAAATACGATAAATTAAAAAAAGACCAAATAATGACCAAATAATGACAAAATTCTGACAGAACTAAAGCAAACCAATGTCAATTTTATGTCACAATCAAGTTTTTATTTGTCATTGTTTTGTTACATTTAAACAATATTTTGGTTTTTTTGGCTTTGTCAAATTGTTGTCAAAATTTCTTTTTTCATGTTTCAGTGTCAAGCTTTTTTTTTCTTTTTATTGTCAAACTACTGCCATCTGTCATATTTTTATGGTTTTTTTTAATATTTTGATCATGGCTTTGTCATTTTATAGTTAAATTATTCAAATTTTTGTTATATGTTTCTCATATTACTGTCATATTTTCATCACATGTGTCATATATTTATCCTAGTTTTGTCACATTTTTGCCATATTTTTTTATATTTTTGTTATATTTGTTTTCATAGTCTTGTTAAACTTTTTTCGTGCGATTTTCAGTCATTAACAATATTTTGAGCGAAGCTGCCATTTTGGATTTCGAGATGACGTACCAAAGTGTCATACAGCAAAATTTAACTTCTACTAATTGATTTCTTTGATCTTTTCCATATTGTGGGTGTTTCATGCGATTTTCAGTCATTTAAAGCATTTTGAAGCTAGGTGGAAGCCGCCATCATCGATTTCAAAATGGCGTCAAAAACATATTTTTCGACGTCTTCACAAGGTCCTGGCACCGAGTATTCATTTTCTTAAGATTCCTCTTCATAACTCCTGCGATCCTGGAAATCGCAAAGTTCCGTATTTCCCGCTAACATTTTCGATTCTGTAAATTATTTGCAAAGATTTTTCCACCTATGAATAATTTATGCAAAACACAGAAGGTTTTTTTTCAGTGTTTAACCACTTCGCGATTCGCGTGTACTATGGCCGACCTTCAAAAACGAACTTGTGAAATTTATCTGTAGAATGAACATTTCGCTTCGCAGTTCGTTTTAAATAAAGAAATTACAAAAAGTTCGCACCGCGCTCCCTGTGTCCGTACCCTTAGAATTAACTTTAAACGTGTTTGTATTCACACCTCCACAAAGTAAATTCTTTATGTGAAACCTGAAATGAATATAAATCCAAATAATTCGTTAACATTTGGCATCCAAACTGTACGTTGACACATCGAAAAAAAAAACTACACGAAATCTTCAAGTTCTAGTGCACTTAATTTGTTCGGTGACCTTATAAACTTCAGTTTACTTTTTAATAAGAAACATAATGAAACTATGTTTATTCTGGGTAGAAAATAAAGAAGCGCCGTACATAATTGGCAGCTTGATTGGGTAAACTCCCCATAAATTGTACCAATAAAAAGGGTAATTTAAATATAACCCCACGCAAGTGACTGGTTTATTGAAAGAAAATGCGATCTCATTTCCCTTGTTTCGTATTAAAACATACCTCCTGTGTTATGTTTCATAATGAAATCAACAAAAATCGTTCACTATTTACGTGCTGATTAACGTGTTGTGCTCACCCTCGATGATGATGCGATGCGATCGAAGCCAAAGATCGTGTCTTCGATCCACGCACAGGTCCCATCAGAGGTGTTCGCGTTCGTCTGATCGATCGTTTGTAGATTTTCGCTGCCTTTCTGCGCTCTTTAATTGCAGTAATTTATGATAATAAATGGTACCTTTAGCGCGTGCACTTCCCGCACAAAAGTTCACGAGCGGGAGGAAAAAGGTACCCCTTGGGGGCATGAAAGAATGAAACCATTACCTACTAGCATCCCTGATGAAGATGGCGCTCGTTTTGGTCGATTTTTGATAAGCCACTAATAGGTCGTAATGTCCGTCATCAAGCGAGAAGTTGAAGCAGTTGAGAGTAAGAACACGACCTACAGAGTTTGTGGTTTTCCGAAGCTGCGTTGTTGGAGTGCCAATCAGTAATCAGTCATCATTGTGGTCGGGACATGACATGATCGACCTGAGTGACGTTTTGATCAAGTGTGGGCAAAAACGACGCTGTAGGGATTCGGGTTACTGACTTCACAGTGCATTCTGTGGACTTCTTCGAGAAACGCCATCGGTTCCCAACCCTTCTTCTGGTTTACATTTCGTTCGATGAAATTTATTTCCAAGAATAAAAAATCAGTAGAATCTCTTATATGTGCTATTAAAGTTCCATATAGGCTGAATAAGGGTTTCTCTTCTAAATCCTGTTTAAGAACCACTTGTAAACACAGAGAATTCAGTCCAGTGAAAGGGAGCAATGTCATGGTCGCACAGACGGGGTCTGTAATTTTGACCCGTGAGTCCTATCCTCAATCAATGCACGCGAGCGAGTTGGGCGCAAATTGTAGGGGAAGAGGGGGCATAATGCCACGTTAAAAAGAAAGCCTTGTGTTAGAATACATTTGAAAAGATTAACTTTAATTTGCGATTGTGTTTGGAAGTTTGGTTTATTTTTTGTCTAAATCTGATAGTTAGAATAACTGGAAGGTAAAAACGGCCACAAATTTAATGAAGTTTGAAGAGTAGGTAGAAAATTGGATTTCAGATTCAGTAGGATCAATTTGTTGTTCGACCGGGAATAATTTTGAGGTTATGTATTGGCTTTTCGGTCTTATCAGGTCAATTATAACACTTTTTATATGTGCTTCATCCAACGTTTCGAATTATATTAATTCTTTATCAAGGAACCAAAATTAAATACAGGAGTATAAAACATATTTTCTCATAATTAATATTAACATTAATTACTCACTCGGACATTCGTGTTATTGTCCAAAGCAGATGCACTCCTACAGCGTTCATCAATCGTCGGGATTCTGACTATAAATTTTGAATTTGAATTCTCATTTCATGTCGGAAGTAAGGAGGAAAGCTTGCGTGTGACTTACGTGCCCAATATTCTGGTATCGGCCAGGGCGTCGGCGCCTACTCCGTCGTTTTGGAACACGTCCGTGGCAAAACTTCTATCACTCGACTCACTGTTTGTTATTATTGTTTGATTTTTCGTAGCGTTTTCTTTACCGCCAGAACCCGGCGTCCATGAGTGCTTGCGAGTGTTTGCGAGAGAGTGAAACACTCCGCCGTACGAGATTGCTCTCCCGTCTGTGTCGCTCTGGATGTTGACGGTATTCGGGGTACTTTGTATGTAGCACATTTCGAGTACCTCTAGGTGCCTACGGTGTTTGTTGGAACTGTCTAGGACGGTGGCTTTATCGAAGTCAAACATGTGCTCCTGTTCGAAACAATGTTCAACAACAGCTGACTGCCGCAGTTCCCTGATGCTGGGGTTTGACGCTGTGGCCCCTGTTGCTAATATGCGTTTCAATTTGGTGACATCACATCTATGTTTCGACATTCTAGTCCGTAGTTTATAGCTGGTCTGCCCAACATAGCATTTTGAGCATTCTTCATCTCGTTCGGGAGCGCCTGCGCATGGGATATGGTAGACCACATTGGAGCGATCGATCGGCGATATCGGATCTTTGACCACAGGCAGTAGGCTGCGTATCGTGTGCTTTTGTGTGGTGCCGATGCGTACATGCGGGTAGATTCAGTAGGGGCATAATGCGCATATGTGTGTACCCAATCGCGCCGTTTAACGTTTAATAAGTGTTTATTGATCCAAGTGCCTCCGAAAGTGTTTGCCAGGTAAATACACTTCTATTTTACTTCACAGATGGAAAAATGTATTGCTACGCGCAGTGCTGCCAGATATACTGAAATTCTTGTGAATAGTTAATTAAATCTATATTTAATTTAGGAATTTTAAATAAATTCGTTTATATTCAAGTTATGTTTTCCAACACAACTTATAAATATCTTTTAAATTGTTGTGATGAAACTGCATATAAATTTAAACAAACATGAAACATGCTTAAAGATAAACGGACATGACGCGTTTTGCCCCACCTAGACATGTTTGTTAAAAATCGTTCAAAATAACATTAAAAATAATTGAATAAGGAAATTTTTCGTTTTGTGATGATTTTCAAGACCAATTTTCATCATTGTAACAGATGTGAGGTAATTTTTTTTTTGCGATAGATGCCGTTATTTCTTACGAAAGTCAAGGCACAAATTGCAAGGAATATGGCGTGAAAAGTATTTTTGGATTTTTGCAGGGATTTATCGCATATTTGATGCTAATTTTTTGTACAAAAGGTTTCTACTGTTAATTAGAAGGGAATAGCTTACCGAATTCTTAAAATAAGTGTATATTTAGCTAGATATCGCAGTGGGGCGTTTTGCCCACACTGGGCATTATACCCCCAGTTCCCCTACTTACATGTGAGGGGAAAACACTCCCATTTGCTCGATCCGAATGATCTGTGGCATCGCATGTAACTTTTAGCAGTTCGTCAGACCCAGCGCAGCGGGGTGAGCGAATCCATTTCATTAATTACAATTTGATCGGTTCACCACTGGAGGATGCCTCGGAATGCGCCGTCGATGTCAGAGGTTCTGAAAGGTTCTGGAAGTCTAAGGGTAGACTACAAGTTCAACAATGTGCAGTGGTGGTGACTAAATGGGGCGTATGTTTGTTTGATGAGACTTTTCCATTCTTGGAATATGATTGCCGGGGTCAGAGAAAAAGAAGACATGACTTTTCATAATTGTGTCTGATTGATGGATTGCGCGGGACAGCAAGAAAAATCTCTTAATTAAGCTTAATACACTCGAGTTATGTGCACGGATGTGGAAGCTTCGCGTACTTAGTGGGAAATTATATGCCATCAGCTAATCGTTTTGACGGGTTGAGTTCTATTCCTCTTACGGACCTTACAGGTCGAAAGTTTGGATTTTGAATTTAAGGAAATAGTTGTATCAAAAGTTCATATCCAGTTCTAAAATTCATTCCTCTTCGAGACGGAAAGACACACTCAAGTGCCCAAAATCATGAATCAGAATTATTTGCGAAAATTCTCGAATTTTGAAGTAAAATTGGATCAATTGGCTTTCAAAGTGTATGCCATATCAATCGGCTCTTTGCGGAAAAAACTCTATACAATGGTCCTAACAGGTGTCTTACCTGGTGATACTTTTTAAAAGTTTTTATATCAATATCAGAATAATTTGTACTGCTGACTATATACGAATGTAAACCCTAATCCGTCCCAGAAATTTTTTGCCGGTTATAATTCATGGATTGCTAATTTTTTCGCTTAAAATCGATATATCTCTCTTGTTCCTCAACCGATTTGTATAGCATTTGTAGATTCTTAAACCTCACGATGCAACTCAAATATGTTTTCAGACAATATTCAGCTACAAAAAAAAAGTTTTTCTTTATTCAAATTCTAAGAACAAACCTTAAAAACATGCTTCGGAAAAAATACTGCGACACAATGTACAAAATTATATTTTTTTTTTTATTTTTCTAAGATTATGATCAAAACAAATGCAAAAAAAAGGAGTTAAAACCATGCTTTGTAACCGGTTGGTTAGAAATCATTTAATTTTTGTTTTATTTTGTAGTTCCGTATATTTAGATCTAGAAAATTCATGTTCCTTGTACAGTATCATAACAAGATAGCACCACAGTAGGCTATATTTTTACTTCTGGCTGCTGTCAATTAACAGAGGAGAAAATGGAGGAAAGAAAAAGAGAAAATGGAAGGTTAAAGGGAAGATTTACTTTCTTTATTATCAGGCGTCTTTGTGTGAAATCATAGTCCTCGTTTAGTGTTTGTGAAGTTCCAATTCCATTCTCGCTGGCGCCGACTCCGTCGAAACGCCCACTCATCGACGGCTCTCCTGCTTCCGGAATTGGCGATTTGCAGCTCAAAACGACTCTCAGAGGGCCCTGCGATCAAAATGATGATGTTATGGACTCAAGTGTCAAAACACGTAGTAGTTTTCGAAAACACAAGATAATTTTTGAAAATTTCGCAGTTTTACAAAGTAATTAGACGGCTTTGATTGGATAATATGGTAAGAAAAAGTGAATTCTTGAATCGCCTATACCTTTCGAAACATGATCATCATTTAATCTTCATTAATTTTCAGTTTCAGACAGTTCAGGATGAAAAACAACTAACCTCATTCGGATAACAAGTGCCAAAGATTGTGACGGAACGGAAAGGATGTTTTGTTAAAAACCGCATCGGCCTGACGAAATCACACACCACGACAGAGTTTTACGAGCCGCATGCGACTCAGCATTAACTACTTTAAATCTAAATATTTATGCATTGCTATAAAAATGGTCAAAGTAATTTTGAGTCATCAGGAATTTACCAGTAATCAGTTATATTTTGGTAAAAAAAAAGTTAGTAAACGGACAAATTTACCGTACATTGTTCTTTACTGTTACATTGTTCCAATTTTCAAGGGAATTAACAGGACGTAACTCTTTTCTGATTTGTGTCTGCGACCCTTTAGATTAGAAAATAAATACTTACGCAGCCCGGGGCATCGCTCAACATCTTCTTAAGCAACCCACTCACCCCCTGAGTTTGACATGTGCTTTCACTATGGTTTGAATTTGAAAATTGAAAATTGAATCCGATAAAAAATACAAGCGAAATTGTATTTACTAATGAAAAAAGCATCGAAACTAGTAAAACCAAATTTTTCTCAACGCTAAACCTGTTCCAAGAAGCTTCAGAGTTAATCCTACCGGTAGCTGCACTCAGGGAACTTCAGAGTGTCGTTCGGATCCACAGCATTTCACCACAACCAACCAGTTCAACATTAAAAACACAAGTTTTCCACACTGTCAAGAGGAAATCTACTGCAAAAAAATATGAAAAGGTCGCCAGAATAACGCCTTTTCGTCAGGAAAGCGAAATACAACAGTTTACTGGTACACTTGAAACTCATAAGTAACAAAACCTGTTTCAAACGCAAAGTTAAAGGCCACCTTAAGGATAATCTCAGGACTGAACAACCTCTCAGGAAAAACAGCTGTCAAACTCGCCTGTAGGATCAAAACGGTTTTGTCCTGTAATTTACGGGTGTTTTGAAATATTCCTGAACGATCGAAATGAGTCTCTCCTATGATTTGTTGTGTATTTTTCTAACCCTTTTCCTCCTGGTTCTAATTTTTTTATTTGCACAATTTATCCCAAAGCCTTAATAAAACAATGTAATAGTTTAAAGAATTTTAATTTATTTTCCAGATATTTCATAAACCAAAATTTTCACAGCAAACGTCTTAACACGTTCGTCGCCACGGCACCCATATTCGGATAACGGGTGTATTTCCTGGGGGGCCCCGTCACATCAAAAAGCGTGTGACGCTCTCTTACTTGAGTTTACCGCTCAGCTTCGCCACACGTTTCAGATATGGGAGTTCTCCCTCTTTGCTTTCTCTCTCTGAAAAATTCTTTGGGTCCGGCTAGTAAAACTACCAAAATGAGCGTGTTAAAGGAATCCTGCCGAATAAGCTATCAGCCAACTATATTCACTACTTTACTTTTTCACACGGACGGCTACCATATGAAAAAATGACGGAGTAAACCCTTTTGAGAGATTTAATTCAATGCACTGATGAGCAAGAGAAATCAATTCTGTTGTTTTTTTTAACACAGGATAAAAAAGGACAGAAAATTTAACAGGAATAGCGTCTACCGCGATTCAGGAGAACACTCTCCAGAACTTACGGGATTAGTTCGAGTTCCTGTGAGTGCAGTCATAGAAAAGTCATCCTTCGTTGCAGGAGAAACGAAATGTCACGAATTCAGGGTTGGCTTTCGTTCAAACTTAAAGAAATTAGTACAATTTTCATATAGTTCGAAGAATCATTATCCCATGCAGAATAATTGCAGAATTGTATTAATGTGTAGGTACACTTCAAATCACAATCAAAGTTTATCGTTCGAGCTACACCAAACGAAAGGTTCTCGTAGAGCTTAAGCTGAATGGGATCGTTCCATTATATTCCATTACTTATTCATTGAAACGATGTGCTTAAATCGATAGCCACCCCGAGAGCCTAAGTGATACAAAACATTTCTGCGATTATGTACGCCCATTTATTAAATCGCACATATTGATTAGTCTCATCCGAGCAGCCAACGAGATAGGACAAACAAGCATAAATTTCATATTATCATACAACGGAACCATTACACTTAAACTCAATCATGTCAAGAAACAAAGGGGGTGGACCTGATCAATGTCTTAAATAAGTATCAACAAAGTATAAGAGTCAATTGTCCGGCTTACTTTTTACCTCTTGGCCTGCGTCTTGAACAGTGAAGTCAAGATCAAGTGCGTCGACGAGAGGCTTCCGATGTTTTTATTTTTGGTTTATGGAACACCGAGCTTGACCCCAACGAAGGTGTAGTGAAAGCCATTCTGGAAACATATAGGTTTAACCACTTATTGAGGGTTGAGGGCAAAATTTTACGATTTCCTTGCTTGGTTAACCCTTTTAATGCAAAAGTATTTTTGTGAATTTATCCACAATAAAAATAAATACAAATATGTATCCAATAACAATAGTAGGGGTTGCATGGACGTTTGAGTCGTTTTTTCGATCACTATTTCAATGTCTCAATCCTTGAAGGGTTAAACGGAGTAGGTGAAGCCGGAAAGACCAAAAAGGAATCATTGATAAATGATAAATCAGGTGGATCGATGGACACTCAGTGCAGCATGAAGACCGAAAAATGATACAATCAAACAAAAACAAACCAAAAAACGTCGTAGCTCAGGTAAAATGATACCCATTAAGGTGGGCGATATCGTTAATTGACACCTGATGCGGATACCTACATGAGGGTGAGATGATTTCTGAAAGTTTGATGACATTCCGTTAGAATTGCTCCGGAAGTGTGCGGTGGATAATTGAGAAAATCTCGCAGTCTTTTGGTGACCTTTTGAGACATTTTTTCTTTAAACGATGTACATTAGAAAGTTAGTTATCTAAAGTTTAAATCAATAAAAAAATAGTTTTTAAAGAAAAAATATTCGAAACTTTTATTAAGTTTTAGAGTAACAATTTTCATAATTTCGACCAATATGACTTCGACTGTTATTTTTTTATTTTTATCAACAAGAACAAGAAAAATAACCGGGTGATTAGCATCAAATATATAACCCCGCCTAAATGAATGGAAATACACCTTGCCAGCTCAATTCAAAATAGGTTGAAACATAAATTCAGAGGAAAGTTTTAGTCGCCAAACTTCCTCCGACGAGAGTGAATGCAATTGCAAGGTCACCGACTTTGGCGCTAAGCGTGGACTTAATCATTGACCGGGGCAGCACGGTCCGGCTAATATCGTTGAATCAAAGAACGTGATGTAGCGGACAATGAGGCCTCCCAAACGCGAACGTTATAAAAGTTGATAGACCCGTTTGTTGTTGGGGTTTTTTTTTCTGGCAACCCACACCAAGATCAACGACAAAAGCCAAAACAGAGGAAGGTCCAAAGCAGAAGTGAATCAAAAAATTTAAGTCCCCACCTCCCTCGTCAAAACTTGCAGAATTATGCAATTCTCCTTTTGAAAAGAGCGGGTCTTTTGACACATCTCAGCAGCAGCTGAAGTTAGAGCTCGTGCGAAGGTTCGTTGCTGCTACTAGGCAGTTGGCGTTCAAGTCTTTCGTTGCCAAAAAAGAATGCATAAATTGTCGTTTTGTTGTTAGCTTGGAGATATCTTAGTTTCCTGCCGTTTGTTATGGTATAGACAGCGAACGGTGACACGGTGAGATCAACTTTTCAGCTTTTTTGGAGTGACATTCGTTAAAAAAAACTTGATGATAAAATGAGTTTGGATTTAACACCCTACTTGAAAGATGATATGAATCTCTTTTCTATTGAACTTGAAAATGCCAAACTCTCAATAGAATTATTTTATGGCTTTCGAATGGCTTAAGGAAACTTTGAAAAAAGTGAGCTGTTTTTTATATAGTTTTAAGCCAGACAGACAGACAGACAGACAGACAGACAGACAGACAGACAGACAGACAGACAGACAGACAGACAGACAGACAGACAGACAGACAGACAGACAGACAGACAGACAGACAGACAGACAGACAGACAGACAGACATACTCGAGCCCTAGTTCTAGTTCTTGTTCTAGTTCATGTTCTAATTCTAGTTCTAGTTCTAGTTCTAGTTCTAGTTCTAGTTCTAGTTCTAGTTCTAGTTCTAGTTCTAGTTCTAGTTCTAGTTCTAGTTCTAGTTCTAGTTCTAGTTCTAGTTCTAGTTCTAGTTCTAGTTCTAGTTCTAGTTCTAGTTCTAGTTCTAGTTCTAGTTCTAGTTCTAGTTCTTGTTCTAGTTTTTGTTCTAGTTCTAGTTCTAGTTCTAGTTCTAGTTCTAGTTCTTGTTCTTGTTCTAGTACTTGTTTTGGTTCGCGATCTAGTTCTAGATCAAGTTCTGGTTTAAGTTCTTGTTAGTTCTAGTTCTTGTTCTAGTTCTTGTTCTAGTACTTTTTCTGGTTCGCGATCTAGTTCTAGACCAAGTTCTGGTTTAAGTTCTTGTTATAGTTCTAGTTCTAGTTCTTGTCCTTGTTCTAGTTCTAGTACTCGTTCTAGTTAAAGTTTTTGTTCTAGTTCTAGTTCTAGCTCTGGTTCTATTTCTAGTTCTTGTCCTTGTTCTAGTTCTAGTACTCGTTCTAGTTAAAGTTTTTGTTCTTGTTCTAGTTCTAGCTCCAATCCTAGTTCTTGTTCTAGTTTTTGTTCTAGTTCTAGTTCTAGTTCTAGTTCTAGTTCTAGTTCTGGTTCTAGTTCTAGTTCTAGTTCTAGTTCTAGTTCTAGTTCTAGTTCTAGTTCTAGTTCTAGTTCTAGTTCTAGTTCTAGTTCTAGTTCTAGTTCTAGTTCTAGTTCTAGTTCTAGTTTTAGTTCTAGTTCTAGTTCTAGTTCTAGTTCTAGTTCTAGTTCTTGCTCTAGTTTTTGTTCTAGTTTTAGTTCTAGTTCTAGTTGTAGTTCTAGTTCTAGTTCTAGTTCTAGTTCTAGTTCTAGTTCTAGTTCTAGTTCTAGTTCTAGTTCTAGTTCTAGTTCTAGTTCTTGTCCTTGTTCTAGTTCTAGTACTCGTTCTAGTTAAAGTTTTTGTTCTAGTTCTAGTTCTAGTTCTGGTTCTATTTCTAGTTCTTGTCCTTGTTCTAGTTCTAGTACTCGTTCTAGTTAAAGTTTTTGTTCTTGTTCTAGTTCTAGCTCCAATTCTAGTTCTTGTTCTAGTTTTAGTTCTAGTTCTAGTTCTAGTTCTAGTTCTAGTTCTAGTTCTAGTTCTAGTTCTGGTTCTAGTTCTAGTTCTAGTTCTAGTTTTAGTTCTAGTTCTAGTTCTAGTTCTAGTTCTAGTTCTAGTTCTTGTCCTTGTTCTAGTACTCGTTCTAGTTAAAGTTTTTGTTCTAGTTCTAGTTCTAGTTCTGGTTCTATTTCTAGTTCTTGTCCTTGTTCTAGTTCTAGTACTCGTTCTAGTTAAAGTTTTTGTTCTTGTTCTAGTTCTAGCTCCAATTCTAGTTCTTGTTCTAGTTTTAGTTCTAGTTTTAGTTCTAGTTCTAGTTCTAGTTCTAGTTCTAGTTCTAGTTCTAGTTCTAGTTCTAGTTTTAGTTCTAGTTCTAGTTCTAGTTCTATTTCTAGTTCTTGCTCTAGTTTTTGTTCTAGTTTTAGTTCTAGTTCTAGTTCTAGTTCTAGTTCTAGTTCTAGTTCTAGTTCTAGTTCTAGTTCTAGTTCTAGTTCTAGTTCTAGATCTAGTTCTAGTTCTAGTTCTAGTTCTAGTTCTAGTTCTAGTTCTAGTTCTAGTTCTAGTTCTAGTTCTAGTTCTAGTTCTAGTTCTAGTTCTAGTTCTAGTTCTAGTTCTAGTTCTAGTTCTAGTTCTAGTTCTAGTTCTAGTTCTAGTTCTAGTTCTAGTTCTAGTTCTAGTTCTAGTTCTAGTTCTAGTTCTAGTTCTAGTTCTAGTTCTAGTTCTAGTTCTAGTTCTAGTTCTAGTTCTAGTTCTAGTTCTAGTTCTAGTTCTAGTTTTAGTTCTAGTTCTAGTTCTGGTTTTAGTTCTAGTTCTTGTTCTAGTTCTAGTTCTAGTTCTAGTTCTAGTTCTAGTTCTAGCTTCTTCTCATGTTAGCAAAAACTAAAGCTTAAGAAAAGGCAAAATCTAACTTAATTTCAAGCTTTTTTGAATGTACAAATTCCCATACATAATTTAAATTAAGATTATCTACGATAAGTCTTTTTTTATTCCATTTTCCACCATCTGAAAAAAGAATAAACATTAGGTATATTTCTTAAAAAATCCAAATCCGGAACTCTATTTTATTTTCCAGCTCTAGTTCCAGGAAGTCTAAGTATAAAACAAAAAAATCAGGGTTTTCGAATAACCTTTCCTTAGGATTAAGTGCAATGCGACACTCTAAACGTAGCGCTACACAAATCTACCATCTGCGCAACAAACTCGTTTGATCTCTGCTGCCTCAGCACGCAACGCGCAACCAGCAGCATCTTAAGTTATAAATATATGTTTTCGTGCTGGGCCGACTCTAGTCTCGCTTTAATCTTTCGGCCGGACACGTCGGGCGATCTCGAAAAGTTTTCGCGTTTTACGTGGAAACTCGAATCCACCAAAAAAAAGGCGGGCAGGGCACCTGGTAGACATCAACCGAAACCGGACGTATTCGGAAGGGAGTTCCTAGTGTGTCTCAACCGCGCCGGAAGAAGTTGGGTGAAAAAACGAACCGGAAACGAGGGAGAAAAACGGCGCGAAAACATTGCGACACTTTGCTCGAGTTTAGTGAAGGCAGTTTTCGGTAACCTTAAGCTTGAGGTTGTTGTGATAAGGCAATTATTTTTCGAATTAGAAAAAAAAGGTGATACAAATAAGTGAAGTGTTTCCTAACGTTTGAAATATCTCGTTTTGTGGATCATAACTAATAAGTCGAGCGAAACATGATTGAGAGCACCGTGAAGGGCAGCTTTATGCTGTCGAAGGTTGCGAAAATTTTTACATATTTTTCCCCCATCACGCTGATTTTGGTGACCGCTATTCTGGGGGCAGTTTATGTGTACAACAAACGGCGCGGCAGGTTGGTGAAATTCATTGAAAAGATCCCGGGACCTGCGAGCATGCCATTGATTGGAAACAGTTTGCATATCAATGTCGAGCATGATGGTAAGTTAATATTTGTAAACAGTTCCTAAGTTCTGATTATGATATATTTTCAATTATATTACCAAGTATTTTGTTGAAAACAATTCATAAAAATTCTTATGTTGGTAAGTTTAATTTAAGAAAAAAAATTCTAATTGACTTAAAAGGCTTCAATTGATTTACTCTCAATTTTATTATTTCGACCAAGGTATGATATCTCTAAAACTTAGCATCCCACATGGCTTAACATCAGTAAACCAATAATCGTTAACAAATAAAAATCATTTCTATTTTTCAACGACTTTACATTAAGTCCTAGTATTTTTTTAAATTTTTGGAACTATTTATTTGGAAAATTTCGAAAAAAAACTGACTGCACTGTGTAGAATGTCAGTTTTTTTCTTCGAAATATAAAAATAAAAAGTTTATTAATTTTCTTCAACTTCTTTGTTAATCTAGCCCTTCTTGATGGTTTCATTTTCAAAAATAAAAATTAAAAAAATCTATTTCAATAACATTAAAATTCGTTTTATTTCAATCCTTTCTCAATTGCACTGGCTAGCCCTTTGCTTCTGTATTGAATATAGTAAAAGCGAAGATGAATTCGAGGAATTTACTCGGGTGCTCATTAACATTTATTTTCGTATGATAAAATCTACTGGGTGGTCTCAGCCGGCAGGATGTACCTACTAGGTGCGAATACCTGTTAATGAGAAAATCAGTTTATGATCGATTGCCCTCTACGCAGCTCGATGAATTTACTCATCTCATTTAATTTTTTCTCAAAAAAACCACAATGATTTCTTAACAATGTATGATAAAAAAAAATGTTTTCTAAGAAAACAAAGACCACACCCAAGCATTAAAGAACTCCTGTGTGAATTAGAATTCAGTCGAGTAACTAAAGTTTTGACATAGCTTCCTACAGCGTGTTTGATATACCAATCGAATAAAATATAGCATTTTAATTTTAAACACATCATTAAAAGCCTAGATCACGTAGCACTTGCTGGGAGTTCTTCCAGCTGTCTAGCATAGATAATTTGATTTTCTGATTTTCGATACATTCCCGGAATAATGTTGACAATGGCTGTCAATATGGACTTGTATAAACAGAAATCCTTTTTTTTTTTTTTTGGCTATTTGCTCAACAGGACTTGAACTAAGGTGTTGGAAAATGTTCATAAATATTAATCGTTTCGAAAATTGATCTTATACCAATTCAATCCAAAATCGTGTCGTGGAACTTTTCAATTTATGATTTTTTTTGGTTTCATTCCATTGAAAGAATGAGTTTGTACAAGTTTCGTATGTCGTTTACGCGTAGCAAGTGGAAACAGAAGGATAGATGAGGTACAAATTTTCAAGTAATTTAAATTGTTGGATTAAACTTCCTCTGTGTTACACAAAAAATACTTGATGTTTAATCTAAATTTTGTATGGATAAAGGTAGTAGTAAAATATCGTCATTCAATCTAAAAACATATAAATATATTTTAAATGAAACAAATTTCAATCGAACCACCAGAAAAACTACGAGACTCTATCAATCTAACACTGAAAGCTTTGTTCATTTAGAAATGGGGCAGATACGAATGCGTGTATTTAAAAAACTATACGTTTGATCGAAATACTTTCTATGAAGAAAATAAGGGTAATCTTATGGTCACTGAAGTAAATTGAAAAAAAAGATATTTATCTTTTTTGTAGGAAATATTTATGCTTTATTCTTTGTATCTCCCATCCGCCGGCGCACACTTTTTTCAGTCATTTTATCGAATCAGTTTTTCCACTTTGCTAAATCTGTATTTTGGATGACTGCATCCTTCTTCTTCAATTTCCGTTACATTGTCGGCCCAATACTTTTCTTTTGAAACAAACTGAAGGCAATTTAGAGGATTCAGCTAAACACGAATCTGGCATCCATTATTGATTTGGGACCTTCCATATAGCACGAATCCAATTCTAAATTATGTTTGGGTTATTTTATCTGTTTTGAATAGATTTTTAAAATAAATTATATAATCTTTTACTATACAGCGTTTCCGCTGTTGAAAAAACATCACAAAGTTTACAAACGACTCCTTGATTGGACTTAAATATTTTGCTTTTTAAACCTTTTTCCTTCAATTAAAAATCACAAAATAAAATAATTTATTTAAAAAAAATATTAATCTACCTCATTTTCTTCTTTATCACTTTCATCGGAAACGTCTTCTTATTTTCTTAATTCAACATTTGTTTTCTTATAAGAAATATTACTTTATATCTCATATGTGTTCTCTGAACCTGCTAGTGTGAATATTTTTGTTCAAGAGGACAATTAAATTCATAACTTAGTTCACGAAAAACAACTTATAAGACTTTAAATTGTGTTGTGGAAAGCTGCACATTAATGGAATAAAGTACTTTATTTTCAAAATTGTCAGTTTGCTTTAAAACTGAAATGAATATGATTGAAAATGTCTGAGGCAACTGAATTTGAAAGAATCTAGGTTATTGAACAATCTTCACTTGAGTCGAATGGAGTTACTTGAGAGGGGAAAACAGAAACATGTTTGGCATTAATCTCACTTTGCTCGAAGCCCAAGATAATGTATGTGAATTGCACATCATTGATAATAAAACTACAAAGATGCGTAATTGTAACTTATTTTGTTTTGTTTCTTGTACAATAAACAATAAACTTGTACAATGTATCTACAGACCCCGTTCATTCTTGGCAACATCCGATTTTGGCACATGTGCCAAATCGATTGGTTGTTTGAAACGACATTAGGTGGTATGAAAAATCCCTAGCAATTGCTTTTGCTCAACTAAATCGAGCATTCGAGCAGTCGCAGAAAGCAATTGCTTCGGTTGATATGAATAAAGTTTTTTCTGACAGCTGTTTTCTCAGTCAGGAGCTTTTACTTTTAGAACAAGCTAGTTCGGTATGAATAAAGCCCAAATCTGAAGCAATCGCTCGAGAAATCTCCTAGCAATTACTTTATTTTCTAAGCATGCTTGGTAGCAGACTTTTCCAATAAACAAATTCTTCAACAACGTCATGAATTTATAAAATGAGCAATATTACACTTGTATACAATTTAAAATGGCATTTTCAACATAGATAAAGAACAGTCGAAGTGATAACCCAACTTTTTTCATATTCCTGTCGTTGTATGAAATGATTCGTCTAAGATGAAACAAAACAAATCAATTAGTAAATATTTCAAATTAAAAAAATCCGGCTACAGTGGAAGAAGTCCCAATCGGCTTGAAGTTGGAAGAAAGTTGTAATAATTTAAAACATAATTCAGATCTCCCAAATTTATATGATTTTTTTTATAATTCCAAGAATAAAAAAAACATCTAAGTTAAGATGCGCGCCTATTGCCTATTTTTTTTATATCGTAACGAGCCTATAGTAAAAAAAGAGACGAAATGTCACGATTGGAATTTTTCATTTTCTGTCAGTTTCATTCCAATCGAGCAAAACCAAGCAGTCTTAAAGGTAGCCCAACAGCAGGGTTGCAAGCTCATTATTTCAAAAGGGATCAGATTGCGCTTCTTTGTTTACTATAGTTTCTTTAATATATCGGATTATCCCGATCCGAAAACGTGTGGGAGAGCTTATGATAAATGTTAAAAAGCTAGGCCATTTTTTGTTTGACAATATTCAATTTTCTTTAAACATCAACATACGAGCATGTATTGACTTAAATTTTTCCGATCGTTCTTACACCCACCACCCGCACCGTCGATTTCATGGCTATTTTAGCCGTACTTTTCAATTTTTTGATCGTCTTCTTTCATTTTACTTTAGAAAATTTCAGATTCTGCTGGTTGGATAGCTCTATTTTTCGAAGCAAAAGCTATGTTCTAAGACTTTAGTACACATCTGCTAAGCAAACGTTTATTCATACCAAACTAAGCAAATACTTTGGGCTTTTGCTTTGCTTGATTTCGAGCAAAGTAAAAGCTACCGAAGCAATTACTAAACCTTATTCATACCACTAATTATCTTAGAGTTTTCGCTTTAATAGGGCCAAAATAATTAAGACAAAGACCATAAATACGCTTTTACGTTTTTAAATGTTGATAGAATACAACATCAAACACAAAAATTTATGGAAAATTATAACAAAAAAACTCAAAAATGACAAAAACTATGAAAATTTCATAAAATTTAAAAAACAAATACAAACAAAAGAAAAAACAATATTTAAAAAATGATGGGGAATAACAAAAATAGAGAATATGACAAAAAAAAACAAACATTATTAACAAACCAAGAAAAGTGTTAAATGCTTCAAAAGCATTTTTTATAAGAACATGATAAGAAAAAATAAAAAAATGCCGAAAAATGGTCAAAAATTGACTAAAAATTATCATGAATAATACCTAATTTTTTGTAGAAATAAGTAAAAAATAGTTGAGAAAAAAATCCGTTCGATTTGGCAACATTCGATTTTGGCAACACAAAATGTTCGGGCGTGTTGCCTAAATCAAATTGGGGCTGTTTTTCTTTTATACAAACAAACAAAATAATTCATATTTACCTGTAGACGCGCTATTGTTTGGAAATTTCAAGTTTTTATTTTACTTGAATTTCATAACTTCAACCAACTTGTATGATAATTCATTTTTCGTTCAACAATTGGAAACGGGATGAATATTTTTAACTGGTAGTGTTTCAAATATGTCAAGTTGTTATGCAATACAAGGATAAATTTATTGACGACCCTTTTTCAGCATTCCTCATTATTTTTTTTTCTCTTTTTAATCATGCTCATAAAAATGATTTCAGTTTTTCATCAGTCAACTTGCGCAGCTTTACGCAGCGTCGAACCATATTCATTGAAAAGCTTATAGATTCATCTGAATTTTTAATACAATCACTACCGTGGCAAACTGTGACAAACCCAACATTTTTACGGAGTTTTTACAAAAAAAAACACTTTTTGCTTAATTTTTTAAACATTCGACCTACTGTGCTCACATTAAACTCTTTCTAATGAAAGAAATTTGTTATGAATTGTGTTTCAAATTTACGCTAACAAGATTGAATTTATCGTTGTAGCTACAAAGGGTTTCAAAACAGGGCTCTTCCTCCAAAAAATATCAATGAGCCTCGATTAATCATACTTTGAAAATCATAGAGAAATTTCATGATATAGGATGTCTCATTGTGTCTAAACACGGTTTTGATACAAACTTGCTTATTCCGGATGACTTTAATACAGCTGATTTCTGCTGGGTGTTGTTGTTTACAGTTCAACTCGAAACTCTGTGTATCGATCGCGAGGTCTACTATTCAAAATTTCCGTGAAGATGAGAAGCATTTCCCCGGAAAAGCACACAATATTGTGCACAAATCCTCACTATCCACAACATTTCGCTGAGGAAGTTGGCGAAAATAGAAAAAGTAAGCACTGGAGCGGTCTGAAATTCGATTCGGAAGTATGCAGAGAAAAGCAACTTCGTGGGCAGAAAATAATCTGGGCGGAAACCGGGTCCGGTGAACAAAACTGTGGACTGGAGAGTCATGCGTGCTTACGCCAGTAAGAAAACTGCCTCAGTTCAGGATGTGGCCAAAACATGGATCCCCTCTCAACCCTTTCCATCGTGCCAAAGTAAGATTGGGTCTAAAGTAACGTCGGACGTTCAACATGGTTTTCTCAAGAAACGCTCAACCATAACGAATCTAACAGAGTTTGTATCAAGAACCTCACAGTGGATGATGCAAGGTTTCCAAGTTGACGCAATATACACTGACATGCCTTTGACGTAATCAGTATAAACGCTCTACTGTCGGCATTATGCAAGAATGGAATAAACGGATCATGTTTTGAATGGATTCGTTCGTACCTGATCGAAAGAACGCAATATGTCAAACTGGAGAACGTGAGATCTAGAAGTTTCTCTGTCAACAGTGGTGTTCCACAAGGGAGTCACTTGGGACCCCTTCTTTTCATCACTGTTATGAACGAATTTCCTGAAGTGCTGACTGATGTATTTGTGCTGGTTTATGCCGATGATTTAAAAATGTTTTTGCCTATTCGTCACCCGAAGGACTGCGTGACTCTGCAAAATTCCTTAGATACACAGGTTCGCAGAGTGTTGCAGTAGATTCGGCCTAAAGATCAATTCCTCGAAATGCAACTTGATAACATTTTCTCGGAAAATAAGCAATATCACTGATGAATACCGCTTGGAAAACGATTGCATCATTGCTCGGCAAAACTCAGTGAAAGACTTGGGAGTGGAGTTGGACGTGGAGTCAACTTTTTTCAAAACACATCGAAAAAGTTGTAGCAAAGGCAAATTCTATGTTCGGAATGGTTAGTAGAATCTGTCGTGAGCTGGATAATCCTTATACGATTGACTCGATCTATACTGGATTAGTTAGGACCGTCATTGAATATGTAGGCATTGTGTGGCGACCGTATTACAACATACACTGAGGTTTTTTTTTACGCGGTTTTTTTTTACACGGTTTTTTTTTACGCGGCTTTTTTTACGCGGATTTTCGAATTAACGCGGTTTTTTTTTACGCGGATTTTCGAATTAACGCGGGTTTTTTTTACGCGGATTTTCGAATTAACGCGGTTTTTGAGAGAAAATATTCTAAGACTTTTTCAAAGGAAAACACTTAGAATCTTTTTGTAGTTGGGAAAATCTTAGCTCTGAGACTAAGAACGTGATACATGATATCTGAGTCCTGAGACCTGAGACTTGAAACCTGAGACCTGAGACCTGAGACATGAGACATGAGACATGAGACCTGAGACATGAGACATGAGACCTGAGACATGAGACCTGAGACATGAGACATGAGACCTGAGACCTGAGACCTGAGACCTGAGACCTGAGACCTGAGACATGAGACATGAGACATGAGACATGAGACATGAGACCTGAGACATGAGACATGAGACCTGAGATATGAGACCTGAGACATGAGACCTGAGACATGAGACATGAGACCTGAGACATGAGACCTGAGACCTGAGACATGAGACATGAGACCTGAGACTTGAGACATGAGACATGAGACATGAGACCTGAGATATGAGACATGAGACATGAGACCTGAGACCTGAGACCTGAGACATGAGAGATGAGACTTGAGACCTAAGACATGAGACATGAGACATGAGACATGAGACCTGAGACCTGAGACCTGAGACATGAGACATGAGACCTGAGACATGAGACCTGAGACATGAGACATGAGACCTGAGATATGAGACCTGAGACATGAGACTTGAGACATGAGACCTAAGACATGAGACCTGAGACAAAAGACATGAGACATGAGACCTGAGATATGAGACCTGAGACATGAGACCTAAGATATGAGACCTGAGACATGAGACCTGAGATATGAGACCTGAAACATGAGACCTGAGACATGAGACCTGAGACATGAGACCTGGGATATGAGACCTAAGACATGAGACATGAGACCTGAGACATGGAACATGAGACCTGAGACATGAGACATCAGACGATCTAATTGTTTTTATCTTAAAAATAAACTATCATTGTACGCAAATTTTTAAATAATCATGGTTCTTTCGCATTTTTTTAGTAACGTGCTTTTTTGCTCGAATTTTTTAACTAAAATGGTTTTTTTACGTGGATTTTCGAAATTCGGGGTTTTTTACGCGGATTTTCGAATTAACGAGGTTTTTTTTTACGCGGATTTTCGAATTAACGCGGTTTTTTTTTACGCGGATTTTCGAATTAACGCGGTTTTTTTTTACGCGGATTTTCGAATTAACGCGGTTTTTTTTTACGCGGGTTTTTTTTTACGCGGGACGAAATACCGCGTAAAAAAAAACCTGAGTGTACACAACAACGGACTAGGGAGAGTTCAGAAGAAGTTCTTGAAATACGCTTTGAGAAATCTTGGATGGCAAGCAGAAATGCCGGAGTATCGAGTCTTGTGCATGCTGGTAGGTTTGGATACGCTGTAAACTCGAAGAAAATTGATCGACGCACTGTTTCTAAAGGATTTAATCTGTGGAAGACATTATTCGCCCTATTCATTATCTCTTATATCTCCGTACGAAGGCCGCAGCAGTTTACGAAGCGTTAGGCCGTTTCAACTAGCTAATTGGATCCAGAATTACGCCCGAAACGAACCGATGTACCGAATGATGGCATTTTACAACGCAAACGTCGATATTATTCAACTAAGCATGACCAGAGAACAAATTAAAAGTAGAATTGTGCAGTGCTCTTTTAAAAAATTAACAATTAGTGTAGTTATTAAGTGTGATTTATATTATAGAATAAGATCAAGGGCTGAAGCCTGGGATCTAATCAATAAATAAATAAATAAATAAATAAATAAATAAATAAATAAATAAAAAAATAAATAAATAAATAAATAAACGTTGCCAGAATTTTTTTAAGCACGTATCAGAGCCGGACAAATCCGAGCAATCTTATAAATAAAAATGGTGGCGTATTCTTCGTAACACCTTCAGGACGGTCGGAATGAAGGGAAATTTGGTATTTGAGGGTTTTTCGGGTCAGAGATGGTTTGAAGAATAGTTTCAAGAATCTCACTTTTTATGGAAGGGGGCTTATCTTATACTAAAAATTGAGGGGGTTTTCTTTGTCACACCATCACGTATAAACAGACGGTCGGAATAAAGTCGAATTTCTTATTTAAGGGTTTTTTGGGTCAGATATGGTTTTGATTAGTTTTAAAAATCTCACTTTTTACGGAAGGCCACCCATACAAAACCCACTTGAAATTTTACACAACTCGAACAATTTTATGACGATTTATGACTCGAACAATTTTATGAAAATTAATTCACGAGCACGAGAACTCTAAAACGTGTAGATGAAGTTAAACATTTTTCAACGATTTATTAAGTAAAAGGTAACATGAAGTTTACCGGGTCGGCTAGTTTTATCTAAAAACCTGGTAAAATCTTGGCATTTGGTTTCAAAATTGACAACCAAAGATCCGGGCACATTTTGTCAAAACCCTGAAATTACTCAAAAAAAAAATCAAGAAAAATCTTTCAACAAACCTTTTAAACCATCAAACCCTTCATGATTATTTTTGCAAAACTAGTTCAAAAATTTCGTTTTGGGGACATAAATTAAAAAAAATTAACAACACAACTTGTTTTTTTATTTTGTTTGATGTGTCAAATAATGTGAATAAATCCGGACAAAATTCAGTTTTTTTCGATGAAATCCGGTCAACCGGGCCGGACCGGACGGTTCTTATATTTTGTATTGAATACCCGAGCAAACCTGATTAAAACCGGGCAATTTGGCAACCTTAGTCTAAAGACAAGAAGCCTAAAGACAAGAAGCCGAAGCCGAGTAAAACTTCAGCTACTTCCGTCAAACCAAAAAATGTCGCAGCCCGTGGCGAAGAGGATTGCCTTCAAGTCTTCTAAGCCAACGTTCAAGAGATCGAATCCCATACATAGTACACTTTCTGGTGGTTTTAGCATTTGTAAGATGCTAGCAATCATATCCTCGAAAGATGTACGCTAGTTAAGTGAAAGGAATCTCTTCGAGGAAACATAAAGTTTCATTGAGATCCTGTATGTGTTTGTGTTCGTTTTTTTAAAAAGCTCGTAAATTACATGGTACATCTGTTCACGTCCGAGAGTGCCTGAACTGTCACCTGCTGCCCATGATCTGCAAGCATAGTCACTAGTCACCCATTACTGTTTTGGCTGGATTTGGCATTAGTTCACTTCTCAAAACACACGATGACTTGGTAGAAATCCAACAAAGTTCAGATATTATATGTTTCAATAAGCAGAATGAATATGCACATGTTAACCCTAACCCATTCCTGGGTGTCAATATGACATTATTGAACAATTGAAGGCTTGTAACAATTTTCTGGTGCACAAGAATGAAAATGAAAAAAAAATCTCCTGGGACAGCCAATGAATTCATAAAACACTCCCTGAGAGCCCCGACAAAAAATTCCCATTGAGCGGGCCATAGATTCCACAAATGGCTTGTGCAAATTTGATGATTCCACGACGATTGTTTGATTCTATGCTCGCCCACACACGATACAAACATATTTCACGCAAACACAAGCGATTACTGGCTAAAACAGCAACAGCAAAAACAAACCCCCCTCTACCCGGCTAGGGCTGAGTAAATTGCCTGAATTTTGTGCAAACATCACCATACACCATGTCACAGAGGGTGGTTTGTACAAAATATTTTGATCCCGACCGATTTAACTCAAACCGTTTGCGCGATCATTCAAAAGGTTTACACGATACAAATCGTATTCACAGTGACATAATTTCATTGAAATTCATCGCATTTGCACAAATGTGGTGTAGTCTATGGCTTGCTTTAGATACCTATGCCGTCTGTTTAGAACACTTCGCTTAAAATCGCTGTATCTCGCTTGTTTCTAAACAGTACAATTTGGAAATTTGTACAAAATTTATAGTTTTAGAAACCGTTAGTCAAATATGATACTCAAACAATATTCAGTAACAATCCCTCTTTATTTGTAATTCCAGGTCGAAGAAAATAATTGGAAAACTGTAAATCAGTTATCAACTGCTTAAAAAAAATTCACTAAGTGCCCAAGAAAGCTGATGTCGAAAGCTTTCTGTTGGACATTTGGATGTATTCTTTGTTTTTCTTCCAATGAGAGTTTCAAAAAAAAGTTTGAAACAGGTGTACGTACTTTTCGATCAATCAATCACCAAAATTGTTTCAGTCACTGGAGAAAAAATTTGAACAGTCAGTCAATAATGAATTTGTTATTTTAAGCATCATTAGAGTCTCAAAATACGAAATCAAGATTTTTAAATCTGCGTTTCCTTTGATCTAAAATTTGTTTATAAAATTCGAATTTTAAATCTGATCGAGCTTTTAAAATGAATTCCATTTCTCAAACCTAAATGTTTTCCAAAATCTGAGCCTTTATATTAATCATGATTAGTTACAAATGAGATATTTAAGGACGACTTATGTTGTTTGTCATTACTTCAGAAACAACACAATCGCTCATAGTCTATGGATAAGTTCTTAGGACTAGTGTGCTAAAAAACGTAGAACAATTTTATTCAAATTTTGTTGAATACCTAATAACTTTTTTTTATAAATTACATTTTTTCTAAGTTCAGCATCCTCAATCTTGCTGTTATTATAAATTATAGCCTACAGCTAGAAGGAGAGCTCTAACATATGAATTAAATAAAGACCCGTTTATGGTAATCTTTTACATCCCCAGCTCACTACTGTTACATAAAAAAACAAGCTCAAGTATCATAAATGAAGTTGCGCCATACCTCACATCTCCCACCCAAAGGTTGACCTGATTATTGCTGAACTTGACCAGACAAGCTGTCGCTACCACCTAGTTGGCACCTTTCTCCCCGGTATAACAAGTTTTAATCGCGAGATCAACGACCAACTAGTCAACCGACTGATTACCTTCCTCTTTCCTTGTGAAACGGAACTGTAACGACTGTCATGTGCATACCCATTTCTGCATAACGAAAGTCACGGTCACCCCGATTAAAGATGAAACGGCAGAAGTTCATCATTGGGGAAGGTAAAGAGAGGTTAGGTACTTGAAGAGGAAACTACTTTACAGTCTCATGATTCATCACCTGAGGTGATTTTAACGCCACACCAAGCTAGATTGCATATAAACGAGCGGTAAACGTGCGAGAAATTTAGTGAGTCACATAAAAGTTTTGTGTTTGTTTGTACACAGAAGAACAAGGCAGGCCTACTAAGTTACTTTATGGTTGAGTTGGAGGAATCTTCCGACTCGTTTGTGGGGGCGCCCGGTCATAAAATGTAATTATTACCGAACACAGGAGGCACTTGTTGTTGCAGAAGAAGAAGCAGGCCGTTGGCGTTTTCACTTGACCGCCGCCAGATGTAAACATTGTTGGCAGGATCGTCAATGGTGGTTAATTTTAGTGCGACTACTTGGACATGCCGTATACACAAACTCGAAGTTGAGACAATTCCTCTGTTTGTCTATCTATTTTGGGGGCTTTTGGGAGGCCAACACGGTTTGTCAAAGCTTTGTTTTAACTGTGAGAAACAATCCATTAGAGGAGATGTGGGGGGTTTCAGCACCTCCAGCAAACTTGACAAAACGCAGCGGAACGTCTATATACCGTCATTTTTTGAGGTAAATAATTTCGCAATACTGTCAGTCGACCTCCTCGAAGAAGGCGACAAAGCTGATACACCGCCACCAGCGGAGTAGATTTCGTCGATCTGTTGTTGTTAGTGCTGAACCAGCAACAGTTAATCGAGACTTTGATGAATATGATCAAACAACTGAGTTAGGTCATAGGCATTCTCCGAAAATAAAACGCATAAAAACGCAAAGATCGACAGAAACCGAAAGTTAACGGCAGGCATGTTTTTTCATATTATTTTTCTTTTCTACCGTTAGGCCTGCGCCAAACTTAGTCCAACAAAGATCGACTAAGTTAGTCGGACCTTCGCTTGGGTTGTTGTCATCGATCGGTGGTTATCTGAACTGTATTTGAAATTAGGCACATCAAAAGAAGAAAAAACAAACCTGTTAACCTTGAATGTTTCGGAACGTAGGTTGGGGTCCAGTTCCACTCGACTCGAGAAGATTCCTTGAAAAGAAAAGGAAAAAAACGATAGTAAAAGTTTTGTATCTGCTATAGGATTTTAACGAAACTTGTCTCCTGTTTAGGACGACCTTGACTTCAGATGGACGATAAATGACATCACCCATAAATTAGAAATCTGTAATAGTATTTGGGTGTCCGAATAATATTTGAATTTCAATCATGTTTATCTTTTTTGCAGAAATCTTCAACCGTATCATAGCTATTCGGAAACTTTACGGAAGGAATCAGGGATTCAGCCGAGCCTGGAATGGACCAATGCCGTATGTGATGATCTCGAAAGCTAGTGCTGTGGAGGTAAGAAGATAATGTTTACAGAAAGGCTAATGTAAGTTTTACAATATTAACCTTCAAACCTATCGCTTACCAAAATTCTTCAATGCACTTTCTTCATTCTTACAATTCATTGGTTGATATTTTTCGATCAATATTTTAAAGAAAAGTCATAGTTTTCGATCGACCAAACAAATATGAAAACAAAATTCTTAAATTCTAATAATTACACCAAGTCGTGCTTAAAATATGGTACACTTCTACCCTTTTTGCTCTGAGGGCTCCAATTTCTTGGCGTAAAAACACTAAGACGGGGCCCCTACGTTGAAAAAAGTATAAATTTTCCAACAATACTCCGCCTATATTTAACTATATTTCTGATTGATTCTCGACCAACTATGAATCTGAAGATTTTAACTATATACAATACACCCATGGAAGATGTAACAAAATCCAATGCCTGTTTAACAAATCTCTGTGCCGAAAATGAGCTGAAATGTGCACTGTTCCAAAAAAAAAAATGTTTGACAAAGCACTACTAGCGAGCTCCCAACCAAAATAACAATGACCACTATATTCAAGCGAAACAAGAAAAACTTTTTAAGGGATTTTCTTCCTATTGGATAATTCATCCCAGAAACAAGAAAATGAAGAAAAAAAACACAGTGCCGTAGGGAAGTGAGAATCGAACTCACAACACCATTTTTATATCGTCTTGCCAATCCGACTTTTTAACTAGTATACTACCTCAGAATATGGAGGAAGAGGGATATTTGTCCTAGGCTTTCTGCTGTAAAACTATCAGTCTTGCATGCAAGCTTGAGTACAATGATTATTTTGTACTCATTCACTTGTAGGATATGGCTTTTGAATGTTTTTATTTATATTTTAATTTGATGTTATTCAATATTTATCAATATTGAATAAAATCAAACTTTGATAACTGATAAACTAGCAAACCCACTTGCAAAACGAAATCTAATTTTAAATCTATTTATTATCATCCATTGTAATAAGCCATCAGATGTTGAATAAATATTCTTGTTTTCGAAATACATTGCTTTAAAAAAGGAGATTTTTTAGGTTTTAGTTATCTTAGAAAAAAAAATGATATTATTTTTTTAATTTGCTTAGAAATATTTTTTATGTTTTGATAACAAATATCTAAGATGTCTTTTAATGTTAGATTTCCTCTGACAATTCTAGACTTTCTGACAGCCAGGATAATCTACGAAATAACTCACAACTAGTTTTAAACCCCAATATACCAAATTTTCAATAAGATACCTACCAATTTTATACTTAAGTTGATCCAATTGGGAATTTAAAAAAAATAAAATAAATAAAATTTACAAAATTACAAATTTAAAAAAAAATGTTGTCTGTCTGTCTGTTTCCTATAGACTTGGAAACTACTGAAGCGATCATCGTGAAAATTGGTCTTTGAGAGTTTTTGGAACCGGAGATGGTTTCTATAATAGTTACAAACCTCTTCGATTTCTTCTAGAGGGGAAGGGGGCCCATTTGAATTATTGTTAAATATAACATAATTTGAACTATTTTGAAATTATTTGGCCCACCTTAAAATTTTAGTGGTACAATATGATATAAACTATTTTAAGACGCTTAGAGTTTTTGTTCAGGAAGGTTTCCATACAAAATAATGGAATGCTGAAAACACTCAACAAATTTCAAATGAGTTTCTTTTATGATGCACGTAATGCTATTGGCATGATGAGATGGTTAGTTGCAAATAAATTTTGATATCATAAGGTGATTTATGAGACCCTTACGGTTTATCTATATATATAAAAAGCAATTTCTGTATGTTTGTTTGTTTGTTTGTTTGTTTGTTTGTTTGTTTGTTTGTCCTCTATAGACTCAGCCGTCTTAAGAGCTAGAGATCTGAAATTTGGCATGGATGCTCATTAGGACCAGGAATGATGAAAAATGTTATAGATTTTTGGATGACCCCTTCCGAAGGGGGTCGTTCATACAAGACAAATATTGTTTTCGCGTTATTGACGTCATTTTCCGTCGGATTGTGATGGAAATTTGCACATGAGTGTTTTGAGAGACGAACAATCGATTACAGTTATCAAATTCAGGGTTAGGGGTCGGCCAAAGGGGTCGTCCATATCCACTGATTAATGTTTTTGGGATATTGGCTTTATTTTACATCGGATTGTTATGAAAATTTGCACATGAGTGTTTTGAGAGGCGAACAATCGATTACAGTTATCAAATTTATACCGTATTTGTTTTCACCACCCGAAAGTGTTGCACCTTCCACGCTGAAAACGAGCATGAATCGAGTGTTGCACCCACCTTTGTTGGTGTACGTGAAATCGACAGTGTCAACAGAAAACATCAAGCTGTCAACAATCCATTACAGCTGGTATTTGTTTTCGTTTGACTTCGAAAATTGAAATGAAATTTACTTTAGTTGATCATTATCTTTTAAATAATATGAAAATTTTAGCATGAATTTATATACTATGTTGAATTGTGAAGATTTCAGATTTATTTTGCTTGATAGATTCGCCTCTGGCTCTGATGATAACTGCAATACCGGCTGATTCTGGGTGGTCTATGTTTACTGCTGCTAGACTGCAGTTACCCCAGCTTGAGGGTTCCGGTATTTTGAACGTTTATTCCTCGCAAATACCTCGAGTACCTATTTCCGTTTTCAGATGACAAAAGAAAATTCTTGGAAGTCAAATTGGCGAACTCAGATCGCGGAAATCGGGGGAGAAAATTTTGCTAACAGACCGAAACGAACGAAATTCAAGCTCCCAATGCGGGTGTAGTCTCGAACTACCGTTTTTGAAGGGCAACGGGTGGGAATCCGGGACTTGGCGCAGCTGAACGCTTCTTGCTGTGGAGACCAACTTATAGGACCCTCCCGAACAACACCAGATCTTTGGGTTGGCCTTTTTGCACTCGGATTTGCTGCCCTTTTTCAGCATCGCCCGGAACCGATTGCAGCAAGCCTTCTGGGCACATTTCTTCTTGGGAGAGTTGTTTGCTTTGGAACGTGCCATCCAGGTGAAATTCTCCGCCTCTGTTGGAAACGGCACTGGTATTGAATCCGGAACAAGTTTCCGTTCTTCGGGATAATAAAGAGAAAAATCAGCTCGAACGCAATTTTCGCGGTATAGAAATAAACCAACCAGCTGATATTTGTTTACATCGGGAAGCACGTGCTGTTAAAATTCATGATAGTATTGGTGAGAGCGCAAGCAACACCGAATATTTTCAGAGTGTTCCACCCTCCACTTTATGGTGCACTACCAGTGGACTACTCATCGTGAAAACGAGCATGAAAACAGCAAAAAGTGCACTACCGGTAGTGCCCCGGTGCACCACCACACGAAAACGAATTCTCTATTAGAGTCAGGGGTCGGCCAAAGGGGTCGTCCATATTCACTGATTAATGTTTTTGCGATATTGGCGTTATTATACACCGGATTGTGATGAAAATTTGCGCATGAGTGTTTTGAGAGACGAGCTATCGATTACAGTTATCAAATTTGGGGTTAGGGGTCGGTCAAAGGGGTCGTCCATACCCACTGATTAACGTTTTTGCGATATTGGCTTTATTTTACATTGGATTGTGATGAAAATTGGCACATAAGTGTTTTCAGAGTCGAGCAATCGATTACAGTTATCAAATTTAGGCTCAGGGGTCGGCCAAAGGGGTCGTCCATATTCACTGATTAATGTTTTTGCGATATTGGCGTTATTATACACCGAATTGTGATAAAAATTTGCACATGAGTGTTTTGAGAGACGAGCAATCGATTACAGTTATCAAATTTAGGGTCAGAGGTCGGCCAAAGGGGTCGTCCATATTCACTGATTAATGTTTTTGCGATATTGGCGTTATTATAGATCGTATTGTGATGAAAATTAGCACATGAGTGTTTTGAGGGACGAGCAATCGATTTCAAGTTTCAAATTGCGGATCAGAAGTCGGCTGAAGGAGTCGTCCATACCCAACTTTAATATTTTTGCGATTTTGACGTTATTCTACATTGGATTGAGATGAAAATTTCCGCATAGAAGTTTTGAGGGACGCTCTATGGCTTTCAGGTTTCAAATCTTGACTCAGGGGTCGGCAAAAGGGGTTATTATCTGTTCACTGTTTTTACGATATTTTCTTGATTGAGCATAGAATTGTAATGAAAATTGACACAAGGGAGATTAACCGAAAAGATAATTGATTTCAGGTGTCAAGTTTTGAATCGTGGTCAAAAAAAAGGCCGTCCATGTTAGTTGCTCACTGTTTTCGCGATATTGTCGTGATCATGCATCGGATTGAGATGAAAATGTTCAGATGAGGGTTATAAACTATGAGCGATTGACTCCAGGTAGCATGTTCCGTGTAAAGGGTCGGCGAAAGGGGCGTCTATATTCACTGTTCACTGCTCCTGACGTTATTTTACATATAATTTGAAAAGAAAAAATGGCACAAGGGAGTTTTGAGAAACGTAAAATTGGTTTCAATTATCGAATTTCGGGCCATAGGGAAGAAAAAGAGGGTTTCATTTTAAGTTCAGTGTTTTGTGCAATGATTTTTTAATTGATACCAATTTAAGTGTGAAGGTCAAGCAAAAGAGTCGTGCACATAAACAAATAGCACATGTTTCTGCCATTATGTCTAGATTTTGCAACCGATTGAGAAGAAAACACTCTCACATAAATTTTAATAAAAAGCCAATAAACCGTTTAATTTGAATTTCAAGCAATAGTAATAGTAGCGACTTTAAACACTGTTGAATTTTTTCCCCAAAATTGTCGAAAGAATGTTTCGAATTCATTTTCTAAACTCATTTTGACGTACCAATGATTTTAAGCGAAACGAAGTTCGTACGGGATCAGCTAGTCTATATATATAAAAAGCAATTTCTGTATGTTTGTTTGTTTGTTTGTTTGTTTGTTTGTTTGTTTGTCCTCTATAGACTCAGCCGTCTTAAGAGCTAGAGGTCTGAAATTTGGCATGGATGCTCATTAGGACCAGGAATGATGAAAAAAGTTTTCAGATTTTCGGATGACCCCTTCTGAAGGGGGTCGTCCATACAAGACAAATATTGTTTTCGAGATATTGACGTTACTTTTCGTCGGATCGTGTTGAAAATCTGCACATGATTGTTTTGAAAGACGAGCAATCGATTTTAGGTATCAAATTTTGTGTAAGGGGTCGGTCAAAGGGGTCGTCCATATTAACTGTTCACTGTTTTTGCGATATTGCGAATTTTCATCTAAATACATCGTATTTAGATGAAAATTGGTACACGATAGTTTTGAGTGACGTGCAATCGATTTGAGGTATCAAATTCAGTGTAAGGGGCCGGCGAAAGGGATCGTCCATATTAAATTTTCAGTATCTTAGTGATATTGACGATTTTATACATTGAATTGGGATGAAAATTTGCACATGGGAGTTATTAGGAACAAACAACTGATTTCATTTATCCAAACTAAAATCAGGGGTCGGCCAAAGGGGTCGTCCATATTAACTATACACTGTTGATGCGATAGAGTCGTTATTATACGTCGGATTCAGACGAAAATTGGTACACAAGAGTTTCGAAAGACGAACAATGGATTTCTGGTATTAAATTCAGTGTAAGGGGCCGGCGAAGGGGATCGTCCATATTAACCTTTCAATATTTTTGCAATAACGTCGTTATTATACATCGGATTTTGATGAAAATTTGCATACGGTAGTTTTCAGGGACGGGCAATCGATTTCAGATGTCAAATGTTTTGCCCGGAGTCAACGAAAGGAGTCGTCCATATAAATTAATTTTTCATTGTTTTAAGCAATATTGACATTATTGTACAATGGATTGCTTTGAAAATGTGCAAACGAGAGTTTTGAGGGAAGGGCAATCTATTTTAGTAATTAAAAATTGTATAAGAGGCCACCGAAAGGGGTTTAGCTTTTTGCGTTCTTATGCAACGATTGAGTCGAAATTCAAACACGGAATTTTTTTGGCACGGTCAATTGATTTTACTTACTTTACTTAATGATCCCGCGCCGATCCTCCGGTGCATAGGGCCGTGGTAAAAGACCTCCACTGTTGACGATCCGGAGCCAGCGTCTTCACCTGGTCCCAGTCAAGATTCTCGTCGACAGTTCGGATTTCAGCGGCTAGGCTTCGCCGCCACGAATTTCTGGGTCTGCCTCTTCTTCGATGACCTTCTGGATTCCAATATAGCGCCTCTCTGCAAATCTCGTTTTCATCTCTTCGCAGCGTGTGCCCAATCCATCTCCACTTACGTTCCCGAATCTCGATTTCTAGCGCCTTTTGATGACACCGGCGATGTAGTTCCTCATTCGAGATCCAGTTGCCAGGCCACCAAGCGCGGATGATATTCCGCAGGCAGCGGTTTACAAATACTTGCAGTTTTCGCGTCGTTACCGCATATGTGCACCAAGTTTCGCACCCGTACAGCAATACGGATTTGACGTTTGAGTTGAAGATTCGGATTTTTGTTCGTAGAGAGATCTGGCGTGACCGCCAGATGTTTCGGAGACTCGCAAACGCAAATCGGGCCTTTCTGATCCGTGTTTCGATGTCTTTTCTGGTACCACCATCAGGCGTAATCTGGCTACCAAGATACTGGAAGCACTCCACTTTCTCAACTTGTTGCCCAGCTACCATGAAACTGGAGGAATTTCCTGTGTTGATCTCCATCGACTTAGTCTTTCCGACATTGACTTTGAGACCTGCTGCCTTGGAACTTTCGGTGAGGTCGTCGAGTTTGCTCTGCATATCTGGTTGTGTTTGGGCGAGCAAAACAATATCGTCAGCCAGGTCAAGGTCGTTCAGTTGCTCCATTGTTGAAGGATTCCACGGCAATCCTCGGTTCGGTGCACAGTCAATCGATCCAATCAGAATCTCATCCATTACGATTAGAAAAAGTAGCGGTGATAGAATACATCCTTGTCTCACTCCAGCAGTTACCGGGATTGGTTCGGACAAGACACCGTCGTGCAAGACCTTGCACGAAAATGCCTCGTACTGTGCTTCGATGAGATGGACTAGTTTCTCTGGGACCCCTCGTCGCCTTAGAGCCGCCCAGATGTTTTCATGGTTAAGTCGATCGAATGCTTTTTCGAAATCAACGAACACCAGCAGAAGAGAGTCCTGGAATTCGTTGATTTGTTCCAGTATGATTCGTAGCGTTGTGATGTGGTCCACACATGATCGTCGAGATCGAAATCCAGCTTGTTGCCGTCGGAGTGTAGCGTCTATTTTCTCCTGGATCCTGTTCAGAATCACTTTGCAGAGTACTTTGAGGGTTGTACAGATCAACGTTATGCCTCGCCAGTTACCGCACTCTGTCAGGTCTCCTTTCTTCGGGACCTTAACGAGGATACCCTGCATCCAGTCGGCCGGGAATGTTGTAGTATCCCAGATGTCAGCGAAAAGACGGTGCAACATTTGTGCTGATAGGCAGGGTCGGCTTTCAGCATTTCAGCAGGGATGCAATCGATCCCAGGTGCTTTGTTGGATTTCATGTTTTTGATTGCCGCTTCTATTTCAGCCAGCGAAGGCGCTTCCGA
Organism: Uranotaenia lowii; assembly: GCF_029784155.1. Lineage (NCBI taxonomy): Eukaryota > Metazoa > Arthropoda > Insecta > Diptera > Culicidae > Uranotaenia > Uranotaenia lowii. The sequence continues at coordinate 37,762,132 of NC_073691.1, read as the reverse complement.
GTTGACGCCATTGATTCCTGTTGATTCCTGTTTTCAAATTTAGAAGCAAACGACAGACAGATCGTCCAATATTTTTGCAATTATTACTCAACAATGAATTCAGAAGTGCATCTGGAAAATGTTTGGCAATAGACTTTCATACAAACTGTTCTTGACATATTCCAAGTTTAAAGCGAAACGGAGTTCGTATGGGATCAGCTAGTACCTATTATAAAAAATGGTTCTGATAGTAAACAAAAAAAACATATAAACAGCACGAACATTTTGAAGGTTTTTTCCATCCAGATTGGTAAACTAACTAGATTCGATATGATAAGATGATTCACTTAACTGATTAACTGATAATTAAAAAAAATCACAATTAAATTCAAATTACCCTTTTTTTAATATTCATGAAGATTAACGTTAAAATATTGACTGCTGCCAAAAAATCTAATTTTTTTCAGAAATCTTGAAAATCTATTCAAACTATGGAACATGAAGACACGTTGAAGCCTTTTTTGAGGAAATAAAATCAGATATGAGAGGTTCCTAAAAAACGAAAAAAAAATTAAATAGAACTCGAAACAAAGATTGAACAAAAGTACAAGGAGGATGACAAGATTTCATCGTGTTTGATATAAATTGTGAAAAAAAATTCCATCACTTGAGATCCGAACAACCAAATGGAACGAATTTTGGTATGGAAGACCTCTCCATTCTTTCACCGTGGCTATCGCAAGGGACAAGTGGGGCTCTCATAAAAAAAGTTGGCACAGCCTGAGAACTTATCAATATATAATTTTGTTGTATAGCTTAACAACTTATCAACCAATAGAACTCAATTTGTCACGAGTGAGTTTTTGGGTTCGAAAAAATAGGTATGATTATTAGAAATTCCTACCTCTCCTAGGGGGTGGAGGATTTCCATATATATTTTTTTCATAAATCGAAGCAAAAGGCATTTGGCATAACTCGAAAACTTTAAAAAAAAAACAAAATGTGGCATGTGAAGTGATTTAGATACTCCCAATGTAGATAGATCGTGAGCCCTTTCTATTTTGGAAAAGGAAGAGAGTGGAGAATCCACACCAGTAGAATATATATTTTATCGAAATTTAAGAACTCATGAAGCTTTAACAAATGGAATAAAAATTTCAGATGTTGAAATACAATTCTAACTGTAGGGATGAGATGAAGGATATGAAGAAAAGAAATCAAATTTAATTAAAAATAAATTAAAATAATAGTTGTATTCGGCAACACTGAAGATAAATATAATAAAATAAATTTCATTGGCAACGTTTGCTATTTTGGCAACACTAGGCAAACAAACAAAACAAAGTCAGTCATCGATCTATTCTTGTGAGCGACAGACGTGTTTAAGTGAATCTCTGAATTGCGATTCGTAAAATCACGACACTAACCATCAAATTTCAGTGAATAATATGAAATTATTTTTGTATTGCAATTCAAAACATCAGCTGCATACCTAATTTTGAAGTTGTTGCTTCTGAATAATGTTGAAATTTCATTTTAAATAATGCATGCAAAAAATTAAATTGGTAATCATTTATAACTAATTTACCCAGCAAAAATAAAATCGCATTAAAAATGATAACTCATGTAATTTAAACGTTACTGCGAATCGTAATTACAACTAACGCAAGTAAAAGATCGTAAAAATCGTTACTCAAAGTCGGATAAAATGGTTAAAATCGGATATGATAAAAAGTTCGCCATGATTGCAGACTTTGAAGACAATTTCGTACGGTTAGCATGCGTTGAAAGAAAAAAACGTGTACTCTCTTGCATTCTTTCAGTATGTATGAATAAGGTGTCGAATATCGTCCAATTCGTATACTCTTATCGCTTTAGCCAGAATTAGAAAATTTGTATGTATATTGCCTCCTCTTTGATAGGTAAATGCTGTTTTTAGTGTTTCATACGATCATTCTGTGATGTATATGAAACGTATAACAAAGTTGTTAAGAAATATACCTTCAAAAATGTTTGCTGGGTAATTTATATTTGGAAGGTGTAGCGAAGCACACAAGGTCATCTAGTACAAAATTTTAAAAAAAACTTACCAAAAAGTGACAAAAATTCTAAAAAAAAAAGCTTATAAATTACACAAATGTCGAGATAAGCATTAAATAACGAAAAAACAACAGCTTCAAATATGACAGTAATCATAATTAACTAAATAGACAAAAATAGCAAAAGCGAAAGAAATGATGACTGACGAGATGAAGAAAGTTCATTTGTCAACATGAAGGTTGGAATGACCTTGAAGCTTAAAAGATTTTAATAAAATATTATTATTATGATTACTATTCGTACAAGTAATTTATTTCCACCAATGGGGGGGAATGGAAGGGAATGAAAATAAAGACATTAACCGGCTTTGTTAGTGTAGCAAATAAAAAATCCTTGACCCTCAGCTGTCCCTATAATTTTTACCCGTTACAGTTCCTGGAGTGTTAATTTGACACTCCTAACTAAAACCAATGCATCTTTTTTGTTTCCAAACCGAATTTTACAAATTAATAGTTTTGGAAACCTCGTAGCGTAACTCAAATATATTTGTCAGACAATATTCAGCTGCAACATTTCAGTTTTCCATTAATCAAAGTCTAACACAAAAAAATCCAAAAACATGCTTCGGATAAAAAACTGTAGATCAGCTATGGAATGTTCAAAATAAATTTCACTTAGTTTCCAAGAAAGCTGAAGTTAAAAGCTATTCTTTTTTCCAGCATTTAATAGCTTCCAAAACAAATTTTTCGGCTATTTGCCTAAGACTTTCATAAACTTTAAAATGAATAGTTAGTTGTAGCTGAATATTGTCAGAAAAACATAATTGAGTTACGTGACGAGTTTATCAAAACAATAAATTTTGTACAGATCGTTTGAGAAACAGGAGCTAAAGTCTGCTTCATTTAATATTGGAACAAATTCTTTTGCTCATTGTGGCGCTCCTAGTGGACGGATTTGGAAACTTTTTTCACCCACGTGTCGGGAAATTCATTACCTTTCACCATGTATTTATGTCATAACACCAAACGATAGCATTTTGTAAACAACCGCCATGGAAGCCGAACGGAGAGATCAAATTGTGCACAGTTTTCTTGAAAATCCATTGTTGTCGGCATCGAAGCTAGCTAAACAGCTTAATATGCCCAGAAAGACCGTATGGCGTGTTATCCAGCAGTACAAGGAAACATTGACGACGGCTCGGAAGCCGCATTCGAAGCGTCGGAGTGGAACTGTCGACCGGAAACTGCGTGGGAAAGTCATCAAGGCCGTCAAGAGGAATCCCAATCTTTCAGACCGCGATTTGGCCAATAAGTTCCAGGCCGCTCACAGTACGGTGCGACGAATTCGTCTCCGGGAAGGAATAAGGTCATTCCGAGCCAGCAAACAGCCAAATCGGACGCTGAAGCAGAACAATGTGGCCAGAATCCGTGCTCGAAAGCTGTACGACCAAGTGCTGACCAAGTTCGACGGATGTATTCTGATGGACGATGAGACCTACGTGAAGGCGGACTTTGGGCAAATCCGAAAATTGGTCAAAAATTTTATTTGGCGACGGCTCGGGGGGATGTACCTGCAAAATTTAAGTTCGTGTTTGCGGATAAATTCGCCCGCAAGTACATGATTTGGCAGGGGATATGCAGTTGTGGACAGAAAACCAAAGTCTTTCTCACTGACAAGACAATGACATCACAAGTCTACAAAAAAGAGTGCCTACAGAAACGGATTCTGCCGTTTATTCGTGCCCACGACCGTCCAGTAATGTTTTGGCCGGACCTCGCAAGCTGCCATTACAGCAAAACGGTTATGGAATGGTACGCAACGAACGGGGTCAGCGTAATACCGAAGGACCTCAACCCCCCAAACTGCCCCCAGTTCCGGCCGATAGAGAAATACTGGGCAATCACGAAGCGGAGGCTTAAGGCAAAGGGAAAACTTGTTAGGAACATGACTCAAATGAAGAACTGGTGGAATCAAATCGCCAAAACGGTGGACGAAACGGGTGTGCGCCGCCTAATGTGCCGTATTACGGGAAAAGTACGAGAATTTCTTCGAAACAGCAATGAATATTTTTTTTTTTTTTTATGAAAGAGTAAAGAAAATGCTACATTTGTATGAAAAACAAATTATGAATTCGTTAATAAATGACTGAACTACACGCAATTGTTTGTGTTCCAATATTAAATGAAGCAGACTTTAAACAGTCATTTTAGGCGAGGAGTTACTTTTAACTTTCAAGGTCTAAATAGACAGTTTTTTCCTGGGCTTTCAGGGAGCGTCCATAAAAAAAGTAATGATGCAAAATTAAAGATTTCAAGAATTCATTGAGGGTCTCCGAGAGATTTTTTTATTTGGATGTACCCGAATATAGTTACAAGTCGCCAAACTTCCAATAGTGGCATATTGGCACTCAAGATCGGATTAAAGTGAAACAAAACGTAAGAAATTTCTACGCATCCAAAACTTCATAATACAAACAAATTATGGCTAAAAATCATACGTATGCATTCTAGGATTACGATTGTTCAAAAATCAAGCGTCACGAGACGACAAAAACTTTGATTCGAAATATGCTTTCCGGTTTTTAATTTATAGAAACCATATTGAAATATTTTCACTTTCATGCCATATCTAAAAACAGACTCTCTTAAAAAAATCTTCAAAATATTTTGATTCAAAAACAATTAAGAAATCATAAATAACTGAAAGGAACTCAATTTACATAAAATCTAAAAACTCAATGGTATTGACCTACGTTGCTCTTTACTGCTCACGTTCGGATTTAAACCTAAAAGTTAGGTTGTGTGACAGAACCAAAACTGGTTTTTAAGTCGTTCTGAGACAGATTTGAATCTGCTGAAAGCTGCTTCATCCAACACGAGAAATGTCAGTCTTTTTTTGAGTAGCTTCACCACATTTTTCTTGAATTTCTGGTGCATTCTTCCTATGTCTGGCTTCAGTGGATTTTATTTTGCATTCTTTGGGCTAACCAAAAAAGGTGCGAAATGAGATCAAATCAACTGAATTTCAATCAACAAAGCTTATTTGAGCAACTGGGTAACAGCTAGGTGTTATTAAATTCCTTCCTCAAAGAGTGTCAGAAAAAAATGGATAAGGGAACCAAATAAAGCATTTATTTTTATTTTGAGACGAATCGCTAAAACAGAAGCCTCATGCAATCCTCGAAAAAAGGAAGTCACCACGCCACCCAACCAAGATTAAAAGTGCTACCATTTCAAGTTCAAGAACCCCTTCAAACAAGTCAAGCAATTACTGTCTGCGGTAGTTACTACAATGTCTAGGTACAAATACAAAGTCCGTACCTACTCGTGCTTGACTCGACCATTCATGAAAATTTCGACTCAATGAAGTGAACAAAAAAACTGTCTACCACAAGCTTCAAGCCGACCAATTCGCGCGACTGCAGGGCAGTCGTTTTTTATAAGCTTTATGCTACAAGTGACTTTTGGTGGGCTGCAAGTACTTACTTGTACACACCTTTTCAGCAAGACCATTACGAACTGACCTATGCCAATATGGAACCGGTTAAATTTATTGCTCCCAATTCGAAGAAGGAAGTGTAGTTTTTGTAGCTGATCGGACAATGATTCAATTATAGGTCCAGTTTTGTGGATCAAATGAGATGTTTCTGTTATTCATGTCTTAAATTGGATTTGTAATTTAGATCTACGAGAATCGACAACCGGAAAATGGGGGTGTGTTAAACTGAAATTGGTTTAGTCTCCAATTGAAAGTGTTCAAAAGCGATTAATTAAATAACAAATAGGTTCCTCAAGCTACTAATCCATCTCAAGCCATCAAGTCACCCAATTAATACCTACTGGCAATCACAATTTAAATAACACCATGTGACTTCCAGTAAAAGATCTACTTGTTCATTGAACTAATTATTCAAATTGAATAACATCGTCGTCGTCGTCGACGTCATTCGTACAATTAAATCGACAATTGTTCGATTTGCGAGTTCTGGGATTTCTTGAGCCGGTTTTCAGCAATCGATTTCTCAGACCAGCTTCCTCGAGAGTTTCAACGATAACGATACATTGCTCCGACGAGGTCTTTGTTCGTTTCCTCAATCTTCGATTCTGGGAGACATCAGCAGCGAACTTGAAAAGTTGAATTTCCGTCCCTTCCGAAAAAACTGGTTTTTCGTTATCCACTAATTGGGTGCTTCATTTTGTTGTTTTGGTTTCTACTTTGTGAGCAATTGAGAAACTGTCGTCATTGCCTGATTGTTAGAGAAGTTGTTGCAATTGGCCTTAAAATTGACAGTTTTTTTCTCAGTTAAAGTTTGATCAGTATTGAATTTACTGATCAAACTATTATGAAACACATTTTTTGTTTTTTTTAGAAAACATTGATATGATAAAATTGTCCTTATTGTCCTTATTCAAATTTTTACTCCGACAAATTTGAATTTCAGTTTTATTACTAGTTTTAAATTTTAACTGTCCTGTTTTGAGAAGTAGACCTTTAAAAGAAATATAAATTCTTTCTGAGATTCTCTAAATTTTGTTCAATATGAGCCCAATATTTTAGATTAGAGCTCAGGATCGTTTGGAAGGTTTCCTTTTCATTCCCAGATGGGCAACCCTATAGTTGTTGTATTCACAAAAAAAAATGCGGAAAACCCCAACCTTGGAATTTGTCTCTGCTGTGTTGTGAATCAGCAGATGTGTCTAAAAAGCTAGGATTTTATCGATCGCTCATCCGTAAATGCGTTCTTCTTTTTTATTCTCCACCAAGAGATATATGTTGAAATTTAAATTTTCAAGTGTCTGACGTCAATAAAACCTTCGTTTACTTGTTTCATGTGTTCAAAAACATGTCATGGTGTTTTTTAAAGATTTGAGGGCATTGAAAAGAGTGTTTCAAATTCAAATTGGTATAAGTACATCTACGTTTCAAAAATATTTGAAAAATCCGAGCATTTTTAAAATATGAATTCAATATCGTTCGTCCTCCGGAAAGTCAAAAATCTTTCCGCCGCCCCAGATGACATCGGATGCCCTTTCTATAAGAACTTTCCACTCTCTACTAAGCTATCTTTCCTTGATATAATAAACAACATATGGAATGAAGGTGAAATTCAACTGGGGCATCATGCAACACTTTTCAACGTCAATGGCTTCTAAAAGCTAAATGTCCACAGATAATCATACTGCTTGTACATCAAAAGTTTTAAGGTTCATGGGACATCAAATTGACGTAGACCGAAAAATTATTGATTTCACCAGTTATTTTTAAATTTACAAAAACATGCGATTTTCACCCTACTAAAAAGGGGTAAGTTGCAACATACTTTATTTTTAATGAAAAATCAAATGAAAACGTTTGAAAATTTATAGTTTCGATATATTCGTGATGTCATGTCATAACGCATGAAGCACCATTGTAGTATTTTATGGATGTGTTCGAATCATGCTGGGCCACACAGAAAAAAATCTGAATCCTTAACAACACTGAAATTGAAAACCTGTATCATTACATGACGTGGAACGCGATTTATTGATGTAAATTTACGAATTAAAAAAAGTTGAATCCTTAACAGCACTGAATTCGTATGACACAAATATTACTTGACACGGAACGCGATTATTTGATGTAAATTTACACCACATATGATGTAAATAAAAAGAAGCATCACATACGAGGGAATTTTCAGTGCAAATTAAATATTACACGTCTTAAATATTTTACATGTCTTTAAATTTTACACGTCTTTTGAAGTTTACAGACGTGGAATATTCAACTCGCACTGAAAATTCCATCATATGTGATGCTTCTTTTTCGTTACATCATATGTGATGTAATTTTACAAATTTTTTTGGTCACGCACAATTCTAAACAACACTGAATAAGAAATTTCTTAAAATTACACGTCATGGAATGTGATGAGAACATTGAATTTTAATTTAATAAATATTACAATACACTGAACGTGATAATGTCATGTAAAATAATGAACTGTCAAGAACAGGGTCAAAGTGTCAAGTCAAGTCGTGCATCAAAGTATTTTTTTAAGCAGTTTTCCCGCGAGAAAGGTTCCCAGAGATCTTTGTGGTTCTGGAAGCGGCTCCAAGTTGTTCATCTTTGGATCCGGTACTTCGGGGAAAAAATGAAAAGTGTGAATGTGACTCCTAACAAAAAATATGTGAGATTAAAAAAACATTGTCACTAAATAAAATAAATTGAATTTATTACAAAAAGGTTTTATTTTTATTATGACATGAGATAATTCCATTATTGAATCATAAATACCAATAAATAAAACAAAAAATATTCCAATTGGAGTTTTTTTCTTCCAATATTCAGTGATTTTATAATTTACATCATTTTCATTTTACATGCTGCCGAATTTTACATCATTTTTTATTTTACACGTTGCTACATTTTACTGTCGTGTAATTTCCAACTAGCACTGAAAATTCCGTCATATATGATGCTTCTTTTTATTTACATCACATGTGATGTGATTTTACAGATTTTTTTCGTAGTGTGCATGTTCAACCATTAATGCTTGAAAAATAACCATAATGGCAGTTTTGTGGATCAAGTCGTTTTATGAGTTTTCAGTGAAAACTCATAACATGAGATTTCGTGGAGAACTCGGATTATGGCTATTTTTCAAGCATGATAAAAAAAAGTGAAAATAAGCAGAAATTTAAAGTTTTTTTCTTTTATTTGAATAAAATTAAATAAATTAAAAAGAAAATAACCAGGATTAATGTAAAATTACAGAATTCAATCGGTGGTCCCTTTATTAGAGCTTTAATAACAGATTTTTTCATGTTGCACCTGTCCCGGTTGCTTCTACCGGTATCCCCACTGTTGGATGCTGGCAATAGAGATACACATTTATTCTACACTGTCTGGGACGAATCGCTGGAAGTCATAGGATCAGTCTCTTCGATTTCCAATGAGCCCCCATATTTCTGCAATGAAAAACAAAAAAAATATTTGTATGACATGTGTGATGGAGCAAAGGAAGTTAATTGCATTGAGGCAATGTAGAATTTAGCTTTCTTTACCTTTTTGGATGATGCCAAAGCAATCCATTTTCAGCATTCTTTGCCAGTATCCGTAGAACTGCCGGTATTCGGATAAAGTGTAGCAATTTTAGGCAGTGCAATTTAGAACCAGCTTCACCATTAGATTTCGTCACATCTGCATCGCATTGGTTTTAATATTGCCTAAACCTGCAACCTGGCAACAAAATACAACGCTCATGACTCAATCTGAAACAAATAATTAATACATTTTTTTAAACAATTACTCTTAACTCAGATCTTTACCTCTAACTTATGTCTCAGGTGTTCTCCAAATCCGTATCCTTAAGCATCTTTGAAATCTTCCTCCTCGTGAACTGAAGCCAGAATAACAAACTTCCGGACTCGACAAACTCAGCATCTTTAGTATTGTACATATGCGAATGATTACAGTGAACGGTATCTGACGCTTCCCACCTTATCCGTAGCGCGGAAGTTTATTGGAGCCGTCAAGTGGAACTTTTCGAGTTACTGAAAAAACAACAATGGCGGTACGAAGCATTCGTTTGTTATTGAAAATTTAACCATTATTCTGGTTATCCAATATAAACTTTGAATATGGTTAAAATTTAATAATTCATTCCTTTCATTCATTCATTCAATTGAAAAATAACAATTATCGCACTTTTTGAAAGAATCCCATAAAACGGTTGAAAAACATTCGAAAATGGTTATAAAAAAATGAGCGTGATTAAATTAAACTTTTTTTCTGTCAGAAATGTGTTTAAAGAAAAAAACATAGGGGAGACAAGGGCATAACGAGCACCCAGGCAGGGCATAATAAGCACTACTCTTTTTACAAAAGTACGTATTTTCTTAAATAATATTTCATGGGGATATGTTTCGTTCTTCCTATAGCATCAATTTTAAACAAAAAAACAGGAATCTCCTAATCATCTTTACAGAGATATTTAAAAAAAAATCAGCTAAGTTCTCAAGTAACGAAAATATTATAATTT